>NW_028277075.1:72937500-74187500 GCF_059951505.1 Python bivittatus | reverse complement strand
CTGATCCAAGCTTGGGGAAATAACACTTGTAAGAAAAGACCATTCTTGGGTAACAGCTGGCAATTCTGCTTAAAGTGACTTTGCCTAGTTCTTCCAATGAGAATTGAATTCCCATTTGTCTAATTCATCAATAAGAGATCAAAACATTTCTCCAAGCTATTTCTGAATACATTCTTATATTCAAAATCTGGCTTTCTCCTTGCATTTCTATAATAAGATATCTAGCTATAACTGATTTAACTAATATATTATACTAAATGAAAAAAAATGCCAATCCCTGTTCTGTTTATCACCTGAAAAACATGTAGTTTACTTACAAGTAGACCATATTTACTAATTTATTACTAATTCTTGACAGTTGTTAACTATGAATTAATTGCTAACTGGAATCTTCAGGCCCAAATTAATTTTCTACAAACTGAAGTATTTACTTTATAGCTGTTGATAAGCCAGTTAGGTAAGGGAACACCATGTGACAACAACTTATTGATTACGCAACGGTGATATGAGCTATTCTCTGACTTATACTTGTCCAGGTAGGAGGCTAAGAGACGCCAAGCTTCATCTGTTGCACTGCAATAAACAATTGGAATATCTTTATGATACTATCAGTACTCTCTCCCCTTCTTTTTTCTAAGTTATGCACTCATGTGTACGCACACGCACACACACACACACTTTTCCTCAGTTTTTGGCTATCATATCTTTCCCAGCTAATGCAATTTCTGTGCTTTTCTAGACTTTAACACATACTGCTTTGCTTATTCTTAAGGTGCTGAATGCAATTATAAGGTGGACTTTTCTAGTCTTGATCACTTACCAACATTTTTGTGAATGCTCTTTAGCAATTATGATTCATTTATAAGGCCCAACTATCTTTAAATATTAAGTGAAGCCATGCTAGTCACAGAATCACCCAGGAATAAAGACTGGATCAGTTGCAAGAACAGAGGGAACAGAGCCCTGATATCTTCCCACCTTCCACATGCAACAGTTCCAATGAGAACTTCTTCTATTAGTACATCTGCCATTTTCATCAAACAGGTGGAAGGCTCACCTAAGTTTATTTTTTGCTAGTTCCAATATTTTCCTGCGCTCTTATTGTTTTGCCTTAATAGCAGACATTACTATTGGTGCCATTTAAACTGGATTTGTTCTAAATCTATGTAACCTGATTTGGCTATTCCTGTACTTCCTACACAATATCTCCACTTCGTTTCAAAGGCTCTCTCTTCTGCTATTGTTACTTTTCTTCTTTCTAGTTTTCTTTTCTGCTTCATCTGTCTATTCATGTTAGGATGAACTATCTTTTCCACAAATCATTTGTTCAGTTTTTGTACATAAATTTTGGCAACTAAGGACCACAACAAGGTTTATACTTAATGCTATAAGATTTAAATAATAAAAAGTGGTATGAAAACAGCATTTCATTATTGGAAATGGAATTTCATAGAATTTGTTCAGTTATGAGTGATACAGAACAATCTTAAGTGGAACTACATTTTATTAGCAAAAATGTTACTTTCACGCAAAGCTATCAGATCACCACTTAAACACACAACTTTACCTGTTCTCCTTGGTTGTGATGACTGATGAGAACTGATTTGCAGCAAGCCAGTCCCATGCTTCTGCCAGAACTGCTTCCCCTCCAAACTGAAGTTTAATACACCTAGAGTATATACAATTAAGCATGCTATATGAAACCAATATTTTTTTAAAAAAATAATTGTTGAATGAATTGGTCTGAGAAAAGAAACTCAGACCAAGATCATTCCATTTTATGAAGCCGATTACGCTGAGAAACAGTACAAAATCCAAGGCCTTAGTAAACGATTGAACACAGATTTTATTTTTCCTAACACTCAAGTCCAAACTTAATATTGGTTTCATCAGTAGCAGGATTCCCTATTTTAAATAATTTATTTTTAGAATATCTGCTATTTTCATGAGTGGTGATGAGATACGAGTTGCTTGGATGATTGAGGTAGCTTATCAATCAATCAATCAATCAATCAATCAAATCCTCTTTTTTCATTGCCCCTAGTCATTCCTCCTACACAGACAGAAAGCACAATGCACACTTTCTTTTTTTTTGAAATTACTGTAAATATCAGATCTAGCAAAATTAACAAGTTGAATTCATCTTCACACTACACCCCATCATACAATAATTAACATTTTCATAGACACCAATGGACTCCACAGCAAAAAATCACAGACCCATTCCTGGCCATTGTCAACAGGATACAAAAACAATGATCCAAGTAATAAATCCTTGTAGACTTCCATAATCTTTTCATCAATGATAACAAACACATCTATGGATATAAAATGTATCCACTGAATTGACAGTATATACACTACATCACTAACCAAACAAACCATATTGCAATTTAGTATGACATTCTACTCTTCCACCATTTTGCAATCTCCTTCCTTTCCAGCCCTTGGGCAGGGCTAATTTACAGGCAAAGAAAATTTATGTTGGTTTATAACTGAAAGAGGAGGAACTCTTTCAAATTTACAATAATTTTTAAATACAATTTAAAAATTAAGAAACATTCAACATGTTGCAGCATTCATGCTCCACAAATAACCCCAATAATTTGTTACGTACTTGAAAGTAAGTCCCTCAAACACAGGTTTTAAGGAAAGCTTGTAAGTCTGGCAGAGAGAAATAGCAGTGTCAAAGAGACCAGCTTGCACCAACAGGGCAACTAACTCCTTGGGGGATGAGTTTCCTGGGAAGATAATGAATCTTCTGATTAACAAATATAATATCCAAACATAAACATGTAAGTATCAATTCCAATACCATAGTTTTAGAAATGTAATTATTACAGCTTTAAATTCTGTATTATTGCAGAACTAAATACACCATATCTGAGTGATTTATACCCACTTTGCATATAAGAGCCAGAAATCTATTTAATAAAAGCCACTGTCATTGCATACATAGCAACACCAAAAGGTGTTGTGTGTGTCACAAAGACTATAGTTTTATATTACACAACAGCTATTCAGAGACCCAAAGAAAAAAAGATTTCAATAGCACATTTTTGCAGGCCACCAATCTTACCATGTAAACTAAACTGTTTATTGATGAAGAGCTATGAATATATATTCCAATCTTACCTGTAATAGCAGCTGTTGTTGGATCATGTTGTGCCAAAGTTAACCGTATGCGAGCCAACATACATTCTTTTTCCAAATCCTGTAGCTCCAAGATTTCAATATGACTTCCCGCTGTACCAAATAATATTTATTAAGATTATAATAAATTCAAAACCCTGATTTTAGATCATGAAATTCAGTATTCAGAAATTATAAAATTCAGTATTCAAATCATGATTTCATTAATTTGTTTCTAAAGAGTTTAGAAAAAGCTTTTAATATGACAACTTATGTTGTTCACACCATCTTTTTATTTATGTTGCAAAAGAGAAGCTGCCACTGGCATATCTTCCCCTTTTCCATTAGCATTATAATAATAACTCTGAAAAACACAGGAATCCTCTTAACTTGAAATCCCAAACCTTTTTAGTTCCCTGGACCGGCTCTTAAATTTCCCAAGTTTTTGCCTGTTACTCTCCTACAACAGGTCAAGGAAATGTGAGCTTCTGCATAAATATCATATGGTATAGATCCATGTAGATAACAGACCCATATACCAAGGAGATAACCTAGTTAGCTTAGAAAAACAAATTCTTATGAATATAGAAAAAAAGATGTGAATGAGATACAGAAGCTCAGAAAAAAGCAATACAGAAAGCAAATACACTGCAAACATAAACTTTGAGATTTGGCAAGCAGAATTTAAAAATAAAATGTCTGTCTGTCTAGCTAGCTCTGAGCATTTAAAACAGAAATTACTCACAGTAAAATAGCAAACCACTCACTTGGAGCAGCAGCACACTCTCCATCATGATTTCTCTTAGGGGATGCTCCTGGACGTTCATACTAGAATCAAACAGAATAAGCACTCTAAACTTAAGCCTTCAACCTCTATAGCATCTTCAGCAAGCATAATGACAATAGTTTATTTCTTCCATTATTTTACATACTTCATTACATAAACCTGGAAAATTATATCCTTAGTTCACCAAGTCTCCCTATCCATTGCACTTATGTTCCTTATGGTTAAAAAGGCAACAGTTTTCATGCCAGTGACTGCCTAAAGCCTCAAAAATAGATCAGCAGTTGCCCAAGAGCTTTAAGTACATAAACACACACACACAGGTTTTCATACAATGTTCCCTCAAATTATATTATTTTCCATCACCTACTGTCTATTTATCCTCAATTCCATATTCTTCTTTGATTCCCCTAAGCCAAAATCACTGAATTGTCTGAAAATCTGGATCATGAAAGATGAATAAAATATGTACTAAGGATATGCAAATTTGCTTATCTGGTTTAATTTATTCTGGACCCATAATTTGCTATTTCCTTGTAACAGAATTGTAGTTATTGACACTAAAGTATTTAACTTTGGTCACAATGAATTCCATGAATGAAGTGTGTCACATTCACAGGTAGAAGTGAAATATTTTTCTCTTCTGCCATTAGCATTAAAATCATCATGTACTATTAAAAATGTTTTATCTTGTAAAGAAACTATTGGCTAGCCTAAGGGAATATTATCTTGAATATTCCAGTATTCTAGAATAGACCTACTGGTCTATTTCCAATGAAACAGTATTTGTAGACAGAATATTCCACTTCTATTACTAAGATTTATTATGAAATAACACTACATAGAGACTGAACAGTAGCAACCAAGGTTTCTGGAACCTTAAAAATGCTTGTACACAGCAACAAGGACCTATTCAGAGAGAGAAACTAATGAAATTAAATCCTAGAAGAGTTTCCTACCACAGCACCAGAAGCTGGTTGCACTATCCATGCATACTCAGGGCGAATCAGCCGTAAACAGTTAATAGCTGCAAGGTAACAGTTTGCTTGTTTCTGTAATCCAGGAAGAGTGCGAACTTCCCTGCCAAGGCGCATTCCATATTCAAACATTACTGTTCCAGCTGAGGAAGGAAACAGACCATACATCAGAACAATAACTCTTCTATCCCTGATATCTATCACTTTCAGTTCAGAAAAAATTATGGTAACAATAAAGAATAGAATCAACTTGAAAACTGTAAGACAAATAAAGCATTTATCTCAAATTAAACCCTTCACATCTTAAAAGAATAGAAATTAAAATAGGAGATATTTGTAACTGCAAGAGTTGACTATCTTCAAATGGAGTTTCTAATTCTAATCTTAGGAGATAAACACAAACCATACTTTTCCAGTTCAAATATAAGAGAGGAGCTAACTGATCTAAATGTGAAAGAAAACAGAGAAAAAGAAAATACCCCATGAACCTGCAATTTAATCTTTTAATGCCAAGCCAGTTTAATATTACAGGCAAACACCATCAGTAAACAGGTAAGTTCTCTGTCAGAGGCAGACAATCTGGTGGTTCCCACGTTTGGATGATCATATATTCTCCCTTGTCAGTGGCATGGCTGCAGAATTCCACACATCTAGTAGTTGAGAATGAATAAAAACTCAGAGAAAATGTGTTTTTAATTTGCACTGAATTAGCTGAGGCTGGCCTCTTCCCAGTTTCTCTCTCTTTTTACTCAACCAAGTGCTGACTAGCACAGAGCACTTTTGTGAGCACCCGTCCTGTGTATTTTATTCCTTTGCTTGAGAATGGGAAAAAAAAATCCATCCAAAGCTAGTCAGGTGATCATGTGAAAGACTAAATATGATGGAGTTACTTGAAACAACCACGCACATGTTTTCTTCTATGTAATGTGAAAAACACTGAACACTGAGTGTTAAGCAATTGTTCTCCTGGTTTGTGGGGAAGAGATCAACAACTTCTTAAGGGTTGGGTACCACAAACTAAGCCTGATATTCTGGAAGGTTACAGACCATCTAGGAACATCATCAGGAGGGGCACAATCAAAATATTTCAGCCCTTTGTGCATTGCTGGGCAGGGAGATAAAGGGTGCGAATGGGAGAGTGGGTTGTCAGAAAGGCAAACACCTGAAAAATTACGTATCTGAAATTGCACAGCTGATATTCAATGGCACATTCGTGAGAGATGGGAGATTACAAATGTTGTTCTGGAGGCCACATGGAGTCCACAATTTACCTACTTACCTCAAAAACACTGGATGAACTGAAACAAAGGAAATAATGTGCTTTGGAAACAATGGGAACAATTGGAAAGTCAGTAAAAAATACTGGGAGCTGAGAATAGGCTCCAGTGAAATCAGTGTAAGATATAAATATAAGCTTACAAGCTATTAGCTATCAAACAAGTACTTGAAATTGAGCAGACTATAGCCAACAGCGCCAACAGTGTACTTGTCTTCCTTTGCATGACTTGAGTATAAACAGACCACAGAACAAAACAGGCTTATCTAGGCTTAACTTCGTAGAAACAGCAGACAAGAATATCCATGAAAAAAATGGGAACACTCCAAAAAATCTACTGAGGCAAATCAAGGGTCAAAACAGCTTGAGGAAATATCTGACAGTAGAAGTTTTGTCTGGCTGACAAAACATTTCTTAATTTCTGGGCCACTGACCATGATGGCTGGGACTGACCAGAGTTGGTCCAAAGCCTGTAAATAATATCAAGTTGTTCAAACCCTGCTATCCACTATGTGGGGGCAGGAAAAGGAGAAGTAAATAAGCCACTGCTGAGTTTCAGAAGTGTGATCCAAGCACAAACATTACAAAAGCTTTATAGTCTCAGATTCTTCCATGAATTGTTGACCAAATCAGAGACATATGTGAAGCTCTTTTACATTCTATATTTTCCTACAATTAAAGGTAAATACAAATAAGGAAAATGCAGAAATAGACACTTACAAAGGAAAACTATGGAGCAGCATTTACTAACTCCATCCACACCTACCAATTCTCCCTTACAAACCTACCTGCAACTGACCTTTTGCACAACTGTGTTCAGCAAACCTGTATCTAATAAATGCCACATGAATAAACATTCCACTAGTTATTAAATATATATGTGAAATATAGGTGACTGATATAAATTTAACATGCCAATTTTTAAGGGTTTTTTTTGTTTGTTCTTCTATTGTTTGTTTTGGTAATATAACTTAACAATTAATTGGATTATCTTTTGAACAGATGCATATTACCTTTTTAAAATCTGTTTTTGTTCATTTTTTGTGTATTTTTAAAAAACTGCAATAAAAAAGGAAAAAAGACTTAAAAAAAAATGAATAAATAGCTGAGGCAACTTCTCTCTATATGATCTCTCATACCTTTCCGGTAATTATGGCGATAAATATGGAAAGCATATAGCAATTCATAGTAATTATGTGTCATCAGATCTACTGCCCGGGCACGATATTCAATTATTCCCACAACCTGTAAAACAAGTAATATTTATCAAACATAGCCAAAGATTTTGTATAACTTTATCTTGCTACTAATGAGAATAGATAATGTACCTCATTATGAAGATTCACATATGGGAACTCTACAAGATCCTGCAGTTGGGAGCGTTCACAGAGAACTACTACTAACTGTCGTAAACAATCCAGCTGCCTAGAAGGGAAAAAGATTTTTTTTCTCAAGCACTAAGATGAAGCAAAAGGCTCATAAATCTATCTTACAACCAAACTCTCTGTAAGCAACAGAGGTCTAACAAAGGGGCAGATGAGGAAGCCTGCATTACACCAAAAGAAATACAATTCTGATCACAATAGCACTTTCTGATATTTAAGCAGATTTCATTTACATACAGCTAGTCCTTTCACAAAAAGGGATTTTATGCATCAAAGCACAGAATAACAGAATCCATAATTGGTAGGCTAAAGCAGTCACATGTTTCTATCTAAGCAAACCTGTAAATAAATATTTCTCAATTTCCTTTAAAAAAGGGGCAAGAGGCATTTGTGCAATGGCCCATGAATTATCATTAATGCTGAAGAGCGAAAATTATCAGCTAATTTTGACACTAAGTTTTTTTCCCATTAATAACAAACTTTCACTTTTTCTGCAAATCAGAATCAGCTGTTTCAGTATAAGAACTAATGAAAAGGAAAGTGAAGGTTCAACAGCTCTCTCCTACAGGTACCTACCCTTAAGATCATGGTTTATAAGCAGCTATTGTTATAAACATATAAAAATTATGTATAAATAATTCATAGCTATGACTGCAAGAGATATAGTATTACCTGCTTGGATCTGGATTATGGGTCAAAGCTTCATATGCTTGACTGTTATGTCCTAAATCTAAATGGTGTTTAAAAATGCAAGTCCTCAACGTGGCCTGCAACATAAATACAGTAGTTATGACAACCTAGAGCTGCTTACAAAAATTAGTTGGATGGTATAAACAAATCCTTTATGAGGCAAATAGGCATCTCAGCATCTTACCTGACTTCTCCAATCATCAGCTGCTTCTGTGATTGCCAAAGTAGCCAGCTGAATTATCAGTTCAGGAAGACCCATGGTGTCCAAGAGGCGCAAAACCTAGGGAGAGGGTATTCGGCCACTAATGTTTTACTTTCACCCTTTGTTTATAAAGACATGCAGCAATTACAGGGACAATGAGACCATGTTATTTTTGCTTGGCAACAAAAATACCTTATCATAGTATTGTAGCTGTGGAGTTGAAGCCATTTCTACCTCTTCAGATCTAATTAGTCTGTCTAAAAACTCCTCTTTTCCAACTTCTGAGGCTGCTTGACAGAAACAGTCCAGTGCCTGGAGGAAAAACAGAAGTCAGGCAAGGTATTACCAACCATTCCAAAATAAGCTATATGACTCCGACAATCTCATATGTTCGTTACCAAACGTTACTTCTTACAGCAGAACATGGTCCACAAAACCATATGCATACATAGTGTTTCAGCCCTCTGTATTCCAATATAGTCCCAATTCTTTCAAAAAAATATTCTCTGAAGGATGAAGTTACAATACATAGTTATAATATATAGGTGCTATAAAGAAGTTGATAGTTATGCAGTCAGATCCTCTTTTTTGCTGATTTGTTTTAAATTAGATCAATCTGCATTTATCAAACCTTGCAAAAATATCTTAGAATCTTTTCTTGAATGTGGGGGCTTCCAGGGAAGAAATGGCCGACAGAATGTGGCTTAGTTCTTTGTGGAGCAGACACCCACGGCAATTAGAGGAGTTGGCCTCGGTCCAGCTCTTCAGAATCATCTCTAAATAAAAGAGATTGACAGGATCACCCACAGATGCCCCTGTGAAGAGACTGCAATTTAGCAATCTCTAGTGGGTGGAATGCTATGGGAGTCGAGGGAAACATTGAGCCCAAGCTGTGGTGTGGAGCCTTCAAATGGACACTAGATTGGTTTTACTTCCTCTTCTAACTAACGTTGTAAACTGCCTATTTGTGATTTATTTGGCAATTAAAAACCTCCTGAAAGAGGAGAATTTCCTACTATCCTGGGAGAAAGAAGACCAAAGTAAGCTTAAAGATCAAAAAGAAATATTTTAATGTTTGGAAACAACAAAATGGAATTAAGAATGTTGATTGGGGACAATTAAGAGGCTAGATGGATTTGAAACAGCTTTTTAAAGGATTGTTTTAAATGTTTTAAGAAAATACAGTAGGTGAATTTAGATTTAATTGCAAGAAAATCTGCCCTGGGAAAGTTTTGCTTCTGAAAATAAACATGAGTTAAGAGAGAGCCTTTAAGGTCAGAAGGAACGGAGACTAACAATATATCTCTTTTAACATAATGGAGGAATATCCTTCTTCCAGAGAAGAATTTTTAGCTGTTTGGAATCAGTATGTCCAGGAACTATTTGTAAAATTGGGGCTAACAGAGGTTGTACAAGAAGAAAAGATTTTACTGGACAAAATAACAGTGGAGGATGACTTGAATAAGGATTCTAAAATGGACTTTAAAGAAATGCCAGATTATAAGAGAGACATGGAAGATATGTAAAAGATGCTGTGGATCTGAAAATGGACTCAAAGTTGTTTGATTTATGAGAATGATATGGAGAAAGAAGCTGTAATGGACTGGAAGAGTGACTTTGAGAATTATCCTATTTTGGACATAGAGAAGGGAAATACCAAATCTCTGAAACCTTTTCTGAAAATAGATGGGAAGAAACTGGTAAGAGATTGTTATCTGGGGTTTCATTTGGAGAAAAGACTGAAGACTGAGCTTTTCAAAAAGAAGAGAAAGTTATTCAAAGTGGATTTATCAGATCAAGCTTAAATTGTTCATGTTTTGATCTTGGATTGTAAATACTGAATTTTCTTTTTCTGACCAGGACTGTAAGACAATGATTTATACCTGTAAAACTGATTTATCTGGCTTAGTTTAAAACACATATGTAATTATTAGTATGCTTAAGGGGAGAAATCTTTTAGGTTTCACTTTGCAGAAAAAACTTAGAAGCTAAAATGCAAAATTGACCTATTTATTTAAGCTTAAAATATATAGTTTATTATTACTGGCACTCTTAATCCTTTTGCTGATTAGATTGATTGTTGAGTATTTTTTATAATTCAGTTATTGCTTAGGGATAAAGAGGGTTTTTAAAAAAATAATAATAGAAAAGGTGTTAAGTTACTATTAATACATATACTTGTTTGGAGGGAGGGGGAAGTCATCTTTTACATTTCTTTCTTTCTCTTTTTCTTTCTCTTTCTGTTTGTAGGTTTTTTAGCTTTGTATTAGGTTTTATATATATAAATTTTAATAAAAATATATTAAAAAATCATCTTTTCTTGAATGTGATGACTAATTGCAAACCAATCATAATATACCGCCTAGCAACTTTCAAAAAAAATTAAACATTTCATTACTATAACAAATAAAATGTTACCTTGTGTTCTTCTCCTGTAACAAGATAGCAGCGTCCCATCATAAAGCGACATGATCCCACATTCACATGACACCAAGGTTCCAGCAAACGAATATATTCCTGATAGACAAATAAAACAATTAGACAAAGAAAGGTTAATCCTTACTTTTCACTGGATTTAAGGAATCATTTCTCACTAAAATCCAATTAAAAATGCACGCTACCAGTGCTACCAACTAGCTAAATTGGGTCATGCATTCTGAAATTTAAACTTCAGCAAGGAGAATACAACCGGTGTCAGCAGAAAGAAAGCGAAGGAAGTTTTCATTGATTACATTTACTCCAGCATTTTACTAGTAATTGATTACATCAGTTGTGCTGCTTAATTATTTTTTTTTAAAGGATACTACAAAAGATCTTCCATGTAGAGATCTCACCTGCAGTTGAGCATACTGGCAAGCCCCCATCAAACATTCTGGGAAGAGGAAGCTAGGATTACTTGGCCACCTGAGGATAGCATAAGGAATATAGGTTTCTTCAGCTTATGAGAAGACAGTGACCCTCTATTTAAATTCAGAGCAAACCTATGTATTTCCGGTAGTTTGCAAAGTGAACCATTCCAAAAATGAATAAAAAATATTGATGAATAATGAAGCAGTACTATTAAAAATGCAAGAGGAAGAAGAGAGAGGAGGGGGGAAAAAGCATAATGAAAGAGTAGGGAATCATCAGGTAGCCAATGCTGATTTTTAAAAACTATCAGCTATATCCTACACTTTCTTCAGGGGAAAAGAACTGATAGCTGATTCTAATTAATCTATTTCTGGCTGGTTCGTACCTGAATTCATTTCTATCACTACCAAGGATGCTTTTCAGTACATTTAGGTGACTTGAAATGGATCAGATTGTTTCCCCTAATACATACAGATGTTTGCAAAACAATGGAACGTTCATGTCTATTACACTAGTTGATTTTTAAAAAACCTAGCCATGTTCCATTATTCAGGTCAACGCTATGTTGAAAGGATACAAAAACTGCAGGAGATAACTGGAAATTGCAGAAAACATTTGAGGCCAACTCAAACATGTTTCATCCAAGGCTGCATTAGACTGGAAGAGCTGAGATATTATGTGTTTCCGGGCTCCTTCCTGAAAGAAGAGCTCCACAACTGTTTGAGGGCTTGACACTAGAAAAACATATTTTTACATGTTGTAAAAATTAAGACCACAGAGCAATAACTTTCAGATTATATTATTAGTCACCTAACAACCCTCCAACTTAATTACTTTTCCATTCTATATTCTATTTCTGATAAAGCCATGTGGGGGAGGATTTTTTTTTTTAAGATACAGGTAGTCCTCGGGTTCCGACAGCAATTGGCACCAAGATTGCCATCGCTAAGCAATGCGGTCATGTAGCATGACGTTACATGACCGCATTGTTTATCGACAATCCTGGCAGTCCTGGTTGCCACTGTAACCCCAAGATGCATGGGTCATTAAGCAGGAAGTGGCATAAGTCCCAGATAAGGATTGTGGGGATGCTGCAAGGAGGGTGGGGGAAACCAGGGGAGGCCTGACACAAGCCATGCACAAGTTGGGGGAGGCCAGGGGAGGGAGGTGCTGTGGCATGGCATGAGCACAGGGACACCAAGGAATAGAGGGTATGGCACGAGTGCAGGAATGCCGGGGAGTGGCATGGCACAAACGCAGGAAGACCAGGGGATGGCATGGCATGAGTGCAGGAAGGCTGGAGGATGGATGGCACAGCGCGGTACGAGTGCAGGAAGGCCGGGGTAGGTGGGTGCAGTGTGAGTGAAGGAAGGCTGGGGGGGGTGGGCATGGTGCAAGCACAGGAAGGCCAGGGAGTGAAGGGTATGGCGTGATGCAAGCACGGGAAGGTCAGGGAGTGGGTGTGGTGTGAGTACAGGAAGGTCAGGGGGTGGAGTGTGTGGCACAAGCACAGGAAGGTTGTGGGGTGGAGGGCGCAGTGGGAGTACAGGACAGCCAAAAGGGCCTTCTGGAGTGACTTGCAACCTTCCCTGCTGGCTTCCCCATTGAGTTTGCTTGTCAGAAGCCAGCAGGGAAGGTCACAAATGGTGATCACATGATCGCAGCTTCCTGCAACATTGTAATAATGATCACATGACCGCAGGGATGCTGCAAAGGCCTTAACTTCAAGGATCAGTCGTATGTACATTTTTTCAGCACCACCATAACTTTGAACAGTTGCTGAACAAATGGATGTAAGCCGAGGACTACCTGTATCAATTTCTAGATCTTTATTTCCTAAACACAGAATGTATACCTTAAGGAATTTATATTTTAACAGCTAAAGGCCAATTTGAATCAGATTCAGTTTCTTCACATCCTTCAGATTTCTTCATGGATTGTTTTATAAATTTTGTTTTGACTTATACTGATCTTATTTTTGAAAGTTTATACTGCCATAAGTACTATTATCTATAGTACTGTTAATACATTTTAGAAATGATACATAGTAATACGTCACATTAATGAGAATATTGTAGAAACGGTAGACATTTTAAAATATATTTTAGTCAGTAAGTATATTTTATAGTCTAGTTTCTTTTTATAATGGAACTGATGATGATGTAAATAGGACTTCCACAAAATCTCCTATCCATATCCAAATCTGCTTAGCTTTAAGAGAACAATTGCATTATATCTCATTTTATGTCTAGGAACCCCAAAAATGCCACTGACCATAGCCAGATTACAAGATCAAAGCTCACATAGTTAATGTTACATTAATGTAATTATGTGGATAATCAGTCATTTAAATATTACTTAGCCATGCAATATTTAAGATATGGTTAGAACAATGTTTAAAGGCTCTCATCACCTTTAGCAGCTGAGCAATATTTTGGGATTTCTTAATGTATCTGATTAAGCAATCTAATAACATTATTAATCACTTGGAAAAATCTTTAATATTAATCTTTAAAATTAGAGACAAAAATTAACACTTAAAAATCAAAACCAAGACAAAAGACATAAGTATTTCTTACCCAGCTTGAGTGGTGTTATTGTTGTGGAATCCGTTAGCTTTAATACAGAAAGATGCTGTAGATTTGATTCCCTAAAGAAAGATCCATTACTTTTACTTATCAAATTTAGCTTTACAATTCTAACTCTACTAAAGAAATGAAAAGCAAAGAATGTATACCATATTGCAATTGTAACCAGGAAGAAGAAAATCTTCAAACAGTAACTTTTAAATAATAGGTTAATATGAAGATGAAACTATCTCTATTAAAAATGAAAGCTTAATCCCATCTAAAAGAATATTAAATATTTTCTTGGACATCATCACATTTGTTTTTCTCATTTTTAAAACATCAATCCATCATTGAAAAATGACATGATGAAGACCTTATGAGGTCTTAGTTTCAAATGTGGATGGGTCTTCATTCCTTGCTATCAAGTTGAGAATTTTATATACTGAAATATATGAAAATCACATTCAGGATAACACAACTCAACTTTTGGAACAGACAGAAGATGTTATATCTTAATAAGCAATTAAGCAATCTTCAAAATTTCTATCTTCAAAAAGAAAACATACTGTTTTAAATAGCAGGCAAGCATCCTCCATCTCCTCACAAAACCCCATGGAAATGTAATTCTAAACTGTTGATTTTGACTAAGATAATCTCTAAAAAAATGAAAAAGCTATATATATTTTGTAAGGAAATTATGAAGAAAGCAGTAAAAGGAAGTCCTGATAACAGATAAGCAGACTTTGGACAAATTGTTTCCTATTGTAAAAAAATAAAAATAAAAATGCCTATTTTATACAAAAGGAGAAAAAATAAATATATGTTTTATAGACACATTTATACACTTTGTTATATACCGATATATTTACACATTAAACATAAAACACTTACAGCTCATCAACAGGAACATCTGATGCCAAACGCTGACTTGCCCACCTTATTACATAATAAGATAGTATCAAAACAGATGTACGATGCAGTAAGTTCTGCTGAGTGTGGAATAGCTGATCCCCTCCCAAAAGTACCTAAAATATGTCAACAGACATTAAACCATGGTTAATTTCATATAAGTTAGAATGAAACAGTGATCACATATAAATTTGGAAATAGTGTAACATTAAGACCCAAGCCCAATGCCAGAGACACCACACAGCAGTTGATTAGCAGACTGATGCATATTATGCTCCTTGTTTGCCAAATGACAATATATATCCAGCAAAATGATAACTTTTCCATTACTGATTTATTTCTTGTCCTCTGTCACAAAATGGGCACTGTGCCTCTAATTTTTTATGTATCTATATATCTTAGGATTCAGAAGGATGCTAGCATTTGAGAATATACTCACAGCATCTCCAAGCCGCAGCAAGAGCTGCTGTAAAATCAACAGGTCCCGGCAAATTAAAAAGCGTGTCATAGACATCTTGTACACACACCAACATACCATATTTACTGTTGTGCTACTACCATAAAGTTGTGAGAGATGCATGCGCATGTTTATGGGCTGAACTGTAGAAAGAGACAAAATAGGCATTAACATAAGCTGATTCTCCGTAATCAAAATGTTGGGGGGAGGGGGAGAATAATGCTCTTCTCCTCTCACCAGGACTGAATCCTCTATCCATTTCAACATCTGTTTCATAGTCCATTTCCCGGATAAGCATCCCAATAGCATTGACTGGACTTTTGATTTCTTGTAGTTTGCTGTGAATATCTTCCATCATATTTTCTCTGAAAAAAAAAAAAAAGTAAAATTTAATTAGGTTGAATTATATACATTGAGAGATTATCAATTAGGAGAATTAAGACAGAGAAATCTACCATAAATTTTGTGGTATATTACAATCTCAACAATTCTTAACTTGCTGTCTCTTAGGCTGATATTTCCTTGACACATTATTCTGAAACTAGTTACTGTTGTAATCATTGTCAAGAAATATATGTCAAGTGCAAGTGAATAATTCCACATAGAACATATAGTTACAGTGACCTTTATTATAAAGGACAGTCCTTTATTTCAGAAACCTGCCCTTTAGATTTATTTAATTTAATTATTTATTTTCTTGGTTTTGCTCTTGAATTTCCCTTTGTAAAGCAAAGTTATAAACATAAAACAATTTTTTTTATCTTTATGAACCTCCTTCAGATTTGCCCCTTTTTCAGGTTTATCCTTTATTTTTTCCAAGAAAGTACGGTCACCATACCTATAGTTCCACTGTGAATTTATGTGGCAGCTTTCTAGCTTGAGGGATTCTAGAGGTTTAACGTAAGGCTGTACCATAAACCTCCCAACTTTAAATATTGGGAAAAAGATGGTGATATGAAAAAATTGGATGGGAGTGGGGATATTGACTTTGGACCAATTGAAAGATGTTGAAGATGAATTTTTAACATATTCTGTGTTAAGAGATAAATATCATCTATCAGATGTAACCCAATGGCAATATTTACTGCTACATTTGTTAACAGCATTGTTTGGACCAGCAGCATTTTCAGCCTGAGATATTAGGACAACTTGCTAAATCCTTTAAAACTAAAATACCTACTATAAGTTTTTATAGATACTTGGTATTAATCAATTTGATATGCAGATATTAAGATGAGTGGAATAAAAAATTAGAGGCTCCTATATTGTCTAGTCAATGGAGGAGTGTCTTAACCTGTATAATTAGAGGGTCAATGGACCTTAAACTATGACTTATGCAACAAAAAACAATATTTAGAATTTATTGGACTTCATTACATTTGTGTAGAAAAGGACTGTCAAAAACAGTATTTTGTTGGAGATGTAATAAGGATAATGCTTCTTTATAGGTAAAGAAGGACATGTTTCTACAATGTCCTATACTTACCAAGTTTTGGGAGAAAGTAGTAGACTATATAAATATGATTCTATGACAAAAGCTAAAATTTTCAGAGGATAATATTCTTTTGAACTATATACCTAGTACATGGAACTTGACAACCGGACAACGTAAATGGATTCTCCATGCCCTTATTATGGCCAAAAGACTGACACTGTAGCATTGGAAAGATAAATGTATGGCCCCATTTATTTAATGGATTGAAGACCTGATTGCACTTGCTACTTACAAGTGGACTGCCTACAGATGTAGACTTTGTATGGACAAGTAAAATGAAATATGGGGACTCATTTATACAAAATACAGTAGGTTAAATTAAAAAAAAATTATAGTCATATAAATGTGTTAGAAATATATACGTACTAGAATAATATTTGGATTAGATAAGTATATATAGAATTGTAATTGTTTACTGTTATAATGACATATTAACTTTTTTTTTGGTTGTATTTCACTTCTTTGTTAAAGTACTTTCTAGGTGTTTTTTCCCTTCTCAATAATAAGATAAATAAATAATAATAAAAAAGGCTGTACTATAAACCAAACTGGCATGCTATTCTGCTAGAAACCTAGTGGTTCAATTGACTAATCAAACAGTGAGTCGAAGGCAAACTTCAAAACTTTTTTTAAAAGCAGAGCTCAAATCTTTGGGTTCTCTGGCAAGAACCGATTAAGGCCTGAAGAAATGGAACTTTAAAACTGGAAGATCACTTTTTACAGCAAGAGAGATCAACTTAGCTGCCTCTGCTTTCTGAGAGGAAAATAGTCCAATAAGGTATCACGCTTATTTAATTAGCTGTACGTTCTGAAATGTACATTCCTTCTTTCCAGCCTGCCTCCACGACTAAAAAATTACCAGTAAGTGCAAGTGAGCCAAAATCCAGGCTTACGTGTCATTAGCAATCAAGTCTTTAAGGATCTGTTCTGCAGCTCTCTCTGGAGACTGGAGACGGAAGCAAGCCATTTCCATTGTGAGTGCCATTTCCACAGAAACTGATTCCCCAATTAATCGGAGGCACTGAAGAAGACTCAGAAGATCATGAGAAAAATCAGATTCTGCAACAAGAAGATTGAGTTCAGAGTTTATCAAAAATAAAATAGCTTTTTTTGTAGTGCATTCTAAAGAGGCACAAAATACGAAAGTTCCTTTCATTTGCTATGTCAACATAAAACCTCAAATAAGATGAAATATATATCTCAATGTCCTGTGGTGTATGATCTTAGTACACTACATTTTACAGAAGTCAACCCAGTCTTGCAATTGTCCATTTGCAAACAGGCCTGAGGTAACTGCTTCTATATGCTCAGGCACAGCATATTTTAAGCTCTTGAAGACTGAGGGAAAAATCTAGATCTATCTATCTGGTTTAAACTAGACAATAATTGCCAAAACAGATGATTCTGATAGCAGGATGAGGAAAAGGCAACCCAAGAAACAAACAGCTCCAGAAACACTAGTAAAGGGCAACAGTAATGAAATGGAAGATACTCCAACAACATCCTCTCTCCTGGTTCCTTGTTTGGACAAACAAGGGAAGTAGGGTATAAGTACAGTGACCATATTCTCTTGGAAAAATAAAGGACAAACCTGAAAAAGGAGCAAATCTGAAAGAGGTTCACAAGGATAAAAAAATTATGTTTGTAACTTTGCTTTACAAAGGAAAATTCAAGAACAAAACCAAGAAAATAAATAATTAGATTAAATAATCTAAAGGACAACTTTCTGAAAAAGGACTGTCCTTTATAATAAAGGACGTATGGTCACTGTAGATATAAGTCTTCCTGTACATCCTATAAGGTTGCTAAAGTAAAAGCTGCTGTACATTCTGTAAGATTGCTAATGTAAAAGCTTGGCCAATGAGGAACGCATAGCAATGTTTATTTCTCAGGCAAAGATCTAGTAGTAGATAAACTGCATTCCAAGTTTGCAGATATCTGATGTAATTAGGGAAGGCAAGAGGAATAACAGTTCTATTGCTTGTATACTACAGGGATCAGTTCTGCTACTCCTGGAAAAAGTATTTCTATTTAGAGTATTGGAAGAGAGATTTTGAAGAGATATTATCCAGTTATTACCTTAAAATAAATTTCTCTAAACTGTAGACTAATCTCATTCAACCTTCCTTTTGTTAGTACAAAAGTAACAAACAGCAAAAAAATTAACAGCAATATGGAGAATCTTCTCTTGGAACAAATTTGGGGAATGAGGAGAGAAGAGAGTTGGATGCGATTTTTTTCTTCTTTTACAAAGCTAAACTCATATTATAATTTTGAAAATCACAAGAAAATCACAGAGGGACACTGAAACCATTAACACAACCCTGGCAAAATTAAGAATTTGCTGGAACTGAAATAACATCTTAGGAAAAATGGTAAGCTCCATCTTTTTATTACCATCTAAGCCAGCACTTTCAACTTCATTAATCAGTTGTTCATCAGGCAAGAGGTAAAGATGATCCATTAAGGAGCATGGCACAAGAAAAGAAAAGTAACCCTGTGGGAAGAAAACAAACCCACTACTTAGTTTCCAAGACAGAAAACAATGGTTTGTTCTTATTTCAAATTGTACAGGTAAATACAATGTAGTCATGAATATAAAATATATTTCTGCAAACTGCAAAGCAAATACCTGCAGTCAGGATGGCTGTTCATATTCTCATGTCTTAAAATATGTTTTGAAAATATTAGTGGCAAATCAGAGTAAACAATTGGAGCTATGAGGAAAACAATCAAATAATCTTTTAACCATTTCCATGATATCCAGGCACTTTTTAAAATTATAGATTCTCCCATTTATTTGGGGGAGAAAAGCCTAATATAAAGTAAAAAACAAAGACAACTATGTTGACTGTAAAGAAAAAAATACCTGAAATGTATGATCAGGGAATTATTTTCTTAGGTCAACTGAGTGTTTACAAAATAAATGTAGGTTTGCAAGCATTTTGTAGAACTTCAACGAATTTAAAGGTATTGTTTCAATATCACAATAAAGTATGAGGTCACCATGTGTTTTATAACCCTATAAAACATCAATGCTTTACAATGTAATAGCTTGGTTCTTACCTTTTTTAGCAGACACACCATATTAGTACACTGATTCAAGAGTAGCGCAAGTGGCCGTGAAAGTTCTTCCTGATACTGAAGGCAGTAAGCGTAGAATTTTGACCAGAATTCTATTTGTAATTGTCTGAACTCTTCATGTGAGAATTCATATTCTGTCACATTGCCCTGGAACTGGGAGAAGAGGGGAAAAATAATATAATTTACTACCTATTCTTTATCAAATGATGACCTGGCATTTTAATACTATTAACCAATTAATCTTAAATTCATCCTCATAAGGAAAACTTCATTATATAAGAAACCAGTGAACCTAGACTATTACCATTTCTAGTAACAGCTACAGCTAGCATTTCACAAACCAAATCAAACTTTAATAGATTGTCCTAATGACTCTTAACTAAAAAACAAAATTCCTACAAGTCTATCATTTCTTATACTAAGCAGGAACTAGGGAAAAAGATGAGGCTTGAAAACAATTGGCTGGTTCAAACATAACACTAAGCCATAATTGGATTTGTTCAATTTTTGCTTAGCATTATGTATGAAACAATCCATTCGGTTTTAGCATTATATATAGACCAGACCATTATGAAATGTTCATCAAAACTATGGTTAAAAAGATAAGTTCACCATCATGTGTGAACACAGTCACAATGTTTGCATATCACAGTCACAAAAGTGTTAGAGGAGATATGTGACTAAGCAGCCACTACCCCAAAAACAGCCAAAAGTTAAATGTAACTGAAATGATTCTTTAAAACAGAAATAAATCTAATCTCACCTCATCTTCTAGAGCTATAGTAATTTCTTTTTTCAGTTCATCCCATGACAGGTCTTGGTGTCTCTCAGCTTCTTGAGAAAATATCTAAAAAAGAGAGAGGGAGAGGGAGAGGGAGAGGGAGAGAGGGGGAGAGGGAGAGGGAGAGGGGGAGGGGGAGGGAGAGAGAGGGGGAGGGAGAGGGAGAGAGAACAATTTACACTGCTTAACCTTAAATGTCACAGTTTCATATTGATACTTTCACAAAAAAAGGGCAAACCACTAATTGGAAAAGGTTTAGAAGAGCACCAAACCAAGTTTTGATGGCATCAGACTGGAGCTGATTCATTATCAAGAAGTCTTGCCAAATTAACATCTGTCTTATTTAAATGAAATGCCACCTCATTAGTAGATCACATTTTCTTGCTTCTATCTTTCCTCCAAAATCTGACACAGTAACAATTTCAGTCTTCCACTGTCACCAAACTTTCCAAACCATGCTTATACTGTTGCTTAATAAATACCTTTTACTAGAGGTATTTCTCACAAGACCTTTTGTGGCTTCCAGATCAGATATATTACTATAGCGTTTGGTCTTGGACCATAAATTATTAAATTAAAAAATATTACTAAAGCACCTGTAGTATGAACTGTGCTCCACTTCCAATCATGTAGCATCCTGTCTATCAGTTTCAAATGTCTACATATGATTTCATGTTTCTTTGTGTGAAGCTTAACAATACGGATTCCTGCCTTTGTGCATTCTTTCATTTTTCCTTATTATCAACATTCTATTATCTCCCTTGCCACTCCAAGCATTCCACATTATTAACATGCCATATCTTAAGTTATAACACTCATTTGGATGTAGCTATCATCTGGTACTTCTGCTATTAATATTGAAACTCTGTAGTGACCTTATTTTGATTTCCTATCTCTCTGGGATCAAAATATTATACCATAAAGCAATTTCTTTTCTTCAAACAAATCCTGTTCCACTACAGTAATTTTCATTCAGTAAACTGCAGATGGAACACTGAAATCGAAATTGGTTTTAATTGTACCTCCCTACATTCTCTATATCATGTGGTTTTACAAGTATATAACTTCCTCACTTGATCAATAACCTTCCATTTGTAATTCAAGTGCCTTCTTATGTGTATCAACTTTTTTTCAGAGAACAAAGCATTTAAGAACATGTTTTTTCAGACACTGTTGAATAAGGAAGTCAATTCCTACCACTTATGTCTACTAAACGTTAATGGGAAAGAATATGTTAACCTGTGTAGGGGAAATTACTTAACTCGCCTGGAACAAAGATTTAACCATGCCCACTTTCCAAATATTAGCTAATATTTTGATCAATTCTCTAAAATTATGACACAGGATGTATTACACTTCACTGTGCAATGGAAACCCAGTTTAAAAATATACAACTGCTTCTTCCTACTAGTATATTACATATTGTGATTTGTTGCCCAATACAATAGGATCCTGTAACTTAATAAAGTTTTGTGGTTTATGCTCCAAATCTAGCCTTATCAATTGCTATCCAAGAGAATGCTCTTTTCGGATGGCCACTAATAAAAGATCATTAAGAATTACGAATTGGCAGAAAAATATTATGCCAATTAGCTAGAATCCAACATTGCCATTTTGTGTCAAAATATTTTTTTTTTTTATTTTACTTAGTTGGCACAAATTCCCCAACAAATAATAACACTGTTACTCACCTGTAAAGCTTTAAGCAAAGCTGCATTTGTGAACTGGCCAGGAAGGAAGATAGCCTCTGTAAATGTTTCCTGTAAGAATCATTATAATTGGTAACAATTCAATAGATTTATATGATTTTTAAAATAAAGTTGTGATGCTATTTCCTTGCATTAAAACTGTGAGTGGCATGATGCTCAGCGGGTTCTCAAATTTTTTATTAGTATGCATCTACCACATGAAATGCATAAAACTTCATACATGTTACCTAATCACTGCAGATAGATAAAATGAACAACATAGATGAATGCATTGCTCATCCAACTTTGAAAATTCAAACTTGAACAAAGAATGATGGGATAGAAAAGGCTAGTTAGTGCATATAGAATAAGTATTAAAATATATGAAACAAGTACTACACAGTTTATTTCTTAAGACAGGTTAATTAACTCCTGCATCCAGACACATCTGGACACTTGGAATATTAGCAGCAATATCAATTACAGTAAATCTTTCATTTTAACAGATATTAAAGCAAATTTTCCTCATTTAGCAAAATTTGGATTCAATGGCCGAAACTTCTTTCTGGACAGTCCCCTGAAATAGCAGAAAAGTCTACTGAATCCAAAGTAGACAGACGAGGGATTATATTACATTTACATGATTGTATAATGTCCTCCTTTTTCAAATGATGTAAATCACTGTGAATACTTTCAAATTTAACATGTATTTGGGAGTAACAAATGCTCCTTCTTTCCAAGTACAGGTAGCCCTTGACCTGACCATTTGTTCAGTGAACATTCAAAATTACGATGGCGCTGACTGAATGTGGTTACAGCCAGTCCTCAGAGTTCTCTTCATCCCAGCACCCTGTGGTCATGTGATCGCGATCGAGGCGCTTGGCAACCAGTTCACATTTACGATCAGTTGCAGCACCCTGTGATCGCATGATCACCATTTGCAATCTTCCTGCTGGCTTCCCCAGAAAATAAATGGGGAAGCCGGCAGGGAAGGTCACAAGTCACTGGGGTAAGTCTCCTCCATCCGCACACCCTCCCCAGCCCCTCTGCGCTCATGCCACGCCAGCCACTCATGCACCCTTTCACACCTTCCCTGACCCTCCCATTTGCGTACCCTCCCCAACCTGCGCCTCTCACACACCCCTTCACACACTTGCACACCCTCCCAACCCACGCCTCTCCCAACCTTGCAGCCTCCTGACCCTCCCTCGCACCCTCACACGCCCTCCCTGACCATCCCCTGCACCCCTGTGTACACCCTCACTCCCTCTCCCACCTGGCACCTGGGACTTGCAACTTTGGTTGTAGGAAGCCATCAGGAAATCGCCTCGCCTAATGACCATGGGATTTATTTAATGATGGCAACTGGGACTGCAGGGATTGCCATCACTAAGCAATGCGGTCGTATGACCACATTGCTTAGTGACAAAAATTCTGGTCCCAATTTCTGTCATAAATCAAGGACTATCTGTAGTCTATTAAATCAAGTGTTTACTGTATATCTAAAGGAAATGTACTGGAAATCAGATTTATTTATTAATCTTGTTTCCAGTACAACCTTGGCATTCAAATGCATTGCTCAAACTGAAGGGCCTCTATTATATTATACATACATAAACAGTACAAGCAAATTAAATACAGCACTACAGTATCCTTAATTAATTCATAGGGTTTATTTACCCTCGGGTCCTGGTCATCTCGAATATTCACTTCTTCAGCTGGCAGGGGCTGAACAGAAACTTGGTTCCACTGACCGGCAACGTTGCTAAAACAAGACTAGATGATTTTAGTCATATAAACACACACACATACATACACACATATATATTCAAATGTTACTTCCAAATAAAAAAGACTATGTTCCAGGTAATCATCATCTTTCACCCACATTGTCCCTTTTTCAATTCAGTGCTATCACAGATTCTAGAAAATAAGCACACACATTTCTCCAAGCTATCTTTATTGTGTCTATTTTCTTGTGTGGGTGTAAACTGTCCATTTTTTTTAATTAATCCAACCATGCACACTCTTGGGCCTGCCCCCAGGTTCCCACCATGGCAATGATGCACTAGCCAAAAATTCTCTTGGTGCCCACTAGGTTTTTTGCTGATTTAAGAACCTTTTAATAGGAAAAAATAATAATAATAACCAAAGAGGTGGCTTGCTGCAAAGCAAAAAAATAATCTCAAACATAATCTATTCTCAATGCTATTGGACCTCCCATACATCTTAGAAACATTATTAGAAATTGAAACGGTGGGTATCTTCAGCCTAAAACTTTATCTGAAAATGATTTCTCCTGCCTAGAAACAAGACAGCTGTAAGCTCAGGTAGAAGAGAACAATCTATCAAAGTTATGTACTCTAATCCTATTCTAAAGCTTCAAAAGTGCAGAGGAGAATCATGTTTGGCTCTATGTTACCATCTTCTAGTCCTCTGGCACACAAACTTACTTATTCTGAAACCTTTTCAATAAAATATTCAAAGTTAAAGAGTTTTTTCTAAAGAAAATGTTAAACCAATTAACAATTAAAAGGAATAAAACTTACTGCTCAAAATTTATGTATTTCACAGTAGTTTGATTTTCATCATCATGCCAAAGTGCCCAGATCTCAGAAGTAGTTAAAGCAAAATCAACAAGTGTCTCCTGAATGAAAATATGGTTGACAACAACAAACTTTAAGAACAGTATTATGTTATCAATGTAGAATCTATTGATTGAATCTAGAAGGATTGTATATATAATTTCTCATCACATTATCCATGCTCACGTAGGATGGAAGATAGCTCAATTAAGCCTTTTCAGCTTGAAGAGGATTACCTATGACCTATGTATTTATTTTTATCTGAAACCCGTTTGACTTCATTGACCTGAATGTTATCAGTTCCAACCTGAGATGTGAACAGTGACGATATGTGATCAAGACTATAGCGATGACTCTCCGTGCTGACCAGCTGGAAGACACAGAACTGCAGAAAAAAATATAATTCTGCAATCAGTACAAGTAAAAATGAAATAAATTCTTACCATATCCTTACCCTTTATTTCTTTTATTCTAGAAAATCAAGATGAATACAGTGGGGCAAAAAAGTATTTAGTCAGCCACCAATTGTGCAAGTTCTCCCACTTAAAAAGATGAGAGAGGCCTGTAATTTTCATCATAGGTATACCTCAACTATGAGAGACAAAATGGGGGAAAAAATCCAGAAAATCACATTGTCTGATTTTTAAAGACTTTATTTGCAAATCATGGTGGAAAATAAGTATTTGGTCAATATCAAAAGTTCATCTCAATACTTTGTTATATATCCTTTGTTGGCAATGACAGAGGTCAAACGTTTTCTGTAAGTCTTCACAAGGTTTTCACACACTGTTGCTGGTATTTTGGCCCATTCCTCCATGCAGATCTCCTCTAGAGCAGTGAAGTTTTGGGGCTGTCGCTGGGCAACACGGACTTTCAACTCCCTCCAAAGGTTTTCCATGGGGTTGAGATCTGGAGACTGGCTAGGCCACTCCAGGACCTTGAAATGCTTCTTACGAAGCCACTCCTTCGTTGCCCAGGCGGTGTGTTTGGGATCATTGTCATGCTGAAAGACCCAGCCACGTTTCATCTTCAATGCCCTTGCTGATGGAAGGAGGTGTTCACTCAAAATCTCACCATACATGGCCCCACTCATTCTTTCCTTTACACGGATCAGTCGTACTGGTCCCTTTGCAGAAAAACAGCCCCAAAGCATGATATTTCCCCCCCCCCCATGCTTCACAGTAGGTATGGTGTTCTTTGGATGCAACTCAGCATTCTCTCTCCTCCACACACAAGTTGAGTTTAGACTAAAACATTCTACTTTGGTTTCATCTGACCATATGACATTCTCCCAATCCTCTTCTGGATCATCCAAATGCTCTCTAGCAAACTTCAGACGGGCCCAGACATGTACTGGCTTAAGCAGGGGGACACATCTGGCACTGCAGGATTTGAGTCCCTGGCAGCATAGTGTGTTACTGATGGTAGCCTTTGTTACTCTGGTCCCAGCTCTCTGCAGGTCATTCACTAGGTCCCCCCATGTGGTTCTGGGATTTTTGCTCACCATTCTTGTGATCATTTTGACCCCACAGGGTGAGATCTTGCGTGGAGCCCCAGATCGAGGGAGATTATCAGTGGTCTTGTATGTCTTCCATTTTCTAATTATTGCTCCCACAGTTGATTTCTTCACACCAAGCTGCTTGCCTATTGCAGATTCAGCCTTCCCAGCCTGGTGCAGGTCTACAATTTTGTTTCTGGTGTCCTTCAACAGCTCTTTGGTCTTGGCCATAGTGGAGTTTGGAGTGTGACTGTTTGAGGTTGTGGACAGGTGTCTTTTATACTGATAACAAGGTCAAACAGGTGCCATTACTACAGGTAACGAGTGGAGGACAGAGGAGCCTTTTAAAGAAGTAGTTACAGGTCTGTGAGAGCCAGACATCTTGCTTGTTTGTAGGTGACCAAATACTTATTTTCCACCATGATTTGCAAATAAATTCTTTAAAAATCAGACAATGTGATTTTCTGGATTTTTTTTCTCATTTTGTCTCTCATAGTTGAGGTATACCTATGATGAAAATTACAGGCCTCTCTCATCTTTTTAAGTGGGAGAACTTGCACAATTGGTGGCTGACTAAATACTTTTTTGCCCCACTGTACATGCCATGTAAATCAGATATTCTAGCATGCATGCCATGTAAATCAGATATTCTAGCATGCAGAACAATTCTCAGGAATTATGCCACTTCTCCCTGTAGACAAAAAGGGGTATTTGGCTTGCTATATGGGCATATCGACAGGACTTGAAATAGCCAAGGAATGAAGCACAAATGGGAAACCTCAGACAGGTATTTAAAACTTCTGTATCTAAAATTAGGTGCACAATAAAACTCTTCCACAATATTTTACTTTAGAGATAAGAAACTGTCCTTCCTTGTGCTACTCAATGCATTTCAATATCACTCTAAACGTACTTCATATGTATATATCTTTAACCTGTATCAATGTTATTTAATTCTCCATGTTTAAAACAAGAAACATTTTGAAATGATCAGCATTTTAACCTTTGCTTTTTATCTCAGCTTCCAAAACAAAGTATATATTGCTGTAAACTGCCTTTGTCAAATAATGTGAAATCATAAATTATCACAGAAACAGTATGTATTTTACACAAACCAATATTTTCCAAATACAAAGTTTCCCACTACCTGTCCTTGTTTTGGTGCATGCAAGTATACACCAATATAAAGCCCCAATGATTCAGAATATGCCAGCTGTAATTTGTGTCCACTTCCACCAATAAGTCTCAGATCTTTATTTACAGGAACGAATTCCAACATATCAGCCACCATCAGGCACATTTGATTCTGTTAAGATAAGATGCTAGATGAGTAAAACAAAAAAGCAAACATATGTAAATACAATTATAAATACAGCAATGTGAGACACTGGATAGACAATTTATTCCGTTTCTTTAATCTTCCGCAGCTCATCGTAGTTTTGATAGTACTGTACACTGTATTTAGCCACTACAGTGTATTTTCACACTTTACATATCTGCTTCTGCTTTTAAGAAAATATTTCTAAGCTAAAAATTAATGCCATTCAGGTTTGTCTCTAAAAGTGTCATCTGCTGACATAACAGTTCTTGGGGTACTTTTGTGAATTTAGTATTAATTCTTCTTAGAACACTCAACTGGCAGGAAGGAGGGGAAGAGATATTTTGGGCCAATAATCTGTTTTATTGATTTTATTGTAATTTTTTTAACTGTTGTGAGCTGCCCAGTCTTTGAGCATTGGGCAGCCTGCAAGTTCAATAAATTATCATTATCATCATCATTATTATAGTATCATCTACCCAACTATTCTGGCAGATCCCTCAAATCTTTCGCAGATGTTTCAGGGCACAGAGGACTGCAGGCACAATGAGAAAAAGGAGCAATATCTTTTTCTAGTTAGCAAAGAGGCTCTGCTGGATAATGAAATGGAACCCATGGTTCTATAGTTAATTCATGTTCACAATAAAGGAATAGTGTCCAAATACTTAGTCAACACAACAAAGCCTCCCATAGTGCAGTAAAGGGAAGAGGTAGAGAAGTCTCTTGTCCATTCCTCCTCAGCAATTACTATTGACCACTACAGGAACATGACTGTACTCTGTATCAAATGGTTCAATGTGGAACCATCACATCCATAACAGGAACAGCACTGGTCCAGGAAAGCCAACAGCTCATCGTATGACTGAACCATGAAGCTCACTGTGCTGGATGCTTGTCCAAACTCATGAGACTGAGGTGAGCAGTTCTGTGCATTGGGGGGGCAGGGGGAGGGTCAGTCAGAGCAGGTGTGTCCATTGGGCGTATAGATCAAAAAGTCAAGATGGCACCCATGACACAAACCACTCTGATCACTACCAACTGGTTAGTATATTAAAAATTAATTAACAAACAAAAATAAAACATTACTCACTTTATAAGACCACATCCTAAGTTTATGATCTTGGTAGAGTGCAAAGAGAAGTGCATCATGTTCACGACAGTGGACAGATAAGCTAACAGGAAGATCTGAAGGATTTTGATCCCCTCTGTAAAAATGGACATAATAAATACAGAGACAAGCAAAAAGAAGAAATCAATGAAACTACGTGACAGCTTTTTCCATGTTATCTATCATTCCAACCATTCCATTAGCAAATAGTAATGACTAACTGGACCACCATCAAACTTCATTATTGAGGATAATAGATTAGGAAAGGCTGCACTATTAGAAATGAATTGTTGATATTTTAGTTGAGCATTGACTGAAGAGGGCATTTTTAGTTGAGCTTAGGTGAAGAAGCACTGTTTATAAGTAAAGCACTTGCTTTTTCTTTGCAGCAATTCTCCTTTCAGGAGAAAGAATATTATAACTTGCCATACATAAAACTTCAAAGTAATCATCAAGGGCAATACTACAGTGAGCAAACTGCAGAAATTTAAACTCCAAAATAATCAAGCAGGAATTTATCATAATTTCATGCTGCATTTTTCAAAACAGACTAATATTATTCTCACAACTCCTCTTTCTTGTAAGTTAGGCAAAGGTAGCCATTTCCACTCTTTCTGTTTTTGAAAACCTGTCTTGTGCACCACAAGAATTTAATTGCTATTGGGAACAGAGCTAATTACAAAAAGTGAGAGGTACCCTTTTTCTGTACAACTGGGTGCCTTCAGTATTTCTCCTCCTGATTTGTTTTTTCAACTTTTCCTCAGTTCTCTGCTATTCCTTCCCTCTCCAGTCCCAGGTTCTATATTTCCCTTCATGTTCACTCATTCCAAAGCCAATTCCAATTATTCTACTTGTTGCTGTGTAGGCTTTAAGAGTTCTAATTAAGCTCTAATTATAAGCCCTAATTGCTTATCATCGTAATACTAGCCTGATGGCAGTTGGCATCCAACCTGTAAGCAAGCGCTGCATGACTGAACTCTGTTTCAACTCCACAAATGAAGTTGAAGACATCTCTAAAAAACAAGAAAATAATTTTTAGCAATTTATTTAAAATCTGACAAATACACTAAAGATGCAATTAAACCAGATGGATACTCTTTGGGGAATTCTATAAAAAGACATTTAAAACAAATTTATTACCTAGTTGATTTATTAGTAAGTGGATAATTAGAACTAATATAATAAAATTCTGTTGGTGGTCTAAGCAAAGACAAGGTCATTATTTCTTAAAATGACTAATAATAACTAATCCAGTTCTAATTTAAAAGCAGCACTAATTGCAATGTTTCACTTTGAACTGTTTCAATCACAAAACTTCATGAAACATTCCATTTTCGAGAACAAAAATGTTCTGAATACAAAACATAGTATTCTGGGCATTTGGGAAGAATTTCAAGCTCAAAAGAGAGTGTTTGGGAATTGCTGTTTCAAGGTCAAAATAGGGCATTTTGCACTCAAAATGGGACATTTTGCTAAGTTTTTTACTTGAAACAATTCCTATTTAAAATAAAAGACTACCAAGGAAAAAATCAGAATGAAGGTGGTAGTGTTAGCATTTAGGAAATTACATCTGCAAAGTGGAGTCTACATTAGTTCCAGACTGAATGCTTCTACTTCTCTTAGCTGAACAGCTTTGCCACCACACCACTTTTTAAAATCTAGTTCTGTTGATCTTAGAACCCCATCCTGTCTTCTATGCATTAGGACATGTTTAAAATTACTGTAAGGTTTGCTACAAAGTTAAATTTCTGAGGATAATGCAACTTGAAATAAATTGTCTATATATTTATGAGGCTGAGCAGGACAGCAAATTAACTGCTGCACAGCCAACTACAACATTCTAAAAGATGCCCCTTTTCCTGCCTAGCTGGGTATCCTTTGAATCTCCTGCTTTTTTATAATCTTATGCACTTACCATGAGCATCATAAGGTGGTAGGTTAAGGACAAAAATCCCACCAGAAGCAGATGGCAGAGCAAAGAGAGATCCTCCATCACTGGTAAGCCAAGCTGCTGAAGCAGTGGAATTAGGTGACAGCCCAGGAACTGTGGGGATCACACAGTAGTTCAATGGATCTCTAAAATGAAATTTTCCAATATCCGTGAAAACAGACTGCATCTGACTTTCTGTTATCAGCTCCTATTTAAAAAAAAAAAGACCAGGGTAAAATTATCAACAAGAAAATATAAAACTGAAGAAGAAAAATAGTAAAATGACTTCTATTCATATTTCTGTTGTGTAAAATATGAATGAAAAATATCTGAAAACTTGAAACAAGAAAAAGATTAGATAAAGCATTTTCTCATAATAACCAGCCCATTATGCTGATAGTGAGTGTTAGTCTATGACATGCTAAGCAACATCATGGTGAGAAGGTTATTCAGCAACCTTACCCCAGCAAACCAAATTACACTTGATACATTTTGACAGTTCTTGTTCTACTCCTCCTGGTATCTCACCAGCCTTTGTGGCACTTAGTCCACTGACACCCCTTATGGTTTTTTCTCTTCATAAAAGTGTCCTTTTACATTTGGGGGGTATTCCTGTTTCTATATGAGGGCTTGAAATTATATAATATCACATATTAATTTGATAATGGTAGGAACTACCAAGGAGAAAACAACGCCCCCACCAGCGCTGACAAGGCAAGCTACTGTATATAAACAGAGAGCAAACCCCACTCCCTTCCAGCACTGAAGATGTTACCTAGTTGGGTAACAAAACATCTGCAAGAAAACAGCCAAGCTCGGAGAACCCCAAGAACTCCATATATTAATTTCCCTGTCAGATTCAGACCATGCATGTAGCTATAGATGGGTTAAGTAAAATTACAATAAAACAAAAGTACAAACTGTAGTTAAGGCACACCTCCTAAATCATAATTTAAGCCATGACATGGATTTTCATGTTATACTACATCTAACTATGGGTAGTTATCACTTCATGCAAATCCAGTCACTAGCTCGCTAGAATCTGAGGAGAAATTATCAAAATTATCTGATTCCAAGATCTGACAAAAAAGACCAGGAACTGAAGTTGGAGTTTGCCATATACCAATTATATGCTCTCTCATTAATAAATGGGCTTCCTCACCATCATAACCATATTATCTTTAACAGATTAGATTGTTCAATATGAAGATATGTAAATAATTTTATTACATATAAAATACACTCACTATCCAACTTAAAAAATTCGGCTTAATTTATATGATTCTTCAAATAAGCACCGTGGTTTGGATGTGACAGGAGTTAATATAAAATACGATGATGGTAAAGTGACATGCAAGGAAAGAACAGAGGCAAACAAATCTGTGACTTGCTTTGACTTCTTCAACTAAAATAATTTTGTCTCTGACTTAATAACATTGGAAGAATTTTTTGTAAATAGCAATATTAACAGATTACTTACACTTCTATACATCCGAGCGGGATGTGGTAACATCAATCTATGTACTGTCTGATTGGTTGAAACCAATATAACAACATGATTTTGAGTCTCAAAAATATGCACTCCTTTCGGTATGAGATTACAGTTTTGAAATTTGAGCTGAACAGCATTGTTCAAAAGGTTTATGTCAAGAGATTCTTCTACCAGTTCTAATGTCCCGCCTGAGGTTGCCCTGCAAAATATATATATATATATATATATATATATAGAGAGAGAGAGAGAGAGAGAGAGAGAGAGAAAGCAGCTTTACACTGATAGTAAACAACCAATCCCAATATTTTGTGTACCGAGGACTTTGTACAAAGTTCAGGAAGAAATAAGCAACTCAGGATCAAAACCAGAATGTATTCACACACCACAATAAATCAGAATTATACAGAGTTTTTGCTTATTGGGGAACAAATATTAAAGCTGGCATATACTGTTCAATCATCCTTCTTGGTTTTTCCTGCCAGTAGGTTCAGCTAGCAAACCCAAATGAATTGCTTTGTTTAGCTTTATGTGCAAACAAGGGACTCTGTCTTGTTTTTTTTTTAATAAGCCAGTCATAAATCAATGATGCACTGTTAACATGCTTCCTGCTTGTTAGGAGGGGAGCAAGGCAGTATTCCTGAATAATAAAAAAACTACAAGTGGAGTTGTTCCCAGTATAGTTGTGTGTTCCTGGAGGATTCTGTATATCCCTTTTTAAAGCCCTCTATTTCACGGGCTATGACAAGAGGAGGAGGACTGGGCCAGCAGAAACACTCTCTTTGGATATTACAATAATTGAATCTGGAGTTGCCATGACATTAATCAATAGACCTGAGGAACACTTTGGTTTTGAGGGTGCTTGAGAATGCACAGGGGCACTCATAGAGCACCTGTACATAACAGCTACAACTTCCCCTGTGATCACATGGCTGCCCTCCACAGCTGCTGTATAAACCCAGGAAAATATATGTTTGGTTTAATGAGTTGTAAACAGCTCTATCATATACCATGAAGTACTTCTTCGCCTCTGAAACCAAAGCATTTCATTGCTCTATTGATCAAGCTAGCTCCCTCATGTGTCAAGTCCAATAAGAATATCCGGCTATAGAAGGAACTCCTTACAACCTCTAGATTTATCTAGCATATGGGAAGACACATCCACTGTGCCTAGCATCCTTGCATTAGGACCACTATGATCAACACTTCGCTCAAGACCCCTTGGCTTGTGTGGTAGTGCCTGGCTGACTGGCTATGTTTCTGAGGTGGATGAGTGACTGTTCCATTTCCCACTTCCCAGCTGGCATCCCTTTGCACATAAGCAGACCCATAGGATAGGGAAAGCAGCCAACTCTTTGATTGTTTACTCTTACTTAAGTAAGCTAATTACATTAATTGCCCATTGATGGCCCTTCTCCTGCTTAGTTGCATGTTGTCCACTGGCCAGAAAGCAGCTGTCAATCAAAATTGTCCCAGCAGAACAGCATACAATCTTACAAAATGTCTTTTGATTCAATTTCTATTTGCCCCTTAAAATTCCTGAAGTCCATGGCTGAACCAATTAAGTCCAATGCATGAAATACTTTCAAACTGGAGTGTTGAATAACTCTACTGGGTTAGAGTATCTTATTTCAGTACATAGTTCAGTCAAACCAAGTACTTACTTACTTTTATAATTTTTAGCTATTTTTCTTTTCCAATTTCCTTTAAATCTTCTTCTCAATATATGTTTACTTATAACTGGGTTGGTAGGCTGATATGGATTTATTGGCACTTTTAAAGGGCTGCATTACCTATGTGCCTAGATTGCCTGGAAACATTTGTGTTTATCTAGCATTGCCGAAGGGGAGATGACAGAAGCAAACTGAATTACTCCTTACTCCAAACTGCTATTACTTCTTTCCCATCTCACAGGATCAGAGAAAACAGAATAGTGATAGCTTGTCATAATGTTTAAATTATGTACCTACTGACAAATCTCACATGAAAGTCGGGGGACAAATGGGGGGGGCTTTTTTCTGTTATTGCTTGCTTCATTAAGCACCTAAAACATGCCTTCCATGCTAATAAATCCAGCTCAATATTGGCTATGACAGCAATTTCCATACAGGAATTGTTTTTCTAAAAAGTCAACTCTACTACAAAATTTCCAGTTAGATTTCTATGGGGCATTCATGCAACTACTTGATTACAGTAATTGTTAATGTCTTATTGGAAGTTACAGTATCTCATTTTATAATCAATTATTCAAAATTCAAATTTTCTCCACAAGTACAATGGAGATGATAAATTCAAAACTATTTAAGCCATTTTTAAACTTCTCCAATCTCCACTCTAGGCAGCATACAAGAGTGTATACCTACATAATAAAAACCAAAAGGCAGACATATAATTAACAGAAATCCCAAATGACCATTAGAAAACTCTATCCAGGTAAAAACTATGTTGGAAAAGTGTTAATAGTTTTATAAAATGCCAGGAGGAAAGGGGCTGCTAATCTGAACCTCCAGAGGGAAGGAATTTTGATGCAAAAGAGAAGACCTGCCATCTGATTTAGGCCTCCTCATCCTACATATAGTGGGGACTATAAGCAGGCCTTCTTACAATGTTCCTACTGGCATTGTAAAATATAAATTAAATGCCATATGCATAGGAACCAAATGTGTGAGCTGTATAGTCTTATGTCACCATTAAGTCCCTAAATTCAACTTCTGCTATGCTGCCAGGCTCAGGGACCACTAACATGGATTTGTGTTACATAACATTCATTTAAATGTGAGCTGATCACTTCATATTTCATAGTCTCATATTTTGGTTTCGTAAGAAACAGGTAAGAACCAAAGAAAGCAGTACCTGACCAAAACATGTCAAGTCTCTTTGGATAACTCCTTGTAACAAGCTTGCATTTAAGCAGCCACTAAGGATTTTATTTTTAAAACAAATATCAGCTGCATCTGACCAATCCACCATTCCCTCTAAGACAGAAATAAGGACCGAAGGGACCAAACAATGTAAGTGTCAAAGTGGAAACTTAGCCCGAGCAGCGTGCAGCAGGTCTGGGTCTTCCTAGCTAGCGGGAGTATCGGGTGACTGTTGACAACTTGTCTGCTCGGGAGGTGAGTCGACTTCTTCGGATCACTCACCAATGAATAAAGCGGTTTCTGGTCACCGAGCCCAGCTGTGCATTCTCTTGGTACCAAAACCCTCCGGCGCTGTCAGGATACCGCACGGCGGAGGGGGACGCGCCACCACCTGCAAAAGATGGACAAGGGAGGCGGATCAGTCCCCGTGCGCCGCCAGCATGGATGCTCCTGGGCATGATGCATGTCACAGGAACGACACCCACGCAGCAACCTTAACCCTCTGCCCCCGCTGGGATTTGCCACCTGGGAGGCTGAACGCGAGTTCGCGGACTCCGCGCCGCGCGCTCCGCTCAGCCCCGCCGAGCTCCAAGTAGCCCCGCTCGGCCAGCCCCACAGCTGCCGCCATCTTCCCTTCCCGCGCGCGATGCCACAAGGGCTCACGGGATACGAGGAAGGGCGCGCGGCAAATGAGGCGCCCTTCGCGGTGCATCTTGGGAAACGCGGAGAGAGGCGTTTCTCCCCAGGCGAGCGAGAGGTGGATCGCCGGCCGGTCGTTGTCTATTGCTTGCTTGCTCTGCTTTCTTGGATTCCAAGAATGATTGTTGTGTTAGAACTCGATTCAACCTGTTTAAAATGCAAATAGGAAATCTCTTTGAACGAATGTTGAAATGGAAAAGTCTCGTCGCCCAATTAAAGGCAGTTCATTGATAGCCTTGGATCAGTTCGATTAACCTTTCAAATAAACGTGAATGCTGTACGTTCCTATATGGGTAAAGCAATAATTCTGAAGGAAAAAGCATTCATTTTTATTACAGTATACATGCGGATGCATAACTCTTTAAGGCTGTCCTCCTACAGGTAATACAGTACAGTGATTCCAATTCTGAAAGCGCACATGGCATTTAGCTATGCAAAACAAGCAGGTCATCTCAATTTCACGCCACCCGGTAGCATTCTTGTTACACCTAACTCGAAGCCTTGAAAAGACTACGACTGCTTAGCACTTTCTCCTTATAAGGTTGTTTAAGTGTGTTACTGGAACTCGGCTTCCTATTTTGGACTGTACTAACAGCGTGTCCTCTATAAGGTAATCTCTACTGATGTTCTTTAATAAACTAATATTGAAGTCCAACATTTCCTCTCAGAATGTCTCTTCTCTCATCTCAACCATATGGATAAATTAAACTTGAGTCTTTTGATGGAACATTTGCATTTGCCCTGGTATTTGTTAATAAAGGAAAAACTGAAATAAGAGGTTAGTGACTATTTCTTTTTCTTTGGGGACCTTGAGTTAGACATGCATTCTACAATCAGTGATTTCAGCTGCCTGATTTTTAAGTATTGGATTATCTTAGGCTTTGTCCCTAGAGGGCATTAGTCACCAATATTCATGATCTATAGCCAAGAACCCTATTTAATCCAATACCGTTGTGCCTTTTTAAAGAAAAACATTTTCACAAAGTATTCTGACATATGAAATTACAATAAAACAAGGTAAGAAAGCATCACTGCCTGAAACTGAAGGTTGTGTCCATACAGTATTTTATTCTTCCAAACTGAAAGTAGAATAACATTTGAATAATCCTGTGCAACCCTGAGGCAAATTTCTACTGTACTTCAAATTTCTGGGATTTTGTTTCAGAGAGTAATAAATAGCTGAAATGAGGCCTGAACTGTTGCTTTATGCTTTGTCTCAAATTTCTTTAATTTCTGTACCAATAGAAGAGAAGATATGTAGCTCAGGGTTGAACTGTGGAGTCCTTGGGGTTCTCTGAGCTTGGTTGTTTTCTTGCAGACGTGTCATTAAATTTCTACATTTCAGCTCTGGACTTGCCATGCCTTACTCTGTTGTTACCCTTCACACAAAGGCACAATGGGTATCCTTTCAAAGTGAAGCATGGTATATGGAACTATACTGTCTGTTACTGTTTTAGAAAAGTAAAATTTTGCTTAGTAATATACCCTAGATCAGTGTTGCCTAACTGGATGCTTTGTAGGTATAATAGTAGTGGTTGGGGACGATAGTCCAACTTGAAGGCAGCAGGCTGAGAAGGCTGCCTTGCAGAAACATTGTGATTAAAATTCTTGAAATATTGATATGTTTGCAGTCAATTCCGCTGGAACAGTAGCTTCAAGGTAATATATTCAGATTTAGCCTCTTCTCTGATTCATTCAAGGCCCTAATCAGACCAAACAGTTGCAGTCTTTTCCATTGATATCTCCCCTGTATTGCTCCACAGTATTGTGATTCCTTGTAAAGTTGCAAGTTTCCTGCAGTTAAAATTGTTCTTATTTCAAAAGTATGCTTTGGATCAGCTTTTGTTTAATATTTTTGCCAGGTCAAAGCTTTGCTCGTAGCCAGTATAATAATTCTTTTGATTTTCTGCAATAACCCTAACTCAAGGGTACATGGGCTTTAACCATCAGGAAACAGTTTTAAACAGAACAATGGATACTTTGACTAGGTTGTAATTGGGGAATGTCATATTTGCCTCACAATTAGGAGGGCAACCATGAATTCAGCCATCATAATAGATTTTTAAAATCTCTTGGATATGACCACTCTACTCTTAGCAGCTGTATAAACTCAATGCTGCATATTATATGATATTATATTAATTTATTTATTTCAGAAATATGATTGGAAAATCTGAATTATACCAATATTGATGGTTAAATCAAGAAAAATTGTGACAGCAGAGTGCTGTCTGAATGTCTGCATTCACCAGTCCTATAATGCTGCTATTGTGTCAATTTTGTTGTGTTTTCAAAAAGAACAAATCACATAGCCTATGTTACCCTGCAATGTGGTTCCTAAATGATTTAGACTTTATCCTAATATTATGATTCCTCTCTTTTGCTTTGGAGATATTTCAGAGTTAGGTTTGAGGTGCTATTGGGTGGTCTCTGTGTTACATCCCACATATTCCATGAATATTCAGTCATTCCACAAATACTGTAATCTACCATTACCAGAAAGATTCTTTCATCCACCTGCCTTCAAATATATCACAAGCTACAGTGGAATTCACTGGATGTTGCACAATCAAGTCTTCCCTTGCAGGACTGTAAATGGGCAGGCCCATCATCAGCTGCTGTGGGATGGAGATATGGAGGACTCTGAATGGAGCTGTTCTGGCTGCTGGGAATAGTTCTGGTCCCCTGATGTTGGGGAGAGGCTGAAGGGTGGTTCATCCTGAACAATACTTCTTTTCAGGCAGAAGGGTTGCATGAACAGCTCTTAGGCGGCTGTGACTACACAAAGCACCCTGTCTTCCTGTGCAGAATAGCTGCATTATTGTGCCAGTCAGGTGGCTGGCCAAGGCCTGCTTCTGGATACGTAGGCACGAACTAGAGCAGGCCCTGTGCTGGCACAGAGATACCACAATGGTTTGAGGGAACAAGCTTTGAGGAGACCTGCTTGTATGTCATATATCCCGAGAAGAGCAAAGGCAGGCTTTGCACTGCTTCTCTCTTGTCCTCTGGTCCTGATCACCTTCTCTGACTGTATCCTTTTCAGGAATAATTAAGTATTTTCCATAATTTCAGGAATAATTTAAGTATTTATTAGGCCTAACAGATGGATTGAACTATTTATTTATTCATTAATCAAATTAATATAGCCATCCATCTTATGAAAAGTGACTGGACGGTGTACAACAATCAAATAAAAAACAACATATATATAAAAACAAACATTTAAAAAGTATAAAAAGTTAACATTAAAAAATAGAAGTTAATTAAAATTAAAAATATACAAACCCCAGGCAGAGAAAGAATGGATATATCCACCTTAATAGTGGAGCCATTGAGACATATCTCCAGTTTCCTGGGACCTCCAGGCCTGGTGATATAACCAGGACTTGAGGGACTTCCAGAACATCAAGAGGGATGGAACTAACCTAATTTTGGGGTGTGTGTGGAGAATGTTTCATAAGATGGGTGCCACAGCAGAGAAGGCCCACCACCTGGGACCTACCAGATGTAAGTCCCTGGCAGATGGTATCTGCAGCATGCCCTCTGTGCTGGATCTAATGGGGCAGGCTGATATAATCGGGGAGAGCAGTCCCTCAGATAACCCAGTCCCATGCCATGAAGGGCTTTAAGGGTTAAAACCAGCACCTTGAATTAGACGCGGAAGCAAAGTGGCAACCAATGCAGCTTGTGGAGCTATCAAAGTGACCCATAGTTTAATCTGTTTGCAGCCTTTCTCTCCTGATAGTCTGTATTCAAGAGATATCTTCCAACTTTGGGGAACATAGCCTTGGCTCAACTGGGGTTTAGAGACATTCTTTCTATCCTGGTATCAAACTGATGGGGAACTTTGATTCTGAGTCTATTTCATGTAAATTCCTCGTGTATTCTCCATTCTTTCCTTTTCACCATAAATATCTCCTAGACCACTCCCATTTTCTTTCCAGCCCTCACTATGATGTCCTCATTTTACTTTGTTATTGGCAGTAATTCTTGTTGTGAGATCCACAGACTAAATTTCAGCACTTCTTAATTTTCTCACATGTTATCAGTAAAATCTCTAGTGTGATACCTACAGTATAGCTTATTCAATTTTCATGATTTTAATTAAGAGAATAAGATGCCTTAAACCTAGAAATAGTTATATCCCAGAAGTTAACTAAAACAGCAATGATTTAACCACAAAGAGGTCAGACCAGCCCAATTAGAATTGAGATAGTTTCATTGTGTTTTTATTGCTGTTACAATAAAACATTGATTAGAAAAGTCCTAAACTTCAACACAATGATATACTATCATTTTCATGCATCGAAATCTTAATGTTGCTAAATCAAAAGTTTCACTTATCTCAATGGGGTTTCTAATTTAGTAGAAATGCTCAGGCCAATTTTCCCCACACTGATGTCTTCCATGTATCCTGTTTTGGAGCAAGTAGAAATTAAGAATGTTTATCCATAGGTCAGGCACATTTGGAGAGAAATCCAAAGCATGGATCAAAGGTGTCTCTTGTTCTATAAGGGATCTGACCATGAATCCTGTAGTAGGGGTGTGCAAAACATCCCATCATTGGCCACTCTTACTACAGAAAGAGCCATTCCAGATGTTCCAAAAATGCTCCAACACAAAACAGGCCATTTTAAGGTCAGTTTTTCCATGACAGAACTTTTGTGGCCCTATCCTATAGAGTTACCCAAGTCAAGAGCCTCTGGAAATCTGCAAAATGAGCATAAATCTTCTGTAATTTGTAGTATCAAAAACTGCTTATATTGACAGAACAGTCTGAAGAGTTGCGGTCTCAAAACTGTTGGAGAACACCAGATTTGGAAAGCTGAGTTAGCATGACTAATAGCTGTTGATACACAATGTATGTAGGGTAAATAAACTAACAATAAAAAAAAAAGACAAAACAAATAACAGAAAGTCTGAATCTCTGTTAATTCAAAATACAAGGTTACATCTTGGGGTTAGGATTAGGGCTGGAGAGCCATTTGTCTCAGCGTATGCTACCACAGAAGCATTAAATGGGAGAAATCTTACTGAGGGCAAGCATGGATGAAATTGTTTTGTTTTTACATGACAACTAGGTTCAGGCAAGTACATTATTTTGCAGAGCTGTCCTCAGGAATGACTCCATAGCTTTAGCTCCTCCCTTCCTGTTATGGAAATAGTGAATGTTGCTGATTTTTTGCAATCTAGATTTTAACTCTAAAAGTTGTTGCAATGCCTAAGTAATACCAGTATAGAATCATACTTGCCTAATTCAAAATGTTCTAAATCAAATTATGGTAAACAGGTACTACTGACAGGAATAATCATCTACAACATGTTTGGGAGTATAACTATATAATTACATGGTTGATCCTTGATTTGACAAGGAGTTGTATCTTTGTAATTTATAATTCTTTGAGTTTGGAACCAAACAGAGTTATAGACACAAGTGAAAGAAATGGCAGTTGGCAATGAGACTAAAAAAGGTACTAAGTGATAGAGGTTTTGATTTTCTGCAGAAGAGCTTAACTCAGCATTTTAAATTGTTGTGTTATAAATGCTCAGACATTTTAGGGAAGGGACATTCTTTCTAGCCTAATCTCGTGTCAGCTTGGATTGTTCCAAAGGCAAAACTCCTTTTTTAATCAACATTATTATTTGAAGGATTTTAATTTTAAAATTTAATTTAAAAGATATTAATTAACGTAAAGAGATTTTATAATTTTAAATCTTGCTCTTCCTTCCTGTCCATACCCTCCCTCCCTCCTTTAAAACAATAATGTTTTAATTATTTCAATTATTGGAGTAATTCTGATTCAGAAATTCAAACTTAAAATCATGCACAGAGTTTGGATATTATATCAATCAGATTATATGAGGTAGACATATATAGGTAGATATAGATGTAAATGTAGATATAGATATATAGATAATGTGCCAAAATAGGAGGCAGGAATATTAGGTATGTTTGCTGTCTTGAGTTATATATAAAAATAAGTAGGAATAATAATAATAATAATAATAATAATAATAATAATAATAATAATAATAATATCATTGTCAACTCTTAGTGATTGCATAGCTTTTCTCCATATATGTGTGTGTGTGCGTGCACACACGCATGTTATTTTATTATTTCATTGCACAGTATAATTTCTGTATTCTGGGTTTGGACAAAGTATGAAAACACATCAGAAATAAGCCAGGCATAAGCCCTTATGTTGGTTCCACTATAATCAGAAGCCATGACTAAAACAAGCAACAATGTGGTAAACAACAAATAATTATAAAAACGTGTCTTTGTTGCCCCCAAATAAACCACTGCTTATACAGACCCCCCCCCCCAAAACCCAACTACATATGCATTGTGGCACAGGGCAGGGGAGGCAATCTTTCGTGACCACAGGCTGCATTTTTAAAATAATGTTGTCCTCAATGACCACAGGAACAGTATCTGGTAATGTAATCGCATTATCAGAACAGGTGCAGCTGAAGTATTTGGCTCCTGTGGTTTCTTTGTAGAGGGGTTTAAAGCATGATTCAGATGCCTTAATCTTAAGGCACCCATTTTGCTGCACAACACCCCCAAATGGAAAAAAAATGGGCCCAATTTGGAATGGGAGGCTATTGATCTCTTAAACTTTCATCCTGACCTCCTCCAAAGGGCCAGGAACATTGGCCATGCCCACTGCTTGATCTGAGCGTGTATGTAATATTGAGTGGCTGAGCCATAAAATGGAAACAAACAGATGCCATTTGGCTTAATGGCCCTTTTTGCTCAAGCAATTAGATCAAAATTTTAATCTATTGAATGGAGTCCAAATTTCTCCACTTCACTGAGCTCTTCACAGTTACAACAAATGGAGAGAGATTCATCTTAATTTGGTGACAAGACATGCTTTTTTCCTGCGACGTTTTCAAGAACCTCTGATCTCTTACTGTTAACATTTGAGAGTTGCATTTAGTGGAGAAATGAAACCTCTTTTTCATGAAACGTACTAAAATACTGTTCAATTACTGTGCAAACTATGTTATCCCATTATCATGAAATTGTTAGTCTTCACCTGTAACAGGCAATTTCACTTAAGACCAAGTGTATTCATGTGAGAAATTAATACAAAATTCTGGCACAGCATTGCTGAAATATATTCACAGAACCATTATATCCATTACAGGCTGACACGTACGGCTCATTACTTTGTACCATGTAGCAACTGGGAAGAGTTCTAGTAATTTTCAGAACCCCGCACTGGTTCAACGTAGTGATGATCTCTTGGGTGTTTTACTTTAGAAGAGGGTCGTAAGCCTCTGCTAGGAAGCCTTTTTGCACTTAAGGTAAGAGCACGGCAGACATGGGTCTCCTCTCTGCAAAGCTGCCACTTGTCCAATGTAGAACTTAGGACAAGAACAGGATGATGCGAAGGATGAGGATGGTGATGATTTATTATTGAGCCCAGCCTATACTGAGTCCTAATCTGGAGTTTGTAGCTTCTCCACCGGTATCAGATGAGCGAAGGCAAAACGGACAAAAACGCCATTGCCGTAGAATGAAGTAGAAGGAAACGGTGAAAAGCCATCATGGGTTCCGCCATCACGCCGGCGCGGAAAAGAATCCGACGCAAAACTTCCTCTCCCTGTTACTCACGCCGTGTGTCACTGGGAAATCGCATCTTCAGCAGGTGATAAAGCTCCTGCTCTCTCTCACGGCTCTTCTGCAGTCGCGAGGGGAAGGAAGAGTTTCGGGGCGGTACGGCGCTATTGCCCCGAGCTACGGCACGGCAGCGAGGGATCGCCCCGCCTGCTCTGACGCGAAGGTGAGGAACTTTGCTCAGCGGCTCAGGTAGCTCTGAGTTAATCATTGTCCCGCGGGCTGGAGCTGCTTTGCTGGCTCCTCTCGCAGCCCCTCCTTGCGGCTCGGAGTCTCCACCTCCCCGGAGCGTTGGTGACCCGCCTGCTTTTTCCCCTTCCTCTCTTCTCTGCTAGCGATCTTCGGTCGGGAAAGCTTCCTGCCTGGCGACTCGGTCTAACTTCAGCCTCGGCTTTCGGCGCGTGATCTGGCGGAGGGCTTTGGCTTTGGCTTTGGCTTGGCCGCCGGCTGCAGCCGCGCTTTGAGAAACCGGGTGAGTTTTTCTTCCCTCTGCAAGAGGGATTCGGGGGAGCCGCCCCTTCCGCGGTCGTGACGGGATTCGATCCGCCAAAGTTTCCCGCTCGCTCCCTGTTAGGATTAGGAGCGTCCGTGCAGGCTCCTTATTACGATTGAGCGGTCTTCTTCCATCTTTTTTTCCGGCCGCCCTTTCTTTTGGCAAAGCTGCATCCCCGAGCGGACGCATTCGTCCATGGGCAGGTGTTTCCCTGTGTCCTGGCCGTCCGGGGCACCGCCTTGTCCAGGGATTATTCAAAATCGTTTGTCTCCGCAGGACCTTTGCCAGCCCACGCGGAAATCGCCTTGCGCTGTTACCTGTACGCGCGCTTGATGACCCGTTAGGGGAGGCGTGAACCGATTTTTGTTCCTCTGTAGCCTTTGGTGCGCCGTCTCGAAATCAAAGTTACTTTCCGCGCGTCCAGAATGCTTTGGACAGCTGTTGCTCCCACGTCCGCACTGAGCTGGGGAACCATGCGAAGAGGGCGTAAAAGTATTGAATGTTCCGATTTCTGCTTAGGGAACTTTTGTCTGTCCATAGCTTTGATTTAAAGCGCTGCCGAGAAGAAGCGTGGGCGCTTTAAATGAAATTGAACAGATCGCTTAACGTATCTGATGAATGGAGTGTGGTCTCCGGGAAAAGCATCTTTGCCCTGGCAGATCTGTTCGTAAGATGCCGCGTGTTTTTTTTTTTTTGTTTCTTTACTGCTTCCTAGGCTTTCCATAATGGACAAGCCTTAAATCTGTTGAATTTAGAGGGATTTTCTCCCTTGAACGTTGCTATAGCATTGCTGGCTAGATTCTTTCAAACCCGCTCCCCTCCCCGTTTCAACTTGGTTTCCTCCGGATTGAGTTGGGACCACAACTCCCAGAATTCCCAGTATCGCCATACATCTGAAGGGCGGGTTTCATGGTGATCAGGAGCATAGGAGCCTGGACTTCGAAGTGCTCTGGATCAGTTAATCTGAACTAATTCTGTGTAGTAACAGTAGCAGCGGCTGTTTCAAACAACAACGGGAAATAACTAGAGGAGGTTAAAGTTTGGGCTCCAGGGGAAACTTTGTGCTAGTTTGTTAACCAGAAGGTAATGTAAAGAACTATGGAGGGAGGGATTGATTGTGTGTGGCTAGGGAGGGAAGGGGTGCTTAGAACTGAAATTTGTAGTTCTCTGTCTCCTGCTGTTCAGGAATGTTATGTCAGATCAGTGCAGACATGTGTTTGCAATCCCTTCTATGAAACACCCTGACCAGTGGCTCTGAAATCACCTCTCGCCTGCCTGGAAACCAGTTCCCATTGTGAATCAGCCAGTTTGGGTTGCTTCTGTTTAAAAGCAGGAAGCAGCACCTCTCAGTGCGAGGATTTATTTTAAGGACATGCAAGTAGAGAAGAGATGGATTTGCACTTCAAGTTAAGGTATAACATACTTGGGGCTCAGCATGTCCTGTGAATCCAATGTTTGGGGTTTATAAACCAAAGTTATAGCTTAGCATGTTTGTCAGCCCAGACAATTGCAGCTTTATTTAGCAAATACTGATTAAACCATGGCTTAATATGATGTATAAACCAAATCAAAATCTTCTATTAGAGCATAGATGTATGTTCTTGAGTTACACAGAATTCTTAATTCAGTGTAATCAGTCCAGTAAATGTTGCTTACTCATTTAAATGCTAACTAAGAAAGAAAAATTGTGTGGAACAAATTGAAAATGATGAATATAAATGCAGGGATACGGTAGTAATTTCTGCATGCAATCAAAGGCTTGCAAACTAAACAACAGTGAATTAAATTATTTTAAAAAGATAATAAAACTCTTTTGGGTTAAGTGGTAGCTTCACAGACATGTCCACATAGTTTTCCTGGCAACAATATGGAAATGATTTTCCTTGGCTTTTGCAGGGGGTGGGAGGAGAGTTGGCTTCCCAGGATACTTTGGAAACCAGGGATTTCCAGTTCTGTCTAAGTAGAGACTGGACCTGACTTGACCCTATTTAGTTTCTGAGATCAGCCAAGGTCAGGTAGGTATTGTCAAGCATTTGTCCTCATGGTTGGCTGCGCCCTACTTTGCTGAGGGAGTGCAGAACTTGGTCTCAGGGCTTTCACTTGAGTGTTCTTGAATAAGTATGTCATCATTACTTGATTATATTATCAATGAAATATGTTTTATAATTACTTGGTGACAGACAAATTTGCAGAGCCTGTAAATGTTGATTGGCTGTTTTAGTTTAGAATAGTGCAGTGGCAAGAATCTTAGGTTTGACTGAAAACAGGCTGTAAGATTCAAATCTCAGGTGAGCTATGAATGCATTTCCTGGGTTGATACATTATGTTAAGCCATAATGTGATTTCTTTGCTTTGGTATGACACAATGTGTGAACCCAACTATCGTGGTTATAAACCATTATTTATGGCTTACTGTGGCTTGCAAATCAAACTGACATTCAACATTTATGGTCATGTAAAGCATGGGTTAGTGTAATATGTAGAATAGCCATTGGCTGGGTTCACACAGTGCAACAAAGTATAATATGGGTTGTTTGATTTTGGGTGTGTCAGTTCCCAAACTGTTTCCCTGCTAATAAATATCACTGATTGGAGCTATCTGGGACTTGTTTCTGGGATTATCTGTTTCCTGCCTAAACTGGGCAGAGCAAGGTCTGATGACATCAGCTTAGTATGATGCATAAACTTGGTTGTAGCATGCCTTTGGCCACTTAAGTTTATTTTTATTTTTCAAAACCAGCCAAAGTCAGCTTGGTGCTACCACCCAACATGACTAAAATGCAAAAGAAGAATTCAAATACTGTAGGTTCACCTTTAAAAAAAAAAAAAAGACAAGTCTTAATTGTGGAATGAGGCATCTCTGATTGTAGGAAACCCAGGGAAAAAAGTTATTTTGTTTGTTGTAAAGCTACAAAGAATTTACTTTTACATTTAAAGGTGGGTCCTTTAATAGTAACACACTTGGTTCTACCCCTTTCCCTTAGTATATGAAAGTAATTTGTATTTTTTTTTTATCTTTGCATCAATCTTGTGGGATAGATTAAGTTGTAAAAGAGTTGCTTGCCTAAGGCCACCTAGAGACCCATCTGCATTAAAACTAGGGGTCCTGTGTTCAAAACTAACCTCTGTTGCAGAAATCCAGCTGATTACTATAATAATCAAGTTGTGTTTCCCTTCCAGCTGTTGACTCATAAGAAGATAAGGAATCAGAGTTAATTCTCACATGTGCTCATCAAGGTAGATCTATTAGATATACTGTAGTGATTTTCTCAAGGTGTTAACATAGGTATCACAAAAGGTCCTTGCTTTTTCCTGAGAAGCCAATCTTCCCTTCCTAGGATACATGTTTAGCTCTTCTTCATGCAACACATTTGCCCAGCCTGTACAAATACAGCAAAACTGCTTACCTTATATGGGTTAAAGACTTATTTTTGGGCTTGATACAAGCATGCATTCACAGTACAAGCTCTCTGCACTGAATCCCCAGGAACAGCCTGAATTTGGCGAGGTTAACTCAGCAAAAATAAGAGCGCTAACGCAGACAGTTTGTAGAGTAGGTGTGCGTGGGGAGCTGACACTGGAATTCCAAACAGGCTGGTGGTGCCTGCTGCTACAGCTGTGGGAATAACACTTTGACCTCTGCTGCATTCTAATTTAAAATGTGCTGCTCCATCACCCGTTTCCATTCAGCTGCTTTTCTCCTCCTTGGGCACTAAGCAGCTTGGGTTGGAATGAGAGAATGCACTGTTATAAGAAAGGGCCTTGAGATATTTCAGCTGCAGGAATTTAGGTGGTTCTTCGGGGTCTCTTCCTTTGCCCACCACCATTGGTAAAGCACATGCCATGATTAACTAAATTATTCTATTTTTAATCTCTTTCTTGCTTTCTTTTTACTGTTTCCTTCTTTGCAAAGTCAGGGTAGTAAAAGGCAAAGAGAGAGAAATGGATGAGTTGGGTAGAAATTATAGGCAAAAGGAAATGAGCAATCCAGAAGTCATTTTATCTTTGATAATGGAAGCCTGCTGCAAACTGGCAGATTAGAAACTTGCCTTTAAACACATATGCCCATACACACATGCAGAGGCACATATTGTAGAGGGAAGGCCATGTTAGTCTATGGTGACCAAAAATCAGGAGGAGTCTGGTAGTACCTTTTCACGCTAAAAGATTTTATTAAAAAAGTGAACTACAGTTGCTCTGTGCACATGGACATTTTTCTCAGATCTCAGTGCCCATATTTGCAGGACATTTTCATAGTCCATTCACTCCCACATTGCTCCTTTTTGTTAATGTGACTGCTAAACAAAAGTCTGAACCATAGTTTGTTGCACCCTAAGCCAGGATTGCAAATTGGAATTCTTGGTTTAAGGAATCTTGGCTTGCCTTGAAGCAACAAATCGGGAGCCCCCATTTTGACAATATGCTGAACAATTCAGCGTGGTGTAGCGATCGTATTTGTAGAGAAGGGCAAAGTTTATGAATCTTGGTTTCTTGTTTTATATCCAACACAAGTTTGTAATATATGCAGAGCCTGAGGATGGCCTTGGACCCTTCAAGGAGGAGATGGAAAATCCCTGGTGTGCCTTCACCAGAGAAGCAAAATAACACAATGGCAGACTTTGCAGAGTTTGCTTTAGGCAAAGTTTATTGAATAAGATCCAACAATTTACAATGATCATCAGGCTGTAATCCATGCCTTACAAACCATAGTGGTTAGATTCCCACAGCACTGTAAGGCAAAACAAAGTGAACTACATGATGGCTTAACCCAGCCAACACTGGGTAGGGGGTTCAGATCTTGACCTTCTTAGTGTTGTAGTGATCAGTTTGTTAGCTGTCTGGCCCAACTGTTGCTTGCTTTAGTCCTCTGCAGATGGCCCTTCAGTGTGAAACTGCTCTGGGAGTCTGTTCTTTGCAGAATTGTTGGGTGACTCCTGATGAGCTCATTTCGCTTTGGAAAGCAGCTGCCTCACAAAAATACCAGCTGTGCCATTTAAAATTGCTTGGCAGACAAGCCTCATTGAATCTCCAGTCACACCCAGTGTGCATTACCAGTCTGCAAGCGTGAGCATGCTTCTACAACACTGCTATACAGAGGCATCTGTGGTGCACATCCATTAGGGTTTCTAGTTCTGGGTTGCAAAAATCCAGATGATCCTAAGGAAGCAGCAAATAGAATTTTCCACATCTCTTTCCTGCTGTCTAGTGACCCTCCAGATTTTTGTAGCTCATATCTGGAAATTCTAACTGATATCTGATATCTTAACTCATATGATATAATGGATATCTCAGAGTTGCAATTTGTCCTGAACAAGAATTGGCCAAAACAGCAAAGAATGAAAGTGAGCTTTCCAACATCTACTTTTAATTTTGGAGCTATATCAGATTTTATAAACCACATGTTCAGTTATATAGAATGAATGGTTGTAATTGTGAATTATGACTTATTTTCCCTGGCAGCTGTACCAGGATAGTGTGTTCAATCATTCATAGTCCAAGTTGGATTTGGATTTAAATCTATGTAGTCTGAGCATCAACAGCCTGCTTTTTGCTTACCTAATGGAACATTTTCTCCTGTATGTTGTGAATTGGGAACTCCGATCTCCACTGAGGATTTCTTTGGGTGCCAGCCCTTAGAGAGGCTCACCTAGAATCAGCTTGAAATTGGGCTTTCCTTCATCAATTTTAGGGACTCCCCTCCTACTCAAAGTTCAGGTTGTCCCCATCATGGTTTGTTTAAGAAGTTAAACATTTGTTTTTATATTCTAACCTCCCCCCATCCTTGAAGACTATGCTAGTATTTTACGATTGGAGCTATCAATTTCTATTGTCTGGGATTATTATTTATGGAGGCTTTAATTATTATAATGCATGCCATATTTTTGGAAAGTATTTGTGACATTATTGCTGTTTTATGATTTATTTTATGAATCACTGCAGGCTGGTTTGACTGGGAGTGAGAGGGATAGAGATAGAAGTGCATTAAATTATTGAAATATTCTAAATTTACTTGTTTATAGGCCTCTCAAGAGCATTTTGCAAACCCAGCTCAGGTATTCTTTATAAAGATTAGGACTGGCAGGCTTGTCTTGGACATGAATGGTTGGAAATTGCTCGTTTTCATCCTAGTGTTGAACCAGTCTTCTCTAACCTAGTCTTTGCTCTTCCTGGCTGGGAGTTATGGATGCTGGAGTTCACAGCTGAAGGACCTCAGGTTGGGAAAGGCAGCTTTTGGTCTTTCTACTATAAAACTCAGTATTTATGCATTGTTTTCCATTTCTTCATGGAGAGCCTCTTTGACAGCATTCATGATAATTATCATTACATTTTAGAACAGGTAAATTGGAAGTTATGCCCTGAAGATTCCTGTACTCCTTTATGTGCACAACCCTCTTTTGCAGCCTGTACCAATATGTGGTTAAGTGCAGTCCTTCTCTTAGGAACTGTATTAAAAAGTGTTGCTTGCAGGCCAGAGCAGTGAGCAAACTAGATTGAAGTGCACTTTTTTTTAAATGTTGGGAGAAATGTCTTTTAATAATCTAGATCAAGTTGTTAGTTATACCTTTGACTTAATTCTCTTTCAGGTTAATTTTTATAGATTAACTTACATTTTTGCAACTAGGGATTTTTGTGCTTTTGCAATTTGGAATTACTTCCTTCTCTTTAGTCTCTGCCAAAAAAGGTGTTGCGCTGTGTTTTGTTTGGATCTTATGGGATTATAGATAGACCAGCTTTCTTCAGCCAAGGGGCTTCTAGAGGTTTAGGATGATAACTCCAGCCATTTGATCCAACATTTTTGGGAGGAACTAAGTGGGGAAAAACAAGTTAGGTGGCGTATGCTTGTTTTGTAATTTCCCTTTTTGCTTTAAGGTAGGAATCCTCATATGTTACTTGTAGATTAGTAATTCTAATCATGGTGTGTACAAATGTTCAAGAGGAACAAGGTGTGCTTAAAATAAAATCATGTATATTAGTGAATCAAGATGCATGTTACAATGGCTGTTAGTACAAAGTTAAAAACTTTTCTATCTGTTTCAACAGATTGTATATTTCCGTAATTTTCTCTTGTTGAAGAAACAGGTACAGCGGTACCTCTAGTTACAAACTTAATCCGTTCCGTGACTCTGGTTGAAACTCGAGTTGGTCTCAAGTCGAGGTAAAGTTTCCCATAAGGTTCAATGTAAATACGGTTAATCCGTTCCGCCCTCCGAATTTGGTCGCACCACGAGGCAAATTTCCCCATAAGGTTCAATGTAAATACGGCTAATCCGCCCTCCGAATTTGGTCGCACCCCGAGGTAAATTTCTCCCATAAGGTTCAATGTAAATACGGCTAAACAGTTCTGAAATATATGCATTTTATTTTTAAACCTCAAAAACCTTCCAAATGCCACAAAAACCTTCCAAATGCCATAAAACACACCACAAGCCTCACCGAACGTCTCCTTGCTACCGCGATCTCGCCCACAGGAAGCCGCGACCGTGTGGCAGCAGGGAAAATGGCCGCGGATCCGGTTCGTAAGTAGAGGCGGAGTTCGCAAGTAGAGGTAAATTTTTGGGGCTGGAGCTGGTCGTATCTTGAAAAATTCGTAAGGAGGGGCGTTCGTAACTAGAGGTACCACTGTACTTCAAAGATTCTCTGCTCAGCTGATATGCTTCAAAGATGTCTTTCCATGTCAGTCAAACCAATTTTTAAAAATGACTCTGTTTAAAATCAGATGAAATAAGATGGATATATTAATCTTTCTACTGAAAAGTTTGATTTGTTTAACATATATTTCAGATTTCAAATGTCTAACTCCCCCTCCCCCCAAAAAACTCTAGGATATTTTGATTTTTCACTAAAAAGCAAAGAGCAGCATACAGTATTTTATCCATATTTTATTTATTTTAAAGTTGTTAGTGCTAAACTAGAAATAACCTGGTGATTAGTAAAGATATTAGTAGTTTCTGTACCAGCTTTGCCATCTGAGTGGTGAGCTATTTGAGTACATAAGAATAGTACTGTACAAAGAACAATAGATATAGTGACATTGATGTAGCTGGTGGAAAGAGTGGGCAGTAAACCCCTCAGAATAGTTTGTTCTGTGTGTCAGAAGTTTATGGACTGGTTTCTACTCCAAAGGTTCTTTGTTCTACAGGTGGCTTTTGAGACAGTTCTTACCTTCATCTTATGGCTCTGTGTTCTTCTGAATTGCATAGGATAATTGGTTTATCGATGGACAATCTTTTTAGCCTAGGTTCAGCTTTATTTTTTTAATAGTGTATTTTTATACCACCTTCTGTCTGCCCCTCCACAAGGCAAGACTTTGCTCAGTAGATATAGCAATAACATAATAGAAACCAGCAATGAAATCACATTAAAAAACAGTATCAGATCAACTAGAACCATTTAAAGGCCAGGTCAAAAAGATACAAACAGTGGGGGCTAATGGTTATTCCAAGGGGAGGGGGATTACATTTCACATTTCACATTTCAAAAAAGCCTTTTCTTGAAACATGGGCCTCACAAGCAGCAATATCTTTTAAAGGACCTTTTGTGCAGATTTGAATCCCCAGACAGATTAATAACAAGAAAGATAGCCTTTAGATAATTAGGGTTATGTTTTAGGATTGTTAGCTCCTTCCAGTTTTGATTTTGCAGGATTTTCTCTTTGATTTGTTGAAAAAAAACTTTGCTAGCTAATTAATGTGATGTAATTAATGCTTTAATAAAATTCCTCCTATACACATCCAGGTAACACATGTCTCACTTGAATGAAAACTGTTCTTTTCAAGCTTGGTATAAACATAGTTCCTACTTCATATTGATCAGATAGATACATGCTGTAATTTGATATATACATGTAGTCTTGGGGCAGTGGATGGCTATTTCTAGAGACAAAATAGAAACCCAGCTCCTGCCCTTCTTGCCGTCATCTGGATGTCTGGAATATAACCTGAAGGAGTTGGTTCTTCTGCTGACTTGCGTTTAGAAATTCTCCTAGAAAGACAGCTAGAAATTCTGGAAAGAAAAACAATGCAATTTATTTTGAATGGGCTAGATGAGAAATTAGCAACCGAAAACTACACTTTTTCAAAATTTTAAATTCTTCTACATTCAGGTGGATGCAGAAATGAAATTACAACTTCAGCACAAAGATCACTCTGGCTTTGGCAGCATTTAAAAAAAACAAATAGGATTTTCATTCTGTAATTGGTTTGACTTCTTTGCAAACTCTAATGAGAGGGCACAGTAGAGACACTGCGCCCTCTCATTAGAGTTTGCAAAGAAGTCAAAGTTTGCAAAAAAGTCATTTCTATCATAATCTGCAGAAGTTGGGAAAATAAGGAAAACAGGAATCTCTATTACTTCCTGTTGCTAGTTGTGATCAAGCTGTCTGGGTCCTGAAAGAGAACTGGTGTCATAGCAGTATTGTATGGTGTTAGACTGGAAAAATCCAGGTTGAAGTCCTCATGCAGCCACAGGGTGACATTTGCATCTCTCTCTCTCTCAGCTCAATTTACCTCACATGGTTATTTTATTTTATTCCATTTATAAGCTGTTCTATTCCACTACAACTCTGGGTGGTATACAATGGATGAAATGTAAAATATAGGTAGTCCTTGCTTAATGACCATTCAAAATTACGATGGTGCTAAAGCTACTTATGACCAGTCTTCACACTTATGACCATTGCAGCACCCCTGTGGTCCTGGGATTGTGATCTGGGTGTTGGCAACCACCTCGCACTTATGGCAGTTGCAGCATCCTGGGGTTACATGATCGCCTTTGCAACCTTCCTGCTGGCTTCTGGCAAGTAAAATCAATGGGGAACTGCATGATTTGCTTAATGACTGTGATTCACTTAACAACTGTGGTGATTCACTTAATGACCATCACAAAAATGTCATAAGATCAGGTGTGGTCATGTGATGCCTTGCTTAATGACCGGCCTGCTTAACAATGAATTTTCTGGTCCCTACTGTGGTCGTTAAGCGAGGACTACCTGTAATATAGTCCATGAAGTACAAAAAGAAATGTCCAGGAAAAAAACCAAAACAAAACCACCAACCGTGGTTTCATAGATTAAGCAATCCACAAGAGGCTCACCACCCCTCATTTTAGGGACCTTCCCCCAGGTATTCAGCATTGAGCTCCCTAGGACAGAGTGTACACATGATGATCAAAGTTGAGAACTACTGTTAGGGTAAAATGAAATCTCATCTATTTTGTTTCCAAAATGAGGGAGAGACTGAAATCTGCAGATTTTGACTGCCTAGAAATAAAAGCTCAACTGGGATGAAAAAAGTGAAGCATCCTTTCCTGATATATTTAGATGTAAACCTCAAGGAAAGAGTGCGTATGTGGAATTGTGCACAGTTGGGGAGGGAGAAATTGAGTAACATTCTGGGAACCAAGCAGTGTGTCTGCTAAATGTAATAGTGGATGAGTTACTAATCTGCTCAGTGAATTTCCACCGGTCAGGAAGAGCTCAGGAGATGTCCTGCTAGAGGTGGTGCTTAAAGGTGACATGAAAAGGATTCTAGAAATTCCCTTAGGCCATTTATTCTCTGCTGCAGCATAGCAGTATTTTAAGGACTTAAGGTTTAAGCCCCATTGTATTGAACGTGACACAGTAGGAAATCATTTGTTTGAAGTGGCTCACCATTGCAAAAGATAGCCTGAACTGGCAATAAGTGAGGCCAAGTTTGGACGCACACGCTCAATATCTAGTTTTCCCCAAGGCCCCAGCCTACTGAAGGATCAGTAAAAATATTTAGTTTGAATCCCAGTTCAAATATTTGTTTCAGACTCTAAGCAACCCTTTGAAAGATCTGCTGCTACTGTGTGAGAGTATGGAAATGTAAAGCTAGCTTAATCATCAAAGAGCTAGGATTTAAAAAAAATACTTAAGGTGAAAGAGCATTGGAAACAAACCTAAAGAAAACTTTATTAATATGAAATTTAAACAAAACATTTGAATAGGTTTTGTGAAGAAATGCAAAAGGTTCTAAACTAGTAATCTGGAAATGAGTGAAATGATGTATGATTAAAAATGTGCGAAGCTGTACTTGTCTACTTTGAAGTAAGCCCTATTCAATTTAATGGTATTTACTCTCAGGTAAATGTATATCAAACTGCAGCTTTCCAGTGCAGTCCTAAACATATTGGCCTGGTTCATGCAACATACTTAAATAAAACTCTGCAAACCCTATAATGGTTTAGGAAGATGTATTTCCCCAGCCATTATGGTCTGAAAATTATTCTTTGTGACTCAGCAAGTTACATGAACCATCCAGTTGTGGTTTATTTTATAAATTATGGCTTACTATGATGTGTAATTCAAGCTGTTGGTTCAGAAATAAATCTCATATACAGTTGGATATACTTCCTAATGAACGATTTTTTTTATTGCAGCCTAAAATTATTTATAGACAGTTAATTATGCTGTGGAGTCCTTGGGGTTCTCTGAGCTTGGTTCTTTTCTTGCAAACGTTTCATTACCCGGCTAGGTAACATCTTCAGTGCTAAAATGGGATGGGGTTTGCTCTCTGTTTATGTGCTGTGGCCTGCCTTGCCAGTGCTGGTGGGGGTGGGGGTTTGTTTTGCTCCTCTGGTAGTTCTTTGATTAGCATATGTTTGCTGCTTGATTGTGTGCCTGATGGTAACCTCTGCTTATCTGGGTGATGATTGCTGGTGCTTGATTGCTGGTGAGGCAATCTTCTGGTCTTTTGTCTCTTTTGAATAGTATGTAGATGCTGTTAATCTCTATGTGTCTGTTACCCTTACCAGCACTGGCAAGGCAGGCCACAGCACATAAACAGAGAGCAAACCCCATCCCATTTTAGCACTGAAGATGTTACCTAGCCGGGTAATGAAACGTTTGCAAGAAAAGAACCAAGTTCAGAGAACCCCAAGGACTCCACAGTTCAACCCTGAGCTACACTAACTCACCTCTATTGATAGTTAGTTATGCCTTTGATATTTTTTTCAAGTATTCAGTGAAGTTTCCACTTTTCAGTGCAGTTTTAAGATTGGAAAAGAGTCCAATTTGCATTTGTGATTATGATTGCAGAAGCACTGGACTGAGATTATTTTGGATACAATTAAAGCAAACCATAAAATGGGTTGTGTATTGATGTACTTTCTGCACTAATATAAGTCTTTATGTTAGAATGGCTAGAGAGTACTTTTGGCTGTGAGGAAAGCTGTTCAAATGTTTATTAATCCATGGATCCGACTTTTGGTACATCATAATTTCTCAGCCTAATTTACTTTACAAGGTTGCTATGCAGATTAGTAGAATCCCATGTAGTTCTCTTGAAATAATTAGAAGAATAGCAGGATAGAAATTAGAAGTACATTTTCCTAAGCACTGGTGAAGAATTTACCTATTCTTCAACAAATAGATGGATGCAAGAAGATATTTACAGAATGAAAATGTACTGAAATGTACACACAACCATATGGGAAATTGGTCATCCGTATCATCCCTTGAGTCATGGGAATTCTATGATATAGTCTGAGTCTGTCCATGCTACTTTTTTTCTCTTCTTGGCCTCAGCTGATCGAAGGTAAAAGAAAAGATTCCTGTACCTTTAATAGCTATGGAGAAGTGGGAATTGCAGCAGGTGTAGTGTGGCATGCAAGTGGCACCTGCTGAAATTCTTTTCTGTATCACTACTAAAATTGCAGAGTCCTGTGTCATTAACATCTGGGCACCCTATCTTGGTAAGCCATATCCCAGTTGCTTCCTGGGTGAAGACAGTCTTTGGTGAGTTCAAATCACACTTGGGACATAATTGGTATTCATACTTGGTATATGTCAGAAGCCTGCACCAAGCTTTCCCCTTTGTAGCGGAAGTGTTGTTAGATGCTAACATCAGTGGTACTTCGACAGCCTATCTTCAAACAGGCTGCCAGGAAGGAAATCTAGGAGCTTCAGGAAGGCCGTTGGCCTCCTTTTTAATGTGAAAGAGGATAAAGGTTAGGGGACCTTTATTTTTGCTTCCGGGAGAGCTTGGGCTGTGTGCTGCTCAGAAAAGGGCAACAGTTACAACAGCTGTGAGAACTTTCCTTTGTTTACAATCAGCCACAGCAAAGCCAGCCAGGGGCCTCACTGGGAACCAACTTCACCTGTCCTTTTTTTTTTTTTTTTTCTACATATTGTGTTTGGTTCCATCCAGTTCTGCCTGGGATTTGATAAATATTAGCCTGATGCTTGTGGCAAATGTTAGGAAGGGGTGAAAACTATGGGTAAGAGAAGCCCTGTTTAATCATAACAAGTAAAACATCTGCCTTGTTGCAAGAAAGGAAAGCTGTGACTTTGTTCTTGGTCCCCTGAAAACTGCTTGTGCAGTCCAGGTTGCAGAAGAAGTTATGTCCTTTCTTCTGTAAGGACTTCACAAAATGAAGTTTAGGAGGTGAGAGAGACTTATTGCAACTGTATAAATTTGAAAGGGCATTGAGGAAAATACCTTGGGTATTTCCAGAAGAATGACTTGTAGTGTTGTCGAACAAAGACACTGGGCAGCTATTTTCTCCTTTCCTGTTAAAGGGGACTATGGAACAATTCTTGGTTTTTCTTTTTTGTGGGGGAAAAAAGTGGAAGAAATGGTGAGGAAAGACAAGGTTACAAAAGGAGTGCTCTCTGACTCCCTCTAAAGCGCTCTACTGCCAAAGAGGGCTTTTTTTTTTTTGATAAAACGCAACTTCTGGAGCCCTTCTAAAAGAATGTAATATCATGGGAGTTATTGGCTGGCTCATTGGTATTCAGTAGCGATAAAACGTAGGCAATCAATTGTGAGTGTTTATAACATTTGCATAGGATGCCTAAATAAGGTGGAGAATAGATTGCCTGTAACATTCAGCTCTGTGGTAAAGCATATGTTGCAACCTTGTAGAGTAGGAGGGATGTGGTAATGCCTCTTATCTGCATAGTGAGGTGCTGGTTTTTAAGCAGCCACAGTACTGTACACAGTCACGTGAATTTATCCAGTGAGAGTACTACAGTGAAAAGGATTTTTAATGTGCTATTTAATCATGTTTTAGGGGTAAAACATCTGTATGGCCCCTATTTCACCAAGTAAACCTCTCCACCTCCCCTCACTTTAGGCCAGTTGGCCCATGGGGGTTTGTGGGAAGCTCATTTTGCCTCCTGATATCCTCCCATCTCACCCCAACATTGGCCTTACTCTAGCCACAGCTTCTGTGGCCCTTGGAAGCCAATTTAACAAAATGCTATCAATCCCCATAGAGTTCCCCTTGTGGGGTGCAGAGCAGCTTTTGAGGAAGATGTAAGTAAAACACCCTCTGAAGGACAATCACAGTCCAGTCACACATACATGCTGCCCATTGTTTGTGGCAGGATTTAATTTTTTTTAATTAAAAAAAGTAAAGCTCCATGGTTAAAATTGCATGTATTTCACATAGTTGATTCATGCAAGTGCAGCTGGCAAAGGAGGAAGTTTATTGAAGTTATATTTGTTTTTGTCCCCATTTAATGCTGAAATAATCCTCAGGTCATGAGTGGGTGGTGGTTGGGTCCTCCTCACCTCCTTCCAGGCTTAAGCCCTCTTCCAGTGAGCCTCCTGGAGTTTCTGCATTCTGCATTCTGTCAGGGTTTTTGTGCCCTGACATTCTTCTTGAAGTATCATCAAGCTTTTTTTCTGTCTTAGGGAGGAAATGGAAAACAAAGGAATCTGGTCTCCATCTCAGGATGGAACCCATCAAAATAGTTTCCTAAGTAACTTAAAAATCCTTTGGCCCTCTTATAAATCTTGATTTTTGATTCTGAGTCCACCAAGAATCTTCTGAATGGAAAATCACAGTGCTGGCAGAACTGGTTTCTGAGTTTGTTATGAAACCTCCCCCACCATCCACAATGCCTGTTTTCTAAGGCTGTGGTCACTTGTATGCTGCCTGAAATAATGACTTTCCTACTGATTGATGTTTGGGAGGCAAGCTGCACATCTAGATGTAAAATAAGGTGTGCCGGCACGGTTCATGGAAGAGAGGATTTAAGGTACATTCCACGTTGTTTCACTCTTGTCCATTCTTCCTGTGAGTCATTATTGAACCTTTGGTATTTCATCTCTGTACACATTTTTAATGGCAGTCTTGCAGGCAGTTCTTTCTAGTTTGAACAACGCCTACTTTCCTATTTCTTGCCTAAGCTACAAGAATAAGTGTCTGTGATTATACCAGTGTTTAATCGTAGTGGAGTTAACATTACAGTAGTAAAATATAAAACACATCCTTGCTATATAAAAAGGAAGATTGCAGTAATAGCTATACTACGTATATTCTGAATTCAAACGTTTGTGCTGCCTAAAATGAAATTTTGATAAGTAAAAAAATAATAAAAATGGAAGAACAACATTACGCTGTGTTGATACATTATACCAAGCTTGTAGCTTTTTTTTTGACTTTGTGTTGTATAAACCCAACCAACTGTGATGTAATCAGTGAAACTTGCTTGAACAAAACTAGGCTTTAGTATGATGTAGAAACTGATGCAATGATTTGGGTATTATTTTTATTGGAATATTCATGTTCTCAAGTGACAATACAATAACATGTCTCACCTTGCTAAATTTTAAGAAATGAAGGCGTTGAGAACTGCTAGCATAGCTAACTTTGAGCATAGCCAAAATACTACACATTTGTACTTAATGTATCTGCATGCATTCTAATTATTATCAATCCCATGAAAGCTAAGCTAATTATTACTGTGTCCATTAATTCATTTTATGCAAGAATACAGTTTAAGCAATAGAAAAGTTATTTGCAGAAAAATATAGTAGATAAGTTTTGCCATGATAAAACCATGTACAGCATTTTTTGTACAACAGCAGTGGAGATGTATATACAATCCTGGAACTAACCTTAGGTTTAAGTCCTGCTGTATTAGTAGCAGGAAGAACTAGCTGTATGCATTTTATCAGGATATATAACATCCTGCATAGCATTATCTCAGTACTGAAGGATAAGGTTTATTCCACGTGGTTCCAGAAAATTCCTTTTTTTCCAAACCCAGCCATTGATAGTTGAAATGTATGAGGAATAGCAGTCATTCCTGTTGGATTACAAATACGCTGAGATGGACTTTGTATTTTATATTGCATGTGAGAGTCTTGATAAAACTTGTCCTAGTGAATTTCTTTGGACCTTGAAATCACTGTGAGCGATAGGCAATTTATAGAGTCATTGATACTTCTCTGCTTGCTACCAGTATGGAAAAAGATGTTTCTCTTCTTTATCTGCTATGGGTATGGAAAAAGGTGGTGTCCTGTGCCTGCTCTCTGCTGCCGTGGATATGATATTGGCTGGGTTGGTTCAAAATCTTCTCTCCACTTTGGGGCCACCCCAGGCTTTGTGGGGCATGTTGAGGGCTGCCCTCTGAAAGTAGGTGGGGCCAGAGCCTATTTTAGGAGGCATTTAGAGGTTTTAAGGGGGTCTTTGAGTGCCTGAAGCATCTCCAAGGCTCAGGGTAGCCATTTTGCCTCACAGACCTGCCCAAAATGCAAAAAAAGGTCTGACAATTTGGTTGTTCCTACTTTGGGGAGCGCAATAGCCATGCTGGTGACTGTGGACAGCCCTTGGACTGTACTTCTTTCACCTCTGTGCTACACAGTAATGTGGCTTGCTTAGTTTTGGCTTAGTATGTTGGGTGAACTGAGCCAATTGTAGTTTATTCAACAAATAATGGTTAAATAAGCCATGGTTTAATGCAAAGGTGGGCAAACTTCAGGCTTGATGCCGTCCCATCACCCTAGTTGTAGCCTCTGAAGCTCTTTCTGTGTAAAAGCTAAAATGTTCAGTCTGGTTCTCTATAGGTTTTTTGGGGGGGGGGGCTTAAGGGGCAAAATGGATGCCTTAGGAGTTGCATAAGCACAATTTCACACTTTGAAAGTGTGAAATATATAAGCACAATTTCCCACTTTCCCACTCCAAAAGGGGCTTTTCCCTAGTTTCAGAAGGATTTCAGAGTGATGTGGCTGCCTGAGCAAAGTTGCCCTTTAATTCTCTCCCCTATTTTCAGCCCTTCCCACTGCAGTGACCGGTCACCTCCCGTGATTTTCTGGAAAGACAGACAGGCAAAGTACAGTCCTGAGGCCAAAACAAGTTCATTATCTCTGGCTTAACACAAGGGTAACCCAGAAATATATGCTTGTAATAGTTAAAATGCTATTTCAGGCATCTTCCTAATACTTGAGTTCAACCAGCCAGTTGTGTCATTAGTAACCACAAAGGCTTTGCAGTAAAGCTCCCAAAGAATAACTTCCTGCATAATTCTTAACCACCCAAGGCTTGGTGGAATTCACTTCAGGCCTGGCTGATGGTATTCTCTCCACAGGGTGGTGCTGCAACTATGATTTGTCTATGAACCTTGGCAGGAAGTGGAACCTGATCAATTTTCCCCAATGTATTACAGTACTCTCCAGATGTGCTGGCTTTCAGTTGTCATTGCAGGGGCCAGGATGGCTAGGAAATTATACATATCTGGAGAACATCAGATGTGTTGGGAGATACTCATTGATTAAAGATACTTGCAAACTTAAGGCCATGGGAATTTTGATAATCGTTACTAACAGATGTATAGATAAAAGGCACTGGATTAATGGACCTCTTTTTCTATGATAAGGTTATACCACCTCAGGGTTGAATAAGTAGATTTAGTAGAAACTTGGACACTTAAACCATCTGTATCAATGTAAAATGTGATATCCCTGTTCTTTTTTATGAGTACCAGGAAATGATAACGTATAGCTTTTCCACTGTTGAGGTCATGCTGTGGTAAGGATTGTTAAAAGATTGGCTATGCAGTCATTTCTTAGGGTCCAGCCAATGCCATGGAAGCCACTCTGTAGCCATGTCCACTATATTCAGCTGATTGTAGCTTGTTCCAAGATATAGCTGTGAAGATGATAGATCTGAATCCTGATTTTGCTCCATTGGACCCCATTGTGAGAAGGCTATCCTTAACAGAATTATTCTTTGAAAGCTGGGTTTTGCTTTTCCTTTTTGATGCACTTTAACATTTATTGCAAGGCTCACAACTTGCTGACAAATCACTGATAAGTAGTGGAAACATATAAAATGATTCCTGTATTTCACAACGTGTAATAAAAACTGACTGTGTAATAAAAATATATACTTCTTTCATTTCTTAACTTTCCTTCAGCTAAGGAAGAAAAGAGAATGGTTTTGCGTCATCTGAAGAGAGTCCAATGACATAGTCTATAGTCCAAGGAATGTAGTAATTTGTCCTCTAGCTTCAAAGAAGCTGTTTCCCTTTCGTCTTCATTAGCATTTCTATAAAGCTTGCTTCTCTTTGTGGCCGCTGGTCACTAAGTACAGCTCTGACCGCACTTATTAGTATAATACTACTGTGTAATAAATTCTGGCTATTAGGATGTCTATTTTGCTGCTGGCCTGATTTCTCTGATAGACATTCAACATGCAGTTTTTCAAAGTCTTTGAACTATTGTGAAATAGAGCCACAGGACAAATCGTGATGGATTAATTTGCTTTTAAAAATGAAATTCAAAATGGTGGCAGTGGCTTGGGTGTGGAAAAATGGATTGATCAGTTTCTGTTTCAGATTTTTACACTAAGCTGTTTCAGCTAGAGCAGTCTCAGGGTGGTGGAGGGGAAGGATGCATACTTTCTAAGCTCTGCAAATTGGCCCCAGCCAGACTAGTAAATGGAGTGAGGCGGTTAACTTTTCATTCTTTCCAACCCAATGGAATGTTGGAAAGGAATTATGTAAAGGAGCTCAGGACAGGTGTTGTTCACCTGTCGGTCAGCAGGATAACTTTCCCCAAACTGAACAGAACTGGACCACTTTTGGTGTGAAAGGAGAAGCCAGCAAAAGAAAAGCTGAAGTTGAAATTGGACTGGATTTAGTGAGGTGCTGTGGAGAGAAAAAAATCTAGGAGGAAGTCCTGCAACTGTATGGGGGAGGCAGTTGGGCAATGGCCCAAATGTTGCCTACTCTTCCAGTCTGAGTCTTCCTCCATCTTTTCCAGTAAGGGATCTAGAAAGGATCTATTATGAAGGGGTTGGACAGAATTCTAAAAGCCACATTTTGCCCTTCTCTGGTCTGGCCAGAATATGTCGATTCACACTGGGGAGATATTTAAAATGACCCCAGAGATAGAATTAAGAGTTATTCACAGATATTAGTGGAGTAGAAAGTCAGATGCAGTGAAACCTTGGTTTAACTGACTAATAGGGAGGGAATGACCATTTCTGAGGAAAGTCTGTTTAAACAGAGTAGGGCATTGCAGGGATTTATGTCATTGGGAAATAATGTCCTTGCATAGATGACTATGTCATTTCCATAATGACATCATCACACAGATACCCACTCTTATCTATAGGACAGGACTGCACAATATATGGCCCATGGGTCACTTGCACCCCGCCAAAGCATTTCATGCGGCCTGCATCGCTCATGAGCGCGAGGTCCGAAAATGCAATATGTTTTTTTTTTTAAATAAAGTTTCCGCGATGAACTGTCGCGGGGTGATTTCCAGGAAATAACCAATCAGCGCTCAGCCTGTGAGCGCTGACACGTTATGACGGCAACGAGGGCAGCAAAATTACTTACCAAAGCAGTGAAACTCTAACCGATCAACATTTGGAAGATATTTTGAAAACATCAATTTCAAACATGATTCCGGAGTACGATAAACTGATCGCTGACAAGAAGTGTAATATGTCCCATTAATGAAATGTAAACAGTAAGAAAACCTTAAAAATATATTCAAGCTTACCAAAGTAATTTTTTTTTCTTAAGTAATAAGTGTAATAATTGAAATTTCCCTTTTTTATAATATGGTTTATTTTATTTGCAAAATAGTTTAATCATTAATTATACTATAATAATTATAGTACAATTAATGATTAAACTATTTTGCAAATAAAAAACATTATCCCATTATTATAACTTTACGTGGAAAGTGAGGCGTTTCCTTTTATTTCTGTAAACGTGTATTGTTACAGATTTTAATTGTATATCTATTTATTGTTTTAATATGTTGTGAGCTGCCCAGAGTCCCCCATTGGGGGGAGATGGGTGGGGACAAGTTTAATAAATAAATAAATAAAATAAAAACCTATCTGCGGCCCGAAGAAGTTTAGCCTATTTAATTTTGGCCCTTACCTACTGCCAAGTTATGCAGGTCTCCTATACGAGTTCACAAGTGCCCTGGGTGCCTTTGAGCTGATCATTGTTCATCCAATCTACTTTATAGGAGTGTTGTAGGGAAGGGAGGGGAGGATACCATGGATGCTGCCTTGAGTTCTTGTTGGAAAGGAAAGTTATTAGTCCAGTGAATGAAGGGTTTCTAAAGAAAAGGATTTTAAAAACTTTGTACTGTACTATTTTATCATAGAACCCCACTTTCATTTAATGAGCAGGTCCACAATGTGGTGCTCAGGAGTACCAGTCATCTCCCTTGCCATTAGCCAGGGTCCATATCCCACTTGGCGTGGCATAGAGGTTAAAGTGTTATGCCAGTGTTTCTCAACCTTGGCAACTTTAAGATGTCTGGACTTCAACTCCCAAAATTCCTGGCTGGCTGGCTGGCTGGACTGGCTAGCATGCTGGCTGGGGAATTTTGGGAGTTGAAGTCCAGACATCTTAAAGTTGCCAAGGTTGAGAAACACCATGTTATACTGACCCTGGGGAGGTTCAATTCCATCCCACCCCACCCCCTGCCATGGATGCTCACTGGATAACTATGAGCCAGTCTTTCTCTCTCAGGTCAACCTACTTCGCAGGGTTGTTATGAGGAAAACCTGGAGGAGAGAGTGCCGTATGCACCACTTTGAATTCCGGAAAAAAAGACAGGATATAAATTGATTACATCATCGTCATTTTCTTCTCCAAATTACAGATATGCCTATTGGCTCCCAAATGTTAGGGCTTCCTGCTTTAATGTGGTAGCCTTTTCTCTGGCCTTATTTGAACATCACACTTAAGATATATTTAACCATTTATTCAGTCCATAGGCCTTAGTGACCTGGTTTTACCATTCATGATAAAATAGGAATTGGCAATATGGGTCCTCCATATTGGCCAACTCCTGTCATCACCAAAGTGGTACCCATCGCTCCCCCTCTTAATTCAAAGCAGATGAGTTGCTACAAAAATAATGAGAAAATAATGCGAAACCTCTGAATGAGGACAAGAAGGTATTCAGGAATTTGCACTACAGAATTTCAGGTGCTTTGGAGATAGGGGCACCCAGACCTCTCCACAAAGGTGCCCCGGGCCTGAAAAGGTTACTAACCCCTGTCTTAAGTTAGAATGGATGGAAACTGTTATCAGCAAACCACATTATAGCTTAGTACTATGTGGGAACCAATCCTTTTTATTATGTGTTTCTGTTGTGTTGAAGGGCTTTGAGGACAGAGTCACAAGGTAAAAATATTTTGAGTCTGTCTTCCTCATGAGAGTAATTGTGTAGAACCTTCAATTAGGGATAGCTGCTGATGACTGCAGTTGGTTGATGTGGAGTTTTAAAATTGGAAGGTGCATGATTGGAAACCAGATATCCTTAACAAGTAGCTGAGATGTTACCCTAGCAAGCAATTTCAGTATTGTGTTTGGTGATACACTGGATGGCTTGGGGAAAAACGAATTACATATTGGCACTAAATACATGGATATACTTTTAATACTCTGTTGAATTGCTCTCATTTCTTTTCAGTGTAACTCATATTGTTTTAAACTATCCTCTGTTTAAAAATAGAGTTATGGTATATCCCAGTGCAGTTTTTATTTAAAAAAAAAAGATACTCATCTTCCAGAGCCTTGAGTTCTCATTAGTATTTGATCTGTCACTGACATTAGCGTTTATTCCCTCTCATTTGTTCTTTTGCTGCCTGTTACCCAATCTTATCACTTTTCTTTGCATACTACTATGAAAATCTGGCCATTCTGCCACTATGTTCATGTGTTGGAATCATTATTTATATGTAACTTGGCTTAATAGGCAAGACTCTGGAGTTCTTCATAATCTAATGCATGAGCAGCACAAAGAAAGAGCCGCAACTTGGCTAGGGAATCCTGGGAGTTGAAGTCCACACATCTTAAAGTTGCCAAGGTCAAGAAACACAGCTATACACGCTGCTGTGGGATGCTGTTCCTTATTGGGTGAGCCCTGCTAATGCCAGTGGAATTGGGCCAGGCCACTACGCTGTAGTTTTTAAAATTTGTTGCGTAGAAGCCTTGGCTCTTTGCTAGACTCTTGCCGTTGGAGTTTTGCCCAGAATACTGTCTGACAAAGCCATGCGATTCCAACAACTCTTTTTCTCACCTAATGATTTGCTGGTACTCTTTTGAGCCTCCCCAAATTTGGACAAATAACTATTCAAGCCTTCTGAAGTGTCAAGTGGCGTTCTCATGCCCGCTTTACATGGAAGTAAATGGTTTGAATTATATCCTGCCTTTTTTCCAGGAGCTCCAAATGACATACACAGCACTCTCTCTTCCGATGTTTCTTACAACAACTTTGTGAAGTAAATTAGGCTAAGAACTGAGGACTGGCCCAACATCACCCACTCAGCTTCCAGGCTGAGGTCTTTCCAGTCTTAGTTCAATACCTGAATTGCTAGAGAGCAACTGAATACAGCTTGACTTACAATATATTGCTATGCAGATTTATTAGGAGGCAGGGCAACATACTGGCAAAGAGTTTTTGCTTATTCTTAGTCTTGGAACAAGCCAATCCAAAAACAGAAGGCTTGCTGATAATAGATATTTGAACAAAGAATGGGCTGTAGTAGAAGTGATGGATTCATGCTTTGGAAGGGGGAGGGGGCAAAACAGAGCAAAGGTTTCCCTGGCAACCACCAGTGACCCCTTCGATTCAAACTTCCATAACCAAAATTGTAGCATATTCTAGAATCACGCAAGGCTTCTCTTTGCAGCCGTTTCAAAGTCAGACAGCCAAAACAAATCCAGAGAATGAATTTAGAATTTGCAGAGTATTCTCTGGAAACCACGGCCTTACCCAAGCCCCAAACCACCTGGCTGCCTGTAATTTGGAATAATCTCTAAACATAAAAAGCACGGATCATTTTCCAATGAATGCTTCAAGAAGTTCTCGTTCAAGAGAGACTTTTAAGGGTGGGAGGAAAAAGTCCTGCTTCCAATCTTAAGCAAGCAAAAGTGGCTGGTTCTTTAAAGGAGGCAGCCAGGAGCACCATCACAAAATAGCTGCTGGAGTGGGGTGCAACTAGTCACAGGCCCCCATTTTATAGAAGGCAGGCTGGTGCAGCCAGCAAAAGTGCAGTGCAGACATGGTTTATGACATGGGTTAACCTCTATTGCAGAAGATCAACCCTGAAATTTTTTCTTACGTAATATGTTTAGCATGCAAGATCCATTCATCCCAGTCACTCCTTTTCACTTTCTTACCTACCCATGTCCAATCAATCCTACTTTTTTTTCCTTCAAGTTTGCGGCCTCCCTAAGATACTCTTTCTTCCTATTGAGTTACATCATGTCTAATTTCCATTACTGTACAGCAATAACTCCAGTTTCCTTGCTTGGTCTACTGTCACACTCCAGCAGTTTCCTTACCAGGCAGATATCTTTCTGGGTGGGGAATGAGGGGCATCCAAGAGCATTTCAGAGCGAAGGACTGGCTACTAGCCCTGACCATCTTTATTTTCTAAGAATGTCTCTTGAGCTTCTTCTGCATGGCAGTGCTGCATGGGTTTTGAGAAGCTAAGCCAATTTTCTGTGGTTCAGCTCTTACTCCAGAGGAAACAGTGCTATTTTTTTTTAAAAAAAACCTCTAGAACTGGTGCTTGTATGGGGGTTTTCCTATTGGTGGGGGCTCCCACCAACATTTCCTCACTTGTTCTTGTAGCCAAGAACCATGGCTCCTTGCCACCACCACCCCACACTTCCCAGTTGCTCTGAGGGGGCTTCACGTAGTGACTGGTTGAATTTCCCCCTTTTTTCCTTCCCACAAAAAGCAGATGGAGCAAACAAAGAATGAGGGTGGGATGCAGTTGGTTTCAGCACGTTCCTGTCGACCACCTGGGGAGAACGTTACCAGTTCCATGGAAGAACAGAGTGGAGCATGGGATGCAGGATGCTCACACAGTGGTGTGAAACTGCTGCGGAGAGTGAGGGGGGTGAAGCCAGTGGCTGTGTAGGCATGATCTCAGTGTAGTGGAATCAGGATGACCGACAGCTGGGGACCAGCTCTCTGTTTTGCAGCATTCCTAGGTGGCCAATCAATAAAAACACAATAGCATCTTGTGGTTGCTGGGGGTGATTCCCAGAGGCACACTGGTGCCCACTCCTAATCTAAACAATTCACTGGGTTGTTTTTGAGCTTTTCCAGGGAGCCTCTGATTCCCACGAACCAAGAATCACTTGATAGAGAAAGGCCCACAGAGAATTGGCTGGTTACCTCCTGTTTTTTTGTTTTTGTTTTAATTGCATTGGTAAAAGTGAAACCCAAAAATGAAATTTTTTTTTCAAGATAATGATGTTTATTGTTTAGTTCAACTCATCAATTCTATGAAATCAGATGTTAATTAAAGTTCACCGGCAAGGTGTGGTAGAAAGTCAGACCTTTTGGTTTTGTCTTGAGAATTTAGTTTTCTGGAAGACAGTGAAGTCATGATAGAAATAAAAAGCCTGCTTTTCCTGAGGACGACATGCATTTGTTTACAGGCATGCTGTGACTACATTTATCGTTCTAAAGTCTTAAATGAAGTTTCAGCCACCTTCCCTGCATCCCACCTAGATTAGTTTTGAGTCCTACCTACCCAGCATTTGAAACCATTGCTTTAAGGCAGTGTTGTCCAAACTTGGCCACTTTAAGATGAGTGGACTTCAACTCCCAGAATTCCCCAGCCAGCCATGCTGGCTGGGGAATTCTGGGAGTTGAAGTCCACTCATCTTAAAGTGGCCAAGTTTGGACAACACTGCTTTAAGGTGTCCTTTTTCAGTTGAAATATCTAGAGCTGTATTATAATATTATAACCATGGTTTTTCTTCTGATGTTGTACCTGAAATATTCTGGCTGTGCTGGCTGATATAAAAAGAATGATGGTTTGAAATTCATTCTGATTACCTAATCCTCTGACAGTTGTATCATTACTGAATGCAAACTGGAATTAAAACAAAAAGCCTATTTCTGGCCCATGTGATTGTAGAGAGAGAGAAAAAACTTGGCTGTTGTATGTTAAGTATTTGGTATTAACTGAACAAACTAGGGAAAATCTGGGCAATTGGTTTTCTTTCTTTTTTTTAAGAAGATAACTTAGAGCTCAAATGCACCTGGAAGTTCTGTTCCTTGTATTGCAGCTGGCTATGCCCTGTTTCTGGCATGCACAGCCTGAAGCCCCAGAGCTGAATTCAGCCCATCAAAACCAAGGGGTTGCTCCAGAACTCCTCTAGAAGTTACTGTTGAATTGTAATGTTTAATGGGAAAATGGCATAATACATAGGGGATTATTACATTCATTTAATTTTAATTAAAGTTGAAATTTAATTAAATTCTATTTAGTTTTTATCTTGGCCTTGCCTAACTTTGTATGTGGTGACCTGCATACTACTGAAAGGATAAGTACAGAAATTGTGCGATCCCAGCTTGCTTTGGTAAGGTTGAAGAAGTCTTTACAGAGGTTCAGGGGAAATGTCATTTATCCTTTCAAAGGGTAGAGCTTGGCAAAAGCAAATCCTAACATTCAGGAAAGGCAGTTCCTTCCTCCCCTACATACCTTCTGATGCCCTGTTTATCTCAAAGCTCCCCTCACCAGATCCTTTCGCTTTCGGAAGCCATGACAGATTTTGATAAACTCTTGAATTCTGTTTTTCTCATTAAGTGGCTGCATGATTCTGCTTAGTCTGCCAAACACACTCCCTCAGTGAGCCCACTGCCAGCTCTATGGCAGGTCACCCTTGCTCTTCAGCAAGCCACACTTTAACAGGGAATCCCTGCCAAGCATGTTGAGAAGCAATTCCTTTCCTTTGCTGCCACCAAGAGCTTGTACCATTTTATCTTTTTCTCCATCTCAGCTTGTGCTGTTCTGGCTGATTGCTGCTTTTCCCGGCAGCATCAAGTTTTAGGGTTTCTGGCTATTGTGCTAGAATTTGTGCAGCACTGTAAGGATCCATCTGGTTATATTTATGCCTTGCATGTATGAATCCTCATTTCTTCTCGGTAGCAGGAGATCCTTGGTGGCTGTTGTTTTTTGGAAGGAAAGACCCAGTTACTCCTAACTAGACCTAATGAATACCGTTATAGCCCCAAATTTTAGGGTTGAGTCAGACATGCCTAAGACACTCATTTTTGAGACAGAGGGCATGCTGCATATTAGGCTGACCAGTTGAGGTTAAAAATTAAATCACACAATACTGAGTCTGGAAGTTGGTAAGTTCCATGAATGCCTCACTGGTGTCCCAGCATGTCACACATGCATGCAAACACATTTGCCAATTTTTCTCTTTACTTTCTAAAACAACCTTCCCTAACCTGGTGTCTTTCAGGTTTGTTGCAATAAGTCTTGGGAATTCTGGGTGTTGCAGTTCAGTTGTATACAAAGGGTGGCATGTTAGGAAAGCCTGTTTTAGATACATACACAAGAATTTTAGCTGCTTCTAGATGTGAAATCCTTTCCATGCCAGTGACCTGTGTATGAACTTTTCCAGACAGTGATTAGGACTGGACATTGCTGCAAATAGCCTGCCTTTGCAAGAGATCTTTGTGCATATTGGCACACTGTGGAATGATGGGAAACCAAGCAAGCTTTGAGGATTCAAAGTCCCCTTGTGAAACAAAATTTAAAAAAAATCAAAACATGGCCTTCTTTTTAGAGAGAGACATCCTTTCCCAGTTGGGTCTATAGTAATGAATACACTTTTTATTCAGGTCTGCCAAAACCCATTCTTGTTATCTGTGGCGATGAGCAAAAGCTTTCACTCTGTTTCATTTTGCTTTTATGATGTTTCATGAACAGATTGAAACGTATTTTTTATATCTTTGGCATTTAATGCAAATATTTTATATATTTGCACATCTATTTTTGGATAAATCAAAATGAGTAATTAAGATAATGAAGCATGGAGAATATACAATTACATTTTAGGAGGCTTTGAAAAAAAAACTTCAAAGACTTCCTGTGGAGTCACTTGGGATTTTGCTTGTGATGAATGGCTTCATACAAATATATCCCATGGCTCCTAGGCCACTTGAGAAATGGGGGAAATCCATAATTAGCGTAGGTGCTATTTAAATGGCTTGGCAACACATGACAGTATTTCTGGGCATTTTCAGACCAGAACAGCTGAGCCTCTTTCTGTCCTTCCTGTAACTGTAGGGGGAGGAAAAGGAGGAAATGTGTGTCTTGGTCAGTTTTGAGGTGTGGTGCTTATCTAAAGGAGTGGTCTGGAGGAGTGACGTCAAGAGGCTCCACACCTTCATTGGCTATTCAGGATTCATAGGTTGCTCCATGCTTCATTCACCATCTGTAGTGTCTGGCTGAGATGATGAATGATGCTGATCTGGGAAGAGATGAATACTGTGGAGAGGCTTCCACTGGGGATTGTTGAAGTTTTGGGTGAGGACAAGATGGGTTTTTCTCTAAGAATGCAGAGGTGGTTTCCGTAACAAAGGCCCAGAAGGATTTTGACGTGCTGGTTTTGAGGCAGAGAAAGTGTTCTTGTGAAAATAGGAAGGAAACTGGAGAGAGAGAGGGAGAGATGAAAGTAATGGCAGCTGATTGTACCTGGTTCCTACACAGCACAGGCCTGTTGCCACTTGTCTCCCTGCTAAACCCCTTAGGATTTGGTGGAGAGCATGAGGCACGACAGGACATGCACAGGTATTGTGGAGAAGAGGTGCTCAGGTTGTGGAATGTTGAGTTCTCTTTAAGGTGAAGAAATTTTCCCAGAATGGCTGGAGATGTAGGAGTTGTAATCCAGCACATGGCTATGGAAGAAAATGTTAAAAGGGGACTGGGATCAGAAAAGGCTCCAAGTAGGTTTTGGAGGCTTACTTTTGGGTTTTGCGACTATGTTGATGATCTTGTCTCTCTCTGCTACTTCATGTGAGATATTTATGATCAAAGACCAACACAATCCAATAATTTCCATTCCAACAAAGGCAGTATATGATTGTGATGGTAAACATGTTTTAATACATCTGGGTATTGTTTAGATGGATTTGTATCATTTTGTTGTTTTTTTTCCCTGAGTCAGATGGAGATAAGGAAAGGAATTGTTTAACAGACAGTTTGAGGGCATCAGAAATTATACATGTATCTTTCCATATCCAGTTATCTTTAACAGTAGGCTAGATCATTTCATGATAAAATATTTATGCTAGTATTTCTCATGCATGTAGCAACAGCAGTTTCAAGCACTTTTAGGGTTTGTGTAGGAAGCCAGCAGAGTAGACAACCTCCTTTTTTCCCCATTGGCTTGATGTTTACTGTTGCCTCCAATATAGATGGAGAACTCCAACCTAGAGGTCACCAATGCACATTGACTGCAAGAAAATGAAAATGTCTCCCTAGTTATATATCTCTTACACCTTGAACAATTCAGATGAACATTACATGGTTTTTAAATAAGCTTTTTCTTTCCTCAGAAAACTCCGGTTTCTTGGTTACTCCATATCCTGGCAAAGATGAGAGAGTCCCAATCTCTAGCGCCCCAAGCATGAGCGTCTCAGAATATTCAATGAGGCAGTTGCCTGCAACTTTAATCAATGCTTCCCATATTTTGGATGACTGGAATAACATGGCAGAAACACCTGCTGATGCTTCTCCCCTCCTGAAGACTGGAGTGCTGAACAACGCCAACAACAATGCCTCCTCGGTGGCCTGGAGAGGCCTAAGGAGTCCTTCCCTTTCTTCTGCTGCCTCTCATTCCAAACTAAGCTATCTGGAGTGTGTTGTCTTGGAGATTGTGGAATCAGAACGCATGTATGTGCAGGATTTACGAAGCATCATAGAGGTTAGTGTGGCTGGCATGCCTGTCAGGCTGAATACATCACTTCAGTGCTACTCTGTAAATGTCATAAGGTCTTCCCATCATCCAGTTGTGCCACTGAAGTCTTCCTCTATCCGAGGGGGAACCTGGTGGTCTAGACTGGAAGTTGGGAAGAGCTGTAGACCTTCAAGCAGCTTTCATTTTGAAGGGGCTCTCACTGTGTTTCTGGGTAGTGCCTTTATACCTTCCTCTCAGCCAGGAATTTCACTGCCCCTTTTCCACACAAGAGTGGGCTGGCAATTTTTCCACACAGATTCATGGAAGACCTTTTGCTTGTCATGTCAGATTATGTGAAAGTGATGCAGAGAATCCATATGATTTGGCAGTTGTCCCAGTGATTTTGGTGCTAATCTGCTGGGGATGCCAAGTAAAAAGGAAATGGCTTTTTGATGGATATTGTTTGGGTAGGGTGCAAGCACCAAAGAGTGTCCAATGGGAGCTATGGTCAATGGAAGATATGTTGTCTCCTCAGGGCATTGATTAGGGTACCATTCCCACAATTCCCACATTTTGGTGGTTAGAGCTCATGATGATGGTCTGCCCTGTTTTCTTGCTTACTGGCTACATGGTTATGCTCATGGCATAATGTGACTTGGCAGAATTACTTGGGGAAGATCATAGACACTCAGGAGCTGTTGTTGCGGCCAGAACAAGTCAGCGCACTCTTTGGGAACATTGAAGACATCTATGAGCTGAATAGGTGAGTATAACACATGCATCTTAGAGCTTCATTGTAATTTCAATTGCTGCTCACTTTACACAGTCCCCCTTTACAGGTTTGGTGCTCTCTGAAAAATAAAGCATGGTAGGAAGAAGCTTCTCTAAATTATCCCTGTGAAGTTCTCTACCACCACTTCAACCCAGCCAGCTAAGACAGCCTGGGGTGATGCAACAGTTATTGCCTTCAGCTAGTACTTGCTGCCACTGACTTATTTTCCTCATTTAAAAGAGCAAGGACCAAGGAAGGAAAATGGCTTCCCCTTCTGGCTAACCAAGAAACACAAGGGCACCCTAAAACCAGTGTTTGATAATGAGCATGCTGACATGTCCTAGTCCCAATTTTTTCTTTGTCCACATAGCTATAAGTTGTTTTATTATGATTTTTAAAAATATGTTTTATTCCCAGTATGAATTGACTTTAAAGCCTTACATCTCTTGGGACCAGATTACCTGAAAGATTGCCTTCTCCCATATATCCTTATCACAACCTTAAGATTTCTGGGCAATTGGGCTGTTGTGATATTAAATGGATCCTGGCTAAAAGGTTGGAGAGTACACACAATACCAGTCTGATAAATCCATGCAAAGGAGAGATGATGCCCCCTTTTACCTTAGCTTATAGCACCCCCACCCCCCAGGAATCAGTTTTCAAAACATTGGTTTGGTTTGTATATTATGCTACAACAGAATTTTTGTAGCCATGGTTTGTTGAATAAGCCATAGTGGCCTGGTTTGTGTATAATGGTGAAACTGAAAACAAAGCATGTTAAGGCTTGGTATTATGTGTGAACCAGACCTCTAATGTGGATTCAGTAGCCTTACTAGGACTAAGAGAGTGGTTTAGCAGCAAACAGCATCCTCCTGCATGATTGGCTTGAAACTCCTAGAACAGAGAAATAACAGTCCTCTTTGTGTGAGTAAGCTATAAGAAATGGAAGGAGCAAGGGCAGGTTAAGTCCAGTTTTCTACGGAGTGTTTTTGCTTCAGTTCCTTGCCAATTTTGCAAATCTACTTCCTCTCCTGTGTTTTATCTTCTTAAACTTGTAAGTCCTTGGGGTAGAAATTACCTCATCACTTTGTGTCTGTGAGATCCTTAGTACATTGGGGAAATACAGTATTTTCAGCTTGGGATCCTGAAGTCATTAGTGTTAACAAGTATGACTGTACAGGTGACAGTTGAGTAAAACAGGAGTACCAGTTGGTCATTGTGTCCCCTCTTTCAATATAACAGTGTGTGTGTGTCCCCCCTCTTTCTATATAACATCTGCCTTGTGTTTTTGGTTCCTTTGACAGTGGTGAACAGGTTTCCCCTGTACAGGTGGGTACCGGGCCCAAATCCTTTGCATGATCTACTGCTCTGCATTTAATTCGGAAGTTGGAGTGAATTAAGAGTTGTTTTGAAGTTTGTCTCCAGCATGTACCTGTTTGTTCTGTGTGTGTGTGTGTGTGTAAGAAAGAGTGTGTGTGTTTTCAGATTCTATAATGTGCAAATTTTTTATCTTAAGTTGGTTAATAAATTATTCTTTCTCTTTCAATTTCTGTGTAGTGAACTACTGCAGGACCTGGATAGTTGCCACAATGACCCCGTTGCTGTGGCACAGTGTTTTGTGCACAGGGTAAGGAGATAGAGCTGATGTTGCATTATGCTCATCTCTGATTGTTCATAGTTGGGTGGTTCAGCAAGCCCTTCCCTGAGTGAATGCTTTGTCACCCTTAACTGGGTTGCTTCCACTGAAGCAGGAGTGGACAGTCCCTAGGCCCTGAGGAAGAGAGGGCACCACAGCTCCATTTCAGGAACATGATTTTTGGCTAAGAAACAGGAAGAGAAGGATAGGGGTAGAAGTACCAGATCTCTGGGAAGTGAAACACCCCATTTCTCATTCTTAAAAGCCTTCCTTAAAATCACTAAAACCCAGGTTGGAACACTCTGCTCTGCTGGGTGATCAAGAGGACAAGTTGCAGCCTGGGGGCTAAAAAAAATTGCCCAGCTCTGCATCAAAGAGAACAAGGGTTAGCCCCAAAATGTACCCAGTGAGGTTGGTGTTTGCATCTGTGCTGGATACCTGGCAGAGGCTTTTGCTGAATGGTTGACATCAGGGAATGGGATGAATTGAACATATTTTACTGATCTTTCCTTTCTTTTCCCAACAGAGCCAAGACTTTAACATCTATACTCAGTACTGCAATAACTATCCAAAGTGAGTGTCCCTTGCAATGCAAAAAAGAGATGTGACTTCATGAGGGCGGGAACAGCTCAGTCTCCGTATTAACTGAATCTTTTCACATATACTGTAAGATGCTTCTGGGTCATCCCTGTGTTTGCTAGGAATAGTTTGTATATAGGACAAATGCATATTGTGCACGTATACATTTAATTCATATTCTGTGACAAGATGTCTCAAATTTTGAGCTTAGAGCTAAGTTTTCCCCCTTGTTTTGAAGGTCAGCAGTGCAGTCCCAACAGGCATCAGGATGCTCCTCTAGATAAATTAAAATTAAGCAATTTTAGCTGTTTTACCTAAGTTCCTGAGATTATGGGCAATTGGGTTAGGGGATGTACCCATGATGATACCCAGAGCCTGGCTAAGTGAGGACTGTATAAATGATGCTGCTTTTAGTCATATGAAGAGAAAAAGAACTAGACAAATAACAAAACCCCTTCCTGTTCTGAAAATCCTCTTCAGCTTTTTTCTTTTTATCTCTTCCCTCATTCAGAGGTTCCCAAATTTTTTTGGTTCACAGCACCCTTAGATTCTCAGTAGTGTTTTCATGGTACCCTGCAGATCCCAAACTTGCACCATGCTTACCAGAAACAGCAGATTTGCCCAGGATGGGATATTTTCAATTTTCAAGGGGAACACAGTGATAATAGGGTAGTAGTTTGTGTGATGTTCAACGGGTGTGGAGTATCGCTGTTTCTCCTCGGAAAATTTAAAATGTTCTGCAGTGCGCCTCCAAGTTGGCTAGGGCACCCTGGGGCACTGTGGTGCACAGCTTGGGAACCATGGCCCTCATTCTTCAGCTTCTGGTACATTTGGCATTTCCACATAGCCACTCTTTGCCCACAGATACTGAGAATCACACTTGTATCATCGCACAAGTCTCTCACTGCTGAGAAATCTCACAAATTGCCCAGCACATATTTTGACTGATCAATGGGGGAGTGCAAAGCATGGCACTCCAGCCAACAGCTCGGCCCTCATCCTTGTCCTACCATGTTTGTTTTGTGGTGAGGGGGAAAAACAGCTACTCAGTGTGGAAGCAGCAGCACCCTTGCCAGCTCTACTGGAAAGAACAGGGAAATTATACCTAAGTGCTATGGCGCAGAGCCAGGCTGAGGTAGGAGTTCCCCCTAATGGGAAACTGCCAGCCCTGCAGCTCCAGTGGAAATACCACAATACTGTCTTTGCAGCATTTTCACTTGAGCAGCAGCTGAGCTGGAAGTTAATTTGGCTCAGTTGCAAAAGATCGCCCCAAGACCAATACTCAGGCAGCACTGAAAATGCACAGGGACTTGTTAATAATTGTTAGACCAAGCCAGAAGCGGTGCACGATTCTTTCTGTAGAGGTTTGCAGGGATGGTTGATTTTGTAAGTTCATAGGGATGTGCAGTTGTTGATCCAAGAAGCTGTGCCTTTTTCTGGGTTCACGTGGCAGTTGCGTGGTCCCAGGAAAATACACGTTCAAGGTAAGGAGGCATGAAGGGGGTGTCAAGAGGGCACAGTTTGACTGCCACTGGCTGTCTTCTGGTTCATTATTTTAGCCCCTTTATTGCAGCCCTTTGCTAGGGACTTTGAGCAGATCTGTCACTACATCCTTAAGAGAATGTAGGCAATTGTCTCCTTTGATGCCACTCATTGTGTCCCGGCTTTAATTTTCCAGCTCCGTGGCAGCTCTGACTGAATGTATGAGGAACAAACAATTGGCCAAATTCTTTCGTGAGAGGCAGGAGCAAATCAGGCACTCCTTGCCCCTTGGCTCCTATCTTCTCAAGCCAGTCCAGCGCATTCTCAAATATCACCTACTCCTCCAGGTAATACAGATTTTCACAACAGGTTACTTAGGTTATCGGACTCTGTAGCTTTGGATTCTGTTTTGACTTTTTTTTAAAGATTGTGAAATGCAATCTACCTATTTTTCCTAACACAGCAACAGCAACTTGTACAGTACTATGTTTCAGGAAAGGCCATTTCTCCCTTAAAGAAGTCTTTGCTTCTCATGGTACACACATGGGGGATGTAGAATTAATTTCTATAATATAGAGAATGGTGATTCACAGCTACATTACCTCTGGGTTGGAATTCTGGAACATGCTTTACATGAGGCCGGTGTGGTTTCCTCCTAGGAGATAGCAAAGCACTTTGACAGAGAAGGAGACGGCTATGAAGTGGTGGAAGAGGCAATTGCCACCATGACCTGTGTGGCTTGGTACATCAATGACATGAAGCGGAAGCATGAGCATGCTGTGCGGCTGCAGGTAATTAGAAAAGAGCTAGCCTGGGCATGATCTGTTTTTATTCCAAATGTAGATGACAGATAGCTGAAGTAATATCAGGGTGGTAGGGTCAAGTATGTTTGGCTCTCTGAAGACTCAGGTGATACCACCTCACACAGTTCTGAAGAAACTCAGATGTTCATGATACGATGTAACCTTAGAATGATGTAACCTTAGTGAAAGAGGGTAAAATATAAATGTACAGGTAGTCCTCAACTTATGACCATTCATTCAGCGACCATTCAAAATTATGACGGTGCTAAATGAAGGGACTTTTGACCGGTCCTGAAGTTACGGCTGTTGCAGCACCCCTGCGGTCACATGATCAAAATTTGGGTGCTTGCAGCCCGCCTGCATTTATGACTGTAGGGGTGTTTCAACTCCCACCCACCCACCTACCTCCCCCCATGCCCTTTTGGCCCCCTGCACTCCACAGCCCCTGCCACCCTAGCTGACCTTCACTGTCTTCTTGCTCCTGCTGCTAACCAAGCATGCCCAGCCTGGCCCTTTGCAAGGCAGCTGCTGGCCGCATGAGACTTTGTTCCCAAGTTCGCACATGGCAGTTTCCTTGCGAGACCTAGGGAAGATGGCCTTATGCGGCCAGCAACTGCCTTGCAAAGGGCCAGGGTGGGCACGTCTCATCAGCAACAGAAGCAAGAAGATAGTGAAGGTCAGCTAGGGCAGCAGCTGCGGAGTGCAGGGGCTTCAGAGTGCAGGGTGGCAAGGACAGCTGGGACTGGGCGGAGGCAGCTGGGGCTTCCCAGGGTGTGGTGGTGTGCCACATGGCTGGGCTGGGGCTGGACTTAGCACAGTGCAGAGGGGCTTCCTGGTGTGCCATGGCTCTGGAGCTTTTTGCTTTTTGCAGTCCCAGAGTTGTGCACCAGGAAGCCCCTTTGCACCACACAAAGCCCAGCCCCAGCCCAGCCCAGCAGCATGGTGCAAAGGGGCTTCCTGGTGCACCGTGGCTCTGGGGCTGCAACAAGGCATGCCAAGAAGTCCCTGAGTCACAGTGCATTCTTTCCCTGACCTTCCTGAGCTTGTGCTGCACCACAGCACCCCATCTCCCAATTTGTATGTGGCCTGCACCAGCCCTCCCAGGCCTCTCCCCCCTGCGGCACCCCTGTGCTCCTTACCTGGGACTCCTGCCTCTTCCTGTATAATGACCCACGCGTCTTAGGATTACAATGGCAACCAAGACTGCCTGGGATTGTGATCGCTAAGTGATGCAGTCACGTGACATTGTGCTTTACAACTGCATCGCTTAGTGATGGAAATTTCGATCCCAATTGTGGTCGTAAATCAAGGACTGCCTGTGTCTATAACTGCTGTCAAGAAGATTGGAAGCTGCTTCTTTAGAATCTTTCTTTTCCTTTTTCTTTCTATATTTCTTTCTCGCTTTCTTATTTTTCTTATTCTTTAATTCAAAATTTGTACTGTTTTTAATTCTGTCGAAAAACTTCAATAAAAATTATTTTAAAAAGTCAAATGATTTAAAACAGTATGATCATGTAGAATGAAACTGACTTGGAAAACACACAGACAGCTGTCTGTTTTCTATCTTTTCTCCATTTTTTTAAAGTCAGGAATTGTTTCTGGGAAGAACCTTTTTGTTTTTTTCTTAATAGAAAAATTGCTTTCTATGTCCTCTTATTTTGTTTACTTTATAATACTTTTCCAGTCCACCTGTAATACATCTTTTGCCAAATGGTTAAATAGGCATATTCTGGGATTTTTTTTTTTTTTTTGTGCTTCGCTATTTTATATTTCAATCCTGTCACTCTGTGATAAAACACTTTTTAATGTGTTGCTGTTCTGAGCACATAACTTCTATGCCCATTCAGGAAGTATTTTCATTTTGTTGCATGATCCATCCCAAATTTCTAGAAGCATGCAAAGGACATGCCCTGCTGTGAATGCCACTATCTGATGTGAATACCATTCTTTTAATTTCAGATGATATAGATGCAGATATCAAATGGTATGCCATATCATTTCAGAGAGTGAAGTTTTAGTCTTAGTTTGATAGCCATGCATATCCAGCTTTCCTGCTTTTCCCTTCTGGGATTCAAACTAAAAGAGAACAAGACTCCTGTCATTTTCAATTGTCACAGCAGAAGGGATTTTCATAGCATTGATAAAAGATGGATCTGTTGACAGTTCTCTTCTTTACTCAGCTACTAAAGACACAAAAAGGCTTCTCTTATGAAACGTAGTTCTCTGAGTTGTGTTCATCTATTTTTCACTCTCTAAGAACATAACAATAAAGGTCTAAGCAACGAAAGTAAGTAAAGGTGATACCACCCCAGTGCTTATCATCTTACATTGGGTTGCAGATCCATTGGTGGTGTGGATGAGGAAAGCTTTCTTGGTACTTCTCAGCTGCACTTTGGTGCTTAGCATGTTCTAGGACTGACCCTGGTACCAAAAATGAATACAAATTCAAATGCAGCCGAAAGCCTCTGAATAGCCCGGAATGACCTGTGTTCCGTGGAACCCTCGTGTTCTCCGAGAACTTGGTGGGGTTTCGTGAGAGACAAGTGCAAAAAGAAAAGTCACTCAAACGCAGCCACTGTTCTGTCACTAGAGCTTTGCCTCTTGATCAGAAATTCCAGCGATTTTTCCAGCTTTCTACAGCCTAAAAAATCTGAAAGCCCCTGTCCTTGGAGATCAAGTGTGGTATCTCTTTTCTCACCCTTCCTTTCCCTTTCCACATTTGCATCCTGAATTTCTCTTCTGCACATCTTGGTATTCCAAGCTCTGCTCAGAATATGCAGACAGTTACAGACATCCTAGTGAGAACTCCACCCATCCTTAGCATTAATGTAAAGGAGCAGTCTGCTGGGAAATGTAATGATAAATATCATAACTCTGCTAGATTTAAATTTTGCTAGCACACATGTGAGGTGACATTAGTTTTCATCTCTGCCTTTGGCTAGTTTTGTTTCTGTAAAGTGCATAAGCAAGGAGTGGGCCTCAGGATGAGGATGGTGCTGCAGAACCCATAGGCGTGCTTTTTGGAGAAATGATTTGGTCTGAGCCATCATTACTTTCATTATTTAGAAGATAAAGGCAGGGTGATGTTACAAGGGCTCCCAGATTTGGCTTATGATCACTCACTCACTCACACACTCAGAGCCTGTTGAGGCCCATCTTGTGATCTTGTAAGTCCCCCTTGCTTTCTACCTGGGTTTTCCAGATAGGTGTGGCTGGAACAAACTGGACACACAGCCCTGGGCAACAGGCGGGAAGTAATTAGGGACACGCACACATTGCTTTCAATTGAACACCAAGGCGCAACAGGTTCTTTGAAATACATGGAGACCTAGTGAATTTAAAGTAACAGCAAAACTTTACTGGTTACAATGTACATTTGCTCTTCCATATACATGCACACACACTTAGCCACACTTACCCATGTCCTTCTCAACTAGGCTGCCAGGCACTAGCTAGAGGGACGGAAGTTGCCAGGTCTGGATCCAAAGACAACTCAAAGACTCAAGGAGTGGGCAGGCTTCAGGACTCCTTTTACCCCTTTTCCTTGCTTAAGCTGGCAGCTGCTCTTGCCTTGTTAATTTACAAGTCTGGTAGCTGTTGATGGGATTGGGGAGAAGTTTCCATGTCCTGAGGTCCAACTTCATTTGTCTGGTTCAGGTGACATTTTTTTCTTTTTAACAACTTGTTTCCTTCTTATCTATCTCCCTGAAGAGATCTTTTAGATAAGATTCCTGGCTTTTGTCCTCTCTGCTTACATGCCTGCTTCATCTTTAGGTTATGGCAGCTTCAGCCTAGTCTCACAGTGACCATAGCTCACTGGGAATTGTTAGAATCCCTGATTCGCACGCAAAAGGTCCTGTCTTCAATCTCCAGCATCTCCAGGCACAGCTAGGAAAGACGCTGCTATAAAATCCCTCGAGAGCTGCTTGCATCCTGAGCTAGATAGCCCATTCGTCTGGGTGTAAAGGAGCTTTCCATGACACAGTTCAGAAACTAAATACTGATTAGAAAGAGAGAAGCTTTAAAAAAAAAAAAAAAAGTTGCCATCATTGGTGGCTGATCTTCCTAGAGTTAAACAGATGGGAGGAGAAAAATTATTTCCAAATGATACCTTGTTGAAATAATGTCCTGTCAGTTGAGGGGCTGAGCCATATGTGTCACCTGGATGTCTTCCGATCTTGCAGTTTGGCTGAATTGTTTCCATGATGTCCATGCTAGATGCAGAGGGAATATAACTGGGCAAAGGGAAATATTCAAGTTCCCATGAATGATTAATTAAAAGGCTAGATATAAATGCTGGATTTTGGAGTTTGTATTCATAGTCTTCTTTAGTTCAATATAAAATTATTCTGGCACTGATTGAATCCATTGTCTAATTTCTGATTCAAAAGATCTTAGAAAATGTCAAAGCAAGTAGAAGAAAGGAAGAAGCATTTAGGGTTTAATTCTTTTAACATTTGCAAAAGAAAAGGGCCCTGTACAGGTAGTCCTCGCTTAATGACTGTAATCGGGACCAGTAACTCTGCTGCTAAGTGATGCGGTCATAAAGTGTGATGTCACATGACCACGTCGACTTATGACAGCAGTTCCTGTTGCAGTTGTTAAGCGAATCCCACATGGTCATTAAGTGCGACATCACGTGATCACCATTTGCAACTTCCTGCCTGCTCCCCCATTGACTTTGCTTGTTGGAAGCTGGCAGCGAAGGTCGTGAATAGAGATCACATGACTATGGGACACTGTGACCATTGTAATTGTGAGCTAGTTGCCAAGCAACTGAATCGCAATCATGTGACTGCAGGGCACTGCGATAGCTGCAACTTTGAGGACCAGTCATACGTCTCATTCAGCTCTGTCATAACTTTGAACAGTTTCTGAACAAATGGTCATTAACCAAGGGCTACCTGTAGTAGCAAAGCCAAAAGTCTCAGAAGATTTCCTTGTTGCTGATTAGCTATTGATTGATTATGGGCCATCAGGTCATTTTCAACTCCTAGCAACCACATAGATTGATTTTCTCCAGGACAATCTATCCCTAACTTTTTCTGTCAAGTCTCCCAACGGTGCACTCATCACTACTGTAACTGAGTCCATCGATCTTGCTCTTCTTTTTCCTCCCACCTTTCCTAGCATTAGAGCCTTTTCCAGAGAGCTGGGTCTTTGCATAATTCTTTGGGCTGTGTGGTAGATTGGAATAATATGTTTGCCAAGGAAAAATATTGTATACATTTTGGCCCTTATAGTCCCCAAATATTGAAGAAATATATTGTCCCTGTACTTTTTTTAATGTCAAACTGCTATAAGGTTCAAGCAACTTATAAAAAATACCTAAATATTTTCTTTGAATTCCTTGAAATGGCTCCTGATAGACTTGCAGGCTTTTCCAGCCTGCTGTCCTCCAGTTGTGCTGGATCTTATTTTCCTCTGACCACACTTCTCAGCACATCTGGATGTCATCGGGTAGGGAAGAGCTAGGATATGAAAACACTAATCTTTCCCTTGACCTTTCAGGAAATCCAGTCATTACTTATTAATTGGAAGGGCCCAGACCTGACAACTTATGGTGAGCTGGTCCTAGAAGGCACATTCCGTGTACATCGTGTCAGGAATGAGAGAACGTTCTTCCTTTTGGACAGAATCTTGCTGATAACAAAGAAACGGGGTGATCACTACATATACAAAAGCCACATTCCAGTAAGTGGGGTGCTCTTTATGCTTCTCCATTGTATAAGAAATAGATGTTTGCCTACTATTTGTTTCTTCTATTTTTTAAAATGGGATTGAGGATTTGATATCTTAGCCATCAAGAGGAGAGAGTAGAGGCAAGAAGAGATGAAAAGGCTGACATTCTTTGTTGACTAAAATTTTCTTCCTGACAGCTGAAATTGATATGAGTTTATAATCACCTATAGAGGCCCCCAGGACAAACATGTCTGCCTGGATTTTTTATTTCCTCCCTCCAAAGCTACCTTTTCTGTCACATGCAACCCTTTCTCCATCTAGAAAGCCACAGGCATAAAAAGAGGCTTTTCAAAACTTATACCTGCTTGAAAGGAACTTCTTATAAATGTGTTGTCCTTGGAAAAATGATATGTATACGTGTCTCTCTAGTTTAATTTGCATTAGTGATGGGGAAGGCAAAACTAAAAGGCGGTAGCTGTTCCAGACTGATCTTAATTAAATGGGCCTACTGAAGTATGTTATTGTTATTTCCTCCTAGCCAAAGAAGAGCCCCCTCCCTCCTGTTTGGGTGTTCTTGGCTTATGTATTAACTTCTGTACTATACAAACTGCCTGAATGCAGTGCAGAGACTATTCCCAGCAATAACGTAAACTCTCTTTTGATCCAAAGGACCTCCCTTTCTTTTTCTGCACTAACATCCCATTCCAAAGGCACAGAACAGACCACAAGAGCTTTTTACAAATGTACAAATGTTGCAATGCAAACCTGGCCATGCACTGTTTTGGATCAATGAAATGAAGATGGCCTTAGTGTCACTTCAAGGAGTTATTCACTGGAGGGGAGCTTCTCTCCCTTTGTATTCCTCAAGTAATACACAAAGAGGTAACATGATGGTATTAATTGCTGTGGCTGAAGTGACATGTCTTGTCTGGCCCTGCAGTGTTCCTCTCTGATGCTGATTGAGAGCACGCGGGACTCACTTTGCTTCACTATCACCCACTACAAGCACAGCAAGCAGCAGTATAACATTCAGGTGAGATGAAGACCCACTGGCATTATCAGTGGATGGAAGGTGGTAGTTGAGGCAGGGACCTGAAGCTCAGGCTGGACAACCTGCTTGTAGCAAAGCTGGCAGATAATTGAGGGAGTGGGAAAACCAGCAGAAGGATCGGGGGAAATAAGTAGTTATGAGCTTTCGTGTGGCAAATGCAGGATTGGATTGAGTTGGAAAGAAGGAGGTGTAAGGTAAGCAATTAGACCAGCTTGGGGGTGGGATGCAGCATCACGTGATAAGAGCACATTGAGAAAATCCAGCCATAGGAATTAAATTTGAATTATTAAATGCTGGAGAAGGTAGAGTTGGTAATAATGAGCAGATATAGAAAGAGCCTTTGAGAAATAACAGCAAAGAATAGGAAGATTCAGTAGGCTGAGCTACAGCAGGATCATGTGTGTACAACTGCCTTCCAAACTCATGGAGTGTACTTTTGTTACCAGGCCAAATCAGTGGAGGAGAAGCGGGTTTGGACTCACCATCTCAAGCGCCTGATCTTAGAAAATCACCATGCCATAATTCCTCAGAAAGTGAGTGGGTTTTGTTCTCCCTTCTCCCTAGTGATCTTGCAGAATGGATGCCAGAAATTCCATGGAGCACTTTGGCCATTCTCTAAAGCATGGTTTCTTAGGTGTTCTGCACTAAAGCTCCCATGGTCCCTAGTCTGCGTGGCCCTTGGGATTTGTAGTCTGATGGCCTGGAGGACCCCATGCTGGGAAAAGCCTTTCTCAGGCTTGGTCAGAGCTATAAGCCAAGAATTTGCGGGCGGAGGAGGGAAGTAGGCACCTAGAGAAATCATTGGCCATGCTGGCTGAGAGTTGAAAGTCAGCCTCTCTAGGAGAGCTATAAGATCCCCAGCCCTCCTGGAGACGTCTTGGTCGTCTTATCGAGTTCTTTCCTGGACCCTATTAGAGTACATTCACCCTTTTTACAAATCTCTGAAAGCCCAGTAATATTTCCCAAATCTAAGAGTTCTTCTAAAAGGGATGTGGAATATCTGTGGGGATGTTTGTACTTATGCTGGGACTGGCTGTTTGTATCCAACTGCAATAGGGGTTAATGCCTGGAGCAGGGCAATTTGTTCTTGGCATTTTCTGCACAGGAAAATGAGGTGAAGAGAAATATCTCCTCTCTGCTTCCCTGTCTCTTCTTTGGTGGTGACAAAGGGGTTGGATTGTCCTTATTTCAGTAATATAGCTTTTTTCCTTTATTTGTTTACCTCAACTATTAAAGCAATTCTTTCCTTCAGGCCAAAGAAGCCATCTTGGAAATGGACTCATTCTGTAAGTTTCTCCTCTTCTTGTTTCAGATGTCTGTTTCCTGTTTAATTGTTCCTGTCTGCTGTATCATTGGTACAAGCAGCCAATAAATATGTTACAACACTCCACCAGGAGAGGTTAAGTTCAGTATTAAGGGTTAGATGATTTCATCTGTTTGGGGGAATTTTACAGGATGGAAAAAGCAATAATAAACAGAATGTGGATCCATCATCCCATATAGCTACTCCCAGTTCTGTCTCCTGTAATTTAATATCTTTGTTATTGTCTTGGCTTCTTTGTATGATGCAAATGTTAAGTGGATTGTAAGTGAGTAAGATGGTGCTTGTTTGGTTCCTGTAAACCAGGAGGTAACATGGGCTGGCAGTATTTGTAGGACCCAGACCTAGACGGTATCAGATTGGCTTTCCCTTATGTGTTCTGCAGTCTAGTCCCACGTAGCAGGATGAGCTGATGTGTTTTCACAAACACCCATCTACTCCTTTCAGATCCTCCTCACTTCAAATACAGTCCTGAGCGCTTGAAGAAGTCTTTATCATGTCAACAGTCTGAAGACATTCTTCAACGGAATCGGTCAGGACGCCGACAATCAGGTAAATTGAATGGGGGGTTGGGGTATGGGGATAAGCAATAATATAGGGAAGAAATTGTTGCTGCTATGTTCAGGGGGAGAATGTTATAGGTCCTGTTGTTGAGAACTCTCTGCCAAGCAGCATTGGATGAGAAGACAATTGTGCAAAGATCCCTAGAAGGTTTAGATTAGAACTTTTTATTTTCACTAGTGGATCCTCCAGCAGCCTGTTTTGGTTTGGGATGTTATTAGGCATTTATATTTTGCTCTAGAGCTCAGTATAGCTGACAGGCACATTTCTTCTGCCAAGATCCAATGACCTCTGGCACATCTCACATAGAGAGCAGGTGAGGAGTTTAGGTTTATTTTGGACAGTTCTGTGGGAATTTTCCCTTGGTGATAGAGTGCTCTTATCACCTCAGTTTCAGAGGCACATGATTTAGCAGTAGAGATGAGATTACTAAAATGATTTGGTGCAAAGTGAAATTTTGGACCAAAGAAGAGGAAGAAGAGAGGAAAGACCTAGAGACAGTGTGCAGATGACCTTCAGTGGTGGTAACAGGCATGGGCTTGAGAATGACCCACAAATCTTTATGGTCTGTTAGCTGTACAGTTTGCCTTGTCCAGCAGTGCTGTGTCATACATTATTGTACTAGCTCCAGAAGGCGTTCCTGCAGTCAACTGGGAATTGGAATGGCCAGAAGCTTTTAGCATATGATGTGGGTGGTGTATTATTAGTGCTGCCTAGGGATTTCTTATTAACAATTTGGAATTAGAACGTTTAAATCAAGATGACACAACATTTGTCTGCATAATACCTGAAATGAAGGATAATAATCTGGTTCCCTGAGCAGTCTCTCCTTCCCCTCTAAAAACGAGGACTGTAATTTGTCAGCTTGCAGTTTCCAACCTTGTGAAGAATTAAACTAGGAATAAATATCTTGTTTCTATTTTGATTGGTTTGTTTTGCAAAAGTAGTATCTTAACTAAACATATGTGGAAAACAGAAAGGGGAGGCTTTTGAATCAGGACTGATTGCTTTCCTTAGGAAGATGGTGATTCAGAAAATGTTAGGAAGTGGTGAACTGACCTGGGAAGCTGCAGGTCATATCCGTAACAGAGCTAGCCAGAAATGGAGGGGTCCTGCTAGTAAATTGCCCCAGAGGCAACTTTCCTTTTTTGGAAATGGGATGTTTGGGCTGGTGCCCTTTAATCTCATCCAGCTCCATTTGGGGGAGGGGGGGATATGTAAAATTTAACACTTTTATGAGATACTTCTCATTCCTTCATAATACTTAGGCCACGTTTCTGTCAAGACTCAGTAGACCAGAATAGGTAGATAGCCTTTACTACATAAATATGGTTGTTATATTTTGGCTGTCATGTTTTGAGGCAGCTTTGCAGGGCTTCAGAAAATGAGTATGTTTTACCAGCCTTTTGACCAAAGCAGCTGCTAAGTTAGGTTACTGGGCCCTTATCCTCTCTGAAGTGCTCCAGAGCTTAGTGTATTGGAAAACCTGCAAATTAGTACAAGACTGGCCAAGCTGGTTCTGTTTTACTGACTGACTTTTGGATGTTGTAATTTCTGTTTAAATATGCTTAAGCATCCAAATTCCATTTAGGCCTACTCAGCTTCTTTACTTTGCCCAAAGATGTAGTTAAGCCAAGCTGGGTTTTTTGTGTTCTGTTAAAGAGTGCAAAGGCCTTATGCATAGATTTTAATCCTTGACGGCTGCACCAGTGATGAAGGATGCTGGCCCTTGCAGTTCAGCAGCACATGGAGCAGGGGGAACAGAATTTTCCCATCATGAGATTATTTAGGCCAGAGCATTGTAATTTATCATATTTCTAGGACATTAAGAGGGGCTTAACATGGATTGTTTTAAGAGTTACAAGTCCTATTCAGTCATTACGTCTGCATAAAATGGTATCCACAGGAACCTGTTACTTTACCTTTCCTCCATATTCAGGCTGGAAGAGAAGTTTAAGATCTCAGGTAGCAGCAATGGTAGTCACTGAATTTTTATTGAAACACTTGCAGATGCTTCCTGTTGATTCTGGTTCCATCCCATCCTGAGCATGTAGGTTTCTAAATCATGTGGGGCAGGTACCTACATATGCATGTCAAACTCCCCATATGAGATGAGAACTCACCTTCAAATGTATGGATGGCATGGTTAAAGAGCCAGCAGAGAATGCAGGGATGAAGCCAGAAAATGTGGACCCCTTCCTTCTGTCACACAAGTGTAATCACATGAGAACTTAATGTGTGGATAGGACTGTTAAAATCTTGATTATCCACTGCACTGAGAGTTTCAATAGGTTTATTGTGCAAAAACAATTCTAGATAAAAATGAAAGCCAAACAAACTGTTTGGAAAAGAAATGTATAAGCAATATACTGTTCCCATATTGTTCTCTGGTGAGTTTCCTATCAATGGGAGCTCCTTTTTATAACTTCTACTTGGTGGAAAGCAAGCATTGCACAGGAGGAAGGAGAGCATAGCCAGGGTGTCACTCCTCTGTTGAGTCCTTGGCAAGCTTTAAAATGCCTCCTAATTTGGTGGATGTTTCAGCTGAAACTGCTGGTGCTAACAGGGTATCTTATGTCCTATTCATAGAACCTTACTATGGCAGAAACAGTGCTGAGAAGCTCTGGGATGGTCTCCATAGCTCTACAGCTGCAGCAGGTCTTAAAGGTCGCAGAAAATCGGGTGCGAGCTCCATTTAGTTTGGCAAGTGGGTCTGCAGTCCAGTGTTGTGGAATGGAAAGCAAATGACTGGAAAGCTTCTGAGCTGGGTCCAACTTTGCTCTAGAGCAGTTTATGGGCACATTCATGGCTGAACATACCTCTCGGTCCCCACCAGCTAGTGAAGCTGGTTCTTACACAGAGGGTTATGTATCTGGTACCTCACTACAAATGAAATGTCTAATTCACTGTGGGAATTCCAGCTTTCTCGTTTCCTTTTTTTTTAAAAATAAGCGATTCTAGTTCTTTTGGCTTTTAAAGAGATAAAAGAAATGTTTCTTAATATATCAGGTGCCCAAAGTTCTAGCCTTTCATTCTCTCAGGCCTTGCCAGAAAAAATTAAATCCTTTTAGAAATGTGGGTCTTCTAACCAGCAGAATGAATCCCCTAGTACAAGGCATGACCAGGGTATCCTTACTATGGGATCATCCACAGAGCCCCCTTGCCCTGATTTTGGGATGGCCTGTGCGCCAGTGCTATCTTCACACTGGAGCCAGCCTTCATCCAAGGGCCAGTTGCAGCTGAATCAGAGCGATCTGGCAGAAAACTAGTATTTCCCATTGGAAAATGGAACAAGCCCTCCTGAATGTGGATATTGAAGTTGATGACCCACAGGGCCCCAATTGCCCCATTCCACAAATATCCCCTTCCACCTGACCGTGGGGTTCTGTATCTCTATGGGCATTGCACTTTTGGCTGCCAGAGAGAACAGAACCAAAGGTGTGTTTTCTCCTCTCCTCTCCTCTCCTCTCCTCTCCTCTCCTCTCCTCTCCTCTCCTCTCCTCTCCTCTCCTCTCCTCTGGCTCCAGGCAGGATGTTCATCTTGTGGAAAGTTCTCCACAAGGTCAGTGTTCCTACCAGTAACTTAGATGCTTGCTAGATCTAGAGGCAGCAGTGGTGCTTTCTAGCAAGCATGGCAGAGAGGACAAGGATCACCAGCTTGTGGCCATGGAGGAAAGGGGCAGGCAGCAGAGAAAGGTCCCCTTCCCTGCTCCTTGCAGCAGCAAAACCCACAACCCCTGCCTTCATAACAGGGCAGCAACTTTGGCAGCCTCATTTTGGGGGTATGGGAAAGGGGCCATTGTGAGGACAGTGATTTTCCACTTCCCTCCCGTCTCACAGGCAGGAGCTGGGGTTGTGGGGAAGAGCCCGTTGTTTTGCGCTAGGTATTCTGACTGCAGGATAGGAGTGTGTCACTTGAAGCTGTTATTTTTGAGTGTGTGCGTGTGCTCACATAGTTCCTAAACTCTACATTGCATTAAGAGTTCTAAAATCCAGGGACATCTTGACCACCTGCCCTTTGGTTTACGTAGTGCTGGTGGCTAAATGAAGAGGAGACAGTTGATGGTGTTGTCTGAGAGGCATGTTCCCTGCCACCTGCAGGAAGCTGGTGTGATTCTCCACTTGGGTGCTTTATGTTGTTGCCTTCTGGGCAGGCTGAGGCTGTGGACTAAGGCTGGTGCTGGTGCTTTCTTCCTCTGAAATGTCTTGGGTGCTCCTGTGCTTGACAGAGCTTCATTTCAGGGACTGATCTTGGACATTTTCCTTTTATCACAGAGCCAACAAAACAGATCCTCAAGCAACTGAGTGACAAAGGTGAGAGAGTATTGCCTTTCCCTTCTTCCCCCAGAACTGTCTAACTTGTAAATGCAAGCCATTTCTCTATTTCTAGGCAAAGTGATTAAGTAGCTGGTTTCTCTAGAATTTTGTCCCCATCATAGTTCTGGCAGTCAGGGCCCGTGCTTTAATTTTGAAGGATTCCTTGACCTCTAAAGGTTGGAAGAGGGCATGGCCAGAAACATCACGATCTGGGGAGGGATGGGTGGGGCCTGGATTTTCAGCCTGGGTTTTCCGAGGCAGGGGGCTAGGAAGATTGAAGAGACAAAATGGGTTTTGCCCTTACTTAACAGAAAGGAGGAGGAAATTGCAGAGTTCAAAATTAGTGTTTTTGCTGTGAAATGCTGGCAATGCTGTCTGGGGGCATTGTATTAGCTACAAACAGATGGTGGAGTCTGGCACAGCCTGTGGGCTGCCTGCCCTTCTTTACAGAATCACTCATTTGCCATTTTTTCTCTCTCTAATGATGAGCCTCTCTGAAATGATCGAAGTGACTACAGTGATATGCCTGTGCAACCGCATAAAAATAAATATATGTTTGTATATGAGCTGCTTGTTGCGCGTGCGGGTCCCTGCAAAATGGAGAAGGGACACAAGGGTCAAGCAGTGGGCCTGGATGCCGGATGCATAACTGAGCAAGGAAATGAAACCCTATGGTTTAACTGCCTCTTCTTCCTTCTCTTTTCATGTGCTGCAAACCTTCAGTAGGACTAAAGGTAAGATTCTGAAATTTTGGATATGTGGGAAAACACCCCCCCTTAAAGGGATTAAAAGTAATGGGTGCCTTGCAATGAGCCCTCAATCCCTTAAAAATGCTTCTTAAAGCTTAATCCAACCTGCCAGTGGGAGGGCACTCACCCTTGCCCTAAGCCACGTTCTATAGCTCTTGAAGAAGTGGAACCATTGAGGAGAAGGGAAGTCCTGTTTCCAACGGCATCCCCTTGCTAGGACCTTTCTAAAGGGCACCCTTGCTTACCCCCACTCCACATAGCATGCAGATAGTGATGGAGCCCTTCTGGAGTTCGGGGAACCCCCACAGATCCCCAAGAGCTTACCCCAAGAGGAGGATCGGCAGACCCTTCCTCAGGAATCTCCAGAAGAAATGGCTGAAAGTGATGGCAGTGAGAAGGAGACAGGGCCTGAGGAAGAGAATGATGCTGAGGAAGAAGAGGAAGAGGAAGAAGAGGAGGAGGAGGAGGAGGAAGAGGAGGAGAGGCTGGTAGGAATGGAGCAGGTGTCAGACTTTGCAAGCTCCTTGATGGCAGTCCTCCATTGCTGGCACTATCGGGCCAACACTTTGCTTTTCTCCTGGGGCAGCACGGTGAGGTGCCTGTTCAGTCTCTGCTGCATCTTCCTTATGCATGTTGGCTTGGTGCATGGTTTAGGCTGCTTTCCCTAAAAGCTTCTAATTAATTGGATCTGATCCAACTGAGCCCTGAAGGATACCTGTAAAAGGGAAGCACTTGCATGTACAGCTCTTAACTATTAAGTGGTGCTACCAACTGACTTGGCACTTCATGCTCTCTCTCACAGTCTAACTGGATTTGTGGCTTGATAACAAAAGAGACTTGCTGGGTCTTATTTTCTTAGTGTCTGTTGAAAGTCCATTTTCTAGTGTTTTTTTCCCATGTGCTAGGAAGGTTCTGCTACATTAGTCACTCAATAATGAGATAAAGTCCATCTTTAAGTGGTCCTCTTGCCAAACCCTATTCCATATGCTTTTGGACCCTTCCTTGGATCCAGTACTGAATGCACATCTTACAAATCATTGATCAGACTGCAGATTAAAAAGAAGAGTATCAAGCTGTACAGTATCTGAATGTTGTAGGATATAAAACTGGCTACAAGACAGAATAAAGGCTGGTCTTAAATGAATCGCTGGCTATAAATTATTTTGTGCCTGGGCAGCAAGTTAACTGACATGCCACTGATGTGCGTGTTCTCCTACCATTTGCTTGGCTTATTGCTATGTCCAGTGGCTGGAATATTAGTCCTGGGCCTGTGTAGAGACATTTGATCGTTCTTGAATGCACTTCAGTAGCTGGAGTACACTATCGTTTCTTTCAGCTGTATACATGGGGATATGAATAAGGCTAAGTTGCACCAGAATGATACTAGAAAGTGAATAGGGATATTTGGCTGCTCTTGTCTGATTGTCTAGCACAAACACAACAATTCCGTTCTCAAAACCACCCCATCAGTCCTGTAACAAGATCATTGCTATTTTGGTTCAGGGCAAGGGCCACAAGACACAGGAAGGACCCAAAGAAGACCACTCTTCCAGCATCAGAGAGAGAAACAGGATTGTGGAGACTGTATCATCTGTGCCAAAGGTAAGCAATTGCTGGCTGATAATGCAGCTCTGGTCAAAGCCCAGCCTAATAACTATTTCTATCATTTGCATTATATACGGCACCATATCCTTCTAGTGGGCAGTTTGTGTTGGCCACAAGGGATGCAGCATATAAAATGATTGACGTTTATATGTGCAGATGAACCAAGTTGTATATAAATACATTTCTGGCCTGAAAATTCTGTATCTAAATAACAACCCTGAGCTTTAAAACAGTTGCCTACTAGCTAAATACTGTTTGGTATACAGTTGTGTAGTAGCTAAATATCCAACTGTCATTGCAATCATTTTAATTCAGGTAATAATAATTGAAAAAGCCAGTTTGGTGTAGAAGGTAAGGCAACAGGCTAAAAACCAGAAGACTGTGAGTTCTAATCCTGCCTTAGGCACAAAGCCAGCTGGGTGATCTTGGGCCAGTCATTCTCTCTCAGTCTTAGGAAGCAGGCAGTGGCAAAACATTTCTGAAAATCTTGCCAAGAAAACTCCAGGGACTAGTGTGATTGAATGTATCTACAAAGGGGAGGGTGATGTGGATTGCAGCAGAAAGCAAGGCTATCAGGAAGGAGGGGCTACATTCCAGGAGGGGGGAGGAGCCAAGAGGCAGCATAGTCCGCAGGGGGAGCGTGGGAAGCATAAGAGGTTCAGGATAGCCACTCCCTAGAATCTCCCAGGGTATATCCACTAGTTGTAGGAGTATAGATTTAGTCTGGCAAGATTCTGTCTATATGATGTAAGCAAATAAAGGAACTGAACTCCATTGTTTCATGGTTGTTCTTGGGCTGTGCCTGACAACTAGTCCTGGCAGTTGCCAGGAGTCAACACTGACTTGAAGGCACTCATATCATCATCATCATCATCGAGATTCCCTCTCTATCTCTTCTCTTTGATGTGTTCCCAGGTTCGATCACCCATTGAACTTGACAAGATGTTAGACATTTCTTCTCATACAGAAGTGCATCTGGAAGAGAATCCTCTGCAACCAGATCTAGATCACCATGGGCTCCTGGACCAAGTTTCAGATAGTTTGGAGTCTGCTGAAAATGTAGAAGAGCTGAAGCCACTGAGCAGTGAAGAGGAAGAGGAAGAGGATGGTCATGCACCCCAGTCCAGCAGCATCCTCCCTTTTTCTGTGCTAGATCAGGCCAGTATCATTGCGGAGCGCTTTGCCAGCAGCCTGTCCCGTCGCAACAGCTTGGTTCACGAGGAAGGGAAGGGCTACCTCACACCAAAGATGGCCAGCCGGAGCAGCAGCATTCTGAGCTTGGATGGGGGTGAAAAGGCTGTATGTTGCAACAGTGGCACTACTGTGGACTCCCAGAGTTGCAGCCTCCTGCAAGAGTCCTCTGCTGAACCTGTCAATGCTTGCAGCAGTGCAGTGCGGTCTGGTCTGGTTGAGCCCGACCATACTTCTTGTCGACGGAAGGAGTCAATGCTGTCCCAGCAGGACCGGCTGCTGCTGGACAAGATCAAGAGTTACTATGATTATGCTGAGCATCAGGATGCTAACTTCAGTGTCAGGCGGAGAGAGAGCCTGTCTTTCATCCCCAAAGGGCTGGTGAGAAATTCTGTTTTCCGGATAAATAGTCTTCCCCAGTCAGAGCCTGGCCTGGAGGTGCTGAAGAGGAATAGACTGGGTCCTTTGGACAGTAGTGTAGCAGGACGGACAGGATCCTTGGTGCTTTCAAATAGGCCTCCTGTTGCACTCCACTCTCCCCATTTGGAGACAGCCAGTGAGGAACATCCAGTGCCTATCACTGAAGCAGAGTTCAGGTCACCTAGTGAGATGATTAAAGTCTGGGAGGAGATGGAGCAACCAAGGAGCAATCACTGGAGCAGGAGGACTGAAGACTGTAGGGGGCACAAAGCAAACGGAGGCATTTCCCTCTGCCAGACTGAGTCTTATTTGAAAGACAGACTCAGAAATCAGGAGAATGGCTTTGACCTTCATGAACCACTTCTTATCCTGGAGGATGAGGATCTTGGGGACATAGTAGAGGAGGAGCTAGTGGTGCCCTCTCCTGACAACAAGTCCCCTGTGGAGCAGACTATGCCATCCAGATTACCCTGGAAGGTAGCACAGGAATTAGGGAGTTGTGATCAAGGTCAGAGTTTCCCTCAGATGCACCCTCATATAATGCAGCTGGCTCAACTAACCGAGGCTGAGTTGACAGAGAAGGTGAAGAACAAAGTCTACCAGCTGGCCCGCCAATACAGCCTTCGAATCAAGAGCCAAAAACCAACAATGCCCAGGCGACTTGCTGAAGTGGAGGAGGAGATGAAGAGAAATACCTTGACTGCCCAACAGGGAGCGGTTAAGAGAGACAAAGGTATGTATGGCCATTAAGATATTATGTCGTCAGCTTTGTTGCTATTATCTTAATTACAGTAATAACTAGAAGCAGGGTTGCTGTACAAATAGAGAAAGGAGATTACTATATTACTATTCATCTGTTCCAACTGAAGCTTGCCTATCCTTACCTTAATAAAAGAAAGAAAAGACATTTTGCTCATAAAGAAATGCTTTGTTTCTAAAATTGCAGGCTGATCTCTTAGCTTATTTTGTTATATTATAAAATTACTTTTATCATATTTTTTTGGTCTTAGCAGAATTCCAAGGTAGCTCACAATATTGAAATCCTACAATATAAAAACTAAACATAGGGAACATTAGCACAGTATAATAAGCAATCTCAGGTGTTTAGCAGAAACGTTTCCTTGGCAACACCGTAGAGCTTTTACCATTGTCTTCTGTTGGGATGACTTTTTAGCTTTTCAGTCTAGTTTACAGTCTCAGGATTTCATGGTGGTTTCCCATCTAACTACTAACCAAGCCCAACCCTGCTTAGCTTTTTGAGATCAGCCAAGCTCGGCTAGGAGCTAACCATATAGACCAAACAAATAGCCTATTTAAAAGTCAAGTCATCAGGGAGAGACCTGCCCTACCTCTCTGAGAAGGGAATTAATGAGCTAAGATGCCACATTTGAGAAGGTCCAGCTCAGCATTCTACGGAGATGTCCTTTTGCTGGCAGCAGCATAAGGAGCAAAGTCTCTGATGATGCAGCAGGAGAATAGATTCATGAGGAAGAACCGGTCCTTTCAATATGCTGATTTCAAACTATTTAAGACAATAGCTTCCTGAATTCCCAGCCAGCAGTTTGCTTAACATTCTGGAAATTTTAATTAACTTACTTAGTGGACATGGATTTGGAATGGCTCATTTAAAGTTTTGTGCATAATATATACCACCTTGACCTGAGCCCAGAAAGGAATAATAGCCAGTGATGAAACAAAATGCAGTGAAGTGATCTGAAAAGCAAAACACTAGAAACACCTTTGGTTCCTGTGTTGTGTGCTAACTGAAGCTTCTAAATATTGTTTAGAATCCCCATAGAAGTGCATTATGGTATCCAGTCTGGAAGAGTTTAATTCAGGAGTAGACAATCTGGTTCCCTCTATATGTTTTGGATCAATGCCCATTAGTCCCAGGCAAGCATGGTTCATGGAAAGAGATACTGTAAGTTCTCCAAATATCTACAGGCACAAGATTACCTGCCCATGGATGAAAACCTCTTTAACAGTGGCTAGATCTCCTTTCTCTTGGAAGGATATGGGGAATGGTGCGTTTACCAGGTTTAGGAAGAGAATTTTATGCTAAGTTCTGTTTGCAAAGCCTAGAATTATGTCATCTAGCCGAGGAAGGAAGAAGAGGTTTAAATTACAGTTCATTGTCTAAGGGAACACCACTTTTTGGAGGCTCTCAAAGAAAAAGAAAAAAAAAAAAAGTATATTTCTCCAGACTTAGGTTGGTGGTCCACCTTGTGAGAACTCAGAACATTTGCCATCTTGTTGTTTTCATTTCACTGAGAAATTAGTATTGACAAATGTGGCCATGAATCTAAGTGTATAAAAAGTGACAATTCCCAAATTAATTGCATGTCAAGAAAAACAAGTTCAATAGATCTGATTTTTTTTTTTTTTTGATATGAGGAATGAGAAGTAAGTTAAAATGACCTTATCTAGAAAGGCAGCTCCCCAGAGTCAATTTCTGCTAGGTAGAGTTCGGAAACTGGTCTGGCAGTGCTCTAAGATAAGCTCACTCTCTCTCTCTGGTGCCTTTCCTGAAGTAAATTCTATTTACTTTGTTACTTTCTTTGTTGCCTGTGTATTTCCCTTATCACTGTCTTCCCTAATTCCCATCTCGCCCTGCAAGCATTAATTTGTTTGCCTTAGTTGTGAGCAACCATCAGCCCAACTCCTCCTTGGGTGATTCAGAGGGAAGAGGAATTCCTCTAGTCCTCAGTAGGCCTAACCAGGAGAAGCCCTCTTCTGCAGCCAGGTTCTGATTTTGTCTCTTCCTGTAAACATATGGTTTGTGGGTGTAGAGTTGCTGTTAACTAGGCAAAGGTGTTAGGCTGTGGGAGAAACAGTGAGCTTCCCAATTCCATTCATTGGGTTGGTTCAGCAAGCTGCCCTCTCCTACCTGCCCCAACACTGTCTAATTCTTATTTTCTTTCTTTCTTTTTGCTTAGGCCAAAAGAAGTCTACTTTGTGTCTCCCCAACTATGAACAAATTGTGCTTCAGGAGGCTAGTTCGCTGGGACTGCTTTCCTCTTCCTCAACATGTCAGAAGTCACCCAAGCGCTTCTCTTTCAGCTCTAGCTCCATCAGCCCCCAACTATCCTCCCCCACCAGCACCTGCACCCTCTCCAACAGTCCTCTCAGCCCCATCATGACTGAGAAATTCAACTGGCCTGATGTGCGGGAGTTGAGGTCCAGGTATTCCTGTCAGGTGGCGCTTGAGAAGTGCAGACCCCCACTAGTCAACAGAAGTTGCTCAGCACCTGAGAAAATGGTAGATGATGGTCAGATGCAGGTAGGATTCCAGTGCTCAAAGGGACTTGCAAAAACAGATGTAAAAAGCCAGCAATGGGAGAAGCAGAGCTGCAGGAGAAAGGCCTCTCTTGATTCCATCCCCCAGGAACTTGTTTGTGACACTCAAAAGGAATTGTGTGTCACAGCAGAGGCCTCTTTGGAGAGCAACCAACATGTGATTGTCATGGAGAAGTTGCCCAAGGGGACTAATAAAGCTGATGAAAGAGATTCACTCCCTTCAGCCCAAGAGAAGCTTTCTCTCAAAGCATTGGTGGAGCGGTACAAGTCTTATCAGGACTCAGAAGAATGTCACAGGCATGATGATGATGATGTTCAGGAAGTGTGGTGGGAGAAAACAGCTGGCAGCCAGCACAACCTAGTAAAAAACCTAAGGGAGAAATTTCAGACCCTTAATTCTACCAGCTGAACATCTGCATTTCTTACTCCCATGCCTTAGGTTTTCATATCTCTGTCTCTCCTTTGTGGATTACCATTCAGAATTCTCTTTGCCTGTTGTTCCTCATCATGCATGAAATTTCTGGGAGGTTGCAACTGCCTTCAAGAAGCTGAGAAGTTTTTTTTTTTAAATGCTCTCTTTAAACATCCGTGAACTTGAACCTGGATCTGACTTGCTGCTGACACTCCACCTGGCAGCATTATTGGGCAGAATTCTTAATACATCTAGAAAAATCAGGGAGTTTCCAGTCAGAGCAGAAACAATACGGATCGATCTCCCTTTGGGCATGTTCCTCCCTTCAGGAACAGGCATATTTGGGAATTCTTGCTTTGTCAAGCCAGAGCAAGATGAACATTGCTCAGTCTCTTAGGAAAATAAGTTATTGTTCTAAGTCCTTGTTTTTAAAAGAATGTAATTTTACTATGGCTTTGGTTGATTCCAGGCCTCCCAGCTTGAGAATAGGCAACCTAATACTATTTGTGTACATATCTGAATCTGTATGCACTGTGCAATAACCACTTTTGACCAGCGAATACTGCTTTGACCTCTTTACTGTGGGGGAGGGATATCATTGGGGAAGATTGCAATAACTGATTTTTGTACCACATTTCCTATGCACAAAAAAGCTACAGAGCTGATTGGCAACTCTTGAAGTCAGTGACCTCTCTAAGATCAGGAGTACGAAGGACTGACGCTGGGGTATTAATCCATTGGGATTCTAGGACATTTCAAGTCACATTACCTCACTTTAGCCCATCTTCCTAACATAATTTATCTTGCATTAAAATACCTTTTGAGCAAAGAAATCCTACGAGGTAAAAAGTTCCCCCCTTCCAACATGAAGGAAATAAGTGGTGCCCGCTGACATGTTTTCCTCCCATTTCCAAGGCAGATTGGCAGTTTGCATCCTACAGATCCATAGCCTCTGTCAGAACACCACCTTTTTTTTCCTGTCATGGAGCACTATTGTTTGAGGAGCACTGGTGGTGGATCTCTTGCAACCTGGTGGTGGAAACAAGGTTGTGCCTCTCTCAAAGTAGAGACTTCTCTGCCCTTGGAAATCTAATCATTCTTTTAGCCCTTGGAAGGCCCTTCTCAGTATCAGAGGAATCTGAGGTACAGTTAGATTACTTTGGGCCAATGCTGCTTGAGAGATGCAGTCCAACCAATGCCTACTATGATAGCACTGTAGCCTGAGTTGATGGAACCACCAAAGATTCTGAAGGGGGTGACATGATCCGGAGTGTGTCGGTGGGTTTTCCATCACCTGCAGAAAACATTGAGCGAATCTTTACACTGAAGGTATTTCTTCACCACAGAAATCACTATGACATTCGTGTACCACATAACATCACAACTTTGTAAGGTATGTCAAAGGTATGAAAGTATCCTTTATGTTTAAATTGAGATAGTGGATCATTTAAGCACGCTGCTTAACTGATTTCAGAAGGAACTTCTCCCATGATGGTTTACGAACAGAAATTACACACCAAAAAATTACAGAGCCAGGAAAAGCTTATTTGTTCATTTATTAGAAAAAAAATGTTAAATTGCTTCTGAAGCACATTCTGAAGCTTTAGCTCTTTTCTCTGGACAGTGGAAGCACATTGGAAGCAGGCAGAACGTGATGCCTAGCTGTGAAAAGAGGATTAACTCCAGCCACCAGCTGTAGGAGAGGCTACTTCAGCTCTTGACACTCTGAAGCATGTGTGTTCTGGGCCTGGTCACATGACATTCCCTTCTAACACGCACTGACTTGCATAAGTGGGATTGTGGAGAGCAGTTTAACAAAGACGGAAGAGCCCAGACGGGGTAAGGCTGCAAGTCACCAGGCAGCAAGTGGATCCTATGGGATAATGCCAATGCCTTTGGTCTGTAACAGGTAAGAAGAGCACATTGCTGTGAGAGACAGTCAACTCTACCCACTGCCTACCAGGGAGAAGCCCAGATCATGACAGATTAAAGAAACAGGATGGAAGAAAATGCACCTAAAGAATACAGCCACTTTCTATGAGCAGATAGTACAGGCAGGGCAGTGGTCCTCGTAAAGCAGGAATAGCCTTAAAGAGTATTTTAGTCGTGTGTTTATTTCGGTTATCTGAAAATGGGCAGTGTACTACAAGTTTAAACTTGGGAGTGACAGGTGAAAATGTCCTCCAAGAAAGCAATGAAGAGAGGAGCTTGCTATACACATTCCCGAGTGCAAAAATGTACAACAAAAATGCATTTAAACAAAATGTTCAATAAAAACCGTTCTGGTGGTTTTTGCAAAAGAATCAGTTGAGCACATGCCAAATTTCATGTGCTTGAAGTTACTTTGAATGTAAAAACAAATTTACTGAATCCATAGTACTCCTTTCCAGTTGCCTGAGAGCAGCTTTACACAAGGTAAAACAAAACTCTGTAGTGAAGTTACAACCTCATGCCTCCTTTCTTTGGCTTAACTTGATCTGTGCTATAATAAAAGTGTGCTGCTTAGTATACCTTTTTTCCTATAAGCATAGATTGGAAGAACAGAGAAGAACCCCTTCTTCCTATACCCTGATATGGATTAAGATCAAAGGTGCTCTTAATCCAGAAGTGATTGGGAACAAATAGACTTGAAAGCTACTTGACTGAGGTGGCCAAACCACAACACTGCTCAATTTAATGAGCCCATTTGCTCACAATGACTTGTTTGTTTGACCTACAAACCCAAACTTCAGTTTGGCATTTTACGAGACTTTATACAAAGTTAGGTAGCCTTCATATAACAGCTTTCTGTGCCTCCTACTCTTAAACATACGCTGGGTAAAAGTTGGCAGTGATGCTTCAGAATAGTTTTGGGAAGGAAAATCCACAACGCAGATCATTATAGTACTACTATTTAAAAATTAGTTGCACTAATGTCAAATGTAGTATTATGGAGCTGTAAAAGGGTATATCGCCTATCCATTACAATCCAGGCAATTTAGAAGAGCACAGCATTTGGAGAGGCAACAAAAAGGAACAGAAGAATCTAAAAGCTTGGTTCTTAGGACCTATATCCACGCTCACCGCAATTCATATTAAGCAAAGAGAGAGTTCCCCCTCACGCACCTTTTTTTAGTTGTAAAACTCCCAGTAGTGTCTTGACTTACAGTATCCTTTCAAATAAAAAAAAAGCCCCAAACCTTTCTGTGTATGATGCTTATTGAATATGCTCACTCCAGGAGCGGTAATTATGAAATGCCCCTAGGTTAAGGCACTTTTAGAATGGTATAATATCCCAAACCAAAATTATTAAGTTTAATGAGCCCTAGGGGTTGGATGTTGAAGAGATAATTAAAGAATGGAAGTCTGGCTTGCTTTATAAGAACTGAAAATCCCCATCCACAATAGCATACTTGTCAAGAGGCCGTTGCAGGAACATCAGTCCCTCAGGCCTCTTAATCTCATATGCCGTTGGGTCTCCAAGAATGTGTTCCAATAAGCAATTCCGCTGAGATGCTCTTTGCCCTTTGCACTGAATTTGCGCCTTGGGTCAGGGGCTTGTGGCACTTCATAAAGGAGGGCCAGGAGTATCTATTTTAAAGAGCCAGTCACAAACACACCACAACAGACGTTGCTGCAGAAGAGAGAAGCTGGGGAAAGCGCATGCTCAGCATAACATGTTCCGCAAGGGAACAGCAGAAGAGCCATTTGCTTCTGGCAAGCTGAGCCAGTACAGACAGATGTTTTTAGAAAGCTTGTGGGCAGGCATGGCACCTGCACTCTAGTCACAAAGGGTATGTACTTTGCCATAAAGAATAGGATTAATAAAAATCTCACTATGTAACATGGAGCAAAATCCAGCAAAAGTTGGTTGCAAGTTAGGCCCACTGAACTCTCTCAATTTGGCTAGTGGGGGAAATGCATAAGTGATAATAGCTGGATTGTGCTCATAGTTGCATAGAAAGTGAATATGATTTATTTCCTATGTGTGTATTTCTACAAATATCTCAATTCCAAACAATTTAGTGCATATGTTTGAATATAGATAATTTCATTTTCAGATTGTACTCTGGATCCACTATAACCATCAGGGTTTTTGCCTGCAGTTTATTGGGTGTCGACTGAACCCTTGAGTTGAAAGAATACTGTGCTTTATGACATGAATGTGTGTAGTTAGATTGCAGCTCTCTACAGAGAGAAGCATTTGGCCACCTGAAACTGCCTTCTGACAATCTAGCACGAATGCTGAAATAATCCAGGAGTTGGATGAAGGCATGCTGCCTTTGTTCTTCTGAGAGAGAGAGACTTCTATGTGGTGATTCTACGCCAACAGGAGAGGGGGAAATCAGCTTACAGGAACCTGAGCTTTTGGTAGTGATCTGGAGATACAAAGAAAGGGAAACTGCTTCAAGACTGCACACTTTTTTCATTGCCTTTTTGACTAGCTAGGTCTCTGTTCCACTTCTTTTCTCTGTAACGTTCCTGAAAATCCACACAGCATTGTTCTCTTAAACAGTACTTTTCTGGAGAGATGTCAATTTGGTCAGCCTTGCTGAATTTTACCATCTCAGTCAGCCATCCCAGAATATGCCTCTCCCAGCTCTGCTTTGGAGAACACTGCTTGTCCTGAAGCAAGGATGCTCCTTTCTTCCCTGAAACATTGGCTTTGTGCCATCTGGGGAGATGTGGTGAAAAATGAAGAGGAAGTGAGATCCGAGATCTGTGTGGGGAACAGTGCTGGGTGGTGGCAGGAGTGCCCAAGGAGACCCGTGCATGCAGATTTTCACTATGCACGTTAGCACATAGGCATCTGACTGGAGCAAGCGGCTATTTCTTTTTGGGAAAGAAACTGAATCTCTTCTCTTTATCTTTCTTGGTCAGGTTCACATCTGTGGTGGTGATGGGAGGCAGAGGGAGACTCTGAGCCTTGGATTTAATGCTTTGGGAGTCAATTATTGCTGTGCTGAATCCCAGTAGCCAGGTGTGCATCTCATCCTGTTGAACAGGGACAAAAAAACAAGCCAAATAAGCCAAAAACCAGGGTCCCCCATTTCAGTTGCAAGATGCTATAACCAGCAAAAATGCTGTCCCCTGAAGAATGAAAAATGTACTTCAGAATAAGAAACTATGAATTTCTATTTAATACAGTGATTCCAATAATTTCCTCACAAATATTCAAACTCATTGGGAAGTTGTAAATGTCCCCCTAATGGGCTGGAATAGCTGAAATGAAGGAAATCAAAATATTAAAATTGAACAAATTAGCCAAGAAACTAGATGCAATGAGAATGATTGAACTATATAATCCTATGAACACTTACCTAGGAGTGAGTCCCACTGAAATCCTACTTCATAAGACTTACTTTGAGTGAGTGTCTGAGTTTATATATTAAAACATCTGCTTATTCATCCTGCTCTTGAATCTCTGCCTGAAGAGGGACATTCTTCCTGATTCCCTTTGATTGGAAATCAAGCCTCAAAATGGCATTTTTATAAATCTACATGATTTTATGTTCTTCTGATGCTGGAGCAAGTCCACAGAATTTGCAGGCTGAAGGAACCATCTAAACGTTCTTTAAGTAGAAAAGTAGGCTAAACACACTTGAAATAAATGAATACGTTCATTCTCTATTACCCAAAGCTTCCGTGAGGAGAGAGCACTGGAGAGTTGGCAATGTTTGGTATCATCTGTTTATTTCTCAATGTACAGGAGGAGCCCATGGGAAGAAAGGCACAGAATCAATAGCATCGAACACACTGTCCTCAAAAAGCAACACCACTCATTTGAGTGCTCTCTTTTGCAGAGCTATTCCTTGATAACCAGCTCCAATCATTCAGAAGTCTCTTTTTTTCTTTCAGAATAAAATATAAACTTACTTTGGCTCCTTTCTATTCAAGTAAGTGTGTCCGACTGACTTTGACATTCTCGGTGTTGTTTACCATGCCAAAGCATTTGAGTAGCAAAATGACAGTGATGACCCTTAATCATACTATACATTTCAATATCTGACAAAAATATTCAAACACTTACCTCATCTTTGCCATGGAAGAGCCATTCACTCCCATTGCTAAGTCTGCAAAAGATAAGAATCTGAAAATACTACAGGATCATCTTTTTTGGGGGGGCACATGTTTTTTGCACTTCAAGGGACAGCTCGTGTGTTGGAGAATATAAATGTACAATACCACACAGTTTAACAATCAAAGCTTTAGGGTCTTGGAAGATGCCAAAATATCCAGTCTCCCCAGTTTTAAAGGAAAGAAGCAATTCTTTGTCTTTCCTTAAGACAAGTAGTGCTTCTGGCAAAGCTGCATAGAACGTACAGTGGGCGGTGGCAGCAGCAGCAGCGTTACATGGAGTAAGTTAGAAACCAAACTGCTTTAAGATCAGTAGGGAATAAGCTTCATTATTTCTGGCCTTATCTATTCTTAATCCTAGTCCTGCTTGGATTCTGGAAAGCAATCCTTTGCATGCTTTTAAGTGAAGTGTGAAAAAGGTAGTATGCCTCTGAGTTAACTTTATGTCAGTTCATGCTCACACAAAACAATGGATGCTCTTAGAGACAGCCTGCCTTACCTCAACTTGAAGACGTGTTTCTTCTTCTTGTAGTCTGCAGCTACTTCACAGAGGGCATTCTTCAGCCGGAAAGGCTCCTCTCCGTGGTAAGGCACACCTAAAGCCAAACTCTTGGCATCCTTATAGAAGGTCAACTCACTGTTCCTGAGCACACAGTATAATGTGTTCCAGGACCTAGCACAAAGTAAGAAATATGCCTTATCATGGGAGAACCAGAGTAAGTTAAGAAACCAAACTGCTTTAAGATCAGTAGGGAATAAGCTTCATTACTTCCAGTTGGACTGAATTCTGATGAAACATGGGGCAGGTACCACTGCATGATTCCCACTTGTCCATATTCAGAAGTCAAATAGATACATTTGTTTTATTCTTTCCCAGCTGATTTCTGGAATGAAGCAGTTGGGTTGATCTTAGTTTATATACAAAACTGTGGATAGTTCTGAGAAAAGTGTATCCAGACCTGCTTATTTATTTTTAAAAATGTTCTCTATTAAATAAAACAGATTATTATTAGCTTGGCCAGCATTCAAGATTATTTATGCAGACTGATCAATGAGTTTAACAAAACAACCTTTATGGCCTTTTGTAGCTGATGGCTGAATCTCCCAACAGGTCTCTGGGTCTTCAGACCCCAACTCCACCTCCTGCTTTTGGGTGGTGGCTTGGTAGTTCCTGCTGCCACCAACTATTTTCTAATGGGCAACTCACCTGGCATCAACCGCCTAACCCTCTTGTGCTAACTTTTGGGCAATTAAAAGGTCACATTGTAAAAGTTGAAATAATTTCTATAATGTCAGCTGCTGGCCATATGCCACAGGGGAGTGGCAACTAGAGCAGTCAGCCATTCTTCTCACCTCAAAGGAGATAAAATCAAACTTTATTTTAAAAAAAGAACATGTAAAATATAAAGATATTTTTGTAATTTTAAATATTAAAATAAAAACATTCAGTGTTGCAAAAGAAAAATGACAAGAGCTACCCAAATCACAATTGTATAGCTGGAAATGTAATTAAAAAGAGAAAAAAAATCTAATAGGAAATCCAATGCTCTAGTCAGAGCGAAGATGGTAATGATCTGCTACAAATAAAACATTCTCCCTGGAGAGATACTAGATGGAGACAGACTGACAGAGAGACAGAGTATTCAAATGTTATTACAAATCATAATTAGATTATAAAGAAAACATACTATATTTGAACCTAGCCTGAAATATGGAATAATGGCTGAAATTATACCAGCTCACTAATTTATATAGAGAAATCACAGCACAAGACAATGAGATTTAAGAACTACACAGAAAACAGAAATTAAAACCTAATGCCAGTTTCTGGCTAAATATTTTCCCTATTTCTACAGAAAAAAAAAAAACTCTTAAAGAAGATGTTTTGCCTGCTTTAATTACCCGAACTTGCTCCAGATTCCTGGAAATTGCACTTTAAACAGAGGCTGTTAGGGAGATAGTAAACCCTCTTTTCCAGCCTCAGTCCATTCTGTCCTTGTTTTAAAAGGACCAAACTGTTATTATCTCCAGCAGACAGATGGACAGGGATATCTGTGTACATGACAGAAAGCCATTTATATCTGTAGAGATGTGTATTGTAACTGAGTCAGGGATATGTATTGTTAGTAACCCTGCAGTCTTACAGGCACTGGAAAGTACGCAATATTCAGTATATCTATGTAATTATTTTTTCTCCAGAAAGCCTGAGATGAAGCCTTGACACCTTACAGATATTGGAGACTGTGATGCCCTTTGGCAAAAGTCACAAACAGCATATAAACCACTTTATTTCCCCAGTTTGCCAAAATGAGGATTTAGAAGAGATACAGACTTTCCCTGCTGCTGAACTGAAAAGGTCCCCACCCATCCTTGATTCAGCAAAGTGTTACCCCACTGCCCATCCCTATCTTGGCTTTACTGCCTCTGTTTCATCACTATAGCTATCTGATTGCCCTCTAAGGCAATGAGTGAGAGCATCTAACATATCTTACATATCTTGAAGCTGCCCTTTAATGATGTTCAAATAAGGTGGGGAAATGTTACTTTAATACCTGTACAATTTTAAGCTAGCACTCTCATGGGTTGGGGATGAGATGAAGATCATGGGGACATGACAGAAAAAAGATGTTGACAGGGCATGTTTATGCCATAGTTAGCTGCAAGTGGGGAAAGGCCCATGATGTTTTTGGGTAGAGTTAAGTGAAATTGGAAGACAGCTTGGAGGGGTAGATGAAGAGTTGCAGATAATGCTTTCTGAGAATCCGATGTAAATCTAGTGATTTTCTGCCAGTTATAAAAAGATAATTTTGCTGATAATCTATCCATACATTTGTAAACAAAACAAATCCAAGAAATGCATCATAAGTCACCAACATTTCTCATCCAAAGAAAACAACTATGTATCACTGTCCCTATTACTTCTCATAGCTTGGTAGAATGAAGACCGTATATGTAACATAAGCCAGTTTTTAAACAACAGCATGGTAAAAGGAGTCTCTATTGGGAAAAACGGTAAGACACATTTCTCAGCAGAAAATAACTGAATGATTAGCTATGAACAATAAATGTGAGAGTAAAAATGCTACTTTTAAAATGCTATCATTTATGGAAAGAAAAACACATTCTTGTATACAGCATTTAAGTTTGAGTAAAGGAGGATAAATACATGTAGTTAAACATTCCATAAATCTCAGCTGAAAAATAAACAAAACCTTTTATATTTACTGACAGAAGAGATTGTAAAACATATTGCATCTGGGGAAAAAGAAAGGCCATGACAGAACAATACACAGACAGATTCCATGATATACATTGCCCCATTTAGGTGTTCAGGAAGATCAATAATATCAATAACCTTTGTGAGACATTGAATTATGTTGACGAGGAGTGAAGCTGAATCTAAGCACTCATACAGTTAAGTATTTTGGCTTTCAGAACATTTTGGTGGGGTTAGCAGGTTTTAAATTTTTAAAAAATTACAGCCTGTGGCTTTACTTTCTGATGATATAGTAAATGTGCAATGGCATTTTCCAATCCTTCACTGCCATCTCTCAACTATGACACAGCAGTATGTTCAGTCCGTAAGTCTAGATGTTTGTATAGATTTATGAAAATGATGGGAGGTACCTCATCTTCTGAAATTGCTTCCTGATGCAAAGATGCCTATATCTTGCCTTTCTGGCTGGCAGCTGTGACTTAAGTAGTTCTGGCACCACTAAGCTTCTTCAGTGCAGCTGCCTTAATCCACAAAGACATAGTGAGGAAAATCTCATCCATATCATACTCTTTTCACTACTATTTTTTTCTAATGCAATCAGGAAACATGGGTGTTTCTGTTCCTACACAGCTCTTGATCTCTCCTTCTGGCACAGCTCAAGCTCCTGAGATATATTCCCATCTGCAGACTTAATGATATTGTGCTGTGACTTATAAATATTTATCCTTTGTCCTAAACTGCTGTGAATTCATAGTTGACATTTTCTGCAGAAAACAGCAAAAGATTAGAGACAGAGCAATATGGAAGTTCTTCCAATATGTGGTTTAAAAACAGATCAGAGCCATACAACAACTATTTGTACCTGTTTGAAGCCCTCTTGTTAGGTGCCTCTAGGTCATGCTTCCGCCCCAAATAACCCTCAAGCTGAACACTGTGAGATCTATCCATCTGTGCTGGAAGGGTTGCTGTCTCATCAATCTCACTCACTGGGGTCTGGGCCACTTTAAAAAGAGATTCCTTTGTGGAAGTTTCTTCGGTGTCCATGTTGAGCTCTGTCTCGGGCAGTTTGTCTTCAGACAGCTCTTCTGGTGCTATTTCATGACCCGTCTCATCTTCTTGCACCTGCTGTAAACATGAATATGAGAGAAAGCTAAAATAAAAGCAGGAGCAGTACAGTATGATGCTGGTATCAGGGGTTAGGGATGGCCTATGCCATTCCAATGAAGAAGCTAATTCCTCACATTATTTAAAATAGGTTGAGATGACAGTATTCCTCCTCAGAGAGCAAAGGATAGACATATTTCAGAAAGATCCCTCCCTCCGTCCTTCCCATACATATTGAGAATTAGTCCAAAAATGATAATTGTTTAGGATTGCCCTCTCCTTAGGATACTGGATTACAATATGCTGGATTTTAAGTCAGGGTAGAAGCACTTAAGATTCCAAAGCACTCCTTTAGTACTACAAGGCTTTTTCTCAATTTTTTTCAGATACCACGAAAACCAAAGCATCCCAGCTCTTTCTCACAGTCCTTGAATAATGTGTGTGAGGAAGCAAGCTTGCAGCTCCTCTATGCAGCAGCATTGCTGGTCTAAGGCTGTGTCCCATTTGCATCTAGATGTCGTAGCAGAACAAAGAGATTGCATATGTATGTTCCTATGTGTCAGGCCTAGCCCAAGGAACTCCAAGAGACCATGAAAATTCAGTCCAGCAATGTTTGTTAGCTACAACCTCTAGCAAGAACCTTCCCAGACTGAAACCCCAGTTCCCAAGTAATGCCAGCCACAACATTGTGAATTCCTCAGGGAGGTGCCAGTCTCATCCTCTTATCTCTCCCTCTCGCCTCAGGAGATGAAAGAAAATGTTTTTCTCCCTGAGTCTGGCCTTCATAATTCCATTCCATCACACTATGTCCTCCATGACACTGTCTTCATCTCATTCTTACCCATGGGTGAGAGAGGCTTAGGTTCCTCTTAGATATTCTTATGCAACCTCCATAATTTGAAGATTCGTAAAATCTGATCAATCAGATAACCCCTAGGATGGGAACAGCTGGTAGCTATTGGTCACTTCAGGCTGGTGCAGCATATCTCCTCTCCTTCTGTCCAAAACACAATGCTCTGCTGCCATTTTTGTTTTTTCCACTCATGGAAAGAGCTGAGCACAGCAGCTCCCTACAGCTAACTGAACAGCTGACTGGTGGGCTTCTCCATGCTTAAATCCTCTGAAACAAGCTCATGGATGCTAAAGCAGGAGACCCACCTCCTGCAGACCCCTGCAGCTCATGCACACCTGCTTTGAGAGAACTGCTTCGTTTACTGGGCTCCCCCCCACCCCAGTTGTTTGGTGGGCTTTTCTGGAGTATGGTTTTATGTGAAATCATAGAAGGTTGTGATTGTTTCCCCCCACCCCAACAAGCAGTTACCTGTGAATTTGAGGGGGTTATTGCATCTTTATATTGGGGCCATGGATGTAGAGATCAGTTGCTGCAGTGTGGTTGCCTTTGCAGATTAGTCTGAAGATTAGCTAACTAGGAGGGGCTGTTTGCCTAATGAGATTACCTGCCCATGTCCCCATCAGCCTTCTGTGAGTTTTTTGTTTGTTTCTGCTGGAAGGATGGAGGTATATATTTGTACGTTTGAACGTTTTTGTGGTTTACATGAAATGTTACATGTTATGTGCAGCTAGCTGATCCGTGAATGTTACAAATGTGATACCTTATTTTATAGGCAGTTAATCTAATTAATTCACTTGATACATTTTTAAATCTTGGACTGGCATTTTTTCCAGGGTGTACACACACGAACACACAGAGTTTATATGTTATGGATATGGATATTACATGCACATATTCAGGAAGGGGGGATTTCCAGAAGTGATTTAATCTACAGATGGCAACCCTAGATTGACAAACTGAGGAAACTGGACATTGCATGATTTTCTGTCTATGCTTATTTTTCTTTTGTTTACCCTTCCTTTTCAGGGGAAATTCATGGCCATTATCCGCTCAGGTAAATACAACTGATACTCTGAAAGACAGATTAAAGTTCTATAAAGTAACACTAGATTGCTATCTCTTGCATGTAGAAAAAAAGATCCTGTACGTAAAAACTGAGAAAAAGTTAGGTGAGAGCCCTCACGTGCTAATTCTCTACGCTGGCTGCTCTGAAGGCACAATCATACCACACGTTTTTTCTGACTAGAGGTTAACTGTAGGGCTCAGAAATGCTATCCCACTTCTTTTGATCCTCAAATTCCAGTTGTTCTAAGATAGTTACTTTACAAAGTCTATAAAACCAATGGGAATGGAACGGAACCATTTTAGGCTAGTTCAAACACTTGGCTTCCTACACTTGTGGTAATGCTGGGGCAAAATTTAGTATCTAGCAAAAATAGAGAATTTCTTGTTTGGAAACAAGATGGCCCAGAACCTGCTCTACTTCCTATTGGTTAAAAATGGTTTAGTGAAGACTATGATAGGGAACATCCATACCACTAAGCTAAAATATGGTGAGCTACATGTCTTTTAATGTCATGGCATAGAAGAGTCATATGGGCCTAATAACATTTAAGAATAAGATCAAACAAAGAAGTGTATTAAGAGAGATTGGGGATATGGAAAATGCGCTCAACAGAGTTTATTTTCCAAATCCAACAAGTAAACTCCGTGAGTCAAAATGGGCTTTTGTGTTGTGCCAAAGAAAATGTCAATTTTATTTATTTATTGCATTTGTACTCTGCTGCAATCTCAGAGGCTTCCTCCAAAGGAAATCACATCTTGCTTTGGGCTCAATTAACCAGATAGATGTGTCTTTTTATTGCACAGGGAGGAATTCATAACTTGTGAACTATTTTGAGAAAAAAAGTGGTGGTGCTTTATAACTTTATATTTTGATATCTTGTTTTTTATAAGTAGGCTTCAGGTAAATTACCATCCAGATGGTAATCATTATACAGGTGGTGAAAATACTTATCCAAAACCATTGTATGAATCAAAACTGATGACTTTGACTTTGGAGCTACTTTTGGTTCAAACTCTAAAATTCAAGCCTCAGCCCTAAATTAGACACATTTTATAAGGAAGGGAAAAAAAGTAGGTTGTTCATTAAAGTCTCTTTGTACAGCATAAAGATCTGGTTAGCTGATTCTAATGCCTCAAGGAGACAGGTATTTACAAGGTAACCATTGCTTTAATTCTCCTGTAAACAGGAAAATATCAACTCTCTGTTGACAAAGCAAATCCTGTCTATGTATATGTGCATCAATATCTGCATATGGTATATCCTGAAACTTTGGCATAATTAAGGATAAACTCCATGGTACACAGACTCCAAGTTAAATATTTTCAGAGGCATCCAGGCATTGTAGATTTCTCAGTAAGCCTCTTGCAGCAGACTCAAACCCTGTTTCAGAATAACATGGATCCTTTTAGCAGGCAGTTTCTTGCTTCCTCACTATTTCATGTGATCCCCAGCAAAACATGTATTCTACTGACATACAACATGGAAAACACACCTACACAATCATACCATGAAAGACAATGATGTTAAAAAAATTAAATTATTGGATAAAACAATTTGCCCAAAAGGTATTCCCTGGCAAAATGCTTTCAGAGCTTCTTTCTCGTCCTCTTTAGGATACAATTCTTCTGTGTTGTCATCCATTGGCTGCCCAGGATTTCTCACAGTGCATTATTTTCTACTACTGTGGCAAAAGATATTGACAAAGCCAAGCTGTTAAGATTATAAAACCACAGCTGTTCATTCTAGCTATCTCTTCTGTGCCTCTGGTTTTCTTATAGTGTTACAACTAGCTTTCTTGGGAGCATAGCAGTGACCACACTTCATAAAAAATATTTTTGTGATTATAGCATATAGAATGTGGCATATGCTTGCTGCTCTTTTTGTGATTTGCCACAAATCTAATATACTTCATAGTGAGTCTCATCAAATCCAATTGCTACATAATTGCTGGTGATCAGGTTAACAACCATAACATTGTCAGGTTGGAAGCAGATGGAGAAAGAAGCCACAGAAGCCACATTTGACAGGACTGGTAATTCAACAGATGTGTATAATTTGTCTTGGCAAGAGAAATGGTTCAGCAGAGACAGAACTACGGTTCAAGCAGACAACATAGAAGAGGTCAGTGATAGCTTTTCAGAAATCAAAGTTCAAGACAGGCCGAAAAGCCTGTGGGACAGAATTAGGAGAAGGCTCGTGATCTTTGAAGCTTAGGGGCATTCTGCAGGAAAGAAAAGATGGAGAAGATTTTAAATGGAGAAAGAGATAATGCCTTAGTGATAGAGTGTTCCAGATGTCTTTTGAGGACACTCTAGTGAACTAAGAAGAGGAAAATGGATGAAACAGAATGAAATATAGCTGGAGACAAAAGAATACAAAGGGTTTCATAAGCAAGTTGTATAAAAGAACATTATAATGACTAAGGAGAAGTAGTAGTGAAAGAAACAGATAATGAAGTCCGAGCACAAACAATTGTCAGTGAGAAGCATAAAAACTTGCAGAGGAATAGGCAACATTCCCAGTTTCCAGAAACTACATCAGCACCCATTGAAAAGAGCTATAAAGACAACAGCTGTTCCTGCCAGCTATTCAGACTGATAAAGACTTGCCCAGGTAGAATGCCTCTGTTTAAAGATGATACAATCTGCTCCCCAAGTGTAAAAGGAATACTGCTCTGGAGTGATGAGGTGGCCCACCCTGTTGTTTTCACACCCAAGTACTGGAGTAGAGCTAGTATTCTAATAGAGCGGATCAATTGCGATGTACTGCAGGTCTTACTAAATTATGGTTTGGTATTATGAGATGAGGACAATGGGGAATGGGACATGTCCTGGGAGCAATTATTACTGAAATAGTAACTGGCAGGGAGAGAGGAAATTGCAACTGGGTGTAGTGCAGGTAAACGAGGGCAGGTTGATGGCTGGCTGGCTGGCCTCCCTTTCAGAAAAGGAAGTCAAGATGACAGTGAAGGTAAGTCCTTCAACCTAAAGGTCTTGCTTTTTAATATCAAGTCAGTTGCTGACAATACATCTATTATCCAGGATTTAATCCTGGGTGAAAATACTGACCTTGCAGAGATCTGGCTGAGACAAGAGGGGGAATTAGTTTCTTTCAGTTCTGTCAGTGATGCAGCAGCCTAGGGCTGGAGAGACATGGCAATAGGAATTCCATCCCACAAAGAACAGCTCCATCTGACAATCTGCCATTTAAAATGTTTGCTGCTCCATCTGAATGGCCAGGACAGTGTAGGAATACTGCTAGTGTACTGTCTACTCTGTAACTCAACAGTTTCTCTTCCTGAGTTAGTCAGAGATCTCTGATGTGGTGAGACTTGGAGACCGAGCTGAAACCTGTTTGAGGGATTGCCATTTCCCCAAAAGAGCAGATGTGCAGTTTGGGAGTACTCCTTGACTCCCAGCTATCGCTAGATTTGCAGGTGATGGTGATGGCTAGAGGCACATTTGCACAACTATGACTAATGTGTGCCAGCTGTGATTATTCTTGAGCCAGTTGCATTTTGCAATGATTATCCATGCCATCTTCACTAGTGCAACATGCTGTACATGCAACTGGTGCAAAATGTAGCATCTAGGCAGCTGAGTGCAGGGTACAGGACCACGTGATGCCTGTTCTGAAACATCTGCAGTAGCCGATTGCCTGTTAGGTATAATTTAGGTCCTGGTTTGACCTTTAAAGCCCTAAATGGTGTAGACATGACTTTCAGAGGAACCACTTCCCTTGTTATAAACCTGTCCAGTTACTTAGATCAGCAAGAGAGGCCTTTTTGAAGATGCCCCAATCTGGTATATGGGAACATATTTTCTCCTGTGTGACCCCAAGCTAAGGAGGTACACTTAGTTTCCACTGTCTTGGTGTTTAGAAAAATGGCAAAATGTATCTTTCTTCACCAAGCTTTTAACCTATTTTAGTTTTGTCTTATTTTAATTCCATTTTTATTAAATTTCATAATTTGAATTTTAAATTGGTATTAGGACATCAAGGGGAGTAATGGAGAATGCATGCAACCCATGAATGGTGGGTTGTCCACCCCTTGGCTTAACAGAAGGCATACAATCTTTGCTAAAGTTTGTGAAATTTTGTTGGACACTGCAAAGGTGGCAAAATATAGTAAAATAGAGAAAAAAATCTTTTTTGTAGGTGAGCTGATGGTTGTGTACCCTGCAGAGATAAGAAAATGTTTTAATGATCACACTGCTGTGAAAAGTAAGGCCTCCAGTTGAAATGTTTATTATGAATTTTATTCATTCTTCGATTCACAGAATTTTACAGCAGTCCAGACATCACCGTCTTCTATTTGGAAATCTCCAGTGTTTGTCCACTGCTGCTGCTTCTTTTTTTACCATAGTGGAGGGAATCTATTAAGAAGGGAAAGATGGAATTGCTGCATAGTGTCTTTTGATTGATCGCACTTGAACCTTCAGCCTGGAGGTATCCAGTGTATAAAATGAAGAGTTGTTCCTCACAAAGGGATGACCTGTGCTTCCCAGTGGAAATGTAAGATGATTGCGAAAAGTTTTAAAATACTCAGATCTACCATTTTCTTAGAATAAATATAGAATGTAGATGAAATGGGTGCATTCATAAATACAGGATGGAGATTTTCATGGCTAAATAATGTCTTCAAAAATGTCAACACTGTGACTTTGAATGACAAATAATGTAATATTTATCACTTGGATTTTGTTGGTGTTGGATGTGGAAACTTTGTCTGCATAATTTTGATCTTATTTAATGCAGCTGAACTGTGGTGTTCCCCATCATGCTAAAAAGCTCATTTATCTGCAGTAGTGCTCCCTACTAACCACATCTATGAAAAGCAACCATGTATACGGAACACACTGTCAGGATTGCTGACAGGAGCACTCTTAAAATATATATGCAAAGTCTTTTAGATTTGAAAGAAGAACTTCCAGAGGCTCGAGATGCCTCCAGTATAGCAGAAATAATTTCAACAATTCATCCATTCTGATGTGAGTAGGAGTGTGTCTGTAAAAGAAATGGCATTAATGCTACGTGTGTGTGTGTGTGTACACACACACACACACACACACATATTTAAAGAAATGGCATGATCAGATCACCCCTTTTTTTTTATTTTCAGCTTCTTATATGCAAGCATAAAAAATAGTAAATGTCTAGCAAAGATGGAGGTGTTAGGCTATTGGTTTGCTAGACATTTGTAGTATCTTAAAGTGTTACCCAACCATCCTTGTGTCAACAGTAATGAAGACAGATTTTATATGGCCACAGTGATGATTGACTAACATACATCCTTAGCGAGGAAATGGCATTAGCTATGAATTCCATCCTCTGACTTTCTTTTCCTCTTCCAACTATAGAATAAATTCTGTATATTTCAATGTGAGGATTCTATTCTTTTCAACAAACTATTCCACTGTATTTTCAATAACCCTACAAGACACACAACTGTGTGAAGTTTGCATAAATGCATTTATATGCATATATTTACATCTATAAATAATTACTGGAAGTTAAGTTTTACAGAAGATAATCCAATTAGTGTATCATACACATAGATTACTAAACTAATTTGTATACCACCCTTAGAACATCCCAAGCCAATTATAATAATTCCTCTTCAATTAATTTGGCCCAATTCATTTTCCACATTATGGTTCTGATTTAAAATAAAATTTCATTTCAATTAATAGTTATTTTTCAATCATACTTGCTATGTTTTCATTTTAAACACTCAAAATAGGATCTGTACAATTCACTTAGATAAATTGTAGCTATGACTACAAGATGGAATGATTAGATCATGCTTAATTTTCCTGTCTTAACATGCTGCTGACTTTCTTCTAGTACCATGTTGCACAAACTGTTATAAGAAAGGGAAATCACAGAACTTGTTAATGTTTTTTTCCCACAAGAGCAGCCACTTCTGTTTCCATGCTACAACGAAACAGACATGATGGACATTTGGATGATCTAATATTTCCCTATTCAGGAGCATGTTACATTCTTCAGGTTTTGCAGTGTTGGATTCTGACAACCTCCCACTCATGTGAGCTGTGATGGTTCAGTATAAAATAGGGAAGGAGAGACATTTATAACTAAGTGATAGGATACTGAAATGAAATTATCCCCGTTCCCAGACCATGTCATTGTGCTCTGCAAATTTTTCTCCATTCTGGCTCTGATACTACAAGTGAAGCTGGGGAAACAAATCTTCCATTTGATAAAAAGCCTTTGAAGCATGCAGATGTCATCTTTACAATCTTTCCAGTGACCTCAGTTAGACCTCATTCTCCACTTTATAGTCAGACATTTGGTTTGGCCTTGAGCAGACCTGGGCTATCTTGGACAGGCCTGAACAGAATGGTGGACTAGGAAGCAGAGCCACCCTCCTTGAGTAATAATGGTCTTCATATTTAACTACTAGCATTAGAATATATACTGAGTTCTATATTTACTACCCATATTCCCCCTGCTTGCCTCCTAGGAAAAAATGGTTTAAAAGGGTATCAGACTTTGAGAAGTGGCTTAAGATTAAGTCACTGTCTCTGAAGCAATGTCTGTTATTATAAACTCCTGAGTATCTTTTATTTTAAGATTTCCATGTTGAGAACTCACAAAGCCTATCTTGATTGCTTAAGAAGGTTTAGAAAGGAGAGGAAGCAAGTAAGAAAATAATTATAAAATATCTTGATGGGGTATTTGATTTGATTCAAAGTCCTTACACACTACAGATAATTTTTTACAAATAGTTTTCCAAATGTATAAATAATAAAGCCTCTTTCTTCTGGTTGCAAGTGATTTTTCAGTTAAAATTTCAATTCGTGATCCATAAAGCCTTCGAAACGGGAACAGCAGGAAGATCGGGTGGTGAATATCTCTGCATTCATTCATTTGATACAGCTGGGCTAAATAAAATCACTTGGAAGCCAAGGCTTCTTGGGCTGCATATACAGCTCAGGATCAGGCCTGCAAAGAGGAAAGTCTCTCAAGAATTACTTTAAAGAAAGTGATTACTGATTACATTAAGAATGGATATATTCTTCTTTTGATGGTTTACACTGTTAAATTCCACAAATAAGTTCCTAATAACTACCAGATATTATACCTCTATCTACAGGTATAAACATGACAGATATCCTTTGAAACTGCTGATTAAGGATTTTGACATTTCTAGCTGATAATATAGCAGGTCTCTCCAGAATACCAGTGCAAATGAGTCTGAAAGACAACAAGTACCCTAATTCTATACATATCTTAATGTATGGTTTTATATAGATACTAACTATATAAGACTTGGGCAGTTGAAAATGCCTTTTTTTCCCTTCTCAGTAAAACAGTATAAATTAAATGCAATTGTGCCTTTCCAACTGAACCAGCGGATACCAGAGGAAAAGGGGAGATGATGTTTGTCTTTTCTTCTCTCTTCCGAGCAACTCCCTGAGACTCCCAGAAGATACTCCTGAGAGAATCTCCAGAATAGTATGGAAGGTAGTACGAGTGCATACAGAAGAATCACATCCCTCTCTTCCTTTAGCAGAATCTTCCACTGGCTCAAAAATTCTTCAATTAATGGGATTTTCCCTCTCAACTTATGAAAAGGACCAAAGGATATAAACAACACAATTTCTTATTAAAGATTCTAACTATACAAAAGGTAATCATATAAAAATGGTACCAATACATGGGCCCAAAAAGATGACAGCAAATGCAGACATTTAAGAATTTCAAATAAATGACATTTCAGGTTATAAAAGATTTCAGGATAGGTTTTAAAATAATAATATGAATCGCCACTGGAATAAGGCAGAATTTCAATGGTCCCTAGGGTGTATCAGGCACAATGAGCCCCACCTCCATTAACCACTGGACAAACAGCCTCTAGCAACCTCTTTTTTCTGCCATGTCCCCATGGCACTGCCTTAATCTCTTCCCCAGCCCATGAGTGAGACAGTCTTAAGTCATCCTCAGATATACTGATGATAAAGTACTAGTTCATCCCTTACTTTGTCACTGTCCAAAGACAACCAGCCTCAAGGTGTATAAAATCTGTTAGGCTTTTGTATCTTGGAGGGTCATCTTTCAAATGACTTGAAACAGAAACAACAGAATCAGGATAGGGAGTGGCAAGGGAGTGGCAAAAATTTCATGCTGGTAGAGTTTTCTGCCAGTTCAAAGATGAGTGAAGAGTTCTGTAACTCAGCAGTTGGGAAAGGTGACTAACTACTGTAGTGCTACAGCTAGGAAAGGCCCCATAATGCAGTGCAGCGTATTTGCTTGCAGAGAGGGATCTCCAACCCTGGAATCCGCTTCTGCACAATGCTGCAGAGCAAGGGGTTAAGTAGAGCCCTCTGGGGCCCAAGGCAAACTTCTCAAAGGACCCCTCCCCCCCCCCCAATTTGAGAGCTCAGGTGCCAGAACCTCCCAAGGCTTTGGCAACTGAGGGCGGGCAGAAAAAAAAGAGAACGGTTACACAACAGCTTCTGCTCTGCTGCCACATAGCCTCATGACACAAGAAAGAGTGCCGCCAGCAGTAGGTCCTAGGGAACATGCCAGGGCCTTGGAACTCTCACTGTTTGGAGAAGGAAGAGAAGGCTGGTAGCAGCCCTGGTCAGGTGCTGACAGAGGCAACTACTGTCCTGGGAGTGGAAGAGGAGGAGTAGGAGGAAATGGTCTAGCTGCCACAGCAATGATTCCTTCCTCCCCCCACCCTTCCTGCCTTTTGCACCTCTCCTGTGCTACAGCTATTGCTGCTGCTGCTGCTGTGTGGGCCCTGCATTTGTTGAAGGTGCAGGCAAGGAGTGGCAGGACCCCTTGGCCTTTCAGCTCCTAAGTAGCCTCCTCCCTGGCCTGACTACTCATACACCCCTGGTGCAGAAGGCAAAAAGAAAGGTTTGGGTATAGACTCAGTGAGACAGGATCACAGCCCTCCCATTCTCTTAACATATTCTTAGATTAAGGAGAAAAACTATACTAGGAGGCAATATTTAAAAAAAATAAATTTTATTTTAAAAGGTGAACAACCCCCACCCCCACCCCCCCAAAAAAAGAAGAAAAGAATTTCTCCCATACCTTCTGTCTTATCACCATGAGCCCAGCCTGGCATGATTAGGAAGTGATTATTCTGCTCTCACAGGTTCTCCCTTTTTTGTCCCCTTTGGATTTCTCTGCTGTTACATGTTTTACCCTCAAATAAACTAATCTCACTGCGAAGTACATTTAAAGTATCAATTCTTGCTCAAGCAGGAGACACATTTGCATTTTACCATTTCAAAAGTGCAGATGGTAAAACGATACAACATAAATGTGAAATGCTGCATTAAGCTGCTGAGTTTTCTGGGAAAGATAAACTAAAGCTGGTAACTGACCAGTGATGAATCTTCTGCAGCATGGGAAAGGGCATCTTCTAAACTTAGTTCTGCCTTCTTCCCATCCTTTTCAATAGGCCTACAGTAAACAAAAGCATATTCCAGTAAATATTAAAACTGAAACAAGGATATAATAATTGACTTAATTTCTTTTTTCATAAAGACATTTTATTTTGAAAATGTTGATGCCTACTGTTAATAAAACATAATTCAAAAATCCATGTAAGTCTAGCATAGTAAAGTAGATCTATGGAGTATGCACCTTTACTTATGTAAGAAATATAGTTGCATGTAAGATCTGGAACTCAGTCAAAACTATGAACAAAATTACAGAAAGGAAAAAAGGAGCAATATAAAAATTTCTTTATATAATGAGCACTGGAACTCATTTTAAAAGAAAGCAATTGTCCAAATGATTATTTTTTTAAAATCAGACACTGGAAAATAGGATAATCCTCAGAATTACAGAAGAGAGAATCTTAGTCTTTCCTTCTATTCAAAAACAATCAGTATCATAGAGAAGATCAGATGGAAAAGAACTCCCTTCTATCTATTCAAAATATATTTTATGGAGAAGGGAATAGATACTGTATTAGGCTAGAACTTGGTTTAAAAAGACAGTATTTCAGCTCTGTTTGCCCAGTTATTCCAGACTAAAGGAAAAAGATCAGCAAGGATGGACTGAGGAGAATCAATTATTTTGCCACACTTTCAAAATCTATATTGTGGGTGTGTGTGTTTTAACTTCTGGGAACAATAATGGCTCCAAATGTACAGTACAGGAGGGTTAGGTTTATTAGGGATAGATAAAAACTCTGTTGTATGATTTGTAAGAAATGCTATGTACTATGTTTTTAAAATCTTATTATTAATTATGAAAAAGCAGCTGATTACCATGCGGTTTACATGTTTGAAACTTACCTTATCTCACATTCTGGTTCTAACTCAAAGTCATGCTCCAGGTCCGTAGTCCTAGCTACTTTGTGTTGTGAAGAGTCCTCTGAGATTTTTCTCTTTCTTAGTAATTCAAGCTGGGTGAAAAACAAACTATCTTTAGTAGGTTAAAAAAACACAAATTCCTTTTAGCAGCTTATAAGACAGTAGGCATTTCCCATGTAGTGTGTGATATTGCTCCTGTGGTCTCTTTTTCACCCCTGTTGCCCACCCTTCTTTTACTTTCCCTATATTTGCCCCCCTCAATCCCACCCTACCAGCTCCCTTGCTTTGTATTATAGAGTCTTCCCTAGTGACTATCATTAATATTACTAAGAAAGGACAAGTTAAACTTTAAAAATGTATTATTAGGTCTTCTATTTCAAGTGTACGTTGCCTATAAAAGACTAATTTATTTCTTACTGTTACTTCTATCCAGCTTCAATTAAATGAATTTAAGCTGCTTACAATATCATAACATCATTATAATATTAATAAGAAAGTCAGTATAATTTGTAACAGTTGAAGTACAAAAATAAATTCAATAAAAATCTCCACACATATACAGTATGTCGATCACTCAGACATACTAATAATATTTCTCTGCAGCTTAGTTCTCAAAGGCTAGTGGAACAACCAAGGTTTTACAGGTTTCCAAAATGTAAGGAAGGAGGCAGCAGCTCTCATTTTAAGGGGCAATATATTCCATAAAAGGGGAGCCCAACTAATGGTATGTGGGGAAAGTCCTTGGGAGACAGGGTGAAGAGATGCTGCTTAGGGAACGGTCAGATAAGAGACAGCATAGCCCGCAGCTGTGTAGTGGGCAGAACAAGAGGCTCAGAAGGGACCCTCCCTAAATTCTTGGGCTGTAAAGGTGAAGGTAGGAGAATTTTACTTTCAGACTTGCAAGATTCTGTTAATGTAGCTTTACAATAAAGTAAAATTAGTTTATCTGGTCATGTTTCCTGTCTGGTCTACCTGGTAAGGCTGACATCAACAGACATTGTGTCAGCCCTTTGAGGCAGACCCAGTCAGGAAATAGATTCCACAAGAATGCAGGTATTCTACTTTGTTCATATAGGCTACAGTAATAGGATCTTGAAAGTCTGTGATTTCTTTCCCTCTTATGCCTCAGGGAGGTAAGGTAGGGTCAGTTTGAGTTTCTTCTTAACGGTTTCTTTGTTTCCTGGACTTAAAACACATTTTCATAACTGTTGCTGCATAGTTTCTCCAAGGTTATCTCTGACTTTCCACACACTGTTCACATCTAAACACTCCCCCAGCACTTCATGAGGAGGTGAAATGAATGACATTTACCTAAAGATCTATCTGTCTGCCTGTCTATCTATCATCAATTTGCTCAACTCCATAGCAATTCTATGTACAGTGTACATCACTTAAAATGATATGAAAATAAAATTATTCAGAAAAATGAACAGTGATATCCAGACAGAGCAATAAAACATACAACGTAACTTAAATATTCCCATAAGAGGCCTGCCAGTCATCCTAGCCCACATTTTTATGCCAGGCCAGAATTGTTTGGCCTTCCTTCGTCTTCCCAATCTCTTATCCTATGATCCTTTCACACACACTATTTCTTCCTCCTTAGTTATCACCATTCACACCAACTTTCTCTAACCATAAAAGAATCTGTAAATTAATAATAAAATATATATCGGCTCACTTTTCCTACCTGAGTTAAAATACCTTCCCACTCACTGGTGCCACCAAGCCATGTTAAATTTTGTATTAATCCCCAACAATTCTACCCCAGAGCTTCCTGTTTTGCTACTTCCAGCAAGCTGGAATAATTAGAGTGGCTGCATCCACTCTTCTGATCCACCCCTATAGTCCCAGAGGCAAAGAGCCTCCAAGAATAAAGAGAGGGAATTTCCTCTCATAAACTGCTTACCGTTGTGAGACGTTCTAGTGCAGCAAAACGTTCCTCCCATGTTGCTGTAGATTTCTCAAATGCTTCGTGCCTTTTCAACAGTTTCTCTACACCTTCCACAGTTTGCCCATAATCACCGCTGAACAGATAGGGTTCCTGGGCAATGAGCCAAGCCTCAGCCACTGAAGCATCTCTGGAAAACTGGCACACCTCTAGCACTGTTGTAAGGAAAACAACCAAGCAAACAACAAACAAAAGGGAATATTACATAAATTCAGGACCTTCAGATAAAGGAGAAGATAAAACCCCCTTACCTAGAACCATCAAAGGACCTGGATTTTCACTTCTATAGAGAGAGGATTCCACTTGCATAGAACAGTTTATAGTCAGTACAAAGAGGTAAACCACTTTGTGCAGTACTCACACAAGCGAAGCCAGTCCCAGCGTCTATCCCACTTTTCCATCATCTCCCTCCTCTTCTCTGTCAGCTGTAGCAACTTCTCTTTTATCTAAAAAGAAAAGGAGGAAAATTATGCATTTTTCTGGAAGTCTGATTAACAGACTCTGTTTTCTATGTTTCATCTTATTTGCTTACATTTAATTTTGCTTTTCCTTTTGAAAAAGAAAAGCCCCATTTGGTTAATTCATGACAATGATAATGAGAACATTTAACTCCACTGCATTTTACTTTGCAGAAGATTGTGTCCAGATAATGTGAAATAAATCAGAGACTAATTCAGGAGTCACATAATACAGCCATTGTGTAGAATCTTTTTCCTGTGATACTCTGATCAATTAAAGTACAAGGAACGATCAAAAGCATGAACAAAAAAGAGTGAAAAACTAAGGTGTAAACTGTGTATCATAGCAGCAAGCCTATTTCTGGAAAGCGTGCTGCTCCATTTAAGCTCCCCTTTAAGTAGTGCAGCTTCAAGGGTCAAAGAGGCAAAGTAAGAATACTGAACTTTTTCTTCTGTCCAAGCCTTTCCACAATGCCTTCCAAATACTTTCTCATTAAGTGGGCTTATTTCCACTCTCAGCGCTGGCTGAGAAAATAAGCCTGCCCATTTGGGTCCTTTAAATTATATCCTCCAAAGTGGACAATCTGATGTCTAAACTTAGACTTGGCTCTTTTGCTCCCTCATTAGTCTGAGTCTCAGGCATATAGCACAAGAGAGCCACCCCTGATAATTGAAGGAGTCCCTTCCTTGCTTTTTCCATCTTTAAGGTGAGTTTGGAGTTCAACCAGCATTGTTAGCGTTTATAACTAACAAACCAAAACATATGTCTCTCTTTTAGCTGGCAGCTAAAGGACATACAAGAGTAACACCTTGATTCTTTTTTCCTGTAACACCACCTCTAAATTGGAGCATCCTCAATATCAATTTAAAGTTACTGGGAAAGGCTAATAAGAATTTTATTAAACTAAGAGATAATATAACAAATCATGATTTAGGGAAAGTAATATTAATACTATCAAAGTTCTTCTTAAAATTACATGAGAGGAACCAAATGGGGGAACATGAGAACTGAGGAAAACTCAAGTTCATTTCAATTTATTCTCATCACATAAGTTCCTTTTCCCATGGCTCAGTTGCTCTCCATTCATCCTAGCCAGCAGAAAATTGGCTGTCCCTATGGCCAGTCCCTATCCTGCCTCTATAGCCACTGCTCTGGATTCCTCCTGGATGGTGGTATCCTGATTTAGCGTGTGTAGGCAAAGCTATTGGTTAAAGACTCTGGCTTTGCTGCCCTTCCCCTTTCTCAATGTAACCAGCTGGTGGGAAACCAATTACATCAGTGAATGGCTTTGACAGAGGGCACTGATCTAGCAATGTATCAAAACGTCTCAATCTGGTAGAAGCCCTGCAGGGCTGATCAGAGGGGTAGGATGACAAGCAGTGAAGCCTATCCTACTTTACAGAGCAGTCCCCACCACACAGATCAGCTCTAAGACCACCCACTACTTGATCTGCAGGATAACTGGGCTGCCTAGTCTCCCAATGCACAAATCAACACAAAACCTGCACTCCAAACAACTACCAGCTAGCTGATTGTCAGGGTAAGGACAGGAGGCTGCCCAATAAAGCAGGAGAACTGACTCTCTGAAAACCCATTGAAAGACTACTCCTTTTTACTGTGCAGATCCCTCTCCTTGCTGATCAGCTGTGTAGCAACTGGTTGTATTATAGCAGCCAGTTTCCTGCTCTTCCACCCTGAAAACAAACAAATGACTTCAGAGGAGAATGTCCTAAACACCAGGGGAGGGGGCAGGCACAGCACCAGCCAAGAGAAATCAATAGGTGATAGGCTCATCCCACTCCTTGTGAGTCAACTAACTTGGAAACAAAGCTTAGTGGAATTAAAATCCTGGGGCCAACTCTTTTGAGCAATGGTGAAAACATAATAAATATAAATACACCAATGAGCCCTGCCAGATATCTGGGATTTGCTCAACCATGTATAGTGCTAACGATATGTGAATTTGCACCATGATCTGATACAACTCCAATTATCTTTCCTGTGAACAGAGTTCTGAATGGAACACGACTGCTAAATATGTGATTGAAAGACAGGAACTGCACAGGCATAAAACTGACAATAAAGTATGAAGAAAGAATTATTTCATTTCCGGCAAGCAACAATGGCATTATTTACCTTACTACCATCTAGATGGAGGCAGCACATTAGAATGTTCAGAACAAATCTTATACTTAAATCTGTTGCAAAGCCTACTATGGAGAACACTCACCTCAGCTGCAGCATGGTGCTTGCGCTGCAGTAATGCTTTTCCAAGATCAATGCAAGCAGTGAAACTTTTATCCCTAGTGGCTATCTCAGATTTTATGTCCTGATGATATTTCATCAACAGTTCCACAGACGACACATCCCTTAAATTAAGAACAAACAATTTTTAATGGGGAAACAAGCAATGGTGTAAATGTCAGGATAATTTTAGATGTAATGTTTTATGATGCATAATGCATTCAGAAAGTCTTTCAATATCCTGCATTTGAGAAGTGACTTCCAGCCAGACTGTCTTTTGGAAAGTTGCAGTGTGCAACACACTTGAGAGTATAATCTGAGAAGCATTCTTGAGGGTCCCACTGACCCATTAGGCTTTTGCCCACTGGGCAAAAAAGGATCAAAAAAAGGGGCTCACCTGGGCTTCTCCTGGGTGTCAATCTGCCGGATCACGCTCTCCATCCAGGACATGAGGTCCCGGACCATACTGAAGAAGCGGAACTTCTCGGCTGTATCAACTAATTGAGCCCGCCGCCCCTCGCAAGCCTCCAACAAGGCCTTCCAAGCTCTCACCACCACCTGTTCTTGCTTCTGGATGGCCATGGCCTTTTCTCCAGCATAGGCTGCCAGCAGGCGTGCTGCCACCTCCTGAAAATGCTGAACCTGCCAGAGTGGAGAACACTTTTTACTGAAACTAGGAATCATAGGGATGTATACCCCATACCAAACTAAGGCTGGGAATCCAACTCTTTCTCAAAGCCAGTTTCTTGACATTAAAATGGGAATGCATCTGGCCTTTTTCACGGGATAATGAAAAAGTTTTAAAAATTCTGATGTAGGTTCTGTAATTCTGCTAATTAAGGAGAATAATTTCTTCTGGTATTTGTTTCAGAAGCATCTGGCAGAATCTAACTTCATATGCTAAAAAACTTTCCAAGGTAAGTAGTCTCAACTGGGTTGAGTAAATTCACACAGACTGTTCCTTCTGTTTAATTTAACTTCTGGTTAGATCTCACATGCTCACAGTAAATTAGCCACCTCACCCCAGCATAAAATGAGAGAGGAGGCTGTCAGACTGCTCCATGTATTTTTAAGAAGCTAAGAGGTTACCTGCACTCCCAACAAGTGAATATCTCGCTCAAAGGCTTTGTGCATCCTGTGGAAGGACTCTGCTGTGTTGACATCTCTGCCTAACTCTTCAGGCAGCTCCTTGTGCTTCTCTTCAATAAGAACCTGGATCTCACTACCATCATAAAAGAACTTGTGCAGGTCGTAGGAGGCCGTCAACAACTGCATTCTGGTGTCAATGAGCTCTAGCAGGTCAGCCCAGCTCTCATTCAGACCATCCCTCCACTCTGCAATTGTGGCAGCTTCTGGGTGGATATCAATCAGCTGATCAGTTCTGTGAGTGACACTGTTCACCCACTCCTGCCCCAGGTTTCCTGTTTCCCGGGCGAAGTCACGGAACTTTTCCCGCAGCAGCTAGTCAAGAACCAAAACCAGAATAAACATGACCATCCTAACCATTCAAATACTTTTCAATACCTTTCACTCCTGAACCAAACAATGGTATAATTCTTGCCTGGTGATACAGAATTAAAAACCCTTTGGCTTTTTCAGATATAAGAACAACTTTTAACCCCAAATTTAAACATGGGAGTCACTTAAAAATACTGCTTCCCACTTCTTTCACACGTCCTCTTGTTAAGGATTGGCTATTTTCTTTTTACATAACTTCATTAGGCAACATTGAAATAGTATGCATATAATCATGCCCACAGCAGGCAGGGTTATTCATAAATGAGGCACTGTGCTGCCCAAGGTGTAATAGAGTGTATCACCCTTTTGTGATCTAAGGCTTCAATAGCCCTCTTTATTTTCTTTGACCCTTCAAAAGAGTGTGAAATCTACAACATCCAGTCAGTAGGCATCTCAGGCTGTATATTCACTTTCCCATATTAAATGTTTGGCAACTATATAGGGAATACTCCTTTGGTGCTGAGTTATAAGGTTCATAAAGCTAACACAAGGACAAATGCCACTGCAGGATCTTTTTAAGCACAAGCAGCTTTATAGACTTCTCAAAGGTAAACAAAGTAACCACCATGAAGATACTTGGACAAGCCTTGTGCAAGCAGTAAGAAATAAGAACTCAGTTTTATTTTGGTGCATCACAGTGGACCACACTGAAAATGATCTACTCCTTATGAATAGCTGTTTCACAAGACCTGGGAGAGGCATTTTTAAAAAGTGCACAATGATGATGCAGTGAATCAAAAAGCCTTGTTATTCAATATAGGATTTATAGAGGTTTGGCCTGCAGGAATGGTTGCTGAGGTTTATTATCTAACCATGATCAGAGAAGGCTCAGGCAATGATTTAAAACCACCTGAGTTAATTAGGAATAACCTAGACTGGTGGGCACCTATCTTGGCTTTGTTGTTTACATCTATAGACAAGCACTGTTGCACCTAGGGATTGGGGGCTTACAATTATAAATTATAAAGATTTGGGGGTAGTTTTTCGTATTTCCAGTAAGTACAAAGTGTTATCTTCCTATACTGCCCAACCCAAAGTGTTCAAAGGTGTACTTCTGCCATCCATCAATTCTTGCAAGCAAAAGGGGTGGTTCTATGCTTGCCCTCAAATTATTGAAAGCAAGAACACTGGCACAGATGCCCTATGGGCATACTCAGGCTTGGGTTGGCTGTAGCAAGTCTAATTTAAATTTTTAAGTCTGACATTCAGCTTCATGAATGGGGGGGGTGAGGTGTTATGGCAGGTTAGACATCTCTGTGAGTGGCTCTGCAAGCGGAGACACCACAGTGGTGGAATTGCCAGCCAGGAGATAGTTCTGGCTGAAAGAAATTTCTCTACAGGAAGGAGAAATCGGGGGATTACCCACTTGTGCTCTGGAAGAGCTCCTCCTCATGAGGAGGCTGCAGGAATTTTATTCCTTGTGGTCGATCGTGGGTTGAGCAGCTTGGGAGTCAAGGGATTTACAATGTGCCCTAAATTGCTGTGCAGCCTTTATGGACATTTGACTGGCAAAAGCCTCACCTTCTTAATCACTTTACAATTTATTTGCTTTACAACCTAAGAGAGATATTCCAAATGGTGGTGAAGATAAAAAATCCTCAGTGAGTGCCTTCTTTTTGAAATTAAGAAGAGGGGGGAAAAATACCCCCACTATTTAAAGGATTTTAATTTAAAAGCAACAAGCTTAACAGGACTGTGATATAAGAAAGTTTCAAACAGACAAGGGGACAGTGATTTTACAAAATAGAATAATTTTTTTGGATGAAAGTGCCTTTGAAATTAGTAAAATTAATTAGACTAACAAACCGGACCTTTGTGGGAATGTTGATTGTTTATTTTTAAGGACAGTAATAATTGGTGGATTTTACAAAACAAGATCAGAGTAATATGAGCTAGAATGTATGACTGTGACTACAGAGAGCCAATTGGGACTAAAGTGTTAAAAATAGAGTGAAGCAAAACAAAACAAAACAAAAAGAAGCCCGCCTTTTACTTTCCCTATAGTAATTGACACACTTTCACTTTCTCACCATGGCAACCACAAGGAAAGCTGCCAAATTGGGGGAAGGATGCAGGGGTTCATTAGAACAAATGATAGATAATGGTATTTCACTAGATTTATTGCAGAAAACATTTGAAGTATTTGGCAGAAAGATGACTGCAACAATTAAAAAGGAAATGGAAGAAGGATTTGCAGGGATGAAAAAAGATCTGAAACAAGAAGTTAAGAAAAATGAATCTGTAGGGCAACTGGCTGCAGACATAAGACAAATTACTGCCAACTGGAAAATAGTAGTACCTATGTAGGGTACCTTAAGCAATTAAAAGTGTCCAAATGTAGAAGGACCTTTACTCTTGCATGGTACAATGCCCTCTCTTCAGCTGTTTTGGAGCGAAGATCCCGTACCTGGAATATTTATGCCTCTGCAAACTGGAGAATTTAAGTCTACTGAACATATTCTTCATCAGATTTCTCTTTCTTGATATACAGACATACACGCACACATATACATTATATATCTGAAATGCTCTTATCTCGCTCTACTCAAAAAAGGTTTCCAGGTTGCAGAGTTCAAGCCTATGTCTGCTTATTACTCTCAGACTATAATCCTTTTGTAATATATTAAGTTAACATGTTTTGTGCTGCAGTATGTAAGATCTACCAGGAACTGTCAATAACAGCCAACAAGATGGGAGATAAATAGATCAGAGGAATACAATATCCATACTTACACTTTCATATTTCTGTGCCGCTAAATCATCTAGATTTTAATTTCTATTGCTGATTTGCCCACCCCTACTTCCATCACTACTGGAGGAAAGCCTATGCTAACCAAGACAATTGGTTAAACCATGGTTACTATAGTTGCCTCTTACAACCCCACTAACTGCTGATCGAGTTGCCAATTCAGTGCTACTGGATCCTATAGGCAGATACTTAATATGGTTTCACCTTTGCACATATGTGTATATGATTTTAAGATATTTTATGCCTTTCTGGATCTATCCCTTACCTAGCCATGACCCACAGAGTGTCAGTCACCAGGAAACAATAAAGCCAAACCTATCAACATTTCTTCTATACAATTATTAAAGCTAACGGAGCTGTGTTCTTCTTGACTATACTTCTATCTCCTGTCTCTTTTATTTTCTTTGAAGAAAAGAAGCATGATGAATATAAAGGAATAGTGGTGGTGCTACAAGTGTGACTCATTTATAGGTTTCATAGTATCAGCAGAAGTCTAGTACCATAAATTAGCTCTGCATAGGATTTATAACAGGCATTCCCCTTTCTAACAAAAGATAGGCTCTGTAATGTCCTAAAGATCTATAAAATTGTTATGGCAAAAAGGGCTTGTTGTCTAGAGTTTACTTCATCAGATGTCAGAACTCTTCCTTGCTTTTGCTTCTAGAAACAGCTTGTGATCTTTACTTTCCCCAAGAATAACATATACATTTCCAACTACTAAAATATAGGTGAATTTTAATGCACCTGTCAGCAATTTTCTGTCAAGCTATTGTAGGACATTGTGTAGAGCCAAGCTGCACCACTTGTAACCTATGGTCTACACCTCAAAATAAAAGACGAAGAAACATGGCTACAATGGACTGGCCAATGGACATTCTCACGGTGCTTGCTCACAGTGGCATGGTCGAGGTCTTGCCCCATCTCTGGGGATGATGCGATTACATCTCTCTCTGCAATCCACTGCTCCAGATCATCGACTTCTCGCTTCAGTTTGAACAGGTGATATGCAAGTTCTACTTTACGTCTGTGTTCCTCAGCCAGGTCTTTCAACCCTGCATACTGCTTATCTACTTGCCCCTGCAATCGGATTATATCTTCTCTGAAAAATCACAAAGAGAAAGTTTTGGAGACAAGTCACCTGTTAAAGAAAGGCAGCACAACCCAATAATATGCAATGGCTTGGGATTCTCCTGACTACTATATCCCAAAGGTTTTAGAGCTACTTTTATCAAATGTACTCACCCTTCTGGGTGGCCAGCAGATAGTAATTTCTGAGCCCGACTGGCCAGCTGCTTGATATTTTTTCCATATTCTTCTATGGATCTCTGCTGACGAAGGTGTCTCTTCAGCATTACAATGCCACTTTCTTCATCCTGAGATAGTAAGTAATTGAATCTATATCTTCAGAGTGAAGAAATTTCTGGGCCCATTCCAAGTAGCAACAAGGCCAAGGAAGATTAACCCCCTTTCTGCATGGGCCCCATCAATAGTCTTAGGTTACATAGGCTTAAACAGTTTTATAGCTGATCTTCCTTTTCTCATTGACAAGAACTCCCAGCTCCTCCCCTACTTCTTGCACCCAAGGCTCTCTGACGTTTTTACACCCTCTCACTGGCCAGGTGGAAAGAATGCTGCCCAGTTCCATGGGGCAATGGGACACAGCACTGCAGGAACCAACATGACAGTACATAATTGCTGCTGAGGATGTAAGAGATGAAGCCAGGAGGTGTGTGGAAAGTGCCCAAAGGATACATAATTTATAAATCTACCTGGGAGTAAGCTTCAGTGGACCTACTTCTGAATCAGGTTTAGTAGTACAAGATAATTCATGAAAATTCTACCCCTTCTTCCCAAAAATTGTATGCATTCCTGATGCCACTTAAGTAAGTAGTTCTTATCACAAACAAAGGATAGGTTATGCACAGCAAAATGGAATCAGTGCTGTTGAAAACATTCTATCACCTCCATTCTGAAGGAAGATGGGACATTTCCTGTTACCACTAGGTTATGGTGCTCTATCTTCTTTTGCATGGGAAGTTAAGCCACAGATCCATGGACTCTGGATACCAGCACACTGGTATTCAAATATATTTTTCAATACAGTGAGTATGAGAGAGAGGAGAAGAGAGAAACAAATGTTCTTTCTCTTCCACACATAGCTCTTATTAAAACTGCTGCCCAGGATTTGAAGCAGCTTGTTATAAACTATCATATAATATTGACACATGCATAGATGCACTCCAAAGGACACATGATATCATACTGGATTCCAGTCATGGTTTTTTTGCCAGTAGTGACATAAAAGAAGAGAGAAACAATAACTAATTAAACTGCTCTTCATCCTTGTTCCCCTGGAGCTTTTCCCGAGATAAAAAAAGAGTTGCAAGAGAATAAGATATGCAGCTCTTAACTGTTCCCAGGGATGAACAGGTCTACTTCTCAACCAGCAAGCTAGCTTGTCCATTTTCCTAGAAAGCCAACACACCTTGGGAATAGTCTTCCACCTGGCAAGTACTACTTCATTAGCATGGGAGGTGCTCTTACCTTTGGCTTCTCATCTGTTCCTATATAAAGCTCTTGTTCACTTATCCAGGCCTCTGCTTCTCCAGCATCTAAATAGTATCGCTGAGCCTCACTGGCTTCTTCTAGGCGCTGCAACCTCTTCAAGGTTTCTTCCTGTAAGGTGCTCCAGGAAACCCTCAACAGCTTGAGACATTCTTCAGTGTCTCTGAAGTCCCCATTTCCATCAGCTCTAGCCAACATGCTCTCTCCTCTAGCAAGGACTTCCTCGATGCGTGGGGCATGACCAGTAATTTCTTTCTGCAGGGTCTAAGCAAACAGTAGAGAATTTTTAAAGAGCTGAATGAGTAAGATCAGAAATGAGTTGAATAAAGTTGTCCCTTTTATTAAGCTGTATTATGGTACTATGGAAAATGAAAAAAGATGGCAAGATTCCAGGCCTTAGAGGTTGTGTGCCTCAGATCTGACATGTTTGCAGCTGCTACTGGATGCTGTCAGCTTAAGGGAAAAACACTAGTTTAACCCTAGTACATATAAGAACAATTTAAGACTGCCTCATGCATGGACTGAAGATGAGATGAAGATAAACATGGCACATGGCAAAGTAAAGATGCTAGGAGAAGTTTAGATCACAGTTAGTTGTATATGGAGAAAGGCCTTTAGACAAAAGCTTTGCTTCCATGTTTGTTAGCAATTACCATACAGACAAAAGTATGTTTTTGAATGTTCACAGCTGTAACAAAAGTTCAGTTGCTCTGTTAAAAAGGTGGAATTAAGTGAGGAAAAATATGCAGAGATGATGGGGAGACTCACCTGGTTTTTCTTTATAAGTAGCTGGACTGACAAAAGATTTGTGCCATGGTCAGTGGACTGAGCAAGAGGGAGTCGTTCTTGCACCCAAAGCTGCATTACAGAAGAAAGACTAAGGTAACATGTCAAAATGTCAAACATGTATACAAAAGAGGATGAAAGACAAATTCTTATACAATTTTCCTAACATCTGAAACAACCTATCCATGTGCCTCATCTTCTGATATCTTCCCTCTAAATTACACAAAGAAGAACAGTAACTAAGGGAGAGTTGTGAGTTTCTAATGGCATATTAGCCATCACTCACCAATTCATCTGCCAAATCCCGGTCCAATTGATATCCAGTCTTGGCCATCTCCAGCTCTTTCCTCTTCCTACCCAATGGCTCTAGAAGGTCCTGAAATCGCCTTTCAATGATCTTATGCTTGCTGTCCACTTCATCCATGTCTCTCTTGACTGGAGGGGCCTGAGAAAGCAAGCCTTCCATCTCTTTCTTCCGCAAGCTGACTTGCTCATCCAGATGCTGAAATGAGAGATCTTCACATTTTGTTGTCTCTTTGAGATGTATATTCTTAACTCCATCCCTTAGGCTTTACATGAGGTTAGATATCACTTCTACTCCCATCTAGACAAAACTTGAACAACAGACTGCAAATGTTACTTTCAGGCTGTTTAGGGGTGATTTGAGAGGGAGGTTGGGAATTACATCATTTTACTACAACAGTTAGTAAACTGTGGTTCCCAGGCATTCCAGTGGCTAAATTTGAGACATTTTCTGGCAGTTTGGGACTGGTTCAAGTGGGTGAATAACAAAGGTCTTCCTCCCAGAGTTATCCCCCATTTCCATTCTCATCCTTAACCTCCACATAAAGTGGACCACAACATTTGGCCATGTCCCTTTCTCCAGTGTTCCTACATCTTCAGTCAATCTCCTACGGCATTCTAGACAATCAAAAAGCTGAGTTGTAGGCTTGGAAGTTGACCTCTCTTAATCTAATAGGTTAATCCAGCAAGTAAAAATATTGTATCGCTATAGATATTTGTATAATTGTATTTTACAAAGTACTCTGAATTTCAAATGATGCACAGTTCAAGAAAAGGTGTATTTTCCATTTACAGAAAACTGATGGTTAAAACCTCAGAAATTATTAAATCATAACAGAAGTATTTGGTCCTGAGGAAATAATATGGATTGCATAAAACATGCAAGTTTAACACTAAGAAATATTGATAAACAATTTTGGGAAGAACCCAGGAGGAGGAGCAATTCCTACTCATTGTTTCCACGTTAACATCTATAGCTCATATCATTTTTCCACTACAATAGGAATATGTTGCACTTCAGATCTGAAGCCAAAAATGTGCTTCATAGTGAGTGTGGACACACACAATGCACCTGTCAATGCCTACTTTAAAAAGCTTAATCTTTTTCTAAATTCCACAACAACTTCAGATCCAAAGTACAGCAGATATCTATCCTATAACTATTATTTACCACTTCAAAGAAATCCTCTTTGAGAGAAAAAGCCAAACATGTCTTGAGAATGCCTGACTACATGCTATTGAGTTAGAGAGAGACAGGGACTTCAGGAGGACTGTTACTTACTTTCAAGTTCTTCAGAAGGATGTTGACACTTGTGAGATCTTTCCCCTGGACATCAGATTTTAACTGCTCCTCTATCCCACTAATCCATGCACTAAGGTCAGCATAGCTCTGTGCATAGAGGTCAGAGCGGTTAGCATCAAACAGGTGCTGTGCCTTTTCCTCTGTGGTTGCCTGCAGCATGTCCCAAAGTTGATGTAGATCCTTTAGCTTCTGGAACACAACATCTTCATACTGGGGCTTTTGTTTTGCCAACTGTTGCCCTTCCTGGAGGGGGGAAGAGTACAGAAGAGGAGAAATATATTCTCTTTCTCTTTCATAAAAATATAGGATAAGGAACACATAGCTAGTAGGAAAACAGTGTTCTCTAGCCAGTTAGCAATGCTGTGTTTATAGTGGTTAGGTAACGCAACAATTGCTGATGGTGAAATTGAAGTTGCTGGAATCTGGGACCACAGGGAGGAAGGACCCTGTGGTCCCAGATTCCAGCAACTCTCACTTGACATTCTTAAAGAATATTTCCCATAAGACTGAAGAAGAGACAAAAGAATTGACTCTCCTAGATCACTTCTACCTAATAGGAGAGAGCTGTCTGAAGAGGTAAAACAATGGGAATTTTAGGAGGAAATTACCATGTCATCTTGGGATTCAAGATCCTACAGAAAAATAAAGTGGAGCATACATGCATACTAGATTTCTGGAACACCAAGTTCAACCAGCTTAGAGAAGTATCCTGTCCCATGGACATAAATGTTCAGGTCAGAGGGAATGCAAGAGTGTGGATAAGTTCTTAAAAAAAAAATGAGATACTGAAAGTACAATCTCATACTATTTCAGTCAGAAGAAAAAATAGTCTCATACTATTTCAATCAGAAGAAAAAAATGGGCAGCTTAGGAAATCACTATGGATGCATAGGGAGCTTTCAACTGAACTATGAGTTAAAATGGATATGTATAGGAAATGGAAGATGGGTACTGTCACCACGGGGGAAATCTTATGGGGATCCATGGGCAACAATGACTTTTAGTTTTGATGGCAGTGTGACTGCCTCTGAAGACCTTCTGCTGGGAGACTAGTGGGTTTCCTTGTTGAATTGGTTGGCCACTGTAAGAACAGATTGCTGGACCAGATAAGTGAGAGGTCCGATCCAGCAGGGCACTACTTATATTCTTATTTAAGTATACAGTACCATCAAATACCTAATATTACCAGAAAGAAATGCAGGCTAATGCACAAAAGAGATTTAAGGGAAGCTAAAAGCCACAAAAGAGCTTCTTTAGCTATCTCAGTAGAAAAAGGAAAGGTGGGCCTATGTTAGGAAAGGATAGTATGATGATAATATGTGATGGGGAGATGGCAGATCTTGGTTTGGTATTCTAAAAGGGAAGCATGTTTCAGATGGATGTAAGAAAAACAATTGACAAAAAGAGGGAGTGGCAACCATAAGTTAAGAGATGGTTAGGGAGCACCTGGTTTCCATGAACAAGTTTAAGTCTCCAGGGCCAGATTAATTATATCTGAGAAAAAGAGCTTGCAGATGTCATCTTGGAGCCCCTTTCTGTGATCTTTGAGAAACTGTAGATCGGCATAGTGCCAAAGAATTGAAGAGGGGCAAATGTTCTTATCTTCAAAAAAGGAGAAAAAGTGGATCTGGATAATTACAGGTCACCTATTTTGATACATCAATATTGGGCAAAATTCTATAATGAATTATCAGTCAGTCAGTTTGTGAGTATTTAAAAAAGAATGCATTGCTTGGCAGGATCTCCTTTTTTGGTAGACTGACCAGTTTAGTTGAACAGCAGTGGACATAATGTATCTTGACTTCAGTAAAGTATTTAAAATGGTAAGTATCCCATAAGAGTCCACCAGAGAAGACAGCAAAATGTGGACTGGACCATGCTACTATTAGATAGATACTAGGTGGCTGAACAATTATAACCAGTGAGCGAAACTCAATGGTTTTGCATCAAGCTGAAGGAAAATATCAACGCAGCTATGATGCCACTGAAAAAAAGTAAAATGTAATCTATTACATCAACAGAAGTATAGTGTCAAAATCAAAAGAAGTTGCTGTTCCTCATTTTAGAAAGGACATTGACAAACTGGACAAATCAGGTATTTGTAAGGAAAATCTTACAAGGAACTGCTGGAAACTTTGGATATATTTAGGTGGGGAAGGGAAATCTGCAGTGCTTCCAAGAGCTCTTATGAGACAGGATTTTTCAGAATTGTTACAGAAGACAGGAAAAAAAAAACATTGTGTTTCAATTACAAGGAACTGGATTTAGGTTGGATATCGGGAAAAAAATTCCTAGTGGTAAGAGCTGTTCAACAACGGAAGAGACTGTGCCTCTGCAACCTATTCCACCTTGGTTGCCAAAGAGAACAGAACCTCTCTAGCAACCACATTTTTCTTTTTTCTTTTTAGGCTCAGTAACCTCTGCTACCTTTTAAGGCCTGTCAAGGAAGAAAAAAAAGAGTTAGGCTTTTCTCCTATCCAATAAGCATGGAGCCTTGCTAGAGAAGAGAAAAATCCTGAAAAGTTCAGCAGTGATCTTGTGCCCTCCTTGCTCTTCTTCCTTTCCCCCACCACCTACCCTTACCTCTATGCCTCCCCTGTCTGATGGCTGCAGTCCCACCCTCATGGCCTGATTTTGAAGGTGTGGGAAGAACACCACCAGGAGCAGTGGTTTTTTAAAACGTGGTATACAGGAGGAAGGCACATTGAAACTACAAGTATTTCCACTCATTGGGGAGGAGGGGAGGAGAAAATTGATGTAGCATATTCTGTTGCTAAAACTGTTGTACATCATGTTACTAAATCCATCAAAACATCTCACTTGTGTTATGAGAAGCTGCCCAGTTTTAGGGTAGGGGAAAGAGACAGGTGGCTTAACGCATTCTTCTCAAATGGTTTCCATCTGGGCTGCCTTCCTACTTGGGGGAAATTGGAAAATCCTATTATAAAGCATCTACTGTTTAACTGAACAGTGTAAGGAAGTCTCTACTTCCCCATTGTTCCTGTTTCAAATAGTAATCCCACATCATGTTTTAAGAGGAAACAAAAAACTGGATGATTGTAACATCTAAAGACATATATGCACAAAATTCCTGTAAGCTTTACTTTTGCATGTGCAAAGAAAATGTAAAGTATGAATGTTACAAGTATGTTTTCAAATATATATATTAAAGAAATGTGTAAATATGTAGCAGTGCTTTAGCTTCCCAATTTGCCATTATTTGAAGTCAGTGGTACATATTTCAGTTCTTATATAGTAGTACACTACACAAATGAATTTTTAAGACTACCATGGCATGAAAAAACTTCACAAACATCAATGTAACATTCCACTTGGCTGTAAAATCAACTTGGTGATTTTAAACCCACACTAACGTCCAAGGATTTTTAGACCATTTACCATTCACTGACAATTTTCCACTGTATTTTTAACCAGAGATACTGTAATTGTTTAATGACAGCCATTTTGGCAGAGTTTGTAATTATTATATGTTTTTCTTTGACTCTATTGTATACGGCTCAGCATTTATAGATTGGAGTGGTTTACAAAAACTGAAATATATACATGGTTAAAATAAAAATTAATAAATAAAAGGGCAGCTATATCCAACTCTTTCTCAAAAGTTCTACAAACATAAGGAGCTACAAAAATATTAAGAAGTGGGAGTGGGAAGGAAGACCATACTCATGCAAATCTGGGGGGAAAAAAGCCACACACCTCATCCAGCTTTTCCAGCCACCCTTGGTTGGAAGCAAGTTCTGCCATAAAAGCCTGATGCTTCAGCCATTTACTGTGCAAATTCCGTGCTTCGTCATATGATATGTCTTGAGCAGTAAGCATCTTTTCTTCAATCCAGGTGGTAAGCTATCAATAAAAGCATTACATTTAAAAAGTATGAAAACAGGAGATATTTCAGGTTCCTGTAGCATTTTACTGAAAACACAAATCTGTGATTTCTTACAGATATTCCCAGACACTCTCTTATTGTCCTTTCCAATTTGTTGCTGCTCCTGCTTTTTAAAATAAGTTTTAAATTAAAAAAAAATCTTGGCCAATCACAAATTTTGCTAGAAAGAGAAATGTAGGACCCGGCTTATCTATTCATTTCCTTCCCTTTCTCCAGATCATTTCTGGATTTCATATGAGCCCCAAAGTCTTGTTGGGGGAGGCAGGAATTGGGAAGGGAGGAGAAAAAAGGAAATGGTAGGGCCTGAAAGCTCATTCTTTATTTTCCAGCCACCTTCCCCTTTTTCTTTCATCCAAGTAACAGACAGTATGATTTATTTAAATTAATTAATTTAACCAATGATTAAAAGTATGCTCCGTTCAGAAGAAAGGGCGACTCAGCTAGTATGAGATGAAAACAGAATAAAATCATTTACTGCTGGCATCATCCAAAGCTATAGCCACTCTTGGGGGAAAAACAGGATAAGCATAGACTCAACCTAGATTAGCAGTAGTAGCTATTTCAAAATTCTTACCTCTTGGCAATTTTGTAGAAAATTCTGCAGATCATTATTGTCCTTTAGTAACAAAAATGCCTCTTGTGATTTTGTGACATTTGTCTTGTATCTAGAAATGGGAGAAAATGTTATTGCTAAAGAAAAATGGTTTCCTACTTCCTTCACAATAGTGTCTTGCAATTTCAGATTCAGTTTTCTCACTTATAAACTGTAGGTCTGAATTCACTGAACTCTCATACTGACATTACCTTTCTTGAATCAGCTGAACTTTTTCCATAATTTTATCAGAGTAAATATTTCCATCAGCAGCAAGCTTGCTCCCAGTGTCTATCAAGCCAGTAATCTTTTCTTCATTAGCTTCCATATTAGCGAGGAAATCTTCAAATTTTCGTATAACAGCTTCCGATGCTTCCAAGGTGTCTGGTGGCTCAGTGTGGGCTAGTGTATAGTCCTAAACCAGATGTTATGGAAAAAAAACATGTAAATGAGAATACAACATAGGCAGTTAAAAATACTGATATAATTACTACATGCTTTATACTGCATATAAAGCTGATTTCAGTTCATGCAGTCTCCATATTGAAGTTAATATGATGAGGCAATCATATGCATGGCAGCTGTAGACTTGAAATAGGCTAAGAGTGATTAAATAGTTGGGCATGCCAGCTGCTAAACATAGTTTTTGGTTTTCAGCAGGCATAATCATATTCTGTTTCTGCACTATTTCTCAAGATGTGCAAAAAGAAAAAAAAACTATTACATAGCTAACACAGAATGGGCAGGCAAACCTTCTTGGGCCATTTGACATGCTTAGAGGACATAAAAGTCCATACTATAGGCTCTATACATACATGTACATCAGCCAGTGTGCAAATGTGATCTCCTATTACTGCACAACATGCCACTTACAATGCTCATTAAAATACATTACCTGATTGGTAAGAATAATTTCTGCTTGTTTTGCATCTTTAAGAAACTCCTGGAATCCAAGACACTGATTGAGGAATTTCTCCCTGCTATCCCACATTTTACATAAGGCATTCCAGCCTGTCTCCATGCCCTGTAGCCGCTGTTCCAGTTGCTGATACTCTATATCTTTCTGACCCTGAGTCACTCTATCTCCTATCATCTTAACATTGCTGTAAATGTCCTTGTGTTGATCAATCTCTTCCTTAATTGCAGCATGATGCTGCAGGAGATGCTCAGCTTCTACCAGTGAATTGGGCACCTCTTCTGAAGCAACAGCTTTTTGTGCCTTGAAGAGCCATGCCTGGAAGTCATCTAAGTCTTGCAAAAACTTGTGCAACTTGCTGGCCTCTCCAAGGGAAGCCTCCTGGCTCTGCAAAGTATTTTGGAGGTCCAGCCAGACTCTAGAGACAGCTGTCAGTCGACTGTAGATATCATCAGCTAGGTCAGGCTGCTCTTCAGCAAGCCGATGGGCCTCCTGCTGCAGGACTGCAAGCCTGTCTTGAATGGCTGCTAGGTCACGTTCAATGCCATATAATTTCCTCTGCATGGCAATCATGCCTGCCAGGTTTTTACCAAGGTCTTGTGTAGATTCAATTACTTTGTTTTTTTCCAGAATCCATTTCCTTGTCTCCTCACAATCAACACAATAATTGTGGAGGCTAAGAGCAAAGTCAACAGCTTTTCGCCTTTGAGCCACCATTTCCTGGAAGACCTTCCACCTAGAACACAAAGCAAAATAAGCATTATTGTGATGAAATAAATGCCATTCTTTAACTTCTTCATGTATCTTTTTAAAATATATATATATATATATATATATATAGTATTATAATTCATACCACCACTTTGGTGACAGGTGGAAGGCTAGAGCAGAAAAAGAATACAAGAGCAAATAACATACTAAACTATCTAGATATTAAGCAGGAGAAGAACCAGAAAGAGTGGAGATAACCTCAGTGGAAGAACTCAGGGTAGTAGCAATGTAATTTTGAACTATATTTATTTATCCCAAAATACGCATAGAGGAAAATATATCACTTCTAACAAAATAAATCTGGTTTCACCACAGGGATACCTATTTTATCTGCTCCCTTTCCTTCTCTTTTCCAGGAATCCATCTTTGGAAGCAATGCATTATATGGGGGAAGGGGAATGGGGAGAGGGAATGGCCATCAATGGATGGTGGATGAACAAATGGCATTCCCTTAGTCTGTCTTGTTTGCCTAGTGCTGTGAAGACAAATTAGAGCCATAGCCAAACCAACTTTTTGTCTTTGTGTATTTATAGCAATACTTGGAAACTGTAGTCAAACAACTGTGGAGAAACAGTTGGAGATAAATAAGAGAAACTATTACCTGGCATTAAGATGCTCTTGGGACTGCCTCACTTTCCCACTGCATGGATGACCACTTTCTATTAGGCCACTCGCAGCTCGGTTGACCCCTTCAATCTGAGAAGCCAAGCTGTTTATTTCCTGCTCCAAAATATCAAACCTGCAAGAAAACACTTTGAATGAATGCCTTTTGAAACCAAACCCACCACATAAAAACTTTGTAAGAAATACCATCTAGAGTCCCAGTTACATGAATCCAACTTGAAGATAGCAATACAGATGGTCCTTGCTTAACGACCACTTGGTCAGCAACCGCTCAAACTTATAATGGTGCTGAACAAGTGGTGCTTATGACCGGTCCTCATACTTATGTTGGTTGCAACGTTCCTATGGTCATTTGCAACCCTATTTGTCAGCTTCCTACAAGCAAAGTCAATGGGGAAGCCAGCAGGTCGTCATAAATGGCGATCATGTGAAGTCCTCACTTAACACCCTGCGGTGATTCGCTTAATGACAGTGCTGGAATTTCTGTTGCTAAGTGGTGCAGTCACATGATGCCATGCTTTACGACCACATCACTTAGTGATGGAAATTCTAGTCCCAATTACTAAGTGAGGACTACCTGTATGTAGTAATGACAATGATGATGATGATGTCTCATGCACAACATCTAGATTGTCTCTAGAAGGAAGAGAATCCAAGCATAGAAGCAGCACCTGAAAAAGGTTTTTTCATGTCCTTGATTGCAAACATATGTCCTGATGTATGTATGTATAATAGGTTTAGAAGCCTGTTTCTGACCAGCTGCTTTGGGCTGGTTCAGGCTCCTTGAATGTTTCTCAGTTCTTCACTGTTATCCTTTAGTTTCATTTTAGATTTCCTATCAAGGAAATCACTTCATTGTTGTCAGTAGTGGGAAACTCTATGCAGATGAAAATTGTGTGTGATTTTTGCTACGTTGGGTATTCTGGCTACCACAGTAAAAAAGAAATGCATACTACTTTCACCTTAGATAATAGTTCATAATTTACTCAATGTGGATTTTATAGTATATAAAGTAGCCCTTAGTAATTACATCAAAGTAATCTGTAAGTGCCCTGAATAAACTGACTTGATCATTCATTCATAAGTAACAAAGTTACTTCTCTCTCAATTTCAGCTGCAATTTGTGTTTGTTTATACATACCAACAATTGCAAGATATGTAAATCTGTTCCTAAAAAGGATTCTTTGATATATCCAATAGCAAATTGTTGCATTGGATCAAGATATGATGGGTTCCACAGCTGAAACTAAGTGTCATCTTAAAAAAGGCTATAATAGTGCTTGGGGATGCGGAATTGACATATAGAGTTTGTGTTTCGCTGCTGCTCACCTTGATTCACAACATGCAAAAATTTGGGGAAAATCTCTTACTTCTACTTAATTATTTTTTTAATTTAGGACTCTTTATATTTTTGTGAAAGAAGATCTGTGCTTATGCTTAAGGAATCAAGTCAGGTATCTTTATTTAAGCTTTGAGTGCTTATGGTACCAATCTCCATAACTCATTTCATGCCTGTTTTTGGCTGGGAACACAGACACTGTTACAGCTTTACACTGCAAAATATTTGTGTCCCAGGTATGTTAAACTGGGCTTACATGCATAGTGATGCTTAAAAGTTTGTGAACCATTTTGAATTTTTAATTATTTCTGCATAAATATGACCTAAAACATGATCTGTTCTCCGCACAAGTCCTAAAACTAGATAAAGGGAATCCAATTAAACAACTAGTATTTTTTACCTATGTTGTACAACATCCAGATCTTCCAAGGTATCAGGAATCTCCATATGCTCCAGCCATTTCTCTTTCTCACTCATCCAAAGCTCACATGCATCAGTCTCACTTAATATAGTATAGAGATCCAAAGCATCCTGTAGCTTCTGCCTGCGCAGATCTGCTAGAGATACCACTTCATTGTACATTGTTTGGATAGCCTTGAGTCTGTTCTCAAATCCTGGAACATCCCGGAATTCAGCAGGGAAGCTCTGTGCTTGCCTATTCAGGTTGTCTATAATTTTCTTATTGTTTGCTACCTCATCCAAAAGATCTCTGTGCTTTTTAACCAAGGCTAGCGTGGAATATTCATCATGTCCCACATCATCACTGGATACCAGCCGATTAGCATCTTGGAGCCAGGCCATCAAGTCATCTGCATCTACCTGGAACTGGAAAAAGCTCTCTGCATCCTGTAAATTCTTCTTGCGGAAAGCTGCCAATTCCTGCAACTGGGCCCAGAGAGCTTTCACTTCCTCAATCCTACTGCAGATTTTTGATGCTCCAAAATGCTTCTCAGCAATCATGTTTTCTCCCTCTTTGATGGTCTGCTTCAGGTGGACCCCTAGGCCACGTAGCTCATCTTCAAAAGCTTTGTGTTTCCTCTGTAGAATGAGGATACTGGTGAGGTCTTTCCCATAGTCCAGGGAAGAATAGATCTGCTCTTTCTCCCTGATCCAACTTTCAGCTTCATCCAGTTCCCAAAAGAACTTCCACTGGCGCTTGGATTGGTCAAGACGGGCTTTCCTGTTTCCCGCTAAAGCAATCAAATCTTGGTAGTATAGTTCCAGGAGGTTTACACGATCACGAATCATTTTGGGATCACATGGCTGATAACCTGCACATGGTGTGTAGGCAAAAATTACAATTAACTATAATATAGAATACATTTTCCTTATTTCAACATGATCTAAATTTTTGGGTACGATTAACATAATATATGGGGATTACCTTCATAACAACTCTGCCATTTTTGTTGATTTTAAAATCAGGGAATTTGTCACTTGCAATTTTGAAGAGCAACAATGCAAACCCACCAAAGAATAACAGAGGAAATACTTCAGAAATGGTGGTGTGCTTGTTTAAAAAGAATGGCAGCTTTTCTGGTAATTGCTACTGAATATAAACATTTAAAGGTACATGAAAAGTCCCAACTTAGAGATATACCAGAGGAGTGTTTAGTCTCTAATAATTAAACAAAACAAATAAAAGCTTTTTCCTTCCTTCCTTCCTTCCTTCCTTCCTTCCTTCCTTCCTTCCTTCCTTCCTTCCTTAACTGCCTGCCTGCCTGCCTGCCTGCCTGCCTGCCTGCCTGCCTGCCTGCCTTCCTTCCTTCCTTCCTTCCTTCCTTCCTTCCTTCCTTCCTTCCTTCCTTCCTTCCTTCCTTCCTTCCTCAATTAGCAGCAGAACATGGGAGAACAGGGAGCTAATGTCCCTCCTTATCAGTAATGCCACAAGCACTCTAAAAGTCAGGAATACTAGCAAAATCCAGCATATCCAAACACAGTAACCCACTAGGTGAATAATTACATTATTCATAAACACCATACTGAGAATATGTCATATTCTCTATATAGGAGGACATTCCTGGGGAAAAAAAATTGAGATTGTAAAAGAAATTAGCAAAAACTGGCAATTATCACACTAAGCGACACTATGAAAAATTTCCCAGTATCATTCAAGTTCCATAATTCAGTCCTTATGTCCACAGTTCAAACAACTAGAAGCCAACAGACAATCAGCCATAGTTCTAAAGCATATATCCATCACCCTGCAGTTCTGAAATTTACAACCAAGAGAGGTCCTAGTTGAATGGAATGGATTTCACAGCTGGGAACTCATTCAATCAATAAGAGAATTGACCAAGGGATGAATGTGAATAAAAGCATTCACTTCAAACAACTACTAAGAACAAAAATTTTCCAGAGGCTAGATATAGGCTGTCCCTCCTCATCCGTTCCTTTTATATAGATGTAAACACCAATGATTTGCTCATTCTTAGCAATTTGACAAACACTTACCTCCTCCATTTGCAAATTTAAGGGCAGCTGCATTGACAGCATGCATCTTCTCTGCCTGAATGGCCATGTCAGCCTCCATCAACTTGTGCTTCTGAAGCAAGTCTTCTACTTCCAACAGATGCTTCCCAGTTTCAGGAGATGAAAGTTTTACCTGGAGAAATACAAAATGAAACTGCATTTCCCTTTCTCTTAAACAACCAAGCATGGAATGGAGCCTTGGCCCTTTTTTTTTTAGAATAGCAGTTTAGGATGATCCTGAACAAAGCAGCAGGAACAGCCCATGTTTAAGAAAAGCCATTCAAGGAAATATTAAAGTTATTTTACATGCACACAGTTGTCTCTTCCTATGGGCCTTATAATATGGTATTCTGAATCCTGTTGGAGAAGACACTTGGGAAGACAATTTGGATGAAGAAATGGAAGCATGCTCTCTTGAAACAAGGGAAACTGTACTCCCACACAGCTGGTGAATACCAGTTTCATGAAGATGCTTTAGTCAAGAGGCTTTTCAAATTAGCTTTCTAAACAGCTTGTAAGATGTCGATCAAGATATTTTTAAGGAACCGGATAGTACAATCAATGCTGCAGAAGTTGGTCATTTATCAGTCTGGGGTGTTGTTTTTCATCATGTGTATTTTATCAGACTTTAAGGAACGTGGTAAGATTCCTTAAATGTATCAATAAATTAAGCCACATATTATAATTCAGCGCTTGGGTCTCCATCCCTATTTTCCAACTTATCTCCAGCAAACCACAAAGTCCTACCAAGGGCCTTCCTTACTTTCATCTCATCTATCCAGTCAATGCTATGCAGCATATCTTGAAACAAATGCTGCAGTGTCAGATTCATCTCCAGCCTCTGGCGTCGTGCTTGCAGCAGTTCCAATAGGTAATCCCATAATCGCAGGATACTGTTCTTGCGAGCATTGATGCGCTTGATGTCATGGTAATTCTCTACTTCCAGTTCCTTGGCCACCTCCTCTATGGCCTGTACCCGTTCCTTATAGGCAGCTGTGTCAGTTTCAATGGCTTCATGCTTCTTCTTTGCTGCCTCCACAGCTGGCAAATCATTTCCAAAGTTATCCTGCCCCAAGTAAACATAGTTTTGTCAGCAATATCTTCACTGCCTATTGTCTCTCACACTGTATACCACAGAGTGGAATGCATGCATAAAATAACACAGCACAGCTTTTGTTGTAAATATGCAGGTCTTTAATGGTCCTTTAAATGCTTGTTTGTAACTGATCTATTATGGTAGGCTGAAATAATATAAGGGTGGGCAAAGGGATGCTTTTTTGCAGAGCCACCTTGTTTCCAAATGTAGAAGAGGCAGTGCTGCAACACAGAAAAGAAGCAGGGCACCACTTCACTTTGTAAAGCTACAATGAAGCAAACAACTCCATAACCTGACCTTTAAACAACAAATGATGCTCCTGCTCCTGTATGGAGAAGTACTGAACCACAAAACTGCATCATATACAGGTCAATACTTTTATCCAATAAATATCTGCTCACTAGAATTGTAACTATGAAGCATTTGGTAATTCATTCTATTTTCAGGACAACACATGACCTGAAAAAGAATGGCAATATACATTCACTAGGAAAGCACGCCATGTTCAAAGAACAAAGGATTTGTGGTATTTTGATGAATCCATCATAATTGCATCTCACATGAAACTCACAAAGCCATGGACGTATTGCTGGTGTAATTTGATCAACTTGAGTTAGTGTATCATGCCACAACTCTCTAAAATCTTAAATTTCTTAAATCCTATTTCTGGATTTATTTTCCATCTAACTTCCACCAAACTGTCCCCTGCTAATCCTCATCCAGAAAACCTGTTGCAAAACCCAGAGCTTGAGAAAAATGATTTCACTTATATATTAGATGTTTGCTGTTTGGGGTCTCCTGGTGAATACTCGATACATGTACATACTACTTGATGGGAGATATTTGCTCATAGGTACCCAAAATTCCTGCATGGCTCAGGCCACAAACTGTTCTGAATGTAAGAAATACTATCCCCCAAGATGACAAGCTCCATTCACATTTTGCCCTTCCATAAAAAAAGCAGTCTTAAAGTAATTATTTATTACCAAGTTATCAAGTATCAAAACACACAGACTTTCTGGCTCTGGATTAAATGTGTTATCTGCAGAAGGTATAATTACACATCCAACGAAGTCCCAGACAGTTCTTGATTACCTGTGCAACAAGGCGCTGATTTTCACTAAGCCACGTCTCTCGCATTGCTGCCTTGCGATCAAAGCGTCGGGCAAGCTGCTCCAGCTTCTCCTGCCTAATAAGCTCATTTCTCAGTGCTAGTTCCCGTTCGTGCTCTGCCTTTTCCAACTTCTCCCAGGCCTGTGCAAATAAGAATGTACTCTAAATAAGCTAAAGAAACTCCTGTAACTGTCATAATTATGTAAGTGTAAATCTATTCAACTCTCATTTTTCCATGTTAGCTACATAACTATACAATACCTTTCCCAATCTGCCGTTTACAGTTTTGCTACAATAGCATTATATTATAATGCAGAATGAAATTAAAACACAATTAAGACTGTGGCATTTGTACTCTTTTAGTCCTTCAATATTATTAAGGCAAATCATACAGATGTTGAGGATGTATCTTTGTAGCTCATTATGCTCTAATGGGCCCCCATGACACAAATCAGAACTCAAGACTGAACCTGTAATCTTCTGCATGTAAACAAACGTTCTCCCACTATGACCCTTTTCCAACCACCAAACTGAGAATTAAAAAAGAGAGAGAGAAGAAAAGCTCCACTGACAGGTTTCTTGATCTACCACATCTTCTGTTAAAAGACTCTATCTTAAATACCCTGTTGATGTCAGATACTAGTTTTCCTTCATGAGGGGTATACACTTTTTGATTGTTTGCTCGCATTCGGGACTGGATAGTATACAGCAGAACTTCTAAGTTCCCCTTCTCTTGAAATCTAAAACACACAAATATAAGAAAGCATCCTTTTGAGTACAGAAGATCTCAAAGAACAGAGATGTAATGCATGCCACACTGTCACTGAAATACATTCTGAATCAGTCTCTCAACAGAATAATTAAAAAGTAATGCTATGTATGAAATATCTTTTCAGTGGACTAAGTAATTGGAGTTTAAGGTGGCTATTGCAATTTATACACTAGTAAGGAAAGAACTAAGAAAGCTGGCTTTAAAATACTGGAATTCAATCCCTTTACAGTATTCAGCTGACATCCAAACCTACTGATAACTCAGGCAGATGTTCTGATCAGTTCTTTAGCAGGAAAGGGAGTACAGCAGTGGTTAAATCATGCTTCCTGTTCCATACTCAGATAGTTAATTTGTGGTACAGAAAGCCTCTAACTATACCTTTCACAGTTTGCAGAAGGAGGAATCTTGGAAAAACAGCATCACTAAGCAATCAGAAAATCTACATTGGTCAACATTTTCTTTTCACAAGATTTTTTTCTTTCTACACAAGAAGGACAAGTACACTTGCTTTCCTTCGCCTTTAGCCACCCAAGTGGATTTTTTGGCAACCCCCTTTTCAGTCAGCTCTGTTAGAAATAGTACCCAGCTTCCTCTCTCATGGGATGCAATTATGCAGGAAGTTATTAGATGGTAGAGCATCCTTCTTCTATTCAATGTGACGAAACACAGAGATAAGAGTACTGCTACAGTGTTTGTCAAAAGCAGATCCACTGTCACAGCAATGTTTGATTTGAGACACTGCTAAATGGGAGGTTTAGATGGCTAGCCCCTTAGACGTCTGTTGCCTTCAGTCCCAGAATCCATCATTTTCTTGGACTTTCTCTTTTTGGTAATGTTTTGTATAAATGTTTATGTTTTATGTGTGTGTGTGTGTGTGTAGGGGGGGGGAGAGAGTGTTTTAAACGGTTTGTGAGAGCTGCCCACAGTCCCCACTAGGGGGAGATGGGCAGAGATAAATTTAATAAATAAATAAATAATAGGCATTGATGTATTAGTGTGCTTAAGATCCGCCACTTGCACATTTGCTGTGAGAATTCCTGATTGCTGCTAATCCAGGTGGGGGACACAAGTTCAGGGATACTTGGGGAAATTCCACAATTGTTTATTCAGAATTAGGTCTTAAGATATTCCAGAGGCACCCATTTGGGGAGATGGGCGGCATACAAATTTAATAATAAATAAATAAAATATTCAGTGGAGTTGACTTATGTAAGTATGTTTCAGACTGCACTCTGTGTAATGTAATCCATATCCTAAAGGTTCTATTTCTGAAGCCATACCCTTTTACCCATTTTACTAATGCTGGGTGTCATTTGGTTCACAAATTGTTACTTAATGTCTTTGGAGGGAAAGGAAGAGACTTTTTCCTTTCATCATTTTAAAATATTAAATCAGGTGACCGTGCAAATACTGTATCTGCAAGTTCATCCAGTTTGAAAGAGAAAAGACTGCAGGCCTGCACAAATATCTTTTTCTCCTTCAAGCTGTCTCCTCATTCTTATTCATTACATCATCATCGTCATCATCATGTGTTAATCTTCAACACTTCTGAAAGCTTCAGATCACAGCCAAATGAGTCACAATTCAGATAGGCACAGTTTAAGCATCTTTCTCTCTCTCTCAGAAAAAGAAGGTAAACATTAGCAAAAACACTTCCTTCCAGTTGAAGGTACTTACTTGGGGGGTTTTTCCACTGTGCGGTATGTACTGAAGTACTGGAGTTGCTGCTGCACGCCTGCCAGAGAATTAGCAAACTTGCGGCTGTTAAGATTGGCAATGGTCTGTTCTATCCACATCAGCAGGTCTGAAGCCAATCCACTGTATTTATCAATCATCTTCTCAGTCTCCATTGCATGGTCCATTACCTGACAGGAAAAAACCCCAAACAATTCATACTGTGGCTCACTTGGCACCTGCTGCCACTACTGAAAATATGTTAAGACCTTTATGAACTTCCAGATCCTGCAGATGGAAATTTTCTACAATGTCAACAAGTCTGACTTCACCACATTAGAAATTTGGTGGGGCATGCAGTGGGTGTCAAACCAAATTAAGAAGAACCAGATTTGTGGCTCTAAAAGAAAATCTGTGACAGCTTTCATACTGGTAGTACCTCATCAAATGTTGAGTGTTTGAACAAGGATGATCATGCCCATATTTCATTCTTCAGTTCACACATTTGTATATTTATTTATAGACACACATATGCGTACACTCCATAAAGCAGCCTTCCCTTCTGTGGTATCCCTCTAGTTCAATAGAGATATCTCCTATAATTCCCCAAAGCATGGGTCAACCATCTTCTAACCTGCAGGCTCAGTTGCTTCAGCCTCTTGCTGGCACATGGCTGAACAGGAACCAATGAAGTCCATAGCAGTACATGCAACCTGGCTTATGGAGATTGAGAATGGTGAAAGAAGGCAGCTAATTTTCCAAATAAGGGCTATACTGACATGACCAGGAATAATAGTCACAGCTGAACCACTGACCAGGTTTCTAATAAATGTTACATGGTTTTTCAAAACAATGCAGTTGTGTAGATGCATTATGAAAAATAGTCATGGGATAAAAAACAGCCATGAATTTCCAGTCTGCTAATGTTTCCTCATCGCACACCTTTGCTTAGATGAGATCACAAAAGAAATGTTATGAAACAATTCAAAATGTTAAAAATTACTTCACTCAAGAGTTATATGACTGGGTTCTTACCTTTCCAACTCTTTTCCCTTCCACAGCAAGCACCTTCATTTTGGAGAAGTAGTGATAGAAAGCAACCACATAAGTGATAATGGATTTCTCATCTGGATTCTCCGTAAAAACATCTGAGCAGCAAATAGATTTCCAAGAGAAAATTATTTGTTTGAATGCAGAATCTGACAGCAGATAGGAGTTAGGTCTGAACCATGTTTCCCATTTTGTAGAGCTACACAATCTAACAGTGTTTACCATGGGATCACTTTGCTAATTTCAAGTACAAAAACAACAGAAGGTATGGAAGCAAAGCTAGGCTAATAAAAACTTATTTTCCAGCATGAATATTATTTATTTATTGGAGAATAATATACAGAGCAGTCCTGTCCCTGATAAACAAAAAAAAGTACACATTACTACATTATCAACTATAGCGAATCTATGGCAAAGATTTTTTTTTTTAAAAAAGAGATAACAGTACAGCAACATACTTTACTGAATACCAGGACATGAGTTTATTAAACAGACCTGGTAGGTGAAACTTGTGAAACACAAACATTACATATATGACTAGAACATCCTATATTAATTGTTGGAGATTGGTGTTGTTCATCAATGGTGAGGAAGAAGCAATCTGCACATACTGAAAGTAAATGTTTTTAATGTTCGAGGGCAGGATTGTCATCAAAACTGGATCAGAACTTAGCTATCAGTGAATATAGGATTAGAGAAAACTATGCCTGATCATAAATTAGCTATTTAACTGCTAGGTGCAAATTCTGTCTTCCTAATCTGATAATTACTTACATGTGTAAATAATTCAATATGAGAGTTTTTCAATCCTAACAGTGTTCCCCTTTATTTTATTATACCTATAAAACAATGCAGTGTTGAAGGATCGTCAATCTTTTTGAGTATGTGAATACAGCTGGATTTTTGAGAAAGTATACAATCAAAGTACAATCAAAATGGCTGGAGTCACATTATTGTGGGAAGACATGGGGTGCTTAGCCATGGTGTACTGAATAAACTACAATAAGCAGAGTCCACACAACATACTAAACCATAAATCATGGTTTTAAACTACAATGACTTGATAATATATAATTATAAAACTAAACAAACCAGATTCTGGCTTAGTGTAATGTGTGAGCTCACATCAATGACTGCTGAGGGGTAAAAAACAGCAGCTAAGGGTGGGGGGTAATCACAATATTTACCGCTGCATCAGGACAGCCCTTTGAATCCAGTCTCTTGCTCTAACAGAAAGTTCATTTCAGACAGACAAGGGCAGGACAACTTTTATAAATTATCCTTAAATTAAATTAAAATTAAATAAATTCTTTGAAAATCAGTATCACCAAAGTTATTTCTCCAGATAGGAAGATCTTCAAAATAGTTTTCTTCAAACACACAAAGCTTTCCTGATGTCCCACAATGCCAAAAAACCCATCCTTCATTGCCAACACACAAAAGCATACCTTTTTCATTTTTCAAACACAGACTCTCTCCCCAAGCCTTTCACTCAGACATACCATACAACTGCAACCCTAATTCCTTTATTATACAAACCCATGCCACTTATGCAGTCCTCCCCTTCTCAAAGGTTGCTTCTCATTTCTTCTCTCCCTGTGCTAGCTTTCCCAGCTTCAGCTTTCCTTTCTATTCTCATCATTCTTCCATACCTCTGCTGAGTAGACTTTTCAGCCCCTTTCTTCTCTCTTTTCTTCCCCCAACAAACTGATATCCTTGCTACCACCTCACCTGCCAGTAATTTTTCTTGCTTTTATTTTAGTTTGATAGAAATGGAAGGCTGAGCAGAAACAACAAAGGTGAAGCTTTGAGCTATTCCACGTTCTTCCTTTTTGTTCTAGGCCCAAGTGGAGATTAAATACATGTAGGGAATGAAGGAGAGCAAGACTGCTGGAAGCCAGAACTCTGTTGACTTCCAGCCTTCCAAGATAAAGAAACCAGGTGGGGTGAAAGGGGCCTGCTGAGTGCCAGAGGAAGCGTGGGAGTGTCTGCGGATACAGCTGCGCCTGCAGGCATCACATTGCTCACCCAGCAGTGAGGAATCAGAGCTAACACTCTGATATTCTTCTCTTAATAGGCCAGATTTCCTTTTAAACATTTTCAAAAATAAAATAACTAGGGTCAGCTTTATTGGGCAGAAGAAGTGTTAAATATGACAAGGTATTTTTAAAAATTTATGTATTTTCCATGTTAAGCAAAGAGAATGAAGGGGAAAAGATGATGACATGGGATGTTTACAGAAATGCATTTATGGAAGGCAACTGAAAGAATGAATTCTATCAACAAAAATTCTATATCATATACAACAGTTGATTTGTGACTACGCACAGCTTTTGAGATATTTATTTAGATACTGAATCTCACCTTTCTATGATAAAATCAAATTCAAGGCAGCTTATAAATAAAAAAATAGATCAAGCAAAATTAAAAGCAATTCTGACAAAAATAATTTATAAAAAATACCACAAGTAAAAGTATCAACAATTAAACATTATAACAAAGAATGCAGGTGCAGGGTTACTGTGACTATTCCTCTGAACAATGAGTTGGTTGTATGGGGATTTACAGTTTTTAGTTTTGTTTTTTATCATGTTATTGAAGATGTCATATCTATCTTGTCTATTTGTCTTGTCTGTTTTTAACTCAAGTTGCAGACTTGGGGAATTGTATATTGCTCAGAGTTGATTTGATTGTAGGCTTATAAAGCCTTGTAAATAAAATAAATGCCTGTTTGAAAAAGTGGTCTGAAGTGGACAAAGAGACATGACTCATTTTCATTCATTTCAGAAGGCTTATATAGGAGAGTTTCCTGACAGTTTGAGAATACATGATTGCATAAATACATAAGCATCCATGTTTATAGACTGAATTGAATTGCTTCATGAACTTTGACAGGCAAATATTCTGCACCTATTGCTTAGCTTTTGCAACCATTATTCTGTATAATTCTCAACTCTGTCCTGACAGCTCAATTCTCAATTTAAAAAGGCAGGAATTGAGCCAAGTGCACTCACCTTCTGGATCAAGAAGTTGCGTGATACCAAGTTGCCGCTCGGCTACACTGAAAGCATGTTCCAAATTGTGCCTAGCATTTGAGTGTTTCAATTTCTCAAAGTCAATTAGGTCAGGCCTACAAATGAAGGTGAAAAAAACTTTAAATAATATAGTATTTGAGGTTAGCTCTGCTATAAAAAATGAATTTGAAATTATTGTATATGGAGTGCTTTTGATCAATGTTCCAGCCATGCCTCCATACCACTTTATCCAAGGTTTTCTGCACCTTTCTCCTGTAGTCAGTCATCCTGTTACCATACACCACATAGGCTATTTTGGCCTCCTTCCCCCCTCCCTATTTTGTACCATAATCCACAAACCTTGGGTCTGCCAATACTTCCTTTTTTGGTGAGGATGGTGCACTTTTGGCTACATAAGCAATGCTACTCATTTTGAGCATCAGAAATGGAGAGGGTGATACTGGTCAGTTTTGTACCTGATTATGGAAGTAAGGAGACAAAATTCATACAGGACAGATGGTGGATAACAGGCCTCTGTAGCAAGTGTATGGATGCGCACTCATGTTATTAGTCAAACCTAGATATATCAGCAAAAACAATTAAAATGGTTTAGATCTTTTTAGACTATCCTTACCTGTGCTTGTGAATAAGAGCATTAAAAGCCAAGCCATCCTTCCAGCTGGAGGTGAAGTTGGTGACATTAACATGGGGATAGCTGTGTTACAAAGTTAAAAAAAGAGGGACATGTAAAAGATACTTTTAGCCATAAAATGAGAGCTACAAAATGATAATCTAATTAGATATAATTTGACATGAGGATGCACTTTTCTCTAAACAGAAGAGCCACTTTCAGCTAAACTTACATTTTCAAGCCACTTCTAATTGGTATTTGGAAACACAGATTTTCCTCCATTGGAAGAGTGAATATTTGGCTTGGGTGGATAAATAATAATTCAGGCTTGGGAAAGTTGGGTTACCTAAAGCACACTGGATATTTCTATCCATTTTAAATCCAACTTTTATCCACTTTACAATAGAATGAATGGAAAGAGCAGTTCATCTCCAAATACTCTTTTCCACTGAGAGAAAAGAAACATGGGTTCATAAACTAACATATTGCCCACAATGCTGAAAACAAATTGAGCTCTTGAACTAGATTTCCACTATTGTAGAAGAAGAGGAATAAGCCTGGGACCTGAGACCAACGTATTACATTTAAGTCTTCAGCAGTTGTTTGAGGCAAAATAGGCCTTACGGAAGCCTAGCTTTCAATATAAATCACATACATATAGTTTTGTTTTAGGAGGAAATATCCATATAGGTAGTCCTCGCTTAACAACCACAAGAGGGACCAGAAAATTGGTCATTAAATGGGGAGGTTGTTAAGTGAGTCACCATGTGACCGGACCTGATTTTATGACCATTTTTATGATGGTTGTTAAGTGAATCACTGCTGTCATTAAGCGAATCCAGCTTCCCCAATGGACTTTTTTCCAGAATTCACTTAATGACCATGTGATTCGCTTAACAACCATGTGATTACCTTAATGACTGTCATAAAAAAGGTCGCAAATTGCGATCACGTGACTGCAGGGGGTGTGTGATGGTTTGAGATAATCTAAGTGCAAGTACACCATCACACACCCCCTGCGGTCACGTGATCGCAATTTGCAACCTTTTTTATGATGGTTGTTAAGCTAATCACAGGTCGTAAAGGACTTTTTCCAAGGCCGTCATAACCTCAAATCGTTGTTAAACGAACAGTCATTAAGCAAGGACTACCTGTAGTATCTCTATGCCTCATTTCCCATTTCTAAAATGAGAATATACTAGTTTTAAAAGGGTTAATTTATTTAATCAGTATTAGTACTAAAAATAGTTTATGAGGCTTACCACATCACAACATATTAGATTTTCAAACCATTGTCAGTCTACTGAAATAGTTTTTCTGTAGCTTTGTCTTCACCAATTACAAGTCACAAACATTTTCCAGAGCCCACAAAGTGAATGTGAAATGTAAGTTGGGAGGCAGGGAGTATGGTGGGAAGTCAGTCCCTCCTATACTAAACAAAGCTTAGGAGAAATGTGATGGAAGGTAAAAACTATCTCAAGGACACAAGATATCCACATTTTGCCAAGTGGCAGTGCTGGTTTACACTACTAGCCATGTTACTGACAGTGGCATATTCAATATCTGATACGGGAAAAACTTCTCAAGTGCTCAATATATAAGCTCTATGGTGTTAACCCTTTGAGGAAGGCACAATCAAGAAACAAGAGCTGACAGGAATGGTTATTATTGTAGTACAGTGTTTCTCAACCTTGGCTATTTTAAGATGTGTGGACCAACTCCCAGAATCCCCCAGCCAGCATTCTGGTTGGGGAATTCTGGGAGTTGAAGTCCACACATCTTAAGATGGCTAAGGTTGAGAAACACTCTTGTAGGGTATAACAGAATCTTGAAAGCCTATCCAAGTTTCTCTCTACTACATCTTATACCAAACAAAATCAGATTAGGGTTACTTGACTTTCTTTCTCTTGCTTTCTTCTTTTCCAGGCCTGAATAGTTTTTTCTGAACCTTCTTCTCCCTTAAGTTTGTTCAACCCTTCCCCATTCCTAGGCCCAGGTTTACATTCCATCACAACTGGAATTTGCTAAATGTAGCCCTTTTATCCATTTCAGTTCATTCTTTTAACAACTCCATGATTTCACCCAGCCCAAAATTTGCAGATGATAAACAGTAACTTTCTCTAGCTTTATGCTAACTGGGAATTCTGAGTCATAGGTCTGAACTATCTGGAACATGGCGGGAGCTGGAGGGCAGGCCATCTTCGGGGAAGACGCCCCCAGTATGTCTCACTGGTGGCATGTTCCAGCCCTTCTGGCTCATTCCCAGGTCCTGGTCAGCAGGTTCGTAGGGGCCCTGGCTTTTGGCTGCTGCTGCTTAATTCCAGGTCGATTAACAACAAGGTCCCCCTCATATGTGACTTGATCACTGAGGAGGGGGCAGACCTGGCATGTATTACCAAGATCTGGCTGGGCCCCGAGGGGAGGATGCCCCTCTCAGAAATGTGCCTGGTTGGGTTCACGGTCTGGCACCAGCCGAGATGCCAGGGCAGGGGAGGAAGGGTGGCTGTTGTGATCTGGGAATCTCTAGTGGCCTTCAGGGGCATTGCTCCACAAGTTTCTGGCTGTGAGACACTGTTCATTAGGTTGGGCTCCCACGAACAGTTGGGAGTTCTGCTACTGTACCAGTCTCCCTGCTGCATGGCAGCCTCCCTGCCTGAGCTGCTGGAGGCCATCTCGGGGCTGGCGGTCGAGTTCCCCAGGCTTATGGTTCTGGGGGACTTCAAACTGCCATCCTTGGGGTGGTCCTCGGACACGGCTCGGGAGTTCATGGCTACCATAGCAGCCATGGGCCTGTCGCAAATGGTGCGGGACCCAACCTGAGACAATGGCCACATGCCGGATTTGGTTTTCTTGTCGGAGCAATGGCAAAGTGATCCGAGGGGAGATTTACAGCTTTCGCAGGGAGGCAGGACCCATGTGATCGGTCCACCCCTGGCACCTGATGGACCCGTCAGGGTTTCAGAGGGAGCTGGGGGATATTCCCGTGGACCTGCTGCACAGTCCAGCGGAGGCCTTGGCTGCTGCTTGGAATAGGGAGGTGGCTGGGGCCTTGGACAGGATTGCGCCTATGCGACCTCTCTTGCCACATCAGCCCCGACAGTCCCCGTGGTTTACGGAGGAGTTGAGGGTGCTGAAGAGGGTCAAGAGACGTCTAGAGCACCGCTGGAGGAAGACAAAGACTGAATTCGACCTAACACAGGTTAGAGCCACTGTTAAGGCCTTGTTGTTGCAGGGAGAATCATCAACAACCTCAGATATGCGGACGATACCACCCTAATGGCAGAAAGTGAAGAAGAACTAAAGAGCCTCTTGATGAGGGTGAAAGAGGAGAGTGCAAAAGCTGGCTTGAAACTCAACATTAAAAAAACTAAGATCATGGCATCTGGACCCATCAATTCCTGGCAAATAGAAGGGGTAGAAATGGAAGCAGTAACAGACTTCATTTATTTGGGCTCCAAGATCACCGCAGACGGAGACTGCAGCCATGAAATTAAAAGACGCTTGCTCCTTGGGAGGAAAGCTATGGCAAGCCTAGATAGCATATTAAAAAGCAGAGACGTCACCTTGCCGACAAAGATCCGCATAGTCAAAGCTATGGTTTTTCCAGTAGTAATGTATGGCTGTGAGAGCTGGACCATAAAAAAGGCCGAGCGCCGAAGAATTGATGCCTTTGAACTGTGGTGCTGGAGAAGACTCTTAAGAGTTCCCTGGACTGCTTGGAGGTCAAACCAGTCAATCTTAAAGGAAATCAACCCTGATTGCTCATTGGAAGGATCGATAATGAAGCTCAAGCTCAGATATTTTGGCCACCTAATGCGAAGAGAGATCTCTTTGGAGAAGACCCTGATGCTGGGAAAGATTGAAGGCAAAAGGAGAAGAGGACGGCAGAGGATGAGATGGTTAGATAGCATCACTGAAGCAATGAGCATGAAACTGAGCAAACTCAGGGAGGCAGTGAAGGACAGGAAGGCCTGGCGCAATATGGTTCATGGGGTCACGAAGAGTCGGACACGACTTAACGACTAAACAACAACAACAACTCTGCATATAGGTTAAATAAGCAGGGTGACAGTATACAGCCTTGTCGTACACCTTTCCCTATTTTGAACCAATCGGTTGTTCCATGACCGGTTCTAACTATTGCTTCTTGGCCCGCATACAGATTTCTCAGGAGACAGGTAAGGTGGTCTGGTATTCCCATCTCTTTAAGAATTTGCCACAGTTTGTTGTGATCCACACAATCAAAGGCTTTTGCATAGTCAATGAAGCAGAAGTCGATATTTTTCTGGAACTCTCGTGCTTTCTCCATGATCCAGCGAATGTTGGCGATTTGATCTCTAGTTCCTCTGCCTCTTCGAAACCCAGCTTGTACATCCGGTAGTTCTCGGTTCATGTATTGCTGAAGCCTAGCTTGTAGGATTTTGAGCATAACCTTGCTAGCATGTGAAATGAGTGCAATTGTGCGATAGTTTGAGCATTCTTTGGCGTTGCCCTTCTTTGGAATTGGAACGTAAACTGACCTTTTCCAATCCCGTGGCCACTGTTGCGTTTTCCAAACTTGCTGGCATATTGAGTGCAGCACTTTAACACCATCATCTTTTAGTATTTTAAATAACTCAGCTGGAATCCTGTCATCTCCACTAGCTTTGTTGTTAGCAATGCTTCCTAAGGCCCACTTGACTTCACTCTCTAGGATGTCTGGCTCAAGGTCAGTGATCACACCAGCGTGGACATCAGGGACATTAAGATCTTTCTTGTATAGTTCTTCTGTGTATTCTTGCCACCTCTTCTTAATCTCTTCTGCTTCTGTTAGGTCCCTGCCTTTTTGTCCTTTATCATGCCCATCTTTGCACTAAACGTTCCTTTCATATCTCCAATTTTCTTGTAGAGATCTCTAGTCTTCCCCATTCTATTGTTTTCCTCAATTTCTTTGCACTGTTCATTTAAGAAGGCCTTCTTATCTCTCCTGGCTATTCTCTGGAAATCTGCATTCAGTTGCTTATATCTTTCCCTTTCACCCTTGCTTTTCGCATTCCTTCTTTCCACAGCTATTTGTAAAGCCTCATCAAACAGCCATTTTGCTTTCTTGCATTTCTTTTTCTTTGGGATGGTTTTAGTTGCTGCCTCCTGTACAATGTTACGGACCTCCGTCCATAGTTCTTCAGGCACTCTGTCTACCAAATCTAATCCTCTAAATCTATTCATCACCTTCACTGTGTACTCACAAGGAATATGATCTAAGTCATACCTGAGTGGTCTAGTGGTTTTCCCTACATTCTTCAATTTAAGCCTACATTTTGCAGTAAGAAGCTCATGATCTGAGCCACAGTCAGCTCCTGGTCTTGTTTTTGCTGTCTGTATAGAGCTTCTCCATCTTTGGCTGCAAAGTATATAATCAATCTGGTTTCGGTATTGACCATCTGGTGATGTCCATGTGTAGAGTCGTCTCTTGTGTTGTTGGAAAAGAGTGTTTGCTATGAGTAGCTTGTTCTCTTGACAGAACTCTATTAGCCTTTGCCCTGCTTCATTTTGTACTCCAAGGCCAAATTTGCCTGTTATTCCGATTACTCCTTGACTTCCTACTTTAGCATTCCAATCCCCTATGATGAAAAGGACATCTTTTTGGTGCCAGTTCTAGAAGGTGTTGTAGGTCTTCATAGAAGTGGTCAACTTCAGCTTCTTCAGCATCAGTGGTTGGGGCATAGACTTGGATGACTGTGATATTGAATGGTTTGCCTTGGATACGCACTGAGATCATTCTGTCGTTTTTGAGGTTGTACCCCATTACTGCCTTTCCCACTCTCTTATTCACTATGAGTGCAACTCCATTTCTTCTAAGGGTTTCTTGCCCACAGTAGTAGATATAATGGTCACCCGAATTAAATTCACCCATTCCCGTCCATTTCAGTTCGCTGATTCCCAAGATGTCGACGTTCAATCTTGTCATCTCATGTTTGACCACATCCAGCTTGCCTTGGTTCATAGATCTTACATTCCAGGTACCTATACAATATTGTTCTTTACAGCATCGGACCTTCTTTTCGCTTCCAGATACATCCACAGCTGAACGTCCTTTCGGCTTTGGCCCAGCCGCTTCACTCTTTCTGGAGCTACTTGGAAATGCCCTCCGCTCTTCCCCAGTAGCATATTGGACACCTTCCGACCTGAGGGGCTCATCTTCCGGCATCATATCTTTTAGCCTTTTAACATTGTCCATGGGGTTTTCTTGGCAAGGATACTGGAGTGGGTTGCCATTTCCTTCTCCAGTGGACCACATTTTGTCAGAACTCTCTGTCATGACCTGTCCGTCTTGGGTGGCCCTGCACGGTATAGCTCATGGCTTCACTGAGTTACGCAAGCCCCTTCGCCACGACAAGGCAGTGATCCATGAAGGGGTGTTAAGGCCTACATTGTGGCAATAAGGGTGGCGAAGCGTCAATACTTCTCCGCCCTTATCGCGTCCGCAGAATGCCGCCCAGGGGCCCTGTTTAGGATCACTAGGTCCCTCCTTGGCAAGGGGGATGTGGGGGTTCATTTGCAGGGCTGTGCGGAGGAATTTTCAGAGCATCTGCAGGACAAAGTTGCTCAGATTCATTCCAAGTTAGACTCTGAGTGTGGGGCAGGGTCTGGGGAGATACCGGGGGACCGTTCTTACCCAGTTATCTGGGAACAGTTTGACCCTGTTGCTCCTGAGGAAGTGGACAGGGTCCTGGGGACTGTGAAGGCCACCACTTCCCATCTTGACCCATGCCCCTCCTGGCTGGTGAAAGCAGCTTGGGAGGTGACATGTGGTTGGATCCAGGTGATGGTTACTACATCCTTGCAGGAGGGAGTGTTTCCGGCCGCCTTTAAGGAGGTGTTGGTGTACCCCCTCCTCAAGAAACCCTCCCTGGATCCTACCATACTGGACAATTTTCATTCAGTCTCCCACCTCCCCTTTTTGGGAAGGTGGTTGAGAAAGTGGTGGCTTCACAGCTCCAAAGGGTTCTGGAGGAAACAGATTATCTGGATCCCTTCCAGTCAGGTTTCAGGCCCGGTTATGGAACGGAAACGGCATTGGTCACACTTATGGATGATCTCTGGCGGGAGCAGGATGGTGGAAGTGCGACCATCCTTGCTCTCCTTGATCTCTCAGCGGCTTTCAATACCATCGACCACGGTATCCTGTTGGGATGACTCAGGGAATTGGGGGTGGGCGGCACAGTATTGTGCTGGTTCACCTCCTTTCTTCAGGGCCGATCCCAATCGGTGCTGATAGGGAGTGAGAGGTCCCATCCTTGGCCCCTCCTTTCTGGGGTGCTGCAGGGTTCGGTTCTCTCCCCGCTCCTTTTCAACATCTACATGAAACTGCTGGGTGAGATCATCCACCACCATGGGATGAGGTATCATCAGTATGCTGATGATACACAATTATACATCTCCATCCCAGGTGAAGTAAGTGATGCCGTGACTGCCCTCTCTCAGTGCCTGGAGGCTGTAAGGGTCTGGATGGGGAACAACAGGCTTCGGCTGAACCCTGATAAGATGGAGTGGCTGTGGGTTAATGGCTCCTCTGTATCTGGGACTTTGTCATCTTTGGTGCTCGATGGGGTGACACTACCCCAGACAGACCCGGTGCGTAATCTGGGGGTCCTCCTTGAAGAGCAGGTGGCAGCTGTGGCAAGGAGGGCCTTTGCACAACTTCGGATTGTGCATCAGTTACGCCCTTTCCTGGATCGGGATGCCCTTCGAATGGTCACTCATGCCCTTGTTATCTCCCAGATAGACTACTGCAATGCGCTCTACATGGGGCTACCCTTGAAGTGTATCCTGAAGCTACAGCTGGTCCAGAATGTGGCCGCGCGGACTATTTTTGGAGCCCCAAGAAGGCCCCATGTAACACCATTGCTTCGTGAGCTGTATTGGGTACCAGTTTGCTTCCGGGTCCAATTCAAGGTGTTGGTTATTACCTTTAAAGCCCTACATGGCATGGGGCCAGGTTACCTAAGGGACCGCCTCTCCCCTATGACTTCAACCCGTCCCACCCAATCACACAGAAAGGGCATGCTTCGGACCCCCTCAGTAAAAGAACTCCGGTTAGCGGGATCCAGAAGGCGGGCCTTCTCTGTGGTAGCCCCCGCTGTTTGGAACATTCTGCCCCCGGAGGTGCGATTGGCCCCCTCACTCCTGGCCTTCTGTAAGGCTTTGAAGACCTGGTTCCGACACTTGGCCTGGGGTGGGGAGGGAATATGTCAAGCAGGGGGATGGCTAGCCCCATAGTGGCCAGCTGTCCGCAGCCTAATTTTCCATCCTGTTGGATTTTCCTTTTTTAGTATTGTTCTTAATTCTGGATGTACTATGTATTTTATATATATTTATAGTTTAAATGTTTTTTGTAAGTCGCCCAGAGCCCCCTATTGTGGAGGAGATGGGTGGGGGAGAAATCCAACAAAATAAATAAATAAATAAACATCAGGTTGGAGAAGGCTAAACACAGAATAATATTTTTTTAAAAAAAGTAAACCCCCTCCTCCCAAATGATGATCAAAAGGATTGCTCTAGCAGTCAAGTCTCATTTTCAGATTTTTAGCTGAATCTGTATGAAGAAGGTCATATTGGAGTTGGATTGTTTTTTAGACTCTCCTGCTGTAATTTTTTAAAACTCTGCTAAGCATTATTTTGAGTTCTACATGTATTATCACATTTCACACAGCACATTCCATCCATGCCACCTGAAACAGGATGTCAGCATGCCCAGTGACTTCTTGATGAATAGGAGAATACATCCTATCTTGATTCTTTGCTCTCCTCCTCTCTACCACTAACACTTCCATCAAGACTGTAATATTGGCAGAGTATTTAAATATTTTCAGCCTATCTCAAACAAAAAGTAAAAAAACAATTTCCTTAAAAACATCACAAATCAAACAAGGCTCCAAAAAGAGACATAAGGAAAACACAGTATTTGGATTCTGTACAGGAAACATTTTAGCACAGCTTTCTGTCCTTGCCCTAAACAGGTCTGTCCTTGTGATTTATTCTGATAGTTAAATGGTTTCATACTATCACTGTATGAACTGTAATGGTTTCACACTATCATTGATATGAACTGAATGGAAACCTGGTTAATTTTCACAGAGTCTGTGTAGATTTGCTTAGTATTTAATATTTGCTTAACTAATACCATAGGTTTCACCAACAAGTCACAATGTGTTTAATGAGATAAAATAGCTATATCATACCCTGCAGTTTTCATTTGACACCAAAGTAACAATGCATCCTTTGCTGAACGGGTTTCCCGGCCTTCTTGAGTCTGAACAATTATATCCTGGATCTAAATTAAAAGAAAAAGATTCCACTTTTCAGGAAAAGATGCTATTTCAGATGCTTACTTTGTGCATAGGTTTATTTGTACAGCTGTAATCTTCACACACATAACCTGATAAAGATCTTACCACAAATGATTTGTAGAAAGTCTGGCTGAAGCAAGGTAAAAATTACTTTTTTAATTTCCCTTCACATTATTACAACATTTCCAAACACCCTGTCCAAATTGCTGAATGTGCACTGTAAAATGATTACGATTGTTCTTCTACTGAACTATTTTGAGATGTAAATAAATAATCTGTTTTGAATAAAATACAAGTCACTTATGGCTGTCATCCTCAACAGTACAATCTGGAAGAAGCCCACTATAATTCGTTGGAACTACTTCAAAGTAAAGTCCTGAATCTTTCAAAGGATTACTGTGATAGACAAAATTAACTATATGATTATCTGTATTATTTATTTATTTCATAAATCCAGTAAGCTATTTTTCAATTAAACTAATAATTTTGCCAACAAAAAATCAGCATCTCCTCCAACCACTGAAAAAGACAAATTGGGTAGAGATTATTTTATAATAACTTCACCACATAAAAATAATTTGCAATGTTGCTCATATATAGAATTATCCCTTTTTTTCTTAATTTTTGTTTCTCTGTTTTACAAAGGATCTCAGTCTTCTAATCAGTGCTAGAAAAAGATCTAAATTATTCCTGGCTTTTACAGTTTCAGTGGGAGAACAGCCATGTTCCTCACCCTTGTAGATTTGGATAAAACCTGAACTCTTTTTGTATATAACAGTCTCTACAACATTTATTCCATGCTGTTTTAAAACTCTTATATACTACAGATTCCTTTTTTTTTTTATTCCGTCCAGTAATTCTGATGAAAACAAGTTTGTTCAGGAATGTGCAATTTTATGTCACTCTTTCTTTTGGAATTTCTCAATAAAGTAAATTCTCATATTAATTTACAACATACAATGAACAAGTGTTACAGAAACATTGCAAAATGCAGTATAAGAAACCCTGAAAGATAACTACATTAAACCCCTAGTGTGCCTACTTAAAAGAACGCAACCATTGACATGATACCAAGAAGAAAGCAAATCAACCCACAATCATTTTACTTTCCCAGTAGTTGAAGTTGCAATCCTGAAGAGTCCAACTAAACTCTGGGATTTTCTTCTGAGCAAACAATCATAAGACTTACAGTATTCTTATTGCAAACTTCCTTTGCTTTTTTATTTGCATCATTAAGAATATGTAAGAAAAAAATTCTTGAGGCACAGATAGTTGTAGTAAAGTTTAATCCACCAATCCTTGCTAATTTAACTCCTCCTCAAGCTAAGGGAAGCGACTGATAGATTCCTCTGGCTTCATTTCCCCTCCCAACAAATGTCACCTGTCAGCAAGAAAAACCACCACTAACTGGTGCTTTGAATGCAGGTTTAGCTGCATGTCAAGTTGTCTGATTTAACAATACAGGTATGGAGGAGCAGTGAGGAGCACTGGAGGCACTCCTCCTGCTTCACCCCATATGATTTGTCAGCCAGGTTAACAGGTGGGGAGGAGGGGCACAGAGTAAAACAGGAAGAGCCTTCAATAACAAACAGCACTGTGTTCAAATAGCGCCAAAAGAGAATGGCACTGCTGGCAGGAAAAGTAGTTACTCTCAGAAGTAGCTTATTCAATAGGCATAATGGTGTAGCAATAGGCAAAACAGCCTCTCTCTTCATAATAACAAAAACAGTAAAGAGTACAGCAAAATCCTTTTTGGTAGGCAGAAACAGCAGAAAACCTGTAATGCATTCGCTGATGCCAGAAATAAGAACTTTTTCCTTATTTCAATTGATCTCCTGTGCAACATAGAACTAACAAGCTCTCAAGAGAGTGCTAGTCCTGTTTTTTAAAAATAAGTTTAGTTCTCTTTTAAAAGACAGCTAAACCTGTGAACACAAGGAGCCCAAGTAAGAGTGACTGAGGAAGTGCTTGGGAAAATGTTGGCCAAGCATTGCTCAGGCAAATGCCCCTGCAGATGCCAAGCATGGCCATCAAGGGCAGCACCCAGCAACCAAAGGGATGGAGGTGTGTTTGCAGCTGCAAGTGGACAACAGGAGTTGGCAGATCCAGCCCATTAGCTGTATCATCAATTACACTGCAAATAAAGTGTCCTAGATCGGCTAAAATTGTACTGGGAGAAGAGTGAAAGCACTACTTTAAAAGTAGCTAAAGACAACTTTAAGGTCCCTCAGCTCTGGGCTGAGGGATGAGAGAAGTCAATGATTTCAAGGAGGTGGATGTCTTCTAAAAACAGTTACTGGGGCATGTTCATATCATGGTTAGGAAGCTGTGAGGATGAACCCTTAAACTGGGTATAACGAACAAAGCTGTTCCAAGAGACCAGATGCTAGCCTCTTGCAGAAAAAGTGCTACCAGATTCCTAATTTATTACCCCCATAGGCTACTCCTCCTATGCTTGTCTGACTTCGAAAGCCATTGTCTTTTCATATCACAATGAGTCAGATTAGTAAAACGGGTTTCTTGTCTTAGAGCAATTTCCACAAACGTCAGAATAGACATGAGTAACTGAATGGTGTCTGTGGCCCAATGGCCACTTTGACAGGAGTTCTTATCAAACAACAATGTGTGTTTACATGTATGTCTGTGTATAGGGTCATACCTGAAAGAATTGCCAGTGAGAGTTGCACCAAAACCTTCTGTAGGATTTGAAAAATCCATAAAGAGGGCTTTTAACAGCAATGGGACTGCCACTTTTACTAGAAATACAGTATTTTATGCATTGAGAGCTTAAAATTCAGGAGTATGCTCTCTGTTTTTCCCTCCCCCCTGCTTACAGCAGATCTTTCCATCCTAGGGTGGCAAGAGCTGCCTACTCCTTTCTCAGGGTTTTGCTGGGGGTGAAGGAGGTTGCCTTCTTCAGTTGCATAAAAAAAAAAAAATCACAGGACTAGTATATATACTTTAATAGACAATGAAGCCCAGCTTCATCAGTCTAACTTAGGTGAGATTGGGAAGAGGAATTAACTCTCGATAGCTGATAAGGAAGTGTGTGGATCTGAAAATTCCATATTGTAGACTTGCCTCTAGTTTCCTACTAATGATTTTTTTTTTTTCCTCTGTGGATTCTGGCAAGACTCACCTGGAAGCGCAGGATAATTGTCCAGATGAGGCCCAGCACCAGACGATGGTTACCATCAACAATGTCATGAGACCCCATGTTTTCCAAATGCACACGCTGCTCCTTGAGGAACTGCAGGGCTTTGTCCACATTCTCCAAACAGTGGATTCGCATGCGACCTTTGGTAGGCTTGGGCTGGGGAGTGAAGTGAAGGAGCTTTGTATTAGTACGCTAAACATATTGACATTTATCTACTCCATTCTCTGAATTGAGGCAACACAAGTTGAATCTGCCCTCTTTTGTTCTAATTCTTGCAATAATAGCAGGACTTCCTCAATTGTATAGAATAGGTTCTTTGCTGGCAAAAGAAAACATAAGCCTTCCAATTCTATATAAATCCAATACCCAGTAGGAGAGCACAGAGCTTTAATCTATACTTTGCAAGATTATCTACTAACCTCCTTGGCTACTAAAGATATCCTGTGACTAGAGGTCCAGATGTAGCTCAGTTTCATGGGACTCTGTTCTCAGAACCAAGATAGAACACACTTTGCTTACATAGTTAGAACAAAATGTGCTATGTGTTAGAAGAAGAGAATAAGGAACAATGCAAATAAAGGCTACTGAAAAACAACTTTCATGAGGCTAAGTTCACACCATATAGCAGACTGAAAGAAACTCTCCTCAGGGTTCTTTGGGGCTAAACATAACCTGCTCAGGTTTACTTACCTAAGTCTATTGGCCAAGGCACAGTACTTGGATGATACATTAAACCCAACCCGCTCAAGACCCCGTTAAGTATACTAGGCACATGGGGCTTAGAATGACTTTACAGATACTGGATATGGCTTCTTATGTCACATGCTATGAAGACGTGCATATTCTCTACATTGAAACAGCAATTTTGTTATCTATAGGCAATCACCCTGCTGCTGAGAAGCTGATATGATATTGTTTTCACATCTGTTGGCCTCAAAACAGCTTAAAGCACTGAGAACAAACACTCCTTGAGCTAACCAGTAAGAGAGTGCAAAAATGGATAGGTACTCTGCCCTAAACTACTACCATCCTGGAGCCACAAAACTCCCCTGGCCCCAACCCATATAAAAGAAAAAAAATATATTTTGTTTTTCCCTCTCCTATCCATAGATTTTTGTTTGTGAAATGAGGTGGTTGCTGAGGGGGAGCTACAAACTATCAGGATTTTGCATTTTAAAGATAATATTGTGTCTTGTGTCATGACACCACAGTACCTGAAGGTTTACAAAAGGGTACTGGCTGATTGAGCTCAGGAGCCATAAGGCAGTGAGTGTCAGTATTTCTTATCAATGGGAAAATCTCAAATCTAAAGAGCTGCAGCACCAGAAAGAAACACACCAGCATTACTCTGATTGCAGTGGAGCCAGAAAACATCAACTTGAATTTGAAACCCATAGATCGATCTGGAGTTGGTCTGAAAAAAAGCCTTCTGTGGAAGTGCCTTATGACATACACTGAGGAAAACCATGGAGATGAGCAGCTATACAAATGTGATAGATAGACAAACAGACAGACAGACAAGGATTCCTAGATATTTGACAGTGATAATGTTTCAAATATTTCCTTTCAGTATAATAACTTTGTTACAGTCAATTAGACCAGTACAATATTAAAAAGAAGGGAAAGACATAAAATATGTCCAATCCAGATAAGGGATTATACATCCGAAAGTATGCTAGTCAAGGTACTTGTGGATTATAATTAAAAAGTCATTTACGATAATTTATGCACCATGGCTTTCCTTTCAGTATTAGGATGATAGTTGACTTGCCTTACACGCTCTAAAGATGTGGGGAAATAAGAAAAACATTACCAGTAACTCTCCAGAAAGCACCTCCAGCAATTTGATTAGCATCCGTCCATCTCGGAGGTCCATATAAAGATCAGAAATGCGACAGGTTACACGTGCCAGGTGAGAGTTCACCCATTTTGTAAAAGTTTTCTTTTGCACAGCTTCCCGCTCATCTGAAATTAGAAAAAAAAGAATATCTTAATCACTATATTCATTCATATGAAGATTAAAGAATTGTGTGAATTCTGTAAAATTTCTGTTTCAGTACACTACCTGGTGGAAAAACTGGCATTTTAAAAATATTAACACTTTTTAAAAAATGCTAATCAGTTTTGGTCTTCAGAGAAAGATTAACTGAACTACCAGAAAAAACAAAAACAAAAAAACCCACCAACACAGGCAGGGCAAACCACTGGATATAAACAGAGAGCAAAGTCCATTCCGTTCTACCACCGAAGATGTTACCTAGCTGAGTAATGAAATGTTTGCAAGAAAATAGCCAAGCTCAGAGAACCTCAAGGACTCCACTGTTTGGGCTGTATCAGAAAAGATATCAAAAAGGCATAAAAGAATTTTGTTAAAGTCTGTACTTAATACTCCCACACAACTCCTTCTTCTTAGCTTCTGGTGCTACAGACACAGAGAGAGCTTATGGGGCTTGGACAGATGTGATATTGACTGCCCTGCTACTGACCCCTACATGTACCTGTGGGTGTCTAATGAGCAATGAGATGTAGCCAGAACAGGTGCTAATATTCCTCATGTGTGCAGAGGTTGGGATGCAAAAGAACTGAATTCTGAGCAATGGTTTCTTGCCTTTTTTTTCCACATTCAACACCAACTGTCTCCAGAAAAAAATCTAGTGCATCAATTTTGTGCGGGCTTTTATGCTCACAGATATCATTGAACAGTCTCTGGCAAGTTACTTTTATTTAGACTAAACAGCTTGCAGATTGAAGGCATTTTCACATGTGGACACTGAACCAGTTTAATCCAAATCATAGATCCCTGCACCCTCTGCAAAAGAATAATCTTCATTTTACAACATGAAATTCTATAACATTTATGGTGATCTATTTCTCCATTGGAAAGACCTCTTTCCTCCCCATTCTTTCCAGCTCCTGAATTTCATACAGTCTAGTAGATCCTTTAAGGAGAATGCTGACTTGATCTAATTAGGGTGGTGTCTGCTTTCCCCTTCTCTTCAGTAGGGGATGAGTAGTATGCAAAGCTGCTTGGGATTTTTAAGTTTTCCCTTTTTTGTATGGAGAGAAGAGTCAGATAAGAGAATTTTATTTACTCTAGTGTAGTGGAAATAGTGATGGTGTGAAGCCTCACATGTGAGTTCTTTCCAGTGCTTGGTCATATTTATTTCTGCTTTATTGTACCATCACTTTAGGTGTCTTTTTAGTCTAATTTCCCCCCTGTGGAGCTGCTCAGGATCAGTAACTGGGAAGAGACCTTACTGGAACAATCTCATCCAGCATTCTTGCTATTTCTTGGTTCCATAGGAATGAAATAAAACTGCCTGCCAAAATGTCAGGGAAATCCCTAAGTGTCCTCTGGAAATTCTCTAGATCCATTAGGTGTGTGAGATAGCCCACTCTAATAGTTCCACCATCCTTGCAAAGATCCAGGGCATCCTTTGCAGTTTGATGAGGAAGTAATCCGAATACAGCAAAGGACAAATATTAGCGTCCTCCATATTCAGATCATATCCCATGTAAGGAATGGAAGAAGGAAACACACATAAAGAAGAGAGAAACTAAGGCAATCCTGTTAGCTCTCCCGTCTGAAGAGAAAGCAGCTGTCAAAATAAAGTCAGCTTCTGAGAACCATCTTGCAATGTGCCAGTCTGAGTATCAACCCTTCATAAAATGCTCATGTCATGTTCCAAAGTAACCAAAATAGCAACAATAGTTACAAAGATGAATTAACAGTAGTAGAGCACTGTTTGAATCTGAAATGTGATAGGTCTGTGGCATAAGAAAACCCTGGTATCCTCTTGGCTGTGAACTAGATAAAGGAAATAAAGGAGATAAAGGAAATTCCAGTCTCTTACTCAATAAACTATCCATGAGGTTTGTCCTCATGGTCACAGAAGATCATACAGGCTCTGGAACAGGCAATCTGAGCCAAATGTTTTGGATACAGCCATAACAAACAATATTTAAGAATCCAGGTTTTGTTAGGGTCATTTTATACAGTATGTCATAGCAAATAGGTTCATTACATTGTGTCCTCTTAACAAGACAGCTGCAACCAATTTCACCTCCCTGATAAATATACCTATAAATATGATGCATGTTTACAGTTAACTATAGTTTTGGTTTTTCTCCAGAATGTTCTAACCTTCTCAGAACCCTTTTCCTTTGTCCTAAGGTGTCTCCCAAGTCATTCTAGGAAAAGACTGCTGCTAGTAAATTTCTTCTTTATTTTGATAAGCTCTAGGCTCCACAAAGCTTAAAGAGCTATTTAGTCAAACTGCTGAGCTGTAATACAAAGGGGAACTGAGGAATGAGCAATATTTTCAAAGCATAGCCTCAGCATTTTTCAGTTACTATTTCAGATTTTGTAGTCCTGACTTGAATTACATGGCAGAATCAAGCCTTCAGTAGAGTGAAAGAAGCTTATTGTAGAATTTTCTTTATTACTAAAGTTAGAGCAGACCTCTCAGTAATTAGCTAAAGATACAGTGGGTTATCCTTTCATTGGGCATTTCCTACATTACAAATTTATGATTTTATGATGATCACTGCTTCCCCAAAACACAATCACCCTTTTTAGCTCATTATTTCTGACAAGAAAAGGGTGTCCAATTGGGTTAAGAGAAAGTAAAAGTCTAATTAAGCTCATTTGCTTACTCATGATGAAACTTGTACCTAGAAAAACACATAAGGATCTAACATCTCTTCTTAAAGAAAGTACTCAAGTGATACATTTGATAAAAGTGATGTTCAAAATCAATTTTCGAAGTCATCAAATATTGTACCTCTCTGAAGAGGCTGGATTAGATGGAGATTGTTAGAAACACTATTTTTCAATGTTTCTGCACCAAATGTGGTACTGGCTCATCCTCCTGACATTTATGTTTTGGAGATCCACAGGATCTTACTTTATTCATTCGCCTACATGCTATTTGACATTTGCATAATGTTTATGTAAATAAAGCTACTGGATTGAGATGTCACTAATATGCCATCCAATTCTATTTCCTTTTTTAATCTAATTCAGGGTTACATTCAGTTTGGGGATAAGCACTCATCTATCTTGTTTTTAAAAACTCAAAAAGCTTCTGCAGTTTGGAGGATCTTTTATCAGATTAGGGTTACTGCTATGTTGCTGTATGTCAGGCTTCCTTTAAAACCAATCCAGAAGGTTAATTTAGGCTGTGTTTGAATCAAACCAAGTTACTGCATTAACCAATTTCTATGTTCATTCAATGCACTAAATAATAAACTAATTGTGTTATATTTCCACAACAAACTAAAAAAAACACAAACTAGTGTAGATTAACATTATCAATCTTAAAATGTCATGAATGTATCTGCTAGATATTTATTTGACCACCTTAAGCATGTTGTATAAATAGAACTTTAATCTAGAGTACGGCTGCTAGATTTTAAACTGGAACTGGGCAATTTAAATCTACACGCAAGTGTTTCATTACCTGCATTGGCTTTCAGTTTAAATCCATTTTAAATCCTGTTTTTGACCTTTAACAGGCTGAGACCAGGTTATAGCACGAAGGATCACTTCCTTCCATATGTATCTAATTAGGAATTTAGATCATCCTCAATAACCCTTCTCCATCTGTCTCCACTAAATAAGATATGGCTGAGCAGATTTTAAAGTTTTAAATTCTAATTAAGTTGCTGTTCCATTGCTTTATGATTAGTTACACTATTTTAATTATATTGCTTGTCACCAAACCAAGACAGAGGGTAAAGCTGCTGAGAATAATTGATTAAAGCTTCTCAGCCACTTCGTAGGGCTAGAGTACTCAAGAATCCTAAATTTGAAATCAGTACATCACATTTCCCCCTAAAAGAGACTTGAAGATGCCTTGCTAGTTGTTCTTTAAGGTCAATTCCTCCTGATACTGTCTTTGTCTCATCCCTTGCCATTCACTGAATTTGCCTAACTTTGCATTTAGCTGATCTGATATTAAAGTGGAGACTTCTATCTTCTCTTGATACAAGCCTTACCATACGCATGATTTCTGGCACTTCAGTGGTGACAAAGGTGATGACACCATCAGGGGCTGCGATATGTCCAGCTCCCATGGCCATATTTGGTTGTGACATATACCCACTCTCTTGTCTAGTCACTGACTGCTGTCTTCGTTTGCCATCTTGATTTGCACTGATTGACTGACATGGTATCTGACTTCCACCAGCATTGCCCCAATAATGTCTGGCTGGCACTTTATGTATCTACATGCAAAGTCTCTCTTTCAAGCTCTCTCTGAAGAAAAAAATGTAATTGCAGCAACAAGCAGGGATGATAGGGAGACTGACAAATGTCTAGAACGGAGGGCATGTAGCCTTAGAGTACTAAACTGTAAATACTGTGATGTTATACCACTGTCCTGTGATTTTCAATAATTAAAGATCCAGTGACCTCCCCCCCACAAAATAAGACAGTGAGGCCTCAAGATAGATCCATCCAATATTACTCAGTAAGCCAAATGCTGATTATCAGGCATATAGAGTAGACATCAAGGTTTTGAAAAACCTCTAATTTTTTTCTGGCTATCTGCAAGTATAAAAACAGGGGAAGGGTATTTCAGTAGCTAGTAGGCTGCAACAGAAGGCAGTTGGATTTTGTTAGGCTTAGAAGCCACACATTGTATGACCTTATTCTATGACAATGGAGCTCTCAGACTGCTTTTAGAGAAACAAAGGAAAAGCAGGGAAGGTGTGATGGAGGACTTGGATGAGAAGGTTCAAGGACAGAAGCATTTCCTCAGCCCACAGCGTGAGTCTGGGAAAGTGAAAAGGATGAGACTGGCACCACCCTAAGGAATTCGTAGTGTTTAGTTGCAGGCTTTGGGAGTTAGAGTTAGTCTAGCGAGATTCTGTCTAGCAGGTGCAAGCTAATAAAGTAACCGAGCTGTTCCAGTACTGTCTCATGGAGTTTCTTGGGCTGAACCTGACAGAAGGGAAGGGAAAAAGGAAGGTTCACAGTTGCATGTATTCTTGCCTCAAAAAGAGAGAAAGTTTGGGATCAAACTTTTAATAAATCTCTCTGTTTTCAAATGCAAGACATTTTTACCTGCTAGAGCTTTGATCCGGGATCTCTCAAAAAGCCTGGCAGAACTGTTGTCATTGTCCAACTCATCATCAGAGGCTTCCCATCGAGCATTGATTCGACTGTACTGCGGCTGAATCTCCAAGTGATCAAAATCAGTGGCTGATGTCATGTTCTGGGAGTTCTGCTGCTTCTCTAATTTCGGCTATCATCAAAAGCCTCCTGAAGGGATGTAAACCAATGTTACTGGTCCAATAAAAAGTGCCCTATGTCTTTCACAGTCACTCCATGACACAAACCACCCACATATTTTAAATTAGTTGTAAGGTATGATTGTCTCTCTCACACACACATATGCTAACTCTTGCCTGAAGAATTGTAGCAGCCTCCATTAGGATATTTGAATGCATCAGAGTTAACTGTGACCAGCACGTGTGGTTACAGGAAGATTATGCTTATTATAGCATCACTAATTAAACTATTATATGAAGCTTTTACAAAGCTAAAAAATATAAATTGTAAATATTCAGAAATGAAATAAACCACAATGGTAAAATAGGTCAACCCCCCCCCCCAAATATTTTCCAATATGCTACTAAAGTGACTGCAGATGTAAAGAAATCAAGATGCAAACAATCTAACTATACTGACAAAAAAGTTACACTTTTTAAAAGGTTCAAGGTCCAGATAATTTCATTTTAGTGTAAAATATACTTCTCAGTAAAAACCTTGAGGTTATAATAAAGGAGCAGCAACAAAAAGCTCCTTAGTAAACTAATTGCTGATTTATCTCTACTACAGGGAGGATCGCACTTAGGAACAATAATGTCAATTGTCTGGTTCATTTTGGTGTTCCAAAGATGGCCAGGACTTCAAGAGTATTAATAGCAGAAATCCCTCAAATACATTCAAGAAATCATCATGGTTGATCAGGTGTCTGGGTCAAATCTTTTACCCCCCTCTACCCCTGCAGAAGTTTGTAGCACACACACACACCCATCTAAAACTGACCAAATAGGGATCTGTTTAACACAACAGAGTTAGAGAGGGATCCTGCATCCTGCAAACACCAGCTCTAGCTATACAGAATACCAAAACCAGCATCTGCTCTGCTACATACACAGGACCAGATGCAAACTGGGGCAGATTCATGAGTATTGTGCCATACACGGAAGTCCTGAGCCACACCTATCTGAGCAACCTCTACATGGGTACTGAAATCTCCCAGAATAAGAAGTCTTAACGAATTGCACTGCTATACTAAAAATCACCCTATATAATTCCACAAGGGAGATAGTTGTGCAGCAGAAGGGATTGTACACTAACACTATCCCTACACTGCCCCAGCAATCTAAACTAAGCAACAAACACTTAAAATGGACACATTTTCAGATGGACCTTCTGGTCACTAAGATGAAATTCCTATAGATGATGGCTATGCCACCTCCCCAGCTTCCAAGCCTAGCCTGTTAGATTACAAAGTAGCCTAGCAGTCAGTGCCTGAAGATACAAACTCCCCATGTTTTCTCAACCAAGTTTTCATGATACATACCAGGTCAGCACTTTCATCCAAGATTAAATCCTGAATAATGGTCTTACTAGCAACTGATAGCAATAAAAAGAACTTTCAGGTTGGAGCACTCATCTTCTTTGTCACTTTGACTTATCTGGTTGAAGGAAGGGAGGGAGCAAGGAAAACTAACCAGATACCTGCTCTTCTTTTCCTGCAGGGCCCAGGAATGTGGGAAAATGGTTGCAGCTTCTCACTATGTGTCAGTTGGTATCTTAATATTTACTCCCTCCATTCCCACCTCCCTGGCACATCTAATAAGAACATGCAGCAATAAAAGCAGCAGATTAAAGCCCAGGTTTTTCTCCCTTATAGAATAACAGCATGGCTCTATAAGGGCCACTTTAAAACTTTCCAAAGGGGCATTTCTCCCCCTTGAAGTTGTCTCTATAGCAATGACTCTGACATCTCAGGGCAGCATTTCTCCAGGAGCTGATGAAGCCTCTTGCAGAGTGGCTTCAGCTGGAGCAGATATTCAGGCAGTCCTAGTCTTCCAAAGAGAATTGTATCCCCAAAACAGCAGGTGGGTGAAGAGATAGGCAAATAGCTAGATGGTAAAGTATCTCCTTTTCCTCATACTATATACCTGACAGGGCATTTGTTGCCTCTCTCACAGTGGATACTGTTATTAAGCAGGACACATACAGGGCTTCAACCATCTCCACAGCCTACAAAGTTGCATGTGAACTGGTTTTGCCCTACCATAATCTACACAATACTTTTAGTAAGATAATGTCTAATATTCACACCCAAAATGTACCTAGTTTCCTCTTCCCAATACTTTCATAAATTCTGTAATGAATTCTTATGCCAAGCTTTCTCTACAACAAAGGTTTTAAAAATAACAGTGTAAAGCAACGCAGCTATTTGATAATGGTTTGTTTCTTTTCCTTTCAGTACTACCATTTCTTTTGGGTTAATTACAAACGCATTACAGGTAGTCCTCAGTTAACGACAGTAATTAGGACCAGAATTTCCATTGCCAAGCAATGCAGCTGTAAAGTGTAATATCACATGACCCCATCGCTTAGTGACAGCAATCCTGGCACTCCCTGTTGCCATCATTAAGTGAGGATCATGGGTCATTAAGCAAGTCCCAGGCAGCTTGCAAGCAGGCCAACAGGCTGTTGCTGGGCGGGGGAGGGTGCAAGTGACTTACCAGAGCAACTTGCAACCTTCCCTGCTAGCTTCCCCATTGATGTTGCTTGTGGTCAAGCTGGGACGGTTGCAAATGGCAATCATGTGACCACGGGACACTGCGACCATTGTAAGGGTGAATTGGTTGCCAAGCATCCAGATCGCCATCACGTGACCGTGGGGGTGCTGGGACACCAGAACTTCAAGGCCTGGTTGTAAATACCACTTATTCAGCGCTGTCATAACTTCAAATGGTCACTGAACAAGTGGCCATTAAACAAGGACTACCTATATACTAAATATACAGTATACTTAATATACTATATACTAAGAAAAGCAGATCACAGAAATTATGTCATTTTCATCATTTCCATCAAGATCAGATGACCCAATTCAGTTTATCTAATTTATACAGAAAACAATATGCTCTAAGCATAAAGTAAAAATGATTTTTTTACCTCAGTGAGATTTGTCTGCTTCATGTTCTTTTTTTTCTAAGATCCTTCCAGCAGATGCCTTTATAGTAACACACATTTAATTGATTTGATCTTATAATGGGTGTTCACAAGGGACAAATGTCATGTGTGTGATGATCACACAATTACCATGACTCACAAGTTGTGATGCCAATACATAATTAGCATGTTTACATATTTTTTTAAAAATAATTTTATTAAAAGTTTTAATTACAATAGTAAAAGATAATACAAACTAAAAAAGAAAAGAAAGAGAGAATAAAAGATGCAAGAAAACAAAGAAGAAAAATAGAAAAAGGAAAAAAAAAACCTAAAAAAGCAACTTCCCACTCTTATCACAAATATAAATAATTTCACTATCTCTTCACCTCTTCTTAATTAGCAGATATAAAACTCTTCATCCCATAACTCAACTCTTAACTATAGGTAAATCCAATAAGTAACGTCTGCTCCAATCCAGGTGTCAGCAAAAAGTCCAAACAGAGCCCTAAAATAATGACATTAATTAACAAATGTAAAACTCATCATTCCAATATCTCAACTTTTAACTGTAATCAAATCCACATTTAAAAGGAATAAAGTGGTACCACTATCCTAGTATGAACAAAAGACTAAAATTTAACATGACAAAGAGGGACAATTTCTACTTTAAAGAGAACAAGCTTACAAAGACCCCTTACTTTAAGTTAATGGACAATTAGATACAAGCCAATTTAGATGCTGTCACATTACATAAAGTGTCTGTAGGGAAAAAGACTTAAACACCAATATCATTCATGAGTCATCGTTCTGATATCATCTCAGTTTGTTACAGATGCTGCTAGAAATTTTCCCACCAGACCTAAACTTGAAATTAAAGTCTTAGTTTAAGACTCTGCTTATAAGGGATTAATATCTCATCCAATTTAACAAGTGCAGATCTGCTCAATGATCATTAATGACATGGCCAAAAAACTATAGAATCCTTCTTGAATACCTAAATTTTTCAATTTTGCCCCAGACAAGGTGTATTCTACATGGGACTCTGAGAAATAATTATATTTTTAATTAACTTTTGAAATTTAATTTCCTTAAGGAAATTTTCTTTCCAAGCTGCAAAAGTCCATACAACCACTAGATGGTAGGAAAGATATGCAGTATACTTAAACTTGCTGCTACCTAGTTCAAATCTGGTAGCCCTAGTTTTCTTCATTTTATCTGTATATTAACTAGATGCACAAAATAATGGGAATAAGTAAAGCTGCCAACCCCTCCTATAATTTATTTCTTTAAAAATACTATATTTTTTCTCGTTGCTTATTATTCCAATCATAGCCATCTTGTTCTCCAAAATCTTTGTTCTTTTCTCCTGTTCTGTAGCACAACTGTTTTCCTATGCCACATTTTATTCATGTGGTTTACATAGGCAGTTATGAGAGTATTTGTGTACATACATGTGCATGTTCATGCACACACACACAAAATTCTGTATCTAAAAATGAGATTTCCACTTGCCACTATTCACTTAGCACCCAGTGGTTTCTACTGAACAACATTCTTAACCAGCAGGTTTATGGTAAGAATTGTAATTATGGCATGGGGTACATACAATAATTCAAATGATTAATTTTGAGATGTGTTATTGTAAAGACCAAGAAAAATTATGTGCCAAATATAATCACGTGACCTCACATAATATGCCAAGCTATTATTGGAGCTGGTTATTGCTTGATTTAGAGAACACTGTGAGTGAAGAGGTCTTACAGCTCTGTTGTGGCATCTGTCCACCAGGACATTTTGGACTATTTAAAACCACCATTTCCTTCTACCATGATTTTTGACAGCCATGCATTAGGATGGATATCAAGGCCTATTTAGTCACCATACCAAACCTCTCATCACCAAGCCAGCTAGACTACTAATTTCCCTACTCCCCAAGGGAACTTTCAGACACAGTTTCCTTGGACTTTATTACTGATATTCCATGTACTAAGGCCTGAGATGCCATTCTGGTAGCAGCTGACCATTTTTCTACGGTGGTTTATTTCATTCACTGTTGTGGCCTCCTGACAAAACTCATCTATTTATTTGACAAGTCTTCCGGAACCACAGCCTGTCCAAACATTTAATTTCTCATAGAGATACATAGTTCATGGCATATTTTTGGAAGGCTCTATTTCAACTATTGGATGCTAAGCTCCACCTGTCCTCTGGCCATCATCCACAGTCGGATGTGGAAATGGAGAAGATAAATGCCACCTTAGGGTAATATCTTTGTTGCTATGTAAACTACCAGTAAGACAACTGGCTGAGTTTGCTTATAATAACTCAGTTCATGCCTCTACTCAGATGTCACCATTTCAGGCCACTTAGAGCTACCATCAATGCCTCCTGCCAAATGCTTCCTAGCTCTTCCCCATTTCAGATACCTTCCATTTTCTCCAGTAACTGCAAGAACTGGCTCATATTAAGTTCTTCTACAAGCTCTCCACTGATTATCATTGCCAGAAAATCCCTTACATTGCTGTGGAAACCACATCCAGCTTTCTATCAGATTTCGCCCCTCCATTTGGCATCTAAGAAGTTTGATGTCAAGTTCACTGCACTATTTCCAGTATTTGCACAGTTCAGTACTGATATCTTTCATCTGCAACTGCCAGCCAAACTCAAAATGTACCCCTTGTAAGCCTCTGTCCTACCACCACCTTCATCACAGTGGGGAGGGAGGTGGACCTTATTTTGGACTTTCAGCATAGAAGGGGCAAATTGGAATATGTGATTGATTATAAGGGAAACCACACTTGAGAAATCATGCAAAATACCAGCTGTCATTTATATACTCCACCTCCTTTGACAGTTCCATTTGCCATACCCTCACAAGCCCAAAACACCTGACTGGCTTTGTATTTTGGATCAGGCACCTGCTGACAGTTCTGATTCTAAAGAGGAGGGGTAATGACTTAGGAAGGGGAGGGAACTAGTTGTATGACAAATAAGAAATAGAAATTACCTACCTGAAACTGAGAGAGTTTGTGACTGGGGAGAGTTGCAAATGAAGAAAGTGAAGAGAGGGACATTTCCTCACTTCCAATGGTCCGGTGTTAGGAATAGGTGGGGGAGAAAATCTGGAAAGAGGGAAATGTCTCTGATTTCAACCAAACAGGAAAGAAAATTCTCCCTCTTGAAATCTCCAGGTAGGAGAAGAGAAGGGTAAGATATTTGAAAGTGGGGGGAGGGGGGACTCTGCCAGCTCCTGCTTTCAAAATATAGAAATGGAAAGGACACAAGTTCTTCTTTCCCATGTCTAGTGGGTGGACTCAAGGAGATGCTCCTGGCACCACCAGGTCCAAGAAAAGAGGGGAAGAAGAAAATGCAGAGCTGATATGAGGGCTGAAGCTGGCAAAGCAGGAAAAAGCAGGAAAAACTATTATGTAAACACAGTGGAGGAGCCCTCCACATTCCAATATGTGAAAAGAGCAGTGAAGAGTCTATTATCACAAAAGAACTTATTCTTGTATTCTATAGTAAACAGGGTTTCTTCTAGTTTGCAGTAAAGCTTTTATCTAACCATGATAGGTTTTGCTGTCAGTTAATCATAGAGTGTGGGAGAACAAGTCATGAGTCAAGCCATACCTATACTAATCAGGGCAATCAAGGTTGTTTCTACTCCAGGTCTAAGGCCAGACAGGAGTGCAGCTGGATAATTGTTTTATTAATCAACCTGTCCAATCTGTTTATTTTTCAGATAACGGGAAGAGGACCTGAAGCCTTTGGTTTTATATAAATATTATTGCTGCTTCGGGTTTAATTATTATGATAGCTTTAATCAGAATCCTTTCAAACAATCTTAGGTGATACTGCCTGATTGTTAAAAACCATTTGAAAAAGCTCAGCACTTCCATCTAAGCTCATAGCACTAGATTTATAAACATGCAAGTAGATGTGGAAGGAAGAAGGGAGATGGTTACTAATGTCACAAGGTTATTTTAACCCAGACACACAATATTGTTTGAAGCATTGTAGCTTTGAAACATACTGTAGCTGGTATGAGGACTGGCCTTGGAAAGGAGCCTGGGACCAGAGAGGACTGTTTTGTAAATACAGGCCAGGTGCAACCAATCATCCAGCATGAGAAATAGACTGGGAGAAAAAAACTCAGGATTTAAACCTGGGGGAGTACATCTATATTGAACCAGATTCTTAACCTTTGCCATAGCTAAGTTGTGTCTGCAATAAAGTATCATCTACTTAAACCAAGTCCCTGACTTCCTATAAGAGTGCCAATTACAGATATTAGAGAAATAATTATTTCAATGGCCTGGGACACCTTTTAATGGGAAGGGTAAGAATACATTTCTCTTATTTCCCTAGATGATAGATTAAATCTATCTATTCTCTATTACCTCCCATGTTAGAAAGGAGCCCAGAAATAACAAGTGATACTCAGATCTATGAATATAAAAACTGTCTAGACAGGCATGACATTTTTGCAAGATTATCCCTACTGACCAGCAATTAGATAGGCAATTTTTCTGTAATGTTGAGTTTTGCCTTCCACTTCTGTCAGTTTTCTATGTATTGTAATATATTCAACAGTACAGATTTATCTCACCAAATGGACTGTGTGCACAATTCAACTCAGAAATGTATTGCTAACTATATTTATTATATTATGCCATAAATAATATTTTGTTCAGAGTAGACATCTTTATCATCCAACTGCACATGGCACGAAGCTTTCTAGAAAGCATACTCTGCTCTGAATACCATGCTAAGCACTGTTCTAATAATACCACCTCAGCTCTAACATTCCTGTCATCCACGGATATTTTTGGGTACTAGAACTGCTTTCCTGGACACAGAGTTACCACTGCTCTGAGCAGGAAGTGAGCTAAGATGGAATGTAGACAAAACAGGTACCTGTACAATCTCACCCAATCTCCTCAGCGACGTTTTAGAATCCAGTAAGAAGTTATGCTCAGGGCCTCACTGATGCCAAAATAAGAAAATTAGATAAGCTAGGGAATATGTAAGCTTTTGGCAGGTACTACAACCTGGAATGTTGGGCCAAATAACATTCCTTGGAGCCCTGCAATATATGATGGTGTTAGCTAGTATTAAAGACAGTGACTGAACTCACATAAAGATCCATGAAGGGAGAGAATGCAACTCATGTTCCATCACTCTTATAGACTCTTAAACTTGGGCAAATGATTATTCTTAATTCCCTATTTGTAAATAGAAATATGTGGCCTGTCTTAAAGGGTTTCTGCAGTTTACATTTTTTCTGCTACAGTGTAAAATAAGAAGCACAAATATAGTATCAGGATTCAATTGCCTTTCCTCAAAGTTTAAGGCAGGAGAATTGTCTTGTTTCTATGGTTTTTTTTCTGTTCATACTTTAGTTTTACTGTTTCATGGGGATAATTCTATTTAATTTTTATATTGTAAAAATTACTTAGGTAAGGTTGGAACTGGCTTTTTAACTGACACAAGAGTTGGACAATTCAGTTCCATGCATATCCAGCTTTTGCTAAGGACCTAAAGAAGTCTCCTGAGCTCTATATGGGGGCAGGGATACGGATCTATACATGAGTAGGTTGTATATCTGTATACACTCTAGAGAGAGAGGGGAAAAAAAATATTAGCCCAACTCGTCTTCCCCAATCTGGCCATTTTAAATGAGTTGACCTTCAAGTCCTATAATCCTTAGGACTAAAAATCTTGCTAGCTGGGAAGCTGAAGTTTAATTCATCCAGGAGGCACAAGATTAGAAAAATGTGGCCTACTTCACAGTATCCTTATAAATTCATATTTGCTTATGAACATATATCCTGTTGTCTCTGTATTAGAAAAACGCATATATCTGTGATGCCACACATTCATAAGACTCCATAGTGAGTAAAATGTCACTGTCTCATCCAAAGAGAGTTCATGAGTTCATGCTTGGTTTCAATATATTGTAATACTGTATTTTGTATGTAGACACCTTTAGGAAGCATAAAATGTAAACCCCTTTAGGAATCATATAATATTAAATATAGGAACACAAAGTTCTTAGGCTGGAAACAGTTTTTAAGAGAGCTCCATTACTTAAGAGATCATCTCTTTGTCCATTTTGACGCATCAAAATTTCTGAAATAAAGATGGATGAAAATTGGTTGTGAAAATTGATAACTGCTTTCAAGTACCTTCAATTTTGGGGGAAAAAATTGGGGGAGGGAAATTCTCTTATCCTTGAAGTCTGATGAAGTTGCCCTTGCTGAATTGAACCACACCCAAGTAAGGCGTAGCCCCTTGCAGTTTAGCAGTTGAATTATCTGGGGTTTTTTTTGTGTCTGGTCTGGCTTCTCCTCTAACCCCACCCACCTACCTACTTCCATGTGCAGGCATTGATAGTGCTTCTTGACTAGCTGATTCATTGCAACACGCACACAGAGTACTGAAGTACAACACAACCCACATGGAGATGTGCTGTATAGGATTATTTAAACCACATATTTCCAAAACTCTTTCCCTAAGAAGGATGTACTTTCTGTATTCAGGATAAAATGCTTTCTCCCTGTATCACTTAAGTCTCCACCCACAAACACATTTATCTGCAGTCCTTTATTTGCTACTGAACTACAGTTTCCAGCATTTCTCACTATTGGAAATACTAACTTGGCTGCTAGGAGTGTTAGTTCTTCACCTGGAGAGCTTCAGGTTTCCCACCTTTTTTTAATAATTTGAACATAAATGCATGTGAATATATTCTCCTCTCCTCTATTACCCCTATACATTATTTCTTATATTTCAGCTTAATTGGAATAATCAATTGGTCATGAAATTATGACTGTATAGCTACCTACTAAATTCTCACATTCTACTGCAGAAAATACAAAGCATGTAGGAAAATATATTCACTTTGGAGATCCATTATTTTTTGATAGTGCATATGCCATGTGCTTTTCTGGCTATAAGCCATCTTTCTAGTGGAATGTGTGCTACAGTACCATGAAATGCAGCTGTTATATTCCCACTGTGAACTGGATACACCGTAATACAGAGAGACATAAGCAGGCAATCCTACAATAGATTCCAGCCATACTTCATTCAGTTCTATCAGTTTTCAATTTGCAGACATTTCTGACTTCATTACAAAGCTAGAGACAAATTAAACAGCAGAAATCTTACCACTTGTTTTAAAAAGAAAAGTCTCATGACTAGATGTGTGTGTGTGAGAGAAATACAACTAGGATAGGATTTTAAATACTGATACCATGCTGAAAGTAATAGAATGCTGCTTAAAGCAAAGTATTTTGAAACTACATGTAAGTCTGATGTTAACATTTTCACTGAATAGGAGTGGTGTTGTAGCATTCAAAACTGCTACTGTATTGTTGGCCAACTATATTTCTAAGCATACACACACACACACACACACAAACCCATAAAAGTTGCTTACCACAAATTTCCTTGGCCCCAGGTAGGTAAGATTTTGTGGTAGTCTTCATGCAGAAAATTCCATAACTATATGCCTGCATTAAAGCAATAATAATGAATGGTAACTGCCTCTTTCTTTCTATGTCCCTCCCTCCCTCCTTCCACAGGCTGGCATGATACAGAGGGTGGGGAAAACGTGCATGCCAGTGCAATTCATTTCAAAGATATAGATAGCAAGTGTATGCTAAAAGTATCTACAAACAGCTGTCATTTCAAAACAGCTCTAAGAGGATCAAGTTTTCTCTTGAACCCTCGGCATATATCTGTAGAACATAGGCAGCAACTGGGAGTCACTATCAGTTTCCATAACACCTTTTAGTGTGCAGAGTCTTGAATAATTGTAATGCCTTTCATAGTATCCTGATAACAATTCAGCACAGTAGTTCAAACTGCAACATGGTAACTTGCCTAAATCACTAGCAAACCACATGATTTAGTGGTAATTTCCTATCGTCTACTATATTAAAATTCCAATTCTTATTCCTATGGCATGATAAATAATTAAAAAGATATAGAGAGTTACAGTAAGAAGAAATGAGTTTTGCAGAAACATCATGATTGCTCCCCCCCCCATTTAAATTAAAATTGGGAATGTCAAAGGATCGTAAAAAGCAAAACCTAGTGTAAATGATTTAGTTATGCTGAAAGAGTTTCGATAAAATAGGAAGCACATTGGCAACTAGCTTAGTCCAATGTCTTGATTGGTTCCATTTAAGATAACTTATTTTTCAGTATAGAATAGGAAAATCAGCAATGCGTCTTCTGCTTTTTATTTGTAGATTCAACCAAGTTTGGTTATTGTTACCCAAGTGACCACTTCATCATTTCTGTTAAAGGAAAGTTCAAGGCCATCTTTCCACTAATTTTACAAAACAAAATGAGCTCTTCATTACCATTCTCTGCTGTCAGAAAAAAAGTCGTCATAATGCCTTTTTTGTTCTTTGTGGCACAATTTCAGTGCACACAATTTATCTTTTACACGTTTACAAACTGCAAAATGCAGCTGTGCCAAAGCAATGCTAAGGACCAATCAAGTATGCAGATAATCAAAATATGAGTGGAAACGAGTGCCTACTTTCACTCTCTTCTGTGATACCATTTACCCTCCTGGCTAACAGACCGCAGACTGGACAAAGATTTCTGGACTCACATCTATCAACTTCACAGTTTCTACTAATAGAGTGGAGGAAATATGTTTTGGAAGAGAACAGGGATTTATGAAATCAATTTTATCTTTTGTATAAAATGTATTCAGTCCAGAATCCAAGGACTCCTGGCACAGAGAACAAGAAACTGAGGACAAATTTTCTGCCAAACAACTTTAATCTGTCTCCTGATGAATGAAAGAACAAGAAGTAACACATTACAAAATACTATTTTAAAAATCCTCATATATGCAACCTAATTCTAACCTATGTTAACTTTGCAGTAATATGTTAATGTACCCATAACTTTTTATATGCTAAACAAATGTTAATTAATATTTAAACTACAGCTCTGCCAGCACTTTCAAATGAATCTCTGCTTGACCGAACCAGGGCCAAGATTCAGAGTTATTTTGTCTAATGATTTGGGAAGGCACATGTTAAGTTGGGAGACAAGCTGCCTACCCGCCAGAAGAACAGGCACAGAATATAGAAGTCTGTTGTTTTTTTCTTGGCCACAATTCTGCACACATTTACCAACAAGCTAATGCTAGTGATTTCATTTAAATTTCAAATGGATATCAAAGTACAGTGTTGCTGCCTTGCCAGTAACATTATGAAAACACAAGTTATGAATACATACTTTTGAGCACTGTTTTTGTTTTCAAAGATGTTCGGCAAAACTTGCATTAGCTCAACATCCCTGAAACACTGAATTCTGCAGAAGTTATTTTCAATAGTTGGCATACATTCTTGGAAGTTAAACTCTTCTATTCTCTGACAACCATCAACACAATCATGTTAGTAAGTTGGCACCTAAGTCTCTTTTATCAATGCATTTTGAATGCAAACAGAAAGCATTAAATGCTCCCAGTATGATCTTGCTCATTTAATATCAGTTTTAACATTTATTCTCCTTCACTTAACAATAAAATATGATTCTGCTAAGATATGCAATATAAAACTCACAGCTGCCTTATACTCTCTTAATGAAGATAGACAAACAAGCTGAACAGGAAAAAGATTCATGCTAAGGTATTTTAAAATATCTTCAAGAAGATACTGTGTATCAGGCCATGTACAAGCTTTAAACATTTGCTTTGGAAAGCTGTTTCAGTGCTTCAGAGAGTGGGCAGTTCAGTTTAATAGCTGGGACTTCAATTTGTCCTGATATTTTATTTTTTCAGCTTGAAAATCTCAAGAATGGACAGGAGACATTATTTACTTGCCCTATGGGACTGATTGCATAATTATAGGCTGCGTTGCCTATAACATAAATCCTTTCTACTAATCTGTTAATAGTAAATACTTATGGATGTTTTTAATTATAGAATGTTTTTAATATTATTTATTTTATGGTTTGTTTCTTATTGTATGCCACCCAGAATCATGTTTTGTGAGATGGGCAGCTATATAAATATGATTAATAAATAAATAAATAAATAGATAACACTCCTTTGATGGTTGAATACATTCGCACCTGCACAAAGAAGTAGTTATCTCTACAGAACCCTTTCCTTGAGCTGGAAGATCTGTGCAATTAAAGGAATTCTTCAATTTTCTCATCCCATTTCTTGAAAAGGTTATCAAGAAAAAGGCGGCTTGCCGTATTCAGAATACGGAATAGATATAACCCCATATCTATTGCCAAAAATGCCTTTATGGATCTCAACACAAGAAGCATTTTATAGGAATGAAACAGCAGGTAAAGAGAAATGGTTAACCTATCAAGACCAAGTTAGAACAAGAACATGGAGAATATAAGGTGAAATCAAGAGAACAAGTGGCTGCAGAAGGATTTAGTTTTCAATGGTTTCTGTATGCATAGCTAAGAGAAAGACTGAAGGTAGATAACAGGACATTTGGAATTGAGCAACAAAAGACAGAATTTGAGGTTGAATTATGCACAAATGATGAACATGTAATTGTCAAAATGTATAAACTCTTGCTGAAATTTGAAATGGAGGGCAACAAGTGAAAGAATGTATGATAAAATGGGCTAAGAATGTTGGATATAACATATTGTTAGAACAGTGGGAAAACATGTGGTTGAAAGGATTGAAATTCACATTATGTTACAACCTAAAAGAAAATATTTACAAAATGATGTACCATTGGTATATGACTCCAGAAAAATTATCTAGAATGTAATAAAGGTACCTCAAATTTATGTTGGAAATGTGGACAACATGAAAGGTCATTTATCATGTTTGGTGGACTTGTAAAAAAGCCAGAAAATTTTGGGTTCAAATATACATACTGATACAAAGAATTTTAAAGACTAAGATTCAACTGAAACCAGAACTTTTTTTTTTTTTGTGATTAATGGACAGACAACTAGAAAAAAGCCATGGAAGATTATTTTTATATATGATCACTGCTGCAAGACAACTACATGCACAAAAATGGAAAGATTCTGAAATACCCACAATGGAGGAATGGTTGATGAAGATGACAGAACTAGCAGAAATGCAAAATTAACTTGTTTGCTTAGAGAAAGATCAACTACTATATATAAAATGCCTTTATGGATCTCAACACAAGAAGCATTTTATAGGAATGAAACAGCAGGTAAAGAGAAATGGTTAACCTATCGAGACCAAGTTAGAACAAGAACATGGAGAACTGTTCCATGTCCATTAGTGACTGGAAACCCCTTATGTACTACTTATTTATTTATCAAATTTGTCACCGCCCATCTCACTGAAATGACTCTGAAATGTTGAATGTTGCGGAAAAAAGAAAAAAATGAACTGATGATTTATGGATTTGATGATTAAAAAGGGAAGATTATGGAAAGAAGGAAACTTTGAGGTAACCTTAGAAAGAGAGGGTAAAATATAAATGTACTTATAACTGCTGTTAAGAAGATTGGAAGCCACTTCTTTATTATTTCTTATTATTTTTTTTCTTTTTCTGTCTTTTCCATCTCTTTTTATTTCTTTTTTACTTTTCTATTACCTTTCTATTTATCTTCTCTTTAATTTAATTTTTTTATTGTTTTTACTCTCTGGAAAAACTTGTTTAATAAAATATATATAAAAAGAAAAAGGTGGCTTGCAACTCCAAATGCACCTGAGGGATACTGATTATCTGAAATGATTTAAGCTGGGCTTTTGGCCAGGTTATAGTACTGAGACTGCTTCAATTACTCTTGTGGATGACCTGAGCTAGAAACTGAATGAGGGAAGTATGACCCTTCTAGTTCTCCTGAACCTTTTGACAGAGGTCTAGAACATACCAACCATGGTATTCTGCTGGATTATCTTGTTCTGGAAATGGGGTTTGGAATCACCATTTTGCAATATCTTCCCTACTGGGCCATTCCCACTAGGGGACTACTGTTTCAACAATTAGATTACTGACTGAGATCAGAGTTGAATAATGGTTAAAAGACCAGTAACTGCAACTCACTCTCACTCACAGCTTCCAGAAGCCTGTGTAACATTTACTTACTTACTTACTTATTATAATTTCAAGAAAAAAGGAAAATAAACAATGCTGATAGAAACACACATTTAAAAGAGTATAGAAAATATGGGGAAAAAAGAAAAAACAGTATAAGCAGAAAAATATGGGTAGATAACTAACAAATCTCAAACAATCAGCAGATCTAAAGTATCATATAGCTAATATATTCTAATATACCATTAACATCTTAGAATACTGTAGGATATATCATATCCAGTTTCCAACCAAAACTTTTCTCTATTGAACTGCAAAAATATTTGATAATTGGAATCAATAAAAAGAAAAAGAAAAACTATACATAACAAACAATACATTAAAAGAATACTATAAATAATATGTATATATCAGATTAAAATATACTCTAGAACCCAAATTTGGGATATGGCACAATTCCATGTATAGAATTGTAGTCCAGAAATGGTTTCCAAATAAGATTAAACGGTACATCAGGTTTATTTTTTAGATATTAAATTATTCTGGACATTAAAACATATTCCCACTGCTTAATTAACCATTCTTCCATAGAGGTGATCAGAGATCTTTTCCAATAAAAACCACACCAAATTCTTGCAGCTGTTCTCATATATACAATGTCAGTTCAGTATGTTTTGAAGGAATGTGTGGTTGATGAAGTTTAATAAAAATATATCAGATTGCAATGGAACTACAATTTTCAAGCCTATATGACATCTAATGATGTGATGATTTCATCAGAGATTGGGGTGATTTTTTTCAGCCTTTATGTTATGGTGTATGTTTTTAAAGAATGGGAATAGGAACGCGAGGCCTCTGGGAAGCAAACCACTTCCATCCCTATCCTTAAAACACTACAACTTTCTCCAAATTGATTTAAATAAATCTAAAATTATGGTTGTTTCTCTCTGTATCTTGACAAATATGCTTAAATAACCAGTGCTAGAGCATCATATAGACAAAATAATTAGTCTATAGGTTTCAGTGAAAGATATCAAGTGCTTGGACTTCTTTCCCAGATCCTATTCAGTATATTTATATCATTTAAAGGTTAGTGTACCATTCTAACATACCAAGAGAATTAATATGGCATATATGGGTTTTTCCCCCTGTGATAGCCATTTCTTATACTAAAATTAGTAATTCAGTAGGGTAAGGTTTTTTTTTCATGAGAGCCATTTCCCATATTAAAAGATTAAGAGTATGATCAACCATAAGACCACCAGCTGAGTAGTCCTTTTTTACCAATGCAAATTAAGCCAATCCCATTGGATCAGGGGGTCAAATTTAAGGGCATTACAGCATGTACAGCTAATGAAATGTAATAAAAGTTATTGGAAAAAAACTACTCTGAGACCTGAAGATAGTTTGAAATTTGGGTCATTACTTCTAGTGGAGACATTCATTGTACCATTGCCACTGCTAAATATATTTTTCAAGCATTGGTGTTGCTTTCTATATCTGAAAAATATAGAGCTGAACTGAGTCACTTGACTAAAGTAAGGGAATACTGAAAGGAGTGCTTAAATGCATTTTATGGGAATAATAGTAATATGTCAAAGTGCAGAATTGAGATGACTGCTACATTTAGGACTAGCAACTACAGGTAGTCCCCAGGTTAAGAATGCCCAGTTTACAGATGTCCCATAGTTAAGGATGGAGCCTATTGTAGTAAAATTTGAATTAAGTACATAATGATTCTAGTTAAATACACAATGGTTTGAGTTAATTACACAATACTACTTATGCAGTATTATACAATAATACTGTTCTGGCTTACATACAAATTCAACTTAAGGACAGACCTTTAGGAACTCGTTCTTAAACTAGGGACTACTTGTAATGATCTTCTGATTTTTACACCCAAGATATGGTAGCTCCACTAAAAATGTTAGTGCCCAAGAAAAAATAATGAAAAGGAAGTAATAAATGCTGTGAGAACATTGATAAATGGTAAGACTAAAGGTGTACAAAGTGTAATTGGAGAAATGTTAAAATATGGATGCATTTGGTTTATGGAGTGACCATGTGACTTTATATATTTATTTGTTTATTTTTCTGTGATAAATATGTTCCTGATGACTGCAAGAATACCATGATAATTCCTGTATACAAAGAGAATGATAATAAGACTGACTGCAAAAACTGCAGAGTAATTTAAGTGTGCATGGAAAAGCATTTGGCAGAATCTGATATGAAAGGGTACAAGATATGACAAGAGGCTTGGAATACAGGATCAGCAGAACAATTCTCATGCAAGACGTAGTAATGATTGAGAAAAAGTCCATCAATTATTTTTCTATACTTGAATAGCTATATAAAATTATAAAAATTAATAAAAATAATTTCTTTTATAAAACCTTTGACTGAGAATTAATGTTTTTGGTTTTGTAATCTAATATAAGTTTAGAGAAACTTATTTTCAACAAAAAACAGAAATTCTCAGTAATACAGACATTTAAATACAGAAGTACATGTTATACTGATATCGTCAAATACTGATTTGATACCTTTTTTTAAAAGGTTTAACATTAGAAAATATACCATCACTAAAATACCCTGGGATCCAATATGAACAAAATAATTCTGTATTTTCCTATTCTGAAAAAAAAAGTCTCTTTCAGCTAAATACAATCTATTTCCAGGAAAACGGATGATATCCAAATTCAGTTAGTTGCAGTTAAATTCCTCAGAAATCACAAAAAAATAGATATTATTAACTGTCCAATTCATTTAAGGGAGGTCTAAATTCAACTGATTTAGTTTGGACCTTATCTAATATATATGGAACAGCAACCTACATTTTTGTTATTAACCTGTCCTTTGTAGTTCTGCATTATGAAATGTCACTTTTAAGACAAATTCACATAGCCAAGTAGCCCTTTTGTCATCCGGTGCTGGAGCTGGCAGGAACCCAACCCGCCCTAAATCTTGCTGCTCCTATGTTGTGCCCTATGTTGTGCACTCAGAAGATAAGTGGGTTCTGTGTAGCTGACTATACACTGGTATCATGCATCAGAGCAAGGGATATGTTTGGCATTTGATTAGCTCCCGCTGATGTCAGCCACTTCACACATGACCATGGTCAATTGGAATGCTGAGTGCTTTTCAACTTTTTGTAATTTTTTTTTCAAATGTGCCAGCAACCCACACAACCTATAGGGTTGACCTGCCAATGCTCCAATTGAAGCAGTTTCAGGCACCTACCCATGCATTGTTAAGACAGATGTGAACAGTGCCTAGCCAACATATGGACTGATACAGCTAGAAGAATATGTGGAAGAAGAATAGTTATATGTGGAACTCTGTGACCAGGCCTGTGCAGTGACAGGATAGTTAAACATGGGTCCATGTAACCTGGCAGAGCAGAACCCCAATGCAGCATTTGATGAGCAGTACAAATTATTGCTAGAAGAGGCTGAGAGTACTGACTCATCATGCAGTTGAGCAATCAACTGCTCATCTATTTTTTAAAAGAAGAGTCAAGGCTCAAGCACAGGCAAAACAAGAATGAGCAGCAGGCCCAGAGGTCAGGAACCAGAGGGTTGCTGGAGAGTCCTTGTGTAAGGGCGAGGAAGTTGTGTGGATCTAATCTTATTTTTAACAACTGGATTTTTTTTCCAGTTAGTTTTTTTCCCTAAAAATATTGATGAATGAAAAGATTCTAAATTTTTAAAAATCAGTTCAGAAGTTAGAGGAGATCTCACTTCATAGTAGGTTAATCGACAGGGCACTTCTGCACAGACACTGGCCTTGACTCTAACCTTATGCTTCAACTTTGCACCATTGCAAAGGTATCCTTACTGCTGATTCCTAGAGTTTTGAGTGATGAGGAAAGGAGAAGATTGATAGGCCATTATGTTGTTCAATGGTGAGGAGAAAAATTAATGCTCGATACAGTATTATTCCTCTCTCATTTTCATTTGCAACCAACCATTGACTGCTCTTCTCAGTGCTCCTGAAGAATGAGTGGGGAGGGGGTTCTATAGCATCTTGCCATCAGGAGGTAGGAGTTTTCAGTCATAGAATACTCCAGAGAAAGTACTGCAAATATGTCTTCACAGGGTTTCCTCTGGAGCAGGAATCAATTCAGTTTCATAACATCCATGCAAGTCCCACAGAAAGCAATGCTAAACTCAGGTCATTACAGCTCCTTCCTATTGCACTGGCATGAAAAGGACAGGCAGTGCATCATACTACAAAGAATCTTTTAACTGCTAGTCAATATGATTGCTCATCAACAATATCTCACAGTCTAGTTCACACAAGACACATGACATTCTTAATCAAAAACTGTGAAGCAGCTAGATCATGATTAAGCAAAATAAAAAACTACAATGTATAGTGTAAATAATAAATGTGTCCTTATGAAGAAGAATCCTAATAGTAATCTATGTGCAGATAAAGAGAAAACTAAAATCTCTTATGATTGTATGCATTCTCTAAAAGGTATGGGAACTGTAAGATAATATTTATGACTTTTTCTGCAAGAAAATAAAGGCTTTGTACTGTACAATCCCACCTACTGTGCTTGTCTAGAACCTTAACATTATGCAATCAAACTTTGTTCTGTTTTTCTCCCAGCTTTGTTTTGCAAGTTGGAGGCAGTATGGAGATATTAGGGCATTTATTTATTTATTAAATTTATATGCCGCCCATCTTCCCCAGAGGGTGACTCTGGGCAGCTCACAATTTAAACATCAAAAACAGAAAAAAAATATAAATATCCACATTAAATTAGCTAAAAAAAATCATATTGTATAAAAAGACTATATACATAAAAAGACTATAAAATTCAAATTTATATAACTATAAAAAGTGATAGGCTATATCAACCAAACATCACTGGGAAAAGGTGAGATGATAATAGAAAGTGATCTACCAGTGATAGAATGTATATGAAAGACTAATATAGGTTTATAGAGGGAGATAAAAATCAGAGGTAATTGAGGATTGGGAAATGCATCAGGACTGTAATGGAGTTATAAACAAATCATAACAAGAAATGGGGTTAATATACATAAGATTAGGTTTGCAAAAAACTCTTTTAAAATTAATTAAACGTTTAACATTCATAAGAAAACGCACGTTCTTACTTTTCAGGTATTTTAATTTTTGTTAAATTTGCTTTGTCTCTTTTTTCTTTTTATCAACACACACACAGACACACACACACACTCATACTAATAATACAATGGAGATCTTAATATTAAGTAATTAGTTTCAGACCAAAACTACTGATATGAAATGTAGCAGTTCTTTTTTTGTTATACTCAATTTTGGACGAAAAGCTAAATAATTTTATGCTTCAATATTGACATCCTAAAATGCTGTTAATATTGATAGAATTTTTACTTTTTTCTTATTTTTAATACTTTAAGCTTTCTAAATAATAGAATCTTCATAATTTTAATCACATAAATATTATTGCATTGAAAAAAAGGAAGCAAGCAAGCACATGTTCTGATAATGCATGAACTTGGCTTATTTTACATTTGATTCAACATAACTAGGATTTGATTCTGCAGCTTCAGATTAAGCTCTGTAAACCTAAACTTAAAATGGTAGAATTTAAATGCAAATACCTTTCCTATTTATGTAGCACTGATTCCAATTTTAGCGTTGTACCCAATCCGCAGAAGAAGAGTGAAGCTATGAAAACTGGCAGTGCATCTCCTCAGAGAGCAAAGACAAAGAGCAAATACCTCCATATAGGACAACAGTAATGTGAGGAGCAGCCATGATACAATGAGGCACACAACTTTAAGAAAGATCATGACTGAATACAAGTGTTATTTGCTATTATTTATGGACAACAGCTTAAGTGCTTATTATATTTCTTGCTAGCTTGTGACGACAGAACGTTTCTAATGCAAATGTATAAGAATTGCTTTTTTAAGGAATAAATTAAAAGAAAGAAAATATATAGGTTTTCTTTTGAACATTTTTTCTAAAAATATGCTTATTGAAAGTATTGTAAGATTTTAAGCTATTGTGATACTTTATCCAGAAGCCTCCTCTAAGAGGACCCCTGAATTTTTCTGTTCTATTATGAGGTTTTTGGCAAAAAAATTGAACCACACTTTTTGCTTAATTTAAAGGTTATCAGATGATACACATATGCACACAGCTTTTTAAATAAATGCTTGGGATTAAAAAAAAGTCCACAACTAGTTCTCTGCCTCTTCCAACGGATGCCTTAAGGTTCTGTTTTTCAAAAATGTGTTCCCTTAATCCAGTGAGTATGATTCTCACTTTAAATATAGAAAGACATGGATTCAGATCTCAGACAATCCAAAAAGCTCCTGCAGGTATAAGAGATTGGAACCTTTGGGATAGGGAAACAGTTCATTGGTAAAACACTCCTTTGCATGCAGACAGCAAGGCCCAAGGTCCAGCTTCCTCAAAAAACAAAAGCTGTGGATGATCTTTGCCTGGTGTATTGGAAACCCCTGTCAAGTGGAATAAGCAGTACAGGTAGTCCTCGCTTAGCGACCACAATTTGAACTGGCAACTCAGTTGCTAAGTGGAAAATCACATGATCACGACTGGGCTTACCACCTTTCTTTCCTTTCAGTTGTTAAGCTAAGCGACTCAGTTAAGTGAAAAAATCATGCCACTGCAACTTATGATTTTACTTCTGCCTTCTGTATTAACCCTGCTTGTTGCAAGCAAAAATGTGCGCCGGTTGTGAAGTAAATGAATGGTGATCACGTGACTGCAGAATGCTGTGATGGTTGTAAATGCGAGGACTGGTTACAAAGTTATTTTTTAGCACCTTTGTAACTTGGAATGGTTGCTGCATGAGGCAGTTGGTGAGTGAGGACTACCTGTACTGATTTAGATAACTCACTAACGACTTAAAGAAGATCCATATGTTCAGAATCACATTCTGTCTGTACAACGAACTATTTTGGAAATTGGGTTACAAAAATATTTTAAGAAATGGCTCTGAATAGGGATTTGCTGTTCAAAGGAATGAAGCACACAAAAAGGAAAATTGGCAATGTTATTAGCAGTTATCTGATGAAAACGTTATAAATTCCATTCCATCAGACAAGTATTGGCACTCTCTTGAACCCATTAGAATATTTTCTTCCTGATAACCATTTAAGTAATTGTGGGGCCCCTTCTGGAACAGAATTCCCCTAGTTATCCCAACATTATTGGGACTCAGGAAGGCTATTATAACCTGGCTATTTCAACAGGCCTTTGAGGGGGAAATGATATGAGATGGTTTCCTCTTAAGAATATATTTTTATGTAGAGTTATGATTCCTTAGCATAGGAATGTTTTATTATCTATACTATTTATTGTTGGTTATTTTTGTTATTTTATCTTTGTTTATACATGGTAGGAATGTAAGCCACTCAGAATCAATTCATGATTGATATAAGCTAAGTAAGTAACTAAGAAAATAAATAAATGCTTTATACAGGATATTGCCTTTTTTGTTTTTTGTACTGGAGAGGGCTTTGTTATTTGTCTGAATGCACACAAGAATAATCCACCACCATCTTCCCCCATTACAAATTTACTGAGAAAGATTATGGCCATTATCCTTGGAATAAGACAGGATATGAAAGTATTAAACTTTAGCACTATAAATACCAGACAGGATCTGTCTGAGAACAGAACTTTTCAACTGGAAGATTGTGAAAAGTCAGTGGACACATTTACAATTGGTTTATTAAGACTGTTAGGATTCTTCAGGACAATATATAATCTCATTCTTTTCCCTCCCCTTATAAGATGCAGCTCATCTCTGCCTAAACGTTGCTTATACTAGAGATTCAGGCCATGTGGTCTAGGAATCCAAAACCTTTTTGACAAACGCTCTTAGATAGTACTTTACTTCCAGGATCTTGCTTTCCCTTCTTGTCCTTTGATCATAAATGGGAAACAGGTGAAACCCTTACTTAAGCTTCCAGCTCCTTCTCCTTACATAGGATATTATAATTACTTATTATTCTCTTTAATCTTTGACCTCTTCTACCATCTCCATATAGATAAGCAGAAATGGATAGCAACTGATCAGTTTAATAAGGCTTGATCATTTTTCCACCTCATACATGATGAAAACAGCATACTTCTTATGATAGCTTGCTTGGTCCACACATAGCTGCTTCTATCTCTTACAACCGTAAGTTTCAAATCTCATCACACTTTTTTTTCTTTCTAGAGGGAGCTACTTATTTTGTTGATCCCTCTAGAATTGACAGTCCTTTTCGCTGTTCTGAAGAAATTGGGATCATAGAACTATCTCAGGTTATTGCTTTGTTTGGGGAAAAAATCCTTCTTTTAAATGGTTCTTAAATCCATTTTTGAAAAAAGATAAAGATTTTATTGAGTAAATGGAACAGTTAATAGCAGATTTTCTTTTCTATTAATGTGGGCATGCGTGTATATACATATACATATATATCTGTATTTGGGATTGATTATGTGCCACCAATTCATTTTTGACTCCTAGCAACCACATAGATAGATTTTCTCCAAAACAATACTATCCCTAACCTGTTCTTTCATGTCTCCCACTGGTGCACTCATCACCTCTGTAACTAAGTCCATCCACCTTGCTGATGGGACACCATTAAAAGGAAATCTTTGATAAATGTCCACATATGCTCCATTAAAAAAAAGAAGCATCAATGGGCTACAGTTAAATGCTTAAGAGAGATAGTTAAAGAATTAACTGTTTATGTATCTCATCCATCTTCTGATCAATATAGATTTTTGCTAAGTACTAACTTAAGAAACTTTATGCTTCCGCAACAGAATCCTTCTTATTGCACTAGGTAATTATATACCATCTATCAGGATACAAATGGAATTTTTTTTTAAAGATTTCATTATTATAGGACATCTTACTTCACATCTTTTACTTGAAGAAATTGTCACTATAGTTAAATCTATTAAATGGGGAAGGTGCTTGGTCCTGATGCTTTTTCAGTGGGTTGGTACAAAAAATATATATGGTTTTTATCTTTTATTGTACTGGAGGTATATGGTGACACTTAGTAAACAAATCCCTGTACTTTATATTAGATGAGACAAATACCATAGTTATTCCTAAACCGGACAAAGATTCTGTTATGTGGTCTATTTATAGATCTATTTCCTTGACACATTTTGATGCTAAGATTTAAAGTTATTTTGGCCTGCAAATTTCAGCTTGTTCTTCCAGTTTTATACACTCAGCTCAGACCACATTTATACAGGACTGTCAAGTTTCTGACAAGATTATATTTTTAATTATGTTCTTGATCTATGTCAAAATAGATAGCATCTAGCAGTTTTAATTTATCTGAACAATAAGAAAGTCTTTGATGTGGTTTGTTGGAACTTTTTGATATGGATTTTGTTTTACTTTCCCGAAGTTTTATATTTTGGATTGATATTGTTTACTCAGCTCCTAAATCATGAATACTGAACAACTAGAGAAAGTTTAATAAGGATTGATTGCAATCAACTTTGTTTTAGAGATTGCCACATTTTGAACTGTAATAATTCTATTAATTTCAGATTAAAATGTGGCAGTCTCCAAACCAAAGTTGATGTAACTTGAATCAAACATTATGTGTTAAAGATGCATTTATTCTTCCTGGCATTATCCCTAATATTTGGAATCTATCAATTGTGAGAGGAAAATTTTAGTAGCCTTCTATATGTTTTAATGTTAGTTTTGATTGCATTTGATAAGGCCAAGTTAGCTTTTTGTGACCTGTAGGGCAATGACAGGAAAAGTCAAATGCAAGACTAAGCAACTTGCTGATGGGAATAGAACGGGAAGGTATGGTAAAATTAGCACCAAGGACGTTACGAATCAGTTGCTAAACCTAGGAGTCATGTCTGTGGTTTGTGGTTTTAAAGGATAAAAAGGATTGCATCTGAGGGGGTTGGTACCATTTTGGTCAAGCTGTTTACCTCACGGCTCGATTAAAATGGTCATGACATTACAATGTGAATCTAAGTGAGTACCATGTATGCTATTGGTTGAACTTTACTTGCTTGTTGAACTAACATTTAATAAAGCTTTTGGAACTTTGAAGTAACTTGTTTTATGGTGTGCTGCCTCCCGTGTTTAACGTGGTTTTTCCCCTGACACAATATATTAATATTTGTGGATTTTTTGGACATGGGGGCTAGCCAAAAGAATTATCACAGAGCAGTAGAAGAAGAAATCTGCACCTGATTTGCAGTAATGGTCCGCTGATATATGTTGTTTGTTAGCATCCGAATTAGATTTTTTCAGCAAAAGAGCAAGGATAAAGACTTTTAAGCAATATGGTCAATTTTGGAATTGTTCTGTTTATAACATAATTTCTTGGGCCTCTTTTCCTTTCTTTCTTTTTTATTATGATAATTAAGGTTGAGATCAATTTACGTTATTAACCCTGTTGTACATATACTTTTTCTTCTGTTAGTTAATATGCTATAATATAAATTTATAAAAGGAAGTGTTATATTATAGACAACGTTCATTCTTTCATGCATTAAAATGACCTCTGTATCAATGCCATCAGACTACTCTGCAAATAAAAAATTGTTTTCAGCTCAAAAAAAATCTTGGATTATACTGTATACACTGAAAGTACGGACAATATATGTGCTTAATTAATACCAAGCATGCAAGGGTCCATTATGTTCTATGTTATATATTAGAAAATACTATTATCATATGTGTACATTTCAGTGGATTATGTTATTACAACAGTTGAAATGATTACACTGTCAAACTAGTCAAACACCAGTATTTAGAAAACAGCATGCATATAAAATCCAAGTATAGTTATTTCTAGAAAAAACAGACAAAACAGACAAGGAAGTGTGTGTATGTGTGTGTTAAATGTTTTGTTTTAAGCAGTTCTCATCTGGAGAATGTCTGAAGTCTTCTGCAGACATTCAAAATCCTATGCTGTATTCATAAATTTAATATTGTAACTCTTCCTGTCATGTTAGCAGGTGTAAATGTCCCAGCCTAGTTATGCCCTTCAGCTCCACATGAAACAGTGTGAAGGCTAGGACACTGACATAATATTTTAAAGGTTCTTGCCCATTTTTTTGCAGAGACCAAATATAAAAGGATGCAGTTTGAAGATAAATGGACTGATAAATGATGTACATTAAAAAAAACAAAGAGATTGCTTATCTTCAGCTGCAATTCTTCAGAGAAATCATCTGTGGATATTTATCTAAATTTATGGATTCTAAGAATGCACAGAACTTTGTCCAGTAATTTCTAGAGCTATGCCAGGGTTTTGGCAGGTTGCCCACTTCTAACCCTTCTGCATATACCCAAGGAAGCATAGTTTTTCTCTTCCTGCTCAGTTCCTAGATTGCCTGGAACAACAATACATAAGGCAAGAATAAAGAAACTAGCATTTTCAAGAGGCCAGAATGGTGATTCTTATATACAGGGTTCTGTACCTGCTAATTACAAATTAAAAATCATTGATGCAATTTTTGATGCTCAATTTTTGAGTCTTATTTCCCTGGTTTGTCTTTTAAATAGGAGTATGCTAGAAAACTATGCAAATCAAATAGATTTATTCCCTTCTCCTCCTTATTTTTCAAAACAATACCATTCAGTTAAAATTGTCTTTGAAAATGTTTTGGCATTATTATTATACTATTTCAAATAACACTTAACAAACACCATGAGAAATTAGTTTGTATATCTGACAGGTCACTATCAAAATACATTATACTAGTTCATGTAGTGTATTCTTAAGTTTACTGCATAGCAAAAGGAAAGATATTACATAGCACAGACGTAATGGAACCATCTAACAAGACGACTCAGGAAAGTTTTAACAGTGCAACTCCTTCAATTCATTAGATTTCCTTGGTGAAAATAAATTAAAATTAGGATATTAAATACAAATCAGCTATGACAATACTGACAAACGTTTGCAGCCTGGCCTGTATGCAAAGTAACTTGTATCTTTTCCAAGGACAGAACTGCAATTTGTCCCTGTCCATCCAACTTATCCATTGTCTCCCTTATGTTCCAAAATATATTATTAAACTTTTCATTTTGTACAGAGACTCTAATAGCCAGCTTTTAATATAAGAAGTAAGTTGATTAATTCAGCAATACAAATATACTGTACTTTTCTTTCCTCATTTGTAGGTCTTTAAGAGACTATTCTATATTGATTTCTCTCTCTTTCATATCCTCGGTTGAGGTTTAAAATATATTCAGTAAGGGCTAACTAACTAATGGAAATGTAATTGAAAAATACTTATTATTCAGCTCCATATACATAGATATGAAGAATCCTCACAAGGATCCTGCCTATTTATGTCTGAATTTAAGTACAGGTAGTCCTCGACTTATGATCATACGTTTAATGACCATTCAAAGTTACGACAGTGCTGAAAAAATAACTTAAGACCGGTCCTTGCAATTCAGGTACTTAGCAACTGTCATGCATTTACAATGGTTGCAGCATCCTGCGGACATGTGATCACTATTTGTGATCTTCCCAGCCAGCTTCTCACAAGCAAAGTCAATGGAGAAGCTGGCAGGGAAGGTTGCAAGTCACAGTCATGTGATGTTTTACTTAACAACCACACCACTTACAATAACAATGAATTTTTTTGTCCCTATTGTGGTCATAAGTTGAGGACTACCTGTATTATCTATTTAAAGCATTTCTATATTACTGATAGTAGTTTACAACCATATAAATCCAAACATAATAAAACAGTCCACAAACCCAGGTGTTAAAGTGACCACAACATTCTTCAACAGTCAAAAGCTGTAACAGAAGAGCTCTGTTGACAGCTGCCCTTTTGAAAACTTAAGGGCTTCATCCAGTTCTCCACAGGCAAGGTGTTCCATATGGGGTTTTTTTGGAGGGGGGAGCTTGAAAAACAATGTACTCTAACTCCCTCTCTTCTTATCCCTCTTGTGGGGAGAAGTCTCAACATTCCCCTTTGGACCTAACAAACTGAATTAGTGACTTCTACCTAACGCAGGTAAATACCTAACCAAAAGCCATAAAAAGTTTTATTTGTTAAAACTGTCACTTTGAATTGTCCTCAGAAGCCTACTAGAACTCAATGCCATGCCATAAAACTGATGTTACATGACACTAGCAGTTCTCACACACCAGTAGGCAAGCTGTTGCATTCTGCACCAACTGCAGCTTTCAGAAAGTCCCAGAGCACCCTGCACTAATCAATTCAAGAGGTGATGAGGGCAGGGATAAGCATTGCCAGGGCATTATGCTCTAGGAAAGATCATAGTTAGGTCACCAGTCAAAATTCCCAATCCCAGCCTCCTACCTTTCTAGCAGTAGCTGTAGGTGTAGGATTCCCAAGTAATAGAATGCTCCTTCAAGGAAAGTCCCTCCATATTTATTACTGCATCAAGCAGAGTACCAAATGGTTTCTGCACAGTAAGACTTCCATTTGCAGGGGTTTAGTTAGAAGCCAGATGGAGCATTAGTCAAGCCCACAAGTGGCCAAATTCATCCAACATATCATCCTATCAATTTCCTCAGAGTTCACCAATAAATTCAAGGTAACCATGCAATCAATATACTATCCCAATCATTTTCACCAATTCCATCCATGAAGAGTCCAGAATATATTAAGCGCTTTCATCTGTGAAATGTTGTTCTGGGCGCCACACTTTAAGAATTCAAAGACATTGGAACAGGTTCAGAGAAAGGCAATTAACATGAACAGAACTATGAAGACATTTTGAAGGAGCTGGATATGATCAGCCTTGAAAAAAGGCAACTGAGGGTGATATAACAGCCTCTTCAAATACCTGAACAGATGTCACACAAAATGGGGTCAATTTTTTTTGTTCCACAGTGCAGGGCATAGAATAAAAAAGCCATTATTTAAGTTATAGGAAGGCAAATTTTGATTGAATTTCAATTCAAATTTTAATTAAAATTTTGATTGAATTTTTGAACCAATTACCAAGAAAGGTGGTAGACTCTCTTTCATTGGATATTTTCAAGAAGAGGCTAGACAGCTATCTGTCTGGAATGTTTTAATTTGGATACCTGCAATGATGGACTTTCCAACTCCATGATTTTGTTATTTTATGAATATTCTCAAATATATTACTTCTCAATCATGTTTTTCTCTTTCGTTACTATTTTTGGAAATTCCAAAACAGGAAGAACTTCAGGAGACACATCACAGAAGACACATCACAGAAGATGCTGGTTTAACATATGGTCATTGTGCATCCATGTGGATTTTGCTATTGTATTAAGATTAGCATAACTATTATAGTAACTGGCACAACTCTCAAGTTAATGTCAGCAACGGGACAACAGCTTGTTGTGTCTAAAATTCATAAATTCTTGGAAACCAAGCTAAAAGTAGACAGTCACTAAAGTGCTGTTTTGTATTTTATAACTTAGCATCATACCATTTGTAATCTAGGAATTTTTTTTTTTGTTGAAATTGCCAATTCTTTGTGCACACATAACTTTCCTATACAAGCAGCTGTGTTTTTAAACAGCCAATGATAGTGACAAATAATGGAGCATCTATGGTCCTTTAAAGAGAATGTATCTTTTACACATTTTAAAAATAATTACAGCTTTATAAGAGCTATCCAGAAAGAAACAAGCACTCCTAGATTCAGGTGACTATGCCAGGGTGAACATTCTTTAGATATTACAACCCAAGTAAGATGTACCAACTTGGGAAAAGATTTAGTGAAACATCAGGCATGAATAACTGCTCTGCTCCATGGGAACAGATCAGTAACCAGATTCAGTTCTAAATAGGAACTGAGCTGGGCAACCAAGGATCATGACAGACTCAATTATCTTCAGTATGGCCCTAGGCAAAAATGGGGAGATTAAATTTGTACAGACTTCTAATTCAAGAATCCAGCATAGTCCCTCCTCCCCTTTTCAGATAAAAACAAGACCATGGTTTCAGTACTTGTAATTTTATTATACTGAACTCTTGAGCCAGAAATGTTCTCACTAAATAAGTAGAATTTATCTTTCTCCAATATCCAGTTGCAAATCCCCACAGAGGTCCAGAAGAAAACACAATTAGGTATGAAAATAAACTTGTTCTTTCCTGTTTTTTTTTTTAAAACTATGCCAGATGGTGGATTGTGGGAGGCCTCAGATAATTCACCTTGAAAGATGTTAAGGAAATAGTAATCATAAAATGCATGAATCCCATTCAAGCCAGTGCAATTATAAAAGTTATGGAAGTGTAAGCCATTGCCATCTAGATTGAAGGTTAACAGTTCATTTTTCAAAATGATAAAGCAAGTTCTTCAGAAATCACATTATAAAAAACAATCCTTTTAAAAATAATAACAGCTTTAAAAGAGCTATTCAGAAAGAAACAAGCAATCCTAGATTTACAACAAAAAACAAACCACAGAAAGGTAATTCATCCTTTTTCCTGCCTATTGCTGGGGAATCATATAACATATTAAATCATAATATCTGAGATCAGTTTTCTTAATAATTTCCGTATCAGGTACAATGATCAATAGTCCTAGATACAACCACTTTATTTTTAGAGATCACTACACTGACTCACTAAAATTTAAATACCAAGTGTGTTTTATACTGACCATAGCTAACCCAATATACCATTATAATTGGTAATTATAATTGTAAACCAGTATAATTGACAGCCAGTACAATTCTTTTCCAGATTTTCTCTTAAGTCTTATAATTGTCCATTGATATTATGGTTTCTGCTTATATACTTTCTTGGCACACATGAAAAGAATGTAATTCTTATTTGACCAAATGTAAAATGAGAACATCCTCTGTATTTTATAAACAGGGTTTTTATTTATTTATTTGGCATATTTGAATAGCAGCCCATTCTCGTTTGTAAGAAAAGAAGATTGAATCAAACATACATACAAACCGCCATGCTGTTCTTTCTGGGATAAGCAATGTTATACAACTCTTGGAGAAAGTAGCCAAGTGGATAGAATATACAGTATTTCTAATCTCTGTTCAACCATAAAGCTAGCTGGGTAGCCTTGGACGAGTTACTTTACAAATAAAATTAAGAGACAGACATGGACAAGAAACAGCATAGCAAAGGTTATTAATCCATGAAGACAAAAGTTAAAGAAGAAAAATAGTCTCTAAACTGTCCTAGATTACTAACTGTCTTCTGGTCTGTTAAAAAATTGTTGTATTTTTCCTGACTATGGCCATTTCCTTACCAATGATTTATACAGTCTCAGGCTTTACATTGTTGGGGCACTGGCTGAGTGACACTTTAAGGTAAATCTCCTTCAACTTGAACTTGAATCCTGGTAACAACATTAACTCATTCAAGTAGTTTCAGGAGCAAACCAACTCCAAAGTGGACACACTGTAATTCTAAGCTACATTCAGTACATCCCAAAAAGGCATACAGACTGGAGCGTCTTGTGTCAATGCTCCACATACATCTTATACTAAAAATAGATTATAGTTACATAAAATAAATATCTCACACACACACATGGCCTTGGAAATCTCCCCTTTCATATATAATGCTCTCAAAAAGTTCAGAGCTGCCATCTTTCTTGTTTTATATTACACATTCAAAACCTTTTATTATTTATCCATGTATTACTTAGAATTATATGTCAACTCAATCAGATGACTCTAAGCACCTCCTCTCAGTTACTGGGGAAAACTTCATCATAAATCAATGTAACCCTTATTCAATCTCCAAAGTCCCTGTGGACACATTTTCTGAACATCCCCAGGGAAAGTGCCACCCTCACCTCAGGAGGCAAGCTGTTGCAACCAAACAGAGCCATAACAGAGAATGCTCCCTTCCATGCTTCCATCTGTTTCACCAAGCACTGGGTAGGGACTCACAACACACACATCCTGCTATTGGGTGGGCAAATTCTACATGGAGTAAAATGTCTTGAAGATACCCAGTAACTAATAAAATTCAATTTCTAGTTTATTTCTAAGATCCACATACACTGAGCCATGCTATGCTACTCTCTGATGTACCAGCAAACTATTTTAAGGTTAACAGCACTTGTATTAGTTGCATCATATGCGGTTTTGCAAACAGCTTTCCAGAGGTAGAAGTCATAGCAGGGAATAAGCCTTTCTACTAGAAAGACAAAATATGGGAGAAACACCCTGGAAAGTGCTTTCCTCTTTCAAACAGAGGCATGCAAGGGAGAAAATTAACAGGTTTTCTGTGATGGCAAAACAAGTGGCTGCTAGATTACAGATGTCTATATGTGACCAAAGAGTGTGGCTTCTTGGGCAAGCATGAGCTTTTCCCTAGAGACAGAAGTCTTCACTAAAGCCAACATGTAACGTAAGACAATTTGCCTGATACAACAGATCCATACTCAAAATCTACTCTATTACGATTTGTAGGAGCATTGCTAGGCATTTAAAATGCTCATAGTACTGACCCATAAAGCACACATTTGCATTAAAGAAACATGCCAACAGAGATGGAAATGCAGAAATACAACAATTTAATGTTTCATAATTAATTTCCATTTTAAAACATAACCAAATTTATTTAATTAAATTGTACCCCAAAACCATATATCTCAAAGCATAATTCTGCTTCAGTTTTAGTTAGCTTGCTATTGTTCATTTATTTATTTTTATTTTAAACATTTGGATGGAATTACATTTCTATGCGTAAAAATATACTGTAACTCAAAACTATGTTTGAGGGTGAGTGGGTTCTTTTTTGCTTGCTTGTCTTTACGTATAAGATTTTCTTTTTTGTCAATTATAGCAATAAAAATAAAAACAAATTTTAAAAACTTAAAATTATTCATGTAACTGTTAAGTGTTAAAATATTTTACATTGATAAAAAGCTAAGAGCCAAAGGAGAAATCAAGATGCTAACAGAAAGATGTTTTGCAGCGCACTGCTACAATGTATCAGGGCTTGTGCTACAAACATGTTGAAAAAACTACTTGTAGAGTAACAATCTTGACCTTGAGAAAATATCTGTGTAAGCAAAAAAACAAAAGGCCTGGTGGAATTACAGAGTTGTATTACAGCAGATCCACAAAGAAGACGGAATAAAGTAGGTTGCACTACGAAATGTACACAAAATTAGCTGGTTCACAGACAACTGCACGTGATTTTCCAATGCAATGATACAGCCAAGGAGATTAGTGTGATCTCTGGTTGTATAAAAATGAAAGAAGATTAAAAAATACCCATTTAGAGTATCAGTAAAATATCAATTAGAAAATTATGCAGTGCTCTGTGTTTTCACTAAAGTTGAATCTGGAAAATTAGAGAAAACACAATATATTTTTTCTGAAATGTAAGCAATAAATGAAGATAAGGGATGAATAAGCTACTGAAAAATACCTAAAGATGTTGCCTAAGAAGTCGTATCAAGAGAAAATGGATGGGATGAATTTATTTCAACTATAAGAAGAGAGTATTAGCAATTCCATCTAGCACCCTCAGAAGAGAGAATGAGTTTTCTATACTCTACAGCTTTTATATCAAATATAAAATCCTTTCATAATACTATTTTTGTTCACTTCTAGATATTATTAGGCACCGTTACATACTGGTGATTAATTAACAATTAAAAAAAAAACTAGACTTGTTACACTGTTAATAGAGCCAAACAGGGAACTTCAGAGACCAAACTGTTTATTCATTTATACATATAGTCCCCATTTGCTACATCAATATCTCTACACAATGTTTATCCTATGGGAATCTGATCATATAAATCATTGAATTTAAATGTGTGCTTATATATGTACACTTTTAAGGGGATAAGAAACCATGGATGACATTAAAAGGACTCAATATTTTGTGATGTGACTCCTGATGTTTGATCATGCAGAATTGGCTGTTGAAGCTAAATGAGCAGCTCAATTGCTCATATTCATGAATAAACTTCAATGCCACAAAAGTTTTCTGCATTACATTTGGCCCCACTGCATAAGTGAACTAAGGTCATTCAAGGAAGAGCATTTGGTCTAGGACCAGACCACAACACCTTTCTGTAACTAGGACCATATCTGTTCAACAGGAGTACCCAGGGAATGACACTGTGGGAAGGAGGGTGGAATTTCTGACCTTTCATTTTAGGGAGATTTTATTTTAGAATAAAATAGATACAGTATATTAAGCCTATCAGAGGTTCAAGCCATATTTTTCAATGTTTACTTTTATTACCCCAAATGATTGAATTTTGGCAAGCTTCAGTGATGCAATCTTTGAAAGTTCTACGATCACAAAAAAGGGGCAACAAAGAGAAATGACCCCAGTTGCTTCATTAGCACTCTATTAATATTTTTGAATGCACTGTATAATGAGGATAAACATTTTGTAGTAGCATGGAAATGTTTAGGCACCTCTGATGAAATGTAATATTTCAATGAATCCCTAAATGAACAGATGCTGACATAATCTCTGTGTGACTGAGAGTTAAAAACACGCTTCTGGAAATTTAAATGCATATTTACTATTATATGCAGTTGTTTACAGATACAAAATAAGAAAGCAGTGAATATGACAGGTGTAGAACTTTATACACCCTTTCAGTTGGTACTTTGTGACACCTCCTTTGCCAGAAATAACAGCTTCCAAACATTTTCTGTAGCCAGCTAAGAGTCTTTCTATTTTTGCTTTGGATTTCCCCCCCATTTTTCCTTCCAGGACTCTTTCTAGCTTAGAAATATTCTTATATCTGCTTGCATGAGTTGCATTATTTGAGATTTCCCCACAAAATTTCAATATAGTGAAGTCCAGAGACTGTGAAAGCCATTCCAGAGACTGTGAAAACCTTCAACCTTTTTTTTAACCGTAAGTACCTGATGTTTGATTTGGAGATATGTTTTGGATAGCTACCTTGCTGAAATATCCAGCCTCTTTTTTGCTGAAATATCCAACCTCTTTTTCAGCTTCAACTTCTTCACTTCATTTTGGGACATTCTTTTCTAGGATATTTCCTGTGCTGCCAAACACAATACAACCACTACTATGCTTAACAGTTGGCAACAATTGTTCTTTCCTTCAAACGTTTCACCTTTTCTTCTCCAAATGTATTGTGTATGGCTAGAGTATGGCCAAACAAGTCAAATTTATTTCATCAATCCAAAGCATTTTGTTTCAAAATACTTCAGGCTTACCAAGGTTTTCTTCTATATACAGGTAGTCCTTGAGTTACGACTGCAATTGGGACAATTGGGGGGAGACTTAGCTGAGCAACTTGTGACCTTTCCTTTAGCTTCCCCACTGACTTTGCTTGTGGGAAGCCTGCAGGGAAGGCCAAAATTGGTGATCATGTGACCATGGGACACTGCAATCAGTCTTAAGTGCAAGCTGGTTGCCAAGCATCCAAATTCTGTTCACATGACTGTGGGAGCACTGCAATGACCAGAACTTCGAGGACTGGTCATAAGTCCCTTTGTTCAGTGCTGTTTTAACTTTGAAAGGTCACTGAATGAATGAATGTTAAGCAAGGACTACCTGTACCATAGATACAGTAATTAACTTTTGTGATGAGGTCAGTGAAAAGGTTTCCTTCTCACAACTCTAATATGCAGATCATTGTTGTATAAGCAACACTATATTGTGGGCCTGTGGAGAATTACCCCAGTGTCAGCTAAATTTTTCAGAAAGTTGCTTGCAGTGATTTGTGGGTTTTATTTTGCAGATTTGATCAGTTTGGGGGCAGTTCTCACAAAGATTTTTCTTGGTTTTCCAGATCTTGCCTTGACTTCAACAGTTCAACAGATATAATAATATTTCTCACAGTTGAAATTGCTAACTGGAAAAATAAACAATATTTTTATAGCTTTCCCCTGCTTTGAAAGAGCGAATTATTTCCATTTTCAAATGCTCAGTCATTCGAAATGATTGTTTGAAACAAGACCAGACAATTACAACCCAAGAAATTAGACAGGTCAGAGTATCTGTTTACCTATAAAATTGTGTTCCCCTGAATAACTGTAGTTAATTACCTTTTTGAGCTTTGCTAACAACTTTATGGTTTTAAAAAACACTAAAATAACTGGAACGGTATCCAAACTTCTGCACCTCCAATATTCACTATTTTCTTATTTTGATTTGTTAAACAGCTATACATAAATAATAAATAAGCATTCAAATTTGTATAAAGATGTCATGTGTACGGATTCATTACAATTTACAATTTGATCAGGGATGCCTAAATTTTGGCAGGCAACTGTGACCTTCAGAATAAAAACTATGAATCTTTTGCATACTAATTATTTTGACAAATCTCATATAAAATCTGCAGGTGCAAATGACTGATGATCATCAAGCCAAACACAGGACAATATTTATTAATTCTATTCCCCCAGAGACAATTACCATCTGTTTTTGCCACGTTGTCTGAACCTACAGAAAATGGGGAGGGGAAATTATCGTCATGTGTTTGGCAAATCACATTTGAAGGATAGGATGCATTTGACTAGCACAAAGTGGAGAGCTAAGTACATTAGACTACCATTTTTTATGTACTCTAATTCTGCAAAGAGCCTAGAATTAAGATCATAAGCAGTGCTCTGCTGGATTGGACCCCTGGCTCATCTGGTTCAGCAGTCTGTTCTCACAGTTGCCAGCCAAGGAAGACTACTAATATCCCAGCAGATGGCTTTTACAGGCAGTCACACTAATAGCCATTGATCCCCATGACTTCCATTAATTGATCCATCTCTGTTTTGAAGTCAACCAACACATCTCTTGCTAGCAAATTCCAAGATTTAATTACGAGTTGTATTCTAAGTTCTATACACTAGCCTCAAGAATGAGAGCAAACTGTACATTTCAGAAACATGGCTTCTAATGTCACCATGCAAAAATACAATGTGCAGCAAATTTGTCTTTCCCATCTTAAAAGATTTTTAAAGAAAAATATACTTTAAAGAAATAATATCAACTTGATCTCCTTTTACTTGTTTATGAAATCCAACCACTGCATTTGCAATAAGCATTGCAATGTTTGAATTTTACTGTTACTGTAATACATACATACAGGTAGTCCTCAGGTTATGACAGCAATTAGGACTGGAATTTCTGTCGCTAAGCAGTGTGGTTGTAAAGCACAATGTCACATGGCCAGAACTTTGAGGATGAGTCGTAAATACCACTTGTTCAGCACCATCATGACCTTGAATGGTCACTGAATGAGTGGTCATAACCCAAGGACTACCTGTGCAGATAAAAGGAATGGCTGTGACTAAAGTGACAACTTGGCTCCAAATTATTACTTCAGACAGATGAAGAAATCAAGCATTTGTCCATACAATCCCTAACTCAGTCCAACTCAATAATACTTAACTGTACAATTAATCTGCTTATATTATTTATACTATGTAAGTAATATATGTATATATATATTTAAAATAGAAACAAAAAACAGAAAAAATGAGAAAAAGTTAAGGGATACAGATGGAAATTGCCATCAGGACCTTCTATAAACTTCTGTGAATGCAGTAGCACAATCATACAATATAGAGTAAATCTCAACTAGAACTAGCCTTTGTATTTTGTTAAAAATACTCATTATGCTGTATGTTATATATTTGCTATGCTTTCTTTTTGAAGATGAAATATAGTAGAGTATTTAATCTGCTGATTTGGCCAGCATTAAATTGGGCAATTGGTTAAAGAAAACAATGAATAATCAATAGCTTCTTGCTTTCTCACAATATGGCTTCAGGGTATTTTCATTTTCTTTTAAAAATTATTTTAATTTATATTCTACTTTTCCTCTAAAAGCTCCTCTATTCTATCTTAGAAATAACTGTATGAGATAGACTTAAACCAAAGTAATCTAATGAAATCTATGGACAAGTTGGGACTTAAATTTGAGTCTCCCTGTCCGAGTCCACACCTTAACATTATACCACACTGGAAGTCTCCTGTAATACTGAGATCTTATGCTGGATGGAGAGAGGATGTTTGTATGAACACGGACTATATCATTGTCAAGGTTTGCAATTGTAGGAAGATTTTTAGGTGCATTAAGATTTCAAATCTTTCAGATTATTGCATGAAACCTCTGAGATGCCTTCTCCCCACTAACTATTGCTTTCTCTTTCTGCTTTAGCTATCTATCACTGCCTGTAGTGGAACTTCTATGTTATTTTATAATGCCAAATGCTTATATCCAGTGAAAAATTTGATTGTTAAACAAAGCAACAATATAAGCATACAATTCCTGTACACTTTTCTTTAAAAACAAGAGTTGGTATTTGCTTGTTCATTTTAGTCAATACAAATTTCACATTTTCAGTAAAATGCAGCTCACACTTTGTAGTCCACAAAACATTGCACAGAAGATTTAAATATTGAATCAGTCTGGGAAAATAAAGATTTGAGCCAAGTCTAAAGCCCAACTTTAAGAGTAGAAGAAAAAATAACCTGAGCAGATTAAATTATTTTTTCTACATGGGATTCTTCAACTGAAGATTTCACTTTCCACAACTGTAAAACAGCTTTCCTCAACCTAGGTACTCTCCATAATTCCTGGAGAAATTCAGCTCCTATAATTCTCAATCATCATGGAGAATGATGTATTAGAATGAACTTTTGAAGGAAGCGACCTTCCTGTTTTTTTCCTTTATTAATCATATTCACAAGTGATGCATTCCATATGAAATGGTAATAGAAATTGAAAAGAAAAGAAAAGAAAAGAAAAGAAAAGAAAAGAAAAGAAAAGAAAAGAAAAGCCCACCTGTAAAAACAATGGCACTGTCAATAAAATTAAGGTCCAGATCATTCAGGCCTGGCTTATGTATTACTTCTTGGAGTTGGACTTACTAATTGTCAATTCTTCAGAATCCATCCATGGAACAAGATTACTTTCATATTAGTGAACTTACTATGCTAAATATGAAAAACAGTACTTAGAATATTTCAATAAAATATTATATTTATTGAAAGCTATTACTGTATATTACACGAAGAAATGTGAACATTTTCCCAATTAATGAAATACAAATTACTCATAACAAAATCAGAAGAAAGCAAATGCATATCTTTAAATATTCTGGTTTTAGAAATGTATCTTCAAGTTTTCATATAAAGTAAATATAAGTATGCATGAAATATTACAAATAGACAACAGATTGAATGCTAACTATCTTCTGTTTTCAGAAAATAATACTATCCTTTATGGATGGCTGCATGAGAGTTTAAGGCTAAAATATTATATTGGAGTCACATCTTATAAAAGACACAAAGTATGTAGTAAAAACAAAAACAAAAAATAGAGATACTGCTCTTAAATACACTCTGGTCAGAGTAGCTGTCAACCCAATATGGTTTTAATCTGATTTCGATAACTATGTGCCCTAACTATGTAGAAACTCTCAGGATTCATTTCCTGATATGACTACTTAAGAGTCATAAGATTAAAAAATTAGCCTGAAATTTTGGTGAACCACAGCAGTCAACACATACAATAGTATATATACCTGGTTCAAGGTGACTTCCTATATTCTGCAAGGGAAGAAACAAAGCAAATTTTCAGTAAACATGTTCTGACTGATCATAGCCAACACACTCTCTTATTTAAGGGCATTTATTTTAGGATTTATTTTCTCCTATTTGAAGAAATAGTAGGGCATGTATAAACCATCTTGCTTCCATCTCAGTTCTTAAGATCAAGAACTCCTTCCACTGACAACAATATCAATAAGAATGAAACCGAATCTTGCAAATCTGCCAAAATTGTTCTCAGTCATAGCAATATTATTGGAAGATACAAGACACTGTGATTGCCCAACTCTTAATATGCTTCCAGTTTACTGGGGTTATGAGGTATGTAAATATGGAGGAAGGATAGATCAATGATTGAATATATGCTTTTCATGCAGAAAGCCTCAGATTCTATACCTGGTGTCTGAACTCTCAAACATTAATTAAGATTGGAAATGAACACCAGACAAGTCTTTCTAAGTCGTGGTTAGTAAGAATAAGGTTAAAGTGATACACAAAAATTCCACTAAGTACTTTTGTTTTCAAATGTAAATCTTATATGTAGGCATTTTAAAGCAGTTAGCTTTCTTTTACCTGCCCTTTCTAAGAAGGTAGGCCAGCTTCCACCTGAACATTGTTTACAAAACAGCCTGCAAGCTTCATTATCAATGTGACAATCCATTCTTACTCCAGGCATTTTCTGATCTGGAAAAAGTCTGTCCTGATAGTCATTGTTGAAAATAACTGGGTTAGATGGACCAATTAACTCTATAACGCAGTTTTGCATGCTTTTTTATTAGATTTTTTTATCCTGCCTTTATTATTTTTTATAAATAACTCTAGGTGGCAAACATACCTAACACTTCTTCCTCCTCTTATTTTCCCCACAACAACAACTGTTTGAGGTGGGTTGAGCTGAGAGAGCGCGACTGGCCCAAAGTCACCCAGCCAGCTTTCATGCCTAAATGGGACTAATTTCTATCCTGGTGCCTTAACCACTAGACCAAACTGGCTCTTAATGCAGAGATTAACATGTTCCTTAACACGTATCCCATATCGCACAGAGTAATTGTGAGTCAGACTCTTTGATTATAGGAACAGTATTTTATCCATCTCAATCAACGAACAGAAAATATGAATGAAAATCACTAAGCTAATTTTCATGTAGCTTGTGTAGCCAGTATCAAGATAGATGGGATTAGAAGCAGATCTTGGAGTTTACTGTAGACAGAGCTTGGAAGAGTGAGATGGTCCAGGCAATGTGAGTAAATGTTAAAGATGCTGCAGACACACTACATCAAAGAACAAAGCAAAAGAACTGAGAATAGGATTTTTAAAGAATATCATATATAGTTGGTTGGTATCAGATAGAGGGTGGAAAGTAACAAAAGCACAACCTAACAGGCACAAATATTCATTGCAATCTACTGTTACAGCTAAATGATATTTTGGCTAGCAAGGCAAGATTTCTAAAAAAAATTCTCATATTTATGTTTCTGTCCTCCTCTTCTTAATATATTGAAAAGAAACATGCTTTAGATAGGTATTTACATCTTCAGTCTAGTTTGACTAAATCCAAAAAAAACATTTCAGTTTAAACCTTTTGAAAGAATAATTATTTATGGTCCCGTTGTCAGGTAATGAATAAATATGAAGAAAATGAACTTGTGCGCTGGACCATTATTTCTATGTGAAGCAATATTATAAATAAGGACAGTTAATGCTAGCAGACCCACTTCTTCTGCATCTACAGTTCCTTATATATGTTGAACTGAAAATCCAAAATTCTTGCAATATCCATAAAATGTATCATATTATACTTAGCTTAGATCCCATATACTTTAAATAAATATCCCAATGTAGGGTATGATTATAGTATTAGATAAGAAATGCAAGATCATGCAATATAGTAACTGATGGAATTCCTCAGCATCAACACCAGTGCAGTTTTATAATAATATTGGCTATATCTGTTACACCAATACATTTTAACAGAGAAACCTGTACAGGCAGATTCTCCAGCAAGCCAAACAAGTCCATTTTTTTGTCCATTTCTTGTCAGTTTCAAGGTTCTACTTTTCTGCACACTGGAAGTTTTTTTAAAAAAAAACCAGAATCCTTCAGAGAAAAATTACATATGTATCTCAACTTTCCCCAATTCAGTGACCTGCAGATGAAATGGATCACAAATCCCATTCTAAATAAGAATAGATAATGATGGGTATTATAGTTCAACACTTCTGAAGGGCCCCAGTACATTAAAATAAACTATGCAGATAACAATTAAAGATGGTATTTTAAACTTCAGAATGGAACAAAGTTGCACCTTCTTAAATCCATTGTATAGACCATATCTGCAAAATTTAAATAAAAATAAAACATTCTAAATCAAAGTTAATTCACTAAAATGCAATATCTCTCATGCTTTTATCCTAGAATATGACTTCTAAAGTAATCATCCTACCACCTTAAGTGTTCAGAAGGAAAGAGGGAATAATGTGAAGTTTCATTGTTATCTGTAGATCTTATTGTAAAGACAAATTAACACAATGAATCAGAAATCTAGTAAACAAAACATTAAGTTTGCCACATTCAGTAAATAATTTCAGTACATTATAGAAAAAGGAATCTGACCATGTTCACACACCAAAAAAAAAAGAAAAAAAATCCAGGCAGGGATACTGAAACAGATTCATATTAATTGGTTTTATGTAACAACATAGCAATACAGCAGGTCTGTGTCCCTATCTCATGTGTAAGTGTATTTTTTCTGAAAGCAACTGGCAAATGAACTTATGGTTATAGTACAAACTCTGTGTTTGCATCAGCTGAATAACACAAAGTTCTCACCATTCACTTTTATCAGACCAAAAAATTATCCACAGATTTCTTACATGTGGTCTTGACAATAACCAGATTCTGCGCAAATAAATTAGACATTCCATTGCTGAAGACCATTAATGAAATATTACAAACAGACAACAGAAGACAAGATTGCATGATCTACATACCTTCTTTCCAGATTTGGGATATACACTGATACAAAGTGTGACATTAGCCTGCCACAACTCTCCTGTCTAATGAGACTCCAATTGCATAAAAGATAAATCCAAGAGGGGATAGTAGAAAAAACAACAGAGCTTTCTGACAGAATGTATTTGTTACAGGTGAACACACCACAAGACCAAGATGCTGGGTTTTGTCTTTTTTTTTTTTTTAAAGCAGGAGCACAGGATGGATTTAAGCAGGCAAGCTCCCTTGCAGGTATAATTGATCACTATATACTGTACAGTCCACTAATGCAGTATCTGGACAATGAGGCACAGACAGGAGTTTAGAAAAGGTTAACCAATATACAATTATATGAGTGGTCTCTTCTCAGAACTCACTTCCAGATGGTCCAGGAATGTGCCGTGAAGGTCCCTTGATCTTGCAAGAGGCAGATTCACACCAACTCATAACTTTGCCTTCTTTTCAACCCCAACTCTCTCTAGCCTTTCCCCTCAAACGTAATTAGTAGGCAGGTGAGAATCTTCCAACTCCTTTTTCATGGGCCGAGACCACGGTTGCCGTTTGAAAAGGGACAATTCGGAACGAATAATCTTATCTACCCCTCCGTGTTTCTCCTATAACGCAAGCGCGGTGCTATAAATAGGCTGCCCCAGCCTGCTGGGGGGCGAGAGGGATGCCTCCGCTACCAGAACAGGAATCTCAGAAAAGCCAGCTCTCCACCCCGCCAAGGCAGCTCTGCCACCTGAAAGACTCCCTCTCGCAGGTGTCCAGCTGCGCTTTCTGGGTCAGGTTTCGCGAACTCACCTGTCTAGAGTAGCAAGAGGAGAGGCAGCACAGAGCGCAGGGCAGCGGCGAGACTGAGCCCCAGGAGGGCCGGGGTGGTCCTGGGAGAGCTGAGCGGAGCCGCCCTTCCGCCGGCGATATAAATAACATTATCTGGGCAAGCAGGGACATTCCTGCTCAGGGACAGCTCGGCTGCCCGGCCCAGATAGCCGTGTCCCTCCGGGGGAGGGGAGGGAGAGAGGAGGAGGAGGAGGAAGCGCCTGCCCTGCAATGCAGCACAGCGGCCCCCCAAGGCCAGCGCCAGCAGCGGCACCTGGCGATGCCCAGCGCAGCAACCGCCGCCGCCGCTACCTGCTGCTAACGATGCCCAGCAGCCGAGAGGCAACAACCGGGCCACACCCAGCTTAAAGCAAGAAAGCGGCGCCGGATCTTCTCAAGCCCCTGCCGGGAGTAAACACTCCAGTCCCCAGGCAAGAAGCCACGCTTTAAACTGCGGGAGCCACGGCCCTAAATAAAAGAGGGGAGCTGGGGGTTGGAGTGGCGAAAGGGAAGGCGCACTGGCTGTGCCCCCCACGGCAACGGAGCTTCCTCTCTCACTGAGGCAGCCGGAGGACTGTGGTAGGACAACGTGAGACTCTGAAACCACGCCGACGGCTGCTCTAGCGTGGCGGGAGCCTCCTCGGATGTCCGGACTGGAGGGAGGGAGGCAGGGCTTGGCGCCCGCCTCTCACACCAACAAACGCCGCTCCGTTAACGGCCGACAGTTGGAACGTGGCCGCCCCATAGTCCGCGCGCCTGAAGCGCCCGCCAGCCCTCGTGCTGCAATGAGGGGCTGGCGGAGGGGTTCGAATTCCCGCGTCTTCCGGGCAGCTCGTGCGAACCTCTGCAAATAACTCCGTGCTTCGGAGACAAACGCCCCGTGACAGGACTGCCCTTGTCCCCGCTTCACCCACCCGCTCTCCTGGCTAGACGTCAACTAGAAAGGATTTCGCTCTTTATTTCCCGCTTTTTCTCTCGCAAAGGAAAGTGTCTGACGCCTCTGATTTAAACCACGCGGCGGCGCCCCTCGTCACCGGCAGCAAGTTGTACTTCGGCCTTCCTTGATGTCCTAGACAGGGATGGTGAAACTGCGCTCTCATTTGCTAGACCGCCCCCCCCTCCATTTGAAGGGGAGGAGATCATCATCGTTTAAAAATCCATTCTGCTTAGGCGCTGAATGCAAAGCAAAAAAGTAGAGGATAACCTCATCGTAGGTATATAGACCGAGTGCTGCAGCCGTGCTGTAGTGGCTTTTCTGCAGAGGAAACCTGTTAGGAGCACCGGAGACTATTACAGGGCGAATTCTCTACAGTGGGAAGGGAGACGAGAGTGCGGGCGGGGAGTGGTTTATTCAGCGCGAAACTGCTGCAGGGACAGCTTTCCGGGAAAGGAAAAATGAGTCTGCTTCTGACTGCAGCAGGTCCAGTGTTTATAAGAACTCTATTCTTTTTCCTGAACCGGCAAATCTCATTCATTTGAAGAAAGTTGCTTACCTATCCCTTGCAAAGAGATATTGCTAGAAATCAATAGCAATTTCAGTCTATTAGCTTTATTTTTAAGGCCAATTCCTAGGGTGATAATTGAACTCAAAATGCTTCATGTAAGATGAATAAAAACTGTTTGCTCAGATAAAAGATTTTTTAATCCACACTCTCAGAATAACTATTCAGAGGAGGAAAACTCAAACAGATTTCCCCAAACTGCTGCCCTCCAGACATACTATATGGTAAATCCCATGCTGTTCTAGAATGCATCATACTGTGCCATGATAGTGGGGAGTGATATTTATACATTTCTGGTCAAAATTTCACCTGGGCCATGGTTACTCCTTTCCATTCCAAGATGTTATTTGGATATCTAAAATATTTCTCAGGATTCAATCTTACCTCTCAAGTTATTCAATACTAAAGAACTGCTCAGAGGCTTTATCAGATTTGGGATAGGTTGTCCTTCATATACTCATATTGTCACGTGAGGTGTTTTTGGTATTATTTTACCAAGATATAAATCAAATCAATCAATCAGTACAGATGACACACAGCTCTATTTCACTTGTTCATCTACCAATGGGGAATCTGATACTGTACTCTGATTTGGATGAGAGCTAATAAAATTATCCAGGCAGGACAGAGGTATGCCTGTCCAGCAAGCAGATAGATTTGAAATAGGATTTCAGTCTGTTTTGGGAAGGGGAATCTTTCAAATTCCCTCTGAAGAATCAAGTTTTCAGCATGGAAGTATTTCTGGAACCAACGTTATACCTGTTGGCTCAGACCTGCATGCTTACCTTAGTACATCTAGACTGGATTGTTGCACGTGCTCTTCTTGGTTCTACTTGGAACAGCCTTCAGAAACTGCATTAGGGTCAAAATGCAGGAACAAGAATGTTGGTGAAAGCTTGCTGGTAGGATTGTATTCCATATGGACTATTTTTGCCATTTGAATGCTAATTGTCCCAGTTTTATGAGACCTTTTGAAGTTCTATTCGTTTTTTCCTGCTTTAAGTAACATAAACAATTACTGAATGCCATCAACAAACTGGGCCAACTCCAGGGCATTTGAAAACAAATTAAAAGCATTAATCCTAGTATGCATGTTTGGTGGACATCACTGTTCATGAGTTTCTATTAAAAGAACTGTCTATTTGTTCCTCTTTTCCTCTTTTCTTTAGTAAGTGTTCATCTCTTCTTACATGATGCCTATTAGATTTGCTCAGAGCTTTGTCAAAAGCCTTTTGCAAGGGCTTTGTCAATAGATTTTTGAAAGTCCAATAAATATTGTTTACCAGATCATTGTTATCCACTTATTTGCTGATTCTCATAAAAAACTCCTAAAGGTGATTGATTGTATGAGCATTACCAGAGTTGCTATTAAAAAAAAAAAAAATTGTACAGAATTGTGCAAGGTTTTTTTCCACAATGATTGCCACTGTAGTTAAAAATACTGACATCTGATCCATGTTTGCTAGCAGAAATGTATGTTTGCTTTCCTTACAATAGATATTTCTACTTTTTCATCACTTTTGGTTAATAGTTTATGGCTAAAAAATATCACATGGCTGCATCCAGTGGGTAGCTATTATTAATGGCTGCAATGTTTAATTACAACATTTATATTTTGCTCTAATTCTGTGTGGAAGCTAGTCTTGACTGCTTGTCAATACTAAGAGTGAAAGTTACATCACCTTCAGACACTAATCCAAATATTAACTTCAAACTACAGCTTAATGGTTTGTTGCTGAATCCAATAACTAGGATTCAGAATTCACTATTTGTTAATACTGATGTCTTCTCCTCCTCCATATAAACTTGGGTTCACAGCACAAACGCCAGAATGCATAAAATGGTTTTTAGTTCAGGGTTTTTTGGTAATATATTTCATAACAATGGTATTGAATGACTTAAAATAATACGTCCAGCCTTAAGGAAGCACAGCCATTTTCAGTGGCTTAGTGTTGCTGACTAAGCCTCTTGCATTCCTGAACATTATCTACAGTCAAAGGAGTGTTATATTTTTCAGAACATCTTTTTTTAACTTTTGGTTATAATCCTTATGCATTTAATTGTAATCCTTTTATAAAAACTTTGCCATCATACATATGTCCTATGTATTTAAATCTATATTAATTTAAATTGAGTAGGGTTATTTGTATGCAGATATTGATAATTTGTGGACAACAATGCATATGTCCAGAACTCATTAACAGAGAATACATCCCTGCCTATTATGCTTTTTCCTTTTGGGGTAAGCAATATCATGCAAAGCAAAGAAAAAAGAAAAAAAGAATGAGAAGTAGTGAGCAAAGACTAAAGGCAGGAAATAAGATAGAAAAAATATATCTTCCAGGAAGAAATTTTATGTAACTCAAAATATTTTACAAATAAATGAATCTTATTAAGCATGTATTTGAAATGTTTCAAATCATTTGAAAACGAATGATTCTGAAATGTTTATTTCTAGCATAGTTTATTTCGAGGGTGGGAGGGGTGCCTTTGAGTCAGTTTTGACTCCTGGCAACTGCCTGGGCAAGTCCCTGCAGTTTTCTTGGCAACATTTCAGAAGTGGTTTGCCACGGCCTCTTTCCTAGGGCTGAGAGAGAGCCACTGGCCCAGAGTCACCCAGCTGGCTTCCTGCCTAAGGCAGGACTAGGAGTCGTGTCTCCTGGTTTCTAATCTGGTGCCTTAAGGGCTACACCAAACTGGCTCTTTTATTTCCATCACTTAGTTCATTCCAAACCTCTGCAAGAATAAGAATAGCAGCTACAGTACTGCCATTCTTCCCAGTGCCAGCAGAATGAAAGTGGGGAAGAAGTCTTGGGTATGTTAAATACAAGTGATTCTAGCACCAACCAGTCATCCCTTTTGCGTGGGATTGAACTTCCGAGCTAGCACACCTCTGGAAAGGTCCAGGTTGAGGAAGGCAGCGCTGGTTTTCATGGATATTTACTATAAACCGCTTCACCAGATGGCCTTAAGGACCCACCCGATCTTTGCTTTTTCTTGTAATTTTTCTGGTAAACTTTACTTCAAGAGTTTCCAGCCGGATTTCGGCACGCCATCCTATTGTTTAAGTACTGTAGAGAGACTTAGATGCAGGAGTGGAAGCCTGTGAATTAAGCTCCTTTACTTTCCCATTATGCTGAAGGGGAAAGAAAGGAGAAACGCGCCCTGATGCTTATTCCTATCCATAGGTGATTCTCACTGGCGATTCATAGCATCCTCCCGAAGCCTCTGTGGCGATATAAAGCTGATGCATATTAATAATACATCACCAGAGGCGATGACTGGGTGACGCTATAAATCTCTAGGTTAGTCATCTCGTCATTTCTTCTACGAGCGAAGTAAAAAGTGTCTAAGACTCTTTACAAGTAGGATCCACATTCGATAAACAGTAGCAGCACTGCAGGCTTGAGAACAAAAATCTTCGAAGGGCATTAACCTACCAAGCTTGGGAAAATACTGTACGTGATCTTTTTCTCCATTCAACCCCACGTACCTGCAAGGCTCAACCCAAACTCAATCTCTCCAGCCGGTAAGCCACACCCTCGGCACAGGCTCCTCCCTCCCCGGCCGACCCGCCTCCATTCCGAGAGGCACTTGGAACGGAGTCGAAGAAATCTCGTTTGTTTTCCTTTCTTTCTCTCTCGCGTGGAGAGCGACGTCACGGGGACGGACAGATCCGGGAAGGAGCTTTGAAGTCAGCATGTGTGGGGGCTGCGTGAAGACGGAGTACCCGCCTCGGGTAAGGGGGGGGGCGGACTTTCTGTAGGGCACGAGAAGGGAGCGCTGCCACGTTCCCTTCCTTTTGCCGCTGCTTTCCCTTTTGCTTGGCTTCCTGCGAAGTTTGTCCCCTTGCCTTACCTGGAGGTAGATGAGTTTCAAAGGAGGGGTCTGCAGGCAGAATTAATTTCTCCCGCGCTCAGTAATGCCTTTATTCAGACCAGCCAAAATATCACTGAAGAGTGTGCAAGGTGCAACGCTAATAAATATACAGTATTCCCCGGCTTTTTTCATTTTGGAATTCCACCCCCCCCCAGGGCCAAATAAGCTTATGAATCCTTTTTCTACTTTTCGCCCTTATTTTTCACACGCAGCACCAGGCTGCCCCTTCCCCCCCTTTTTTTGGCGACTCCTCCCCCCCCACCACCATTGGGCCCTGTTGTGGTTAAAAGGATTCCTGAAGTGGAACTCTCCAGGTAGAATAGATGGGGAGAACTGATCTTTTCAAGGTGGAATCGGTGAATCCTACTGTGTGGGCTGCCAGCTGTAATGGACTCTCATTTTCTGCCAAGGGGGTACAGGCCTTTAATTGCCAACACTTTCAACTGTGTTAGACTACAGCTTTGAGCATTTCTTCTGGGTCTTTTATTACGGTGAGGATTCTGGGAATTGTAGTTCACCAATTGGAGGGAAAAAAGATGGGGAAAATTTCTCTCCAAACAGGTACTGTGTGACAGAACCATCCTTCTTAGGGAGGTGTTTTTTGTGTCTGTATCTGCGTTCCTTCAAGTCAGTTTTTTTGCTTCTGGTGACTGCCTGGACAAGTCCTTACAGTTTTCTTGGCAAGATTTTTCAGAAGTGGTTTGCCATTGCCTCCTTCCCAGGACTGAGAGAAAGTGACTGGCCCAAGGTCACCCAGCTGGTTTTGTGTCTAAGACAGGACTAGAATTCACAGTCTCACAGTTTGTAGTCTGGTGCCTTAACCACTAAGTAGGATGAATGTAAAAATTACGTGTTTTCAAGAAACTCTACTAATGATGTGGGATAGAAAATATTTTGCTTCTAAAAGTGAATTGTTTAAAAGTTATTTTAAAATTAGAATATGTCTGGGTAATGTGAGCTTTTGATTTTAAATTTATTTCTCAATGTAATGTTGAAAATATTGACTTGATATCAACCAAACAGAACCGTTGCACATTATATTGAGAAATAAATTGGAAATCAGTAGTACGTGTAATCCAGAGATGTGCCAGTTGATTTAGAAAACTTGAAAAATGTAAGAAAACAACCTTACTGAAATATAGAATTGTAAGTGGTAGATCAATTGCAGATTATATATCATAATCTGAAAAGCCTTTGGTAGCATTATTGTTTATCATTGTTTATGGTGACTTCTCCCTGTGGAATGGAGAAGAACCTATACAGAAGAAACAGCCTTTGAAAACCAGGATCATGTTGTCAGGTGGCTTGTTTGTTTTTGGCTTAACTTGTTACATAAGACTTTCCATTTCTAAGCTATGGTTTATAATATTGTGTGTGAGCCCACATAGGGAGAAGTCACATTTTTAACAGCCTATCACATTGTTGTTTAGCAGATTGGTATGGATGCACTGTATGTATCTGGGAAGGAAAGTATGCATGGATAGAAATTAGGTTTTGGGGTAATCTACCAGAATTACTCATATGTAGAATAAAATAACTGGTGGGGGGGAGGATATTTGTGATATCCTTAATCATAATCACTCTCTTGGTTGCTTTTAAAAAATGTGGGAAGTTCTGAGTGTAGAACTCTCAAGTAATTGGTAAATTTGGCTCTTAAGCCAATCTAGGAAGAGATCACTGGCTATATTAAAATACTTTCCCACTTTTGAATCATTTAGGGTAACACTTGCTTGGAGAACGGATCCTATTTGATGAACTACGTTGGTTGTGCTGAATGCAAAACACGGGATTTTGTGATGATTGTGAACAAAGCAACAGAAGATGAGGATGGAGAGGAAATTATCACTTATGACCGTAAGATGGCCAGATTCTTCTGTTGTTTGTATGGACATTAAGAGCCTGTCTCCAGAAATCTGGTTTATTGTTGAAAATTAAATGTGTCCAGACACGCTTTTATGTGTGAGATATATGTGATGCATTTCTTTCTCATTATAAAAAGAAAATGGTAGTGAATTGTTGTCACAGTTACTTAAATAATGGACTTCAGGATACTGGGTTATGGCCAGTGATACCTGTCTGCTAGCAATATAGGCTTAAGGGAATAAATGAATTTATTCTTCTTCTCACAGTGTGTCACATGCCCCCAAATATATTTTGGAGTATAGGGGAACTCTCAGAAGCAAATTTGGTAGTGTATAGAAGATGGAAGAGAATGAAGAGCTAGTAGAGTAGGAAGTTTCACTCAAGGAAAATAGTTTCAATCCTTGCCATTGATGGATTTATTAATTCTCCGAGGCTGGGTTCACACATTCATTAACCTACCACATGGCTTATTTGTTTTTGGCTTAATTTGTTATGTGAGCCTTTCCATTTATAAGCTATGGTTTACAATATTATGTGTGAGCCCACCCATAGTGCCTTATTCAGGAGATCCTGGTAAATACGCATTGCTTAGAGTCATGTATGAACTCGGTCACTATAAATATATCTGCAGGACCAAATGTATTTCTAAATCTGGCTGCTGACAGGAAGAAATCATTTGCTTATTTTTCTTTCTATCTAGTTTTTGAGGAAACAATTCTTTATTGTTGTCTTCTGACTACAGTCCTACATTTATTTTCAGCAGCTTCCACAATAGCTCTATCCTCATTGCGCTCATTTCTGTTAAGCTTTCTCGAATTCTAGTCCACTTCATCAGAAGCATAAGACTTTACTATACAATTGTTGTTGAGAAGAAGAAAAGTAAGATAGGTGAGTAGGACAGAAGACAAATAGAGAATAAAAACAGAGATGAGAGACAGTGAGAATTACTTATAATACCCATAAACAAAGTGGGAATTGGGTCTCATATTTTCTTGTATGGATGAGCTAGTTAACCTAGGTAAGTGTACTACGTAATTACAAAAGAGAGGACCAAAATCTCCTTTCAACTGATCTTGATTCCTGAAAACTACTTGGTCATGTCTATGTTGGGGGTTTTTTTGCAAATAGTACCAAATCCAGTTCCCCAATCTGAACTACATTCCTGGGATTGCCTAATGGTCTCCCTGTAAAAAAATATTAACTTCATCTGACTCTGCTTAGCTTTTGGAAATCAACCAACATCAGCTTATTTTATTCATTGATTGCCTGTTGCCCTGAAAGGGTGCCATAAACATATTTTAAGCAGATTAATATTTTTTTGGAACAGCATCCTGGGACTGGATGCCTCCTAGCTATGTTGTTTTAATGAGCAGACAAATGTCCACCTGTATCGTTGCCCCTTCTGGCTTTTTTATATTGCTCAGTCTCCAGGAATTGCTAATCCCATATTTCTTTTGTTTTTTCTTCTACAGTGAGTGTTTCTCTTTGGTGCACCAGTGTGTAATGCCAGAACAGTTCTGCTTCTCTCCTTTTTTCCCTTGAGGCAATAGCAGTGAATGCATTAGAGAAGTGAGGACAGTAGGAATAATCAATAAATGACTGGGGATGGGAATTAGGAAGCTGAGTGGGGAAAGGTTGAGCTTTCTATATACTATACCTTTTTGGTATGGCTGGTATAACAGGTATTATCCTTTGGTTCCTGTGTAATCAGTGCATATTTCTTGAAATAAGTAATTTGATTTGTTTTACAGTTTCAGAGCATAGAGTAGACAAAGCCTGTTCTGTCTTCCTAAATCTCTTGGTTTTCTTTTCAGATGTATGTAAGAATTGTCATCATGTGATAGCCAGGCACGAATATACTTTTGGGGTAGTGGACGATTACCAGGTATAAGAGTCGTTCATTGATCAACCATTAAATTTGTTTACCTTTTATTTATTTCAATTTTTTTGTCTTAATGAGGCTTATGAAGTCTTGGTAATCAAATAGCTGCACTATTTATAACATGTAATTCAATGTGTTTGCATATGATGTTGTTAACTAGTGGACCACATTTTAGTTTAGTATGTTGCGTGAATCTAATCTGTGTGGTTAATTAGTGGTTATGTTGTATAAACTCAGCCAGTTGGGTTACTTAGGTAAACTACTATTTATTTATTAATTCAATTTAGGTGCTGCCTAATTCCATACTGACTCTGGGCAGCTAACAATGTAACAAACCATAAAAACACAATACAAAACAAAACAAGATGGGATCTGGTCACTCTATACAAAAACATAGACAAAACACATCCAAGAAGGGGTTCCATCCATCTTAACCCAAGGCCTGAGAGAACAACCAGGTCTTCAAGTCCTTATGGAATGCCAACAGGAGGGATCCACACAGATTTCAGAGGGAATCTCATTTCAGAGGGTAGACACTGTGACAGAGAAGGAGTGCCTCCTGGGTCCTGATAAATAGTGCTATTGATTAAAGGAACCCGAAGCATGCCAGCTTGGCTGGTACATACCATCCAGGCAGAAACTGTGGGAAAGAGGTGGACCCTCAAATAACCTAGCCCTATAGAGATTTATAGGTGATGACCAGCACTTTGCATTGCATCTGGAAGCATACTGGCAACCAGTGCAACTCGTGAAGCAGCGGTGTCATGTGGGCATACTGGGGCATGCCAATCACTGGTTTTCAAAGGCAGCCTCATGTAGAGCACATTGCAGTAGTTGAGCCTTGAGGTGACAAGGGCATGAGGGTCTGTCTGAAGGACCACCGCATCCAAAAAGGGGCACAACTGGTGCACCAGATGGAGCTGTACAAAGACCCTCTTGGGTGCAGCTGCCACCTGCTTTTCAAGCCAGAGCTTTGAATCCAAGAGGACACCCAGATTGTGCACCACCCTTAAATGAGGATGTGCTGCTCCATCAAAAGTATAGATGGAAAATCCCTGGGAAGCCTTAATATCCACAGCCACTGGGTCTTGGTAGGATTGAATTGAAGTCTGGTCCTCTCCATCCAGGCCTGCACAGGCACTTGGACAGGACCTTAACTGCCTCACTTTGCCAGCCTGGGGTTGATAAATAGAATTGGGTATTATCAGCATACTTTTGTCACCGAACCTCAAACTGACTGATGACCTCCCTCAGCAGTTTCATGTAACACCTCTGCTTTGCAAGCTGCACTAGTTGCCAGTTTGCTTCTGCGTGCAATTCAAGGTACTGGTCATTATCTATAAAACCCTACATGGTTTAGGGCCTGATTATTTGTGGGACCCTTTGCCTCCCATTGTATCTGACCAGCCAATTCGATCTGGAAGGATTGGCCCACTCCAAGTTCCTTTGATTAAACAAAGCCATCTGTCAGGACCCTAGGAGAACGCTTTCTCTATACAGCGTCTGCCCTCTGGAATGAGATTACCCCTGAGATCTGAACAGCCCACATCCTACTGGGGTTTCAAAGGGCCTTGAACAGTTGCCTCTTTTAACTTGAGTTGTTTTCCTTTGTTTCCATCCAGTTTTGTCATTATGCAATCTTTACTTTTCCTTTTGTTTCTTGTTGTTTTTCTTGTTTTAATGTTTTAAACAATTTGTAAACCATCCAGAGTCATTGGGGTTGGGATGATGATGATGATGATGATGATGATGATTTAAAATAAATGAAATTTAATTACGTTGCTTTTAAATAAATGATTTTCCACATCAAAATTCTGGCATTCAGATTTTGGCACAATTATTGCAAAGTGGTAGTTTCGGCTGCTTCTTGTGAACCACAGAGGGAGATAGAGGGCTTTTATATTTGATACCAATCTTATGTTTTACCCATCATATCTTTTAAGGTGTTGGTAAGTGGTTGGTAATTAAAAACATTTGACATTTGACTGAATTTTTAAAGAAGTTTTCCCCAACTTGTTGAATACTGTCACATGTATACAACTACAACTCCCGGATATGCAGGTTGGGAATACTGTGACTTATAATCAAACTTATCTGGAAGGTAGCAGGTTAAGGAAAACTGCTATAAATAATGAATAATGCTTACTAACTAAGGCTTATGGGTATTAGAGCTAAGATAGTCCAAAATTCTAAGGTTGTGATTAGAACTTAGACTTGCTTGAAAAGGAGCAGAATAGAAGACCTCTATTAGCCTGCTTGATATATATATCAACCCAAATGACTGAGAAACATCTAAGAATTAGAATAGCACTTTTGTTCACAGCTATTCACACTGAAAGCGTAGATTTTAAAGAATTGATCAGACTCAGCTGTGTGTTCCTTAGTACAAGCTTTTAGCTAGACACATATGTCCTGATGTGTCTGTTGAGCCTAACATTCTCTTAGATGAAAGCTGCACACAAAATCCTAAACTAGATGTCCTCAACCTTTTGGGCCTGTGGCCTATTTTGGAATGTCAGTAGTATGTGAAGAATACTTTCACAGAAGATTGCTACGCCAGATTGGCCAGTCACAAAATGCTAATTTATTGGAAAGGAAACAGTGCACTGGGCTTCAGTCATCCACCATTTTATTTATTTCCCTTTTTGATCACAGGGGAAGAAATGGAGAAATGGATTGGACAAGTATCATGTGATCCCATAGGCTGTCCATTGAAAGTGGGTAGTGGAGCCATTGTGTCATGTGAAAAAATACATTTCAATACCTGCAGTTTTTCCAATATTAACCTGAGCAAATGCAGTACTATTTATATATTTTCTCTGATAGAAGAAAACAGAATTGTGTCAAGAAAAGATGAATTCACTCCATATTTATTATTAATTATATAAATAGACACATTCATTAGCCTATTTATTTTATTTCTGGAAGGCAGACAAAGATGCATCTCCCCCCCCCCCTTTGCCTGGTGTCAATCACTTTTTTTTTTAAAGTTATATTTGTAATTACAAGGTTTTTTTTTCTTTTAAAGAGAAACCTCAGACTGTAGGATCTGTGATTCCATAGCTTCTGCTTCATTCCACTTAAATGGTATGAAAACAAAACATGTATAGTTCTTTGCAGGTGAACAGCTAGAGTTCACCATGTTTTTTCATAAGATGAACCCAAGGATCATCCCACAGAAGCAAATAGTTTGGACAGGTATGATATCAGATAACTCTGCCTTCTCTAAGTTGGTTTTCTTCAGCTTGTTGGAGTAGTGTTTTCAAAATTCTCAGCCAGCATAGTTATTGGAAATTCTGGGAGTTGTGGTCTAGCATGTCTGGAAGGCCTCAGGTTGAGGAAAACGAACTGTTCCATCACATTAAAGAAAAGGATGGATACATTTCCTGCAAGTTCTTAGCATAACTTGAAGATGTTCACTTGTAGGGTTGAACTACATAAGCTAGATTGTTTGAACTGTGGCTATTGTTACAGGTGCATTGACTTCTTGGTTAGCACAAATTAATATATCTATGCAGCAAATACAGCAAGCCTCTATTCTCACTCACCCAGTATAAATATAACTTGTCTCTCATTCCAGGAATACACCATGCTGTGCATGCTCTGCGGCAGGGCAGAAGATTCTATCAGTGTCTTGCCTGATGATCCTCATCTGATGACTCCATTGTTCTGAAGTGTTTTGATTTTTCTCAGCCATTGTATCATATATTGTACCAAGTGACAGGAACTCATGGAATATGACATTTACACAACACAAATGCACACTCTGTTCAATCCATGTGGGAAGTCAAGTGATAAAGGGTCAAAAAATAGCAGCTTGGTTTACCATCAACAGAACTGAAGTCTCTATTCTAAGCAAGCATAAGGAAGAGGAAAAAAAAGTTTCATTTGCTGAAAGCTTCATAAAATGTTAGAAAAGGCAGAGAAGCTGCCTGCTACTTTTGGTCTTCTTTAATGTTTTCTCTTTAATGTTTTGCAGTCAGAATGCTGCAATCAATGTTATTGGCATCATAGGGGATGCTGTGTTTTGCAGAAAACTTTGGAAAGGACCAAAACAGGAGGACCTTTTTGTGACTATTTCTTTCCCTCTGCAATACCTACTTCTGCCTCCAGCTCTCCATATTTGATGGAGGACTCCCCAAAAACGAAAGAATTCTGATTTGCAGGACATGCAAAAAAAAAAAGCACCAGAAATGCTTATTGTTATTGCGAAGTTTACTATGTGTTAGGGGGGAAAAAGCTTTTTCCTTAAGCTATCACGCACCATGTAGAGCTTGGAGGAAGAGGCAAGATCTCACAGAAAGCTTTAGAGAAGGATACAAATAGCAAGTGCTTCTGTGCCCCAAATATTCCTGCAAATGAAAGAAGGACCCATTTTTCTTCAAGCCTTCCAGAAAGCATGGTTGACTCATAGGAGAATCATGTAGTTTCACGTTCATTAGAGAATGGACAGATGAAGAAATCTTGCTGATTCTAATCTAAATGACTGCTGATGTGAACATCCCAAGTGATGGGATACTTGCCCCCTGACATGCTAAAGGTGGTGCAACCAGTTCCTGAGTTTAAGGGGGCAATTACTTTTCATACTGGCACATCATATGTTGGGTGATTGTTTATGAATTAAATGAAACAAGCTCAAGAATTTGGCATTACAGTACTTGTTTGCTCAGATTCCCTTTATCAGTAGGACCCTCATTAATTTCAGTGGGAAAGATACACATCAATTCAGAAAATCTAAAAAAGGGCAAGCACTTTTTCACAGAACTGCATTTGATACAGCCCAGCAGTCTTCTGCGGTTCATTTGTAATGCCGGCCTGTGGTACATAGCCTATTTCAATTAGGATTTCATTGTGAAATTAGGGAGAGCATCTGATGTGAGACTAATTAAACAGAAGTTTTGTCTTTAAGGAACTCAGTCAAGGGCCATAAATCTTTAGCCACTGAACCATTTTTGAATGCAAATTACCTTAAACTGCCATCAGCAAATGTAAGATTCAGTTCTCATATGCAAAATTAGAAAGGGACCTGGTGTCTGCTAATGGATTCTAGAAACATTGCCCTCTGTGGAAATTAGTCCTTTCAGAAAGAGTGTACTGCTATAAGTTGCATGACCAAACTGCTCTGATGAGATGTGGATTGAGATGACTCTCTTTTGCCAAAAATTTTGATGACAGTGTCATGATTACTTTGCCTGCCCAATTAAGTAGTTAGACACTGATCTTTAACCACGAGACTAACACTAACCCAGGTCATCTTGCCAAGCTAGTTATTTATGAGCATAGAATATGAGACACTCAAGGCCAGTTGCCATGGTAAGTAGGTATGGTAAGGAGTAACTATAATTGCCAGACACTGGTAATAAATTCTAGGACTGTCACTTTTGGAAGTACAGTAGATCTTGTAAGGCAGTTCTAGTTACATTCTTAATTGCATTTGACCTAAACTGGCAGTGTTGAAAATCTTTTACCTGAATTACTGAAATATGCAAAAAATATTTGTGTATATTTAGACGTTTGCTGTGAAATTAAAAGATGCTTTAGCCTTTTTGTTAGGTAAGCTAGTGGGCATAAGGTATTCATTGCTAAACAAAGATGATTCTAATTTTTGTCAGGAGAGCATTTAGCATATGCTTCTTTGCCCTAAAATAAATGTGACTGAAACCAGTTACGTCCATTTTCTCTAAGCTTTACAAAACTAGCAGCATCTTAGGCAGAATCACAGATTGTTTTTCCTGTTCCAGAGGAAACTTCTTAACCATGTTGCTTAGTAATAATTTCTAGGGCCTGTTATCTTAAAACTGTATTGATCTCAATTCCTGGAAGGTTGGACAAAATGGAATAATTAATGACAGTAATGGGTTTATTTTTTTAAGCTAAAAGGAGGCCCTCTAGGACTTCACCTCCTGCTTAAAACCATTAGGCACACATTTGTTTTTGTTCTTACATTTTGCACTCAGTACTTAAGGGAAATGTTTCTGGCAGCAAATCAAAATCTGCGAAGAGACTCGGTTTGCCTCTTCTTGCTCCTCTCGCTATTCCCAGAGTGTACAATGACCACGGAAATCTCTTGATTCAACACCAGAAGGGACACATTTCAGGAATTAAGGCTTGCCAGCTATTCACTGTATCCCTTCCATTTGGGGAGCATGGATTATGCTGTCCATATTTTACTCTTTCAGATACTTCTGGGGCGATGGTGGTAGAGGTAGAATGGAAATTACTAGAATTCTCCCACATTCACTGTGGGCCATACTTTTAATGGAGAATAGATGAGCCAGTCTGCAAAAGCTGGACTTGCTCTGTATGGCATATAAATATAGAAAATAACCTGCAGGATAAAACAAGAACATTATTCCATATGTGGGAATATTTCCATTTGATTCCATTGTTCTTTCTCTTTGCATTCCAAACTGAACCTCTGAAATGGATTTCACCCTGAAAAGATTGGGGTGTACTGAAATACCACTCCGGGTGCATTTAGGCTCTCCTGGCTAATCCCTGTCAGGGATTGGTTGAATTAAGCTGGAAATCTCTATAGAAAAAGTCTGCCCAGGAATACATAATGTGGTTCCTGTTTGGCAGCTGGCATGCCCTGAAGGAGGATAGAAAAACATTACCAGAAAATATGCTGTCTCTAGTATAGCAATTCCTGTAATAGTCTTGTGCTACCCCTTGTTTGCCTGGCAGCCTGAGGAGTGATCCTTCTGTTCAAATATTTTACGTGCATTTTAAGTCTTTGCATACTTACTGGATAGAATGCCATCAACAGAGTATGCTGCATCGTCCACCGGTAGATGGCAAGAGGGTGATATCTGCAGACATTCCATCTGCCCGTAGAATTCGTGAAACCTGCACGGCTATTCTCAAATCCAAATCATGGATGGGGGCAGTTTCTCCACCCCCATCCTGAGTTAAAAATGGGCCCTCTGTAAATTATGTGAAAGAATGTTTTGATTAAATGGTGAAGACTCATGAATGTTTACATATGTGTGCCTCTGTATGTTTATACAGCAACAGTTTATCTTCTTTATATTTAGATGTATAAAATATGAATATATTATTATATTCATATTTTAGATGATGATAATGGTTTAGACCAGGGTTTCCCAAACTGTGAGGTGTACTTCCCTTGGAGAGATGCAAACAGAGTCCAGGGGAGGTGTAAAGAACCTTTTAGTTATATTGTTACAATAAATCCACCTTTCTCAAAGTTTCATTGTATTGTTTTCATTGTTCGCTTGTGTTAATTTTGGTGTTTGGATTTGTAGGGGAGGTGTGTACCTGTAAAGGAAGGTGTGATGGCAAAAAGTTTAGGAACCCCTGGTTTAGACTGTGTTCCAAAAAGTGTGATATGCACAGTCAAAATGAGGTGCAAATGGAAATAGCAGAAGTAATTAAAGTATATGGACTCCCTTAAGTTTAACCATAGGAAGAAAGATTTTGATGGTGTAGAGATACATTTCTTTAGCATTCACAGAACCTGTCATACCAAGAGTTAAGGAAGTAGGCAGCATCAGTCCTAGAAACCCATTTATCTACAACACTCTGAATTGTGTGGAGCTTCTGGTCCTTATAGCTTGACCCTGATTTATTTTGGTCAAGAATGAAGCTGGATTGCTTATATTCTAGCAATAGCACAAGGCATTTCTTTCCTCTGTGGAGGGTTGCTGCATATCACTTATCTAACAGGATGCCTTCCTGTTCAGTTCTCAGCTAGATTTTCCAGCATGGTGCTCTCCAGGTGTGCTAGGGAAGCAGATTAGGAATGATGGAGATGTATGATGCCCATACAGAGGACATCAGTTTGAGGAAAGCTCTTCCAAACGGACAAAAAGTCTGCCTTGAATACTGCAAATTCAGTCTATCCTTGTACAGGGAAAAATCCTGATCTCATTTATCCCAAAACAAACTAGTACTATAGGAAGAAGTAGGCTGGTTAATTGCTGGATTTTAACTTTATATCAACAGCTTAGCCATGGTCTACCACATTTATTTCTTGCTAGTTTCCCAGAAATTTAATAGTAATGGTTTGAGCAAAATATCAGCAGAGTCAGATGCAAATAAATTTGGCCCTGATATTGCTAACTAATTCTAAACCTCTAAAATGGTTTAAGTTCTTACAAGTTTTGTCTTTTCGCTAACTGGTCAATTGGTCCTTTATGATGATAAACCTCATGGATTGTTTTGAAGAATTGTATTTGGGAACTGTCACATATCATTATATATTTAGGATGGAAGTCTAACTATTAATTTATCTGTTGTCCTTGAATTTAGGTTTGCCCATCCACAAAATCTAGAAAATAAAATTAAGTCAAACCAAATAATATTTGAATTATAAGTACCTGTATTTCAAACAGCAAATACATCGATAAGCAATTCTGAGATGTTATACAGAGGGACTTTTCTACTCAAAATCTTTTCAAAAGAGGTTATTGTTAAATTGTGGCATTTAAATAAGAATTTTTATTACATAAAATTATTTTATTATTGATTTTTTAATTGGTTATGCGCCATCAAGTTGGTGTCAACTGTTAGCAACCACATAAGTAGATTTTCTCCATTATATTTTATTATATAGTCTTACAATAAGAGTGCCCATCTGCTATCCAAAATCTGCCATGTTCTGGAGCAACAGAGCCCCACACACAGCAAAGTATAATATTTTTCAGAAGTATTATAAATATGCCAGAAAGCATATTTCAAACTTACAGTTAAAAATTGAATTAAAGTCTTTTGGACTCAGAGAAGAGCAAGTCAGGAAAACAAGAAGAGATACAAATTAGAGAATTCCAGTAGAATTTGGTTTCCTTTTCTTAATTTTTCCATGATTGCATTTTTACTTGGAATCTAAGAAAAATACTTCCTATTTTAATTCCCCAGCCAGCATGCTTACAGTTCATATGTTAGTAGAACATAAAAATTTCCTTCAAAGCAGTTTCTCCAACATTTTCACTATAGCTATTTTCTTTTCCAAATGATTGGAAAAGCTATGATTCAGTGGTAAACAAAATATTAATTATATAGTCTTAGGGAGTTCATAACATTGGACCCTGCTTCTGAATAGTATATATTCATTGTTTCATCTTTACTGGAGATTCTTTTATAACTGATTTTGGTGTTATCTTTTCTAGAATGCATTAAAAAGATCAATGAAATTGATGAAGTTGTGTTCATGGCACGTTAAGACTGCAATTCCATGCACAAAGTTATCTAGGAGTAAGTTGTATTGAATTTAGTGGGACTCAGTAGGCTTGTATTGTATAGTATAATGCTATTACATTAGGTAGAAACAATGCTTTCTCCTTGTTTTTTACCATAGTAAATGGTAATAATAATATGGCCTTTTTGTGAAAAGTCAGGAATATAAAAGATGAGGATATTCCTTGGGAGGAGCTAAGAAATAATACAATGGAGACCTTGTGCATCTGAGCCATCTCGAAGTGTGTACCTCTTCCATTTTCTAAAATAGGTTCACCTGAAGATACTGATAAAAACTGGTTTCTGCCCTTATCATTCAAGTGTAGGGTTATTGAGAAAGTGGGGGAAACTAGTAGAAATTTTTTTTATATGCTGGCTAGATCTCGGATACTAGAGATGGTGGAGTATATTGCTTGATTAAATCAAACCACAGTCTCCTAGAGAGGCTAGTTTTTCCTTTACTTTCAGTAAAACTTCTAACACTTTAGAAAGGAGAGAAAAAGAACAGCTCCTTCTAATGGATTTTAATCAGGAGACTCTGCCTTTCAAACCATCCCCTTTGCAATTAACTCTGCAGATATTCTGAAATCAAAGATCTTGTTTAAGTGTGTAATATGTATGTAACAAGGCTTTGCTAGATTTACTCTACTGATTTTAATAGGAATTCTGTGGTTGTTACTTTCCCTTGTCCTTCCTATTCTTCCCATTCTCCAATTAAACTCTTCATTATTGTGTTATTTTTATTGTTTTTTTAATGTAAGCTGCTTGGAGTCCAGAGATTTGGTGGTATTGTTTTAAAAGAGAATTTCTTAGAAAGACTGCTACTATCTCTTGTATATTTAGGATTTCCTTAACGTTTTGTATTTCTAGGCTTTGGGCAGAACATTTACAGGACTGTAAATCCAGAGCACTTCTGTTTCTGTACTTCCTGGAACTGGGCTAAAGAGGACCTTGGCAGCAGGCTAAGAACAATCTAGTTGACTAAGCCAGTCCAGCTGAGCCTGATGTGTAGCGAGCACCATTATCCCCTGCAGCCTTTATGCTGTGGAAGGATAAGAATATTAAATGGCAATCAGTGAGTCCTGACATTATGTGAGCTGCTTTTAAGAAATGCCATCATAATTTAAGGAACCAAGGAGAAGCTGGGATATCTGAAGACAAACATGGAAAGCGGAGGTGTGATTTTTTTCAAAAACAGGTTTTTCAGAGTGGGTGTTATTAATGGCAGCTTGGTTTAAAAATAAACAGAGCAGAAAGAAGTTCTTCAACTAATTTATTTGACTTGTAATACAAGCAGTACCCAGCAAGCGAGAGAGCCAAAGAATCAGCACTTTTACACTTTTCAAGCCGCCTCCTTGAAGCTTTTAGAAGAGACTGTCATTCAGTAGAAGTCTGATGTTGCCTCTGCCAGGATGAAGCACCTCATACACTCAGAAAAAGAGAGAAAAAAAGAGAGAGAGAGAGAGAGAAAAGGAATTAAGCATGGCTATTTCTTTGAGTGGTTCCACCAGGAGACAGAAAGAAGAAACTTGAGTGCAGGGAATTCCTAGTCATTTTTCTGATCTATGTAAAGGCTACTTCTATAATGTTGGGGATTCTGCTTTTTTCTTATTTGGCAAGCTTCAGGAGGCGCTGGATATCAGGCTCAATGCTGCTGGTGAGGAACTTGGAGCTGTAGCGCTTGAAAGGTTCTCCTTCAGGTCCTACTAGGAACTTCTCAAAGTTCCAGGAAATGTCATAGCGATGCACTGGGCTCCATAGGATGAACTTTGGCTCCATCATGAAGCAGGAAGGATTGTCATCTGGGTAAGGGAGTTTGTCCTTCAGGTAGGCAAAAACAGAGTGGGTGTTCTTGCCATTCACCTCACACTTCTGGCAAAGAATAAAGTTGGGTTCAAACCCAGATCCAGGCCTCACATATTTCAAGCTATGGAGGATCTCTTCATTTGTGCAGTTCTCCTGTTTGGGAGGAAGTAGAAAGTGGGATGAGAACTAAAACTTCCTGCATAGGAGGCCTCTTCCTTATTTGTCTCAATGGTGCCAGTGTAGAGAGTTAGGTGTACCTTGTACTGATTCTGTCCTCAGATACAAGTTTCCTTACCCTGTGGACCTTTAAATACATTGAACTGCAGCTCTGGGAAAGGAGTACAACAACTGATGTGCAATATACTTGGAGACATCAGGTCAGGGAAGAATGCTCAAAAAGCAGAACTGTGTCAAGATTCTTTCCCCCAGGAGCAAGGAAATATGACATACACAATGTTCTAGAAGAAGCTCCTTAAAATAGGCATGAGGATGAGTAATCTTAATTACTCAAGGTAGAGGAGTTGATAAGTACACAAAAGATGTACTACAGGGTAGTATAGTTAAAGAGCCAGATTCAAGGCCCCACTCAGCCATGGATTTCATCTAGGGAATAGAGCAGTCACTAATTCTCAACCTACTTCCTGGGCAGTTTGGGGAATAAAATGAGAGATGATACTTCCATCCCCCACCTCCCCAAGTAAGCTGGCTTGAGATCTCAGTAGAAAGGTAAGATATAATTCCATAAAGAAACTAAAGTGAGAAAGTGGGATTTTAAAATAAACCTTTTCATTCAGCACACTGGGAATATTGCAGTATTCATGAATGCTCACAAATGGAAATGTGGGGAGAGTGTATTTGTAATATGAGCCACAGATTCTTAGATAGGCCAGTGGCTTTTACTGTAATCCATTGTAATCAAGAAGGCGTTGCCAAGATTGAGAAACACTGTTCTAGATTCTCTCTGGTGGGCAGAGGTGTCCACAGGGTATGGCATGACATGAGACATGAGGGTGCACATAAAAAAACAGATGGAGCTTCAGTCACAGCATGGTGGCCACCATCTTCATTTTCTGGATCTACCCTGCAAACAACCCTTGCTGGTGGGCAACTTTAAGATATGTGGACTTCAACTCCCAGAATTTCCCAGCCAGCATACTTGCATATTGTCAACAAAGGAGCAAACTTTATCCCAACAGAAAAAAATAGATAAAAACAAGCCTTTCAGGGCATCTATGGTAACTGACAATAAGTCAGTTTTTTTTTTCCTGCTAGGTTCAAACTCCCAAATGGATTCTGGCCTAATCTAAAAAGAGCTGTGATATGTTGTTTTCATGACCTGATTTCTTCTTCATGGAAAAGGAGGCTTTGCAAGATATATATGTTTATAACAAACAGTATTTTGGTTTTATTAAGCAACTGAAAATGATCCAGAAACATCCAATTATTTACTGTTGCTTTAAGAAAAGTCTCCTATGGCAACCTTTTATCAATTGCAAATCCTTTTGAAATGAAATGTTTTGAATCCCTCAACAATACTTTCCTTACCTAGCATAAGTTTATCAGTACTCAATGTCTGATGTGAAGCTTTGATTAACTTATTGGTCACCAATTATGTATCTTTTAAACCTTTCAGTTTGTTAGGTTTCTAGGAAATGTCTACAATTGGGCTGCCAAGTGTTGTTTCAAGAGGGATTCTGAATCTTTTAATAGCAATAAGCTATTAAAGCTTAGGAAAAGAAATGCTGGAGAAAGGAAAGAAGCTAAATTTCATTAATTTTTTGTTGCCCTGTGTAATCTCCAGGAAAGCTTTCCTCTGAATTATGATTCTGTATTTACAGAGCCAGCTCTGACACTACATGGAAATGAACTTTTAGCAAGTTGTTGTATGAGGGGAACCATGTTAGTCTATGGTAGCCAAAAATTGGGAGGAGTCTGGTAGCATCTTTTCAGACTAACACATTGTTAAAAAGCATACACTTTCATGAACAATGGCTCACTTCACCAGATGCATGGATTGGCTAAACTGATGTAGGATTTAAATAGGGATGAGGCAGGGAGAGTGAAAAAAAGGAAGACAGGTTGGTGATGCTGATCCAGGTTACATGTGAGACAGATAAAAAGTACTTCATCAATTAACAACTGTAGTGTGTTAAAAGATCACTGTGCTTGCTGAGACCTTCTGAGATGTCCTGAAACTTTTTGAGGTTATGTGAGTTGAGCAAGAGACTGCTGAATATGCCTTTACACCAGAGGGAGTGTTTGCAAATCTGATTTTTGCTCTTAGGGAGGTCACTGAGTAATGTATACATCTTTGTTCATTTAGAGAAAGTATATCATAAAAGTGAATAGACTTGAAATATGGAATGTTTTGCATAAATAGGCAGCTGAATGCATATTGTTGAATGCAACAAGAACAGCATATGATGAAAATAAAGCATGTGTGAGAATAAATTGAATGATTAGTGAATGGTTCAACACTAAACAGAGTGTAAGACAAGAATATGTGATATCACTTATTTGTTTAATGTATTTATGGAGAATTGACATTGTGACACTGTAACAAGTGCATAAGGAATGCTTGTGACATTATGAGGTATGAACATATAGGTAGTTCTCACTTAACAACCCTAATTGGGACTGGAAATTCCATTGCTAAGCAAAGTGGTTGTTAGGCAAAAAATCACATGACTGCACCACTTAGCGCCAGGAGTTCTGGAAATCCTGGTTGCAGTCATTAGGCGAGGACTGCATTGTCATTAGGTGAGGACCTCACGCTTCTTCTGCTCTACTGCATTTGCCTCCGTTTCAACTCCCCCCCATCCCTGCCCTTTTGGCTGCCCTGCACTCCACTCCCACTGCCTACCCCTCGTGCAGCATCAGGGAGGTCTCGTGCAGCGTCGTGAAGGGCCAGCAGCTGCCTCAGCCAGGTGCACCTCATCAGCAGTAGAAGGAAGAAGATGAGGAAGGTCAGCTGGGGGCTGTTGGGGGTAGGCAGCAGTGGAGTTCAGGGCAGCCAAAAGGGCAGAGATGGGGGGAGATAGATGGGTGAGAGGAATTGAAGCGCCCCTGTGGTCATAATTGTGGGTGGGCTGCCAATTGCCCCAATTTTGATCACGTGACCGTGGGGGGTGCTGCAACAGCCGTAACTTTGAGGACCAGCAGTAACTATAATTCGTTGTCGTAACTTTGGTAGCTGAATGAGTGGTCATTAAGTGAGGACTACCTGTATGTATACTTTTGGATGCAGACAATGCTGCATTGCTGGCTTAAAATCTGAATGATTTGCAGCAAATATTAGACAAAGACAAGGAGAATTAATCTGAAAATTAATGCATCAAGACAAGATAGTTATGTTTGACAGAGAAAATAGAGTGAAAGGTTGCAAACTATATATATGCTGTGAAAAATTACAAGCAGGAGGTGTATCTGTGTACCTTGATAGACCATATAGTAAAGCTGGGGAAATGGAGTAACTTTAAGATCTGCACATGCTGCTAGAAAGGTATCAGGTAGCATGTGGTCTATTGTGATTAATGCTAGAAGAAGAGCATGCTTTTACCTACTTTATTATATGGAAATGAGAGTTAGGTATGTCAGAAGAAACGTAAAAATAAGTTAAATGAAGTAGAATAGGTTGTTAAAGAAGTGTTCATGTTAAAACACAACAGATAGGGTGATGAATGAATGAGGATTGAATACAAAAGTGAATGGCCAATATGAAAGAAGTATCTTAACATGGTTTGGTCATCTAAAAAGAATAAGTAAGGATTTAATTGCAAAACAAATACAAGAAGGAAAAGTGAATGGGTTGAGAGGAATGGGAAGGCCAAGAAAGTTGTGGTTGGATGGAGTTGGTGAAATCCAAAAAAAAAGAAGAGAAGTGAGAAGTTTAAGGACCAAAACACAGCATACAAACTGGTATATGGATATGGTGGAAACAAGAACAGTTGCAAGGGCAGAAAGGTTTGTTGTTGATATAAATTAGTTAGATTTCCTTTTTTCTCTTATCCCATCAATGATCTAATAATGATTTAATGATCAATGGTCTAATCTAATAATTCTTTATCTCATCCTTATTTGAATTGCCCATATTTATCCAAGGGTTTAAACTGATGACTCTGTATTCATTCCCTGTCTATCCTTTTCCTTATAGCAGCTTTTCCCAAGTCCCGCAGAGTGCCAGACTCCCATAAGTTCAACCCAGCACGGGAATTGAAATCAACCACATTTCGTGGACACAAGGTTGGAGAAAGCTGCCCGAGATCATTTGGTTCAAGGGTGATGTTTGGAGGAAAAAAGTTAACCAAAAGTAGAATGTTGGTCTTAGTTGAATAATACACATTTTAAATAGCACTTTCTTTGGTCTTAACAAAGACTCCCCCTTCAGAAACACGGAAAAATAATGTATATAACAAAACACTACAGTTGTGTAAAAGAACATGCTCTTTTCTAAATAGCAGAGGCAGCACATAATCTACTTGATTTATGAACTTTACATTTGAATATGTTTTGGGAACATCTTGTTGCTCTCTTTTAAGAATCTTGAAGAGCTGAACAATGCATTAAACATCATTCTCTGCCCACCACTTTGACTCTTTCAGATCAGTAACATCTCAGCAAGGGGTAATGATAAATATGTATGTTACAGAATACATGCGCCATCTGATCCTCCTATATATGCCCCACCCTTCCCAGTTCCCAAGTTAGTGGGTATAGAATAAAAATCCTGGTTTCTAAGAATGTAAGGACTCAAGAAGGAACAATGATTTCATGATGGAAGACAAACTGATTTTGTGGTTGCAGAAGAAAGAACTGCCACAAAAAATCATGAACTGAGATTGAATTAAGGTACTTACCTGATAGCCAAACTGATTGCAAGGAAAGCCCAGCACAACCAGCCGTCGAGGGTATTTGCTCTGCAGCTGATTCATCTGGGTGTAGTCCCTCACTGTGGTGGCTCAGAGGGAAGCCACATTCTCTATCAAAACCACTCTTCCCCTGAAATTGTTGAAATCCACTTTCTCCCCTTGGAGATCAGTGGCGCTGAGATCGTAGAAGGATTTGGCTACGGGAGTCATGGCTGCATAGACCAAGCACGCCGAAAGGGGAACAATGTGAGCCAGTTGCAGATATGGTTGTCTGCTTCAAATGCCCTTCTGTATACTCATGTGCTTGGTTGCCCCAAGAGGCCTTTCTTGCTAGGGTAGTGTGCAGAAAGTGAAGCCCGTCCTTGTTACCAATCTAGCTCTTTCCTGATTGGGAACAAAGCAGCAGGTCAGGCCAGTGTGAGTTCTACTGCAAGCCTGCAACCTAAGCCATTGTGATGCTTTGGGCAGTCCTCAATAATTCATGCTGCTTAAGGCAAAGACACTCACTCTAAGAGATAAGTAAGCAGAGTCCATGAGTTGCAGCAACCTTTTTTTCCTTTGAGTTTAGGGGCTTTGCAGAGAATGAAGCCATACCTGGCATCTTTAGTTTTTCACAGAGCCCCTAAAGAAAAGTGGAAGAAAAAACTTTTGCTGACTTTTTAAAGTCATGTATGTCACTGTGTGGATATACAGCTGGTAGTTCTATCCTAGTTTTAGAATAGAATAGAATAATTCTATTCTATCCTCAAGGGGTGGTAGCTTGAAGTTCAACGTTCTTCAGAACGTTGAGACCATGAACCAAAAAGAAACAGTGGCTGAGCGGGGAGCATTGCTTCTAAGGGCACTGATTAGACCTGGGATGACAGAAATCCAGAATCCTGGACATTTAGTGGTAGCCAGAGAGCGGATTCTAAAGCAAGTCTACTCCCTGGTGTGAACATCTCTTTTTATCAAAGAATTTGTGAGCCATTTCTGAGGTGGTTCTGCTGAACCACTCTATTGGAAACTGTTGAAAACTATTTATGAAGTGTTCCATAATAGTCACTTTTGTGGCCTTCCTGCAGTTGATACAATTAATCACATAATCCCTCCCCCCGTTCATCCACAAATAGGAATAAAGAACTTGCATGTCCCATATGACTGAAATTATTTAAGAGAAAAAAACAGTTTCTCTAAGTTTTTATGACAAAATGTGCCCTTGATATGGACAACAAATCAATCTCCTACAAGGCCATCCAGCCACTTGACTGGTAGTTGTATTTTGATAAGTGTTGACAATTACTAGCCATATAGATACAGCTGTTGAGTGTATAAACCATTCATGACAGATGTCCGTTCATTTTGCACTCTATAACAAAGTCTTACGTTTTAGTGAAAAAAGATTAAAATGTTTGCTTGCATCTGTTGCTACCTTCTTATGAAAGATTTCTACATATATTCCATGTACAATTCATATTTATATATTTTGAATCAACTGAAAATGGATGGTGACCTTCCCCAAATTGACTATTGAGACGTGCCCTGTTCTGAGAATTGCAACACATCATTCAAAAAGAAGAAAATGACACATCATCTTTTCTACCCAGGTAATGAAAGCCTTTCCGCTTCTCCTGGCACAAGAATGTGCACTGAATTATTAATTGTTGGATCAGATTCCCAAAGTGCTCAAGCAGGGAGAGGTAAGATGTGTAACCAGAGCACAGTAATCAGATATGATTTTCTAAAAAGGAAGGAAAGCAAACTTGTATTAAGGCAAGTTCCACCAGGGCCAAGTGAAAGCATTCTGAGAACATGTGGACAAAGGACCATTTTGTCCAAACACCAAGTAGTTGCATCCGTAACTGTCAATGATGGGGTTTACATATTGTGCTAAGTTAGTTTGCTTTAATAATGGTTTGTTGAACAAACCATAATGGCCTGCTCTTTGCCAAACCATAAGCCATAAACCAGATTTAAAAATTCCTGCTGGAATCAATGTCATAACAGTTAAGACAGTAGCCTTCCTCTCTCCTAGGATCAGGCTCCAATTTTTCTTGCATGTACCTAGCTACTGTGAATCAATCTGGATCATTCTTTAACTCAACTTTTTTCTTTTAATCTGTTCAATTGTGTCTGATTCTTGGAGACTGCCTGGACAAGTCCCTGCAGTTTTCTTGGCAAGGTTTTTCGGAAGGGATTTGCCTTTGCATCCTTCCCAGGGCTGAGAGAGTGTGACTGGCTCAAGGTTACCCAGCTGGCTTTGTGCCTAAGCAGGACTAGAACTCAGTCTCCCAGTTTCTAGCCTTATGCCTTAACCACTCCACCAAACTGGCTCTCTTACATCGACTAAGAGAAGGCAAAGAGTCATCCAAGGTGATGAGTGACAAATCTCTTACTGTACAGAATGTAACTGTACTATACAGTCATATGTGCAGAATGTAAGGTACAGACACGACCCAAGGGCGGATGTCATTGATTTTAGTCATTCAAACTTCTAATAGGCTTAGTTTAAATGGGGAGAATATTATATTTCTCTTCACAATTTATTCTTTTTAAACAAGCATGCTAGAAACAGCTGCCTTAATCCAGAACAGTTGCAATCATAGGTGGTCACACATTTGAACACCTAGGCTGTATTTCTTGTGGGCTCCTGAACAATGTTGGTTGTACTGTTTTGTTTGTAGTGATGCATGAACCTGACTTCCCTGCTTCCAAATGGAGTTTTCTGTTTTGGTTCATCTCTCATGTCAATGAACCCACTTGTAGTATGAATTAAACAAAAATGGTGCTATGCATCATTTTTCTAAATACACTGGGAAAGCTTTGCAATTTGATCTCCCTATGGTTCAAGTCAGAACTCCCAGTGCTGAATCCCACTCCTAGTGGCCTCCAGAAAGTTGCAGTTTTTAACACAACAGAAATGGGAAATTAACAGATATATGACGAGAGTAATCATACTACACTTTTAAATATAGTTGTAAGTGAATTAGATTTTGTTCAGCCCTCCCCACTACTTAAGGGAACTTAGCATACAAGTTAAAGATGAAGTGCAACCCTTGACCCAGAAAGTATTACACTACCCTGCTCTAAGTGAAGTTCTCATGACCATATATTGGATTAAATAGCTGGTAAGGAAATACAAGAGCCACCAACCACTTTGAGAATCTTTATTTGTAAATGTTTCATTAATTTGTTGTTTAAAGTAATGAATTACAATGACAGGTTATACAAGGAAACCCAGTCAGAGTGCAAAGTTCACGAAGTACAGACACAGCAGAGGATTCAGAAAGTTGTACGTTTGGCTGGATCCCATGACAAATTATGTGCAACTCTTTCTGCTACAGACAGAGAAGTTGCTATGGCCCATGACTTGCAGGACAGAAGGAGCCTCAGAATACTGGATAGCATTACATTTTCAGAAGCCAGCTCACTTCCCTTCCCAGGTACTGGCTTGAAATCTACTTTTGTGATCTCAAGAGAGCATCATTCTAATCTGCCCCAAAAATATTCATATTGAATGGGAGACATTTGCTTTCAACAAGTCATCAACAACTCAGAATGCAATTTTCCAAACCAGGGATTGGCAACCAGGCTGCTAGGCCTGATGGGCTTTGTACTCCCATCTGGTGACATCTGGTTGCCTATCCTTCCCCAGATGCTAAAAACATGACTTATTTTGCTCAGGGTTGCAAACTAGAAGTTTCACCAACAACTTTTAAGTAGCTAAACCCTAGAAAGAGCTCCTGCTGGTCTAGGTAATGAAAATTCATATACCTCCATCAATGGGCAAAAAGCATCGTCTGCTCCTTTTCTTGTCTCACTTTCTGAACATACAGAATTTAATGTGGGGTCAATTTTGTGCATTGGTAGCAGCATCAGCAGCTATGTTCTCAGTTCCTAAATAGAGCAAGCAGATCAACATGATGCTAAACTGCAACAGGCAGAAAAGGCTACTGGGGACATTCCGTGGATCTCCCCAAGGACCAATGCTTTTATATATATTTCCATGTGGGCTTGCAGGATTTGGGTCCTGAAAGCTTTGGCAATTTGAAATGCTGCCCTATCCCTTCAGTGACACACCTCTCCTTCGTGATTTCAGTGAGGCCTCCTTGAAAGCAATGCATTGCAAGTTTTAAAGAACCAGGAACTGCTTCACATTTTCAGTAGCCAGCTAGCCACTATCTGGGTTTTTGCTTTGCTTTATTCCCATCTCCAACTGTACTGAGCACATGGTAAATAGATGCTCTAACTCATCCCATATAACCCTTCCATAGTAGAGATTTAGAAGCAGTCTTTAAAAACTGCTAACTGGACTCACCAAAGATAAGCCTGTTCGCCATCAAGGAAGGAAAGAATTGGTCAGGGGAAAAACAGTCATCAGGCCTTGGACAGCAAACACATATGAACTGGCCTTCAGCCTTCATTTAACTTTTCAAACTCATTATATGGACAAAAGCAACTAAGAACAAATAATGCTCCAAAGAAGTAGCCCAATAATGTTAGGGCTTTGAAAAAGATGCATTAAAATAAAAACAATCCTTTTTCTTTAGTCTGTCCCATTTTCTTCAGTCTTTTCCTTTTTTCTCTCCCTCGACAGACTTCTTGGTCCTCGGACCATCTTCACTGAAATCTGATCTTTACAACATACCTTGGCTCCTAATAAAGCTACAATAAATTAATAGCTATGTGTATGTTTGTGTCTACAATTTCTCTAGTATAAATCTAGTTCTGGCAAGAAGTGGTTCCCCTGTGAAACCAGCAATTATCAGTCTTGTAGCCTCCCTCAGTAATCTGTAGCACAAGAGTCCCTCTGCCAGTAGCAGGCACTGTTGGGTAGAACACCAGTGTTTCCACTTATTGTAATGGCTTGATACCGGTTCAAATCCATCCAACCCACGGAAAGAGGTCAAACTAGCTACTTGAAAATAACACACTTGTAAAAGAGAGCTTTTTCAGAGGTTCAAGGCCCTCTGCTTTCAGGACAAAAGGGGAGACCTATGACCCTCCAGGTGCTGAATTGTCCCAGGAACCTCAGCTGGCATAAGCAGGGATGTTTGGAACTCTCATTCAGCAACATCTAGAGGACCACAAGTTCCATGTTCTTGACCTCCATCATGTCAACAGCATTATTTCCACTCTATGGCATTCTCATTATTCCTGTCTTTCACTACTTGACACTGCTTTCCCCCTTTCCTTGCTTGAGTGAAACAATCAATTCCAATATATAGAAGAAGGAAAAGAGCAAAGGAATATAGATCCACCAGTCATCCAGCCTTTGTTAGAAAGGGACAGTTTTAACTAGCAGCAAATGCCACAACAGCCATTTGCAGTAGACTGAATGGCTTTGGCAAAACCATCTGCTAAAGGCCAAGTAAAGAAGGATCCCCAAACCATCATTCCACATCACCCCAAAGCCTCCAGTAAACATCTGCTCTTTATGGATCAGCAGCTGTGGTCCATTTCTAGTACATATATAGAGAGGTATCTTAGCAGCCTCATGGTTTTGGCCAGCAAGGAGCTGCTACCCTGGAACAGGCAGGCATATAGAGAACCAGGCATGCCACTGAATGTGTTAGGCTTCCCCCATCAAGCAAGTCAATGCCAAGACAAGAGAGGGATGCTGGTGCAACATGCAGAGAGGCTGGTTTCAGTCTGTTGTAACTGAGCATGTTAGCAGCACATGGCAAAAATCCTCCCTGCCCTCTGAGATGTATTGGATTAAATTTCAAGAGCTTGCAGAGGAAATTGTAAAGAGAGGGCATAAATGGGTCTGGAGCAACTTCTTCCAAGTTGGATCTTGACAGCAAGAAATAATGAAGGTCAGATGCACAGATTACAGTTTCTGTTTCTTGATCAATGCTCCAGCAGATACTGGGGAAATCATTTAAAGGAGGCTGTCAAAGCCAGGTCTGGACACATGCCGCAGAGTGGATTTTCTGCTTCCACTGGTCCAGAAAGATTAACTTAAGTGGGTACCTCATTGATTGAGCTGCTCCTCCTCCAAAAATACAGAGGGTGGAAAGCTTCTTATAAGTTTTGGAGTAAATCACAGGAAATGGTCTTTCCTTTTTGCCCTAAAGTATGGGGCTCTAAAGTATAACAGAATGGAAATCTAGTCTGGGAAGAGGCAAACTTTCTTCTAACAGCTAGAGGTGCAAATTTAACCATATGGCCCCCTTTTTTTAGGGATAGATTCTTCTTACTCCCGGTGCTGCAATTTAACAGAACAAGAGGTCTTTTCTTTTGTTTTTTGCTGAGATGAATTTCAGGGAACCCAGTATGAATGAGAAAGCTGCACCTAAGGCAGCTGAAAAGCCCCAGGCCCGAGTGCAATGCTGCACAAGCATTAGGACAGATCCAGAAATGAGATGGCAAAGCATGTGGGGGAAAAGACTACAGAGCCATCTATAGGTCTGCTATAGAGGATGTGCCTGGAGGACAGTGAATGGAACAGAGACACTCCTTCTCCCACTCTTAAGGAACAGGCCTAGCCTCAAGCAGGCTATCCACAGAAACAGGCAAGGCTTCAGAGCATCTGGAGTCAGATGAATTATTGGACAAGCCTCAGCCATGATTGCTAGCCACAGCTCTTCCATGAAGATAGCAGGGTCATGTTCTGCATATTGTGAGCCATCTGAAGGTATCTGGATCCAGGGAGTTTTGGGGCAACAGAAACCACCAATCAAGAAAAAACACCAGGAAATGCAAAGAGGATCCAACAGGGCAGATGGCGGGCAGACTGGCAACCAAAGACAAGAGGGATAGAGTACAGCGAGTCAGCCCTCTCTAAGTGGCAGCTTTTCTACCTGCACCGGGGGCATGGGGAAAAAGGACACTGGGAGGCCTTCAACACCAGCAGACCTTGGGAGAATGCTCTGAGCCCTCCGGCTTGCTCGCTTCTTCTTCCAGCTCGACTAGATTCAGTTCATCAGATGCATAAGTGCGGAGTCCTTCCAGTTCCTTCTTGTGAGCTTGCAGGACCAGCTCTGTCAGACGAGTGAATGACTGAAAAAGAGGAGCAATCAAGGTCATTATGAGCCCTGCAATCTGGGTGACTGTGGTGTTTAGAATTAAATGAATTTGCTACTTAAGTTATACAAGTACTAGGTCACCTACTTGAGCACCCATTTTAGACAACTCAAACATACTTAAATGTGTATCTTTTTCATACTGTTATGTTTAAAAACTGTGTAGTTTCCTTCCTTCCTTGGGAATGTTTGATTTGCTATAGGTGAGGGTTTTGCCTACAATAGGATCCAGATTTAGAAGAGACCTGTAGCATGATTCATCAGTTGACACTGTCCTTTCAAGATCCAGAGCCAGAGATTCTATCTAAGCCTGTTTTGGAGGAAGTGAGCATTGTACTATTGTTAAAAACATGGTACAGTAAGAGATATGGACTATATTATCAGCTGGTTAAATATAATTTCTTTTCATTTCTTGCATTAATAAGACTAAACACTTGATTCCAGCTGATTTAGTGAGAAAATTACACAATATTTCTCATGAAATAAAGAGCTTAGTCATGCTTTATCTACAGATCTGTTTTACTCCATTTCCCACCAGCCCCATATACAGATCTGTTTCACAGACTGTGCTATGCTATGGTCTGCTTGTTCATTCTTTACTGAATCAGCAACTATTGGCTGGATTCGCATAAAACGCTAAGCTATACACCATAGTTTACAAGCCACAACGGCCATGTTCATACCATACCATACCATACACTAAAACTACCCATCCCCAAAGCATATTATGGCTTAGTGGGATATGTGACTCTAAACAACTGATGATTATGTGCCATCAACTTGATGTCAACTCTGAACAACCACATAGATAGATTTTCTCCATGATAACCTGCCCCTAACCTGGTCCTTCAAGTTTTCCAATGGTACATTCATCATCACTGTAACTGAGTCGATCCACCTTGCTGCTGGTTGTCCTCTTCATCTCTTTCCTTCTATCTTTCTCAGTATTAGAGCCTTCTCCAGATAGTTAGGTCTTCACATAATGTGTCCAAAGTAGGATAATTTGAGCCTGGTCATTTGTGCCTTGAGTGAGAACTCTGGGTTGATTTGTTTTATTGAGCCATTCGTTTGCTTTCTTGGCTGCCCATGGTATTCTTAGGACTCTTCTCCAACACCAAAGTTCAAAAGTGTCAGTACCCTTTCTATCCTGCTCCTTCACTTCCATAGAGTGTCACAAGAAATACCATTGCCTGCACTATTCTGATCTTTGTAGGTATAGACACATCATGGCATCTGAATATCTTATCCAAGACCTTCGTGGCTGCTCTACCAAGTACTAGTCTGTGGTGTATTTCTTGGCTGACTGTTCCTTTACTGTTGATAGTTGGTCCTGAAAGGCAAAAGCTGTCTACCACTTCAATATCTCCATTGTCAGTTCTAAGGGTTGTTGTACTGTTGTCATTAGTTTGGTCTTCTTTATGTTTAATGTTAGTCCCTTTTCTCACTGTGCTCCTTGACTTTTATTACTAGAGCTTGCAGATTCTTTGCATCTCTTTTTCCATGTAGGGCTCTACTCTGCATTAGATTATCCTAAGCATTATTTTACTAGCATGTGAAATTAAGGATATTGTACAATGGTTTGGATACTCTATCTATTAAGTCTCCTTTCCTGGAATCGGAATGCAAAGTGACCTCTTTCAATCTGTTGACCACTATAACATTCTCCAGATTTGCTGGCATAGCTTGGTTAGAACCTTTACTGATTCTTCTTCTGTTGCTTGACATATTTCTGTGGGCGTTTCATCAGTTCCTATAACCTTCTGACTTGGTAATGACCTGAGTGCTGATCTAACTTCATTTTCTAGTACTAGAGGTTCTTTTAAGGAGGGAATATCTTCTAAGGTATCTTGATGTTGACATCTCTACTGAACTGAGTATACTGCATACTTCAGTATACTCCTTCCATCTTTGATCTTCTTTGAATCAGTTACTATCTGTCCACTTGCATCTGTCCACTGGCAAGCTCTAGTAATAAAAGTCAAGGAGCACAGTGAGAAAAGGGACTAACATTAAACATAAAGAAGACCAAACTAATGAAACAGTACAACAACCCTCAGAACTGACAATGGAGATATTGAAGTGGTAGACAGCTTTTGCCTTTTAGGACCAACTATCAACAGTAAAGATGCCAGTGGACAGATAGTAACTGATTGGATGACATCATCCCCGCAGAGATAAGACTGGCCCCCACCTTGATGCTCTTCTGCAAGGCCCTGAAGACATGGTTTTGCCAGCAGTCTGGGGATTCCAGGTCGACCTGGAGACCATCAAAGGGCTAGTGTAAATGTATTGTTGACCCAGGGTGTGTGTGTGTGTGTGTAGCGGGTTTTGTATTTGGGATTTTTATTCTTGTAAGCCGCCTGGAGTCACCATGAGTGAGTGGGGCAGCCGTATAAATTGCATGCGGAAGGAAGGAAGGAAGGAAGGAAGGAAGGAAGGAAGGAAGGAAGGAAGGAAGGAAGGAAGGAAGGAAGGAACCAATTTGAGGTTGGAACCTCCCTCTGAATTCAGAGATCTTTTAGAAGACTTCTTTTTTTCATGTCTGCTTCCATCTTTGATGTCTTTACAGATGTTATGATACTGCTTCTTCTAATAGCTCTCTGAAATTCTGTTAAGTTCCTTCTGAGATTTTGGTCTTTCTTGGTTTTTACTTCTCTTCTTTGCAATTTCCAGTGTTTCTGACATCCCTTCTGTTTCTTCATCTTTGGCAGTCTCTTTTCACATTCATGTTTAACAACTTCTTTAATTTCATTGCACATTCTGGTTCTCTATAAATGAGGTTCAGGATTTCATAGCAGTTCCTGATATTCTCCTTGAAAATGGTGGGCCTATGCTCAAGACCTTAATGTGGAAACTGGTTGCTTTTCTTCTTCTTTAGCTTAATTTGGAACTTGCACATGAACAGTTTGTGATCTGTTCCACAGTCAGCACGTGGCCATGCCTTTGATGCTATAATTGAGTTCCTCCATTTCCTTTTAGCACTAATATAATCAATTTGATTTGTATATACTCCATCTGATGATGTCATATATACAGGTGTCTTTTTTGGTGTCTGAAAACATTGTTAGCCATGACGAAATCATTGGAGTAGCAGAAACTGATAAGTCATTCTTGAGCTTCATTTTGGTTTCCTAAGCCACATAAAATCCAACTACATTTTCCTCCTTAATATTTCCAAGTTTGGCATTTCAGTCTCCAATCACATAGCACATCTTGCTTGCATGTTCTGTTGATTTCAAACTGAACTTGATCATAAAATCCATCAACCTCCTGTTCTTCTGCATCAGTACTCGTAGTATAAACTTGTGTATTCATCATATTAAAGGGATGTCCATGAAATCTACTTGATATTATTTAAGTATTGATTGGATTGTAGCCAAGTACTGTTCTTGCTATACCCTTGCTATTCTTTCTTTCAGAACTTTTTCATGTTTTTCTGACTGAAAATGTGCAATCCCAGTCTATCTCAATTCACTGATGCCTAAGATGTCAATCTGTAGTCATTTCATTTCATCTTTTACTGTGTTGAGCAAAAATTCCCATGTTCATGCTTCTTATATTCCATGCTCCTACTGTAATTCTGCCTTTGCAGCTTTGGGTTTTCTTTTTCTGTATGACAACTTAAATAACTAGATGTCCCAAAGGCTTTAATCTAGCCACATTATAAATACCATTAGTACTTGGAATGACCCTCATTTCTTTCTCAGTAGCACACTGAGTGTCATTTGATCTGAGAGGTCCATTGTCCAGTACTATCTCTTCAGTCACCTTATATTGCCTATCCATGTGGTTTATCATTGCCATGTCCCGTGCAATACAAAACAATGCCTTTGCCATTGTCACTAAAGTGATCACTGTCACTAATTAACATCTTCCTGTATCACCCTTGCCCAATATAGGTGCCTATTTGCTTTACCTGGGCAGCTGGGATGATCTTCATGCCTTGGATGACCCTGCTGGGGATATATACTCTTGGCATACACTTCCAGCATTCCTTGCTCATCCCTCCCAGGAACATCACCCTGCTACAATGAGGCAGCACACCAGGACTCAGGGTGGGAGGTGGGTAATCTAACCAGAATTGTATTAAACAGCTTTGCACAGTGATGCACAAAAGAGTATGTCCTACCTGCTACAAACATCATGATAAATTCTTCCTGATCATGAGGATGCATTTTGGTATGTTGCATTCAAAAGGTTGTTTTAGGTGAGTTTCAGTGAAAATTGGGTATTCCATTATATCAAACCAGAAGCTCATTCCAGTAGTACAAAGCAATTGTTAATGACTTATATTCAACACATTGTATAAGCTTCACTTTTGTAAAACATTATTTTAATGCAACAGTATAATGTAATTTGTTTTTTCTCCCATGAGGAACTACTGGCTGTTTGGAGTGCAGAATTACAGATGAGCCCAAGGATTTTCTACTGAATTCCCAGCTCTATTAATCAAATACATGTATTCTGTCTTTTCCTCCTCAACAGATATTGAAGAAAGAAAGAAAGAAAGAAAGAAAGAAAGAAAGAAAGAAAGAAAGAAAGAAAGAAAGAAAGAAAGAAAGAAAGAAAGAGGGGGGAGGGGGGAGGGAGGGAGGGAGGGAGAGAGAGAGAGAGATGGAAGAAGCAGCTGGAAGATACAGGACCGTCATAAGTGGAAGTGTTGCATGGGTGTCCATTAAATTTCAGTGACCTGGCAAACTTTATCTCAGACTGAACTGCAAAGATGACAACTGACCTAGAAGCCCTACTCACTTGGGCTATTCCATCCCCAAGATTCTTACCTCCTTGATGTTCAAGTTGGTACAGGCACTTGTTTCATAGAAATCCATGCCATACTCCTTAGCTAGCTGCAAGACAAAGTAGTAATGGTTAACATATAAACCCAATGATGTTTGACATATTATTCTACTACTCTCTTCAAATCCATCTTTCCACCCCTATTTCATCTCCAAGTCTAAGAAAGCTACTTGTAAAAGGCAAGAAGAGCAATGTTAGAACCATATATTGTCCTGCAGCTTGTATGTCATTAATACAGTGGTACCTCGGGATACGAACTTAATCCGTTCCGTGACTCTGGGCGTATCCCGAGTTGGTCGTAACCCGAAGGAAATTTCCCCATAGGGTTCAATGTAAATCCGGTTAATCCGTTCCGCCCTCTGAATTTGGTCGCACCCCGAGGCAAATTTCCCCATAGGGTTCAATGTAAATCCGGTTAATCCGTTCCGCCCTCCGCCCGAATTTGGTCGCAACCCGAGGCAATTTCCCATAAGGTTCAATGTAATTACCGTTAATCCGTTCTGGCGTCCACGGACCACACGGAAAGCGGCCGGGCGCGGCGTGGTGCGACGCGAAAATGGTCGGGTGCAGCGCGGCGCGGCGTGAAAACAGCCCGGCGCGGCGTGAAAACGGCCCGGCGCGGCCTGGCGCGAAAACGGCCCGGCCCGGTGCGGCGCGAAAACAGCCCGGCACGGCGCGAAAACGGCCGCGGACCACGCGGCAGGGCCGGAAAAACAGCCGCGGACCACGTGGCACGGGCGGAAAAATGGCCGCGGACCACGTGGCACGGGCAGAAAATGGCCGCGGACCACGTGGCACGGGCGGAAAATGGCTCGTACCCCGAGGCGGAGTTCGCAAACCGAGGTAAAATTTTGGGGCCAGAGCTGGTCGTAACCCGAAAAATTCGCAAGCAGAGGCGTTCGTATCCCGAGGTATCACTGTATAGAGTTGGAAAACTGATTGACTAAGGTCCCAGATACAGACCTCAATTCATCTTTAATAAAACAGTGATCCAGACACAAAATAAAATCTGTAGGATATCTATATAGAAAAGGTAGCAGGTTCCTGATCTCATTTCCACAGACTTGTGTATCTTGATAATGTTGAATTGCTTTCCTTGCCTTTATTCCATAGTTCTCACCCACATAAACTTTGGGTGCATATGTATGTTTGGTGACACATGATTTAATTCTTCTCCATAAAAGACACACACACAACACAATCACACTTCACATGGGGGCTGTGGGAAAAAGATTCCTTATGTGCTAATGTTCTATGAGGAGGGAAGTTCTTTTGTATAGAATGTCCTTCAGGGCCATAATCTGCTTGGACTGATGCAGCTTAGCTGAGGAGCTAATCCATCACCTCGATGAATATCTGGCTTCTGTAATTGGACCCACCTATTGGTGATTTTTACCTGGAGGCCTTGCTCTCGGCCCACTTGCCTCTTCTCTTCCTCATCTGCTTTATTCCCAATGAGGATCTTCTGGACTCCATCTGGAGCATACTGGAAAGGATGTGAGAGTCTTTAGTCGTTTCCTGTCTGCACAGCTCTGTAAGAGCTAAGCTGAAAAGTACTCCTTGTTTTTATTTACTGCTGTTTCTGTGCTTTGCATACAAAGGAGAATAATCACAGGAGCAGTTACTTTTGTCTCTCAGGATTAAAAAAGCATCATCTGGTATATTCTTCATCTCATAAGCATTTCAACTTGCCTTGTAAGGAATGGGCTTCAAAGACTCAGAATATAACTGAGCCTCCAGAAAATTAGCCAAATGCATGAGCACCTAGATCTAATTCCCTGCACCACGCTACATATCATTTCCTTCATCCCAAATTGATTAAATTTTCCCTTAAGTTCATTCAGAAGGCAGCAAATTATTTCAGTGAAGGGGGATCAGAATATAAAAGGTATCCCAAGTTAATATCTACAGTTCAGTGATCTGGTACAACAGGGTGAGAATTATGTGGCCAATCCTGAGGGAAAGTGGAAAATGTATTACTAGCTATGGCTTGTATACCTTTTAAGGGTGAGGAAGGCTTCTTCAACGAAAAGTCAGAACATCCCTCTGTGCAGAAACAATACAGCCATCTAGCCACAGCATCCCCTCTAACACTTCAACAAACCTCCCCCAGTAAATTTGCAAACAGCAAGGAAATGCTTCTGCTTACCTCATCCACATCGCTGGCCCATTTCATTATGTGCTGATATGAGCGCTCACTGCTAATGTCGTAAACCAAAAATATCCCCTGGAAAGAGAACCAGGTAAGGGAGCAAAAGAAATGTAGGTATCACATAAGTGAAAAGGAAAAGCCTTTACTCAGAGGAAAACAGATTTACTATTAGGTCACGCCCTAATATTCTTCCCAGGAAAGGAGCACAAGAAAGCATTTGGGGAATGATACATTTAATGTAGATGGTAATGGAGCCAGTTTGGTGTAGTGGTGAAGGCACCAGGCTAGAAACTGGGAGTCAGTGAGTTCTAGTCCTGCTTTAGGCACGAAGCCAGCTGGGTGACCTTGGGCCAGTCACTCTCTCTCAGCCCTGGGAAGCAGACAATGGAAAACCATTTCTGAAAAACCTTGCCAAGAAAACTGCAGAGACTAGTCCAGGCAGTTGTCAGGAGTCAACACTGACTCAAAGACATGCACACATGTAGCCACACACACTCAATGTTGTCTGGCTGTCCTTTCAATACATTAGATGGGAAGTGCAGGAAGATATTTGCCTGTATACAGCATTAGGGACTGGATGGGATAGAAAAATAGTCATTGATATGTATTTCTCAAGGCCACTGTGGCATCTCCCAAACCTTCCCCAGTTCCTCTCAGCCTCTCTCCTAACGTTCTGATATCATACATGCTGTTAGTTTGTGGTGAGGAAAAATAAAAACTAGTCTGGTTGGCTATAGAAATCCCCGGAGCCTGTTGTGAGGCTACCCTGGCACTTCAGGGGCATCACACTGGAGGGGAGGAGGAAGACCACAGAGCTGGAAGGCAGGCAGTGGGGAGTTCCCAGCAAAGGGAAACTCTCTCTCAGAAATGCAAAATGAAAGTGTAAATGCTGGGGTGTAATCCCAACCCAAACAGGTTTTTCTATTTTTGGTTTTTAGGACTTTGTTTTATTGTTTGCATATTTTGTTTTTATCCTTGGGTTGTGAGCCACCTAGAGTTTGGTTTAAGATGGGCAGACATATAAATGTTTTAAATAAACAATAAATACATCCAAAACAGTGCAAAGCCCCAGGTGGAAAGCTCTCTATCTCCCTTTGGGAGAATGAATCACAGAGTAGGAAGGAGCCTGGGAAACCATCACATCCCATCACTTGCTCCATGCGGGTGATCCAGAACTACAGGGTCCTACAGTTTTCCAGCCAGGAATGACAGAAGCAGCCACACTGTTCTCACCTCTATGAGGACCGTTTTCACCAAACAGGATGAAGGACGAGTGGTTCTCCCAAACTGGATGGACTCTTGTCCATCATCCTCCTGTCTCTTGATTCAATTTACTATATTTAACACTGGGATCTTTTCTTCATCCCAAAGCTGACTATTGTCAGCATTTGTCATAAGGAGATACAGTAATCCCCAGTTCACCCAATCTGGTGATCCCCCCTGCATTTCAAAAAAATCTGGTTGCATTTGTGTTGGCAAACCTAATAAACAGAGAAATTACAATGGATACTGCAAAAGTTTCTCTTTTTTTCCACAGAATGTTGTATTTTCATCTCTACTTTTAGCCAAAATGTTGTACCTGGGCACGTCTGTAGTACTGTTTAGTGATTGTTTGGTATCGCTCTTGACCTGCAGTGTCCCTGGAACAGAAGCAGATGTTATTATGGCAAGTGGAAACCTCACTTTTCATTGGTAATGCAGTATATGGTATAAGATCAGCATCCTACTGATAGAAAGCTCAACCGCAAAACTTCCCCCAGATTTCAGGAACAAGACCCCAGCAGCTCAGCAAAGTTAGGAATAATTTATTATGTTGTTTTATTTATGGCATTTATATGCTGTTCCAAGCCAGTATGCAAGAAGAATTAAAAAGGGAAATATCTATAACAGCAGTAAAAGGATTAAAATATTCAAGCATTGTTTATAAACCTAGTAGTGGCACATTTTTAAAGGCCAAATTAAAGAGATGCTCTGAGCTCTTTTCTGAAACTCTGAGATATTGGGGACTGGTTCCATATCTGAAGGAAGCAAAGTAGTAGAAGAAGGTTGGTTTCAGAGATGTCATAGTATGTTTTAAAACTCCAGGGAGCCAAGAGAGAGAAAACTGAAAGGAAGCACCAGATGGAAGGCATGTTATATCTTGACAAAGCTTTATGAATGCATCCTTCCTACCCACTTCAAATTCTTCTCAAAAGTAAGAAATCTGTATGCATACAGCTTTACATAACTTCTTTCTGTTTTCAAATTCTAAAAGACGAATGTTCTTGAGAAACCAACAGGCTTGAAAAACAGACAGAAGGGTACGTGTAAGTACATACAGAGAAGCAGTGGTGCTGGCCCAAGGACTGGAGCAGCCTGGGTCCCAATCCCGATCAGGGTTGGAGTACACTGGGAGGCCAAGGGCCAGCTGTCCTCTTTTACCCTAACCCTGTCAAAGAGAAGGAGGGGGAGGGATATGCAGACTGCCAGAGTAGCTTGAGGGAAAATTCAGGCAAAGAAAAGTAATGAGCTACAGGCATAGCTTGGCCACTCTGGTTTTAAGTCTGCCTGAAATGCTGGAGATGTATTTCTGAGCTTTAATTTTCAAATATCAATGGCCAGAATCTTATTTATTTATTTATATTTATATAGCCGCTCATTTCAAATTTATAACTCTGGGAGGCTCACAGCAATTCATAAACAACATAAAAAAAAACACCAAAAACAATACAAAAACAAAGGTATAAAAACCATATGATGAGTTAATGGGGCACAAGCAGGGATGGAGAGAAACTGAAATGAAAGCATAAATAAGCAATTAAACCAACCAGCCAATGCCAGCCTTCTGCGTATTGTGTCAAATACATTTGGTGCTTATTTCAGAATAGGATGACCCTTCTGTGTTTGCTTATTAAGGAATAAGGGGCTTAGGTTTCTGGGTAAATATGCTTCAAAATTGCACTGTAAGAACAAGCTCTTTTAAATGCCTCCTATTTACCATGTATTGTCTATCCATGGAAAAAAATGCTTATGGTTGTGTGCAACACTATACAATGCAAATTATATTCATGAGCCATTCCAACTTTGCCTAACAGGGTCACATGGATAAATGTATACTTATTGCCATCATATTGTTAAAAAGTGCTTAACATATCTACATTTAAACATGGAAGTCCTTGCCTACATTTTGTATACAGTAGTGTACACAAAAAAAGAAGAGAGAAGGGGACAGGGAAGGAAAATGAAGCAAATTAATATATTAGTGAGTCTTCGGTAACACTGGTTAAATAGACAACTGGACCAAACAGCAAGTGCCACAGGTAAACCAACAGACTGCCTATTATTCCACTTCTTTCTCTGAATTGTGTGAAATTAGAGATCAGGCATGATTTCCAACTGTATCCATTCTTCATCCTGCCAGCAGAGGCCAAACACATTTAGTTGCACAGCGGCATGAAGACAGAAAAGGGCAGTGGAAGAGTTCAAACAGCTGGTGTGTACTGATTATCTTTCTGCTTTTATAGCCTTTCTTATATCTGATCTGGACTCTGGCCTAAAACTAGCCACAATTAATATTTTTACAAGGTGTGAATTCCCTGTCAATGCATCTGAGAATATACTGTAGACCAGGTTTCAGTTTGAGAAGCATGTGTGACGTGGCTGCCCCCTGCTGGATAGATTTAATTGTATCCCTATTAAAAACAATCATAGAAAATAAATGCCCCTTTCATGTCATAAATGAACAATGAGGCACCCACATTCCATTTTAACAGGGCATTACTCATTGCCTCTCCTCTTTAAGCTGTCAACACCTGCAATTTTCATTAGGAAAAAGGCACAGCCAAATCCCAATTTAGACTGGGGCCATTGTGGGATCAAAGGATTAAGTCCCTCAGTCCCATGGTCAGGAGATCTCTTCTTGCATCCTTCAGAGCATCGTGGAGAAAGAGAAGGTAGAAGGGAAGCTGAGGACAACCCTCATCCCAGACGGGGTGAAGGGAGAGGATGTAGGCAGAGAAGAAGTGCAGCAAGGTCTGCCTGCCCCATCAACTTTGGCTCTGGCCCAACTCAGAACAGGCTTTCAGCCCCAGGATTCTGCAACCTTCTGCCAAAGAGTTGATCTCCCAACCCTACACCAATGGCTTAATAGCTGAGCTCTCACCGTAAACACCCAGTAAAAGCATGATGATATCAACTGTACCATGAAGCCATAGTGGTAATAATGGGAATGAAGTGGTGTGTGTTGCATCATGACATATAGCACATCAGTTGCACAATGCATGACGTGTGTGATATGACTTGCTTCACTGCAGATACCTGTGCCTATCTCCAAGGAATATCTGAGTTTTACTGAACCTCTTTACCTGAAGGTGTTCAACACAGAATATTAATTCCTTACTGCTACTAGTCATTTAAAAAGCTCATGATTTGCAAAGTGCTTTACACTTGTATATATATGATTATTTTCTAATTACTCTTTATCTTAGATCATAGTCATTGTTATTTCATATTGAAATGTGTAACTTGTCTAAGATCTCTCAATTAATCCATAACAAAGAAAAACCATAATACTTGGATCACTTACCAAATCTGTATTCGGACCTTAATTCCATCTACTTCTATAGTCTTCATTTTAAAATCAACTCCTACGAACAATAAAATAAAATCATATGAAGTGCAAATGGTGATCCTAGCAATTATCCAATATATTTTGCTGTATGAAATTAAATTACGCTTAGAATATTAAAGCAGAGACATACGTCAAGTCCTGTAAGTCTGACAAACTCAGGATCAAGAACTACCTGGATTTCTGAAAAGATCTTTATTGCTAGTAGGATAAAATAACAGAATCTTGAAAGCTTGTCAAAGCAATTCTCCAGATCAACTTATAACTAGCATAATCAAGGCAGAGTTATTCTGAGTCTCTTTCTCCCTCCCTGGACTAAGATTTTTTTTTTCTACAATGGTCCAATTCCCTCCTGTAAAGATTTTGCTCCTTCCTCCATATTTCCAGTTCTGTTAGACATTCCATTATAATTCCTCTCTATATTTGTTCTTTTTTCACAAACCCCCATTGCTTGAGCACAAGAAGTTGACCTACTTGTTTACAAAATTAATCCCATACTGTATTTATATTCAAACATCCAGACATACAGTTTAAGTCAACATTGTGATGATGCAATCTATCCTTTTTCTGCTGAAATTCTTCCTAGTTGCAACATATTGACCGATCTATCCTTGGTCTTCTTAGTACTTGAAATATCTGTGAGCATTCCATAACATCTCAGTAGCAGAGCCAACAATTCATTTCAGTCAACTAAAGTTGAAGTTCTCATAAGCAATAATTGATGATAAAAGACTACATCCTGTGTTACTCTTCAGGGATTATTTGGCATTGATCCCATCAATCTCTGTCAAAGAACCTGGGTCCCACAAGAAACAGAAAGGCATGAAAATGTTAAGTGTCTTAACATTCTCCTAAGGGGCTACTCACAAATACAAACAAGCAGTATCAAGAAATAATAATGGATGGTGCAGAAGTTCAACTGGTGCTCCCTTTCTGTCTCTAAATTGTTAAGCACATAAACCAGCAGGATATAAATCTCTCCTATTGAATTTTTACCTGGTAGGCAGCTTCTAAAGTCACCCAGGAAAAGAGAAATTCTCAATAAGCCTTTATGAAGTGCTCAAAACTGCCCTACAGGATGGGAAAGGTCATCTGAGTTGCTGTTTCTAACAAAGCTTGCCTGGCCAAACTAAGATCAGGGCCAATAGCAAGGTCTGCCCTCCCTCTGTGGAGGTTAGGAAAGGTGAAGCACAATTGGTTAGATATAGGGCACCCTGACAAATTGCTGCACAAGATGGAGGAGCATCTCTCATCTTTTCTGGTGGCTTCAATGCTTTCAGAGTTACATTAACTTTAATGAATTGATTCCTTAAAACAGTGGCATCTTTTTTTCAAGCATGTTGCCAAACTCTGCTTGAGGCCTGTATCTTCTTTTGCTTGCAATGCAAAGTGTAGAAGTGTGGGAGTCCTGAAGGAAAGGAACTTTATTTGTAGCCCTTTAAATGGCCTTCATTCTAGCTGTAACATAAGAAACTGTGTGGTAGTTAAGCCCAGAAAGAGAACCGTAATGCAACAAGACTTTAACATTCTAAGTAGAGTAGGAGACAGGCTCATGTAAGTCCAGTAAAAGTGGCCAAAATCTCTGGAAGCCTCTGCAGCATTAAGCTAAATGGACTGATGGTGTGACTTGGGTAAAGCAATTTCTGGTATCTACCCACAACTTTTAACTTGTGATAACTAGACACTGAATTGAAAGAAGCAATAGAATTCAAGTTACTATAAAATGATCACTTTGAGCTGACTAGGCTAAAGAATAGCTATATTCTTCAGAAGAAACTTCCTGATTCAAGATTAAATATACTGTCTCCTTAGAAGATCGTGCAGTTCTTTGTTTGTGACTCATAAATTGCATTCGATTCATCAGGAACAAAGTGTTTTGCACTCCAGAAGCCTTATTTTGCAAACTTTCTACAGTTGCACAAATAACATTTTCGTTTTCAGGATACAAGTGAGGATTCTGGGTTTATATCACTGAGTGGGAGAACAAGACCATTTTGTAAATGGCTCATTGTGGAAGAAATTATACTGGCAAGAATGGAAAGTTCTTATTGCAAAACTATTCATACCTACAGGTACTCGGCTAAAGTCGTCTGTGGTCAGAATTTTACATTCTAACCAATCCTGGGAGCAGAACAGGCTTTTCAAGAGAGGCAACACGCCAGTAATTTCACCCCCTGTGACTCTGCTAATCTTCCATCTCAGCAATTCAGGAAATAGATAAGTGGGGCCTGAAAGTCTAGCCAGGCAATAATCTTCTCTACTTCTTGAAAAGCTGCACTATATATGTTTTTTCCAATAGAGGTACTCATCCCCAAGCTGGAGTCCTCCAAATGGATGGAACTTCAACTCTCATAATGCTGATCCCACATGATTTTTGGCTATTGTGGCTCCATTATGGGAATAAAAGTTCAGCTCACCTAGAGGTCATCAGTGTTAGGAAACTACTACATGAAGAGACTCTCAATGTAAGAAAAAATGTGGATACCATTATGAACAAGCTGGCAAGAGTGCATTTTGCTGCAAGCCTACCAAAGCAGTATCAGAATACATCTTTCCATCCCAGCTAATGGCTTTTAAAAAAGAACAACGAATGAGACAAAACCCCACACATATCAAAATGTCTCACGGCAGTTTAAAGACCAACACAATTATTATGGTATCATTTTTTGCAGACTACAGTTTATCATTAGGGGAAGGGGCACATTTATTACTGCTATTGCTATACAAGTTTACAATAGCAGCTTAGACAAATCCTTGGTGAACTTAGAATGACATCTTCTACTATACCAAAGATGATTCTATAAAATATGATTATCTGTGTGCAACACTAGGGAGAAAATATCTTACAAGGAAGGACGGAAGGAAGACAAGGCAGCCATATTTGTTTCCAAGCAAGAGAAGAAAACAGGTAACTAAGGTGCTGTGATAGTTGCTAAATGTTCTGGTTTACAATTGGCATGACCTAAAGAAGCTGCCTTTTTCTTTGTAGGATTAGCACTTAATTCATAATAATTTGCTGCTCTGCAGACATAGGTTGTAGCACACCCTCACTGTTGAGGGGGCCCCTTTCTTATTTTTCTTTCTTCCAAATAAAGCCTAACCCCATGAACCCAGGGATAAAAGCTGAAGGATCTACTTCTTTTGCTGCCATCACCAAACCTTTTCCTGTTTGGGAATTCTTTTGTTTTTCTCCTCTCCCCCCCTCCAACCTGAAGGGACTAGGTGGAACATAGGGAAGACATGGAACAGCAGAGTCACTTTGTTAATGTTTAAAGAAAGAATTAAATGAACTTTTATTAAATAGCTTAAAGTGGGCTACAAACGGGCTGCTTTAATCTTACAACAGTCCATAGTCTGTCATTCCTTGCTTTCTCTGGCACTAAATATATACTCATAATAATTGAGTTTCTTAGGGCTGCAACTCTGAGCTTCCCTCAGACTTGCCCTTCCACCCACACCTCCCAAATTTCTCTCACCTCGGTTCCTCAGTGCTTCTACAGGGTTTGTTCTTGAATTATAGCAGTGGCTGAAATGTCTTGGGTTATCTTAGATTTCTTGTGAGCTTGCCTAAGTGGTTCCAGTCCTGCCTGTTGAGTGAACACAGCTGCTGCCTCTGATAGTGGCCATCACGACCATCAGCAACTTATGAATTTAGTTGTTTAATGGTATCAATTTTTTAAATGAGCACAATGAGAATTACATTCAACATTATTTTAAATATGGTTCTACCATATTTTTTTCAAGAAAATCATTAAACCAGGGCCACATATGCCTCATGAATGCAGAAATCTTCAAATTTTTTACAATGTAAATCCAATTAAATCAAATGTAGTTTTTGTCCTACTCTACCAGCTAAGTTTTAGAATCTTATCCCCAGCACCCAACTTCAAGGCAAAATGTGGCCCTTAACCTGAAAACGTTCTGTACTTTACTTTTAGTAACTTTATTCCCTAAGCTCATTCTTCTTTCCCTGCAGTTCTGGATTATATCTAAAGGGGACAGTGATAAGTTAGGGTAGAAATAGGTTCTTACAGTGGGGCAAAGAAGTATTTAGTCAGCCACCAATTGTGCAAGTTCTCCCACTTAAAAAGATGAGAGAGGCCTGTAATTTTCATCATAGGTATACCTCAACTATGAGAGAGAAAATGGGGGGGGGAAATCCAGAAAATCACATTGTCTGATTTTTAAAGAATTTATTTGCAAATCATGGTGGAAAATAAGTATTTGGTCAATATCAAAAGTTCATCTCAATACTTTGTTATATATCCTTTGTTGGCAATGACAGAGGTCAAATGTTTTCGGTAAGTCTTCACAAGGTTTTCACACACTGTTGCTGGTATTTTGGCCCATTCCTCCATGCAGATCTCCTCTAGAGCAGTGATGTTTTGGGGCTGTCGCTGGGCAACACGGACTTTCAACTCCCTCCAAAGGTTTTCCATGGGGTTGAGATCTGGAGACTGGCTAGGCCACTCCAGGACCTTGAAATGCTTCTTACGAAGCCACTCCTTCATTGCCCAGGCGGTGTGTTTGGGATCATTGTCATGCTGAAAGACCCAGCCACGTTTCATCTTCAATGCCCTTGCTGATGGAAGGAGGTGTTCACTCAAAATGTCACAATACATGGCCCCATTCATTCTTTCCTTTACATGGATCAGTCGTCCTGGTCCCTTTGCAGAAAAACAGCCCCAAAGCATGATGTTTCCACCCCCATGCTTCACAGTAGGTATGGTGTTCTTTGGATGCAACTCAGCATTCTCTCTCCTCCACACACAAGTTGAGTTTAGACCAAAACATTCTACTTCGGTTTCATCTGACCATATGACATTCTCCCAATCCTCTTCTGGATCATCCAAATGCTCTCTAGCAAACTTCAGACGGGTCTGGACATGTACTGGCTTAAGCAGGGGGACACGTCTGGCACTGCAGGATTTGAGTCCCTGGCGGCGTAGTGTGTTACTGATGGTAGCCTTTGTTACTTTGGTCCCAGCTCTCTGCAGGTCATTCACTAGATCCCCCTGTGCGGTTCTGGGATTTTTGCTCACCATTCTTGTGATCATTTTGACCCGACGGGGTGAGGTCTTGCATGGAACCCCAGATCAAGGGAGATTATCAGTGGTCTTGTATGTCTTCCATTTTTTAATTATTGCTCCCACAGTTGATTTCTTCACACCAAGCTGCTTGCCTATTGCAGATTCAGTCTTCCCAGCCTGGTGCAGGTCTACAATTTTGTTTCTGGTGTCCTTCAACAGCTCTTTGGTCTTGGCCATAGTGGAGTTTGGAGTGTGACTGTTTGAGGTTGTGGACAGGTGTCTTTTATACTGATAACAAGGTCAAACAGGTGCCATTACTACAGGTGCCATTACTACAGGGACAGAGGAGCCTCTTAAAGAAGTAGTTACAGGTCTGTGAGAGCCAGACATCTTGCTTGTTTGTAGGTGACCAAATACTTATTTTCCACCATGATTTGCAAATGAATTCTTTAAAAATCAGACAATGTGATTTTCTGGATTTTTTTCCCCATTTTGTCTCTCATAGTTGAGGTATACCTATGATGAAAATTACAGGCCTCTCTCATCTTTTTAAGTGGGAGAACTTGCACAATTGGTGGCTGACTAAATACTTTTTTGCCCCACTGTATAATGGTGGGAATGGAACATATTGGGGATTCCAGATGGCACTTGGGACAACACACCATTAAGATGAGTGTGTGCATGTGTAGGAGGGGTTAGATTTATTTTGCTTTTGGTAGGGCTAGGTTTTACATCTGTGAATAGTGGGTGGGTGGTAGATGAAGTGAGGTGTGAGTGATGATCATGGCCTCAGAAATGTGGCTCTGGGAATAGTTGCAGGAGAACGAGGCACTGGATGAGAGAAAGAAAATGGAACTGTTCTTCATAGGATTTATCATCAAAGCCCCTCATCACCTTGGTCACTTTTCTTTGCACTCTTCCTAGTTCCTCTACTTTTTTATATTAAGGCTACCAAAACTGGACAGAGATTCCAGATGAGGTCTGACCAGAACAGTATAGAGTGGAATTATCACTTCCCATGAACCATTATACCTCTGTTGATGCAGCCCAAGATTGTATTGGCTCTTTGGCAGCTGCAGCACATTGCTAGCTCATGCTTCATCTGTGGGTCACTCAGGTCCTTTTCAAAAGCACTACTGCGAAATCAAGTATTGCTTATCTTGTACTGTGCATTTGCTTCTCTTACCTAAGTGCAGAACCCTATTCTATGCATGCTATCCCTACTAAGTCTGTTGCTTAAAGTACTTTTTTATGCTAGAGATGTACTGTAAAGAAATAGAAAGCAAGGGGAATTTCATCTCACCCTGCACTGTAGTTACATTTCTTACAATAATTGATAATTGGATTGTATCCATTCTTACTGCCCAGAAAGTTAAATACAGAAGTATTCACCTCTTTAGCTTAAGGCTTTACCAACAGGAAACTGTAACTAATATGTCATCACTTTCAATATATTCCTTAGTGACTTTAACACTTCTATAAATCTCTGGCTTCTTAGTTGTAATAAAGACACATTTAGTTCACATATCATGTTAAGACATGGTTGGCTTATCCATTGGCTGATTCATGCAATACACTATAAACGGGGTGAGAAGGGAGTCTGTCTTTCAGAACTGAGTCCCATCATACCTCTTTTAGCATCTGGGTATAGCAATGCAAGGAAGACCACTTTGGATTTTAAAGTTAAGTTGACTTTTCTTGATACAAGAAATGACTGAAGAAAAGTGCTACTGTATTGCTCCTCAGAGTTATATATTTGGCTACATACATTTTCTAAATAAATAAATAAATAAAAATCAAGGGGATTTTTACAATCACGCCCTGTTCCTTCCCACCCACACAGCAGTCTCTAACTTTCCCATCCCTTATCAAGCTGAAACCATGCCAGATATAAACATTCAGGTGCTTTCCAAATGTTTAGAGCAGCAGCGCTTACAGTTCCTGGTAACTATGCAGCCAGGGAACATATGTCCAAAGCAACCAGGGTTATTGGTTGCCTACCTCCAGCACTTATGAACAAGCAAAAGATATATCCAAAGGAAGCTCCTTGGCTTGCCTTGATCGAAAGCTGAATGAGAAGAAGCCTCACAGACCAAAACCATCCAGAGGACTCACTGAGGAAGGTTCCAGGGACCGAAGGTTTTACTTGGACCACTACAGCCACTGTTACCTTTAGATGAGATTGCCCGTGGACTCTTCCATTGCTTCATACCCTATATCTTACTTGTTTTCCCTTCTGCCCCTGAAGATCATGGTGAGACGGGATGGGAGCACAGAGGCTTCATGTGCCAAACCAGCTTCTACTCAAGGGCTTCCAATGAGTCCTAATCAACCAAATCATTAATGGTCACCATTTCCAGTGACTTATACTGATATGTCTATGAGCTTCAATAGCTGCCATGGGTGACCAACCAGCAGCCCTCTGTCCCTTTCATGGAACTCTGCTGCTTCAGAGAGAAAAAGGCAGCTATCAAAGACGGAAAACGGGTTGTGCCATCACTTGTAGCTCTGGTCTTATCCATCTGCCCCTTTGGTCCATGTATGTCACCCCCAGCAGAACAGCTCTGAGGAAATGCAGCCTTCAACAGAGAAGTGGCTGCTCCCCCTCCCACCTAAGGGTTCAATCTATGGGGCAACCTCTTCAGAAGAACCACCCAAAACGCTTGGAAAAGGTACTTCTTTCCTCAGGATCAGCACGAGCATCCCTGTGAAAGTCTGTAAACAAAGAGCTATTTTCTGTTGCTTGTTTTCTCCCCCCCCCAACCCCCGCCTTCCACATCTGACTCATGGATGTATGCCTTCCTCATGCTTTTACAACACTGACGTCGTGTTTATTTTCACCTTAGAGGTGAGCTGGCATTACTGCACCCAACAGCAGCAGCAGCAGCAGCAGCAGCAGCAGCAGCAGCCGCCCGCAACTCAAGATCCAGGACGCTGATTGACTAAAACCGGCTCCCTGCAACTGAAGGCACCACTAGCAGGCCCAGCATGGAGGCAGCATCGAACAGGTAATCAGAACTCCAGGCACTGAGAAAGCAGGACTGGGGGGTGGGGGGGATTCTTCAGCCTCTAAGAGTGGCGGGCAGGTCTGCCTCGGAAGCCGGATTCCCGGGTTTTGAAGTCTCCCCCTCCCCATTCCAGGTTATCAGAAGCGGCGGTGCAAATACGCTCGCGGCTTAACCCGCGCCAAAGACGCAGTGGCTTGACGCGAGATGCAACCCGCCCGCCCCCCGCCGCTCACGAAATCCCTGGAAGAGCAGCCGTCAAGCCTCAACCATCTCCCGTCCCCAAGACAGGGCATATTGCACGGCGGACAGGCAGCGCAGGCTCCCTCCCGCTCGGCCCTCTGGACGCCTTTGTCTCCTGTTTCAGATGGACGGAGGTGGCAGAGAGGCTACCACGTCCAGTCCAGCGGGGATCCCTCTTCTTCCCCGCCCCCCCCATACCGATGGTGGAGATGTGCGAAGGGTGGAACTCGTTGTCGGTGAAGCGGCACAGCAAGCAGGTCTTGCCCACGCCGGAGTCCCCGATGAGCAGCAGGCGAAAGAGCACGTCGTATTGCTTGGCCATGGCGGGGGCCGGTCCGGCTTCAGCCCCGCGCTGCGCCGGCTGCCATCCCAGCCGAGCGCCTTCCGTTCCCGGAATTCCCTATTGGTCTGGGGCGGCGGTAGCCCCAGCAGCGCGAGCGAGCAGGCGGGAAAGCTGGCGCTGCAGGAAGCGGGGGTGGGGGTGTGGGAGGGGGCGACAGAGCGCCAGCAGCAGCGCCTCTTCGATCACTTAGATCCACTAGGAGGAAATCCAAATGGGTGAAATTGGAGGCGATTGGTAGCGCCGCCGGCAGAAAACTACCTCTCCTCCAAGCGCGGCTAGCGGGGAGGAGTGGAAGGCGCTGCTGCTGCTCCTATTGGAGGCTGTAGGTGACACAGGAACCCACGCAGGGAGCGCTTCGGGCGCGCAGAACTGGGACGCAGCCCGCGCGCCCGGCCTCGAGATCCGGCTATGCGAGCGCGCTGCCTTTGCCCCGCGTGCTGACGACCAGTGAAAAAGGCGGGGAATGAAGGAAGGCGGGGACCGGGAACGTCAGCTGGGCGGAGTTTTATGCGCTGGCTGCCTTAATAGACAAGGAATGGTGTGGAAGGGGAACGGTGGATAGTAGCTAGCAAGCTGGTTGAGTTGAGTAAGATTACGTGCCAGTTGAAATAAAGATTGGTAGAGCAAAGGTAACAAAAAGGAAACTCACTTTAATAACAGGATGCCTACAAATTCTGAGGCGGTGGTCCTAAACCTGCTTTTCTGGAACTAGGTCCCATTTGAATGAATATTCCGGATTTTAGGAAAAATATTTGTTCACCATCTATTTGGCTAAGATTATGCATTTTAATGCTCAGAATTCTTTTGAGCAGAGAGCGACACAATTCTAGAGCCATTGAAAGGATATATCTGGGCTGCAATTATATCTGGGTTGCAAAACGTCAGACCACCACTAGATGGTACCAGATGGGCAAAAACGTGTTTGGAAACTGGTTCAGTTTTGTTGTCTGAACCCTGACAATTCATATTGTGCAAACCCAGATAACTGGGTTAATTGAGGAAATCATGGTTTGATGAATTATGGGGAGTATCCTATGTAAACACCCTCAGGTGTGCTGTCCAAATATTTTCATACTGCATTAAGCATTAAAGAACAAACAGCAAAATACAAATAGGTGTATGGATATAGTGGAAGCAAAAATGGTTTGCAAGGATAGAAAGGCATAGAGAAATGCAGTGAATAATATTAGTGTAAAACTAGATTTAAATTTCTCTTTCCTTCCTTCCTTCCTTCCTTCCTTCCTTCCTTCCTTCCTTCCTTCCTTCCTTCCATTTCTTTTGCTTATTCCTAACCCGTTTTTTTTTTTCCAATTTGAATAGTATTGCTTATGCCCAAAGCTAATAATCCAATGGGTACAATATATGTACAGTGTATATTTGCATGACTGGTGCCATTAGTTCTTGGTGGTGCAAGCAGGGGAAATAACCCAAATTCTGGTTCATGTATATTTAATATTGTGTGTCAATTCACAAATGGCAATGTAAGAGTTCAAAATTTTAACCACTTGTAGGCTATGCCATGGATTAGTGTGAAATGGCCCCAGTCCTGCTACAGTATGTTGATTTCTCTCCCCCTGCCCCCATGTCTTTTGTAGCTTCTGGGGAATTTGAGGGGGTAGTGATGCTGAAAATATTTACTAAATTATTTCATGCAGCAAGGTGAAGGTGTGAATTGGACCTATTGCCCCAATGTGGTGGAGGCCTCTTTGAAAGCGTCTGCCTATGCCTGTATTACCATTATAGTGAAATCCTTATCTGAATGCAGAAAGAAAAGACAATACTTAATATATAGTATTAAGGAGAAAAACGTTGAGGTAAAATGGGCCAGGGAGAAATATGTTCAGTGGCTATAAATACTGTCTTTTGGAGAACAAGGAAAAACAAAGAACAGGAAAGGAATGGAGTAAGAGACTATATTTGGAACCTTGAAAAGAAGGTTCTACTTAGAGAATTATGTCATAGAAATACAAGTGTCTGATAGGTTCTGTATAACATGGAAGACATTCCCAGCCATGATGATAGAAGGGGAGTGAGAAGAGAAAGTAAACCATTTTTTACATTAATAGGTGTGCTATGATATCTTAACTGCAACCCCAGTTAACCTTAACCATATTTATTCAAAAGCTCATGTTGAGTACAAGATTTGTACACTTAAGACTGTGAGTTTAAGGTCTGTTTATCCATTTGTTAAATCTTACCTATGAGTTTCTGACATTTTATGCTTTATGTACATTGGAAACCTAATTACAGATGTTCTGGGACTGGTTAGAACAGATATTTCTGTTATAATACTTTTACTGTTGATACCTTTTTAAGATTTCCTTATCTTTTTGACCTATTATATGCTTGTTAGGTACAGCTTATATGTGGTTGTCTTTGTGCCAATGGTTATGATCACACAAATTACGCATAGTTAACTTAACCACTGCTTTCTTAATCAATTTTTGTTTGTCCAGAACTAATAACATGGTCATGGTTTGCCACAACTCACCAGATCAAAGTGTGGTTGGCTAGTTTGTGGTTTACTTCGCACTAAGCCATAATTGTGATTTGTGTAAACCCAGCCAATTATGACTTATTCAACAGACCGTAATTAAAAGCACACCAAATACATACATGTTCATACTAAGGCATTACCAAGTTAAAGTATCCAGTACTAATTTGAACATTTATTTATTCTATTTTTTCTTCCCGATCAACAATATTGGTTGTTAAATTACTATTTGGGTACTATATGTAATGATCAGTATGAACTCAGTCAACATATACTGTTGAGTCAAGCTTAAGCTTAGTCTCTTGGGCAAAACTGAACTTTTTAGAACCAGGAAAAGTGCTAAGCAGGAACTTAAAAATAGTAAAGAAGCCTGTTTCTTGCTAAGAGAAGGAGGTTAATGCTTTGCTTGAAATATACTGACTTGGCCACTGTTGGAAATATAATGCTAGAGGAGGTAGATTTGATTCCATTTAATTTATTTTGGATCTTATTTTCTTTGCAGCAAGGGCTGGAGAACAGTTGCTCAAAACATATGGTTGACATTAATACTTTGAAATTGAATGATTTTGTTGTCCCTGATATAAAACTGGCTATTGGAACATACTATACGCAGCACATTGGGTAGTGTGCTGCTTCTGACAGTGTGATAACCTCCCTCAGATCAGCTGTAGTTTTTCATACATAGCCATAAATGTTATAGTTAGGCATGTGCAATTACAGGATCATGATGTAGAGGCAAAGTGTTAGATTAAGAATTTGATTGGGTTTATGGCTTGTTTAAGTATTGTTGACTGGATAAACCACAATTAGCTGGGTTCACACAACATGCTAATGCAAAATCAAGCCATGTTATTGCATGGTATGATATATGAATTCAGCCAATATCTCTTAACCTAGTTCACCTGATAATTTTGAAATAGTTATAAAATGGAGAAAGAAGTGGGAGAAACAAGCTTGCTGCCTTGAGCTTCTGGAATAATGGCAGGATGTAAACGTAGTAAGTATATAAGATATATGGAGAAAAATATGTTCAAGGAGGAGTTACAAGATCCCAAGTGGTGGCACCTGAAAGGCTAACTGGTTTTATTATGTCATAAACTTTCCTAAGGCATTTTGTCAGAGTAGGGAGCAATAAATTTAAGTGTGAATGAAATACAGTATTCAGTGATGTAGTTAGGGAACTTCCATCTTCAGATTTAATGGATTTTTCCTCTCCCCTTTTAGAAAGTAGTGTGCATTGCTTCCCTTCAGATTTATTTATTTACTCCCCCCCCTTTTTTTGTTTAAAAAAAAAGCAGGTTCATAGGTTACTCCAGTTGGAGCAATTTACATTCTTAATTCCAGTAATAGGATTGAAACAATATACAATCAATATAACAAATTGCTTTCCACTCAAGGAACAAAAAAATAACCCAAATAAAAACGACTCTCTTCTTACAGGAAGAAAACAGAACACCAGATCCTAAAACCTCCCTGAAAAAGCCACATTTTTAACACTTTTTGAAGGTCCAAAGGGATTGGGACCAACCTGAATTTGGGGAGAATGCTGTTCCAGAGAAGATTGTGGTGGCTGAGAAGGCCCACCCTTGTGGTCCCTGCAGATGTCACTCCCTGGGTGTAGGGAGCCTTTCCTTCAAGAGTAAATAGTCCCACAGATACCCAGGCCCTGAACTGTTTAGGTCTTCAGAGGTAGCAATCAACACCTTGAATTACATCTAGAAGTCTATTAGTGGTAACAAATGCAGGTGTTAAAGTAGTGGGCATACTGGTGCCTGTAACTACTTGAGCAGCTGCATTCTGTACCAAATCTAGCCCCTGTGTCTTCAAGGGGAGTTCCATATACAGCACATTGCAATAGTCCAAACAAGAGGAGACCAAGGCATGAGGGACAGTAAGGATTGCCTCCTAAACAAAGGCTGTAACTGATGCACAAGAGTTCGTAGCCACAGTTGCCATCACTCTTCAGACTGGGACTGTGAGTCCAGAAGAATCTCCAAATCACTTCTACATGGAGAGGGGCAATCCTATCTAGAACCAAAGATCAGAAAGCTTCTGAACCCAAAAATCCTAGTCTGATTGGGACAGAGACTAAACCTGTTCCTCAGCCTCCAGGGACTGGTACAGAACACTGACCACATCTCCTATTTGCCCCAGCAGTAGTGATGATTTTTTTGTTGGGGGGTGCCTTTGAATCAGTCTGATGACTACATAGACAAGTCCTTCTTGGCAACATTTTCAGAAGTAATTTGTCATTGTCATTCTAAGGCTGAGAGTGATTGGCCCAAAGTCAGGCAAGAGTTGAATTCCAATTTCCCCATGCCTAGTTGAGTGCTTTAACCAGTAGACCAAACTGGTTCTCCTGACATTTAACATGTGGATGTTAAATAAGAAGGGCAAGAGTGTTGAGTGGTGTGCCCTATGTCTTGACCTCTCCCTGCCCCTCTTCCCCCATGACCAGAACTGACACTTCAGAAAGGAGAACCACAGTAAAACAGTGCCTCCAACCCTTGAAGGTGGTTCAGAAAGATACTGTGACTTTCACTATCTTGATCTCGTGACTGGATTCATGCAACATGCTAAATCAAAATCAAATTGTTACACAGTATTTATGTGTTAACCTAATCATTGTATCATTCTAAAAGTGCTAAATGCAGCAATCTACAGTGGAAGATTGACTTAATCTGCAGGTTACACACTGGGAACCAAGGCTTGGAAGAGATTTTTTTAAAATTAAGGTTGTGTAACACTTAGCAAATTTAACACATTTTGCTGTTTGTCATACACCAAGATGAACATTAGACCCATAATTCTCAATACATTTTTGTGAGCATAAGAGTTGTAGGTTAAATGCCAGATGGGCAAATCTACATATTAGCAATGTACAATTCAAGCAACTAACCACTGCCTCATTCCTTAAATAAGGGTAAATGACTGAACTGTAGAGGGCCCAGTTCTGTGGAATTATATTGTGAAATAAACTCTTTTAAAGGTGGAGTTTATTTATAACTAAGCATGCTTGTACTGTAACTTACAATAATTAGAATAGGACCAGTGTAAGCACTTCCATTCTGGAAAGGAAGCTCCTTAACAGCACACAAGTGTGTTCCTCCTTTGAATCTAACTTACATTGGTTGCTATGGTAAATTTCTGTGACAGCAATCTCACTTCCACTGCAAACAAGAGCATGCTCTGAGATGCTCAGTGTACACAGACTTTATGTAGCTTTCTGGGTCATCATGTAACATGTCTCTGCACCAGCACAGAGAAAATACAGAGATAACCAGTTCCTTGTGATTGATAGGCTGCTGAACAAAATACTCCATTCTTACAAGGCTGTTCTGTTCTGTTTCTGAATGACTTATGTCAGACTGATGAGGAGGAATCAGAATGGGTAAAATTGCACAATAGGAATAGCTTGCACTTTTGGATAGCAAGAAATCTTAACATTTTTATCTGGAGAAAATGGATCTACTTGATATGGTGCCATGGAACTTGAATTTAACTTACTCTTCTCTCTTGTGTGGAAACTCTAGATCATTTGAGTTACCTGTGGAAAAGGGGAATAATAGTAATATGTAACATCTGAAGACTCCCATCTGATATTGCTAAATAAATCCACACAGAAACCCTAGAACAGCTTTCACTAGCTTGATGTCTTCCAAATATCAATGCCTCTCATTCCCCAGTCAAGTTGGCATCTTTGTGAACTGAAATAAATACATCACAGTGCTTCTGTTTTACTTTCTATATCATTCCTCAGTTTGTAGACAATCTAGCCTGCAGGCTCACAATATTTGGTATTGCCAAATCCCTATACATTTTCAAATTATATATTAAAATACTAATAATACTGAGGTTAGCATTGATGACAATATCTTATTTTGATTTTGAAAAACAGTCCTATTTTGCCAAGTGATATGCTGTTAGGGTTAAATTTAGATGTGACAAAAATAGTCCTGTGGTTGGTTTGCACATCCCATTTGCATATAAAGGATGGATATGTGTGACTGTTTTTTCACACTAAATACGTAAGAACTTTGTCTCATCAATACTTCACAGTAGTCATATGAGTCTTCTGCAGCAAAAACAAGTCATGTGATACCTTAACTTCTTACAAATTTATTATCACATAAGTACTCAGAAAACTTCTTGGCCACTTCTGTATTATTGCCAACAAAATTACATGGCTGTAACTATGAAGGCAGTGACTGTGGCAGTATCTGGCTGACTTTTCTGGACTCAGAAGTCAAATAGGGTTGGGCCTGGTTAGTATTTGGATAGGAAGCCAGCTGGGAATATTAGCAGTGTAGGTTAAACTGAAGTTGAAAAATGTCCCAGAAATCGTCAGTGGTAAAGCTCTTCTGTTCGGTTGCCAGGAAAACTGTCTGGACTTATCCATGGAATGACCAGAGTTTGAGTGCAACTTGGAAACTATACCACACAAGATAAATCCTTAGTAATCAGTAATCAGGTACAATACAAATGATCACATCACATCATATTTCTTAACCATATTATCAATACAATGTGATAAGAAACCTTCTCTCTGTTTAATCTTTGATAAATGATGTTAAATCTCCTGATGAATTCTAGTTCAAATGTTTCTTGGTATCTCTGTAATTATTTTTTTCAAGTCAAGGGACATTAAAGTCAGTAACAAAGTGTCCTAGGGAGGTGAAATGTTTACCTCCCTAGGCTGTAGGATATTGGCTTTTCTGATATCAGATTTGTGTAAAAAATGGCAATTCTGTCAAATGTCAAATGCAATGGGGCATTGCTGACAATGATGGCATATGAATACATTGGAGGATGAGCAAATATGCTATTCTGTAATATCGTGGTGAAATTGTTAGGTCTTGTAATAGTGCTGCCAGATCATATTCCATTTCTGAAGATACTGGTTCAGGCACTGGCATGTGCCATACATCTTTTTCAGTGAAAAAAGAATTTATTTGGCTTCTCTGGAATTGTCTTCTCTCTCTCTCTCTCTCTCTCATTCTCTTGTTCATTTAGCACTCCCCCTTTGTCATCCAGTGTTTTTAGATCCTCCAGAGCCGCTTTCCAGCTCCAAATATATTTTATGTTGGGTTTTAATGCTATTAGTGCTATGCTTTCCAGCATCTGTCCATCCATCCTTTCTTCTGGTATCCTTTATTAATTGATTACATTTTGAAAAATAGACACACAAAAATGAGCAGCGTAAGCATTAAAATTCAACAAATAAGCAAACTTGCTCATTCTTCTAGCAACAGTACCTCAGTCTAAGGAAGCAGTTGTCTGCCACAGTTTACATGAAAGAAAAAAGCATAATCTGCTGTCATAAAGCTGGTATCCTCCAGATGTGTTGGGCTTTCATCCCCTACCTATGGGAATTATAGTCCAACATATCTGGAAGACACCAGGTTGAGGAAAGCAAACATACTACACTGAGGATAGAGAGTAATTATTAGTGTCAATATGTTTCAGTCCCTATAAAATCAGATATATGAAATACAATCCTTGTAACTGACAAAATTAAATTTCTATTAGTTTTGATATTTCACTGGAACTCTGTTTCTTCCTCCTCTGAATCAAACAAGATTACCCTATCCTGAAAAAAAAGCTTCTATCTATATGAAATCATTCCCTTGGTCTCACCGTGCCAGGGAACAAGGTGAGTTTGAAGAGCCATAAAACTGTAATTATTAACTTGAGCATGTGGATTTCTTCCCACGTGCCACCTGTCTACATGGAGAAGATGTATTGCAAAACAGCCTGCTTAGACATTTTCAGAAGGCCTAATCTACTTAGCATAATTACTATGCAAGCAAAAGCATGCTTAAACAGCAATTAAATCCTAAGTAATTTGGTTTTTCTTCTCCCTTCTCCCTTCCTTCTGGAGAGGAAGGAAAAACCTCTTCTAATCTAGCTAATATATGGACTCATACTCTATGTTTATACAATGCAGCCTAACCATAAATTGCTTGACCAGGATTTGATGGATAAACCAGTATTTTCTGGGTTTACACAACACACCAAACCATAAGATATAGGTTACAAATCACATTGGCTTAAAATATATTGTATGGATCTTGCATCACACTAAATTAGATTTAATCAGGTTTATTGAATAAAGTATAATTAGCTGGGTTTGCACAGCACACACAGCCAAAGTGAAATAAACTATAGTAAAGCTTAGTGTACTGTATGAAGTCGAGTACACTAGGCCATAATATGGTTTGTTTATGTGATGTAAGTCAGTGTGGCTTACTCAAGAAACCGTGGCTTTGTTCAGTGTGCAAATCCATCCAATATTCTCCGTCGCCCTTTTTCATCCAGTCAAAAGCAGAGCGTAGCACATCAGAAAGGAAGAATTTCCATCAGGGTCAAGCAGCCCAGCAGAGTCGCTTGCCGCGTCTAACCTAATCTCCAGGCCCCACTTGAGCGGAGAGATCAAACTACGCGCCACGTGGGGTCGATGGTGAGCCACAGCGCTTCCGCAAACGCCTCAAAGCAAGGTCAGCAAAACTGAAGCATAGCTGCGCGTTGAGAGCATTGTCCTCTGCGAGCTGCCGTAGCTGAGTTTCAGCTCGCTGCCTCTCGGTCGGATTCGGGTAGCCGGAATCGTGCGGATTGAGCGTTTTCCAGGAGCATGGCGGCTGCGGCGGCGGCAGCAGCTTCCACTCACCACGGCGGCGCCGACAGAAGGCGCCACCGGCGTGGCGGCAGCGGGGACGCGGATCGGGAGCGGCTGGACGATGACGGAGTTCGGACCCTCACTTCGACGGAGCAGGTGGGACTGGACGCCGCCCCCGCGTCTCCTGTAGTGGGACTACAGCTCCCAGGGTGCAATGCGTGCGGCTTCAGGGGACCCGTTGACTTTATCGGTCCGGATCATCATGCCCCGGGGTCGCTTTCCTCGCGGCGGCTCAGAACTCTCAGTGCTGCGGGGCGCGTTTATCCTCCAGTGGCCGCGTGGGCCGTGTGAGTTCACTGCTGGTAGCCTATTGCTTAGGGAAGTTCATGCCATGTGCCATAAGTTGTTTCAAAAGGTCCATTCAGTGCTTTCTCCTACTGCGTTTGCCTCGGGGTCAGCAGGGCCGTACCAGACACTTGAAACGTAGGGGGCTGGTTTATGGTTCAACACGTGAATTCACCCAGGGTGATTATAGTCTAGTGGATTCTGAGAACCCAGTTAATTCAGTAAACCAGTTAGTGTGAACATATCTCCTATATTAGAATTCCTTGCTTTCTTTCCTAGAAAATCACTTTATAAAATCAAAGAAGAATTGTTTTGTGAAGAAACGGGTGGGAAAAGTTTTGGTGGAAACAAATGTTTAATGCTGAATGTTGTAAACACACACACACCATTACACTTTGCTATGTTTTCTGTATCTTTCCCTGTCCTTAAAATTTGCTGTACTTTTTGGATAAAGTACAGCCATGGGCCTGTCTCAAATTGTGCGGGACCCAACCCGAGATAGTGGCCACATGCCAGATTTAGTTTTCTTGTCTGAGCAATGGCAAAGTGACCTGAGGGGAGATGTACAGCTTTGTCATGGTCAGATCACGCCCTGGTGACCCTGAATTTCTCCTATGCCACCCTCCTCCGCAGGGAGGCAGGACCCATGCGATTGGTCCGCCCCCGGCGCCTGATGGACCCGTTAGGGTTTCAGAGGGAGCTGGGGGATATTCCCGTGGACCTCCTGCACGGTCCAGCGGAGGCCCTGGCTGCTGCCTGGAATAGAGAAGCGGCCGGGGCCTTGGACAGGATTGCGCCTTTGTGACCTCTCTTGCCACGCCGGCCCCGACACTCCCCGTGGTTTACGGAGGAGTTGAGGGTGCTGAAGAGGGTTAAGAGACGTCTAGAGCGCCACTGGAGGAAGACACGGACTGAATCCGACCGAACACATGTTAGAGCCGCTATTAAGGCCTACATTGTGGCGATAAGGGCGGCGAAGCGCCAATACTTCTCCGCCCTTATTGCGTCTGCAGAGTGCCGCCCAGCGGTCCTGTTTGGCATCACCAAGTCCCTCCTGGGTAAGGGGATGTGGCGGTGCATTTGCAGGGCCGCACGGAGGAATTTGCAGAGCACCTGCAGGATAAAATCGCTCAGATTCATTCCAAGTTGGACTCCGAGTGTGGCCCAGGATCTGGGGAGATACCGGGGGATCGTTCTTGCCCAGTTAACTGGGAACAGTTTGATCCTGTTGTTCCTGAGGAAGTGGACAGGATCCTTCGGTCTGTGAGGGCCACCACTTGTCATCTGGACCCATGCTCCTCCTGGCTGGTGAAAGCAGCTCGGGAGGGGACATGTATTGGATCCAGGCGATGGTTAAGGCATCCTTGCAGGAGGGAGTGTTTCCGGCACCCTTTAAAGAGGCGTTGGTGCACCCCCTCCTCAAGAAGCCCTCCCTGGATCCTACTATACTGGACAATTTTCGTCCAGTCTCCCACCTCCCCTTCTTGGGGAAGGTGGTTGAGAAAGTGGTGGCTTCGCAGCTCCAAAGGGTCCTGGAGGAAACGGATTATCTGGACCCTTATCAGTCGGGTTTCAGGCCCGGCTATGGAACGGAAACGGCATTGGTCGCACTTATGGATGATCTCTGGCGGGAGCGGGATGGTGGTAGTGCGACCATCCTTGCTCTCCTTGATCTCTGATCTCTCAGCGGCATTCGATACCGTTGACCACGGTATCCTATTGGGATGGCTCAGGGATATGGGGGTGGGTGGCACAGTTTTAGGCTGGTTCACCTCCTTTCTCCGGGGCCGATCCCAGTCGGTGGTGATAGGGAGCGAGAGGTCCCATCCTCGGACCCTCCTTTGTGGGTTGCCTCAGGGTTCGGTTCTCTCTCCGTTCCTTTTCAACATCTATATGAAGCCGCTGGGTGAGATCATCCGTCATCATGGGATGAGGTATCATCAGTATGCTGATGATACTCAACTATACATCTCCATCCCTGGTGAGGTAAGTGATGCTGTTTCCGCCCTCTCGCAGTGCCTGGAGGCTGTGAGGGTCTGGATGGGGAACAACAGGCTCCAGCTGAACCCTGGTAAGACAGAGTGGCTGTGGGTTAATGGCTCCTCTGTATCCGGGACATTGTCATCGTTGGTTATGGATGGGGTGGCACTGCCCCAGACAGACCCAGTGCGTAACTTGGGGGTCCTCCTGGACTCACGACTCCTGCTCGAAGAGATAGGATAACATACAGAAGCATACTGTTTTAAAAAAAGTTTTGTAACTGATAGAAATTTAGAATGACTGGACAAGAGATTCTAGTTTATTTTCAGCTGGATTATGTCATTTTTTTGTAAAGTATAATTTCCATGTTCAGGGTACCTTTCGGGGAATAAAATCTAATTTGGGTGATGATATTATAATAGTTTGTTCCTTGAAGACATTTCAGGCTTGGGAATAAAGGGAGTTTGGAGATAATAGTAGAGCGTTTATGCTTGGCATATACAAGCTCTCATTCATTTGTAGAATTAAGCAGGGACAGGAAAGGCCTGTAACATCTGGGCTGGGCTGCTCTTCGGTGCTGATTAGTAGGCTTAACTTTCACTAACCTAGCACCACCAGATGTTTTGGATCTGCAAATCAGGGGAATGCAATTCTTACCCACCTAGGAACTACCAGGCTGAGCAAAGGTATGCTAGAGAGAAAGTCAGTGTAACTTGATGTAAATTGGCTCATGCTTTTTAAGTAAGAAATATGTTAAGAATCTGAGTTGGTAGATCTGATTCCTAGTATTATTTCTGTATTAACCCCAAGGAAGAAGTCCCTGAATTTAAGATGATTCTCCCCACAAAAAAAGGATTAGGGAGCAAAAGTTGTATGCTTACCATATTCTCTGCAAATTTAAAATTATTCTGCCATTTAAAAGATGCATGATCTCAACTCTAGAATCTGGATTCATAAGAACAATCTGAAACTGAGAGAAAGCCAAGCAGCTTTCTTAAATCCCTGAAGAGAAGCATGTTTAAGGCAGGATACACACAGCTGTCAAAACAATTCTGTATAACCAGTGTGTTTGGATTCCATGGCCTATATTTGAGTTTAGTTGCTCTTGTTGCCTTTCTCTAAAGGCCAGAATGACTGTAATTAAAATTGGATTTGAGATTTGTTGCTAGAAGCCTAAGATATCTCTGAGGTAGAATCACTGCTCATCATTCCAGAAGATCATTCCATGGGAGAAGAGAATACTTTTTTAAAATTTAAGGCAAGGAAATACTACAAGGCAAACCAGCAGAAAAATGTCAACCGTGACTTTGTTTAGTTGGACTTAATTAAGACCAGTTGTAGAATGCAGATAAGAATGCGATTTGAGCTTTCTGTCTTCCTCCTAGCAGACCCAGAAGATATATATATTGCTTGAACTGGCCACAGACACTCACAAATATCTTTGTTGGTTTTGGCTTTTGCCTAACCTGTGTTCACAAAAGCAAGGCTGGCTCTTGTTTTAAGCAAATGAAAATTGGGATGCACATATCCCTCTGTAGCTTTTGCATCTCCTAATTGTGAAGCCTTTCGTTATCTATTCCATCCAAGTTTTGAATTACATGTTTTCTCTCCTGTCCATCCACCATTTCTATAGTCAGGTCAGTATAATGGACAGAAGGAACAACCTTGAGGAACATGAGGAAGAGCTGCAACCAAGACAGTGGTCAGATAAAAGAAATCTGAGTCCAGGGCAGAAGTGTAATTTGAGAAAGTGTCTCAGACATGACCCTCCCAAATTCTCATGAAGTTAAAGGGGGCAGGGATAGGATGCATTCAGACTTGCAAGATTCTGTTACTGTAACCTTATAGTAAAAAGTAATATTAGCTTTTGTGTCTTCGGTTTCTAAGTTTGGTCTACCTTGGAGGGCTGACATCAAGTTTCCCCTTCTCTGGTCTCTCTACCCCTTCTTACCCATCTCAGAGAACTTAGGTCCCAATGTCCAGCGCCCTTTTATAGAAGCTTCATAGGTGTTTTGTTTCACCACTCGCTAAGAACTAGAACTACAGAATTTTAAAAGAATTCTGGAGCCCTGTTGTTCAGTCGTTAAGTTGTGTCTGACTCTTTGTGACCCCATGAACCATATTGCGCCCGGCCTTCCTGTCCTTCACTGCCTCCCTGAGTTTGCTCAGTTTCATGCTCATTGCTTCAGTGATGCTATCTAATCATCTCATCCTCTGCCGTTCTCTTCTCCTTTTGCCTTCAATCTTTCCCAGCATCAGGGTCTTTTCCAAAGAGTCCTCTCTTCGCATTAGGTGACCAAAGTATCTGAGCTTGAGCTTCATTATCAATCCTTCCTGGGGCCCTGTAGTAGAATATAAATAACCTGTTGCCTTGGTTGTTCATCTCATTTTCTCTTCTAGGTTCTAGATCTTAATTTTAGTGATCACCTACCCTAAGGTGCTTCTCACCAGCATAATAGCCAGCATCTGATTCAGTGATGTATGGTATAATATTAACTACCATGTTGATGGGATGCCAGCAAACTAAGCCACAGCCTAGCTCAGTAGAGGCAAGAAAGACTGTGGCAAGTTGCTGCCCTGGGGTCACTTTAGTTTGCCATGGAAGGCTGGTTTGCAAGTTTGCTCTGTTTGAACAGTCATTGATATAATAGAAATCCAGAAAATTGAATTTCTGTGCCCCTTTCTAAAGGAACAGGCTGCATCTTTTTTGTTAGTTTGGAGAGTCATTTGTTCTACTGGAGAATATTCTTCAGTTAATGTTGCTTGCTGCTACCAATGTTACAATTAATATTTGAAATATATTATGCCATTATATTCAAGTAAAATATATTCTATGCAACAAGATTTTAGTACTCATAAAAAATTTACTGCCGGCATTTTCTCTGCTATTGTGTTCCACTGTGGCGATGGGACAACATAGGGTTCCTCAAATAGTTTGATCCTAGCAGTTTATTCATTCAAGGTTGTGGAAGGCCATGCTGATACTACCACAGTGCATCAGCATGGAAAGTGTCTTCTGCACCAGTGGAGATGTGTTTGGATACAAAAGACTCTACCTGGGTGCATTCACAACCCTTATAGCATGTTTGCTAATAATACGCTATGCTATGGTATATCATTTTATTACAGTGTGATGGCTGATCTCCTTTAGAGCTCACTCTGTGCACATTAGAAGGTTTTACATAAAAATTATTGTGCTAATTACAGTGTTTTCTTCTTCTGTGTTTTCTGTGACTCTACTTTGTCCTTTTGGCTTGCTGCAGACAAAAGTGGAGGATATTGTTCAAGAAGTTTTTGATGTTTACAAGAGAAATCATCATGAAACTCAGTAAGTTGTTGTATCATGCTTCTTTTCTTCTATATACAATTTTAAAAAACCCTAAACTGTTAAGGACTTTGGATCTGAAATTGCACTAGCCTGCTTATCTGTTTAGAGATATTTGCTCCTTTCACAGCAGCTTCCTGCACTTGATTTCATATCTGCGGGTTGTCTCTCAACCCCACAGAGACTCTTGTGGAGGAAGATGCAAGTGGGGGCAACAGTGGGGGCAGATGGGAAAGTTTTTCTTTTGTTTACTAATCTAAATATTCAAGCATATGTAAGTGTATAAAGTTGTGATGCCCATTTGTGGAATATTGTGTGGAGTTCCATTCATTCCTTCTTAGAGGAACATCATGAAGTCACCCCTATTCCTGTTGTTTTTGCGTTGGATGCAGATCTGCTGCTTTTCCTGAATGGGAGCTTTTCTTCCAGCGCAAATAGCAGAGGGGGAGGGAGGGAGCCCTACTCCAGAGCCTTCCCATCAGCATCTCTACCTCCTCCCCACTGCTGTTACTTATTCTTTTAAAACCTTTACATAATTAGCAATTGTGGCTTAGCCACATGCACCTTGAAGAAACAGGATAAAACGCTTATGAAATCATGCACTTCACTGACTTTTTTTGGGGGGGGGGTCATCTTGAGTTATACACGTATATACTTTCTAATACGTGTCTCTCTTGCTCCTTTATATTTATCTTTTGGTCTTTGTATATTCTTCTTTGAAGCCTTCACTCTGTAGGAATCTGCTTTCTAAAAGCACCTTGCCTGCTCCCCAACCTTATTTTGACCCACCAGTGACCTTATTAAATGCATGTGCCTCTTTAATCCACATATGTTCACCTTGGCTGATGTGTATTGACCCTTCTTCCATTTTAATTTTTTCTCCCAAACGTTTCTTGATTTTAGAGTATTATTAGTATTAGAGTATTATTAGACTCTTATTAGTGAGCCTGTTTTAAAATCTTGTACACTGGCTAATTATTTTAGATGTTTTATAATAAGCAACAGCAATCAACACCACTGTTAATAATTAAAATGGCAATAAAATGGCAAGAGATAGACATTATTCTGTTAGCTTTCAGGATTATCCAGCAGAAACTGACTGGCAGTATGACACAGATGATTGTGTTGATGAACTGCAGTGCACTATTAATTTATGGCAGGATTCTCAAACTTTACAATGGCAAGATTTCCTGCATAATAAATGAATGTGAGACACCTCTCCCTTCGTAAAGAAAGTGAATGATTTCATTAGGGGTTGGGTTGGGCAAGAAATAAATATATCACCTAGTAAAAGGTATGTAACTGTCATCCTATTTTCTTGATAAGCTTACTTTGCTGAGCCTGCAGCAAAGCCTACATTTTATTATACATATTTATTATACATTTTATAGCTTCTCTCTTACCATCCAACAAAACCTTTTTCAACGCTGAATATTTAAAATCATGAATGAAAGTACTGAACTTTAACTGGGCTTCCATAGACACCCAGAGACAAAGGCTATAGCACAGGAAATAATCTCTTAACTACAGTGGTGTTGTGATTAAGGATGGTTTTGACAAATGGCTAGACCTGTTGATTCAGCCATTTCTCAGCTGCATGTTACTTACAGTATCCAGGGCCACAATGTGTGATGGTTGCTATTCTAGATAAGCTTTGAAGGAGGATTAGGCAAATGTCAGTGGATTCAAGCTATAGTAACTATGATTGGAGCTTCCATGTTCAGTGCCCCTCCCTTCACCAGATACTGAGGGGTTGGCTATCAGTTCCACACATCTCCTAAGTTTTCAGGAATAAGAAATGCTGTTAAAGATCAAGATGAGCCAGTGCAGCCCTCATGCTGCATGGCAAACTCCTCTTGGAAAAATGGACCAGATTTCCAAAGTGTTAAATCTTGGGAATTGTCTTTCAAAAGAAAGAAAAAAACATTAGAATGAGGTGACAGAAAAGACCTTTTGTGCATCTAAACTGGAAGTCAATAGTAGGAGGTGACACCTACATTATTTGTAGAAGTAGTAGTAGTAGTGGTAATAGTAATAATAATATATTTTCTAATATAAAAATAGCTTATATCTCACAAGAACTCTTTTGACACAAGATGTTCCTCAAGAGAATACAGCTAATAAACATGAATAACTATCACAGCTTGTTTAGTGTGATATGTAAGCCAGAGGCCAGGCTTATCCCAGTAAGAATAAAACCAGATTCCTGATTTACCTAAACCAGAACTGGTTGGTCAAGGAGTGTTTCTGTATACATCCATCAATACAAACACATCACATTTATTTATATATGGAAAATACAGGTTGTTATTGTCCTTTGAATTAACTGAATGACAAGTGAGCCTGTTCATCACTCAGATGATATTCTGAAACTTTGCTAAAATGGTATGTTTTGGTCAATCCATCAGGTATGTTTTGCAACGAGAGAAACATTTCCACTACTTGAAGAGAGGACTAAGACAATTGACAGATGCTTATGAGGTAATTTCTGTAACCTGAACTAAATATATACTTTTTCTTACAGATTATGTTTCCAGTTTGTTGGCTTCTAATAACAGATTTGGCCATGGGTTACCTGACCTTGGTATTTTCCTTGCTTGTTTTTCTTCTGCTTCTGTCTTTACTATTTCTCAGGAACCTGAATATTAAGTGAGTTGGAGGAAGAGTAATTGAGTCCTGCTGGCTGGCCTTGTTATGCTCATTCTCTGCTAGCCCCTTCAGTTGGAGGACCAAACCCTGCTAGGATTCCAAGCTTTATTGCAGCTTAGAGCTGTTGCTCCCAGAAAGCCCGTAAGATCTAGGAATTCTGGGAATTGCAGTCTGAGCACATCTGTAAGGCACCAGATTGGGGGAAGGCTCCATGGATTAGTTACTTGTATTTTTTCCTTTGTCCAGATAGTAATAAATAAAAAGAGAGGTTAGCATGAGGTTAATACAGAACAAATCACAATGTTTTTTTGTTTTTTTTTAATGTTGTGGAAATTCCCCAATTAATTTAAATTCTTTCTCTTCTTAGACAGGCTATTTGCTTTTCCGTACTTCTGATTAATCTCCTGCAGAAAGTATTCCCCTACAAATGTAGTACTGCTTCTTGTGTCAGGGTTGAACAGCTGTGGTTCCCTTGTTTTCTAGTGTCTGGATGCCAGCCGCCCGTGGCTGTGCTATTGGATCCTGCACAGTCTGGAACTCTTGGGGGAACCAATCCCAGATTCGATAGCATCTGAGTAAGTTTGGTTTCATCAGATGTACTCTTTCTTTAGTATGTATGGTGACTTACTCAGGAATTGCACAATGTACAATATGTGATATAGGAGCAGGAGATAACTCCTTCTAGTTTGAAGATTTACTTCCTTAAAAGTTTCCAGTCCTGATTGGAGATTTTAAAAACTACTGCAGTTCACGTCTACTGTAGAAATCAAGGGAACTTTGATCAGGGCTTTGGATTCTGTACCTCCATAATTCTCTGTTTTCCCAACAGGCTACTCAAAGTTATCTAAGTTAAAATTAGAAAGAATCTGGTGGCACCTTTGCTGACTAACAAATTTTATTAAAAGGCATAAGCTTTCATGAGCTGCAGTTCAGTTCATCAGATAAATAGAGTGGAATCCTAGTCATGTAGGATTTAAATTGGGATGAGGTGTTGGGGTGGAGAAGATTGGGTAGTTATGCATAAGCAGGTTACATGTGAGACAGATTAGTATACCTTATCAGTTATCTATTGTGTTAAAGTTAAAACTCAAAGTTCACATAGGAGAAATAATTGGTAAGTGTAATGTGAATTGAATTCCTGTTCCACTTTCTAAGGTAAAAACTACATTTAAAATTTCTGCTGCAAAAATGACTATAGAAATCGATTTTCTGAAATCTTCATTAGCTATGCAGAGCATGTGGCTTTCTGAGCTACCATCCCATTGTCCATGCATGATGTGTCTGGATTTTTAAAAAAACACAACAGTGCATTGTCTCATTCATCTTGCTTCAACAACAACTTCTTAATAATTTGTTTTTGAGTAGAAGCTTTTAGTACTTTTTGTGATCAGCCTAGATAATGGTGGTGGCAAGAGAGGAGGTGATGGGGAGAGCAGATTTGGAAGGTGTGGGGAGAAGCACAACAAATACTGTTTTTCCCCCACAGGCAGCTGTCAGGTGTACTACATTTCTGACAAAAGAAAAGTTCTGCAGTTTATGAGGAGAAAAGGGAGAAACAACCTGATTGTCCTTTGGAGACATGGGGCTATTTGTTATATTTTGTGCTGTTTTAAAAGTATTGCAGCCCCACAGGCTTCTTACCAAATATAGCAAAAATACAATTGTTATAATACATTAAAACTGATAATGACTTCCTGCCTGAGGTCTAAAGCAAGGAGGCAAGATTTTCTCATTTGAATGGCGGATTCTTCAGTCCATTTCATACAGATGAAAGTCTGCTCATGTGATAGGGCTTTCTTCTCTCTTTCCCCTGTTACTTCCCAAAACCTGCCCTGGAGAGTCCCCCAATTGTTTGGGACAGATTTTGAGGGTGCTTGAGCTGTGGGGAGATGGGGGACATTTCCCCTCCCTCCGTTCTGCTAACACGATCAGTCCCATCATCAGTTCACTGGAATGCATTGGCAGTACTGTATACTCAAAACACTGATATACAGGAAAACTGATACGAACCATGAATTTAAAAGGTAAAGATGCTCTTGAATTGACTCCTGGAGACTGTAATCATGCAGTTTCCTTGGCAGGGTTATAGAAATGGTTTTCCACCACCTTCTCCGGAATGCATTTTTCAATTTCTCAATCTATCAGTAGCCCTGGAATTTGGTTCCAGGTGGTACCTGGAGTGGTTCCACCTCATCTCCCCACCCCCACAGGTACAATCAGGGTTAACCTGCTTAGCTTCCTAGATCATCCATGCTTGACTAGCTACTGCAACCTGTCAAGGCCATGGTGCATTTGGATAATGATTAAGCTGGTTTAATATGATGAGGATGAGTCCCCTCGAGCCTTGGGCATGTACCTCATCTGTCTCCTTCACTGGAATTGTTTTAAAATAACTGCAACTTGCTGGGTGGTCTGAATCCTAAATTATGATTAATTTTAATTTCATGAACTCTGCTAAGAAATTGGTCTATTTTGACAAACTATAATTAAGGCAGTTTAATCCATAGGACTAAACTTTAAACTTCTGTAGGATTAAATTTTTTGAAAGCGGATTAGACCAGAGCAAGTGATAAGGTTGCTTTGAATAATTGAGAGAGAGAGAGTCCAAAAGTCATATCTGACCTACCACAAAACCATAGTGGAAAGCATGTGGTTAGTTAAGTAGTCTTGGTGAGAGACAATCTTTGAGCAGATGTTTTGGTTCTTGGATCACTCTCTGTGTGCATCTCTCCTGTATGAGCTCACGATGGTTCTTCTACATTTCTTCCTGCTTTCCTGTTTCTGCAGATTGTTTCCCCTCTTGTAGAAGGCAAAAGATTTATACCGTTTGAGGAGAAACCAGAATGTTTCCCTCCTGATGCACTCCTGGCATCTTATCCTGCATTTGATTTTCAGAAGCAACAGTATGTGAAAGCTGCATTCCACCAGTGGCATCTCACTTGTGCTTTTTTGGATTTGAGACAATCAGTTGAAAATACAACTTCTGTGTCAGTGGAGTATAGTGACATGGACATGGTGTTAAAATTTGCGCTAGCATAAAAATTATGGATTTCCCCCCCGTTTATCTTATGATGGAGATATAGGACAAGAGGGAGACATCTGGAAAAGTCTTGAATAATAGCTCGGTTTTCAGAAGTGGGTGTACTGGAAAGAGCAATAGCAAAATCAAAGTATTGAGAAAACTTAGCATTTGCTGCTTATTACAGACCAGCTTTGCCTTTGTCTTTCCTTGGTGTGTAGCGTGTGCCAATTCCTGAGCCGCTGTCAGAGCCCAAATGGAGGCTTTGGAGGAGGACCAGGCCAACACCCACATCTTGCTCCAACTTATGCAGCTGTGAATGCTCTCTGTATTATTGGCACTGAAGAGGCATACAGTGTTATCAACAGGTAAAATCATAGCCCGGGAGGGGATCCAAGGGATTGTTAGCTCCACTCTCATCCATGATAGAAGATGTCTAAAGTATCCCTGAGAGATATTACTATGATCCCAGGCTTCCATATTTCCACTTAGTGAAGAGGAGGTGACAACTAGTAAGCTAGCAAGAAACCATTTTCTCTTACAGACTTTGCCAAAAGATGCTGTTTGGCAACTAAATTCACCTCACCGCTTTCATGACTCTTGTTTAGATTCCCCCCCCACTTTTTTTTTTGTATTAGGCTAATTCCAGCCCAAATTGGCTCTTGAGACTTATAGGTTATGATCAGTGTTTCTCAACCTTGGCAGGTTTCAGCTGGGTGGAGTTGAACTCCCAGAACTCCCCAGCCAGCTTTGCTGGCTGGGGAATTCTGGGAGTTGAAGTCCACCCAGCTGAAACCTGCCAAGGTTGAGAAACACTGGTTATGATGAACATTGTGACACGAACAGAAAGCAGTGCCTCTCCACATTGTTTAGAATTAACTGTGTGAGATTCCCATAGCAGGCAGATGCAGTACATTCAGCAGCTTGGCCAACTATATAACTATCTGTCATTTGGTTGCTGTTAACCTTAAATAGTTGAGAGTCAGAAATGTTATCATTCTTTTTCAGATTGCCAGGGATCTACTAGCTGATATACTTTGGGTCCACCTTCCTTCTAAAAGTAGAACTCCCTGGGCCTATGTGGTGGCAACATATGGCCTATCTGGCACTATGTATTTCTTCCACTATGTTTATACAATCTCCCCAAAGTGGAGTTTGGAGAAATACTGGTCAACTCTATGTGTAGGAAGTTTATTTACATGCATGTTAAACAAACAAACTTGTCAAGCACTAGTTCGTGTTAGGTCTTCAAGATTGATCTTCAAGATATAACTCTGAAAAGATACACATTGTATGCTCAGAAAGTTATAAAAGGATGATCTTTAACACACAAGTTGGAGAAAGGAAGAGAAATAACCCTTCCTATTATGACCACAATTGGGCCATAAAATAAGTTACCCAGGGAGTCATAAGGAGAGAAAGTATGTATGGAGCTAAACTATGTAACTAGGATTCTGAGATCATTCGGCAGGAATTCTGCACTGATCAAGCATCTCATTTCCCCTCTTGCACTGGCCAGTTGCTTCTAATTCCAAGAGTAGGAGTCACTGAGTGTCATGTGACTTGGTTTGGCCTTGTGATGTTTCTTATGACGTCAGACCATTTCTCAGTGCTCAGAACTGGTCTTTGTTGATTCGTGATACAACAAAGAGTATATGCAAAGATTTATTATGCTTGCGTGGCAGGGTAATTGTATTTTGCCTGCATGGCTTAATCCTCACGTTGTAGTATTTCTGCACATGGGGGTGAGACGGTAGCTGCTGTGAATGATGAAGGCACTTTGGTGGAAATGAAAAGTCTGCCTTTGGCAGAGATGGTGAAGGCCCAAGGCTCTGCAGGAGAGCATGTTAGAGGGAGGCTGACATCAAAAAAAGGGAAAAAGTGTTGGTGTAGAGATTCTGAAACTTTTTTGCTGCTTTGTTTTTCTTGTAGTTGGGATAAATATTCCTAATGTTCTTCAACTTGATTTTCAGAGAGAAGCTTCTGGAATACCTGTATTCCTTGAAGCAGCCTGATGGCTCCTTCATCATGCACATAGGGGGAGAAGTTGATGTCCGGTATGTTCCATGTATTTCTTTCTCAAAAAGCAAATCAGGAGCTATTAGTTATTAGGAGGTTTCTCCTGAAGTGCATTTAGCATTCTGTGCTGGTTTGTAATTACATGGCTAGACATAAGGTGAGAAACTGAGGCCTTGGCTACTGCTATAGAGAAACACCCTGAGTAAGGGTAAACAATGCTGGCTTGCTGTGACTGTAATTCAGAGGAGTTCCATGCTTCTATGAGAAAACAGCACACATGCTCAGGTTGTGTTTCGGTATAGCAAATTGAAGAAAGAAAACACTTTTAAAACTGAATTATGGTTTAGGCTATTCAAGGTGGGAAATCAAGAAATGAAGCTTTGGTTGCACATTTGTGTAAGAATATAACATCTTTGGATCTTTACCCCCCTCTCCAGTGAGATTTTGAGGGAAAGATGTAAAGGAGGTCTCTCTGTCTTAATTAATGCCAACATCCACACAGTATTTTTTGTAGTTATGAATGTAAATTAAAGTACCAGTTCCTTGGTTAAGCTTGATGAAGGGAAGGGTGAATGTAAAGTCCAAATTTAGCTTTCTGTATAATTTCCATTCTGTTGTGCTTTAAAAAACGTGCCCAACTGATGTTGATTTGCTCACAGAAGCCTTTTTCATTCAGCTTTCAGCAGTATGGGAAGGAAGCCAATTGTTAGGAATACCCCCTTCTCCTACAGATCCCGCCGCCCTCTGTTCTGAGAACTGGGGGACTTTTTTTAGAATAGAATTGGCTGTAGGACAGGTGGGAACCTGCCAACAACTGTCTCCTTCCTTGTGCTGCTGATGTAAGTCTTCTATCAGCAGAGAGTTGCCATCTCTACCCCCATATTCCTCCTCCTCTCTGTACCCTGAGCAGTTTCATTGCATATGTGGCTTTTTGAGAGTGGAGGAATTACTCAGAGTTAATAGTGAGTGAACAAGAAGTCACCTTCCTTGTATGACCTGTGTTATTTTTCAATAGAGTCCTAAGTGTGTTGTAGATAGTATAATTTAATACAGGACCTCTTGCTCACAACAGTAGAGCCATGCATATTCTTTCTCCATCTATAGATTTTAAATACTCTTTTATTTAAATCTTAGAAGTGCCTATTGTGCTGCATCAGTAGCTTCCCTTACCAACATTATTACACAGTCTCTCTTTGAAAGAACAGCAGAATGGATTGCAAGGTAAGAACATCTTAGCTTTTGGTTTGATCCAAGTATTGCCAACTTAGATTGTTCTCACCTGCCAAGAGCAGGAAAAGCAAAATGCTAGTCTTATTTGCCATCTTGGGAATGAGAATACAGCCCCTGCTTTTGTATCTTTAATTTTGAATTAGATGTCAGAACTGGGAGGGTGGGATCGGTGGTGTCCCTGGCATGGAAGCCCACGGAGGATATACGTTCTGTGGATTGGCTGCCCTGGTCATTCTGAAAAACGAACATGTCTTGAATTTGAAAAGTTTATTGGTAAGTAACCATTTGTCAGTCTTGCTTATCTGTTTAAGGCTATTAAAAGAACAGGAGAGAAATCAAACGTGTCTGTATTACAGTTTCATCATAATTTTTCATAAAAAGTTTCTCAGATATAAAAGGTAAACATAAAGTCATATACACTGAAATTAAAGGAAAAAGAAGAAAACAGTAAAGTGAAAAAGGGAGAGAAGGATTTGATTTGATTTGAGAAAAGCATAAGAGAGAAAAGCAAATAGAAATAAGAAAAGAAAAATATATAAAGAAGTGGCTCCTGATCTCCTTTACAGCAGTTACAAGCAAACAGATCTTCACACCTCCCTCTTTAAAATTACACATTTCCCTTCTTTCCACTATTCATCCCTTTTAAATCAGCAAATCCATCAGTCACCAGATCATTTTTTTCCATCTTCACAGTCCATTTCTCCATTGTGGGTATTTCAGTGTTTTTCCATCTTTGTGCATATAATAACATTGCTGCGATCACCATATCCAAAACCAGTCTTCCATAGGTCTTTTCTGATTGGCTGTCCATAAGTCCCAGTCTGTATTATAGTTTCAGAAACAAATGGTGTGACTAATTCATGATTAGTTCATTGCTAATGGGCTTCCCCTTTAATCCTGGCCTGCCTATCTTTTTTTGGTTCCTCTTTTGCTTCTCTCCAAACCTAGTATAGTGGTACCTCGGGTCACGAACGCTTCTGTTCACGACCAATTCGGGTTACGAACAGCACTGTTTGCAAAATTTTGCTTCCATTCGCGAACGCTGGATCGGGTGACAAACAGGATCCGCGGCCATTTTCCCTGCTGTGACACGTGGTCGTGGCTTCCTGTAGGGAGGGGGACTCTCCCTCCAAGCAATAACCGCCTCCCCACCTGCCTTCCTGTCCTCCACGCCAGAAGTCGCGTCGAGCAAGGTTAGCTTTCTCTCTCTTCGTACTATATTTTGTGTCATATTTTTGTGGTTTAAAAAAAAAATACATATGGTTCAGAATGGATTAACTGTAATTACATTGAACCTTATGGGAAAATTTGATTTGGGTCACAACCAAAATCGGTTGGCAACCAAATTCGGAGGGGTCAGGACGGATTAACCATATTTACATTGAACCTTATGGGAAAATTTGATTCGGGTTGCGACCAATTCCGGTCGCAACCAGAGTCGCAGAACAAATTAAGTTCGTGACCCGAGGTACCACTGTATTTGGACATTTGTACAATATTACATAATTGGATCAGCGTGCTCTGCATTAAGTGTAAATATTTCTCCTGGACAAACTGTCTGACATTACTTCTTATGTCACAAACCTCTGTCTAATCCATAACTGTGTAAAAATACTTCACTAGTTTAGGACCCAAATTCCCAATCTCATGCTTCAGATCTATTCAATCATCTCTGGCTTATACAGGCACTAGTAGTGCTGGCTGTGATGATGGGATCTGTATCCAGCATAACAATATAGAAGACTGCTTTAGCAAAGATACCATATTACCCATTCGCTGTTGTTCTTTCTTTAGTGTAAAAATAAATAATATCTGTCCATAGGCTTTTCTACCAATATATCTGGATATATTGGTAGAATCAGATTCAACCCCTGGTGATGGACAAACGCTTGCTATCTTGATTCTTCCAAGAATTTTCCAGTAATGTCCACTTTATCTGTTGTTTCCCCCTTCTTCTGCTTCTTTCAACCCTGCCAAGCATAACAACTTTTTCTAGTGCCTCATCCACTTGCATCACGTGTGCAGAATAAGTGAGTTTCATGTCAGCATCTCAGTTAAAAATTTTATACACGACTTTTTATATTTATTTACTACTGCAATTTTATATGCTACTCAGTTCTGAAAAGGCTCTAAGCACCTTTCCAATATTATTAAATATGATTTTATAGATAGATATAGATAATATTATAATATAAAATATTATTATATTATTAAAAATGCAAAATAGAAAGAATAACAAAGAAAACGTATCAAAACATTAAGAACAGTAACAGTGAACCTTCTTGTCCATTATCACCCCGAGGAAAAACAGTCATGTCCATTACTGGGTGGAGAGGACTTGCTATACCATCATTCCCCAGTGGCTTTCCTGGATAGCAACTCTACCATGTGACAATGGTGTTAAATAAAATTAATTTAGTCAGCTGGCTGAGTGGTCTGTTTTCTGTTTCCTCCTTTCAATTTCATGATTAAGATTTCCCATCACATTTTAGTGGCCACCTGGATACATTGTTGCAGTAAAGCTGTATTAAGCAGGAAGGGGAGATAATGAATCCTGGTTGCTCAAAGACATGCAAATGTCTGTGACTCTCTAAGATGGGTCCACTGCGTGTAACAGCTGCTCTGATTGCTCTGAGCAAGGGTGATGGTTGCTTGCTTTCTCTGCCAGCACTGGGTCACAAGCCGTCAGATGCGTTTTGAAGGAGGGTTTCAGGGCCGTTGTAACAAGCTGGTGGATGGCTGCTACTCATTCTGGCAGGCTGGTTTACTGCCTCTCCTACATCGAGCTTTGCATGCCAAAGGTAAGTTTGAACTTCAAAATGTTGCCCATGCTTTTCCCATTGGGCGTGGTCTCTTGACACTTATTTCTTCTTCAGAGTGGACAAGTGTGCCGAGGTCCAGTGAAAGCTCAAGACTGAAGGACACAGGATAAGCATAGCTTTTGCATTCTGATTTGTAGCAACTGAGAAATACTCTTCTTTCAGCTTAGTAGTAGGGCTAGAAAGCACCTAATGAAACAGACCCCTGATTTCAAGATAGGTGAAAGGTTATAAACATGAAAAGTGTAATGTGTGAGGATAGGAAAGGTACATTTCGAGTTCTGCCCCTTCTCTACCTGCCTCTTGCTCACTTGGGTCTAATTATCTCCTTCCATCCTTAGCAACTGGATCCTCCAGTTGTCTTGCAGCCTACCACACTGCTGGTGGGCAGGATGATTTATTGAGTACCTATAATTGGAAAGGCAAGAGGACAAAAGCAGCAGCTGCCAACAGCTGCTAGGAATGTCATCCTTGCCTGGCAGAGTCTCCTTAAAGTTCAGTAGGGTGAAAGAGGAAAACCCAGGAGGCGCCGCCTTGGTTGAGGTTAAGTGAGCTGTTTGCTTAGTCTTAGCACTATTCTCACAGGCCTACAACTGACACTTGTGAGTGTACTATGGGGACATTCTCAACTTGGTGCCCCCCTGATATGTTAGGCTACAACTCCAAGCCTGGCTGGGCGTGATGAGTGTTGTAGTCCATTGCATCTGAGTAGTTTTACCCAACATAACTGTCTTCCAGATATGAGGGTTTTGACTCCAAAAATTCTCAGCAATGACTATGTTGGCTGGAAAATCTGAAGAGCTGAACTTGAAATCCCTGGATGGTGTCCAGGTTTGGGAAGTGTGAATCTAAACAATAAGAAGTTAGGAAATATAGTTCTCCAGCAGGGTCTTGCTATAGAACTAAACTGAGTCTTCAGACTTCCCTTTGTATATTCACACTGGTGTGCTGTGCTGGAGCTAATTCAGCTGTTCCTCTTAAGTATTCATTGATGTGTTGTTCTCTTAGGTGACCCTGCCCTCAGTATGACACACTGGATGTTTGACCAACAAGCCCTTCAAGAATACATCTTGTTGTGTTGCCAGTGTCCTGCAGGAGGTCTTTTGGACAAACCAGGAAAGTGAGTAACTTCTAGTGCTGGGTGATTCTTTACAGGCACCTTTCTTGCTTTTGGAGATGACAAAGTTGGGATTATCAGAAGTCTTGGTGAGATGGCACTTAAAAGCCCTTTGCCTAACAGAGATGCTCTAAAGGGATAGGCACAGGACTATTTTTGGAGAACTAGAGTTGCTGAGGAACTGGCATCAGAATCTGAATTGGGGGATCTGGGTAATCTGCACTGAAATATACAATTTCTGCACTTTGTCAAGAGCAGCAAAATTCAGCAATCCACATTAACTGTGCTGCTCTGCCTGTTTGCTTAAGTTGCCATAATTCTGTTTTAACTTGACAGGAGAAATAGCTCACCCCAAACTTACTGGCAACCCTGTTGAGAATAACACTCCCAAAACTTCAGGCATTTAACTCAACCAAACTTTAACCACTACTCCCCCGACTTGCCCTGTGTTCCATTGTGAAGATAAATGTAGCCAGTTTAATATATGTAAATAAATGCATTGGTAGCTAAAAAGACTTGAGAAATTACAGCTAAACACTCTGAGGAGATAGAATTCTAGCACCAACCCTTCAGATCTTTCTGCCTTTCTTTGGGATACCAATAGGCTTTCTGTGAGGTATTGAACATGAGATCAATGACCTGTACAGAACTTGAGTCTTATTCTAGCTAGCTTTGCCTGTTGTCTTAATCTTCTGCTTGTTCCATCCCTAATTTCAAAAATGAACTCCACATAAAAGCATGTACATCTAGCATACCAACTCTCCAGTTTCTGGGTTGCCTCAACCTTGTGTGTGATTCCCCTCCAGGTCTCGAGATTTTTACCATACGTGCTATTGCCTGAGTGGGCTCTCAGTTGCACAGCATTTTGGCAGCGGAGACCTTTTACAAGAAGTTGTGCTAGGAGTGCCTGAGAACCGCCTGGTAAGCTCTGTCTAAGCTGGACTTGATGTGTATGTGTGTACATGCCCAGGACTTGCTACATTTTCTTTACTGTAGGTCAAGCCTCCTAGCAGAGTTTTCTTAATTAGAACCACATGCAGATAATAGGTACCTTGTAATAGGTTAAAATCAGGTTCTTGCAACGTATTAAACCTTAAGGTGGCTTGTAAACCATGGTTTAGTGTTATATGTGAACCAAACCAGGATAGCTGGCTCAATGATGTTAAAACACATCATGGCTTGGTGCAGGGTAGGAGCTCAAACAATATATAAACTGACGGTCTTGTAAGGCAACTTTCAGACAGCAACACTGCTGCCGAAGGGGATGAAACAGGACAGGAACACTAGCGTCTCGTGTGGGGCAAGTGTCTCCTCATTTCCCTTCCATAGCCAGGTCTATAAGCTCAGTCCCAACTGGCTCTACCATCAAGAAGATTGAAGGTCCCACTGCTCCTGCATCAACAGAGCCCCTGCCTCTTACATATTAGATTGGAAACACCCCAGTGTGCCATAAATGAAGGACTTTGTTTTTACTGAGATTAATAAAGTCTATCAGAAATCTTGCATACATTTTCCTTTCCTGAAGCAGCATCTGTTCCTTGGCAAATACAGCAGAAGATACCACCCAGGAACGGAAAAAACCATAGGAATTAGTTTTTAACAGCCAAAATCAAAACATGCATTATAAAATACATTTGGGAAGTCATGTATCACATGCTTGCTTTTACAGAGTTTGAGGCAACGGTAGTTAGTGGCTGAAATGAAAGAAGAAGAAACATTTCAGAGATTTAGGATAGGTGGCTATGGTGATGGAGCAGAGAAGAGGAACTATATTCAAGGTGTAGATACTTGCTGAGGCTTTTGGGCCTTCTGCATAAATTTGTTTTGCAGGCCTTGAGCTTTCAACCATCACACGCAAGCTGATACTGATGTGCTATGTGGGGCATGTCCAATGTCCCTCTAATTCTTGTCTTCTCTATTTATTGTATCTCTTGTTCATCTTGTGGGGAAACATTCCACTTGATGGTAATACTTTGAAAAAAGAATTCTTTCGAGATATTCAGGTGCTAACTTTAGTTACAAGTGATGCCTTGTTCATCCTCCACAGAGCTCAGGAGGCTTGCATGAGGCCCCCTCCAGGTTTATCCCTTCATCCTCATGTAGCCTCTGAACTGATAACCAGGAGAAGGAACAATCTTCCCCACCAGCCTTACAGAAATGGCAGGTGGCAAGCAGAGGAGTTTGCCGAGCCTTACTATTGTGTAGAGGTAGGCAAGCAAGGCTTTGTGGACACAGCCACAGGAATGCTAAGTCTTGAAAACGGCTTGATCATGTAAACTGAGCTTGACAACATGTTCAGTGGCCAGAGCAGAGCTGAGGAAGTTTTCTAGAGGTCCAGAACTGAGGCTTCAGAACTTGGTATAGTACTGGGGTCAAGCCTTTTTCAAGCAAAGTGAAATGTGTCTGCTTACTGAATGTCTTTATACAACCTATTTAAATATCCAGATTTGGCTTTTTTTAAATTACAGAACTGGGGACAGCCAACAGAATTGCAGTTAATTCTTCTTTCATTTCCTTTATTCCCAAACAGCAGCCAACACATCCTGTCTACAACATCTCCCCTGGCAAAGTGATGCAAGCTGTGATGCACTTCCTGAAAAAGCCAGTTCCAAGTCGAGAAGAGACTTTTGCTAATTGAGCTTTTCCGCAGCCCTTGGAGACACTGTGCAGTGTATTGCCCTGGCGTTCAGCGCATGAGGCTGCATATCGTCTTGGCTGATGTGGGACTGAGCCATGAAGTTAACTTCCCTGGGCTCTACTTTGTGTGTGTGTGCGCGCGCGTGTCTTTTGAGAGAGCTCTGCTAGCCATACCAAAAATATATTAGTTTTCAGTACCGAATAGCAGATTGGTTGTGTGATAGTGTAATGGTTGGTCATGCTGGGTGCTCACTTATGCAGGAAGCCCACTCATTAAGGAGCAGCTTTGTTTTTGAAACAATGCAGCATGTTACTATCGTAAGCATCTGGCAAAGCAGCTCTGTTTTTTCATTTGCACTATGCTAGGCATTATGGGGGTGGGGGTGGGGGTGGGGGGTGCAGCTTCATAATCAGCTGCATACTGGCTTGGCCAGAGATGGTATATTGATCTCCTACTCTTGCAGGCAGTCTCTCATCTGGCCATTGGCACTCCCTGAGGAATTCTAAATACTTCTAGCCAGGAGATGAGATTCCCAGTTGATAAAATGAAGGATGTTAACAATCAGACGTATCAAGAGAAAGAAAACCGAGCTAGACGGAGAAGAGTGTGCAGATCCACACTATATCATTTTGTGCCGCGTGTTGGAGCACACTGGGGGAATATGGTTTTGAACATTGGTACTGAAAGGTCTTTTTCTGCCTTGAGCAAAACAAGGCAGGTAGTAATATGTTGTGCAGGACTTTATTTCCCTTGCAAATTGCTTGTCCAGGGATGGGATTGATAATATGTTTATGCATTTTATAAAATAAATAAATAAATATACGTACATACATACACACACACACACACACTAATTCCTTTCTTATTACTTGTACAGTCGTGACTGTTAATAAAATTCTTCACAGTAAATGTGTTTTAATTCAGAAGGCTGCTTGAAAGCCCTTTTAGCGCCGGACTATACATTAAGGAAAATAATTACATTTTTGTCTTCTTGGGATTGTGTTTTTGTCATGCATGGTAGGAACAGGCATCAGTGAATATCCCACCCGTATTAAAATAATATCACCTCATAAGTGGTGGGAACATTCAGTCATCTTAGCCCTTATCTGCATTCTTGGTTAAACTGCATTATATATATTTTTTCTGGTAGCTCCCATTTGACTTTTGTAAACAGATTTCCAAAGGATTAAATAATCCTTAACTCTAGGAAGCTCGCCCTTATAGAGTTTTGCTTCTTTATACGAACAGCAGTTCCAGGAGCGTATACGCTGCTGCTGGTTCTTGATGGCTAGATTAAGCTGAGGTTGGTTTAACACAGTTCTGCTTCTTAAGAGGAGTCCTACAGCACCAACAGTTCTGCCTGGCACTTGCATAAAGGTAACACTATGGAAGAATGATTTGAAGGAGTTGGAGCATGAAGAATTGTATTCTGCAGCAAACAGTAGAAACCGCATAGAGCAGCCTTCTATTTGGGTGCTCTCCAGGTGTGTACGTGTCAATTCATGGCATTCTCAGCAGTGGATGTGCTTGTTAGGAATTTTAGGAGCTCAAGTCTATACATCTGGAGGGCACTTAGGTGAAGGAAGGTTGATCTACAACCTGTATAGCTCTGTGATGCCCTGAATGCGTTTGAATGGACTCTTATTGGACAGAATCCTGGGGTTTCTCTAATGTTGGAATTCCAATAAATGTGAGGTCAGAAAGGTACACACCTTTGAAATCTACATGGCAGGAAAGACTGTTGATCTGTAATGGAACAAAATCTATCTGAGCCATCATTTATTTCCCCTTGTTTTTAGGAATATAAAACAGCAAAAAATACCAACACTCATATTTCTGTTTTACCAGTACAAGACAAAGGAGAAAATGCAGATGTTGACTTTTTAAAACTAAGTTATCTCCTATACCTGTAAGGAAATGCTTGAAAACTGCTGGGTATAAGTGCTTGATGAAATCTCCAAAGGTAAGCAAATTGTGGGCAGCAGGAATTGGTGAATTTGAAGTATTAGTTAAATATATCCATGATTAGGAAAAGCAAAGTAAATGATTCTAAACAAGTGCATGCTAAAAAGCTACATACAAATTTTCTTTATTTGTGTAATCATGCTGGGTGCAGGAATTCAGCTTTTTGGATACCAACTTAATTTTAAGTGGTTTACAATACAATGTATCCTTTTTCCTTGAACATACCTCCCTCAGTAAATTCTGTAAGCTTAAAATACTACAGCTTGAGGGGGTAGGTCTCTAAGCAGTTTCCATGCAGCTGCAGAAGATGGTTAAGATTTTGGACAGCAATAGAAGCTCCTATGCAACAATGAAAAGGCTATTTAGCAGGTGGATTGTAAAAAAAAAAGCAGCAGCTTTGTGCTACTTCTGACAGTAAAGAGTTGCAGAGGGATGCTTATTCATGTACTGTAGTAAGCTATGCTTTGTATTAAAGAACCATTAAACAATGACTGATGAACGGTGTCCTTAATGAAAAATGCCAGAACTGTTAGATTTCAGGAACTCTTAAAAAAAAGTGTGTGTGTGTTGGGGGGGAGGAAATGGAACAGCAGCCCTGATTGGGTTGCCACTGTGTTTTGTGAAGAGTCCTAATTACTGTTCAATTATTGCGATTTTACTGATTGTTCACAAGTTTGAAATTTAATAAATATTATGTAGATAGCTTAGTTTATTTAAAGCATGACAGAGTGCTTAAGAAAGCCCCAAGTGTGTTCATTTACTTTTTGAAACAGAGGTCAGGGCTACTTAACTAGTTCTGTCTCATCACTGAAAGGTTACTTAAAAAAATAAGGGTGGGGACCTTGATGTGTGTGCATGAAGAACTCCTTTCCCTTGATATATTATCAGGGCTACATGCCAGGAGAAAGACAGACTAATGTTGCCAGTATTACTGCTTAGATGTATTTTTGATTGAAGTTACGCAAAGGACCACACATGGCCTGTTGTGAAATGTTTTTCACTTGATGTCACTTACATAAAACACATTTATCTTAACATAAGTTTAGGATGAAAAGATTACTTTTAATATAGCTTTGTGGTGATCTGAAAAAGAAAATGTAATTGCCCTGTTGAAATGGATATTTTTAACATGTACAGGTAGAACACTGAACAAGGACGTATCGACCAAACTGAGCTAAGCAGTTGTATCTGTACGAAGCAGTACTGTTCTTATAAATTGTCCCAACAGATGACATATATCACCACTCTCTCCAAGGCTTCATTGGGGCTGGGCTAAAGCTGTAATTCCTGGTTCTATCGCTTTAGAACACAAGGAATGTAAACTAATAGAGCTAGGATAAAAAGTTATATTGAATTGAACTTGATAAGTCTATCATTAATAAGGCTAACCACTCAGCTGTGAAAGTGAAAAACAAAAGAGCCTAATGTTACAATTTGACAATTTTCAGATTGTTCACTTCTATCTTACAGTAAGGTTAACAAGCCAGGCCCCGTACCTTCCACAAATTGTATAAATATCCCAAAATGGAGCACAATCCTGGAGATGCCACTTCTTTCCTGTGCGTGTGAGGTTATGGCTGGTGATTCTGCAAACCTATAGGAGAAAATGTTCTAGAGAAACAGGGCCAGGGACTGCTGCAATCTGTAACATTAAAATTGGGAACTTATGCCTTTTCCTATTATGTATGAGGCAGCAGTCGCTTGCTTGCTTCAATATTTTGTTAGCATCCTACTGAGATGGTGCTAAGAGGGTGTCTGCTTTCATGGCACTAGGAGCCATGCCAACATACGCGGTTCCTACAAGACACATTAGCTGTACAAGTTAGGCATGTAAATAAAGCAGCTGCCCAAATACATTTTTCTAAACAATTATTGAAAATAGATAAACCTTTTCATCTAATTTCTCCTATACAGTAAATATACAAAGAACTGACTAGCTTAGCTGGAACATTTAGTGACAATAATGACTTTTCTCTGCCATTAGACACATCCAGATGCTTTTCTAGATTGCAAATTGGGATTCACATCTGCTGACCGTCAAGTTGGCTGTTCCTTTTTGAACAGAAAATCGCCATCTTTTCACTATTGCAACATGCTTGAACCGGGAATGTACTTTAGATTCTCTGCATGTTCCTTTTTATCCAAATAGCAAATTGTTTGAAATGCCAGTCTCCACTAGAACCAAGAATACTACAACAACAGCTTTGGGCTCTGGAGGAACCTGCTTTGTCATGAGCAAAATGAAGAAAATCAAGTCATTAATTAAAGCCCAATTATCATGAGAAATATTGATACCTTCCAGATGTATAACTACAGTGGTTGGGGACAGTATTATTGGAACTGACCTCCAATAATATGGCAGGCACCCATTTAGGGAAAACTAAGCTAGATCAAGGAACAGATTTCAAACTCTGGGCTCTTCTGTGGCCCCCAACCCTTTCAACAATCACAAGCATGATGTTCTGCTAATTTGAAGTAGGGACTACAGAAAAACTAGTGTAAGTGCTAAAACAACCGTAACATGGTTTAAAAAAACAAACCTCCCAATCACCAATAATCCAGGAAAAATTAGAAAATCCTATTTTCTGACACATGACCCATTTTATTGATTGACTGAATGTTTATTTTACTTTATTACCACCACTATACCAAATATTATGTATAGTCCCTGAGCAGTAAACATAAATTGTACAAAAATACTAGAACAGGTTGAATTACTTACTCCATTTCAGGAAGAGACACAACATTTTGGAATAATTCAGGAAGACACACGACATTTTGGAGGAATATGTGTGAAGGCTGGTTAAGAACAGCTTTGTTTGCAAGGTAAAGTACATTAATGGACAGTAAAGGTTTTAGGACTGGCAAATGCTCTACATAGAACTAAGCAAGGGTAACCTACTTCTTGAGCTAATATAAGATCATATGATGCACGTTATAATCTTGGAAATATAATTTAAAGCATAAATAAGTAATGGGAGGGCAGTAGACATATCTAAATCTTTTACCATGTTGCAGATGCTCCAACAAAATAGCTGCCATTATGGACCATTTAGTAACAAAATAGTTGTTTACCAGAAGGCAAATGAGTAAGCTGGCTTCCTACCATCCCCTCAAGGCCCTATGCGATCCCAATTTATTTGTCTGGGTTTTTTGGTCAGAGGAATATACAAGCCAGGGCTATAGCCACTCAACTTTATTTTTGAAGATGCCAACAGGGCCCATTTTTTAAAATTATAATTAAGTGGGTTGGAAAACCTGAAGCAAAAGAGAAGTGCTATGAACATTAGTGCTTAATCTTGAATTTAGAGTATGGCATGCTTCGAAATATAGCATAACATGTGAAAACAAAATTTTCAGTCCCATGTGAGACCTATTTCTTCTTTATTACACTTAAATATCTCAGGTGGGGGCTACCTCTCCAGAAATTAAGTATTGTTATAACCCAAAGCCTGTTGGTATGCCTTATAAGCTCATATGTCTTCTAGCTGTTCTAAAGATGTTGGATTCTGTCCTCTGAGAAAAAGTGTTTTTTCCACTGGCTTTAAGGAACCTCCCTATCTTAGAGCCCCTCTCCCTACTTTAGGGCCACTGTAGCTGCTCTTGTGGAAGACTAATATCCAGCTTTCCAGCACAGAAGCACACAAGAAACCATTCCATTCATTCATTCATTCATTCATTCATTCATTCATTCATTCATTCATTCATTCATTGGCTGTTCCAATTAGAATGAATGATTAAAAGCTCAGATAGAAGAGAATATATGTATCTCAGGGTTGTGGAGTCCTTGGTGCTCTCTGAGCTGGTTGTTTGCTTGCAGATGTTTCATTACCTGACTAGATAACATCATCAGTGCTAGTGAGTGTGGGTTTGCTCCCTGTTTTTAAAAGCTCAGAATCTATCAGAGGATACCATTCAACTTACTGTACCACAAAAATATATCCACCAAATGCCCTTTCTTTAAACTTATGGAAGGCACATAATTTACTTTCTTTACTTCTAGCAACACTTTTAGCAATAGCATATTAAGTGCAGATTTTTGCATCTCAACTCTAACCTTGAACCATGATATCTGGTTAACAAATTCTCCTTGGCTGCCAGGATCTCAGATACTGACAAAGGCTTCAGTAGAAAAACTTGATCTTGTTTCTAATAAAATGTTAAGATCAGTGAAGCCATATGTTATGCTTCCAAGACTAACCAAACAGGATATACTGGCACAACATTATAAATGTAGGTTAATAAGGAGTAATGTGGCAATAAAAGAGCAGCAACTGGAATGAAATTAGTTTTCTAAAAAACCTTATAAGCACTACAGGACCCATGATCCAACCTGAAAAAATCTAAACGTATTAGTTCTAAGGATGACATTGTACTGTTCTGACCTAATAGTGGTATCACATGAACCTGGCTTGGCTTGCAACATATACTCCTAGAATTAAAGTTGCAATCTAGAAACATTTCTTTTGAGGTAAGTCCTGCTGATCTCACTGGGGCTGACATTATAATAAAATTCCAGTCATAATCTGCAAGCAGCTGAAGTTTTTTAAAATGTTATCAAGTTCTCAGCTATCCTAAATATCTGATCCAATGCAGCATTACTGCTGGGCAGAATCATCCAGTGAAATAGATGGATAAAGCAAAATTTCTCTGATTATAAGGGAACCACAGGGAATATGGCTAAAGGCTTTGTGAGTTACCTAAGTGTGGAGAGTTGAAATATTTGAAGCCCGGATTCGATTCTTTTTCTCCTTCCTTCCTTCCTTCCTTCCTTCCTTCCTTCCTTCCTTCCTTCCTTCCTTCCTTCCGTATGGTTGTTTCTTCCAAACCAGGAAAACCTAGACATGTTGCACCTTAAACTTCCCTCACAAAACTATCCTATCCACATGTGTGTGTCCTGGGGGCCTGCAAGAGGACTGTTGGATCCAGACAATCTCCAAGTAGGCAAAGGACATGAAATCTGGAGCCTAGCTGAAAAATAATTTTTATAAACTATTGAACACCTACTCCTGGTTACACTGGACTGAATTTTTGTTTACTGAATTGTACTGGATGTACATTTACTACATTTGGTGAATATTGTGAACTATTTTGGGAAATAGTCTGTCAAAAAGTGAGAAATAAATCAAATAAATGAGAACCAACACCTATTTTTCCAAAAATTCACTGTGGATTTAGCTTCTGTGTTTTAGGATCTGTGAAGTATCATCCATCTAAGTACAGGTAGTCCCCAGGTTAAGAATGCCCGATTTATGGACGACTCATTGTTAAGAATAGAGCCTACTGTAGCAAAGTTTGAGTTAAATACACAATGATTTGAGTTAAATACACAATACTACTTACACAGTATTACATAATAATACTGTTCCAGCTTACATTCAAATTTGACTTAAGGACAGACCTTGGGAACGGAACTTGTTCTTAAACTGGGGACTACCTGTACTGGAGGGAGAACACAAGACAACTGCAACCATCCCATAAAGACACCAGTACCACTCAAAAGGATAAAATATTTTTTTTATTTATAGTCTTATAGTAAAGGGAAGCCTTAACTTGCAAGACAATTCTTGGGCAGTATGTACAACATACTTCAGTTCCATGGAATAGACTCACACCTGGACAGAGACCAAGCTACATTTGTACACACTAAATTCAGAAAACATCACAAACGAGTGTGGAAAGAAGACAAAAAAATCACACATACCACACACACATGCATGTGCACACCCATGCATATGTGTGTACACATGCACACATACGCGCAAAGAGGTCTTTGCTCACTTACAGCCTAGGCCCCTTTAATTCACATGGGAAACTGGCCCATTTGCCAGAGAGCAGGTCCACACTTTAAATGCAATTATTAGTACCAAGTAACAAAGCTTGTGTGTATTTACATTAAAAAAGCTGGCTCTGTTTCTGAGAAATTCAAAACAGAAAAGGGAAGAATTTATCATGGTTTGAATCTGTAGCTTCACATTACCAATGTCCGTAGCAGAAGGAGGAATCTGGCCAGACTGAGATTCCATTGGAGGAAATAAATACCAATTAATCATTTGCCAAAATACAAAAAGGAAATGAATCTCTGTGCCTCAACGTGAATCTTGCATCATCCCTTCAGGCAAGAAGGATCATCCATGCCTGTATCTGCATGCCTCCTTCCTCTACCAAGATTCTTCTGGGGATATCTGGCTTTATTATCATAAATAGCAATATTGTGATAAATGCAACAGAGGCTGGTGCAGCTCTAGTGGAAGAATGGAGAGTTCATTGTCTCCACACATTCCAGGCAATCACAGAGTCATCAGTTTATCAAATGGTCTGGGCATTCCTGGCACTAGAAACCGGCAGCCACAGGGCAGAACTGCATTCTGCTCCAAGCTATGGCTGGTGTCATCCAGAAGGTAAGCTACCAAGCCACAGAGTTGGGTTAACTTAGAAAGGGCCAGAAAGGGACAAAGAACAGAGGAAGCTGCAGTCCGAGAGCCTCTACTAAAGAAAAAGGAAAGTCCTTAAGCAGCCAGCGAGTGTCTAATGGCAGCAGGATCCAAGGCCTCTTCTAGCTGGCCTCCATACGAAGTTTCTTCCGGCTCTGAGGCTCTTCCAGCTCAGACTCTGAACTGGAATCAGAGCCGCCATCAAAGGCGGAGATGGTGCTGCCTTTGGGATTGGTGTAGAGGCTGTTGTCTGAAGAGGAATAGTTGGCCTGCAGCTGAGCACTTGACCTTGCCTTCTCCAGTGCACGAACTAAAAGCAAGATCAAGAATATGGAAATGGATGGGGGAAAGGCAGGCATAACGCACAAGGTAACTGACACGGGAGCAACCATTTGGCCCTTGAATGCCACTAATTTAGGTACTTAAAGCTGCTTTTCAAAGCAAGCAATTTCCACAAAGCAGCCTACAATATGGTAAGGATGCTAACTTGGGTCTAGTGGGGTCTTCAATCATTGATCACTGATTCTGGAGTATACTTATACTGGAGGCTATAGTATTCTTTTCTTTTTAGGTCATAGGACTTTCCCCCAAAAGTAAAGTCTTATTTCCAGTGGGTTGTTGGCTTCCTCTTAATCTGTTTCTTATGACCCTTCCTTCAAACTTCTCCCCCACCTTCTAAAATCCTACATATTCTACATTTTTTCTTTCCTCAGTATGAAATTTAATTATAATACAGTCAATTAGTAAAACCACCTCACACATTTTTGTTGTGTCAATTTAAGTTCTATTTCTTGTTACTATGAATTATTTTAATTAATAACAGTGCTTCTTTCTTCCAACCTACAGCATTGACATTTTCTATTTTAACATTTATATGCCTAACCTCCCCTCCCTCCACCAGTTACAACAATTTGCTAACTCACAAGATGACATGTTTGGGAACTTCAAAGGTAAAGCAGCAGTTTGCCACTTTATCTCTAATACTAATTATATTTATATTACTTACCTGAATAAAAATTAATATGTATTTTTGTACAGGCAGTCCCCGGGTTAAGAATACCTAGTTTACAGACAACCCATAGTTAAGAACAGAGCCTACTGCAGCAAAATTCGAGTTAAATACACAATGATTCAAGTTAATTACACAATATTACTTATACACTATTATACAATAGTACTGTTCCAGCTTACATACAAATTTGACTTAAGGACAGATTTTGGGAACAGAACTTGTTCTTAAACTGAGGACTACCTGTACTTCATATATAAAGTACCACAACTTTACATGCTAAGTTGATCTTAGTATGTCATACTATTACAGTAGTAAATGAAACAAACTTTTAAAGTCCATTAGAAAAAATTACTTTTAGGTCAGGGTTTCCCAAACTGAGGTGTACCTCTTTTGGAGAGGTGCAGACAAGAGTCCAGGGGCAGTGTGAAGAACCTTTTAGCACATTATTACAATAAATCCACCTTTCTCAAAATTTCATTGTATTGTTTTTATTATTCATTTGTATTCATTTTGGTGTTTGGATTTGTAGGGGAGGTGTGTATACTAAAGGGAGGTGTGATGGCAAAAAATTTAGGAACCCCTGCTTTAGGTACTCCAGGAAACACCGAAAGAGAAGCTATGCATGCTAATGGGAAACATTAGTCCAATTAAGAATAAGAAATGCTGTATTAATATATCCATCATGAGGGTATGAATTGGAATAATTTGGCATAAGCACCAGATAATTAATTTCACATTCTATTGAAGCCCAGAGGTTGTAGAAATGACAGCAACAGAAATAGAAATAATTCTACACAGTAGTCAGTAACACCTAGTTGATTCACTCAACCTAATTCTCAAACTTTAAATGGGTAAGCAGCCTAGTTCACTGGGGCAGACTCTGCAGTTTTATTTTTTAAAGGAAATATTTTCGTTTGGGGACTGAAACAATCTCAGCCTACTTGAGAATGATGCTAAAAGCAGCAGATGCAACCTGCTTGAAGGGAGACAAAATGGAAGCTGCTTCTGCAGTGGCAGCTGGAATGCAGAATGCTGCCTGGGAAGTTTTCTCACACATTATTTCTATCCAAGCATTCTGCTGTCCACTGAAAACTTTGTGTTTTTTTAATTCTCCTTATGCACAGTTATAGCTTTTGTTACATGTTTCTATACTTGAATTGTAGTTGATTACAAGTGCTTCAAATAAACCTGGGTAGGGCACAGCTAGGTCTGGAATCCTTATACATGTGCACATATATGTGTGCACACACATATTGGACTCTCAGGAGCTGTCTGGTGACAACTTACTGGTCTGCTTTAATCTTGTATTAAGTATCCTGCCAGGGAAGAAAGACCAAATTTGGAATGGCTGTATGAAAACACATACCCACTGCCAACATATAAAACCTTTAAGCTTCTCACCCCAATAACAGCTTTACTCAAAACAGGTAACTAGATGTTGATCCATAAACACCATAGGGAGGGCTTTGCTGTGAGATAGCATAACCTTCAGACCACGAATATGAAGAGCCCAGTTCAGGCCTACTGACCTTGTTGTTCCAGCAGGGCATTCTGGCGCTTTAAGTCATCAATGTCCTGCTGGTGTGTGTGGTTTTTCCGGCGCATGTATTGGATGTATTCTGTGGCTTTATCTAGGATTTGGGCCCGGGATGCCTGTTGCAATAGTAGGAAAAAAACACCAAATAAAGTCCTAGTTCTGATACATAAAATACAAATTCTGACAGCCAGCTACATAGATATATATTATGCAAGATAATCCACGTTTGACTAAGTCACAACCTTAGTATTAAAATTCTTATTTAGGTGTCAGGATATCACCTGTTTTCCAACTTCATACTCAGTTCCTATTTATACAGAAACTCTGCTAATAGCTGCTGATCATAGCATTAAGCAACTGCCCAAAGGGACCTCTAGACGGATCATTCCCTGTAATGCCAACTACTCTGTAAATCAACCCTCCTACATTCAAGAGAACTTCTGCAGCAAAGCAAAGGAACTCTCAACAGCTGTAACAGCAGCTTCTCTGCAAGAGATCAAGTTGCCAGTCATAGCTTCATTCAACCACTGGAGCTCTCCAACAAACCTGGCCAATAAACCCTGCAGCAATATAATATGGACTGTCTGCCAATCGTTCATCTCTTCTTATAACGCATACATGATTGTAAAATATCTTATGGATAGTTTTCCAAAGCTACAGTCCTTGGCATCTGTGCACTCATGTACTACAGTACCCGCATCTTTGCACTGAACATTTATGTTTGGGAGAGTGATGTGGAAAGTGAAATACTGCCCTGTTGACTGTACTGTGAAAAGGACAAACTGGAACAATTTTGTTTCCATGGGCTTATTTTTCCTTTTTCTAAATGAAAGAATTTTGTTCTGAGCTCCTCATTGCTTTTGAGCTTGAAACACTTACAAAATGCTTGGAACAGCCCACTGAGCGCACAAAACTTTTCCACTTGCAATGGGAGGGTTCTACACTAGAAATGAGGTGTTTCAAAATAGTTAGATTTTAAAGAGTTTACATATCCCTAGTACAAATGCCACGATCAATCAGTTTTATATAGCTTAGTATAATTTAACTGCTTGAAATTATGCATTATCATTTTACTTTCATGAATTGAAAGGGGTAAAGGAGACAAAACATTTCCCCAAGCAGTCCCTGCAGGATAAAATGAACTACTTCTAGCTAAAGCATTACAGTATTAGTTTATCTTCTAATGGCAGAACAGAGACTGATTACACAGTTGTTTTATATAATTTTTCAAATTTAATGGTCCAATAAAATAGTAAACTGGGTAATATTAATATATATGTATATGTATGCATGTATATGTGTATATATGTATAATATGTAAAAATGTAAATGTAAATGTGTATATATATATATATACACATATATACATACACATATATACATACATACACACACGCATATTTTAATAATCATATTTGTATTTGTCATTCTCTGATTTTTCTAAGGTACTGTAAATATTATTTGTTTCTGTCCTTCAGAAGAGTATGTTATTGTAATCAAAACATTAAGTAATAATAAATAAATATGGTTGGCCCTGATCCTGCAGGCTTTCAGAAATTAGTCAAGACCTGGCTTTTTCCTTAGGTCTTTTGGTCAAGATGAGCAGAGTATATTTTAGTTCTGGCTGTCACTTTATTGTTTTAGTTGGTTTGTAATATTATGTGTTATTTTGTTTTGCTTTTGTTGCTTGATGGTTTTTTTATGCCCATTGCATTGCTTGAGATGGATGATGATATAAATGCTCTAAACAAATAAGCAAGCACAAAACAGGTGTAAATATAACTCTGAATGCTGTGACTATATAGACATATTCTTTTAACAGGATATTAGTTCTGATGTACTAGCTATTCCTCATTTCTAAATGCATCTATCTAAAACAGTTAAAACTATTTTTCTAGACTGCTAATTCAGCTGACAATGACTATCAAGCAAAACAATGATAATTATTTTAGATTAATATAGTTTTAATTAAACTATGCCATGTTTGGTAGAATTAAAACTTGTGCTTGATAGTTGTAAACTAACGCCTCATTCAAACATTCACAGTGCAAATAGCCTCTACATATGTATCTATTCCTGTACGTTCAGCTGAGCCCCACACTGGCTTCCGTGTGTTCAGGTGAGAGATGAGAAGAGGAGCTGTACTCATATTTGCTTGAACAGGAGTTCAGCTGTCAATAACAGAGGAAAGGCCTTGTTTTGAATTGCCATTGTTTCTTTTGGCGGAATAAGCCAGCTACCCGATGTAAAAAGTGTGCATTATGTATTAAGAAACTCAAGTCAATATCAAGAGAAGTGTATTTTTGCTATTATTATGCTGCTCACAAGCTGTGTGGATCCACTGTTGTTTCTTTATGGGGTTCAGTTCTCTGGCTGTTTAGGCAGATAAGACAAGCTGCAAAAAGCATACTTAACCACCAGGCAGTACTTAGTACAGACTGCTATCACACTCGTGTTGTCCTAGGACAAAACACAAAGAGCAAAGTGTCTAACTATTCTCTAGGCAAAATACTAGAAACATTTTGAATTTTGTTATGTCAGAACTTAGGTACACTCTTTCATTTTGAGCTCAGATTAAAACTTTCTGCTTATTTCATGGACACCTACAGCATACTTGTGTATGATACAGGGACAGAGTAGACCATACTTTAAATTGCTAATGTGATCATTATTTTCTGTCGTAACTCAATTAGTGTAGCAAACTATTAGCATATTGAGCAAACTCTATTCATGTTTATATGCAAATATCTTTTATGAGTAGTTGCACTAGAATATGCATTAGAATATGCAGTCAGCCAATAGTACTAGGAATATTATCTCTTTTAATGTGCATGCATGTTATATGGGTGTATATATATATGCACAAATACAAATATACACTGAAACTGACCATCTGTATGTGCATCAAAACTAACAACACTTTGGTTGTCCAAGTTTCCAATTCAGTCTTTCCAGCAAGAAAATGCCCAGCTCACAGTAGTCAACTTTCACCCCAAATGTCCTATTCTGTATCAAAAAAGGCCAGAAAAGGGGGGATTTTTCCTGTTTAGCCTGATGTGAATGATTTTTCCTCATTTAGCAAAAGGTTGAAGCCTATATATGATATGGACTTCATGCTATCAGTATGCCTTCGGTATACAAGATAAATTATGTAACATGCTTTTCAAACTCATTCATTTTTACCAAAGTTGCCATAAACATATCATCAGTCTCTTGTAAAATTCCAGAGTGTTAAGCATATAGCAGCTTGCATTTGTCTCAGAGGGGAGTCAAAAAGGAGAAAGCTTGCCCACATATTTTAGCTAACAGGTTATATAGGTATCAGATCTCAGTCCTAAAAACTTTGCCTGTACAGCATGATTAATATATGGGTGTGCCTTGACAATGTCTAGGACACAGAGTCATCAGAGGTGACTACACATAAAAATGCTGTCTACCAAGCCAAATATCTTACAATAAGTTTTTGCAGTCACCTCAAAAGGGATTTTAATTGCTGATGATTAACAGGATACCTTTTCCTTGTTCTTTTTGGGAGAGCCACTTTAGCCCTATCAAAAGCTATTTGCTAATATCATGCCAAACAGAGAGGAAGAAAAATACTCTCATGTTTGCACACATTAAGAAGCCAGAAATTTTCAACAACTACGGTTCTCTCCATGTGAAATGATGTGAAAACAAGTAAGAATCTTACTTATTCTTTTCTCAATAAATCAGAGTCAGAAATCATGGTTTCTTCCTGCCTTTTGGCATTCAAAGAGAAACAAGACAAAATTCTTGGCTTACAAGTTACAACAAAGAAAGCCTAGAGGAGCCATCCAGATTTGTTAGCTGTGCCTGCTGGCAGGAGTTGCCAAATGAAGAACTGAGCAACATGTATGCTAGGTACTTCACAGTTCTAAAAAATGTGTCTTACTACTACATGGAAAGCACTTATTCTCTAAAATCTTGGGACCAAGTCAAATAATGACTTTATCTGACTTAGTCCCAAATAATGACTCTCTCTCCTACCCAAGTAGAAGGTCACCTAAGTCACAAATTTAAATGCTACTTTAATTATTTAAAAAAAAATTAAGATGTGGCTTGCAATCATAGTAAACAATTTAAAGAACGCTTCAACAAATTAAACAATTGGTCATAAGGAGTATAGAACTTGAAATGGCTATGTACAACAATGATAGTTTCATCAGAGAGGGAAAAAAGAGCTAGAGATCTCCCTATTGCCATAAGAGGCTTAGGGGGAAAGAAGTAGGGGACTCACACACAGGGCACTCTTTTAGTTCTTCTTCCTTCCTTTGCCCATGTTTTTTATAAATTGTCTCTGAAAGGGAACTAATTTTTATAGCCTCAAACCTTAAACTAAATAAAAGTTTGCCAGTGCAAAAAATGAGAAACCTGCAATAATTTTTAACCACCTCATAAAATGTCAGAATATCTTGCTATCCATATGTAGAGAAGTGTACCATCCTATCAGGTTTAGATAGCCAGACGAGAAACACTCCAGCCCTAAAAGAGAAAAACTTTCAACTACTTAGAAATAGTTGATAATAAAAAAACGTACTTGCTACAGTGTGATTCATGTTTATTTTTAAAAGTATAACAAAATATAAAGAAACAAAAGAAGCAAGAACATGTATTCTGGAAGACTACTTGGGACCCTTGCAGAGTTGTCTCCTGGCACTGATTGTTTCTTGCTTACTTACTAAAATCAATAGGGTTGGGATACAACTTCCTTATGCTCAATGAGGAGCAGGGAAAGCATATCACTTCTCTCAATAAACTCACCTTCTCTCCCTGAAGTGATGGTACAGAATCCCGCAAGCTGTGGAAACTATCCTTGATGTGGTCCCTGCGTTTGCGCTCTAGAGCATTGTGGTGAGCACGTTTGTCAGCCTAGGACATTAAAAACAAAACAAAACAACAAAGAACAAGCATTATTTTAGGCATAAAGACATGAGGCTTCCCCTGCATCCCTGGACTAGGAAGCATATAGGAAAAAGGAAGGGTGATGAAAATCAAAGCCCTGCAAAGAAGCAAGCTGATCAACAAAATTAGCATCCAAACAATTCAGGACAACTGCAATCATGAAAAGTAAGTTTGTATTAATAAAAGAAGGGCTTTTGCCAAATATTTTCTGTTGGTCAGATTTGTTCAGATATGTGTCTTCTGCCTGGAATAAATGATTTTAATCCCAAGTAGGACTCTCTTGTTCCAGATTTTCTTGATATTATTCTACAGAAAAGGCTCACAATGAAAAATGAACAAATAGAGGTTTCATATGGAATCCCCAAAACACAGCGGGAAGCCCTGAAAGGATCTTAACTAGTGCAAATATAACCCCTATTCAGAGATCACCATAAGCATGTACATAGATTAAAGCTTCCCAAATAATGCTATATATGCTAAAGTTCCATGTTCGCAGACTTTGTGATGTATAGATAAGTTACAGGAGTTGGACAATAGTTGCCATGGCTTCTTTTTCTGTTCATATAGTATACAAATGTAATGTATAAATGAAAACTTTTGAGTATGAACTGCTTATAGCCATATAACTAGGTAACAAAAGCAACTAGAACTATTTGATTTTTTGTTGCAGTATGATAATTGAGCACTTAAGATTTGATGTCTAAATTCAAAATTACATTGCAAACATAAATATTTTGCAATTATTTTTATGCAATTATTCTGTACAAATAGAATCATTTCTTCTATCTGAATTTATGAACGGTAAAGAATGTCACCATAACTGCAAAGTTTCAAAGATTGCTAAAAGGATTCCTGGGTAACAAAACATTATCAGCTTAACAACATTTACGGACATCTACATTTTAGTTATCATGTTCCAAGAAGCTGACCATCACCAAATAATTCCATAAATAAATCACTAGCCATTTCTTATCATACTAATACAGTAAGTGCATTTTAATTTACATAGAGCCTTCTAAGCAATTACTTGTCTTCCTTTGTGATAAGGAATATTATAAAAATCTTTAATACTTCTATCAGGGGATGACGTGGAGGAAAATGGTTCAATGGATAAGAACCTAGCTTATTTTAAACTTAATTTTCTCTTAAGATTAGTTCAACATTTATCTTCATTAATAGTCAGTTTACAGTTTCTGCAGCAATTATATCTACATCACTCTGCTTCCGCTCACAGCTATTGGTTTGTTTTTGTTCCCACTGCTGTTTGACTCAGTTCAGGTGGTAACACTGAAATCAAATTATGAGGAGTAGATTGTTTGCTTCCAAATACCAAGGCAGCCTCATGTTACACAGGCCTGGCAATGATCCCACACTCAACTCTGAAAACAGAAACTGTCCGCAGATGTAACCAGACACTCTGGGTGTGTCTGGACCCCAAATCCAAAGTACAAGTAATTTTTCTGTAACTGTTTCCTTCAGTTCAGCATGGCAGGATTTTACAGGTGGAACTGGACTAAGAAGTAACATATTTTTTTGTTCTGAGTCACTTCTCCAGAATATGCTACTCTGGCCCAGGCTGTGACAGAAAAGACAAAGTGCTTCAGCCACTTGAAACTGTTTCTGCTCATGGGCAGAAAAAGAAAAGAAGGCAAGGACAAAAATGTGGGTAGTGTAAATGATATTAATTACTGATCCAACAAGGCTTATTAAATCCTGTGCATTAAGGAAAAAAAATAGCTGTCTGTAGATGATTAGGGAAAAATGCTAATAGTACACACACACTAAAGTCCAAGATCAAACTAGAATCTATTATGCAGCAGAAATCATAAAAAGAGAAAAATGGCACAAGCCAATTCTTAGAATAAATTATATTCCTGAACAAGAATCAGGATTGAAACTCACAAATTTCCTACAATTGTGGGTAAAGACCACAATAGAAGAAGAGTATACTAGTTATTACAGCTGTTGACAACTATATCAACAGCTGTTGACAATATATATATCAATATATATATATTGATAAATACAATATATAACAATTTAAAGGTATGGTTTAATAGCTGGGTCAAATAGCTATAAAGGGGCAAATGAGCTGGGAAAAAAAATAGCAAGACAGGTTTTCACTCTACCTTCCAAACTACTGTGGAACTTTAACACTGTTTCAGGTGCTAGGTGGATATTATCAAATATAGTACCATCAACTGGAAAGAAATACAGAATGGCGATGAATCTGCGCCCAAAGGAGCAAAACAGGAGAGCAAGAATGACTGACTGCATGTATGTCATGTATTCAGAAGTACATGCTGTAATCATAGGAATTCCCTTGCAGACGATAGCAATCACAATTTTCTAACTTCATATATAATATTTGTTCTATTGAATATATGTGACTTGGCTGGGGAATAGATTATAATAAAGCATTTTTACTGGAACCTTAAAAAGAAAACAAAAAGGTTGTACTGGATAAATAAAACTGCCTTATTACTCATGATTCTTATACTATTTCACTGATGTTGTTACAAATCTTGACACTGCTGACATTTTCAGTACATTATACTGCAAGATGAAATGCACAGACAACTCATTTCAACAGCTTTATTAATCAAAAGGACATGGTAGGTTATTAGAAACTCTTATCGCACCCTTATTTCTAGTTCAAAATACTTTCACCATTAGATACCATTTGCCATTCCTTCCAAAGTTTGTAATTCTGGGGGGGAATTGTAGGAACTTATAAAGTCAACCCAACAGAAGATTTTTTTCCCCCCACAGAACAGTCTGATACCCCATCATAACAGTAAAAGTAATGCTGGCTGTAGTATGCTAAATTGTCCTGTTTCCATAATTACTTTGTAAAAACAGGACCAGCTAAGACTGGATATAGTACCTGTCTCTGCTGTAATGAATTACTGGCAAGGATTGAGAGCAAGCAAACTGCATTTAAGAAAAGCTGCCAGATCTAATCCAATGAGTTTTGGCTGGCAGAACCCATGTTAGATGCTGATGAATAAGGATAGCATGAAAACACTGGCTCCCATTCATCAGAGCAAGGTGGCCTACTGCCATTACTACTTTGATCAGCTGCTTTCAAAATAATTTGTCCAGGAAAATCTTAGCTCCTGGCATGAAAAGGGAGTGAGGAAAGAAATTAATAGTTTTATTATAGCAGAGACTACCTGCTAATAGAACTCATTGTAAAATAGATGCATGTTCAAATCAGGACAGAAATAATGGCATTTGATTCTTACTGTCTGATGCTGATTTTAGATGAGGTCAGAAAGCAGGTGGATAAATATTATGAGGGATGTCATTGTTTTATTCAGGTAGGAAGTAGGTGCCATTCAGCTATATTATGATTCAGCAACACTAGGCACTATGTGCCAAGCACAGGAATAGCCCATTTTGAAATAGTTCAGATTACTTTTTCAGTCTACAAAGTAAGTTCTGAAAAGATAAGATCTTAAAACCTCCACAGAAGAATGAATATTCTTTCAACAATTTAAAATAATGATGTTCTTAACCTTCTTGTGTTTAATTCAAATATTCATTCCCCTAAATTTAAAACTGGAAGGGATTTTACAGTTTGTTCTTAGTACTACACAAAAACAGGCCTCGTTGTCTTTAAAGCACTCTTAAGAAATGCTACTCAACTTTTCTTTAGGGCAATACAAAATATTTTGTCATGGAATCGTGCAGATGCAACTAAAAAATGGGTCACTTCAGCCTCAGAACTGGTAATTTACAAATGCTCTGGAACAAATCCAACAAACAGAATGACCCATTTCTACACACTTAGAATGGCCTATTCTGAGGTTTGAATGTTTTGGGACAGAACATCTTGCACACCCCTATATATCCAAGAAATTCTAAAACTTGAAGCAATACACATCCACACATACAGACTACACTGCCTATCCAATTATTTTTGTTCCTTTTTCATTCTTTTTAAAAATAAAGTCAATAAAGCATAGCAATAAAAATATGACAGGTTATATGCTATAAACAATTCTCTGCTATTGTTCACATGCCAGGGGTTTCTCTTTTTGTGTCAACTGGCATCTACATCCAAAAATGTTTTCTAACAGTTACGTTAAAATCTGTTCTTTAACTAATAGCAGTTCACTCTCAATTATGAAAATATAGTACCTGTACACCAAGATTCTTTTCGGATAAAATTAAATATTTCAAGTCAGGACACAGAGGCCACTTAGGTCAATTTTGTTTGTTCTGTCTAGCAGAATCTCCACGACATCTGAAAGCACTTTATTGAGATGCCAGGGATTTGAACCTAACTCTAGTACAGACCTAGGGATTTGCCCTTCATATAGTAAGGACAGACGTTGCTGAATTGCTCCAGACACTATTAGTATGCATATGGCATTTTGAATGCAATTAAGTGTTATATAACACTAATAGTACACTTTTTTTCTTGGTACAATTTCTTAATATATTATCTTAAACTCAGTACACATCTCTACAAAATAAGCCTCAATAAAACTCATCTTTAAATAACTAGTAAAATTAATGTAATCATATATAAAGTATTTTTCAAAACATATTTTTTAATTTTTGCGACCTATTCAGTTGTAAGTCAGCCTATATTCTGTGGATTGCTAACCATTGCCTGAGCATTCAGACTAGACTTTTTAAAAAAGGAAGTAGTTGCAGTTTAAATCTCTTCTGTTTGTAAATCTATTATGAAACTGGTAAGACATATCAGCAAGAAAACAGAAAGCATTTTACTTATTTCTTAGAACAGTCAATGGCTCCCTATTAAAGAAACAGAGATCTTGACTCTTGTTAAACTGAGTAAATACTAAGCTGAATATTTTAAATGTTAAGAAAATGAAGAGAACAATTTGAACTTAACAGGTATACACTAATAATAAATGACAAGTTCCTTTTCAACACAGGTAATAATCTACTTAACAATTAATTTAGATGAATGCATAAAATAAACTGACATTTGACATAAATATTGACATCTTAATTCATGTGGTGTATTTCTACTTCAAAGACAAATAGAAAAATATAACCTGAAAGAAAAACATACAATGGCAAAAACTTGATCTGATGACTAGTCTTATGAATACAAGATGCAATATTGACTTCCCAATGAACTCTGGGCTATGGCTCCAGAGTGAAGGGGCTCTTTCTACTTATAGAAGGAACTGTAATTCAGGAAATCTTCCTGTTGTTGAAAGATGTAAAAGTAAAACAATTTTAGCCAACCCAGTTTTCTAATATCTCTCCTGCCAAACATCGTTTTAGGGAATCTTCAATTTTCTAGAATAATTTTTCAGGAGGCAAGGAGGAGTTGGCAAATTCATTCGATCAACCTAGACAACTGAAGCACCCCAAAGAATTCTAGTCAGAGGAGCTCTGGAACCAAGCCAGTAACAAGAAAGTCACCAGAGATAATAGAGTCGATTGGATGTTACTCTTTTTATCTCAAAAATCATGCATAGTCTATATGGTTCAATTCTCAAACTATGGCTTTTTTACAGCTATTAATCAAACAGAGCATTATTTTGCATCCTGCTTAAAACAGTTTGCTAAATAACTCATATTTAGTGCTTACTTACAGCAATTTTTGAACAGTTATGACCCAGCCTTATACATATTATTCAGAAGTTACTCATTATTATTTAATGGACTTAATTTGCAGTTTGCCGTGTGTAGGAGTGCATCTGTGGTCTATAAATGAACATTCTTGCTTAGTACCACTGCATGAATTGTATAGCTATCAGGGCTTCAGGAAAAAAGTGTTTCTGAACAAGCAAGGGTGTTCATGTAGCACCTGTCACAATTCTTTAATGCAGTTTCATTTTTTCCAGAAACTGTGTGGTTCCTCTGAACAGCTGGAACACAATCTCCAGAGAAGTTGTGTTATGTTTACAGTGCTGCAGAGAGCGCCCTCTCACATTCCAGAGATCTTTTTGCCTTAAATCTGAAGCACTGTACAGCCTTAGTGTACACAATAACATATATGACCTTAAATAAGCACAGGTAGTCCTCAACTTACGACCATTCGTTTAGTGACTGTTTGAAGTTATGACAGTGCTAAAAAAGCGACTAATGACCAGTCCTTGCCCTTATGACTGTTGCAGCATCCTAGGGTCATGTGATCACCATTTTGTGACATTCCCAGTCAGTTTCCAACAAGCAAAATCAATGAGGAACTGCGTGATTCACTTAATGATGGCATGATTTGCTTAACCACATGATTCACTTCATGACCCCAGTGATTCGCTTAATGACTGCCACAAAATGTTGTTAAATCGGGTGTGGTCACATGATGCCTCGCTTAATGACCACACTGCTTCACAATGAATTTTCTGATCCCTATTGTGGTTGTAAGTCAAGGACTACCTGTAATATTTGGCAGTGTATATAGCAGGCATGTACCAAAGATTTTAAATTATATGTTTACTTTGTACAAAAGCTCAATTTAGTTGCATTTATTATAGCAATCAGTTAGCATGCAATCTTATTCAGTAAAAATTTGGATTTCAAAATATGAAATCTGATTAAAGTTGGCTGTATTTAATTAGCTACTTAAGCTTAACACCAGTCTACTCTTTTTCTAAAAATTAAAAAAAAACTATGCTTCAGTCACTCTACTTTTATTATCTATCTACAGAAAGTAAAATTATGTAAATTAATAACAAGGCCACAAGTAAGTATATCACCATTTATGAGTGTTTAAAACTCAGCAGCACAGTATTGTTGCACCCATGAGCAAAACAAAGGCAACCAGAAAGAACTGTTTCTGTGAATCACATACCAGGTTGCACTACAAGGATACCAGACACTGGCAAGATACAAAAAACTTACTTTGGTATTATTGAGTTACTTTGCCACAAAGAAGGTTGTTGTTATTACTATTACTATTTATAAGTCGTTTATATCTCAACTGCAATCAACCCTACGTAATTCACAAGTCACAAGTATGCAAAATAAAAGGTTGTGTACTACGATGCAAATTCCAAGAAAAAGTACCTTTTGGCTCTGCAATTCATTGTTAGAATCAGTGGTACAGCCAAGTATTTTTTCCACATGCATGTCATGAATATTTTTATATATATTATCCAACACCTGAACATAAGTTACAAGCAGCTATTTTGGGGGGATTTTCTATAGTACACAGCCTTTTAAAAATAATCTTAGTGCATTTGAACACCAATATAAGAGAAATCCCATTTTCTCATTCATTAAATCGTGACAGCAGCAGGGAAGAAGGTGTTCTTCCACAGCCTTCAGGGACAATCTATAGGATACTACAGACATAGTCTCCTGAACTAGATGCCACTGTATTTTAAAGAGAGTATACTTTGTCACTCTGAAACATATTCAGTGACACTTAATAGCAGGGTATAAGATTTTAAAAGACTTGATTACTGTTCCACGTGCCATTTCTCTGCCACAGCAGCAAACTGCCAATCCCCCTCCTGCCCTCCAGACAGTCTGTGGTATCCTCAGTTCCTCCTCTCAAAATAACCAGCCTGGCTTTCTGCTGATGTTGGTAAGTGGTAAGCCTCCTTCAGCCTGGTCTCCTTTCATCTTGATCCCACCATGCCCCGGCTTTAGAAAGGGGCTCAAAGGAGAAAGGCCAGGGGGGTTCTTATTGTTACCCCACCTGACTTACTCTGAAGTTCTGCTCCAGACCTGTCATGCAAAGCTCCCATAAAAACCACACCACTTTTCCACTCTCACGCCTTTTGCTCCAGTCCAACTCTCATCGTCTCAGAAGACAGCGACGCTGACTCTCCCCTCCAAATCTCTTCGTCGTCCCTATCCCTCAGCGACCGACCACTATCCAGATAGGCCTACAAAAGTCTCCTCCAACACAGGAGAAACGCCGGCGTCCCCCACTTCAACAGGCCTCTCTTTCTCTCTCTCTCTCTCTGTCCCTACGACACGAAGGCCCGCCCGCCCGACTCTCTTCCTCCCCTCTCAGGCCAGGCCCGGAGGGGGGGCACGGCCAGGCCACCCCCCTTCCTCTTCCCCTCCGCCAGCTTCTCCCCGCCCCCCAGTAGGACTTTGGCTGCCGGGCCGCGCTCTCTGCCTGAGGGTCCGGGGATGTGGGGGGTGGTGGGGGGCTAAGCGAATGAAAGGCAGAGAGACGTACCGCAGACTGAAACCTCGGCTGCTCTTCCTGCAATAAGACAGAGAGACAGAAAGAGACAGAGAGATACACGCGTTACTGTCAGCGCCGCTCAGCCGCGCCCGCCGCCGCCTGACACGCTCCGACTGACCGACCGGGAGAGGGAAGGGGAGAGAGCCGGGACACGGTCGGGGGAGGAAGGGGGATGCGGGAGACCAGCGAGGCACTCACGTCGCTCTCCACCTCGATGTCATCGTTGTCGCTCATCGTTGTCGCCGGCCGAGCCGTTCCGGGGCCTTCCAGGGAAGCGTTGCGGGCCGAACCGCGGAGAGCCGCTGCCGCAACAACAAGCCCCCGCGCGGAGCAGCCTCAGCCTCCTCCTTCTCCGTCGTCCGCGTCTCCGTCGTCTCCTCCTCCAGCATCAACGGCACACGCACCTCGTACTGCACGTGACGACTGAGCCCCGCACCGTCCACTCACTCTCACGTCTGCCGCTCGCTCTGCGAAGCCTGCTGGGAAATGGAGTCTGTTTCGGCGCCGAATGGCAGCCACCGCCGGGGCCCTGGGACTCGGATTCCCAGTGGCCTCTGAGGAGCGCTTGTCCTCTGAGGTCACAGCCTGCGCAGTGTCTATGCAGTGCATGACGGAGGCTGTAGTCCCTGGGAAGGAAGAAGGGCTCGGTTTCCCGACAACCTGAGAAGGGGACACGTGGATGAGAGGAAGGATGGCAAGATGTGTTTAAGGGCTGTTTTCGTTCAGTTTATTTTGTAGCTTATAGAGCGGATGGTGTTGTTTTTAGAAGGAAGAAGAACGGTGTGCGTTAGCAATGCCTTTCAGCTGTTTTTACAAGCTAAATAATTTTTTTTCCTACACACGATAAAAATTGACATACTGTAAACAAAAACGAGACTTGATGAATGGTAACACTCAGAAACCAGCAGGGGAAGCATTTCCTGTTGCTATTCTGTAACAAGCAGGAAAGTTGCCATTACTCCCAACGAAAACGTTTCAAAGGGAGATTCCAATCTAAAGCTGGTTGACTGAATTGGAAATGTTTGTCGTTTTTTGTGCAAAATAGTACCTCCTTTTAAACTATTTCTATGTACAATGCTCCATTGCCAATTAAATTTGGAAGGGGGCCTACATCCATTGATTGAATGAAAGCTTCATTTCTTCATTTTTTAAAAAAGTGAGTTTCATTTTTATCTGGACTCTGTTGTAATGTGACATAATCATTTTAGGGGGGGGGGTTAATGGTCTTCTGACTTGACCTTGGTTTTTTTTTTTTTTTTTTAAATTGCATTCTTTTTTTCTACTGAGAAATGAAGTGTGCCTTCTAGGCTGGGCAGACTGAAAATGCAAACATTGGTCTTGAGCATGCTACTATACTTTGTTATAACAGAAAAAGTGAGAAATACTATTGTTAACAGAGTGTGGTTAGCCTTCAGAAAATATTGCTGTCTAAGAAGGTAACATTTCTACGTGTCATAAAATTCTGTCCCCCACATGGCTTGTTATAATTAGTATACAGTCTTATATTAATTTCCCAGCTCTCATGATGTGTCCCTAATTAATTCTACTAGGTACAGAGGCTGTGTGTTTTTTAGCTGTGATCCTGCCATACAGATACTAGCAATGATTATTAGTGGACTAGTGGGACTGGTTTTGACCAAAATGAATTTGCATGGATGTGAAGGTGATGGCCTCCTGTGTGTGCAGAAGACACTGCTTCTTGCAGTGTGTGTGTGTGTGTGTGTGTGTGTGTGAACATTTCTTTCTCACACTTTGTGGTTTGCTGCCTCCACCACAGCTTTTGGTTTGCTCATCTGGTGCTTATACTGGAAACTTTACCAAGCTATACACCAAAAATTGAATGTTTCAGTCACCAATATTACCAGTGCTACTATATGGGGCCAAATCACAGATGCTTCTACAACCCGAGATTCAAAACCTGGAAATCTTCTAAATGTGCTGTCTCTGTAGGATCCTTGACATCACATGGATAGACTACATAAGAAATGAAACTGTCAGCAATGCTGCAACCAGTCAACGATAGCTGAAGAAACCTGAAAACAGCAGCTGAAATTATTTGGACACATTTGCAGCATGGATCCAATTTGCTACCCATAGAAGCTACTTTGGAGAACATGACCCCAAGCTGAGCACCAAGGAAAATCTGGCAAAAAGCAAACCCAGAAACTGATCTAGCCCATTGCAGACTGGATTTGAATCAAGCTAACATCACAACAATGGGAAAAGTACTTTGGTGACGCATTGTATCCAATGTTGGTGGCTCTGCAGCACCAACATGTATTGGTTGCAGACTGTACTCAGCTGTGTGCTAGGGTGATCAAGTTCAAGCTGTTGCAGGTGGAAGTGCAGAGATGTGTTTACAGCAATGCAGTTCAAATGAGATATTTTAGGGAGTTTCACACTGTACTAAGCCATAGCTTGTTTAAGCATGCTTTGCAGTATTGGATAACCTGAATTTGTGCTATTAAATCAGAATGGGTGGGCCAGTCAGAATAAAAAATCCACATTATATATATTATTTATATTTCAAATTTGTCACTGCCCATCTCACTGTGGGGTGACTGGGCAGTTTACAATAAAAGCAGAATGAACATTAATTAAAATAGATAAAAATTAATTAATTAATTAAAATATGCTAAAAAACAAACTTCTTTATATATGATGTGTGAACCATCCACAGTATCCCTATATGGCAAATTAGGTAGTGTAATACAATTTGGCAGGTGCTTAATCTGATTTCATGCAAAGGTTGGACACCAATTATGGCATGGCTATGAACTGAAGGAAGAGAGGACTTTTCACAGCTTTCTCTACCTGACCGTTCTGCTGGTACATTTTTACCATTGCCAGTTATTCTGCCTTTTTCATAAGAGAAATTCAAAACATACGTCACAATAAATGTTAGTCTTTCATAACCGAACGTCTTTGCTGCAGGAGATTAACATAGCTAGTTACTAGTGGGTCTGACTTCATCTTGAAAATGTATCTTTAACATTAGTCAGGAACCACAGATCATTCCTAGCAATCTGGGGAAAGGGAAAGAGCCTTCATACAAGTTTACAGTCAGGTATATGTAGGTTTACATGTCCTACAAATCCATATGGTTTGGACTTGGCATGTCACATGAATCCAGTCATGTTTTGGAAACCATCTTTTATGATTTAATACAATCTGTGAACGTAGCCAATTGTGACTAATTTAACAAAACACAAATAAACGTGGCTGAATGCAATGTGTGAACAAGGTCTCTATTTAGCCAAAAGAAACCATTAGTGCTACTACTGCTTAATGCTTGGCAGCCAAAGAATCATAGTTTGAAGGGACCATCAAATTCAACCCCATGCTCCACCCAGGAATCTAAATTAAAGAATCCCAAGCACATGGTGGTCTAGCCTTTGCTCTGACATTTGAGATCTGCTTTCCTGTTACTTACATCCATTTTTTTCTGCGTTTTGCACTGGAATGATACACAAGAGTTTTTGATCTTTTATCTGACAGTTCCTTCATTTTCTGATCATCCTTTTTTTTAACCTGTTCCATTTTGTGTGACCCCTTAAACAGTAGTTCCCAAAGCTAAACAAATTTGAGCAGGGTCTAATCAATGCAGATTAAAATATAAATATTAATTCTGATTTAGAAATTGTACTTCTGTTGATGAAGACTGAAACAGTATTTTCCTTATTTGAGTTTTATTTCTATCTTCTTGCACATTAGCTATCCCTAATCCCACCCAATTTTTTGTCACCTGCAAATTTGAGAAGTATTTCCTCCACTTCTTTATCCAAGTCATTAAAAATGATGAAGAGTACAAGACTTAAAGCTTAATCTCGTGGCATCTAACTCATAACTTGACTCGGGTTCAATGAAAATCATTGATGACAAATTTTAGTACAATTTTCAAGACAGTTATGATTCTACTCAATTATTACTATCCACATGATACTTAACTAGCTCTCCAATCAGAATGCCATAGAATGTGTTATCAAATACTTTGCTAAAATAAAAATCAATATCTATATATGTACAGCATTCCTAGAATCTAGTAAGGAAATATTCAATTAAAAATGTGGTAAAGTTGATAGAACTTGTTCTTTGCAAACTCATGTGGACTTTCCACATTACAATATTAGGGTGCTCATAGATGAGACTCTTTATAATCTGCTCTAAAATCATCCTGGATATTAGTATACTAGTTGATCCATAGTTCCTCAAATTCTTCTTGCCCACCTTTTTGAAGTTAAGGTCATCTGCTCTTCTCTAATCATCTGTCACTTCACCCATTTTCCAGAATTTCTCAAAGATGGGTAGCCATATTGGAACATAAATGTTCATCCAGACAATCCAATAAATCTCTCAGTACTCTAGAATGCAATTAATTTGGCAATGGAGATTTAAAATAAGCAGGTGTTCCTTGACCTGCTTATGAACCATGTTTATATCAAGTTTTATTTCTGCTCTTTCATCCCACTCTTTATAATTTCTTGGTGGGATGCAGTCAGATTTCATGTAGGCCCAATAAACTTCTACTCTCATGAAATTTAACCCTACTTTCTATGACTAGCTAACAACAGAAACTTCACAGACTTAAGTTGCTTTACTGCGAAGAAGAAAATTGTTCTGCCAACCTCAGAAATCCTAGGCCTTTTCTTCCTTCAGTCAATAGATTTTTGGCTGTCCTTTCTCCAGACTTGAGACTGGAAGGCATCTGCTTAATGCTTACATAATGGTTCTTTGCAGCCTGAGAAGTAGTGGTTCCCACCTCTCTAGCTTCAGTCCTTACACCCATCTACTACTGCTGCTGCTGTTGAAGAAGCCAAAAGTAGAAGTTGAGTAGTTCTGTTATCTGCTTGCATTTTCCATCTTTATTAAGCCAACGTTGTACTGATTTTTTCCTTTTATTTTAAATTTATCTAAAGATTTTGCTTTATGAGCTTTAGCTTTTCTGATGTTACAGATTTGAACTTTGGGATCTTATGCAATAATGGATTTCTGTTAGCCTCTAGCTTTATAGATTACAATTGCTTAAATTATACACACACATCTGCACTCACCAAGCTTCACTACAATACTGCCCAGGCAATACAACTGTGTTGGAGAAGACAGCGTGCTTGGAACAATGGTTGTGTGTATGGACACTATCTTCTGACAAGTTCTTTGTACAGCTTTTCATTTTATCTTGTGCTAGCATCTTTCCATATCTCCTCAGCTGTCATTTCCTGCATGCTCATTGGCTGTTGCTGGTTTAAGTAAGACTTGCTGCTCAGTGCTCACTTTCATTTTATCATTCCTTGTTGGCAGTCGTTGAATCTTGTCTGGTTTCAATTTGCGTGCTCCTGGGCATGTACACTACTCTCTCTGGGATTATTCTCAGTCACTTCTCACTTCTGCTTCTTTCCACACAGTGTCACTTTAGACCTGTCACCAGGATTGACACCATGTCTACAGTTCCAGGCTACTCATAGATGCTCTTCCTTGGTGAGGTTTCTTGTTTCATCTCTTTCATATGTCCTTTTTGATTTTCAGATTGACATTAAGCTTTTTGGGTAGCCATATTGGAACTGTTTGCAACTGTCCTTTTTTTAGCAACTCCCACTCATCTTGAGCTGCTTTTCCTGCTGTGGAATCCTACTTATTGCTCTGAGTTTATTAATATGCACTTTTATTCAGCGATTGTACATGGTATTAAAATTTCCAGCAGTGTTTGTCCTTGTCTTTGTAGATGCCAGACAACCTGACGGTTTCTGAGCAGGAATGGTTTAGTATTTATACATAGACAGGTCTCAAACATGTCGTTCTCCTGCTGTGCCTCTCTCTCAAAAGATTTACTCTTGTCTCTAATCTTCACAGTGTTTGCTAGTGTTTTGTTCTTAGTTAAAGACTCCCGGGCCACCTTACAAGTGAGTGTGAAAAATGAAAGGCCAGCTTTTTAGGGAAATGCATGAAGAAAGGATACAAGTTTTGATTCCAAGGAAGATAACACAGGTAGTCCTCGAGGTACAACTGCAATTGGAACCAGGATTGCCGTTGCTAAGTGATGCGGTTGTAAAGTGCAACGTCATGTGACTGCATTGCTTAGCGACAGCAATCCAGGCAGTCCTGATTGTTGTCGTAGCCCAAGACACACGGGTCATTAAGCAGGAAGCAGAGGGAGTCCCAGATAAGGAGCACAGGGGCGGGGGAGGCCCAGTGCAGGCCATGCGTGAGTCGAGGGAGAGGGTGCTTGGTGCAGTGCAAGCTCAGAAGGGCCAGGGAATGAGGGTGTGGGATGCATGCAATTGCAGGGAGGCAAGGGAAAGAGGGCAGTGTGTATGTGTGTGTGTGTGTGCACGCGCAATCGCAGGGAGGCCGTGGAAAGAAGGCATGGGGTACGTACGTGTGTGCGATCGCAGGGTGGCTGTGGAAAGAGGGTGCAGGGTGTGTGCGAGCAAAGCAGGGAAGGAGGGTGCAAGTGAAAAAAGGCTGGGGGGGGGTGCCAGAGACCTGCAACCTTCCTAGCTGGCTTCCCATTGACTTTGCTTGGGGAAGCTGGCAGGGAAGGTCGCAAATGGCGATCACATGACCGTGGGATGCTGCAACTGGTCATCATTGCGAGCTGGTTGCCCTGCATCCAAATTCAAGTACTTGTTGTAAGTCCCTTCAAACAGTTGCTGAATGAACAGTTGTAACTCAAAGACTACCTGTAAGTTCTGGAATCAGGCTTAATGTCAGCTGTTGGTAACAGCAACTATTCTTGAATTATAATAAAGATTTAATCCTAATTATGTCTGGGAAACTTCAGCCAAGTTTGTGCCTGCCAAGTTTGTGCCTGTCAGGGAGAGCCTAACAGTGGCTGTTGATGAGGAAATTTATTTTATGTTTTCTTGTTCTTCTGTTCATATAAATCACCCAAGGCAGGCTAGCATCTTCCAGCCACTAATCAAGCCTTGACACACCATCAACTGGATAGCCAATCGTTAACTTGCAATATTCTTCTTCCCCTTCCCAGCCCTCTTCCATGGACTGGAAGGATGGATGAGAATACTACCTGTGGCCTTAAAGTCTTGAGCTTTCTACCTAGATATTAAAAATCTATGCTGATGCAACTGTAGTTGCTCTTTGTAGAATCACCTGTCCCTACAGGCATTATTAGGAAAGGATAATGCTATAATTAGTTCTGTCAAATTTCTAATCCATGCTCCTGTTAAACAGCACACCTTACAAGACTTTTGGTCTGATTTGTGCACATTTGTTTTAGTCCCTCATTACGAGTCCTTTCCTGCAACTCTTTCGTCTTCTTGCAGGGCATAGTTGCATTTTTTCTGCCCTTGGGGACAGCTGCTCTCTTTCCTTTTCCCTAGGGTCTCCTCTCCTCTCCTTGCCAAGAACTGAAAATGGCTTCTGTTCCAATGGGGCAGAATGTGATATTTCTTGTTTCTCGTCGTTACTCTTAAGCACTGGGCTCGCTTCTCTGCCTTCTTTGTAGACACCTGCTTCCATTGTCAGTTGCTGCTGATATACAGTAATGTATCTTCAGCCTCTTTTGTGAGCTGAAGAATGGGCGCTTGATGCTTCAGTCCTCTGAATGTTTCTTCAAGGACTGTTACAAGCTTGCATTTGCTGTGAAAACGTGTCAGTTCGTTCTTGGGCAGGAACACAAACATGCCACAAGCATTGCAGGTGATGACAATGCAGCTACAGTACGTCCATTCATCTTCATGTTTGTTTCCTATAGTAGCAGCAGCAGCAGCCTTTTATTTCTTCTTGCTCCCTTCTCAGGTGTTAGCTTAGCTAAGTGCATACTGTTCAGAGACAAAATTTCTTAAGGACTGTCCTTTAAATTTCACACACCAAGCTCCAGTGGCAATCTTCTGTTTGTTCTTGTTTGTTAGCTCATGCAGTGCAATCATACTCAGAAGTAAATCCCATTGATGAAAAGGCACTTACTCCCAGCTAAATGTGTACAGAATTACAGCCCTAGGATGATATAAACTTCAACTACTTAAGACATTTCTTTTCAATTTGTCCTAATACACTCACTTGCAAAACTTAACAGTAATCAGTCAAATGCTTTGGGGCAAATATATTTTTTTTAACACAAGTGAACACTGGATGTCAGATAAGCTAAGCCTCTGGAAATAAACTAGTACATCATTACAGACAAAACACTCCATATACTTCTATATCCTCTGTTATAGTATCACACAATCTTGTAAGTAATTTCTGAGTACGTTGTTCCCAAACAACCTTAATTTCTTCTATAGTTAAATAATATTGCTCCATTGTATTAATGGTCTCTTCTCTTTTAATTGTAATCACTTGTTCTCTCTGGTTCCCTCTAGACAGCTTTCAAGTCCCCTCTTATCTGTTTATTTTCCAGTCAACAAAACTTTCCCATGGGAGGAATTCTTACAATTAATTTCAGAAACTTCATATGTTCTTTCATACATTTTTAAACACTCCACAGGAAATATTCTTTCGACTCCATCTAGCCCCTTAACTTGCCAAAATCCACATTCTAGTCTCCCTTTTGCTGTTTCCAAAAAGTAACTCTTTTTAATCTTTACACTTATATCAAGCTTCTTTCATCCAGGGTTGAAGGAAATTTTGCCAGTATAATAAATGCACTTCAGAAAGTTCTTAACTTCTAAGAAATCAGTAAAAAGCAGCTTCCTAAAGTAATTAAGAGAGGAAGTAGGCGAACCCAGTGTCTCTTTGAAAGGCGCCAAACTATGGCTTAGGCACAATGTTTTTCCCCCAGCTCCCAGAACTCACAGACCCACTGGAGATTGCTATTTTATGATCTCTTTGCAGGGAGATTCTGTATGGAGCAAACTTATGGGTGATCTTTGTCTTCTCCTTAATCTGGAGAGGGGCTCCAAGGAGCCAATCCATTCACCGGCTTCTCTTTTTGCTGTGGTTGTCAGCTCCACAAAAGCGGAGCCATCTTCAGTCCTCCATTACTGTCCCCGGAAGTCCTTAATATATTTTTGTATATATCCTTGCAATATCTAAGTTATCTCTTTGTTTATCTAAATTATAAGGAAGTTGGTATACTCCTCCCTCTTTCTCTGCTTCTCAAGGCTTATTTCTTAAGTACCTGATACCCATCTTTCAAAATCATTAAGGCTGTTTCAAGGGAATGTACTTCTCCCACCGTTAGAGGGTGAGAATGAAGCAGGGGGAAGTCCTAAAATCTTGACTGTCAAATGACCTATTCTCCAGGCTAAAACATGGACCCATGATTTCCTAAACTTGAAAAGCAACCCAAGGATATAATTCACACAATCTTTCCAAGGCAAAGTTAAAACATTACAGGACCAACCACAAGAAGAGAATTTTAGTGATATAGGGAGAAGTTGAAATCTAAGGCACTTGAGAGTCATAGCCCTTGACCTATATTGCAAGTGGGACAGTGAAAGCAAAGCAGGAACTACCCCCTCTTATCCCCAACTTCCTCCCCTAAGGCCTCCTCATAGGCACATTGTCTCCTCCGCCGAGGACAGGGTGGTGGGCTATTGGGTTCATTGGCTTCTGCCTCCCCCTCTGAGGAGTCAGTCTGCTCCTCCTCTTCCTTCTCCTCCTCTGAATCAGTTGCATCAGAGTTGTCCTCCTCCAGGTAGCGGTAACCTCGCACTTTGTGCCGGGGCTTGGGAATCTTAGGGAGACGGTAGCGAACACCTCGGGCTATCTTATGTTCCATCCACATGTAGAAGAACACTGCAGCCACCAAAGTAACAAGCAGGATGGATAATTTAGCCTGGAAGGAAAAGCCTCCGTTAGTTAAAGAACAGCAAAATTCAGGTGTTCCTTCATTCTGTCCTGAACCTTGTCCAAGAGGAAGTCAGCTAGAGAGAATTCAAAGTTAGACAAAATGTCTTGCCTTGCTTTAGAGTTCTTTCCCTTTTATTACCAGGTATGAAGGAAGGCAAACATAATCAAGGCAGGGTTGAGTTTCTTTCTCATGCTTTTCTCTTTCTCAGGACAGAGTAATCTTTTCTGACAGTCTCCCATTAATAGTTTCCTTATTTCTTCACTCTTTCCAGGTCAGGTACACACTAGACCAGAGAAATTCTCCTCCTTTCCCACTTTATATCTTGCCTGCATTTTACCAAAGAACGTGCTCTGTCCTTCAACCTGTGAGAATTCTCTTCTATGCCTGGCTCCCTCACTCACCTTCATGGGCAGATTCGACCAGTGATAAACAACAAACATGGCCAAGGCCTGCCACCAATGGTAGATGGTGAAGATGAAGTCCTGCCGTTCTTTGTCTTCATAAAGCATCCCCAGGAGTGCTGAAGGAAAGGAATGGTTCATCATCAGAACTGTGAGACTGATTTCTTTTCTCTCTCTCTTTTTCTCACTCTCATAAATAATCCAGTACTGGCTGGTTGGAAAGTGTGTTAGAGAGGATGGGGGAAAACATAGCTAACAAAAAAGCACCCAAAGGTACAAACCACCGACAGTGTCTATTTTTCTCTGTTAGTGAACAGTGAAGATGTTCAGATAAAAAACAGTTGAAAAACTTAATTTTACACTTTTTAAGCATTTAGAAGCAATGTTCAACTAATCACCATATACCACATCATCCAAGGAAATTGCTTTTGCTAACTGCTTTTACTATTCAGCTTGGCTTGATGTACCTCCTGCTCCACAGAGAGCCCAGCAAGTACCATGGCAAGACTTTCAGTCTGGAGCAGAATAGGAGCAAAGATCTGTTTGTTCTAGGAGAGGGACCCATAACACAAAGCAACATTATTTACTCACTGCTGAGCCCTGTCTTGTTGAGGGCACTGCCGAGGCCCCAGAAAGCAGCCAGCAGGTATATTATGGGTGCTTCAGCTAAATTCTTGGCTTGAGGCTCCCAACAGAAGAGGGCAATCAAGATGATGGCATGGACAGAAGCTCCAGTAAGCAGGGGAACTTGCCGGGGCAGCTTCAGCATCGTCAGTACCAGGGTAGAGCAGACAGCGGATGAGATTCCATAAGCAGTGAGGATATAAGCCATGTGTTCCAGGCCGATAGAGCAGACACCATAGCCCTGTCACACACAGGGAAAGAAAGCATTAGCTAACACTGCTTCATTGTGTACTTAGTCCCTCCTATTTATGAAGCTTACACATACCAGAGTAAAGCCAGTGCAGAGGAAGAGCACTTCAAAGCCACTGTAGATGAAGAAGAGGAGGAGGTGGCGCAGACGGTAATCTCGCATGTGTTTGAAAGGCAGTTGGAAGATGTTGCCCCATCCAATGCTACGTAGATCGATCTCCTCAGTGGGGCGATAGGCAGAGCCACAAAGAATCAACACCTGTGGAAACAAAAGGCCATTTGGGGATGACAAGGATAGGGAAGAAGTAGATCTCTTCACTTTCTCCCACTTTCCCTGTGTCAGTGTCAGCAAATTATTTGGGTCAGGGAAATACACTTAGATCATGTCATTCATACTGAATAAATTGGAGAGCGCACAAAGAATGAACTCAAAAGGGGGCTAGCATTTTCAGTGGCAGGCCTATCTCAAGTTTAATTCCACCCCTTGGAAAGCAAAATAGAGAAATAGATTATTTCTGCTCATCTTTATAACTGTAGTATAGATTAACTCCTTATCACATTAAGGGACAATTTACAGCCTAGCCACTTTTGTCGGACAGCCATTGCTTAGGTGTCCATTTTTACATACATCCTCCTGCAGCTGTATAATACCCTGGGATCAGAACTGTGTTTCTATCCCATGCAAAATGGGAACATGTTCATCAATAATCAATTTGATTATCCCAGATGGGAATGAAGCTGGCTTATAGAAGATATTGCTTTTGCCAGCAATTCCACAATGTAAAGATAGAAAGTTCGCCAACCTTTGCACACATACCACAAGCATGGAGAGGAAGGCTACTCCCATCAGCACACTCTCCACTATGATGAGCTCACTGCTGCGAGGCAATTTCTGGAGAACTGTGGTGTTGAACCCAATGAGGATCCCATGACTTGCAGTCCCTGGAGAAGAAAAAGATCTCGGGCTAAGGAGAGGCCCCACTTGGACAAGCAGTGGGGAACAGAATGAGATGGAGCTGCAGGTGATTAAGGCTTCTCAAGGGAAAAGCCCGTTATGTATCAGCCTGACCAAATTATAGCTGCCATCTTAGATACTCACCACAGTGCTTGACATAGTAAAGTGTGTGGTTCAGCTCGAAGAGATAGTTCTTCAGAAAGAAAAACATGGGAAACTGGGCACAGACAAAACTCAGCTGGAAAACAGGAGTAGAATAAGCTGTCAGCCTCACCAGGGATGGGAGAAAAGGAAATTAAGAGCCACACAGAGGACCTTTCTGAAGCGCTGAACTTAGCAATAGAGCTGTCATTTCCCAACTGACAACACAGAGGAGGACAGCACAGAGCACTACCTACCATCTTTTCCTCCCCCAAACCCACTAGGTTCTGTTGGCAGAGCTCTCACATAGAAGAAGCCATAGAAGATCGCCTTGAAGGCAGTGATGTAGGAATTGTAGGCCCCACGTGGTGCCCGTTTCTGCTCCTGGACATGTTCCAGCTTGTAGTTCACATATTCATAGTATTTCTGTGCCATCCTGTTGAAATAGAGGTGCAGAAAAAGAGTTTATGGGTTGGCATAGCTTCCTGTTTCCAGCTGGAAAGCCTAAGCTGAACTGTGCATTATTTCTCCATGTGGGAGCAACCACAAATTGCTTATGCAGAGCAGAAGCATCCAAAGGGTTGGTAATTCACTTCCCTTGTGACCATCCACAGAATGTGAAAGAGTCTCAATACTAGGGCCAGCCTGGGAAATGGTACTGGTAAGAAGACCCATCAAACTGGCAGAGAGCTTCATAACTATGATAAAGCTAGCCTTTTTCACTGAGTGCTTTTTTTCCTTCTCAGCCCAATCTTTGCAAATGGCTCACCGGAGGATGTAGTTGCCCAGAGATGCCCAAAGAGGTACAATGGCAGCCCCAATTGCCACTGCAGATGGCACCAAAGTATAGTAGCGCTCCCAGTAGTTAGTAGAGACAAAAAGTGTGTAGATGCCCACTGCCAAGAACAGCATCCACTTAGTGCCAAAAAACCTGGAAAGATAAAGAAAGATGCCTGGATTCTGGATGATGTGAATATCCAGCTTTATAGCTTTTAAAGCTCTGAAACCACAATTCAAGGACTGTAACTATTGGGAAAAACAAAGAAAAGTGACCCAGCAGAGAGCTTACCTGATGAATATTGGAGTATAGAGAAGTGCAGCAATGGGTGTGACACTGATGCCCAACAGCATTTTGCTATCAATATTCTGCAGCCCCAGGTTGCCATATTTCACCTCCCGGTAGGTCTCATCATAATGCAAGATGAGCTGCATCTGAAGTAGGCCTGTGGAAGACAACATGGAAACCCAAAGTTTAATCCTTTTTGCCCTTGGTCTGTTGTTCAGCTGCTCTAGAAGGCTTCCATGTTCAGTACTGTGTTGGTTCATTGCATTAAACCTTAAACTATGGTTTACAAATCACAAAGGCTGAGTTTTCACAGCACGCTAATCTCAAACCAAACAGCTACATTATGAATCTGTATGATGTGTGAACTGAGCTATAGTAATGCTCAGAAAAAAGAAAAAAAAACCTTGTTTCTCCAGGACCTTAATCTGCCTTTTTCTGCCAACAAGGAGCTTATCCCCATCTGAGACTTAACTGTCTTTCCAGAGCAACACAGAATCAACAGTGTGAAAGCATAAAATATCTGTCTGAATATATTCTTGGTAGCTCAAAAATCAGCTACAGGTCCTTAATTTGACATTCCAAAGATGGAACATAGAACCATGTGCACATCAACTCTGAGTTCTAAGCAATAACTCTTCCATATCGCTCTATATTTCTGAACAATAGAAAAGTAAATGCCTACACTAGCATCCCTTCTATTTATTTTGGGCGCAAGGCTGATTCTCTGCAGATCCCCCCTGCTTTGCTTAGAAGTATAGCAAGCCCTGCAAATAGAGAAGAATCTCATGCAGATTAGATCTGGCAGAATGGTCATGCTCTGGGTTCCTTCAGTGAAGCAGTGTCACCTGGCGGGGCCTAGGAAGCTGAGACATAATGTAGCTTGTCTTCTCTGTCATGGTGCTACCTTACAGAACAGCCTCCTCCTGGCAACACAAATGGCCCCGACTCTATTGCCTTCAGGAAGGGAATGAAGACCTGTTTTGATTAGGGACAAAACAAGTACTTTTATAAAAGAATCGAAACCTTTTATGGACTTTGCTGAAAATGGATGAAAATGAACGGGTGATTTCTGGATTTGCTGATTAAAAATGGTTGAAATATGGGAAGAAGGGAACTAAATAATGTAACTCTAAAGAAGGAGAAATAATAAAAGTTTGCATCTGCGTAAAGAAGATGGGAAGTCGCATCTTTAACTTTTCTTTTTTTATCTGCACTGTTTCTAGCGCTTCTTTTATCTTTTTCTATTTCCTCTTTATATACTCTTGTTTAATTTTTAAGTAAGTAAAAACTCTCAATAAAAAAAATAAAATAAAAAGGGAAGGCAGTGAAGACCTGGCTTTTCTCCCATACTGGGGCCAGGATGTTAATGGAGCTCTGGCATGCTTGTGCGTGATCAGTGGTGTGAGATTTTTATTGGGGCCTTGTCCTTTTTTTTTTTCCCCCTCTTTAAATTGATTTTGATATTTGTATTATGCTTTCAGTTTTGTTTGCCACCCATAGTTCCTCTGGTAGATGGGCAGCCATATACATTTGTCTAACAATAAATAAATAAATCTATGGCAGAAGGAGGAGATAGTAACACATGCAATGCCTACCTAGAAAAACCCCATAGGTCAGCATTCCTGCCACGCTGGCTGCCAGAAGATTCTTGACAACCCCAAGACGCTTGCGGCGGAAGTACTTTCGCTCTTCTTCCTCTTCGTTATATTCAGCATGAGCCCCCACAAAGTCCTCCAGCTGAAGACAGAAGCATCATGAGGAGTTGGAAGAAAGTGCTCTGTGAAGTGGTTAAGACACACAGACAGACGTATTTTGCAGAGGGAGAGAAGGTGGCCTGCAATCAAAGCTGGGATCATAGCCAAGGAAGGTCAGCCATACTCTGAGAGTTCTGTTCTCCAGGGCAGGGCTGTTTTGGGGAAGAAATGCAACGAATGCAAGCAGGTATAAGTGTTGAGAAGCATATGCATAAACACATACATATGTTTGTAAAGGGAAAACTTTTAGCATGATTGTAATACAGGCAGATGGCTTTCCCATACATAGATGCCAAAGAAAGATTACACCCACTCGTTATTTTGCTTCAGTGAAATACTCATCCAATTAAAAAAATGTTATTTATAATTTCTATGAATGATTCATAAATATATTTATAAATATGAAAATTAAGTAAAAATTACTGAAATTGTTCACCACCCAGAGTCCCTTGGATTGAGATAGGCAGCTATAGAAATTGCATAGATAAATAAATAGAATACAGATGGCATTTCTGCAGAGAAAACTGTGCACATGAGAGGGTAAAAAAGGAGTCCTTAGGTGGCATTTGACCATCAGACCTAATATATGTACATACATTTGTTTCCTAGTGGTTTCGAATAACTCAGTTTTCAAAAACTAAAAGTTTTGTTTTTTGTTGTTGTTTAAGTGACATGTTAATAGTGCTATGGATGAGGGTAGTTTTGTCCCACTTTTGTTGCTTTTAAAATAATACATTCCTGCACTTGGATGCTATATCCCCTTCATGGCATGGGACCAGGTTATCTGAGGGACCGCATCTCCCCGATTATATCAGCACACCCTATCAGATCTAGCAAAGAAGGCATGCTGAGGGTACCATCAGTTAGGGATGTACATTTGGTGGGTCCCAGGCATTAGGCCTTCTCTGCTGTGGCGCCCGCTTTGTGGAACATCCCCTCCCCCCAATATTGGAATAGCTCCATCCCTTTTGACCTTCCGGAAGTCCTTCAAGACCTGGTTATGTCACCAGGCCTGAGGCTCCCAGGGAACTGGAGACATAGAAGGCTCCATTGCTGAGTTAGCTATCCTTATTCTCTCTTGCCTAGGGTTTGTATATTTATCATATGTCTTTTAATATGTCTTTTAATATTTTTTTATACTGAGTGTTTATGTATGTGTTGTTTTTATTGGATTGTTGTAGGCTGCCCAGAGTCGCTTTTCTGTGAGATGGGTGGCTATACACATTTGATTAATAAATAAATAAAATATGGTCATTCTGTAAAAATGTTGAAGAAAATGAAAAAAATGCAAAGATTGTATTCAATCATGTTCAGAGCAAATTTGGAAGGCACATGAGAGTGCAAGTTACAATAAAGGAAGAAAATATCCCCCTACCATTTGTAAGGGCAGGAAACACATCAAGCTGGCAAAGACTGCTTTCGTCACCATGACAAAATATTGCAGCTTAAGCATTGGGAAAATGCCACATTTCAGCTCTAAAAGAAGCACTTCCCTGAGAAAGGTGTCGAAGAAGGCTGCAACTTATGGGAAACAATTGTATATTTATGTTGCTAAAAGCTGGTTGAAAGCCATACTGAAAAATATTACTTCATATATATAAGTCTGGCTAGGTTCCATCTCTCCAGCACTAGTTCTGAAAGAATAAGAATGAAGGCGGCAATCACTTGTTGCATGTTAACCTTTCCCCCCGCCCCCCAAAGTAATATGTTTAAACTCTCTAAACCAGTGTTTCTCAACCTTGGCCACTTGAAGATGTGTGGACTTCAATTCCCAGAATTCCTCAGCCAGCCATGCTGGCTGAAGAATTCTGGGAGTTGAAGTCCACACGTCTTCAAGTGGCCAAGGTTGAGATACTTTTTTTGTAAATTGTTTAGAGCAGTGTGATACACACAAGCACACATCCTTCACAAGACAGATTTCCTTAGAATAACCTTCTCCAGTCTGGGAACTGAAATCTGAAATCCCACACCTCTGAAGAGCACCAGGTTGGGGGAGGGTCCCTTAGATTATTAAAAAGTTAGATACCCTTAAGCCAAGCTGGCCATACAGTGATTTCCTAGACACATCCATATAGTCGGGTTTTCCCCCCCGACAATGTATAAGTCTTTTTCCACTGTCTTATTATGGGATACTTTTATGACTTCCCAGGCTAGCCTACAACCAGCTCCCATCTCACTTAGCTTCTCAAGCCAGAGTCGCAGCTGGGGAGATGGGCGGCGAGGTAAATCGAAGGACGGAAGGAGCGAGCCAAGGCCATCCAGGTCCTGGATGTTATGGAGCGGGGAAAGTATTTCTTACCTGCACATCTGCCCCATTCAGGACAGGTCCATTCATTACGTCATCAATCTCGCGTCCGCCAGGAGGCACCTCGCCCCCCCGCGGCTCTTCGTACACGTTGCCACCTGTAGGAAACATTCAGAGGAAACGAAACGAAACTCCAACCAGTCCGCAGCCCTCTCTCAGGACTGCCTTCTGCGTCCGACAGCGACAACAAGGCTCGCTCTCGGGTCCCGAGGGCGCAGGGTTTCTCCCTCCTACAAAGCACGCTCACTGTCGGACTTCCTCTTTGCTCCCAAACCTTCTGCGGTTCCGCAGAGCAGCAAATGTCCGAGGCAAGCGGGCAACAAGGAAGGAAAAAGGCTGTTCAAGTAAAGGCTAAAACGTGAGACGTCTTCGGACCAGGTTTGCTCTGGGCTGGAGGTAGAGCAGGATTGCGCGCACAGTGGTTTCTACGAATAAAACCGGAGCGAGGCAAGAGCAGAACCCCGAAAGAGACGCATCGATTGGGAAGATCCTTGAGTCGCCCCCAACCCTATTCCCTACTCCCCTGCCCAGAGAGGGGGCGTACCTGGCTCCATGGCCGCTCCTGCTTTGAGGCCAGCTGTCCTGCAAGTGCGACGGTCCTTGCAAAGTGAAGCAAGGCTAAAGTTGTCGGTTTTTAACACTACCCTCCAAAACCAGAAGCGCAGAGGATTCACTTCGCTTTTCCGCCTCGGGTGGGATGGGCGGGGAGCTACACGCATAGAAACGCTCCCTTAAAGGGATAGGACAGGCTGGCGCTCAGGGGTTGCGCGCGCGCGCTCTCTCGTGTGCGAGAGAATCAGACAGACTGATTCTAATCTGCAAATATCTAATTTGCAGATTGAATAAATCACAGCTGAATTGGCACAGTATGTTAAACTATAAATCATGATTTACAAACCACTATAACTAGGCTCACACAATAGGTGTATCCAAAACTATACCATATTTTGGTTTAGCATAATGGGTAATCCCAGCTGATGTGTTTAAATTTGTGTCTTCAAGTCCTACAGTTTTCTTGGCAACATTTTCATGAGTGGTTTGTCATTGCCTCCTTCTAGAGTTGAGAGAGGGTGACTGGCCCAAGGTCGCCCAGCTGGCTTCGTGTCTAAGGAGGGACCAGTCTCTCAAGTTCTAAAATGTTTGATTCATTGAGTAACAGGGCTTCTAGCTCAAGAAATTCCCCTTTGTAGCGTTAGAGTCAGGAAGCTGAGACGGATATTCTCCAGATCTGCAGGACGGCTGCAAATGTAGCACATAGCTTTGTATATTAACACTGCATTACAGTGCAGAACATGGAAGTGCTGTGTAGAGTCCCATTGGTCCACTGTGGGTCAGTAATTGTGGCCGTTTTGAAATATCCTATCAGTAAGAACAAAAAGCATATCTTTGAAACATATTTCACTTCATATCTGAACTAGGACTTCACTCACCTAACAGGGCAGTGACCGCTTGGCCCGTGGATCTTTGGTATGCTGCTGCTGCATTTATGGGCAAGACTAGCCAGATGTTGATATGTGGACAGGATAGCTATATTCACATTACTCCAAACCCACCACTCCAAATCCAGGAATGCCAATATGAATTTGAACTGATGAGCTTCTTAGGGAGGACCTGAGCTGTGGGTGAGGATGGTTTTGGCAGTGAGTTCTGGTGTATCACATTTGGTGTTCCATTAGTGCACTGCTTCATCTGTTGAAGGAATCACAACTTCCTGTCAGGCCTTTGAGGTAGTCCAGATTGGGAAATACCACAAGAAATACTATAACTCTGTTTTATTGATACAGGCTATAGTAACTGAATCTTGAAAGCCTGACAGTGGTTCCCCTTTCCTCCCTCTTATAGCAAGAAAGTTAAGGCTGAGCCAGTTTAAATTTCTTTCCAATGTTCTCTTCCTGTAAAAAAATGTTTTACTAACTACCATTGCATACTTTCTCCAAGGTCATATTTGGTACAGTTCCTTCTTGATTCTACATGGCTTTATACCCCCAGTCCCTCTTGAGCTCTCTGGTTGCCAAAGACCCCCAAATTGTTTCTAATATGAGGAGGAAAGCCAACTGTGCTCACCATGGTTAGTTTTAATACCACAGTAGAATAAGTAAAAAAGACCCAGATGTGTGTTGGACTTCAACTCAAATACTCAACAGCCATCATGGTTATCAGCTGATAATTATGGGAGTTAGTTCAAACTGGAAGACACCAGGGTGGGGAAGGTTGAACTGGAAGAAGAGGTGTAGGTCCTTCCCTCTTCTACTCTCTCTCCATACATTGGTTCTCAATTTTAGGTCAGATTCACTATAATTGATTTCTGCTCCCAAGGCAAAGTTAAAATACAAAAATCTCTCTAGTTGGTTGCTTTGTCCCAGTGCTGCAGCTATTTTTTTTTTCCTTTATGAATTAGTCTTGATGACAACAACATGTAATGTTTCTATGTTTTGCCTAACATTTTTGCATGTAGGAAGGGTTGCTCTGGACCAACATTAGAGGCAAATATAGTTTATTCTGTTGTCCCTGTTTCAGATTCCTTTCTTATAGCCCAATGGTCTACACTTGCTTCTCATGAGAAGCACAAGTCTAAGGAGAAACACACAACAGCAATTCATTGGACACTCTGTACAACACATGATAGGTATGTATATATGTGATGATGGACTCTATCATACAAACCAGAGCTCCGTGATTTTTATTGCCATGAGGCTCAGGAGAAAAGCTTTATTTTCTGTATTATTTTTTTATTCCTGTTGCTCTTAAAATATGAATTGCCAGTTCCTTTAGCATGTAACTTATTTGGTTTGAAAAGTATGTGTTCTTTTCAATTTGGAGATCCTCTGGATAATGGGCAAGCTATGAATATTTTAGACAAACACATTTATTCCATGACCTAAAGGCAAATTACTTAACATTATCACTCTTCAGCTTGAATATATGCCATCAGCATGTAGAAGGAAGAGTCTTACTGAACAATCAGCCTGAATCCATGCTAAGGATGTTCATACTAGTACTGTGCACCATTTCAGGGTCAGCTCTGGATCTGTTTGTTCTCAAACCAGCTATTACATTCTCTCCCTGTTCCTCAAAGGTGGTTCAGCATCCTATACCTATACCTTGCCTCTTCCTTTATGCTTAGAATGCAGCCCCTAATCCATCCACCTTAGCAATTTGCAACTGAAGTCATAGCTATTGTGAAAAGTACCTATGGCATATTCCTGGTTGGATGGAATTGGTTGCATCCTCTTACTGATCAGCTGGACAGGAAAAAAAGATGAGTATTGATGAGCTCATGATGATCTCTACATTTTGAAGGTCAGCAGAAATGAAGATGACAGGTCAGTTTTCAAGTGTTACGTGAGGAATGGGGTGCACGTGTATTGGAAATGCTGCTGGGATGAATGCCAAAGACTGATTTCTACCATAAAGAATTTGTACCACTGATTCTTAAATGAAAACAATTCAATTAGGATTCCCAATTATTATATGTTCGCAAGATAGAATGATTTTTTTTTCTTCTGTAGAAGAAAATCCGACATAGTAAAATCTATATGTTTATATGGGGCATCCCACAGATATCTTGAAGAAACTCGGTCTGTGAGCAGTGAACAATGACACCGCTGTATTTTTGGAATTTAGCATTTTGTAGCCTCAAAGGCCACCTGTGTGAGTGACTAAGTAGGTACAAATTGATGGTATGCATTTCACACTTTCCAAGTTTCATTTCTGCAGCATGGCATCCATGCTCTCCTCTAACTTCTGCTTTTAAATACAGTCATCTTGAAACTTTCATTTTCAATTCTGTATGCTTCATCAAAATTTAGAAAATGTGTGCCAAATGTGATAATTAAAAGAGAGGTAAAAATAGTGACTAGGAAAGCAAAGCAAAACTTCTTTCCTGTATTGGATTCCAGATAGGATAGTGTACTGCTGTCATTGTCTGCAACATGTAAGAACATTTTTTATCAATAAGGTTAATCAGATCAGTTTGAACTCCAGTACTGGGACAGAGTACAGCAATGCCCACTTTTCCTGTTATTTTAGATGCTTTTCAAATTGTGGCTTTTGAGGCTATGAACAAATTTTCTGGACAGGTGAAGGCCACCACATTAATTGTCCTCGTTGATAATCAAATTTGCCAGGATATAACAGTCCCATGATTATGGAAGGCAATTTCCTTGTGGAAATAAAATGTTACCTTTGGCTTAAAGAAGGCAGTTACAAGACCATTATTAAAAGAAACCCATTGAAGAGTCAATGCATGTTCTTTCTACCTATGGTGAGTCAGAAGGTAGTAGTCTTGCAACTCCATGTGCATATGGAAAATATTGATGATGTGGACAGGATACAAAACTGATATTGCTTGGGTCACTTGGATAGATGACTCCACTAGGAACTGGATGGGGGAAATGCGGCTCTACTTCTCCTCTTGGATCTCTTGCAGCTGCTCACATTAACCATAGCATTAACCTGGATCACCTGGCAAGGTTATGCCTTAAGGATGCTATTTTGCATCACTTCTGGTCCACCCTTTCAGATCATGTTCAGAAGCTGATTTTGGGGGACTACTATTTAATACTTGTTGGCTTATAGTATTCACCAAGTTCTGTCGCCTTTCCTGTTTAATATTTACATCTGGGAAACACTGTCCAGCACTTTGGAATGAGGCACCAGAAGTATCCAGCTCTACTGCTCTTTGTAATCCAATTCCCAAGAAAATGAAAATGATCACCTTGATGGTTGCCTGTATTCAGTAATGGGCTGGGTGAGAATGAACAAGCTGAACTTAAATCGAGACAAGATAGAGATGCTGTTGATCATTAGGAAAACAGGCGTTGTGGCTCAGTCTTCTAGATGCAGTTCATCCCTGTTGAAAAAGAGGTTAACAGTTTGGGCCTCATTTGTCTCTGGATTCCTTGGTAACGTTAGTGGCAAAGAATATGTTTGCACAACTACATTTATTGCGTCAGCTAAAATTCTTCTTGAGCCAGTCAGACGTTACCCATATCTTGGTCATGCTTTGAGTGACTGCCCTAAAGATAGGAAGAAGGGGCCCAAACTGCAGCAGCAACATCAACAACAACAGATCTGGAGGCCACAAGGTGAGGAAATCAGCAATATGACAATAATTAGCACTAGTCCCATAGGCTCCTTTGACAAGTCTCACCATTGGGGTGTTAAATCTTGATCCTTCTGGGATCTTGTATTTCAGCTATGCACTATGAGCATGTCATAGATGCTGGATAGAAGCAAAGGTAGTATTCCCACTTACGTTCCATCTATCCCTTATTTCTTACATTTTTAATGCATCCAATAACAGGGGTCTTTGTGGAGATTTCAGATTACTATTTCAATAATAATAATAAAAAAGAATGAAAGGAAAACCAGCCCATATTATCAGGGCAGAATTTCCAAGTCTGACTGGTGATATCCCAAAAAGGAAGTTTTCCCATTAATGTTTCCTTCCCTTATAATGGTGATACATTGTGATTGGAAGGAATGTCCAGCTTGTTCCGCCCTACTCTTGAGGCAAGGCAGTGTCCAGACTGTAAAGTGACTCAAAAGCCCAAACTAGCAAAAGGGGGTGTGGCAGCACTGTTCCCACAGAAATATCAGGATTTTTCATCTTATACTTTATTTTTTTAAGAGAGGGAAGGGGGTAGTTGTTTTGGCCTGAAATGGAGGTTGGCAGGATGAGGCACTTGTTCCTGGTCAGCAACTCCTGATCAAAATGCTGATTGGCTAATGACTTGGTATAGTCAAATTAGCCTCAAAGGACAAGTGCTGATTGGCTGTTGATTCTCTGCGAATTCCATAGACTCGTGAATACAAAAATCTACCTGTTCTGATAGTATTGCAACTTAATCAATATGGAAATAGCCAAAACAGCCTGGTCAATCTCAGCTTGTATTTTAATTGTGGAATTAGAAGACCCTGCTGACTGAAGGCGGTCTGACAGGAAGTGACCACAGATTACACAATTCAGTTGAAAATCAGGAGTCTCAGAACCTTTTCTGACAAACACATTTTACTAAAAGGCATCACTTCACTGAGGTAGGATTTCAGCTGGGATGGGAGGTGAAGGCAGGTTGGTTATGCAGTTGCAGGTTAGATGTGAATACAGTACCTTATCAATTAACAACTGTAGTGTGTTAAAACCCATTACATTTGTTGAGATAGCCTGAAATTTTTTGATGTATGGTTGTTCATCAATCTCTCACTCAGTAATGCCCTTAAAATCTCATTTTTCCTTTTTTAAAATAATTGTTATTCAAGTTTACAAAGATAAAAAAACTAATACAAATGAAGAAAATGATAAAAAGTAAAAAAGAAGTCTCATTCTTCCAAAATGGTCACTTTGAGATCAGCAACAGCGTCTTGGGAAATTGAAGTGATTTGATATTATTTTGTCCTTTTAAGTCCTGATGTCAAACCTGTGTCCATTAAGTTTTTTGTGCAAAGTTTGTTCTGTTTTTCCTAGGTAGAATCCAGTGGGGGCATTGCTGGCAGATGATGGCATATATCACAGAAGAAAAGCATGTGAAGGTGCCTATAATCTTGTGTATGTTGGGGCCTGTGATGATGCTGTTGGTGTCGATATGGGGGCAAAGTAGAAGTCAGGGTTTGTGCATCCGTCAAGCCACTCCATGCAACTGATGAAGTGAGTTGCAGCTCACAAAAGATTATGCCTTTTAATAAAATTACTCAGACTCCTGATTTTTTGCTACCACAGACTACTATGGCTCTCCTCCCACAATGCCTACAATTCAGGTGAGTAGCCATATGAAATGCAGCCACTAGAGGGGACCAGTAAGCTGCAGAATTCTTAATCTACACAAATTCTTTTTAGGAAAATAATAATAATTTAATAATAAGTTATTAAACTTGCATGCTGTCTGACTCTCAAAGACTGTGGGTGGCACACAACAATTAAAGAAATTACAATAATTTAATAAAATATAAGAAATAAAGATAACCTATTTCAAGCGTGATGAAGTGAGGAGTCTCCCTCCCCAAAGGCCTGGGTGAAGAGCCAGGTCTTCACAGCGCTTGTAAGCAACAGCAGAATGGGGGCCATCCAGATCTCAGGAGGAACCTCATTCCAGAGGGCAGGTGCTACTACAGAGAAGGTGCGCTTTTCAAACTACTTGCAGTGGCAAACCCCTGCCAAACATCCCTTGATCACTTTGGGATTCATCTTGGCCCATTGTTGGGTGTAGAGGGTAGGGAAAATGACCTTGATGGAAATATGCAAGAACCCTTACCTAGGCAAAATGGACTGAAGCATTTTTTAAAGTCCAGAGAAAAGAGAGAACATTTGCATGTAGTTCAGATAGATGCCTCTCTAATTTACTGGAGAAGGAGGAGGAGGAGGAGGGGGGGACAGCACAACGACTTGTGAGATTTTGTTATTATAGCCAATCTGCATAAAAGTAGTTTTAGCTTTCGTGGGGAGTTGAATCTGTGTTTGGTCAACCTAGTGGGGCTGACACTGGGAAAGCACGTTCATTTGGAAAACTTATGAATGCCAGTGGATGGAGCTGTTGGTTTCTATTGGCTCCTGCCTGGATTGAGACATCTTATGCTGTTTATCTGTTAAATGCACATTTGCCCGCCCATGCAGATTATCTGGCAAATAGTCAGGGATAGATTGGCTCCTGAGTCTCATCTATCCCTCCTCCCTACCTAGTAAGATATAACAAGGGCAAGGCATAATGAGAATTGTATTTTAACTGCTGTAAGCCACCTCAAGCGTCAGACAGACAGAACAGTGCAGAGACTCGAGTTCCAATGTGATATCGTGATTGAGATGTTGGATAGGTTCGGTGCCACCCTCAGTCATAGAAGCTTGTTGTGATCAGGCTAGGGTGGTTGCTGCCTCTCCACTCAACCTACCTGACGAGATTGTTACTGTGGGATAAGTTTGGAAGGAATGCTATGTATACTACTATAGGCATTGCCTAATGCAAAACATTAGGACTTTTTCAGATAAATATTTGGGATCAATTTAACTTATAATGCAAGAAGGTGTATTTATATTTTCTGTACTTTGAACTGAATTTTACTTCTGTTTGCCTCAAAATTTGTCTGGATCCCTTCCAAACTGGATAGGTTTTTAAAAAATTAGCACATTCTTTCATCCTGCCTTCCATCATGAGATCATTCCCATTTAGGCATCCTATATTTTTCACCACTTCTTTCATCCTGTTTCAGTCCACAAAAACATCCATAAAGGAGAAAAGGGCAGCTTAAGTTGTGCAATTTATTATTAGTGCTAATAGGTCTCTACTGGCAAGTAGCTAGAGTTTCCTTGAATTTAACTTCTTGACACATTTCGGATTTTTATTTTGACCCTGGAAAAATATTCACATTTACAGAGAATAACAGATACAAGGTAACATTTTTCCTTACAAAAACTAGGTTACTATTTTTGCCAAAACATTCCTAAACAATTGGCCCCCAGGCAATATACATCAGAAGGAGGGCTGTCACTTTGCATTATGGCTTACACCTCATAAACAAAATTTACATAAGTCTTGCTTAGAACTTTGGATTGTTAAGACTTCTTTAGCAAAGATGGGGCTTTTTAGTTCTCCTACAACACTGCTTACGCAATTTCCTGTCATGAATTGAAGTAACATCTCAAGATCCTTTGTTGTTCATGAGGAACATGATTGCCCTTGAAGCAGAGGGCTTAGCTGTATTACCAAGCTTTAGCAATTAAGTTATTAAGATAAACCAAAATTAGATGCAGGATTGCTTCAAATGTCATATGCTAAGTACATGCATTTACAATAGAGTCAAAATTCAGGTGAACAGGATATTTTTATTACAGATATCAGATTGTTCCAATTATCAGTTACTCTGGAAAATGTATCCTTGGATAACAGTAGTTCAATATGCATCAATGAAACTTTTCAGTTTCATAATCTCTACAGAAAGGAGGGGTGTGTGCGTGTCTGTGACCATGGCTTCTGGAAATGCTAGAGGAGACGGTCAAAGCAAAGTGATGCAGAGGCTTCACAAAATAGCCCCCCAGATTGCTTTGCTTGATGTATTGTTGAAGCAAAGCGTTCTTTCAAAGCTTGTACAATCCTTGCATTTATTCCTTTTCCAGATATTCATTGACAAGAGTGTATCCAATAAAAAAGTTATATAACTGAAAGGAGGGAAACAAAGAAAACAAGTGGTACAAATACATCCTATTAGCCAAATGGAAAATTAATAGTAGGAAAATATTAGACAAGAATATCTTCGTGGCAACTAAATATTTGAGTCAAATTAAAACTGCAGTAGAGAAGTTTTTATTTCATATATACATGAAATAAATGCACGTTTTGATAGGAATTCAATTTGTTTTCAAGGCTCAGTGTAGTGAAGCAAACCACTGAATAGAATTCCCGGAGCATCAAGAACATATTGCAAGCATCCCAAAATGACAAGTGCCCAATTCAACAGGATGTTATTGAGAAAATTGGATTATGACAAATCTAAAAAATTATGATGCCATTTAATAAAACTTGCATTGCAATCCTTTGATGGTAAAATGGATTTATCTGACCCATTTCTTCCTTTACATTATGGCATATAATTGGTTTCAGAAATGACATTGTGGAACATGGCATTTATTTTTCTGAAAGACAGCTGAATCTTCAAAATATTTCAAAATATTCTCTAGAGCAGTGTTTCTCAATCTTGGCAACTTTAAGATGCATGGATGTCAACTCCCAGAATTCCCCAGCCAGCATTCTGGGAGTTGAAGTCCACACATCTGAAGTTGTCAAGGTTGAGAAACACTGCTCTAGAGGGAGATTTTCCCCCAGCTGCAGATGGATTAAATATTGTTGTTTTTTTTTAAGACAGGAAAAGAAAATGCTTCTAGAATCTAAGCCAAAATGAATATATGCAGTACAAAGCAATACTTGAACATCATCTAGCAACATTTGGATCCTCTGAACCAGTCTCAGATATTTTGACCAGCATATGGAGTTTTCAGCATCTACTGCCCTCCCCATTAATTTCAGTGTCAGAGATGTTGTGGTGAATGGAAATGCTGTTTCACGCACAAGGACTCGCCCTGTTCATTAAGCAAGAATTCTCAGGACCAGGTTGGGTGAGGTTTCCTCCTACAAGCTGTTGCAATGCTCATTTCTGGAACATGCACAAACCTCAGAGACCAGTTTTGTCCAGAAATGCCTTCTCCATTCCTGGTATGTCTGAACCAGAGAAGATCCAACCCTTCCCATATTCTTAGAAATACAAGCATCAAAGTGACTGATGTGGTGAGACAGTTTGCTGAGAAAGGTATTCCTCTGTCTCTGACAGTTCAACAGGAAATGAGGATGCAGTTAGAGCTTCTTGTGACCCATACACAAACTCTTCCTCCAGCCAAACAAAAGTGTGTCCTATTGCTTCTTAGCAGGTGGGGAAGGGAGAATGGGTGGAGTGATTGGTGTTGGAGGGAGAAGCTCATACATCATGCTAGGATCTCATTATAATCTTATGGCAGACATCTCATTTTATACAGAGAATAAAGTAACATAAAATTACTTTCAATTTTTTTATTGCAACATGGGCTTTGGTGGGCCTTTGCTACCATGACTGCAATATAAGCATATTGTTTTTTAATTTGATTTTAATTTTTTAAAAGCATAAAATCTGATCCTATGAAGCCTAGAAGGCATCTGGGCTGAGGAACATTGTATGAAAATGACAATGCTGCATCTTCTGCTGCTGCTCATTTGCTGTCTTCTTAGCACTCTTTCAAAACATGCTTACAGTTTTGTCACAACTGTCTGGACAGCAGCAAATTAGCTAACGTCAAACTCAGTAGATGGTAGAGACAGGCCTGCTTTTGATTCGTATTTACCCTCGTGGTGTTCATTTGTTTTTATTAAAGCTAATTTCATTCATAAAGTATTACAAGGAGTGCATTGCTTCACTAAAAGTTGTCAAACAGTGGAGTCAGCACAACTTAACAGTGGCATTTAGCAGAGTTTTCTGCGCTGAGGCTGGGCTCCTGTTATAGTTCATCTGCAAAGCTTAGAGGACTAAATTTTCAAGCATAGCCAAAGTGCCAGGGTTCCAGAACAACAGCTCAAAATATCACTGTTGTCAGTTGTAGCACTGGAGACACGGCCTTTAAAATACCGTAGATAGCAAAAACAGAACAAGTGCCTGAATTAACCTAGGAGGTTGTCATCATACATACAATGAAAGGGTAAGTGAAATATATATTGCTGCAGTTCCTTTTTGCCCCTTATTGTTACAGAACGTTTTCTGCACAATTGACTAAACAGGAAAAATCTGATGTTACTTTCACAGCCTTCAGAGTTAACTTTGAAAGAAACTCTGTTCATTTATTTTAAAGAAGTGATACAGCCTTGTCAAAAGATCACTGAGGAAGACACGGATAGTTGAAATGCATTGGGGAAATGTGCATATTAATATGTTATACATTATAATTACATCAATTGTTACAGAAGTTTTAGAACATGGTCTGTCTTAGCTATTATTGGTTTATAATGTTGTTCATTTGCTTATTTATTATATCTGTAAATGTATTATTTGTTATTTATCTATTCCTATATAGTGGTCTTAGTGCTTATATTGTATTCCTTTTACCTTTTTTTACACATACACACACCCCTTTTTTCTAAAGGGGGACTATTTTTTTTAGACTAGGATTGTACTGGCACTTCCATAGTTTTTTTTTGTTGGCTTTTCTAGTTATTTACTCTTTGAGGGAAAACAGATATTATGTTGGAATTTTGAAAATGATAAAGAAGTTTAAAATTAAATCCTTTGTCTCTTGACCTTAAGTATTTTGAAACTTAGTGAAGTCATGCCTTCTCTAAATGGTTAGGCTGGAGGAAGCTGGGGTAAATCTGTGATATCTCTATATCCCCCCTATAGTGGGACTCTCTGGGTCTTTTGAAACCAATTTTCTAGAAGGGCCTGTAGAAACCTGTGCTGGCAACTGACCCTTCCCTGCTAGGACACATTTTCTAGGGAGTGCCTACCAGCCAGCTGTCAAGCAGAACTGAACTTGCCCTGTGTTTGTATCTAATGCATCTTTGATGTTACGACATGCTTCCGGGACTTTTCCTGAGGTAGAAGCTCTCTAAAACCCATCCTGGGGGAAATGTTAATGAGCAAGGCTTCTCAACACTGTTCGGTATAAAAAATGGACGCAGCTTTTTCCCTTACAACATTAGGCAGTTCTGTTGCTCACTCACACAAATGTGTGGCCCATTTTGGACTGTGCTGGAAAAGATGCCTGCTCTTCCAGTGAGGCAAAGCACCTTAAGCAGAAAGTTCAGTGCATCATGCATGTGTCTTCTTAAAATTCATACAAGAACCCAATAAGAGTCCAGTTGGTGGACTTGACAGCTGAAATGGATGACCTCTAGTAGCTACCAATGAACTCACAAGCTAGCTGACTATGCTTTATCTGCAGGCCCCAATAAGATCTAAGCACCTATAACCTCTTGATGGTCCAATTTCATGAAACGAGGGAGGTCTGAAGCCAAGAAACACTATTTTTACATCATGGCATCTATTTTCTGGAAAGTCTCCCCCTAGAAGCCAGGCTGACCCCCTCCATGATGTCCTTCCAGAATGTTGTGAAAACCGTATTCTTCCAGACAGCCTTAGTGAATGATTGTTTACCATCCAAACTGGATTTCACTAGCTTGTTTAGTACTATTGTGTATTATTTATTGCACCTTAGGTTTAGTTTGATTTGTTGTTGTTGTTGTTGTAGAAGTTTTATTGTGTTATATATTGTTGTGACTTGATTGCAATTCATCAGCATAAATAGTAATAGGGCTATCAGAGCTGGATTACAGGAATCCACTAGATGGCAGCAAAGAGACAGAGAATAACTCTAAACTCTCATTGCCACCATATGTGGATCTTGTAGCCTAGATCTAGTAGTCCTCACCTGTCCTCTTAATATATCTGGTCTGTCTAAATAAACCCAGATATTTCCTGGTGGGAAACTGCCAGATAATTTGGGATTTACCCTTTTCACCTACTACATGAAGGAGAAAATAAGATCCAGCAGAAAGCTTCCTTCTCTGTTATCAAGTGGGAGTCTGACTGAGTCCCTATGTTGAATATATGGTGCTTGGGTTGAGCTTAGATTCTAGATTGTTTTAGGTACAGTAACATACTTGTTGTTGCCAGTTTGAGCCAGTTCATCAGAGAGGACAGCATCTTACACTTGATAATTTTTTAATTTTTTTTTAGAACTTGGGAAGTTTTTGTTTTGTATGTAAGTAGTTGGTTGATGTTTGCAGGTGATTTTTTTTTTTTGAGTTAGCAGATGATAGAATGGTAGGCATTATCTAGGCCTCTAGAATGTTTCCAAGTGTGACTCATTGAAAAATTACAGGAATTGGCTATCCAGTAATAGCCTTAATGAGAAATTACAATAATGTTCAGGTGGATATGAATATGCCTCATACAATGGCATTGTGGTTAATTTGTTTCTATATTCACCCAAAAGGAAGACAAGTTTTTTCAAATCATTATCTCTGAAATTGAGGAGACGGCTTTCTTACATTCATAAGATTAGATGCAGACGCTGTTTAGAGGGTGGCAGGTGCTACTGAAAGAGAGAAGCCTCTTCCACAGGGCTATTTTTATCTCCCAAATCCTTCCTGAGTTCTGCAATTGTTCTCACCGTATTGCAATACTTGCTGAGCTGCAAACTGCACTTATGTTGACCAGCATTTCCTCCAGCTGACAGCTAGGGACATACATAATTTGGCAGATAATCTGTGTCCCAGCCCTGCCCTAACTTGGTTCAACATATGTTTTCACAGTGATTGAAAAAAAAGGATGGGCCAACCATGAGGAGAGCTGCAAACCCATCTCCCTGCTTTATAGGAAGAAGAGCCATGAAAGAGGTTGGTGGTACCATGGTGTCATAACTTCAGTGGGGAGAAGGGGGAACCGGGTAGCTGGGAGGTGGGAGAAAACAAGAGCACCAAACTGAAAACTGCCCACTTCTAGGCTTCTACAGTAGAGCTGCAGCGTTTGTGATGATTCCTCTTCCATGTGACTGACCTGCAAATTATTAGTTCTGGAACAACAATGGTGACAATGTGAGATCACACAGGTGTGTGGAGCTGATCTAGGATCAAGCAATGTCAAATATGGAGGGATCTAAGCGTGGGAACTCAAAAATAGGTGTGGAATCCATGGATGGATGAACCTCCACTAGCACTGGACTTACTTCCTGTTTTGTCAAGAGTCCTCTCAGTGGGGTAGAAGTGAGGGCATGTCAGGCCCAGCCCAAGAACAAAGATGAAACAGTCCAGTTGAGTACAGTCCCTTTATTTGCTTACACCTTATAGACAGAATCTTGCCAAACTAAATCTATACTACAGCAACTAGTGGATATACCATGGGGGATTCTAGGGAGTGGCTATCCTGAATGTCTTATTCTTCCCATGTTCCCCACTCCCTGGACTGTGTTGTCTTTTGTCTCCTTTCCCCTGCTGGAATGCAGCCCCTTCTTCCTGATAGCCCTGATCTCCCACAGGGCAATGCTTTCTTTGTCTCCTGGTAGACATTCACCCCTGCCCAGGAAGAAGAGTAATAGTTCCTCTTCTTTTCTTTTCTTTTCTTTTCTTTTCTTTTCTTTTCTTTTCTTTTCTTTTCTTTTCTTTTCTTTTCTTTTCTTTTCTTTTCTTTTCTTTTCTTTTCTTTTCTTTTCTTGCCTATACAGTTACACCCTTCCCTTAAACTCATCTCCCTTCCATTCTGGTTCCCATTTTCTCTTTCTTACCCTCACACCATTTCCACCCTGTTTTTTTTCTCTGCTGTTTCTGCTGGAGAACAGCAGTGGGATTTCTGCATACTTGTGCCTTTGTATGTGTAAGAGAGAATGATTGTGATGCAAATGAATAAGGGGGATCTGTTAATTTTATAAACACGGGTTTCTGATCATACAGGTAATTATTTTTAATCAGTAGTGATTAGTTGAACAATCATTCAAAAATAATGTTCTTTGTCCTGCTTTGCCCTTTTGGGCACACACATATAGAAGTGTGTCACACAGACAAATTGATTGGGAAGGAAAGAATCTCCAGGAATGGCTTCATCTGTAGCTGGCAAAATTTTGGTTGACAAAGGGGCAAGGCTACACATTGTATCTAGGAGACCAGCTACAAAAAAACTTACAGGAAATGGATTATCTGGATCCTTTTCACTCAAGATTCAGGCCTGATTGTGGGACAGAAATGGCATTGGTCACTCTGGTGGATGACCTTACTCAAGACCTCAGTAGGGGGGAGTGCACCCTTCCTAGTCATTCTGACCTGTCATGGCATTTGGTACTATCAACCATGGTATCCCTGGACAGTTTGTGTGGTTTGGGGGCAGAGGGCACTACCCCTACTTGAGTGAACTATTCTAGGCAGTGGTCCTGGGTGAGAAGGGCTTGAGCCAGCTGACCCAATCTGGAGTACTGCAGGATTCAGCCCTCTCACCCATGTTATTTAACATCTACCTGAAACCACTGGGAGAGGACATATGTCAGTTTGAGGTGAGGTGTCACTAGTATGCTGATAACACCGTTATAACTTCCATGTTTTGGAAGCCCTGAATCAGTGTCTGGAGGCTGTGAGGACCTCAGTGGGGTGAAAATAAGCTTAGAAACAAGCTTTCCCTCCAAAACAGAACTGCTGGTCATCAGGAAATAACTGGGCACCCCAAAAACACAAGTGCTAGTGGTTATTCTGGACAAGTGCTCCTCTGAAAGAGGTGGTCTGTGTCCTCCTGAACTCTCAGCTCCTGCAGCATGTGGGAGCTATGGCCAAGGTGAACTTCAACCAGCTTCATCTGGTGTGCCATTTACAGCTTTACCTGGTCCAGGATGCCTTGGCAACAGTAACTCGTACCTTGATCACTACAAGGTTGGGCTATTGCAACACACTCTACATGAGGGAACCTTTGGAGATAATCCTAAAACTGCAGCTGGTACAAATAATAGTAACTAGATTGTTGGTGGGATAACCATGCACCTGTAGAATAACCCTTCTTTTAAACTTATTGCATCGGTTACCAATGGGCTTCAAGGCACAATTCAAAGTGCTGATTATTACTTTTGAAGCCCTCCATGAAGCGGCATTGAAATACATCAGGTACTGCCTTGCCTGAATTGAAGCTGCCTGTCTGATTTAGTCACTGAGAGAGGGTGTGTTGAGAATCTTCCTTCTTCGCAAGGTACATGGAATGTAGACAAAACAAACCTTCTCTAGGCAGTCCTACTTTATGGAATTCTCTCCGCTTGGAGGCATATATGGTGGCATAATCTTTCTTTCTTTTGGGAAGCAAATGAGGATAATGCTATTCCCTGGCTTTTGGCCCAAGCTTGTTGTTGACACCATCAAGGAATTTGTTAGGAATATGGACTTCCGGGGAAGACATGGCAAACTGAAGATGGTTCCACTGTAAGTGAAGCTGATGACTGTGGTGGAATGAAGAGCTGGTGAATGGACCGACTTTTCATGATTCCCCTCCAGACAAGAAAAGGACTGGAATTGTCCAAAAGTGCTGCAGACAGTTGCTCCTCCTTGTGAGGAGACTGTAAAACAGCGGTCTCCGGCAGGTTAAGAACTCTGGGAGATGAAGGAATGACATTGTAGCCAAAACTGTGGTTCAGTGCCTTCAAATGGATACTGGGCTCACATACTTCCTTTTTAATCACTTTTGGAAATTGCTTATTAACTGCTTTTCATAATGGCAAGTTTTACTATACTGGGTAAGTTTCCTTCAATCCTTAGTGAAATAAGTTTTATACAAGTTTAGGGACTTAAAAAATTCTTTCTTGGAACAATGGCAAAAGGGTGATTATAATGTTGATTTTGGAAAATTACAAATGGACTAAGGGTCCAGATAGATTTGAAATAAGATTTTGAAATTAATTATAAGAATCCTTCCCATTGGAAAATGCTGTTGTTCTGAATACAATATAAATACAATTTCAAGAGTGGAATTACCATCAGCCACCTCCTCTACATGGATGACATCAAGCTGTATGCTAAGAGTGAACGAGACATCGACTCAGTGATCCACCTGACACAGATCTACAGTGAGGACATGGGATGTCATTCAGACTGGAGAAGTGTGGCTGGATGGTAGTGAAGAGAGGGAAGATAGTTAAGATTGATGGGGTGGAACTACCAGCGGGCCACTTAGTAGACATACAGACCAGCTGCAAGTATCTTGGTATCCCACAGTCACATGGGAACCATGATGAGCAAGCAAGGAAGACAGCAACATCCAAGTACCACCAAAGGATAAGACAGGTCCTGAAGAGCCAGCTCAATGGGAAGAACAAGATCCATGCTCTCAATACATACGACCTGCCAGTCATCAGATATCCTGCCAGGATAGTGAGCCAGCCAAAGGAGGACATGGAGGCTGCCGATGTGAAGACCTGGAAGCTCCTCATAATATATGGAGGTTTCTACCCCGAGTCCAATACCCAGAGACTGTACACCAGCTGGAAAGGGGGCGAGCGGGGTCTGAAGAGCGTCAAGGCCACTGTCCTGGACAAAACCCAGAGCATGAAGGAGTACATCAGTAAGATGGCACCTAAACATGAGCTGCTGAGAGAATGTCTGAGGCAGCAGCAGACATGGGAGGAAGTTCAAGCAGAGGAAAGTGGTCCCAGTGGCAAGACAAAACCCTGCATGGGATGTACCACTGACAGCTAGCTGACATTGGGAAGTCCTACCAGTGGCTGGAAAGGGCTGGACTAAAAGAAAGCACAGAGACACTGATCGTAGCAGCACAAGAACAGGCACTAAGCACCAAATCCATAGAAGCAGAGTCTACCATACTAGACAGGACCTAATGTGCAGACTGTACAGAGAGCCTCAGAGACAGTCCAACACACAATGGCATGGTGTAAGATGCAGGCAGGAACAGCATATACTGATGGTAAGCTGCGAGAATGGCTCCAACAGATCCCAGGAACAACATTAGTGCTCTCTGTCCAGAAGAGTGCAGTGCTAGGAACAGCTAAGATCCTGCACAGAACCTTCAAACTCTCAGGCCTCTGGTAGAGGACCTGAGATTGAGGAAGACACATAGCGCCCATAGGGGTGAGAGGGTATATATGTTTGTATTTATGTATGTGTATGTGTATGTGTGTATATTGTGTATGTCTGTGTGTGTATTAATAATAAGATGGGATTTCGAAGGTTGGACACAGGAGGGAACCAGGAGGAACTCAAGATTACAATTAAAGGAGAAGAGCATTTAAATTTGACCTACTAATACAGATGGAGCAAAATACTTTAACATTGGATGTATTGAAAGATATTTGTGAATGATGGACCCAGAAGTTAATTTTAAGAGTGTTTGCCTCTATAGATAGACTGTGTTTGGAAGATGATATGGAAGAGAAATAAGCTTTACCAGATAGAACTGAGACTGATCTGAAAGTGGATTCAAAAACGATGGGTTATGGGAATGATGTGGAAGAAAATGCTATATTGGACATACAAATGAAACCAGTTGATGTCTTACCAAATCAAAAGAGTGACCTGGATAACTTTTATATTGGATTTACAAAAGAGACTTGTTAAAGTTTGAAGAGTTTTGTGAGAATGGTCAAAGAAAAAATGAGAAGAAATCAAGTGCTAGGATATTATTTGAGGGGACTAAGGATCAAGATTGTTAAGGGGAAAGAATATAAAATGATCAAGATGGTTAAAAGTAAAGGGAAGGAATATAAAGTGGGCTTATTTGATCAAGGTTAAAGTAGATATGTTATTATCTCTGGTAATCCTTAATGTGTAAGAGTTGCAGCATTCATCGCTGAATAAAGGCTCATACGAAAGCAATTTACTCAGGTGTAATGCAGATGGTTACAAACAAAGCCAGGGTTGACTTGGAACAGGTTACATAGCATTTTATAGTATCCCTGTTCCCGTGCTTAGCAAGTCCTGCTTGTTGACCGCCCCTGCCTGCCTTTGCCCATCCTTGCCTCACCCCTCATTCCCAGCTCTCCCCTCCTTGGTCCGATGGCAGGTTCAGCCAGGGTCCTTTGTTTTCGGCTGTCTTGCTTCCAAGGCGGATCCCGTGAGGCTGACTCACGATTGCACTTGATGGGCGGTTGAGTGTGGCTTGAGCTGCGGAGTTTTTTGTTTCTATTGTTGGCTGCTTGCCTGCAGTGGCTGGGGGAAGTCCCGCTTGTTTCAAAGTAATTGAATCCTGCTGCGGGCTGATTGCCGACACCTGTTGGCAGTTTACTTGCGGTTAGTGCTTCCTCTTTCGATTGCCTGCGCCTGAGGCAAGGAAGCTGACCAGGCGCGTCTGAACTTAGCTAGGCGGAATGGCGGCTAGCTTGCATGGCGTATGTTGAACCAGGCTGAACCTGACATAATGGACTTTTGCTGACATCAGGACTGAAACGATGAGGTTTTATGGATCTGTTTATAGATAAGAGATGGGATATGGGAAGAAGAGATCCTTTGTTGTAGTTTAAGAGAAGGTGATAGGTTATTAACATTGTTTTTACTTGTGATAAAGGGGGAAGTCACTCCTTTATATATTTCTTTTCTTTTTCTTTACTATATTCTTATTCTGTTGTCCAAAAGCCAGAACAGGTTAAGTTTTGTTAATAAACATAGTAATAATAAATATATATAATGTTTTCTTCCTTCTTTTCCTCTGGGGAGAGCTACATTCACATTCACCTTTTAGATGAATATATTATTAGACAGCATCTGCTACCCAGTAGTGTTATGTCTCCCCTGTGAGACCTTCCGGTACTGCTGGCTGAATTGATGTCGGATCGTGGAACGGTCATCTACATTTTATCTGCTTATGATGTATTTCTGCCATCAGCAGACAATGTTGAACCTGAAACCAATGCAGTTTTATTTTGACTGACAAAGGGATAAAGAAGAACTGGAAGGCAAATGTCACATTTATGAAGATGAAAGAAATAACACATAATGAAAAATTAAAACTATTAAGACTTGGTCTTAACTCATTAAATGAAATTAAAATAAAATAATCTTCCCAAGGAAATAATGTATATACAAATGAATGTGCATTGTTGTTGGCCTCACGGGGTTAACCGGATAGGAATCAGAACCAGATGAGCTAGTTCTATTTTGTTGTAAAGCTACATTGACAGAATTTTGCAAGTCTGAAAGTACAATTCCACCCTGCCCCCGGTCTCTTTTACAGCCTGAGAAACTAGAGAGGGTCTCTTCCGAGCCTCTTGCCTTGCCCACTATCCAGCTGCAGGCTATGCTGTCTCTTATCTGACCATTCCCTTGGCAGCATCTCTTCACCCAGTCTCCCAAGGTCTTTCCCACATACCATTACAATTGTGGAGATCAGTGAAAATTCATAAAGAAGACCAGTGTCCTTTTTCTTCTTAATATATTCCATGTGTTAATGGGTGATGGTCAATTCCTTTGTGGGGATCTTCTCTGGGAATTGTGCATGCTTTCAGCCTATCTCCACTCTGACTGCAGACAGGTGCTCCTTCCTAGACACACCTCCCCCTTGTAGGTAGTTACAATATAAATATAGATAAATCCAATACAAAATAGAAAAGTAGACAAAAAACAAAATCAGGCCAAGAACGTGAATACTTTTTTATTTCTGTGACATGTTTATAATATAAGGAGAGTTTGAGAATATTAGAGAATAGTTTTGCTGTATATGAATAAAGATGTTGGCTAGAACTGCTCTGTACTTTAATTATGCCAAATAGTACAGCAGAAACAGCCAGGAAGATAGAACCCAGCTATAATAGTTTATAAAGTACAGTGTATGTCTACATGTGATGAATGAACCCAGCCATGTAATCATCTTATTCATTTCTCAGATTTATATCTTGCCTTTTCTCTAGGAGCTCAAGACAATGTACTTATCCTCTGTTCCAATTATACCCCTACAATAACAGTCTTGTGAGGTAGGCTGGGATATGACACAGCATTTGCTTGAAAATCACCCTATGATCTTCCACGGTTGAGTACGGGCTTGAACCTGGGTGCCCCCAAGCCTCATCTAACCCACTAATTGCACCACACCATGGCTTTGTTAACAAACCACAACTAAGTACATTCAGGATTGACCTCACCACTAAGCAGAATAAAGCAGCTGTGTTATGCAGCAGACTGAGTTGTGGGATGAACACTTAAGGTGACCTTGGCTGATTTTTAAAAAGCTAAGCAGCTCAGATCTAGTGAATGTCTAGATGAGATATCCTTAGGAAATCCTAGGAGTCTTGGCTAGATTGGGAAATTTTAAAAAGGCTGAAAGAAAGCATTGACAAACTACTTCTGTGCAGTTAAGGAAAGCTATGTGGGCAGGTCCCTTGGTCATCGGGAGTCAGAGCAGACTTAGCTTTTCCTTCATTGCCTTCCATCCCAACTTGTCCCAGAGCAGGTGCTTCTCTGTACCTCAACCACAGTTCTTTGGCATAGTTTGTTGCCCTGACAGACTATATTTGTATTGCTCTGGGAAGGTCTTCTGGGAAATGTCCTGACAAGCGTCTGCTGCCCAGGCAGCTGCTGTGGTCACTTCATAAGGTCTTCAGCATCAGGCTTCTTGGAGGGATTGCTAGAACTTAGTGGTGCTGTCGTGCTGAGTTCAATGGGAGGTTGTATGCAAAAAGTGGTGAACCTCTTTCTTTCTTTAGCTCTATCTGTCATCATCTATCTATCTCCATCCATCCATCCATCTCAGGTTAGGCATTGCCCAACTCCAACTGACTCTGGGCAGCTCACAATATAATACCATAAAAACCAACAAATCAAAACTAGATGGAATCTGGTTGCTCTATACAGACAAAACCAAAAATAACAAAGACATACCCAACAAGGAGCCTCATCCTATCTCAGCCCAAGGCTTGGGAGAACAACCAAGTCTTCAAGGCATTACAAAACACCAGCAGAGTGGGAGCCGCATGGATTTCAGGGGGAACCTCATTCCAGAAGGCAGGCACTATGACAAAGAAGGCACCTTTCCCAAGTTCCAATAGATGACAGTGTTTAATTGAAAGGACCTGGACCACCTACCCTGTGGCATTTACTGGCTGGGCAGAAACTATGGGAGATAGGTGGTCCCTCAAATAACCAGGCCCTATGCCATGTAGAGCTCTGTAGGTGATGACCAGGACCTTGAATCACACCCCGGAAGCATACTGGTAACCAGTTCAGCTTATGGAGCAGAAGCATCACATAGGCATGCTGACTGTGAGTCCTTATGAGTCTTTGTCTACCTATGTCAATGCAGTAGTTGTACAGGCACTTGGACTTTGTCAACAGAGAGCTTAGCTAAGTGTGTGTATGTGAGAGACAGAGAGAAAGAAAGTGCCTCCCCTCTCTGAGGGAGATGCTGCCACCTACTACTGAAAAGGAAGAGTATTAGACCAAGACAGACACTGAGTTCATAAACTGCATTAGCCGTAACATGGATGGATGAATGAATGGATGGATGGGTGTATTTATTTCATTCATTCATTTGTTCATTCCTTACCTGAGCTTTTATGACACTGTAATCAAAACACCTCTGAGTAACTTATATATCCCCAAGAACAGTAACTGGGTTATAAACAAGCCAAAGAAAACCATGTCCTCTGCCATGACACAACTGCCTCAGGGGAGCATTTCACCAACTGTTTCATCTCTAAAGGCTCCCTGGAAAAGACAGGTCTTATGGCCTTCAGAACATTAGTAGGAAGGGGGCCAGCCTTATTTCAAGCTTAGCTTTGTTTACTCATTGTTTATCTATCAGTCATTTATGGCTACAGGGGTAGGTATGATTGTGGGCTAGTGACCTCTTTGGACATGTTTATCTCATGAATGTTCCAACATGAAAGGCTGTCTTGGGAAACTTGCCTCTTTGCAAAAGGCTGCCATGTTGGACAAACACCCATTTATTAGAAGGTTGAATTCCCCATTCCTGATGGACTCTAACCTCCCATTTGGGGCCCCCAAACCACTTGTGCATATACATATGATGCTAGAGCCTGGCGTTCTACTCTGTAACTTCCTTTTGTTTGTTCGTTTGTTAAACAATCTTAAAATAAAAATTAGGTGGAAAAGATAGCCTTTCCTAGGAGGTCCCTAGGAGCACTAAGAGTAAACCACGACATTATATGGTAGCTTGTTCAACAAATAGCAGTTAAATGAAAATGGCTTGATGTGGTATATGAACTGAGCACCCAGATGTAGAAAACACAGGAGACATCCACTTGCTTTGTTCTAAGCTGGAGCAGTTCTTCTCCTTTCCTTGTTTATCTATTTGAGCTGTTTTGGCCAAATGCCTCCTTTGTTGGAGCGAAGTAAAGAATTGTTGTTTGCTGGATGTCTCTACCCATTACCCACCTTCCCTGCCCCCCTGCCCCTTCCCCCACTTAGGAAGTTGCAACAATGTGCTCCAATTTTAAAGGGGGTGAGAGGGAGGCTGTTTAGACAAATTCCATTTTGTTCTCTTTTCCCGTCACCAGACTTCTCACCTGCAAGGACACTGCGTGCTTGACAATAGCCAGAGATATAATAGCTACATTTTACTATCTAAGCTGCATTCCGCCTGGGTAATTACCGTATATATAATATACATGACAAATTAGACTGATCATATCCCTGCCAAGTTATAAAGTGGCAGCATCAACAGTCAGTCATTTCCATGATGACATGGAAATCTTTTGGGGCAGTCACAGAAATGATTGCCAAAGGGTCAAACACACCCCATCCATATTAGTGGTGACCATGCTTAATGTGCCCATTGACCCTTCCCTTGGAACCTGTCAGATACCCTGTCTCACCTGACTTAATAAAATATTTTAGATGCTTCTAATTTTAAAAGGCAATGTAAAGAAAAGAGTTAGCCTTCAACATAGTTTTAATTCCAGAAATGTTTTTTGGTTTCAAAGATATTCTTGGCATGTTTGTAATGTTCATGGTGACTGTATGATTATGAGCCCTCTCACCTGCTTAGGAAAAAGACAGGATGTAGGTGACCATGGTGATGATAGTGTACCATTAACCATAGTTGGACTGCAAATCCACTAGAAGGCAGCAAAGAATTAGTTTCCTGCATCTTGTTGCTGTCATCTAGTGTAGTCCAGATTTTTGCAGCCCAGATTTAGTAGGCCTAGATGGTAGGCAACATTCTGGAGAAAAAGAAGATATTAGTATTTTGTGATTGGTCACACCCATCATGGCAGCCATTCTGGGAATAGTTAAGCCTGTAACAGACATTTTGTGAGAATGTTCATAACATTATCTCAATATTCCAAATATTCTCATCAGATAAAACAGACTGAAGATCCCATTCCATGCAATAACCATTTTCATTCATCAATATACCCATCATGGTATTTCTTTTTGAGGTAAGCAATGCAGTGCAAAGCATAGAAAGGGAGTAAGAAATAGTAAGCAAAAGAAATTGAAGACATGAGACTGAAGAAAAGAAAATTTAACTAAATGTTTTACACCACACACACTTATGAAGTAACCCATTCCCACTGCATTCAAGTTTATGTTTTTCCTAACATGTCCAACTCTCACTTCCATATAACAAAAAGGATACAAGTACAGTCTTATACACAGCCATATTGCTTCACTCAATAAACATTAATTCTTTGTAATGGACCACATACTACCCATGACCTTTCTGTCAGCATTTGCACATCTTAATATTTCTCCATCCATTTTCTCATCTTTAGTAAGATTTCTACCAAGTTGCACAAATTCATCTTGATTATGTGCCATCAAGTGGATACCAACTGAACCTTCTCCAGGATGATCTGTCCCCAGCCTGGCCCTTCAGGTCTTCAACAGTGCATTCATCGCTGCAGTAATCAAGCACAGCCACCTTCCTGCTGGTTGTCCTCTCTTCTTTCCTTCCACATTTCCCAGCATTATGGACTTCTCAAGAGAGCTGGATCTACGGTAATTTGGGTGGTTTAAAACATTTCAATAAATAAATATCTGAATGACTGCCTTGCTGTTGCTTAGCTTGTATGGTGTTTTCATGTTGCATTTCATTTGATTTTATTATATATGCTTTTATTCAAATTGTATCTTTTAAGGTGTTTTATTGTAAACTGCTCAAAGAGCTTTGGCTATTAGGCAGTTTAAAAAAACAAACACATAAACCAACAAATAAATAAATAAAGCCTGGTCATTTGTGCCTTGAATAAGAACTCTGGATTGATTTGTTCCATAATCCATTTGTTTGTTTTCTTGGCTTTCCGTGGTATTCTCAAAAGTCTTCTTTCGTACCGATATTCGAAAGTGTCAATACTCTTTGTATCTTGCTTCTTCAAAGTCCAGTTTTCCCTTCCACAGAGTATGACAGGGAAAATTATTGTCTGCATAGTTCTGATCTTTGTAGGCATGAACACATCGCAGCATCTGAATGTTGTTTCCTAAGACTGGTGCGGTCTAGGAAGAGGACCTTTTCTCCTGTGGCCCCCACTCTGTGGAACAACTTACTACCCGAGGTGCGGTGTGCCCCCACTCTCATGGCCTTCAGGAAGAGCATGAAATCTTGGCTATGCCAGGTGACCTGAGGGCTGGATGGGGGCTTGCACCAGTGGAATTGGCTTGTGGGATAATTGATTCTACCCCCCGTCATCTTGAATATTTTTAGTCTTTTTATGTATAGGATCTTTTTATATAGTCTGACTTTTTAACTAATTAATGTGGGTATTTATATTTTAATTGTTTTTGGGTTTTAATCTGTGAGCTGCCCAGAGTCACCCTCTGGGGGAGATGGGTGACATACAAATTTAATAAATAAACAAACAAACACACAAACAAATAAGACCTTCACTGTTACCCTGCCAAATGCTAATGATTGTTGGGTGCTGGTTCCTTTACTGTTGATCCTAGAAGGCAGAAGCTACACACCACTTTAATATCTTCATTGTCAACAAATGTATCTACTTGCTCTAATTTTTCACTGCTTACAGTATGAATAACTTGCAATTGTAGATTCCATTTCTCCTGTCAAACAGAACTACCTTGGTCTTTGATACATTCATTTTCAGATCCATACTCTTTGTTGGATCATACAATTTATCTAACATTTACTGCAAATCATTTGGATTCTCAGCCAAGAACAGTATCATCTGCATATGAAGATATACACGTTCAGGCCCCCAACCAATACATCTCTAAATGTTTCACATATCTTTACTTACTTCCTGCTCAATGTTGAATCATTCATTAAGTATTTCATTCAGTCTCATGTACACTTTACTTCCATCAGATACTGTTGTCATTGCATTCAGTAACCAACAAACTTTAACTCCATATTCATGCAAAACGATCCTTCGTTCAAGATCAATTGTACCCTTTCTCTAAATATGATTATGCTTTCTTTCTCAAATTCATACATTTCTCAGGGACTTGCTGAAGAGAAATCTGATCTGCACATCCCCTTCATGGCATACAGTAACATTGTTTTCCCCAAGTTTTGCTCATTGTTACCTCCTGTACACTTTCCATCAAAATCACTCGCATTTTCACTCTCTGTTTTAATCTTATCTATGTTTTGCTTTCTTTGGCTATAGTCTTTGCAATTAATTTTTTAAAAATACAGTATGTACCTCATACAATAGCTCTCTCTCATCCTCATTTTTACAGTAATTATTCTCTTACATGCATTTTTACCTATACACATCCTTTCATATGTATGAAAATCCTTTTGTATTTCCCATTAGCATAGTTACACATGCTTCTGCAACACTGTAACATAATTCTGTCCACTCTGTTCCAAGAAGTTTCTGTATCCTCTTTCCTCATGTCCATTTTTTAGTCGTTCTGCTGGAAGATTAATCTATGTTCTAATACTTTTTCCCACTGGAATTGCACTTGCTCTTTCTGTAATTGCTCTATTTTTGCTCTATTTTCTTTCATTTCTTTCCTCTTCTTCCACATCTACTTTTTCCCAAACTTGCTTTTGATACTATCAACTAATGCTTTTTTTTTTTTTACATTCAGAACTTCTCATCACTCTTATATCCTTCACAAATTTGCTCACTCTTTCAACACAATCAGTCATGCTTTTAGATTTAGATCCCTTCCTTTTCCCTTTGTACACCAAATAGGCTTGAACCCTGTATCTGAAAGAGATATTTTTCTAAGTAGATACTCACCAATCATCATTCTCATAGATACATTCTCTCTGAAGGGTTTAATTACTTTTTGTGTATTTTCTCATCTTGTTCCTACACATCCATTCATGTCCCTTAGCAGAATAACGTCTCACAGAATGTTGCACCATTTCCCCCAAATTTGTCTCTGGTTCTTCCATTATCATCATTCACTGAAGTGTAACATACAGCTATCATCAACTATGAATTCACATGCACCCACAACAATCTAAATGATACCAACTTCCCAAGCCATAATTTATGACATATTTTAGCCCTTTCATTCATAAGTCAACTTGCAGTTGTAGTCCCCACAAAATCAGACCACCATTCAGTTCTCTTACATCCTTTCCTTTTTCTTAGATTCATAGATCAGAAAATTCCTTCCTTCCTTCCTTCCTTCCTTCCTTCCTTCCTTCCTTCCTTCCTTCCTTCCTTCCTTCCTTCCTTCCTTCCTTCCTTCCTTCCTTCCTTCCATTACATTCCAGGTCATCATCTTCCATAAGCCATGGTCAGCATCAGATAGGCACATAGATATTGATCTTTGCCACCCATACTGCTTTGATCAAACAACATTTTCACATAACATTCTTTGATAAGACAGAGAAGTTGGAGAGACTAAGTTCTCATTCTGAGTTGTACCTGGGACAATGTGGCATTCCTTCTAACAATAAAGATAAGTACCTGTCAATTTGGACATGAAGCCCAGCTTTCTCCAAGCGTGCTCACACTAGTCTATGCAAGGTAATCTCTCTGATTTAGGGACTACCTTGCAATCCAGTATATTGTTGCTCATACCCCACCAAAAAGGAGGTCACACCAAATCCTACACCCATTTTATATTCTACTGTACATAATACAATACCCATTTATATTATTTATTTGGGAAAAATATGAACATTTGCAAATTGATTGAAAATTTATGCTTAATGTGATATCTAAAAACATAAATAACAGTACAATAGGTTTTTTGGGATGGAGATGCCTACCATTGTCTAAATAAGAATTAAATATGTTTCTTTCGTGGATTTTAATTGGTAGAAAATAATTTTGTTTCCTCAAGTGATTTTAATTTAATTACTAATTTCAAGTAATTAGTGGCTATTAACTATGAGACAGAAGCCAGAAACTAGGACTAATTTTGTGCAGAAGGCAAAAAAAAATATTTCTGTAGCTGGTTGGGATCTTGAAAAGTGTCCCTTGTTTTGGAGGGAATAATTAATTAAGTTTGGAAATAGAATCATTTGGCTATAGCTCCTCTTCAGTCCTGAATGAATTTAAGATGAATAGGTGTTACAGTCTCTGCCAATTTTGAACTGTGTATGTGCATATATTAAATTAATATTTATTTGAAATAGCCGACTCCAAATGCTCTTGTTTGATCATATGATAAGACTGTGATAATTTTCATAGCTCAAGATAAGCCTTGGTTTGCTTAACCATGGATTGTTGAATAACCCACAATTGTCTGGATTCCCATAATATGCTAAGCCAAAACAAACAATTTACCTAATGGCTGAGGTCTGTGTGAACCCTATTAATGACTAATAAGACCTTTATGAAAGACATACCAAAAACCCAGGAATGTAATCATGGAATTTTGAGTGGACTTCAATAACTGGGCCTCGGTTATTACAAGAGGCAAATGTTTGGTTTTGATAATTGAATGAGCAATAGCTTTTATGTGTCAGTATAACACAGCTAGTGATGTCAAGAAAGCTTCCATACAGGAAAAGATGTTTAAGTACAGAAGAAAAATATGATTAGCATCTAGAACAAAGAGATCAAAGTAATTTGTGTTAATTATTAGATGAGTACTTTGTCATCTGGTTACAGAATAAGGTAGATGTAATTCACACATTTTCAGAAAAGAATATAGTATTAGTAAATATAGGATGTTTACTCTGGACTCTAAGGAATGTGATTTATTTTACCTAGTAAACATTTAGTAAAGCAATAGTTATTTTCCACTGATTAGGTGAAAAAGCCTTTTTAATGAGGCAATGGGCCAAGAAAACAAGCCATGTCTTATGTTGCAGGGAAAGATAAGCTAAGGAGAGGTAGGACGCTTTCTGAGGAGCTACCAAGAGCAACCAGGAGAATCCTTGTTAATTTGCCTTCTGCAAATGTATGTTTTATGATTGGCTGTATGCACCATGACAGTCGTTTGGTGAGCATATCCATGGTGTGCACTCAATATTCTGTACTAGAAGAAGGATTCAGAGAATTTGGAACTGGTTCAGAGATGGACAAAAGGGATTGATGGGAGGTTAGAAATGAAGTCCTATGAAGAGAGACTGTGGGGTTGGTATGCTTTGGTTGTGAGAAAAGACAGCTGGCGAGTAGAAATAAAAGCTCACTTCAAACACTGGAAAGAATGCCACACAGAAGGTCAAAGCCTGTTCTCTCTCAATTCAGAATGCTGGACATGGAATAATTTCAAACCTGTTGGGGGCCAAGGAAGCGGGCAGGGTCCTTATGACTGTGAACTTGGCCACCTGTTTATTAGATGTATGCCCTTCCTGGTTGGTGAAAGCTTCTAGGGAGGTGATGTGGTTGGGTTTCAGTGGTGATAAATTCTTCTTTGAGAGAGGGGGTGGTGCTGGTGCCCCTTAAAGAGTCATCGGTCTGCCTTCTCCTCAAGAAGCCATTGCTAGACCCAACCATTCTGGATAATATTTCTCCAGTATCCAATCTTCCCTTTTTAGGGAAGATTGTTAAGAAGGGGTTGTACAACAGCTTCAGAGGTTCCTGGATGAAGCTGATTATCTGGACCCCTTTCAGTTGAATTTCAGGTCTGAGTATGGGACTGAGACAGCATTGGTTGTACTTTCTGATAACCTCTGGCAAGAGCAGGATAGGGATAGTGCGTCCATCCTTGCTCATCTTGACCTCTCAGTGGCCTTTGATACCATCGACCATGATAACCTTCTGGACTGGCTGCGGGGGTTGTGGGTGGGTGACACTCTGTTGAGCTGGTTCTTTTCTTTCCTCAGTGGCCAGTTCAGTCAGTGTTGATTGGGGTTGAGAAGTCCTGCCCTTGGCCCCTAAATTGTGGGGTACTGCAGGGTTTGGTACTCTTCCACTCCTGTTTAACATCTACATGAAGCCGCTGAGTGAGGTCATCTGTAGCCATGGGATGAGGCATCATCAGTATGCTAATGATACCCAGCTATATATCTCTGCCCCTGGTGAAGTAAGCAATGTTGCCCATGTCCTGACTCGGTGCCTGGAGGCTGTAGGGGTTTGGCTGGGGAACAACAGGATGGGACCCAGGAGGAAGGCCTTTTCTGCTGCTGCACCTGCCCTATGGAACATCATTCCCCCCAGGGCCAAGCTGGCCCTGACCTTGATGGCCTTCCGGAAGGGCTTGAAGACCTGGCTTTGCCATCTGGCCTGGAGATCAGAGAGTGGTGTGGAGCCCATAAAATGACTGTATTGCTCTTGAATGGCTGTGCTTTCCGGTGATTGTACTGTATGGCTTTTAATTGTTTGTTTTTAACATTTGCCTTATTTGTATGACTCTTTTATTTATTGATTTTTTGGTACTGCTTATGTTTTAATTGTAAGCCGCCCGGAGTCACAAATGTGAGATGGGTGGCTATACAGTATAAATTGAATAAAATAAATACATACATAGACACATAGATACATAATAGATTTAAATTGCAGGGAGGCAAATTCTGCCTGAACGTTAGAAAGGACTTACCAACAATGAGAATAGTTTGTCAGTGGAACCAGTTGTCCAGAAATGGGTGGACTTCCTTTCATTGGTTGTGTTCAGGGGAGGGGGGGGGTTAATCTGGATTCCTGCACCGAGCAGGGAGCTGGATTCAGCCACCTAAATGCCCTGTTTGACTCTACGATTCTGTAAAATGTCTGGACCCTGGATTAGGCCAGGGTTCTTCAGACAGACTCCTTCTGGCACTGCATGATGCCTTTAACTGGGTGACTTTCAGTCAGCCACTTTTGAAGCTTAAGGTTATAGCATTATTGAAGATAAAATGAGGCTAAGGGTAGTGAGAACCATACATACTGTTTGGTTTTAAGCTAATGTTTTTAGCTGTTTTTATGTTTTCTCTAGTTTTGTACACCACCCAGAGTCTACTGGAAGTGGGCAGCCAATAAATTTAAATAAATAAATAAATAAATATTTTGAGATCATAGCAAAAAGGTGTGATAAAAATAAATAACCGAACAAAGTTTGGGGGGAAAGTGTCTGCATGTTAATTTTGTTCAATGGGCACCCAGCTTAAAAAAGTGTCTCCTTCCGCTACCTGTCAAAAGACATAGAACAACTCTTCTATCTTTATCAACAGAATATTTCTGATAGTGGAACAAAGAGCAATCCCCTCCCCAAATCAAAAACAAAACAAATTGAAAATGCTATAATTTCAGCATTTCACTTACTTCTCTAAAGGACAGAAACATTTTCTTCACACAGACTAGAAGGATGCTATATATCGTAGTGTTTAAAAGTTTGTGAACCCTTTTGAATTTTCAATATTTCTGCATAAATATGACCTAAAATGTGATCTGTTCTCCACACAAGTCCTAAAACTAGATAAAGAGAACTATTTAAGAGAACCATTAAGCACCACAGTAAATTTGTTCTTAGATCATGATCTAATGCAGAGATGTCTAACTTGGGGTCCTGTGAAAGCTTTGGCTATGTCTCTCAGAGAAATCCAGAACTGTTATCAAATTGTAATGTTTAATATGACAGAAGAGGAAAGTGATTAAATACATGGTAGAAGATAACCATATTAACTATATTTAATGTTAATTAAATATATATCTAAGTTAAATTAAACCAAATTTAACGTTTTTCCTGGTTTCATCTGCTAGCCCAGCACATCCCTCAAAATCCAAATGCTTGTTTGGTCCAGAAAAAGTTGTGTACACCTGATTTAACTGGAAGAATTGTCCATTCTGCTGTACCTGCTTCTGTAATGGTCTTGCTCCTTTTGTTAGTCCTTCGAGGTAGTCTAGACAAGAAGCACAATCAGGAGCATCAGCACTATCTTTATTGTAAGGTTACATTAAACAGAATCTTGCATCATATTATTATTATTATTATTATTATTATTATTATTATTATTTTATTTCCCCCCCCCCATCAACTCTCTGCTCATCCTTCAGCTATAGTTCCATGTGTAGGGTGCACGATAATGACTTTGTTATGAGAATGAATGAGATAAGAGTTGGAAAACACTTGGGACAATTAAGGACTTTGAAAATGCTTAGTCATTTTAATTACAAGGATGAAGCTGGCTTTCCTAACTTCCATACTGAATCATACTCAACAATTGCTAAAGTTTCCTTCTTACCTGAGTCATTTTTCAATGGCATTAATTTGGAATGTTCATATGACATCAGTCTTCCTATCCTGCTTGTCCCATTTTGTTTAATTACATTTCTCTTCCAGGCAACTCACAGTTTTCATGACAGAAGATGATTGGGTTTGAGAACTCAGGTTCTCACTGAGGTGTCATCCTAAGTTGTCACTGAACATCTGAAAAATGGCAAGAGGAGAAGGGGTTTACTGTATTTGGAGCGAAGTACCATAATTTAATAGAATCAGAGAATGTAAGGATTGTAAGAGATCTTGGAGAACACTTCCAGTGAAAAAGAATCCCCTCCCAAGGCAGTTTGTTCCATTATTGAACAGCTTTTATTTAATCTTAGGGCATTTTTCCTGATGTCCTAACAAAATCTACTTCCTTGTAATTTAAGCTCATTGTTTCTTGTCCTGTCTTCTGTTATTTAGAAGAACTCTGAACAATTCTGCCCAACATTCTACTGGACAACCTTTTAGATACTGGAAGACAACTTTTAGATATCTCTGCAGTTTTCTCTTCTTCAAATGAAACATATCCAGCACTGCCTCATGAAGTTGCTCATGATTTTTTTTTTCTTTTCTAGCTCCTTATCGATTTGGATGCTCTGTTCTGGATATACCCTATTTGTCCATGTCTTTCCTAAAATGTGATGCCCACCTATATTGTAGGTGCAGATTCACCAGCACAGAATAGAGGGGGACAATGACTTCTCTTGATCATGATATTGTCTTCTAAGCATATTTTGGAATAAATAAATAAACTTTAAAATCTTGAAATGATGATGATAAATTTAGAGGTTTTTTAAAATTAAGGCTACCTTCTCTTTTAATAGGGTAGATGTATGTTGGGGTATTATATTAAGTCTCTCATTTACTCAAAGGACGAATTGATTATAAACAAGGTTATTTTGTACATTGTATGAACAGATACTATAAGATAAAAGTTCTTTCTTTTTAACATCACTTCTCTATGTTTATTGATATAAAAAAAAATTAGAGTGTCACAAGGGCCACCAGTCTCCTTTTTTGGTTCCCATTTTATATTCAGGTCATCATCTTTTCCTTTCCTTTCCTTTCCTTTCCTTTCCTTTCCTTTCCTTTCCTTTCCTTTCCTTTCCTTTCCTTTCCTTTCCTTTCCTTTCCTTTCCTTTCCTTTCCTTTCCTTTCCTTTCCTTTCCTTTCCTTTCCTTTTTTTGTTTATTCTGTCCAATTGTCTACTGTTCCCTCTAAGTTCTTAGTTTTTTGCCTGCTTTTTAAACAAGAAAATGGTCACTTCACTCTTTACATGCATTCTGCCAGAATAACAATCTACCACTGTATCACGTACCACCCCTTCAAACTTAATATCCTTAAAAAAAATACAAAGTGTAATTTTTTTCTAGATTTCCTTCTTAATACAGCATCACATTTTCCCTAGGGATTAATAATCTTTTACCTTCATAGCTATCTTCTTCCCCCATTTTCTTCCTTAACTTCTTCCATTCTGTGCAAACTCATTTCTACTGAGGGCTGCCTCACTACTACTGCTGTCAGATTTATTTATTTATTTATTCAATTTTGATGCCCCCCCCCAATTCCAGCCTCTCTCTAACTGGGCAACCCACCTCAATAAGGGTAACGTACAAATGACAATATATATATATATAAAAAAACTGGGACAAATTTAAAAATAACTAGAAAACCAGATGGTTCTGGTTTAGATTTCTTGGTTTCACTGTCTCCACATTCAGGGTTTTCCTCTGGTTTTTTCTTTTCTTTCTAACCATGGGAAAGATCTTGTAACTTCAGCAGCTGGTTGCCCAGCTGTGATTGTTGAAGCTACAACATCTTTGTTCTCTTTTTCAAATCCTTGTTTTGTAGTAGTGCTTGTCTTCTCAGCAGTCTCTGTGACTGGATATCCTGTTTTCTTTGCCAGAGATTCTACTTTCTTCACATCAGTTGCTAAGGGTTTTTCTTCTTTGGCCTCGCCAAAAGCTTGTATTAATGCCAATCCAGACTTAAAGCTTTTCTGCTTCCTCTTCTACCTGCTCCAAACCTGTCTTTTTTTATTCTATTGCGTCTTCTGCAGCCAATTGTTTTTTAAAGTGTCTTCTCCAACTGCTGCTGCTGCTTATTAGCTTTATTTCCCCAGTTGTCCTATCTACAACTTCAGCAATGTCTACCTCAGCCTGCCCTGCTCCTCTCCATAATACAGCTTTATCCAAGCTATAGCCCTTGTGTTCAAATGAGCCACAGTTCTGTTTCCCAGGTCTATTTGTTTTTTGCAAACCATTTCTTCTGAAAATTCTATTCAGACCAAAAGTTTGTTTTCTTTTTTCGTGTACAGTTTTTTCAGATTAGGCCGAATATGTTCTCTTTTTATTTACCTTAATTTTGACAGATCTGAAATATAGCCTCTCTGTTCAATTGATTAACTATCTCCATTGTTCTGATTATTAAATCTGGTTCCATATCTTTCATCTTTACTTTTAATTCATGGAATAACTGAAAATAAAATCAATCCAAATTTATTAATTTTATCATGTTCTGTACACTGCCTAATCTAATCTAATCTAATCTAATCTAATCTAATCTAATCTAATCTAATCTAATCCAATCCAATCCAATCCAATCATTTCTTTAACCTTATGCCAATTGTATACTCAATTTCAGAAAAGACTTCTCTGTTTGCAGATACAAAAATCTGAAGTAAGGTTTATTTAAAGACATCATATGAAGTGGTTTGTTTTTTTTTACAAAAATCATTGTAGCTCTCAGCCAGGTATGTTTAAATTACATTTGGGGAAAGTTCCATCTCTTAGTAGCTCTCTCGAAAGGGTGTGGAGATTTTCTATAGGCATATGTAAGATAAAATCTTTAGGAGTAACACTGTATTTTAATTGAATCTTAAATTACAACATATCCCTTTCATGATACTTTAGTCTCTTAAATCCATCTGAAACTGCACTTTTTAAAATAATAATAATAATAATAATAACTCCCTCAGCCTGTTTCATTCCCTTAAAATTTGTACTAAGTTTTTTATCTTTCTGTGGTTCCTTTTTTAACAGTTCTTTTTAAAGATAATAGCAATCTCATGTCTTCCACACAGTTCCCTCCTACTGAATATTCTGTCACGCACATTTCTTTATTAAGGTTCTTTATTCGTTGTCCAAAATATAGCAGCTGTTTTTCCCACTTGTATCTAAACATGGGACAAACATGCCCTGTCAATCTAGTTTTTCCGCCGTGTCCCCATGATGTTGCCTTCATCTCATCCTCCACCTCCACCTGAGGCAGTCTTAAATTGTCTTAAACATTTAAGACATTTAAGTCGACATTAGATAGACCTGAACATTCTAGTGTTAAAGTCATGTTTTCCCTTGAAGCCTACAGCCACCAGTGGCAATTTCAAAGCATGATGTGCTGCCCATGCTATTGGCAGTGCAATCCCAGATGATCAGGCTTCTGCAGGTAAAGGGGGAGCACAGTGAGCCATCTGGTGCAACTCGCTTTACAGTTAGTCTGTACAAATAGAGTGGGGAGAGGGAGTGAGTTTTGACAGGCTGTGAAACCCAGTCAGGGGAGAGACACTTAATGACTTCTCTTTGGTAGAGAGTAAGGAAGATGCCTTGACAGAAATATGCAAGAACCATTATGTAGGCAAAAGGGGCTGAAATATTTTTTTTTAAGCCCGAGAAACAAGATAATATTCAGAAGCGTTCAGGCAGATGCCACCCTGATTCACTGGAATATAAAAGGAGGAGGAGGAGGTTCAGCACAATGAGGCTTGCAAGTTTCTGTTACTGTATTATAGCCAATCTTAGTGAAAATAGTTTTAGCCCTCCTGTGGAGTTGATTATTATTTTACCTTCAACCATTAAAAAATAAGTCCCAACCACAATCTGGGAATGCAGGGGAGAAGTGGTAAGCAGAGAAAGAGGAAAATATAAATAATTTCTTTCCTGGCATCCTTTCCTGAGAATGTGTTATTGGAAAACAAAGATTTTGAGCAGCATAGCGGGTGCCACTGAGCTATTGGAGAGCTTTGGCTCTGTGTTACAAAACCAGCCTGAGAGGGTGGTGCAGATTATTCCACGTATACCAGCCATCCTCATTATGGTGCTCCATAATTGCTTGCAAAGGAATGGATAGTGAGGAATTAGAGGTGGAAAAAGATCTGTAGAGAGCAGTAGAGAGCAGCGGCCAAGGTAAGAAAGATCATACTCTTGACTTATGTGCAGAGGCCAAATGGATACCTGTGTGTACTTGTCTCCCATGCTTCATAGCATGCCAAGATCTAGTTCCCCACCAAACTTCTACATGTGTTCTGTGATGTGGATACACAGTATGGGAACCTGTGAACATCACCATTCTACATCCAGCCTAGTGTATGTTGGTAAACGAGCAACAGCAGGACAAAACGAAATGCACACAACCCTGATGGGCTGCTGCTGACTTTCATCAAAGAAAGATAATCCTCCATCCCTGCTATCCTGTAGGTGACAAGCACATCAGAAGTATAGAAGTAATTTCACCCACCTGTCCACTTCTGTTTTACTACTCTGGAGGGGCAGATTCTGGCTTAATACACCTTACCAGCCACTTACCAAATTGGGATGTGTGCTTGGATTGATCTACAATGCATCTCCCTCAAAACCAGCACTCTCTCCTGACCTCCCTTTATGGCGTCTCCTGTTTAGGATCCCCTTCTATTCATATTTCCTACCCTTTTCCTGCAGTACACATGCTGTTCCGGAGCTTGCCACATTGTCTCTGGTATCCAGACTGGCTTTCCTATGGACATTAGAAAGAAGAGTACCCTGCACAAAGTACATGGTTAAGGAAGCAGAATCAGTGGGACAGTCCTTCCCAGGTAGATGAGACAGGAAACACAGCCAGATGAGCTAATTCTACTTTATGGTAAGCTACATAAACAGAATCTTGCAAGTCTGGCAGTACAGATCTCTCGCCGTCTCTTTTACAGCCTGAGAAGTTAGAGAGTTTCCTTTCTGAGTTCCTTTCTCTTTCTGTTATGTAGCTGTGGGCTATGTCTTCTCTTACCTGATCATTCATTCCCTAGGCAGCATCTCTTCCCCCCATCTCTCAAGGTCATTCCCACGTACCATTACAGTAATCTGGTTGCCAAGCAAGGGTGGACTGCAGCATTTATCAGGGATCTGAGTGTTAATGCACAAGACCACCTACAAGCCTGCTAGGAGATCTCTGAGATGTGCTAAGCTACCAGGAACCCCATGTATGGCAGCACTAAAGACTTGGCAAAATTTGCACACTGCACCTTCCCTAGTTGTAGAACCACAGTTCAGTGGCAACTACCAACTGCTACAAGTGTATGTCTGCTGTGGTGGCCAACCTTATATCAGGCATATCAGGGAACAACATCCAGAAAATGATTCTTTAGCAACCTTAGGTGGAGATTTATTCATGAGTTAAATCAGAACTACTTGTCAAACATGCAATCCATCATGCAGCACAGGTGAAAAAGCAAAAGCCAGGCAGCTGTTGGTCATGGGATGAGTGAATGTAACCTGTAGGCATGGAAATAGGCCTCTACCCAGGTATAGTTTACCTGCATGAACCCCAAAGAGGGTCTTCCACAGCTGTGCATATTGGCTCGGTCCACAGGACTGCATTCATTCCTGAGATATTTTTCAGGGTCAGGACTAGGACAAGAGAAACAGCATGGGTAGCTCTTAGACCACATACAATATGAGCCAGTGCTTCCTGAGAGTGGCAGGCCATCCTTCACCAAAGAGGGCAAGGAACCCAAGCAGAAACCTGGTCTGTGCCCATTAATTCTCCCATGCAGGATGTGACAGGCATGAGTACTTTCCCTTGAACTATGATGGGAAAATATTTTGGTACCTTGAGGACTGCAGCATCATGATCCCACAACCTTTAAAGATGGCTTTGGATGGATGGCCTTGGAGGCATGGTGTTCCCACTGTGTTGGGAAAGTAGACAAGTGCCATATCTCCATATGTGCTCCATAGGGTCCATGGGAGCAGTATGTCAGCAGGAAGAATTTCCACTCAATGCTGCTTCAGTGCATGGTGGATTACAGTATTCATTGATACTGAAGTTGACTACAGTGAAATCCACCATGATGTATGTATGTATGTATGTATGTATGTATGTATGTATGTATATATGTGTATATATGTATGTATGTATGTATAAAAAATTTCCCTCTCACCCCTATGGGTGGTATGTGTCTTCCTCAATCTCGGGTCCTCTACCAGAGGCCTGAGAGTTTGAGGGTTCTGCACAGTATCTTAGCTGTTCCTAGCACTGCACTCTTCTGGACAGAGAGCTCTGATGTTGTTCCTGGGATCTGTTACAGCCACTCTCCCAGCTTAGGAGTCACAGCCCCAAGTGCTCCTACCATCACTGGGACCACTTTGGCCTTTACTTTCCACATCCTCTCTAGTTCTTCCTTGAGGCCCTGGTACTTCTCCAGCTTCTCATATTCCTTCTTCCTGATGTTAATGTCACTTGGCACTGATACATCTATCACCACTGCTGTCTTCTGGTCCTTGTTTACTACAACGATGTCTGGTTGATTGGCCAGTACCTGCCTGTCCGTCTGGATCTGGAAGTCCCACAAGATCTTAGCCCTGTTATTCTCCATGACCTCCTGTGGAATCTCCCATCTGACTTGGAAGGGTCTAGCCCGTACACTGTGCAGATGTTCCTGTACACAATGCCAGCTACTTGGCTGTACCATTCAGTGTATGCTGTTCCTGCCTGCATCTTACACCCTGCCACTACTGTATGTGTTAGACTGTCTCTGAGGCTCTCTGTACAGTCTGCACATTAGGTCCTGTCTAGTATGGTAGACTCTGCTTCTATGGATTTGGTGCTTAGTGCCTACTCTTGTGCTGCTATGATTAGTACCTCAGTGCTGTCTTTTAGTCCAGCCCTTTCCAGCCACTGATAGGATTTCCCAATGTCAGCTACCTTAGCTGTCTGTCGATGGTATATCCCATACAGGGTCTTGTCTTGTCATGGTACTTCCTCTGCTTGAACTTCCTCCCATGTCTGCTGCTGCCTCAGACATTCTCTCAGCAGCTCATGTTTGGGTGCCATCTTACTGATGTACTCTGGGATGCTCTGGGTTTCATCCAGAACAGTGGCTTTGACACTCATCAGACCCTGCTCGCCTTCTTTGCAGCTGGTGTACAATCTCTGGGTGTTGGCCTTGGGGTGGAAACCTCCATACATTGTGAGGAGCTTCCAGGTCTTCACATTAGCAGCCTCCACATCCTCCTTTGGCCAGCTCGCTGTACCGGCAGAATATCTGATGACTGGCAGGGCGTACGTGTTGATGGCATGGATCTTGTTCTTCCCATTGAGTTGGCTCTTCAGGACCTGTGTTATCCTTTGGTGGTACTTGGATGTTGCTGTCTTCCTTGCCTCCTCATCATGGTTCCCATGTGACTGTGGGATACTAAGGTACTTGTAGCTAGTCTCTATGTCTGCTATGTGGCCAACTGGTAGTTCCATCCCATTGGTCTTAATTACCTTCCCTTTCTTTACTATTATCCAGCCATACTTCTCCAGTCCAAATGATATCCCAATGTCCTCACTGTAGATCCGGGTCAGGTAAATCAGCAAGTCGATGTCTCGTTCACTCTTAGCATACAGCCTCATGTCCTCCATGTAGAGGAGGTGTCTGATGGTGATTCCACTCTTGAACATGTACCCGTATTCAGTTCTTGTGATTACCTGGCTGAGGGGGGTTAAGCCTATGCACAACAGCAGCGGGGACAGTGCATCACCTTGGTATATGCTGCACTTGATTGCCACTTGTGCAAGGTGTCTTGAGTTGACTTCCAGTGTTGTCTTCCACAGTCCCATTGAGTTCTTGAGGAAAGTCCTTAGTGTCCTGTTGACTTTGTATAGTGCCAGGTGTTCACAGATCCATATGTGTGGCACTGAGTCGTAGGCTTTCCTGTAATCAATCCAGGCTGTGCTCAGATTGGTCTGCCTAGACCTTGAGTCTTGGGCGACTGCTGTATCTATGAGCAACTGGTGTTTTGAGCTTCTGGTGTTGTTCTCAATGCCCTTCTGAGCTGTGCTCAGGTACTGGCCCATATGGTCTTATAGCTTGGCAGCTAGGATGCCTGATAGAACTTTCCATGTTGTGGGGAGGCAGGTTATTGGCCGGTAGTTGGATGGTGCTGTTCCCTTGTGAGGGTCTTTCATGATCAGCACTGTGATCATGTGTTAGCCAGTCTGGGTGGGAGCCTGCTGCTAGCAGCTGGTTCATCTGTGCTGCTAGGCGTTCGTGTACTGCTGTTAGTTTCTTTAGCCAATAGGTGTGGATCATGTCTGGGCCAGGTGCTGTCCAGCTCTTCATGTTCTTAACCCGCTGTTGGATGTCTGTTACTGTGATGGTGACTGGTTCCTGTTCTGAGAGATTGCTGTGGTCTGCTTTCAGGTCCTGCAGCCACTTTGCATTGGTGTTATGTGTCTTCTCTTTCTCCCGTATGTTACAACAGAGTAACAGCAGAACCACCAGCAGCAGAAACTGAACAGTACTGGAAGAACATATGGGAGAAGGAGTCTGCCTGCCTGCCTGCCTGCCTGCCTGCCTGCCTGCCTGCCTGCCTGCCTGCCTGCCCGCCCGCCCATCTATCTATCTATCTATCTATCTATCTATCTATCTATCTATCTATCTATCTATCTATCTATCTATCTATCTATCTATCAGGAGTCTACTCTCTGCATTGCAATGGATTTGGTCAATTTGTGTCCAGAAACCCAACTCTGTGTGTGTGCGTGTGCGTGTGTGCGTGTGCATGTGTGTGTGAGTGTCTGTGTATGTGTGTGTACCATTCCACCTGTAATTCTTGGAGACAGTGTGCATCCTCTTCAGAGATAGCTAATGAAACCATTTTGGGAGCAGCTCAGTTCCAGAGGAGCAGGCTACAACTGTGTCTTCAGTGCAGGAATGTGGCAGAGAGAGCTTTTGGTCACCTAAACCCCAGAAGTGCTGCCGCAGTGGAAGATTGCCAGAGGCTGAGGAGGCCATTGTGTAATGGCTTTGGGTACTGTGCTCCAGCATACCAGTTTTGAATATAATGCATTAATATGGGTCCAGGGATCTGAAAAGGAAGATTTTTCTCCATAGTATCCTGCTGCCTGGGCCAAGTTATGTAGCAGAAAAGTTCATGGATGCAGGGAAGTGGATATTCCTGAAGGAGTGTGACTGAAGGCAGGATGTTGCTTATGATTAAGGGGATTCAGGGTGAGGCAGGTGTGGCAGGGGATTCAGCAAATTACCAACTATAAACCGAATAATGTCATTTCTGCTGATGGGGATGCTTCATTGGTAGAGGAGCTGAATCATTTTTTTGCCCACTTTGAAGCGGAGCCACCAGAAGCAGCTAGAATGCAGCCATTAGTCCACTGTAGCCCCTGCCTCACCGTGGAGAAGCACGAGGTGAGGAGTATTTTGAGGGCTGTGGACTCTAGAAAGGCTGCCGGGCCTGATGGCATCTCTGGCCGGGTGCTTAAAGACTGTGCTGATCAGCTGGCTGGGGTTTTCACCAAGATCTTTAATCGGCCTTTATCCCAGTCCGCTATTCCATCCTGTCTGAAGGCTTCCATCATCATTCCACTGCCAAAGAGGTTCCCTATTAACAGCCCCAGCGACTACAGACCAGTGGCACTCACTCCTATCATCATGAAGTGCTTTGAAAAATTGGTCTCCAGGCACATCATTTCCTGCCTTCTCTATACTTTTGATAAACATCAGTTTGCATATAGAACTAATAGATCCACAGAGGACGCTATAGCCATCACTCTCCACATGGCTCTGACTCATCTGGAACAGCGGGGGACCTATGTGAGGATGCTTTTTGTAGAATTTAGTTCTGCATTCAATACAATCCTTCCGCATAGACTAGTGTCTAAACTTATGGATCTTGGGCTTTCATATTCAATCTGTTTTTGGATTTTGGACTTCCTGTCTGGCCGCTCCCAGAGGGTTAGGTTAGGCAACTATATCTCCTCAGCTCTTACTCTCAACACTGGCTCACCACAAGGCTGCGTGTTGAGTCCCTTACTTTACACTCTTTACACATATGACTGTACCCCCACTCACTTCAGCAATATTATTATTAAATTTGCAGATGATACAACAGTGGTGGGGCTTATCCCCAAGGGAGATGAGTCTGCCTACTGGGATGAGGTAGACCGGCTGTTTTCGTGGTGCGGAGACAATAATTTGGCCCTTAATATCAATAAGACCAAGGACCTTATAGTGGACTATAGAAGGAATAGATTAGATGTCCAGCCCCTGGTTATCAATGGAGACTGAGTGGAGTGGGTGGCCAGTTTTAAGTTTCTGGGTGTTACCATAAAGGAGGACTTGACCTGGGGTGCTCATATTGCAGCCTTGGTTAAGAGGGCCCAGCAGAGATTATATTACCTGAGACTTCTCAGGAAACAACAACTGAACGAGAAACTGCTGGTGACCTTCTACTGCTGCACCATTGAGAGCATTTTGACCTACTGCACCTGTGTACGGTTTGCTAACTGCACAGTGGCAGACAGGAAAGCGCTCCAGAGGGTTACGGCCACTGCCCAGAGGATCACTGGTTGCCCTCTCCCCTCTTTGGAAGGACTTTACAGCTCCCACTGCCTTAAGAAAGCTCAAAACATTCTTAAGGACCCATCCCACCCGGGAGATTCTTTTTTTGAACTATTACCATCTGGCAGGCGGTACAGGATAATGAAAACAAGGACAAATAGGCTGAAAAATAGCTTTTATCTCAGAGCTACAACTATATTGAACTCTACTGTATAGTGCAATAAGAATGTAATATCAGGGGTTGGGCAATGGTGAATAGAATGTGAAGGATGCATGTTTTTATTTTATGGTTTTTATATTTATAAGGTGCACTGGGGATGGTATTTAATTTCGTTGTATGAGGTACAATGACAATAAAGTTTACAACATGATTACAATATTAAATTCCTGGAGTAGTACATGTAGTATTACATACTACACACATCATACATGGCACCTCATTATTCTGCAGAATTCCTGAAGTATTACATGTAGTATTACATACTACACACATCATACATGGCACCTCATTATTCTGCAGAATTCCTGGAGTATTACATGTAGTATTACATACTACACACATCATACATGGCACCTCATTATTCTGCAGAATTCTTGTGCATATAGCTATATGGGAGAGACACCAGATAAAACCTGACAACAAATGGTGAGTGGATGTGTCAGAAATAGTAATATGAAGTTTTGGTATTGATGAGATTTCTTCCAGCAACCCTGAGCACTAACTGTGGCCCTCAAGACACATGAGGGTAAGGCACTCCTGGCTAGCTCCATTTAATATATCAGAAAAGGTTGATTCTTCACTTACAAGAGTAGGATGTGATTCTACTTTTCCAATGTTACCAAAAGAAAAAAGAAGGAAGCCAGTGTTTCCATCACTGGAGAGTTGCCAATGATGCAAATGGAAGTCAGTGCCTTATTTGGGCTGGTATGACCTGTAGACAGTCTTGAGTGTTTCCAAGGGAAAGGCTCTTCTCTTATAAACTCTATGAAGATGTGGAGTTGAATTTCCCTAGGATATGGGATGCTCTGCTCCCCCCACCGAATATGTCCTGTCCACACCATGGAATGATGGAGAAGAAAATGGACTATGAAGTCCAACTGAGAAATATTTTTTTAGCCATTCTCCCCAAATCCATTTCTAAATTTGAATGATCCCTTCCAACATAGGAAATTGGTGCATGTCATGTCAAATCACTGGTTCACCAATAATAGAGTTGCTTGGATTGGCAGGCAATGAATATCCCAAATTTCAGACTAAAGTCTTTCCAACCTTTCTGGAAGATGCCAGGGGTTGACCTTGGGATCTTCAGAAGGACAAGCAGATGCTCTGTCACGGACAGCTCTTCCTACAAATGAAATGAGGTTGGATTGTATTTTCATGTCAAAGCATACACAGTGAAAAACTTAGTTACACTATTGCCTGCAAATGTATCAGACACATAGTGAAGAGGGCCACATTAGTTAGGTACTCTTGAGTCGGGCCTAACCTATGATGGAACATCAGACTGATTCAGAGTATTGAATGTGATAGGGGAAATGATAGAAAAGAGATTTGAGTCCTGAGAAAGAGGAAACCCTGAAAAAGAAACTCAAAATTACATTGCCTTGACTTTGTTAGGTAGAAGTAGAGGTAGAGAGAAATTCTGACAGACTTTCAAGGTTCTGTTATAATACTCTAACGGCGAGAAAGAGAATTTCTGAAATCCCACTTGTTCCTCTTTCTTGACTTTGCTTACCTTGACAGGCTAACTCAACCACTGAGGATTGCATGGACAAAAACCTGTCTCCCGGTTGATACTCTACTGGTCAATGAATAACATTCATTTGATATTCTGCCAATCCATTGTATTGTCTTCCTCTTTTCCCACTTCTCTCAACTTTGCCAAGGATGGTAGTGTTTTCTAGTTCATAATCCATTCTGTTATAGGCCCAAGGTATATGGGTTTCTGGTTGCTGAGTTACTCCCTTGCTTATCTGGCACGGGACTGACCGGTTCCTCTTGCAGTCCATGGTACCCTTGGTACCTGGCTCCAAATCCATAGCATTTTTTTCTAGTTTTTTTCAATATCCAGTTTTATGGCCATAGATAGCACTGGAAATGGCATTCATTATTCTGCAATCAACTGTCATAGAAACACTCATCCTTTGTGAGCTTCTCTAAGTTTGTCACTTCTTTCCTCCCTAGATTTCATCATCTTTTTATTTCTCCAATTTGGTGTTGGAGAAAATATATATCTCTATATATTTTTGAATCCATGAGAAAAAAATCTATCTACTACCCTCAAGCTTGCAACGTCAGCTAAAATTCCCTAACGATGCTGCTTTACATGGCTGACTTTTGTCGTCTTCATATTGAACATTAACCAAGATTTTTAATTTTCTGCTTTTTCTTTGGAATGAGTTTTTCTAAGTCTCCTTTATTTTCAGCCAACATTTGTGTTTCCACATCCAGTTTTGATTTCCACTGTCATCTGTTCCAATGCTGACATTATTACACTATATTTGCTGTATAAATTAAAGATGTATGGAAGGAATACACATCACTGGCTCAGTGATCCACCCAGTTCTTGCATAGCTTCTTGTTCAGTGTAAAGTTATAATAGGAGAATAATCAGATGCTCCACCACACCCATCAGCTTTAACATAGTCCACATTCTAGCATGATCCACATAGCCAAAAGCAATTATTATAGTCAATAAAGCAAAGTATAACAAAAGATTAAACTCCTTCTTAAATTCTATTCATCTCTTCGTTGTGCATTTTACATTAGCTATCTCAACTCATGTCTCTGCCTTTGCTGAAACCTCTGCTGAAACCTGTCTGCTTATTTAGCACAGCTTTTCCTACCTATGGCTCCATTCTTATGTTCTTAATTAAAACTTGGTTTATGTGAGGAATTAATGCAATGGTTCAAGAATCTGCACTTTATTTGTATGTCCCTTTTATGGTGTAGGTATATACACCAATCTTTTTCATTCTCTCAGGCACACAGATTTATTCCATTTTTATTGATATAGAACCGTTAGTACTTTAACTAGCTCTTCCCCTTTGTCTTGAAGCAATTGAATGAGTATCTATGTACTACTAAGACTCTCGGTGTTTGTCTGTTTGTAACCTTAAAATGAGCGAAGTGGGACATCATAGGGCAACAATTTTGGAATCAACATACCTCAGATGGGCTAACTTAAAGAATGAGTTCAAAATCCAGGACCCATTACTCCCCTGAGATTGAAATTTGGCAACGTTGTGGCCACTTCAGCGCCACTGTGCCTTCCAACTACACTTCCCAGAAACCCGCAAGTTGCGTGGTGCAAGGGAAGACGGGAGGGCCGTATCCTCACCCTCTTTCCCTCCTCCCTCTGGCCTGTGCACCCAATTGGGTGGCGGCAAGGCCCGGCAGGCAAGAGATGATTGGCTGCTTTGGAACCGAGGCTGAAATCTCTTAATGGCGGTTGGCGTTGAGGGAAGGACGAGGGAGCGACTTGGATGCCTGCTGAGATAGGGCTGGCTGGTGGGTGCCAGTGGTTGACAGGTGAGCCCTCTTGCTCCCTGGAGGGAGGGGGCCTTGGGGACACGCTGGGATGGGGATGGGGTGCAGTTTTCCTCATGGTCCTTGGCTCCCTTTGTTCCCCCTCCCCGCAGCAAAGTAGCAGGCAATTCTGTGGATCAGCAGAGGAGGAGGTGTGATTTTTGATGTTCCCTGCCAGCTTCCCACAAGCAAAGTCAGCGGGGAAACTGGCAGGAAGTTAGAAGTCGCTCCCGCTCCCACTGCTTTTTTGCCCACCTGTGGCCATTCTGTTTCTCTGTTTAGGTAAGGAAATATCTCCGAAAGGATGACCCAACGAGTCACGGGTTGACTAGTTTCATCTGAATCTGTGCTTTCCTGCTCAACGGCTGGTCTATTGCTTACCATATCTCACTTTTGAATCCAACTCTTCTTGTAATTTCAGGTTTCTCCATTTCTCCAACTTTGGCACTGGTGGTACTGCATCCTTTCTAAACGTACCGAGTACTTCTTGCAATTTGCTATAGAATTCTTCAGTGTTTTTCACCACTGCATTTGCTACAGTTGTAGTAAGTGCATACCTTTTTCTTACACTGATGTTCACTGAATGTCCACTAATTCTAACAGGCAGTGTATGTTTAGTGGGATATGTATAGCCAAACACATATTTTTCACTGTCCTTTATGAGTTTCATTGCTACCCACTCCATTCCTTTATTTGGTGTCATCCTCTGAACCACATGATCGTTTGGTTTAAAGTGTCTGCTCCAGTCCATCTAAATATACTTATTTATAAATCATCCAGTTTAGTGTCCTTCATTTCCTCTTTGAGAATTCAATTTTTTCCTTGTCTCATACTTCCTGTGTAGCATGTCCAAATTGTATGTAATATTGTAACTGTTTGTAAAATGAAGATCTCTGCTTTCAGTTCTGGCAGCATCAGTGATAGACTTCCATATTGCTTTGATCTGACCATATCCTCACCTCCAGATCTACTTCTGACAGTTCAACATCTTTCCCCCGTAACTAGGGAAATAACTTCCAACTTGTGAGTATCGTCATCTAAAATCCAAAGTTGTTTAAATGTTTCACTCAACTCCACATTGTGTTCTTGACAATAACATAAGAGTGATTAGCCACTGCCTTCTCCTTGACTTGAAGTTCTGAAGGTCCTGCTCCTAGGTCGCTTGGCTTTCCTCATACCTCCATCTGCCCCCACTCCCACAGAGACTTATTCTTATCTTCATCCCTCCCCTCCTGTCCTGTCCAGCAAACGTCACCCTTCCAGGAGTCTCCACTTTCACTAACGCCACTCACCGAATTTATCATCTAGCTGATAAATCTCATGAGAACAGCTCCATCATGCAACCATATAGAATATAAATATACAAATGCACATGCACATGCTTCAAAAAAAAAAAAAAAAAGGGAAAACCACATGGAATGGGTGCAAAGCTTGTCAAAAACCAGCCATATACAAAAGATTAGTTTATTTATTTATTTATTTATTTATTATTAAATTTGTATGCTGCCCATCTCCCCCCAACGGGTGACTCTGGGTGGCTCACAGCTAAAATCAAAACCCCCATCAACAATTAAAAATACCTCATAATAATAAAAAAATTAATCCATTAAAAATCAAGTATAAAAAACAAACCCTGTACATAAATACTAAAAACATTCAAGATGACGGAGGGGGGCAAGGTCAATCACCCCACAAGCCATGTTCAGTGGTGCGAGCCCCCATATGGCCTCCAGGCCTTCTGGCACAGCCCGGATTTCCCCCCTTTTCTGAAGTCCATGAGAGTGGGGGCACACTGGACCTCGGGAGGCAGATTGTTCCATAGGGCGGGGGCCACAGCAGAAAAGGTCCTCTGCCTAGACCCCACCAGTTGAAATTCCTTGACTGGTGCGGTCTGTAACATGCCCCTTCTGCTGGACCGAGTGGGGCGGGCTGAAGTAACCGGGGCGAGATGGCTCCTCAGATAACCTGGTTGTGTATTATTAACTGAAATACACAAAATGCTGGTTGATTTATAGCTGCTCTCTATGAAAAGAAATGGGTGAAAGGTTTTACTTTTTAGATTTGTTTTTGTTTACTTTTTATCTAAAATATTTGTGGTACTTTTTTTTTTCATCAGAAAGTCCTTTCCAGCAGCATCCATGGAGAGATGTCAAACTCTGCAAAGTGACAGGTGTGGTGTCACGATGTATAGACTGGTTCTGATTCCAACACTATGCCTGTCACCTTACAGATTTTGACCCCACCGCACCCTTGCAACTCTCCATTGACCTCTCCCTACCCATTTATCTGTATTCAGTTCATATAAGAGAAGAGAGTTTATTATTCACTTGTGATATACTGAAAAAAAATCTGTCCTAAAAAACCAAACATATGTAGAGCTAATGAAGGGTGGGAGTTTTTTTTTTTAACCTCTTGTTAAACTGTTAAAATTCACCAGAGAGGAAGAAAACAACATGCTACCCTTCCTGGTTATCCTGATCAGCAGAGGAAACAACAGTAAATTAGAAAACCAAGTTTATTGGAAGACAACCCACACTAATCAAGTACACCATTACCAAAGTAACAACCCAACCTCCCACAAGAGGGGCTGTGTAAGAACATTATTCAAGCGAGCACAAACGCATTGCAGCAACCCAGAACAGCAGAAAAAGGAAAACGACCACCTATACAACATCTTCCAACAAAAAGGATATCCACGCAACTTTATCAAAAAGTGCCTGACCACGCAACCTTCTACAACACAACCAACACAAGCTATGAAAAGGATCATACTGCCATACATCAGAAATGTCTCAGAAACCACCAACAGACTATTATAACCACATGGCATCTCTGTAGCACACAAACCAACAAAATCACTCCAAAATATGTTAAGTAAACCAAAAGACCCAGTACCACAAGAAGAAAAAACAGGAGTCATCTACGACATACAGTGTAAGGACTGTAACAAACACTATGTAGGACAGACAGGCAGAAGACTGGCAGAGCGCATCCATGAACACCAACTAGTCAGTGGTCAGAAGACATGATGAAAATTCCCTAACCTCACGTCACATGAACAGACTTAACCATAGTTTTAACTGGGAAACTGCCAGCATTTTAGACCAAGCTAAATCCAAAAATGCAAGAGAATTCTTGGAAGCTTGGTGTTCAGACAAGGCAGCCATCAACAGGCACATAGAGATAAACAGCATCTACACACTATTCAAAAGAGAAAATAGAAAGGAAAACAAAAGACCAGAACATCTCCTCACCAGCAATCATCACCCAGATAAGCAGAGATTAACACCAGCCACACAATCAAACAGTAAATATATGCTAATCAAAGAACTGCCAGAGGAGCGAAACAAAACCCCCACCCTTACCAGCACTGGCAAGGCAGGCCACAGCACATAAATAGAGAGCAAACCCCACCCCATTTTAGCACTGAAGATGTCACCTAGCCGGGTAATGAAACGTTTGCAAGAAAAGAACCAAGCTCAGAGAACCCCAAGGACTCCACAGTTCAACCCTGAGCTACACATATTAGCCTTTATTGACAGATTCTTCTGGCTGCATGTGTAGCTGCACCACAGTAAATAAGCCAAAGGTTTTCCATTGTTACCTGTTCCCACCAGCACAGGATGCTCATTTAAGAACTCTGTTTAAAAATATAAACTCTAAAATATTCTCATTATAGCCTGAAAGATGACATCTTTGTTTAATGTAACTATTGTCAGAGGTGCAAAGGGATAATAGCGGTGGTTGGGCAGACAGGATTCCTGTGTCATGTGCAGGATTATGATAGGAGCATGGTGTTTCAAGATCATGGCTCACTCATGTTTCACAAAACAAAACAAAACAAAACAAAACAAAACAAAACATCTTCACATATGAAGAGGGAGTTTCTTCTCCTGAACATCAGCCTTCCTTTGGCTGATGAAAGAGAAGAGAGGAATTTTGAGCATCAGAGTAAGTGCCAGAGACACAGATTCCCATGGCACTATTGCACTGTTAGGAAGGAGCTGTACTGTTTCCTAGCCAACAATGCGAAATACTACATTTCTGATTGTTTTAAATATTAAAACATTGCAATATTTTAAAATCATGTGTGCTAGGAGTGGGAGGATCTTTCTTCCTCTTGAGTTCTACTCACATTCGTCAAGTATGTTTGGCGGAGAAAATAATTTGTTTCAGACTCTAGATGATGATGGTATTAAATTTATATGCTGCCTGACTCCCAGCAACTATGGGTGGCATATAAATTTAATAAATTATTCTATTCTATTAGGATCCATTCCTGTGATTTCCCCATCCCCACCCCACCCAAGTTTCCCTGCTCTTCTTGACCCTGCCTACTTAGTTCCAGAAGACCAGCTCAGCCTCCTCGTGCTCCATATGGATCATCCTCACCCCTCCAGCCATATGCTTTGTACTGAATATTCCATTCGTATTGCTGTCATTTTGCAGCACCACACCCACGTTGAGCATCCAATCAACTACAAGAAAGCTTTGGCTAACAACCAATCAGCATGGCCCAAGATGAAGTGCTGAAAAAGCAAGGCAACAAAAGTGTGCTGAGTAAAAAACATTTCTCCAGAAATAAAGAAGGTGAAGAAGAGACTTACCAGTTGCACCCAGAACCAGCCAGGCAAAAAGAAGCAGAAGTACAGGCTGAGGAATACAACTACAACAATGGAAAGAGGTACCAAAGAAGAATATAGGCTGGAAGTAAATCCCTTACTTTCCTCTTAGGGCTGAGATGGCAATCTGGTGCCTTATTGAGGTTTTGAATTTCCTCTGTCTTCATGCCCGGGCAGCATGGCCAGTGGCAAGAGACAGGCTTTTCAGGCCAAAATATCTGGAAGACACCAGTTTGCCCCCCTGTGATATAGGGGAGTCTGTTCCTGGCTCAGCCATGGGCCCAGGGAGTTAAGGGAGTGTTGACTGGATTCTCTTCTAAGATTTAACAGTTCCGATCTCAGGGAAGAAGCAGTGATGGCCCCCCATATGTTGCTGAACCATATTTCACAGAAACCTCAGCTGATATAGCCAACAGTGAGGGATACTGGCAACTGGTGGTAAACAACATCTGGAGGGTCATAGATTCTCTGTCCTGGGATAAATGGTTCAGATAGAAAGGGACTGGATGTAAAAAGAGTTTTGTGGAGTGTGGTGTAGTAATCAATCAGAGAAACTCAATGGTAGTCCACTGTGCTCTGCTACTGGATACTCATCTGATGGGTTGAGTCTGATCAAAGACCAGAAAGGATTGAAAAACTGCTGGGCTGAACACTTTTCCAACCTACTCAATAGACTGTCCGCAGTTGATCATGACGTCTTACAGCAGATATCTTGAGCTGCCAGGCTTGGATGCTTTAGACCTGCGTCCCTCTACTGATGAGATCAAGAAAGTGATCTCGCAGATGAACTCAAATAAAGCAACAGGGTAGGATGGAATTCCTGCTGAGATCTACAAAGCACTAGACTCAAATGGCTTACAGGCAACCCAAAACATCTTGGAAGACATTTGGTCCACAGAGGAGGTGCCTCATGACTTCCGCAATGCCCTCATTGTGGCTCTCTATAAAAATAAGGGAAGCAAATCAGCCTGAAGAAACTACAGAGGTATCTCACTGCTGTCCATCACAGGCAAGTTCCTTGCCCGTATTCTCCTGAACAGACTTGTCACTGTCTTGGAAAGGAACTTCCCAGAGGCGCAGTGTGACTTTTGGCCAGAATGGAGTACAGCAGATATGATATTTTCCATGAGACAAGTCCAGGAGAAGTCCTTTGAGCAGAACAAGCATCTTTACTCTGTCTTCATTGACCTGATAAAGGTATCTGACAATGTAAACAGAGAGGCTCTCTGGATCATCCTGAGACATTCTGGATGCATGAGGAAATTTGTGAAGTTGACTCAGCTACCCCACAATGGAATCACAGGACAGGTTCTTTACAACGGTGATACATCAACTGCATTTGCCATTTCCAATTGGGTAAAAAAAGAGTTATGTGCTAGCCCCTGTTCTGTTCAATCTGTTATTCGCTTGCATGTTGTCATGTGCTGTCCAGGGTCTGAAGGAGGGAGTTTATATCAGATACCAACTGGATGGCTCTCTCTTTGACCTTTGTTGCTTGAATGCAGGGACAAAGTGCCTCCAGACAGTCATTCAAGAAACCCTCTTTGCTGATGACCATGCGTTCCTGGTGCACAAAGACAGTGATCTACAGTTGATGCTGAACAAATTCTCAGATGCTGCCATGCTCTTTGGCCTGACTATCAGCCTGAAGAAGACTGAAGTACTTTACCAGCCCATGCCAAATACCAACCCCATAGAACCAAAATCACTGTTGATGACACCCAGCTGACAAAACAGCTTCAAATACTTGGGAAGCATTATCTTGAGCAATGGGTCTTTGGCAAAGACATTGACTCCAGGATCAGCAAGGGCAGCCAGGCACTGGAGAAGCTGCATACTAGAGTGCTCAATCAACACAACATCCGAATCTCCGCAAAGCTGAAAGTCTACAGAGCTGTGGTTATCCCTTCTCTCCTATATGGATGTGAGTCCTGGACTCTGTACCAAAGGCACATCAAACAACTGAGGAAATTTCACATGCGCACTCTCTGTTCCATCCTTGGCATTTGTTGGCAAGACCGTGTCTCCAACCTGGAGGCCTTGGATTGTGTGGAGTCCACCAGCACTGAATCCCTGATTATTAGAGTCCAGATGGGGTGGGTGGGATAAGTCATTAGAATAGGTGATCACTGTATGCCTCGCCAGTCGCTCTATAGTATACTGGAGTCTGGGAAGAGACCTTGAGGTTGACCACGCAAGCACTACCAAGATGCTGTGAAAGGAACCCTACGCCACTGGGACATCCAGCCAAGGGAACTAGAAGCTGCGGCTGCTGACACAACTCGCTGGTGAGTCCTGTGCTATGAAGGCTCCATCGGCTTTGAAGACAGGCACCACCAAAAACTGATAGAAAGCCATGAGCGGCATCACAGAATGACACCCACAGTTACTACGACAGTGGACTTCCAGTGCCTCCATTGTGCCAGACTCTGCGCTTCCAGACTGGACACCCTCTGTGTCCACAAATGAACTGCACAACAGCATGTCTTCTTCGAACCCGAAGGACTAGCATATAGATGTTACAATTCCCAGAATTCTCTAATAGCACTTTTGCTCACAATTCTGGTAATTGCAGTCCAGTACAATTGGGCTGGAAGCCCCTGGTGGTGGAAGACTGGGCTACATAAATGGGAGAATGATATGTAGAATTTCCAACAGCAGGTGAATGTGTGTGTGTGTGTGTGAAATGATAGGGGATTTCATATAAATAATTCAATGTTGAAAGTGTAACTTCAAAAACAAAACATAAATAAAATCGTCCCAGCGGAATGTTTTATGATGCCACTTTTCAGTTTACAGGTGGTAAATTTATAGGCAATTTATTAAATCATTCAAAAATGTGATTCTGCCCATACATTACAGTGACATTGTTGATTCTACAATCTTATTTCACTGCCTACCTGGATGGATCTCTTTGTGCTCAAAAATATTTCTGATAATTTAAAATACATGCTGTTTTTATTAACTGGCAGGGAATGCCCTGAAATGTGTCACAGCCCATGACCTCCCCTCTTCAGTATAGAATATCACAGATAGATGTGAATCCATGGGCCTAGAATAGCACTAAGACATTAAGATCATCCTCAAACAGAATGAAGTTAGTGTACATTTTTTTCCCTTTTATTAGAAGAAGCAAACATTAGCAGCTATAAGCAGAAAATGTGTAGGCATTAATAGTAGCAAGACAGCACATCTGATTATTTTCTTCTCTTTTTCTAGCTGGAGAAAGAGTGCAAAGTGTATTTCTAGGGCAGTGGGACGTGAGACAACGCAAAGTTCAGGAAGTGGCCATGCAATGTGAAGACCAGCAAGGTACTACCTCGGCTGAGCACAAACTCCATGAAATCCCCCTCCAAGAGGAACGCACACAGGGCGCTGGGACTTCAGGGAAGCAGACTATCAGGAGGCAGTGCAAGCTCAAGGAAATTACCACCCCACATGACGGCAGACAGAGTAGCTGCTCAGGACAGCCTAAGAAGCCACAAGAAAAACTCCAAGATGCTCCCCAGCAAAGCGGCTCTTCAGGACAATGTAGTAGAAGGTAAGAAAACAGACCGCCCCAGGAAAGCCCAAGTGAGAAGACACAGAGTTCAGGAAAACCCAGTCCAAAATATGACAAAATCCAGAAGATTTCCAGCGAATGCCAAGATGCGCAGAGGTAAGAAACTGGTACAGAGCAAAACAGGTTAGGTGAGATCTCTCCAGATTACTAGACTGCATTTTCTGCTGAGCTCAGTTTGTGTGATGCTTTATTGGTAAAACAGAAGAATAAGTTTTCAGTGAATATACGGCATGAAAGTAAGTCACATACACAATCTGAAGCACATTCAGCTGAAAGTCTAGGGGATTTAATAGGACTATAGCGAGTGGTTCATTCAGACATCATGCTAAGCTGTAAACATTGCTTAAAATTCTTGTGGTAGGGTTCACATAACATGTTATATCAAAACTAAAGAAACCACATTATGGACTAAGATGATGTGTGAATCCAGACAGTGCACTTAGAACTGTGCTCACAAGTGGTCAGCAAAGACGAAGAAAGACACATTTTCTGCATAGAAAGTATGGTAGATTTTGACCTGGGATAATTGAATCTCTTTTCTCCACATAAAAGCAGTTCTGTACCTGTAATAACAACATAATCAGCAAACATTTAGTAGGTTCTGTGTTGCTTCTTTCTAGCACTGCTTCTCTGTTCTTGGAAACATTGTCCATCCTCACTTTCTGCCTGTTGCGCAAAAGGCATAGAACCTTTTTGGGCAACTCAAAATAATCAGGATGGTTGAGAAAATGAACAACAGATAAACTCTAAAAGCATCTTGCATTTAAAAAAATAATTGTAAGGGCCGCCTATATGAATTGTTCCTCTGCACGAATTACTTCTTTTACAAAGCAACTGACCTCATCCCCAAGCATGGAAAATGCAGGGTGACACCGGGGCACTAGCAAGCTTCAGGCATGTGGGTTGCAGCTGTTCCAAGCAAACATCTTGGCAGCTTGTCACTGCTCACCCAGATGCCTTCAAAGATATTTTGTATTTCTTTGTGGCCAACATGAACAAACCAGTGGGGTTCAACCACCAAAAGTTCACTATAGGAACTTTTGTGGAAGCAATTATTTCAGCTTAGCAGTTCAGTGGCATCAACCTAATCTGAGTCTGTTGGTTTCTATGTACCTCAGTCTGCTGGTCCTTTGCTCAAATAATCAGCTGCTTTCCTGCCACACTTGTTTCTTCAACAGATGAGTACCTTTGTTCAAGTGCTTAGTAACCATATTGAGAAATCACAGTGTAAGGTTTTGGGGGAGGTTTTCCAGGAGAAAAGCTATGGAGAACTTAAATTGGTTTATATGTAAGCAGTGGACTCACTCTTGCAGATCTAGCTTCCACTCAGAAAGGGATTTTATTTACTCATTCAAAAGATTTGAATGGCTGCCCATCTTAAACAACTCTGGGCAGCTCACAGTAGCAATAAAACCAAGTAAGTATAAAACATAACCATAAAACCATAAAACAATAAAAAGATCAAACAACAACCCGGCACCTTAATCACCCCCTTAGGATGCCCCACAGCAAGTTCCAATTACCCTAATTCCATTCTCTCGATTCTATTCTGTGCTATCCCAGTGCCTGGATAAAAGCCACGTCTTGATGGCCTTCCGAAAGGCGAAAAGGGTGGGGGTCTGCCGGATGGCCGGGGGGAGGGTGTTCCATCAGGTAGGGGCAGCCATGGAAAGGCATGCTTCTGAGGCACCACTAAGTGGCAGGATTTCAGGGAAGGGGTCTGGCGGGTGCCTACCCTATCCGATCTGGTGGGACGGGGAAATATTCTTAGAGAGAGGCGGTCCCACAAATAACCAGGTCCTGTGCCATGTAGGGCTCTAAAGGTGATAGCCAGCACCTTGAATTGCACCTGGAAGGAAACTGGAAGCCAGTGCAGCTTGCACAGTAGAGGTGTAACGTGGGCAAACCTAAAAACACCCAACACTGTGTGCACTGCTGCATTCTGGACCAGTTGTAACTTCTGAGTGGTCTTCAAGGGCAGCCCCATGTAAAGCGCATTTCAGTAATCCAAACAGGAAATGACCAAGGCGGGAGTGGCCGTGGATATAAATGAGCAGAAAGCATAAGTAGGCTGAACCTTTTCTTCCACGCTCAGCATCTCTTGGTAATTAGAGAAAGAACAACTTGGAACTGGGTGAATTGAGAACCATAGTTCAGTTATCCTATCTATTAGCATGTCACATCAAGGCTGCCAAAGAGAAAATAAAACATACAAAACACTGAAATATCTTGTCAGAATAAGAAGTGTTTTGCAAAGAATGTGCTTAAGCAAGTGAGCAGTAGCACATATTAAATTACAAATATGGGTCAAGCATCCTTTTGTAGTCACAAAAAACCAAACCAAAACCCTTTTCTCCAGTATTTAAGGAATTCGGCTTGACAAGATTCTGAGCTATTCAGTAGTTCCCAATTTACTAGAGACCCCACCCCCAAAAGCCTACGAATCCCCATAGTCTTTGTTCTCTGGCCAGTGATCACTGCCAAGAGATACCTAACAGAAGGGCCGGGGGTGGACCAAATAAGGCAGAATAATTTCTGTGTGTGTGGGGGGAGGGGGGTTATATGGACAGAACTGCAAGCCTTTGGCAAGAGAAGGCCATCCGTGCAGAGCTCAGTGACGCGCAATACAAAGGGCTGTTCTGCACATCCACGGCCTGGCTGGCAGTGCTGCAGCTGCCCAGTTGAGGGACCTTGCATGGCTGATGCCTCTTTCAGCTCTCCTGGGTTGTGGCCCAGAGGAAGCTTACACCTGTGCTTTCCTGCTCCTCTTCTAAAGCGGGGTTTTCTGATTTGCACCAGCAAAAGCCCAGCCATGCAGTTATGATGCTGCAATTTAATTTGATCCAAACACATCTGCACCCTAATGGGACATTGGACAGGGCTGCTCCCTCCCTTCTGGTCATTGTGCGCTGCTCTTCATGGTCACTGTCATGCAGGACGCCTGCAGCTGAGGAGAGCAGGTGCCCATATCAAGGCTAAACCCTGCTCTGCTTGGCAGCATATTTCTGGCATTATGTGGGTTCTTTCCATATCTTTAACGAGCAGTGATCTAAAAGACTGTCTGATTGGTTCCCATTTGCACATGCAAGCAGCGTGTCAACAGCCAGGGTGAGAGATAGCTGATCTCCCCCACCAATGAAATTCTGGGCCTTTTGCTTTGTTGGTATAATGGGTTCCCAGGGAACAATGAAACGGTGAAGTGGGAGGATGGTAAAACTACGTTGTTTTCACCAGTGGATGCGTGGGATAGGAGGATGTCAACTATAAGGGAGAGCCAATAAAGGGAGGGGGGCTTATACAGAAGGTCTATAATGAAAGCCATAAGTCCTTAACGACCAACATTTACTTTCTTGGTCTGACCCAGTGGGAACGCTGAAGGAGAAGGAAAATCCACCAAGCTACTGCCAGAAGTAGAGAACAGACTAAAGTCTGGCCACAATTTCTTAAGATGGCTTCATTGCCTGCTAGTTTCAGCATGAGAGACAAGTCACTTGAGGCTGCTCTACGGAAGAGCCCACATTACGGGGCAACCATAGAGAACTAATTGCCCTACATAGCTAAAAAGGCATCTCAGCAAGTGCCTGGCTGAGTCTCTAGAACAGTGTTCCTCAACCGTGGCAACTTTAAGACGTGTGAGATGGGTGGACTTCAACTCCCAGAATTCCCTAGCCAGCATGACTCCATATTGAGGCATGCTCAATCACTGCTAAAGCATGCTGGCTGGGGAATTCTGGGAGCTGAAGTCCATACATCCTAAGTTGCCAAGGTTGAGAAATATTGTTCTAGAAAGTGCCTGTTCAAGGGAAGGGTTCCTGAGATGGCAAGTCTTGTTCAAAACCAGTTGTAAACGTGGAGACGTAGCAGGTTGGGTTTTTGTTCTCATTCCGAGTGCATGTCTCCTTTAAAGACTGAGCAGCACCCAACACTTTCTGAATTTGCTCTTCCCTTACAGAATGTTCCAGATTTCAGGGTTCTAGCAAAGGTGGGAGGGGCTGGCAGCCTTTCAATATTAATGGGTCCATCAGTGTCAGCAAAAGGTCAATGAGCAGAAATGATGAAGCTGTAGTTCAACATCATTTAGAGTGCTACAAATTTCCTCTCACTGCCGGCAAGAGTTTTCCCAGCCCCACAAAGTACTTTTTCTGCGTCTCTGCCAGTCTTTCTTCAGAAACCTATGTCCTTTTCCATGCTTGCTCTCTGAAGCAATATTAATTCATTTTCAGATGTATTCTAGTATAACTTTCATCAGTCCTATACAGAAAAAAATAGTAATATCCTACCAGAAAACAATCCCAGATAGTCCAATGAAGTCTGAGTATGCTTGGTAGATTCTGAAATGTATGTAGTATAGTTCATAAATGCCAATTTTTTCATCATAAGAAAAACTCAAAATGGACTAAAAAAATCCATTACAATGACTGCAGTGAAGCAGAATACAGTGATTGAAGCATCGTGCACAATAATGATCTTGTTATGAGGATGGAAGAGCTGGAAAACTCTTGGGATAATTAAGAACTAGAAAATGCTTAGTCATTTTAATTGCAAGGATGAGGCTAAACACCAAGCTCCAGTAAACAGCTGTGGCACAGGCCAAATAGCATGAGCTTTTCTGTTTTAAATGACCTGGCTTTCCCACTTCCATACTGAGTCATGCTCAACAACTGCTAAAGTTTCCTTCTTACCTCCTGAGTGAGAAGGCAGAGGCAATATTTTTGTAATGTTCATACAACATGAAACCTCCTATCCTGCTTGTCCCATTTTGCTCAGTACATTTCTTCTCCAGGCAATGTATTCATGGCAATGGTGACCAGGATCTGAGGGGCGAAGCTCATACTGAATGTTGGAAATATGACAAGAAGCAATGAATTATTTGGTCAGCAGTAACACCATATAATAGAATCAGAGAATGTGAGGGTTGGAGGAGAAGATCTAGTTCCATCCAAGTGATTTAGATGTCAGGGTCAGTACCCCTAACACATGACAGCCCTTCAGATAGTTGAAGACAGCATGCCTTCCTGAGATCTTTTCTTCTTCAGGCTAAACATACTCAAACCTTCAACTGTTCTTCATTCTTTTGGCTCCTTATCAACTTGGCTGCTCTTCTCTGGAAGGTTCCAGATTGTCAATGTCCTTCCTTTAGTGACACAGCTGGGTGTCTAGAGGCCGGAGGTTTCAAAATTCCTTCCCTGAAGCCCACTGCATCTACATATCGTGACCCAACTTCCTGCCCTGGTGTAGCAGCTTGACAGCTTACTGCTTCCATCACCTGTCTTCAAGGAAATATCTGTCAGCCCTTCAAGGCAGACCAGACTAGGAAATTAAAGTCATGCAGGCTAATATTACTTTTATTGTAAAGTTATAGTAAAGAAATCTTGCAAAGTTGAATGTGCTTCCCCCCCTCCCTTCCCTTTAGTTTTGTAAGAACTAGGGAGGGTCTTGTCTGAGACGTTTTCTCAGATTACAGTTCTGTCCCAGACTCAGGTTCATTTTATCTGACCGTTGCCTTGGTAGTGGCTCCTGTCCCTCCAGGTCATTCCTTCTGCCCATTACAATATCTCACTGGTATCCTTCCTGGAATCCTGGTCCATGAAAATGAAAAGGCTCCCATAATCTGTATGCCATTCTGGCAAATAAAATAAAAAATGAAATCATTTCTATAGAGCAACTCCTCTGGCTTTGTAGCCTAAAAGCCTGTACTGATATTTTCAGCCCTTCCTCCTCAGTTTGGGAGAGAAATCAATCTCATAAGAAATAAACAAATTAAACTTCTTCTTTAAAAGTGACTCACAAGACATGATCTCTAAGCCTGATTTATTCAAATACCCAGCATGCTCTTAGCAAACTAAAAGCTGGTGCTGATCTGCTATAATTAGTGATTTTAGGAGAAAGATGGCTTTCAGCTCTCAAGACATTTATAGATAGGAAAGTAAATCTTGAACTCTGTCTGAAAACCCGCAGGATGCACTGTGGTGCAGCAAAATAAGATTAACAGTAAGAGAGAATAAGGCTTCTAACACAAAGAAAGAAATTGAAACTTAACGCAATGCCTAAGTAGAGCAGCCATTTACTCCTTGGTGATAACCTGAATCTTGAAGTAAAGTGCTCTGCTTCTTTGTTTCTGGACTTCCTCTGGCTGCTTGGGGTAATTCTAGACATTGATCAGAGTTGATGGGGAGATGGTACGCCCCATTTGTTTTTCCAATTCAGGCCCAGAAACTGCTTGCTCTGTGCCCCAGAGTTCTGCCCTCATATTTTAAAAGAACCCTTTTTCTTCATGGGGTGGAGGGAGGGAGGGCATCTTCTGGGTGCATGGGCTGAAGCCCATACCTGAGAGAGGATGTGTAATCAAATTCAGATGCTGTCTGGCATGTAGGATGGCAGGGAAGCCGTAGTATTGTGAATGCAGGCTGGCTGTGCATAAGAAGGATAAACCGTATTGAAACGCTTAGTGAAGTAAAATGGCTGTAAAAGTTTGCCTGAAGCTTACAAGAAGGAATCAACCAATCTTGACCAGGGGTAGTGAATATGTGGTCTGCTTGAGCGACTTTCAGGTAATAGTAGTTTCAGATGAGGTGGACAGTAAGTCCCAACATCCTTAGCCAAGATGGCCAAGATACAGCTGAAGAAAACAAGTAAGAGCATAATTCATAAAATTCAGTGGCATTGTGGTCTTCCCTTTGAAAAATTGTAGAGGAGTTTGAGGGCCAACCACTACGAACAACTGAGCAGGCCCCAATGCAGTGCCTTTCGGGTGTGCACCGTTCTTGTCAGAAGGGTCAAAACCACAACTAGTTGGAGAAGACGGGAGTTGTGATCTATCTCATGTAAAGGGAACTGGATTGGGGAACGTTGCTTTAACTGAGAAGATGACATGGCTAGCTGGACGCCTGAGCAGAGATGCCGTTGTCCTCAGCACTGAGATTATGCTGCACCATTTCACTAAGTTAGTTTTTGATTCCAGACATGACAGAAAAACTGTGACTATTGTCTGGATATGATCAACTGAGTTTGTAAGAAAACTATGAGAAAAGTATGGGAGTAGCTATTCTTACTTCTGGCCCAAGAGGATGACATTCTTCATGAAATGAATGACACAAGTGTTAGTCACAAGAAAAAATATTATTTTGATCCTTCTCCGAAGTAGAAGTCTTTTTATGAAATGTTGAGAAGCTAAAACGGTATTGACCCATGGCAGAAGCTCCCAAACTGAGTTAGAAAATGAAAGAAAGGCAAACCAGTTATCCATCTAGTTCCTACAGGGCATCCTGCCTTGCAGGGCCAGGGTTAACACAAACGACCTAAGAAGTGGGACTCTTCCATAGCCCTTTTGATTCTACGGGTATTTGTTTTCTCCTAGTAAAAACCCCTACGCTGGCCTAGTGGATTCCTTACGTGCTGCCTGGTGGACAGGAAAGACACGGCCTATGGAGTATCGGGTAAAACAGCTGGAGGGTCTGTGTCACTTTCTGGAGGAAAAGCATGCCGAAATCCAGCATGCCCTGTGTGCAGACCTACGCAAGGTGAGTGGGCCATCCAGCCAGAGCATGTGACAGCTCAGATCAAGGGAGTTGCAGATCAAGGCCTTGCTTACCAGTTAATAGACATTGCACAACTATTCCATTTTTCCCTTCACTGGATTTTCCATGAAAAAGTTATAAACAAGGAAAAATATTTTTTGAACTTAGCAAGGTGGCAAGGAACAGTTTTCAGGCTACAGAAAATCATTATGTAAGTATAGTTGAGCTGTCTCCTAAAATGGTCAAGAGTACAGCCAAGTATCCATTATCTCAGAAAAGTAGGAAGAAAAAGCCTAAACTGATAAAGCCTTTGATTTCTTTGCATAGTCATCAGCTGGCTATATATGGTTTCTCTTGTAGCTGAGCTTGTGAGTCTTCTGCCTGATTAAGCGTTAATTATATAGAGAACTAAACTTAGTGCCATGTCCAGGTGTAAAGCCCAAAGATTTCATTTCAAGAATCAGTTGGGATGATTGCACGATAAAGCACTACCATGCAATGAATGAGGCCCAAGATTTGCTCACTGAAGAGCTGCTGCATAGTTCACCTCTTCAAGCCAATATGGACATCACTGATGCATCTCATTTTATTTCTCTTCTCCAGAGCCCTGCTTTGAAACTGAGTTCACTGAGATTCTCTTAATCAGAAATGCACTGGCTGAGGCTCTTAACAACTTAAGCTGCTGGATGAAGGATGAATGTGTGCAAAAGAGCCTGGTAAGGAGTCAAACTGAGTGGGAGGAGATGAAACGGAAAAGAATGGTTCTAGGTTGGACAGGGATGAAGGTCTAAAGGGTGAATTATCTCATCAAACTGAAGATGGACTTTCTATCTGTGCCCTTTCAAAACAGGTGGATGCTCATGTTGGAAGGCAAGACTCACTACTAGGGTATTGATGTTTCACCCTCCCCTACCTGATGTCCTTCCCATGGTGTTTAGGAATGATGAGATCTGTAATCTAACATACTAGGATCCTGTCATGTTACTGATATGTAAAAGTTCTGGGGCAGCTTCCAAATGATGGTCTCTAGGGCCATACTTGCTATGCCATTGGAGGAACAAGTTCTAGCTGCTTTTGTAGGATAACTTCTGCACTCCAGTTTAGATTCATTAAAGTCACATTGGTTTAGAACAGCCTTTCCCAACCCATTGCCCTCCAAATAAAGCAAATTATAATCTTCATAGTTCCCAGTTATCTCTAGTTACTATTGCTATTGTTTGCTTTCTAGTTGTGTGGCCAGCAATCTCATCTGTGCACAGCGCCAGAGAGATTAAAAGGTTTGAAGTGTTAGGTGTGAAAACATCCTCATGTTTTACATGCATGTATCATCTAAGGCAAGTGTAATAAGGTGGAGCCTATGGCCTGATTTCAAAGCTCCCTGCAGGCTATTGATTCAAACCTCTAGTAGGAATAGTCTGTTCAAACCTACTACGTGATGAGAGAGAAAAAGAGAAAGGAGTGTCAGAAAGCAGAAAACAAGGAAACCAGAAGAGAATGAATCACCCACTCATGGTTGGATTGGCCCTAACCTGAATGGTCTCTTTGGTCCTACCTACAACTGACATAGCTCCTTAGCCATCATTAAAAAGGCACAACAAAGGATGTTCTTCCTGCGGCAACTTAGGAAGTTTAAATTATCCCAGGAGCTCTTGGTACAGTTTTACAGGGGAATCATTGAGTCTGTTATCTGTTCCTCTATAACTGTCTCGTTTGATTCTACAGTCAAACAGGACAGATAGACTCCAACGGATAGTTAAGTCTGCAGAAAGGATAATTACAACCCGCCTGCCTTCTACAGAAGAGCTGTATACTGTGAGGGTCAAAAGGAGGGCAGAGAGGATACCTGCAGACTCTTCTCATCCTGGATATAATCTGTTCCAACTTCTTCCTTCAGGATGGCGCTACAGAGCACCATATGTTAAAACATCTAGATATCGGAATAGTTTTTTCCTTGTGCTACTGCTCTGTTAAACACTGCATGACTTGATATGTGCTGGACAGTGGCTTCTCCCTTTAAAAAAGTGATTTTACTGTGTAGTCTTATTGTTTATTATTTTTCTGTTGCTATTCAAATGCAGTGTTGATCTTGCTGTTCGTCACCGAAGACAAATTCCTTGTATATATTTTATACTTGGCCATTAAAGTATTCTGTATTCGGTACAATTACCTTCAGGGGGATTGACCTTCAAGGGAACATTTTTTAGAATCCCAAATCTGAGATAAAGGCTATGATATTCCTCCCTGATGCCCTCAGAGCCTTGTGGATTGTGTGCTAAGGCCAAACATTTTGGCATTTCCCCACAATTTAGGTATTAAACTCACATGTGGCTGAATCGTAATTGTAATATGGGTTTGGGGGAGGCTGGAGGTTTGAAGACCTGTAAGCCTAACGAGGGCTTAAGGCAACCATTCCATTCCTTAACCCTTTCCCCCAAGTGTAACAATATACCTTTCACAATTCCTAGGACTTCTAATATTTTGGCCCACTCGCTCCAATGAGATAGTCCACCATGCTTCCTGGAGAGCAAGCGCATATACTCTCTCTGTGTGTGTGTGTATGTATGAGCTCTCCAAGGTGCAACAGAAATGCCCACTCATAATCAATTAGTGTGGAGGAGCCCTTTTTATGTCAGAAATACCTGATGTAGATAGCAAGGAGGAATCTTGCTGAGATTAAACAACATACTAACTAAACAAATCAAGAATACAGGACTGAAAATGGAAGCATGAGCTTTTCAAAGTTCAGTGCTATTCAAGCCTTGCACTTCCTTTATAAAGAAGAGAGGATGAACAATGCTAACTCATGTGCACTAGAGCAAAGATTGGTTTGAAAGCACACAGCAATTTGTAGCTCCTCAGGTATTTCCACCCCTACAAAATCTTCTATTAATTTATCTTTCTGCTTCACCCAGTTGCTTTCTTGCATATTTCTGGTTTTTACGTAGATCACGAAGCTGGATCACGCCTTCATTCGCAAGGAGCCATTTGGTGTGATGCTGATCATTGGAGCCTTTAACTACCCTCTCTACGTTACTCTGATACCCCTCTTGGGGGCTATTGCAGCTGGTGAGTGAGAAGTTATCTGCTAATTCATTTTAGACATTGGATCTTCCAAGAGATCCAGGCATGTGGTGGATGCTCAACTGTTGCAGCCGTGTTAAAGTGTTCTCTCCCCCCTACTAGGGAACTGTGTGATTCTCAAGCCTTCAGAGCTGAGCAGCTGCACTGAAAGGCTCCTGGCAGAAGCCCTGCCTTGTTATCTTGATCCGGTGAGTTCCCCAGCTGCAAGTTCACCTTGTTAAAAAATCAAAATGTAACTGAGGTTTTCTAATTTGTCTTTTCCTCCATCATTTGCCTTAATTTCCTGGAAATTATGACTGGGCAATTCCCTGGGCCTCTTCAGGAGAACCTCTGGATCTGAAGTAATCTCAAACTGTTATCTGTTTTTGGAAGCTGAGTCAGTTTATTTCTGGCTGTCCCAGTTCGTCTGAAACCGTTCCAAACCTGTATATTCCTTCGCATTGTGATGGTGGTAACCCTCTGAGGTTTACAACTGAAGCATCAAAGTGCACTACTTTGCTTTTTCCTTATTTTCTTTTAATTTTTTTATGATAACTTTATGCCATTTTTAAAAAACATAAAGATAATCATTAAGAAGAAGTAATCAAGAAAAAGAACAGAAGAAAAGGAAGAATAAAGAGGAAGAAGGAAAGCTGAAGTGCAGAAAAAGAAAGAAAAAGAAACAGAAATACAAAAAAATGACTTCCGACTTCTTTTACAGCAGATATAAATAAAACATACATTAAGCTCTTACTCAAAGATTACAACTTAACACCCATTTTTTCTATGATTATTAATTTTACTAATCTTCAAATCCATATCATAATTTCATTTTTTTCTGTTTCCTGCAAAAAATCCAAAAGAGGTTTACAATTAGCATTAAATCAAAAATGGTCATCTCATTTTAAAATTGAAATACTTAAAGAAAATCTTAGTTTCCTTTCAGTTTAATGCAGCAGTTCCCTGCCCCCAGTTGCCCCCCAGAGGCTTTTTGCCCTGCAGGTTTCAGAGACAGAAACAGCACCCGTGTGATGTGCAGGCAGGTTGATTGGATGTGAACTTCCCTTTCTGTTTTATAGCAAACCTTTGCTGTGGTGACAGCTGGTCCTGAAGAAACAGGAAAATTACTGGAAAATAAGTTTGATTATATCTTCTATACTGGTGATTTTCTCTTCCTGAATATTCTTTTCAATCGTATTGTTTTTTTAAAAAATGATCATTAATGTCTGCAGAACAATCTGTGTGGTAAGCCAATATCCAACTATTGAAACTGAAAGGTTTGGGTAATTTATCTAAGATCATACATTAGCACACAAACACACACACACAGACATCATCTGCAGTAGAATTTCTCTCTGTGGCTACTACAATGCCTTTCTAGAAGAGCAAATTGTTAACAATAGCAGCAGTTGGCCATGTGTCTTCGTTCAGTAGCTTTATCACGTCTACTGCAATGCAGCTGAGTTCGTGGCAAGTTAGTGGCAGCTTTAGTGGGCAGATTGTAGGCCTTGCCCACAAGTGGAGGAAAAGATGAATTGTCACCCTGTAAGTAGAAGAAAGGCTACAAGAAGAAAGATTCTGAGTGAATTAGGAAAATAATCCCAACACTAACAGCAGTCCAAGAGTCGAGAGCCAGCTTGGTCTAGTGGTTAAGGCTCCAGGCTAGAATCCCAGAGACTGTGAGTCCTTCATGAAAGGTGGCTGGGTGATTTTGGGCCAGTCCCGCTCTCTCAGCCCAACTCACCCCACAGGGTCGTTGGGTGGGGAAAATCGGAGGAGGAAGGAGTACTAGGCTTGTTCGTCACCTTGAGTTATGTATAAAAAAGAATAAAAAGGTGGGATTAAAAAAATCTAAAAAAAAAATGACTTGGATAGCTGGATACGTAGTACATCTGGACATCCCTGTACTTTTACAAATTTACATAAATAATTATTCCTTGTTACTTTTTTGAAATAGTTCTTTTTAAATGTTACAATGCAATATTGATTTTTTTTTTTACCAAAGAATGATAGGAATTTGTGTAGATTTAAATTTATGTAATTCACATTTTTGCAGTGGTCAATACATTAAATAATTGTAAATCACTGTTTTTCCACCTATCCCACAACACTGATCTTTAGTCAAAGAAGATATCACAGGCTGTCATGTTCTGAACTTTTTAAAAATATATGTATCTTCCAAATTCTTTCTAAATCTGAAAATATTTTTTACATTATATACAAACTATCTGGGCAGTGTTACCTTGCCAACTATTCTTAACATTTAGTGGATGTTTTTTAAATAACCTGTGTGGAATTTTGTTGATCTGCATGGAGCAATGTTAGACAAAAAACAACACAGGTGTCTTTTGAACACACAATTGTGGCCCCTGATGGTGGATGGGAGGTGTGGGTGTCTGTATATCTCTCTTGACCCAAATGTTGCCATACCTCTACAGGGAATAGCCATGTAGGAAAGACCATCATGACTGCTGCAGCAAAACATCTGACACCTTTGACTCAGGAGGTGGGGAGTAAAAATCCCTGTTATGTGGATCACTGCTGCAATTTCCAGAATGCAGCCAACCGAATTGTATGGGGAAAGTTCCTCAATGCTGGACAGACATGCGTTGCATCAGATTATGTCATCTGTACAGCTGAAACACAGGAGAAGTTAATACCTTGCCTGCGCCAAGCTATCCGTGAATTCTATGGCCCTGATCCCAAGGGGTCGCCTGATTTTGGCCGCGTGACCAATGACAAGCATTTCCAGCACGTCCAGGATTTGCTGAAATGTGGCCGGGTGGCCATTGGTGGGGAGACTGATGAGAGTGACCATTATATTGGTGAGTATACAGCTTGGGACAGAGGGAAGAGTAAGGGGAAAAGTTTGGAGTTTGAGAAAAACGGGAAGACATTTTATGATTACTATCTAGTAAGCTTATGGAGAAAACCTATTTAGTCTCTAGGAGTCAAAAACAACTTGATAGCACATAATGAATCAGTCAATCAATCATGCTTATGAAGAAGTGCATGGTGAGTAGGTATAGGGATGAAATGAGGCTTCAAGTTGGTGCTCAAAATGTCTTGCTCTTAAATTCTCATTGGCCACACAGATTTTGTGTGGGATTTTGAAAGTTGCAGTGCCACAATCTGGTGAGAGTGAGATTGGGAAAGTCCGTTTAAGAGAGAGCAAGAAGACAGACATATTTTCCTGGGTTTGCGTATTGGAAGTGTAGTGCTGGGGAAAACTAAAGCTCTGGTTAAATTGGAGAATCAAGTTATGATAGATAAGCAGAGCAGGTCTTGATGTAATCTTTTGCCCATTACAGCTCCCACAGTGCTGGTGGATGTGAAGGCATGGAAGCCCATCATGCAGCAGGAAAACCTTGGGCCCATCCTGCCCATTTTCAATGTGAAGGATTTGGAGGAGGCCATCCAGTTCATCAATTGCAGAGAATGTCCATTAGCTGCCTATGCCTTCTCCTGTGATTGCAAGGTATATTGTTTAGGTTAGAGCATACTGTATCTGGGAGAATCTGGATTATTTCCCATCAGCCTATTCAATCCCATAAAGGAAATTAGGCAAGGAGGGCAAAATTAAGCAAATGATAAAAATGAGAGCTTGAACACTAACGATGTCCCACCACATGTTCAGGAGAGCAACTGGTGGTGATAATGTGTGAGGGCAGCAATATTGCTGGCCTTGTTGAGCTGTTGTCCTTCCTCCCGTCTGAAATGTCCTCCCAGGAGTCTGCTGGGTCTCTACACGCTGCCCTACCTTGCAGCTGGTGCAGCCATTTGGTAACTACTTCTGTCCCAATTGTCTCCCAGGGAGCTTCACTCCATCCCTGGTCTGGGAGAAAGATAGGCTCCCACAACCTGTGATCTTCTTTGGGCAAATAAAACTGGAAAAAAATGAAATAATTTCTATCATACCCTCCTGACCTTGTAGCATAAAAGTATGTGACTAGTTATTTCAGCCCATCCCTCTTCTTTTGCAGACAAATCAACCTTGCAAGTGACAATCAAACTTTAATTTTGTAATTAAACTTTAAATTTGTAATACTTAGGATATATGGATTACAAAAATGCACACCATGTGCTTGACTGATCAGGGTACTGATTATTTTAAACTTGTCATCTTTATTCCCACTCATTGCTCTTAGCTCTGTATGAAACGAGAATGGGAGTAGAAAATGGGGGTCCAAAAGGGTTCATTTGCGTTTTCAAACTCTCAAGTATTTTACTAAGATTCATAGAGAAATTATTTTTGATTTTTGCTTTCCAGTTGCCTTTTAGGAAATGGCTAATTGGCCACATATACAATATTAGCCATTTTGTGAACGTGCCTGTGGCACATTTTCAATATTCCAATGTTGATAGTGGCACAAAGGCTAAAGACCTTTGTTTGTACAAGTAGTCCTTGACTTACGACCACAATTGGGACCAGAACTTCCATCACTAAGCGATGCAGTCATTAAGTGAGTTGTGCCTGATTTTATGACCTTTTTTCTGCCATCGTTAAGCGAATAACGTGGTTGTTAAGTGAATCACGTGGTTGTTAAGCGAATCCGGCTTTCCCCATTGACTATGCTTGTTGGAAGCCCCTTGGAAAGTCGCAAATGGTGATCATGTGACCCTGGGATGCTGCAATTGTTGTAAATACATGCCGGTTGCCAAGGGATGGAATTTTGACCATGTGACTGTGCGGATCCTGCAATGGTTGTAAGTGCAAGGACTGGTCATAAGTCACTTTTTTCAACGCCATCGTAACATTGAATGGTTGTTAAACAAATGATCATAAATCGTATCATGTTCCTTATTATTATAGAGCTCAGACCTGATGAAACTCATGTTTGGAAGATTAAGGACAGGATACCTAATACTCTTCTACTGCTTTTCTCTTTATAGATTGTGAACTGTGTACTTGATTGTGTTAGCAGTGGCGGCTTTTGTGGCAATGATACCATGGCGCATGCAACATTGATTTCCCTTCCATTTGGTGGCATTGGTATGATTAGCCTTTTATCTCCTATGCTATCTCCGTTACTTACCTTAATCGTTATTCTTCGCTTCCAACCTGAAATGTTCTCCCTCTTGATGATGTTTTTCATCAGACTAAAGACAAAGACATTAAGAGTCCCTTTTTTTTTTTTACTATTTCCAGCATATTTGCAGATTAACCAAATGCAATCAAATAATAAATACCCCACTGTGCTATAAGCTAGGTGGTCATTTATAAATAAATGAGAGGGCGGGAAATCTCCTGGTGTACATTATGCTGGGAAGCAGGAGTAAGGGGAGGAGGCCCACTATTTTTAACTTTGTAAGTGGTGCTAACAAGACCAAAATATATTCCACAGGACGAACACCTCTGGTTCAACAGTTCTTGTCACGCACTGCACTGAACCAGCTTAACGTGCTGTGTAAATCAAGATTGTTGCATTTTGAGTACAAAACATGGTTAAACCAAAGGATACACAGATTTAATTTCTGCTCAATTTCTAGATATTACGATAACCAAAAAAGCAAGAGTCTCATTTTACTGGGGCAGTTGTAGTTCCACAATCATGAAACACAGCAGGCCCGCAAATTATTATTTAACAAAGCTTTGCTTGTCATTATTAGATTCTCTTCTTTAGTCCCTTCTTTAAGAGTACTTGTGCAGCGTCCACTGAATATAAAACCTTTCATAGTGAGCACTATGAGGGGAGTGCTTTTTAAGGGCATCTATCGTCCAGCCTGAGGAAAAAGAATAAATAGCAAGGGCTGTGCACGTTGTGTTGTCAGATGAAAAATTACAGTCAGCAGATGTGATCTGAACTTCTTCTTCTTTTTAATATTGCAGGATTCAGTGGATTTGGCAAGTACCACGGCAAGTTTACTTTCGACACATTTTCTCACTTTCGTGGCTGTCTTTTGCGCTGCATGGGCCTGGAGACAATCAACAAAGTGCGCTACCCCCCATACAACGATCATAAGTTGCAGCTAGCGATCTCTGCTTCGGAGATCAAGCGCAGAGGCATGTGCACTTTGCTGTGAGGCCTGGAATCACATCACCTGCGTTCGTAAGGAATCCGGCCAAGACTTTTGCTGAGGTTGAGAGGTTCTTCCCTTCATCAGCTGGTCCTGGAATTTTGCCTCATCACCTGCAGAGACCCTTGAAAAACACTCTCTCTTCTGACGAACCTTGTTTTCACCATCTTTGCTCCTTATATTGTTTCTTTATCCTCTATCAGCTTATAGAAATTCAACATTTAGTATGGTTAGAAAACTTAGGTGATACCCTCCCAGTCTCCTTGCACAGTTGTTGGGTATAGAACATATCCTTAATCCCAGTAATGACTAATTAAACAATTAATTAAAGTTTGTGGGTAAACTTTCATCTTCATTGGGACACATAAAGCCAATTCTGCTTTAAAAGCTACAAACATCGGATACTTTCTTAAAAATGGACAAGTACAGCTCCAGTTTACAGTGGAGCAGTCATCCTGATTAATATATTTGTAGAATAAAGATAGCAGCCCGGATGGTGTCTGCAAAGTGATAAAACTATTTCTGAGTGAATATTCAAAAGCTGGATCCATTAAACAATTTTATTCCCAAAGAAATTCACAGCTAAACGAATGCAGGTTGTTATGCATAAAGATACTCTGTTGACAATGCATTTTCCATACTGTGATGCTCTAAAGCTCAGACATGCCCCCTTTAATTATATTGCTTTCAATCTCCTTGCCTACAGTTATAGTTCATATCTTTATTCCATCAGTGATAGCTACGCTACCCAACCCAAAGCAGAATAATATAGAAGTACATTCTATCAAGTTCAGAGGCTTATTTCCACATAATTCTGCTAACGATTCACAATATACTGAGATTATCTGCACTCTTGCATTTTTCAGGTAAATGTCTTGCTTCTGTAATAAAGACCTTGCATCAAACCTTACAAATAGTTGACTAATTATTTAATAGTGCCATCAGTTGACATAATGTATTACATAATAAAATGATCCGGGAACTAGTTCCTACACCAGGAGCTTTTGATTGAAGGTACTGGAGAAGAAAAACAACATAATGAAGTAAAGAAAAAAAATGCTCAAGTGAATGTATAAGCAATTTGCTACAATAAAAATAAAGAGCATCTTGGCATTCGAAAGGGAGTAGCCAGTTTAGAGAGTACGCCCTGGAGTAAAATAGTAGCAAGTAAATCACAGTCAGTCTTGTGTTTCTTGAATGGATACAACGAGTTTTCTCTGAGCTATAGAATGTTCTGAAACAATAGTTACAGAATTATTAATTAACAACGATGAACAATGATGCATCGTCTCTTTTGGGATGCATTAGTAGTATGAATGAAGAAGTCATAGCATATGTCTTCTTTTGGAAGAAAAAAAAGCAGATGCATTCTGGATGGAGATACTGTACCTGTAGAAAGCTGTTATTTCTTAGAATTTAAAGTAGCAGCACAAACCAATTTAAATCCTGGGATGGGGATAAAATACGACAGTGTGATCGTGGGGATTCCTGGGCATTTTGAAGTTGGTGAAAACTACAAATAGCAATTGGCTGACACAGAAATGTAATTAAGCTGACCAAGCCAAGCATTATGAAAGAGATAGAGGCTACTTCTAGCAGCACAGACCCAACATTCTACCAACCTTCTTGGTAAGTTACATCCACCAATCCACGCAGAGTTTGTTTCCCTTCAGCCAATCAGTGACTTCTTCTTAGCCTGAACTGGCGGCACCTAACCTTTCCCCCGCCCCCAAATATTCGGAGGTTTCCAAGCATTCAACCAAAGCGCGAAGGGTGTCCTGCCTCTCGCGGGTCATCTTCAACCAATGACTTTTCAGCCAAGTGGTGATTGGAGCCAGTTATTCTTGCCGCTGATTGGCGGCTTTGAGCAGAGCAGTAGTTTCTATCACTGTTTTCACAGATGGGTTTTTGATACTTTTTGTCCTGCTCGGCCTCTGGTGGCACCAGGAAATTCTTCTGCTGAGAGGAGAGGCGGGGGAGAGCATTGTATTGTAGCAGAAAGGTTCATGGATGCAGAGAAGTGGATATTCCTGAAGGAGTGTGACTGAAGGCAGGATGTTGCTTATGACTACCATATTAAATTCCTGGAGTCATTCCATACCACACACATCATACATGGTACCTCACTATTCTGCAGAATTCTTGTGCATATAGCTATATAGGAGAGACACGAGATAAAACCTATTAACAAATGATGAGTGGAGGTGTCAGAAATAGTAAAATGAAATTTTGGTATTGATGAAATTTCTTCCAAGAACCCTGCACGTTAACTGTGGCCCTCGAGACGCATGAGGGTAAGGCGCTCCATTTAATAGATCAGAAAAGGTTGATTTTTCACCCACAAGAGCAGGATGTGATCCTGCTTTTCCAATGTTACCAAAAGAAAAAAGAAGGAAGCCAGTGTTTCTATCACTGGAGAGCTGCCAATGATGCAAATGGAAGTCAGTGCTTTATTTGGGCTGGTACGACCTCTAGATAGTCTTGAGTGTTTCCAAGGAAAAGGCTGTTGTCTTACAAACTGTATGAAGATGTGGAGTTGAATTTCCCTAGGAGATGGGATGCTCTGCTCTCCCCACCGAATATGTCCTGTCCACACCATGGAATGATGGAGAAGAAAATGGACTATGAAGTTCAACTGAGAAATATTTTTAGCCATTTTCCCCAAATCCATTTCTAAATTTGAATGATCCTTTCCAACATAGGAAATTGGTGCATGTCATGTCAAATCACTGGTTCACCAAACATAGAGTTGCTTGGATTGGCAGGCAATGAGTATCCCAAATTTCAGAGTAGAGTCTTTCCAACCTTTCTGGAAGATGCCAGGGGTTGACCTTGGGATCTTCAGAAGGACAAGCAGATGCTCCATCATGGACAGCTCTTCCTACAAATGAAATGAGGATGGATTGTATTTTCATGGCAAAGCACAAAGGTGAAGTGAGGGAGATGCTGCGTCTGGCTAGCTAGTATTTGGCATGCTGGACTAAATGGACCTGGAACTGATGAAGCAGGAGTTTTATTTATTTGGTTTATTTCCTGGTTTAGGAGCCAAATAAAGCCAGTGCCTCTGGGTTCCACACAGATCTTGGGGAATTCTGAGCAACTAGCAAAATGGGTAATTGCAGATGAGTACTTTGTTGGAAATTGTGCTCACCTGGTCCAAAAGAGAGAGGGAGAGAGAGAAGTAGGCTGAGCATAGCAGAGAACAGCATAATGTTTGGAGCATCCCTTTGCTTTCTTGAAAAGCGGTGCTATGTGATTTGTCATTCCTTGGCAGACCTTTTGTCAGAGTGCCCATGCAGCTGGCAATATTCCAGTACAATGGAGTCTAGTCATCACTTCAGGCCAAGCTGCAGATCTGTAGCTTAATCTTCCATAGCTGCGTTCAAAATGACCTTGAATTCCTCTAAATTTCCTCAATCCAGAACACACCTGCCTCTCACATACACCATTTTCCACCATAAATATTGTAAGTAAAAAGTAAACAAAACAAATCTAAAAAGCAAAAGCTTTCACCCATTTCTTTTCATAAAGAGCACCTATAAGATTGACTCCTATTTTGTGTATTTTAATTAATAATATTTTGTATCTGGCTGGTTTTTGACAAGCTTTGCATCTATCCCATGTGGTTTTCCTTTTTTTTTTTTTGTTGAAGCGTGTGCGTTTGTATATTTATATTCTATATTGTTTCATGATAGGGGTGTTCTCATGAGATTTAAAAGCAAGTTGTGGTGGGAGGCCTCAGTCACTTCAGTGGGTGGTGTTAGTGAAAGGGGCGACGCCTGGTAGGGTGACGTTTGCTGGACAGGACAGGAGGGAGGGATGAAGATAAAAGTAAGTCTCTGTGGGAGTGGGGGCAGATGGAGGTGTGAGAAAAGCCAAGCGACCTAGGAGTAGGACCTTCAGAACTTCAAGTCCAGGAGAAGGCAGTGGCAAATCACTCTTATGTTATTGTCAAGAACACAACGTGGAGTTGAGTGAAACATTTAAACAACTTTGGATTTTAGATGAGGATACTCATTAAGTATCTATGTACTACTAAGACTCTTGATGTTTGTAACCTTCAATTGAGTGAAATGGTACATCATAGGACAACAATTTTTGAATCAACATACCTCAGATGGGCTAATTTAAAGAACAAGTCCAAAATGTGGGACCCATTACTCCCACGGGATTGAAATTTGGCAAAATTGTGGCAGCTTCAGTGCCACTGTACATTCCAACTATACTTCCCAGAAACCTGTAGGCTGCATGCCGCAAGGGAAGATGGGAGGGCAGTATCCTCACCCTCTTTCCCTCCTCCCTCTGGCCTCTGTGTCCAGTTGGCTGGCAGCAAGGCCCAGCAGGTGAGCGGTGATTGGCTGTTTTGGAACTAAGGCTTGGAGGAAGGGGGCCCTTGGGGACATGCTGGGATGGGGAGTGGGGGTGCAGTTTTCCTCATGCTCCGCATCTCCCTTTGTTCCCCCCCCCCCACAGCAAAGTAGCAGGCAGTTCTGTGCATCAGCGGAGGAGGAGGTGTGATTTTCGATGTTCCCTGCCAACTTCCCACAAGCAAAGTCAATGGGGAAGCCGGCCGGAAGTCGGAAGTCGTTCCCACTACCACTGTTTTTTTTGCCTGACTGTGGCCATTCTGTTTCTCTGTTTAGGTAAGGAAATATCTCCGAAAGGATGACCCAACGAGTCACGGGTTGACTAGTTTCATCTGAATCTGTGCTTTCCTGCTTAACGGCTGGTCTATTGCTTACCATATCTCACTTTTGAATCCAACTCTTCTTGTAATTTCAGGTTTCTCCATTTCTCCAACTTTGGCACTGGTGGTACTGCATCCTTTCTAAACGTACCGAGTACTTCTTGCAATTTGCTATAGAATCCTTCAGTGTTTTTCACCACTGCATTTGCTACAGTTGTAGTAAGTGCATACCTTTTTGTTACACTGATGTTCACCGAATGTCCACTAATTCTAACAGGCAGCGTATTGTTTAGTGGGATATGTATAGCCAAACACATATTTTTCACTGTCCTTTATGAGTTTTGTTGCTACCCACTCCATTCCTTTATTTGGTGTCATCCTCTGAACCACATGATCGTTTGGTTTAAAGTGTCTGCTCCAGTCCATCTAAATATACTTATTTATAAATCATCCCATTTAGTGCCCTTCATTTCCTTTGAGAAATTCTTTGAGAATTCAATTTTTTTACTTGTCTCATACTTCCTGTGTACCATGTCCAAATTGTATGTAATATTGTAACTGTTTTTAAAATGAAGATCTCTGCTTTGAGTTCTGGCAGCATCAGTGATAGACTTCCATTTTGCTTTGACCTAACCATATCTTCACCTTCAGATCTACTTCTGACAGTTCAACATCTATCCCCCGTAACTAGGGAAATACCTTCCAACTTGCGAACATCATCATCAAGATGTCTATTCAAGATGTCAGATGGCATTTATAACCCCCTTTGTAGCGTGGGGCTGGCTCCTCATATTTCTCCAACTGTTTTAATTTCATGCAATTTTTATATGAGGTGGATTAGATAACTCTTGGGAATCAGTGTGTTACTGTTGTATTATTATTGGTATTATTTGTGTTTTTCTGTTGTGTGTGATTTTTTAAATCCTATATGTGCCACCCAGAGTTGCAGTTTCTGAGGTGGGAGATATATAGATCAATAAGATAAGAGGTGAGGTGAGGTGAGGTGAGGTGAGGTGAGGTGAGGTGAGGTGAGGTGAGATGAGATGAGATGAGATGAGATGAGATGAGATGAGATGAGATGAGATGAGATGAGATGAGATGAGATGAGATGACAACACCCTTTACTCCAGTCTGTGTGGTGGGTTCATTTTACCACCTTTAGATATAATTTTATCCGTTCACCAGTGGAATGGACATGGCAGGTGAAATGGGGATGGATATGCGGATTAATACAAAGTGGCGCTATATCAATTTAGGATTTCAACGTCATTATTAAAATCAAATGTATGTTCAAAGGTAGCCAATGTAATAGGAATCATCAGTCAAGATGAAAATTATCTTAATTAGATCATTTTATGTATTCTACAAGTTATTCCATCTAACATGTCTTAGTTACATAGAATTAGACCTAGCTAACTAAGAAGGTCTATCTTTATTACAACAAACCAGACAAGCTCTAATGTTTTAAACCTTTATGTTAGGAGAAATCCAAACCTTGGATGTTGTGCAAGTCGATTTGCTGAATAATAATCCTTAAACAGATTCTATGTTAAGTCAAATTCTGTATCTGACTTGTTTTTTAGAAATGAATTATTTTTATAATGATGCATATTTCCACAGTTTAGTCTGCTGTTCTTCTAAATAAAAGATTACATGTGAACTCTGCTGCTTATTTGAAGGTATCGGAAACAATGAGGTGGTTTTCATCATTTTGAGGACAGAGTCTTGAAAGATTTCATCTTTGTTTTATTTGGAAATAAGCCTTGCAGTCTATATTAACCATGTTTCCACTGATCAGGTTTTTTGGTACATTCACCTTCATAAAAATAAAAAATTAATGGTAAAGACATTGTAATTCTGTTTGTAGCCTGTATCACAACAATACCATTTGAGTTGCCTAACAGTCTGTTCTGTGGCAGAAACTCATGATGCTGCAATGTACAGATAGCCTTGGACAGTAATGTCATATAAATCGAAGACCTTGTAGCTGAATGACTCAAGAGGCAGATTCTTCTGGCTGCACATGTAGTTGCACCACAGTAAAGACGCCAAAGGTTTTCCATTGTTACCTGTTCCCACCAGCACAGGATGCTCAATTAAAAACTCTGGTCAAAGAGATGAACTCTAAAATACTCTCATTATATCCTGAAAGATGATATCTTTGACTAATATAATTATTGTCAGAGGTGCAAAGGGATAATAGTGGTAGTTTCCCTGTTTTTCTTGTCTTGCCCACATAGTTCCAGAAGACCAGGTCAGCTTCCTCGTGCTCCATATGGATCATCCCAAACCTTCCAGTGATATCCTTTGACCTGAATATTCCCTTCTTATTCTTGTGGTTTTGCAGAACCACGCCCACAGCACCTTGAGCATCCAATGAACTACAAGAGACTTTGGCTACCAACCAATCAGCATGGCCAGAGATGAAGTACTGAGAAAGCAAAGCAACAAAAGTGTGCTGAGTAAGAACCAGTTCTCCAGAAATAAAGAAGGTGAAGAAGAGACTTACCAGTTGCACCCAGGACCAGCCAGGCAAAAAGAAGCAGAAGTACAGGCTGAAGACTACAACTACAACAATGGAAAGAGGTACCAAAGAAGAATATAGGCTGGAAGCAAATCCCTTACTTTCCTCTTAGGGCTGAGATGGCAATCTGGTGCCTTATTGAGGTTTTGAATTTCCTCTGTCTTCATGCCCGGGCAGAATGGCCTGTGGCAAGAGACAGGCTTTTCAGCCCAAAATATCTGGAAGACACCAGTTTGCCCCTCTCTGATATAGGGGAGCCTATTCCCGGCTCAGCCATGGGTCCGGGAATTTAAGGGAGGGTTGATTGGATTCCCTTCTAAGATTTAACAGTTCCGATCTCAGGGAAGAAGCAGTGATGGCCCTCCATATGCTGCTGAACCATATTTCATGGAAACCTCAGCTGGCACAGTCAGGAGTGAGGGATTCTGGTGGGTGATGGTCAGCAACATCTGGAGGTTCATAAATTCTCTGGGATAAGTGGGTCAGATTAAAAGGGACTGGATATAAAAAGAGTTTGGGGAGTGTAGTGTAGAAATCATCAGAGAACGTCAGTGGTAGTCCACTGTGCTCTGCTACTGGATACTCATCTGATGGGTCGAGCCTGATCAAACACTAGAAAGGACTGAAGAATTGCCGGGCTGAATACTTTTCAAACCTATTCAATAGACTGTCTGCAGTTGATCATGACGTCTTACAGCAGATTTCTTGAGCTGCCAGGCTTGGATGCTCTAGACCTGCATCCCTCTACTGACGCGATCAAGAAAGTGATCTCACAGATGAACTCAAATAAAGCAACAGGACAGGATGGCATTCGTGCTGAGATCTACAAAGGACTAGACTCACACAGCCTACAGGCAACCCAAGACATCTTGGAAGACATTTGGTCCACAGAGGAGGTGCCTCATGACTTCTGCAATGCCCTCATTGTGGCTCTCTATAAAAATAAGGGAAGCAAATCAGACTGAAGAAACTACAGAGGTATCCCACTGCTGTCCATTGCAGGCAAGATCTTTGCCCGCATTCTCCTGAACAGACTTGTCACCGTCTCAGAAAGAACCTCCTTGAAGCCCAGTGTGACATTTGGCCAGAATGGAGTACAGCAGATATGATATTTTCCATGAGACAAGTCCAGGAGAAGTCCATTGAGCAGAACAAGCATCTTTACTCTGTCTTCATTGACCTGATAAAGGTATCTGACAATGTAAACAGGGAGGCTCTCTGGATCATCCTGGGACATTCTGGATGCCTGAGGAAATTTGTGAAGTTGATTCAGCTACCCCACAATGGAATCACACGACAGGTTCTTTACAACAGTGAGACATCAACTACATTGGGTAAAAAAAGAGTTATGTGCTAGCGCCTGTTTTGTTCAATCTGTTATTCGCTTGCATGTTGTCATGTGCTGTCCAGGATCTGAAGGAGGGAGTGTACATCAGGTACTGATTGGATGGCTCTCTCTTTGACCTTCGTTGCTTGAATGCATGGACAAAGTGCCTCCAGACAGTCATTCAAGGAACCCACTTTGCTGATGACCATGTGCTCCTGGTGTACAAAGACAGTGATTTACAGTTGATGCTGAACAAATTCTCAGATGCTGCCATGCTCTTTGGCCTGACTATCAGCCTGAAGAAGACTGAAGTACTTTAGCAGCTTGTGCCGACCCTGTAGAACCAAAATCATTGTTGATGACACCCAGCTGACAAATGAAAACAGCTTCAAATACTTGGGAAGCATTATCTTCAGCAATGGGTCTTTGGACAAAGACATTGACTCCAGGATCAGCAAGGCCAGCCAGGCACTGGGGAAGCTGCATACTAGAGTGCTCAATCAACACAACATCCGTAGCTCCACAAAGCTGAAAGTCTACAGAGCTGTGGTTATCCCTTCTCTCCAATATGGATGTGAGTCCTGGACTATGTACCGAAGGCACATCAAACAACTGAGGAAATTTCACATGCGCACTCTCTGCTTCATCCTCGGCATTTGTTGGCAACTTGGAGATCCTGGATTGTGCAGAGTCCACCAGCATTTAATCCCTGATTATCAGAGCCCAGATGGGGTGGGTGGGATAAGTCATTAGAATGGATGACCACTGTATGCGTCGCCAGTCACTCTATAGTATACTGGAGTCTGGGAAGAGACCTTGAGGTTGACCACGCAAGCACTAGCAAGATGCTGTGAAAGGAACCCTACGCCACTGGGACATCCAGCCAAGGGAACTAGAAGCTGCAGCTGCTGACACAACTCGCTGGCAAGTCCTGTGCTATGAAGGCTCCACTGACTTTGAAGACAGGCACCACCAAAAACCGATAGAAAGCCATGAGCGGCATCACAGAATGACACCCACAGTTACTATAACAATGGACTTCCAGTGCCTCCATTGTGCCCGACTATGCGCTTCCTGACTGGGACTGCAGAGCTCCCTCTGTGTCCACAGATGGACTGCACAACAGCGGGTCTTCTTTGAAACCGAAGAACTAGCATACAGATGTTACAATTCCCAGAATTCTCTAATAGCACTTTTGCTCACAATTCTGGTAATTGCAGTCCAGTACAATTGGGCTGGAAGCCCCCGGTGGAAGAGTGGGCTACATAAATGGCAGAATGATATGTACAGTTTCCAACAGCAGGTGAATGTGTGTGTCTATGTGTCTCTGTGTGTGTATGTGTGTGAAATGATAGGGGATTTCATATTAATCATTCAATGTTGAAAGTGCAACTTCAAAAACAAAACATAAATAAAATCATCCCAGCTGAATGTTTTATGATGCCACTTTTCAGTTTACAGGTGGTAAATTTATAGGCAATTTATTAGATCATTCAGAAATGTGATTCTGCCCATACATTACAGTGACATTGTTGATTCTACCATCTTATTTCACTGCCTACCTGGATGGATCCCTTTGCGCTCAAAAATATTTCTGATAATTTAAAATACATTTCAGGCATGAAATGTGTCACAGCCCATGACCTCCCCTCTTCAGTATAGAATATCACAGATAGATGTGAATCCATGGGCCTAGAATAGCACTAAGATATTAAGATCATCCTGAAACGGAATGAAGTTAGTGTACATTTTTTTCCCTTTTATTAGAAGAAGCAAACATTAGCAGCTATAAGCAGAAAATGTGTAGGCATTAATAGTAGCAAGACAGCACATCTGATTATTTTCTTCTCTTCTTCTAGCTGGAGAAAGAATGCAAGTTCAGGAAGTGGCCATGCAATGTGAAGACCAGCAAGGTACTACCTCGGCTGAGCACAAACTCCATGAAATCCCCCTCCAAGATGAACGCACACAGCGCGCTGGGACTTCAGGGAAGCAGACTTTCAGGAGGCAGTGCAAGCTCAAGGAAATTACCACCCCACATGACGGCATACAGAGTAGCTGCTCAGGACAGCCTAAGAAGCAACAAGAAAAACTCCAAGATGCTCCCCAGCAAAGCGGCTCTTCAGGACAATATAGTAGAAGGCAAGAAAACAGACCGCCCCAGGAAAGCCCAAGTGAGAACACACAGAGTTCAGGGAAACCCAGTCTAAAATATGGCAAAATCCAGAAGATTTCCAGCGAATGCCAAGATGCGCAGAGGTAAGAAACTGGTACAGAGCAAAACAGGTTAGGTGAGATCTCTCCAGATTACTAGACTGCATTTTCTGTTGAGCTCAGTTTGTCTGATGCTTTATTGGTAAAAGAGAAGAATCAGAGTCCGCTGAGTATATGGCATGAAAGTAAGTCACATACGGTGGTGGATCTGAAGCACATTCAGCTGAAAGTCTAGGGGATTTAGTAGGGCTATTGCATGCTAAGCTGTAAATGTTGCTTAAAAGTCTTGTGGCAGGGTTCACATAACATGAGGTTTGTTTAGTTATATCAGAACTAAACAAACCATGTTATGGACTAAGATGATGTGTGAATCCAGACAGTGCACTTAGAACTGTGCTCACAAGGGGTCAGCAAAGATGAGGAAAGACAGATTTTCTACATGGAAAGTATGGTAGATTTTGACCTGGGATAATCTAATCTTTTTTCTCCACATAAAAGCAGTTCTGTACCTGTAATAACAACATAATAAGCAAACATTTAGTAGGTTCTGTGTTGCTTCCTTCTAACACTGCTTTTCTATTCTTGGAAACATTGTCCATCCTCACTTTCTGCCTGTTGCGCAAAAGGCATAGAATCTTTTTGGGGAACTCAAAATAATCAGGATGGTTTAGAAAAGGAGCAACAGGTAAATTCCAAAAGCATCTTGCATTTGAAAAAATAATTGTAAGTTCCGCCTATAGGAACTGTTCCTCTGCATGAATTATTGACTTCATTCCCAAGCTTGGGAAACGCAGGGTGACACTGGGGATGTTAGCAAGCTTCAGGCTTGTGAGTTGCAGCTGTTCCAAGCAAACATCTTGGCAGCTTGTCACTGCTCACCCAGATGCCTTCAAAGATATTTTGTATTTCTTTTTGGCCAACATGAACAAACCAGTGGGATTCAAGCACTGACATTCTTCACGAAATGAATGACAGAAATCTTGGTCACAAGAAAAAATATTAGTTTGATCCCTCTCCGAAGTAGAAGTCTTTTTATGAAATGTTGAGAAGCTAAAACGGTATTGACCCATGGCAGAAACTCCCAAACTGAATTAGAAAGCGAAAGAAAGGCAAACCAGTTATCCATCCAGTTCCTATAGGCCATCCTGCCTTGCAGGGTCAGGTTTAACACAAACGACCTAAGGAGTGGGACTCTTCCATAGCCCTTTTGATTCTATGAGTATTTGTTTTCTCCTAGTGAAAACCCCTACGCTGGCCTAGTGGATTCCTTACGTGCTGCCTGGTGGACAGGAAAGACACGGCCTATGGAGTATCGGGTGAAACAGCTGGAGGGCCTGTGTCACTTTCTGGAGGAAAGGCATGACGAAATCCAGCATGCCCTGTGTACAGACCTACGGAGGGTGAGTGGACCATCCAGCCAGAGCATCTGACAGCTCAGATCAAGGGAGTTGCAGATCAAGGCCTTGCTTACCAGTTAATAGCCACTGCACAACTATTCCATTTTTCCCTTCACTGGATTTTCCATGAAAAAGTTATGAACAGGAAACAATATTTTCTGAAGTTAGCAAGGTGGCAAGCAGCAGTTCTCAGGCTATAGAAGATCATTATGGAAACATAGTTGAGCTGCATCCTAAAATGGTCAAGAGTACAGCCAAGTATCCATTATCTCAGAAAGGTGGGAAGAAAAGGTCAAAACTGATAAAGCCTTTGATTTCTTTGCATAGTAATCAGCTGGCTATATATGGTTTCTCTTGTAGCTGAGCTTGTGAGTCTTCTGCCTGATTAAGCGTTAATTATATAGAGAACTAAACCTAGTGCCATGTCCTGGTGTAAAGCCCAAAGATTTCATTTCAAGAATCAGTTGGGATGATTGCCTGATAAAGCACTACCATGCAATGAATGAGACCCAAGGTTTGCTCACTGAAGAGCTGCTGCATAGTTCACCTCTTGAAGCCAATATGGACATCACTGATGCATCTCATTTTATTTCTCTTCTCCACAGCCCTGCTTTGAAACTGAGTTCACTGAGATTCTCTTAATCAGAAATGCACTGGCTGAGGCTCTTAACAACTTAAGCTGCTGGATGAAGGATGAATGTGTGCAAAAGAGCCTGGTAAGGAGTCAAACTGAGTGGGAGGAGATGAAACGGAAAAGAATGGTTCTAGGTTGGAGAGGGATGAAGGTCTGAAGGGTGAATTATCTCATCAGACTGAAGATGGACTTTCTATCTGTGCCCTTTCAAAATAGGTGGATGCTCGTGTTGGAAGGCAGGACTCACTACTAGGGTATTGATGTTTCACCCTCCCCTACCTGATGTCCTTCCCATGGTGTTTGGGAATGATGAGATCTGTAATCTAACATACCAGGATGCTGTCAGGTTACTGATATGTAAACGTCCTGGAGCAGGTTCCAAATGATGGTCTCTAGGGTCATACATGCTGTGCCATCGGAGGAACAAGTTCCAGCTGCTTTTGTAGGATAACTTCTGCACTCCAATTTAGATTCATTAAAGTCACATTGGTTTAGAACAGCCTTTCCCAACCCATTGCCCTCCAAATAAATCAAATTGTAATCTTCATAGTTCCCAATTATCCCTAGTTACTATTGCTAGTGTTTGCTTCCTAGTTGTGTGGCCAGCAATCTCATCTGTGCACAGCGCCAGAGAGATTAAAAGGTTTGAAGTGTTAGGTGTGAAAACATCCTCATGTTTTACATGCATGTATCATCTAAGGCAAGTGTAACAAGGTGGAGCCTATGGCCTGATTTCAAAGCTCCCTGCAGGCTATTGATTCAAACCTCTAGTAGGAATAGTCTGTTCAAACCTACTGCAAGGTGAGGGAAAGAACAAGGGAAAGGGGTGTCAGAAAGCAGAAAACAAGGAAAGCAGAAGAGAATTAACCACCCCGTTCATGCTTGGATTGGCACTAACCTGAATGGTCTCTTTGGTCCTACCTACAACTGACTTACGTACAACTGACTTAGGGGGATTGACCTTCAAGAGAAAATTTTTTAGAATCCCATATCTGAGATAAGGGCTATAATATTCCTCCCTGATGCCCTCAGAGCCTTGTGGATTGTGTGCTAAGGCCAAACATTTTGGCATTTCCCCACAATTTAGGTATTAAACTCACATGTGGCTGAATCATAATTGTAATATGGGTTTGGGGGAGGTTGGAGGTTTAAAGACCTGTAAGGCTAATGAGGGCTTAAGGCAACCATTCCATTCCTTAACACATTCCCCCAAGTGTAACAATATACCTTTCACAATTCCTAGGACTTCTAATATTTTGGCCCACTCGCTCCAATGAGATAGTCCACCATGCTTCCTGGAGAGCAAGCGCATATACTCTCTCTGTGTGTAGGTATCAACTCTCCAAGCTGCAACAGAAATACACACTCATAATCAGTTAGTGCGGAGGATCCTTTTTTATGTCAGAAATACCCAATGTAGATAGCAAGGAGGAATCTTGCTGAGATTAAACAACATACTAACTAAACAAATCAAGAATACAGGACTGAAAATGGAAGCGCTCAGCATCAGCTTTTCAAAGTTCAGTCCTATTCAAGCCTTGCACTGCCTTTATCAAGAAAAGAGAGGATACACAATGCTAACTCATGTGCGCTACAGCAAAGATTGGTCTGAAAGCAGACATCAAGAGGGTTATACTTTGTTGCTCCTCAGGTATTTCCACCCCTACAAAATCTTCTATGAATTTCCCCTTCTGCTTCACCCAGTTGCTTTCGTGAATGTTTCTGGTTTTTCTATAGTTCACGAAGCTGGACTGTGCCTTCATTCGCAAGGAGCCATTTGGTGTGGTGGTGATCATTGGAAACTTTAACTACCCTCTCTACGTTACTCTGATACCCCTCGTGGGGGCCATTGCAGCTGGTGAGTGAGAGGTTATCTGCTAATTCATTGTAGAGATTGGATCTCCCAAGAGATCCAGGCATGTGGTGGATGTTCATCTGTTGCAGCCGGGTTAAAGTATTCTCTCCTGCCTACTAGGGAACTGTGTGATTCTCAAACCTTCAGAGCTGAGCAGCTGCACTGAACGGCTCCTGGCAGAAGCCCTTCCTTGTTATCTTGATCCGGTGAGTTCCTCAGCTGCAAGTTTGCCTTGCTAAAAAATCAAAATGTAACTGAGGTTTTCTGATTTGCTTTTCCTCTGTCATTTGCCTTGATTTCCTGGAAATTATGAGTGGGCAATTCCTTGGGCCTCTTCAGGAAGACTTCTGGATCTGAAGTAATCTCAAACTGTTTTCTGTTTTTTGAAGCTGAGTCAGATTAGTTCTGGCTGCCCCAGTTCATTTGAAACCCTCCAAAAATTTATATTCCTTCACATTGTGATGGTGGTAACCCTCTGAGGGTTACAACTGAAGGATCAAAGTGCACTACTTCGCTTTTTCCTTCTTTTAATTTTTTATGATAACTTTATTAAAGTTTAAAACACAGAAAGATAAAAAATAACAAAGTAATCATCAAGAAAAAGAATAGAAGAAAAGGAAGAAGAACGAGGAAGAAGGAAAGCGGAAGGGCAGAAAAAGAAAAAGGAACAGAAATGCAAAAAAAGAATGACTTCCGACCTCTTTTACAGCTTCTTTACAGATATACAGTACTGTGTACAAGTTTTAGGCAGGTGTGAAAAAACGCTGTAAAGTAAGTATCCTTTCAAAAATATGTATTGTAATTTTTTATGTTTCTCAATTTACAAAATGCAAAGTGAGCGAACAGAAGAAAAATCTAAATCAAATCAATATTTGGTGTGACCATCCTTTGGCCTGAAACCAGCATCAATTCTTACACTTGCACACTTTGTATACTTGCACAAAATCAGGGATCTTGTTGCATTAGAGCCAGGTGTGTGATTAACCAATTATACCAAGCAGGTGCTAATGATCATCAATTTGATATGTAGGTTGAAACACAGTCATTAACTGAAAGAGAAACAGCTGTGTAGGAGGCTGAAAGCTGGGTGAGGAACAGCCAAACTCTGCTACGAAGGTGAGGTTGTGGAAGACAGTTTCCTGTCACAGGTCATACATCATGGCAAGACTGAGCACAGCAACAAGACACAAGGTAGTTAGACTGCATCAGCAAGGTCTCCCCCAGGCAAAAATTTCAAAGCAGACTGGGGTTTCAAGATGTGCTGTTCAAGCTCTTTTGAAGAAGCACAAAGAAATGGGCAACACTGAGGCCTGTAGACACAGTGGTCAGCCAAGGAAACTTAATTCAGCAGATGAAAGACACATCATGCTTACTTCCCTTTGACATCAGAAGATGTCCAGCAGTGCCATCAGCACAGAACTGGCAGAAACCAGAGGGAGCCAGGTACATCCATCTACTGTCCAGAGAATTCTGGCCAGAAGTGGTCTTCATGGAAGAATTGCAGCCAAAAAGCCATACCTCCAACATGGAAACAAGGCTAAGCGACTCAACTATGAATGAAAACTTAGGAGCTGGGGTGCAGAAAAATGGCAACAGGTGTTCTGGGCTGATGGGTCAAAATTTGAAATATTTGGCTGTAGCAGGGGGCAGTTTGTTCACCGAAGGGCTGGAGAGCAGTACAATAATGAGTGTCTGCAGGCAACACTGAAGCATGGTGGAGGTTCCTTGCAAGTTTGGAGCTGCATTTCTGCAAATGGAATTGGAGATTTGGTCAGGATCAGTGGTGTCCTCAATGCTGAGAAATACATGCAGATACTTATCCATCATGCCATACCATCAGGGAGGCATGTGATTGGGCCCAAATTTATTCTGCAGCAGGACGATGACCCCAAACATACAGCCAATGTCATGAAGGACTATCTTCAGCGTAAATAAGAACACGGAGTCCTGGAAGTGATGGTTTGGCCCCCACAGAGCCCCGATCTCAACATCATCGAGTCTGTCTGGGATTACACGAAGAGACAGAAGGATTTGAGGCAGCCTACATTCACAGGAGATCTGTGGTTAGTTCTCCAAGATATTTGGAACAACGTACCTGCTGAGTTCCTTCAAAAACTGTGTGCAAGTGTCGCTAGAAGAACTGATGTGGTTTTGAAGGCAAAGGGTGGTCCCACCAAATATGAATTTGATTTGATTTTCTCTTGTTTGCTCACTTTGCATTTTGTAAATTGAGAAACCTAAACAATTACAATATGTATTTTTGAAAGCATTCTTACTTTACAGCATTTTTTCACATGTACCTAAAACTTTTGCACAGTACTGTAAATAAGCAGACATTGAAGTCTTACTCTAAGATTACAACTTTAACCTCCATTTTTTCTATAGTCTATTGATTTTACTGGTCGTCAAATTATTACATCATAATTTCATTTTTTTCTGTTTCCCACCAAAAATCGAAAAGGGGCTTCCAATTACTGTTAAAATTAGTTAATGTCTCTTCCCTAATCAAAGCTGCCCATTTCACCGTCTCAGCTACCTCCATCAACTTTGCCTTCCATTCTTCCATTGTAGGTAATAGCTTTCCACACTACTTTGCTTTTCCAGCCCCTCGATTTCAGTGAAAACGAAGAAGGTTGCCAAAGCGAAGCAGCCAGCTTGATGTGCCTCAGTTCTCTTTGTGGAGCCACATCAAAAGGGAAATGAGAGCTTACAGTGGGGTGATGAGTGTCAGTTCACTTTGGACGTAGGTTATGTGCTCTTTTTTCTCTTAAGATCCAAGTACAGCGTAAGGGACTGACTATATACTGTTGTTATTTTAAGGAAAACCTCTTTTGGGGAGAATGAGGCTAGGAGACCACTATGAATGTAAGACAATTCCACTCGCATGGGAAGGTTGGACAGAAAAAAAATCCCCTATTACTGTATGCTCACTGAATCAAAAATGACCATCTCATTTTAAAATTAAAATACTGAAGGAAAATCTTAGTTTCCTTTCAGTTTAATGCAGCAGTTCCCTGCTCCCAATTGCCCACAAGAGGCTTTTTGCCCTGCAGGTTTCAGAGACAGAAAACAGCACCTGTGTGATGTGCAGGCAGGTTGAATGGATGTGAACTTCCTTTTCTATTATATAGGAAACCTTTGCTGTGGTGACAGCTGGTCCTGAAGAAACAGGAAAATTACTGGAAAATAAGTTTGATTATATCTTCTATACAGGTGATTTTCTGTTCCTGAATATTCTTTTCAATAGTATTGTTTTTTTAAAAAATTGATCATTAATGTCTGCAGAACAATGTGTGTGGTAAGCCAATATCCAACTATTGAAACTGAAAGTTTTCTAAGATCACACATTAGCACATAAACACACAGACACAGACACCATCTGCAGTAGAATTTCTCTCTGTGGATACTGCAATGCCTTTCTAGAAGAGCAAATTGTTAATAATAGCAGCAGTTGGCCATGTGTCTTCGTTCAGTAGCTTTCTCACGTCTACTGCAGTGCAGCTGAGTTCGTGGCAAGTTAGTGGCAGCTGCCAGATTGCAGGTCTTGCCCACAAGTGGAGGAAAAGATGAATTGTCACCCTGTAAGTAGGAGAAAGGCTGCAAGAAAAAAGATTCTGAATGAATTAGGAAAATCATCCCAACAGTAACAGCAGTCCAAGAGTCGAGAGCCAGCTTGATCTAGTGGTTAAAGCTCCAGGCTAGAATCCCGGAGACTGTGAGTCCTTCGTGAATGGCGGCCGGGTGACTTTGGGCCAGTCCCGCTCTCTCAGCCCAACTCACCTCACAGGGTCGTTGGGTGGGGAAAATCGGAGGAGGAAGGAGTACTAGGCTTGTTCGCCACCTTGAGTTATGTATAAAAAAGAATAAAAAGGTGGGATTAAAAAAATCTAAAAAAAAAAATGACTTGGATAGCTGGATACATAGTACATCTGGACATCCCTGTACTTTCACAAATTTACATAAATAATTATTCCTTGTTACTTTTTTTGAATTAGTTCTTTTTGAATCTTACAATGCAGTATTGATTTTTTTTTTACCAAGAAATCATAGGAATTTGTGTAGCTTTCAAGTTTACGTATTTCAAATTTTTGTAGCCATCAATACATTAAATATTTGTAAATCACTGTTTTTCCACCTATCCCACAACATTGATCTTTAGTCAAAGCAGATATCACAGGCTGTCATGCTCTGATCTTTTTTAAAATATAAGTATCTTCCAAATTCTTTCTAAATCTGAAAATATTTTTTACAATATATACAAACTGCCTAGGCAGTGTTGCGTTACCAACTCTTATTAACATTTTGTGGATATTTTTTAAACAACCTGTGTGGATGTATTGTCGAAGGCTTTCACGGCCGGCATACGATGGCTGGTGTGGGTCTTCCAGGGTGTGTGGCCGTGTTCTGGAAGTTTTGTTTCCTAACGTTTCGCCAGCACCTGTGACCAGCATCTTCAGAGTGCAGGAGCACAGACAGGAGCAGTTCTCTCTGTGCCCAGGGTGATGTGACCCTTTTGTGGGTATTTATAGAGATCTGGGGGGGGGGGAAAGGGGGGATTGGGTGTGTGTGTGGGGGGTTGAGTTACTGAGTGGCTGCTTGTTTTGGTGTCAGAACCTGTGTGAATCTTCCTGGGGATTAGGCAGGGTTTTTTCTTCTATTGAATTGCTAACAAGGGGCTGCTGGGGGTGATTAGCAAGTTCATTGTGTGAACTGTTCACATGTCCTGGTGGTTGAGCTGAGTTCGTTGACCTTTTGCAGGCTGTATTTTTCAGGATTGGTAGCCAGGTTTTGTTGATTTTTAGACTCTCCTCTTTTTTATTGAAACTGTGCTGGTGTTTGTGAATCTCAATGGCTTCCCGGTATAGCCTGGTATAGTGGCTGTTGGTGTTGTCCAGTATCTCTGTGTTTTCAAAAAGGATTTTGTGTCCAGTGTGCTTGAGAGCATGTTCAGCTACTGCAGATTTTTCTGGCTGCTGTAGTCTGCAGTGCCTTTCGTGTTCTTTTATCCTGGTATGGATGCTGCGTTTTGTGATCCCGATGTATACTTGCCCGCAACTGCATGGTATGCGGTATACTCCTGCGGCGGTGAGGGGATCCCTTTTGTCTTTTGCTGATTTTAGCACTTCTTGTACTTTTCTGGTGGGTCTGAAGATTGTTTGGAAATTGTGTTTTTCCATCAGTTTTCCCATGCGGTCTGTGACCCCTTTGATGTAGGGCAGAAATACTTTGTTGGTGGGTGGCTGATTTTCTTCTTCAGTCGCATGTTGCTTTCTTGGTTTGATGGCTCTTTTTATTTCATTTTTGGAGTAGCCATTCACTTGTAGGACCCAATTTAGGTGGTTAAGTTCAGAGTTTAGGAATTGGGTTTCGCAGATCCGATTGGCACGATCCATGAGGGTTTTGATAATGCCTTTTTTCTGACGTGGGTGGTGGTTGGAGTTTTTGTGTAGGTACCGGTCTGTGTGGGTGGGTTTTCTGTAGACTTTGTGTCCTAATTTGAGGTCTGGTTTGCGTATGACCAACGTGTTTAGAAATGGAAGTTGGCCGTCCACTTCTTTTTCCATGGTGAATTGTATATTGGGGTGGATGCTGTTTAGGTAGTTCCGGAACTTCTCTAGGTCTTCTTCATCCTGACTCCAAATTGCAAAGGTGTCATCCACAAATCGGAACCGGACTGTTGGGGTAATGGGTGCGGTTTCTAAAGCCCGTTTTTCAAAATGTTCCATGTAGAAATTTGCTACGACTGGGCTCAGGGGGCTTCCCATGGCGACACCGTCCATCTGTTCGTAGTACTCATTATCCCATAGGAAGTAACTGGTTGTTAGGCAGTGCTGAAATAAGGCTGTTATGTCTTCTGGGAAGATCTGTTTGATGAGTGCCAGGGTGTCCTTCACTGGTACCTTGGTGAACAGGGAGACCATGTCAAAGCTGACCAGTTTGTCCGTGGGGTTGAGTTTCAGGGTGCTGATTTTGTCGATGAAATGTCCTGAGTCTCTGATGTGGGCTGGAGTCTGTCCAACGTGGGTCTGTAGAAGCGTGGCCAGATGTTTGGATAATTCATATGTCGGGGAGCCAATGGCACTTACGATGGGTCTGAGTGGGATCGAGTCTTTGTGGATTTTGGGGAGTCCGTATAGTCTGGGTGTAAGGGCTTCTGTCTTGCATATGTGTTGAAGTACGTTGGGGTGAAGGGAGGAGCTCCTCGTCAGGGTGTTGGTTTGTTTCATGATTTTGCTGGTCGGATCCCGTTTTAGTTTTCTGTATGTGGTGGGGTCTAGTAGTTCTCTAACTTTGTCCTTGTATTCCTCTGTTTTCATAATTACCGCGGCGTTGCCCTTGTCAGCCGGCAGGATGATGATGTCGGGGTCCGAATTGAGGGTTTCTATGGCATTTCTCTCTTTCTTCGTTATGTTACTGGTGGGGGGCTTTGCTCTCCGTAGGATCCTTGCTATTTCACCCCTTATTTCCTCTGCTTCCTCTTCAGGACGGTGGCGGACGGCTGATTCCACATTGGTGATGATATCTTCCACAGGAATTCTGGGGGGGAGGTGATTGTGAAGTTTCCTCCCTTGGCTAGGATGGCGGTTTCTTCTGGTGCGAGTTGGCGTACCATCAAGTTGATGACAATGCGGGAGGGATCCAGCGCCGGTTTTGGTTGACTATTTTGGCATTTGTTAAACTTTTGCTTTTGCCTGGTTGTGTGGTCAATGATATCCTTTTCCATTTTCCTGTAGGTTAGGTTGTCAATCTTGTCCCAGTCCTGGCTTCTCATTTTCTGACTGATGCTGATGTGTGTGTCAAATAGTTCTTTGTCTGTGATGGCAAGTTTTCTGCGGGTTGTGTGTATTCTCTCATGCAGGAGGGCTTGTTCAAGTCGGTTGTAAATGTGGTTAGCTTGTGGAGATTTGAGAGTCCTTTTTGTTCTGAGAAAAGCTGGGATGGTCCCAGTGTCTCTGCATCGTAGTAGGAAGGTTAATGAGCATAGTAGGTGTGCTTTTTTGTTCCGGAGTGTTCCTAGTCTCCGTGTCTGTCGGAACGTTTCCTCCCCGTAGAGGCGTTCAATGTATTGTTGAAGGCTTTCACGGCCGGCATACGAACTTAACCACCTAAATTGGGTCCTACAAGCGAATGGCTACTCCAAGAATGAAATAAAAAGAGCCATCAAACCAAGAAAGCAACATGCGACTGAAGAAGAAAAACAGCCACCCACCAACAAAGTATTTCTGCCCTACATCAAAGGGGTCACAGACCGCATGGGAAAACTGATGGAAAAACACAATTTCCAAACAATCTTCAGACCCACCAGAAAAGTACAAGAAGTGCTAAAATCAGCAAAAGACAAAAGGGATCCCCTCACCGCCGCAGGAGTATACCGCATACCATGCAGTTGCGGGCAAGTATACATCGGGACCACAAAACGCAGCATCCATACCAGGATAAAAGAATACGAAAGACACTGCAGACTATAGCAGCCAGAAAAATCTGCAGTAGCTGAACATGCTCTCAAGCACACTGGACACAAAATCCTTTTTGAAAACACAGGGATACTGGACAACACCAACAGCCACTATACCAGGCTATACCTGGAAGCCATTGAGATTCACAAACACCAGCACAGTTTCAATAAAAAAGAGGAGAGTCTAAAAATCAACAAAACCTGGCTACCAATCCTGAAAAATACAGCCTGCAAAAGGTCAACGAACTCAGCTCAACCACCAGGACATGTGAACAGTTCACACAATGAACTTGCTAATCACCCCCAGCAGCCCCTTGTTAGCAATTCAATAGAAGAAAAAACCCTGCCTAATCCCCAGGAAGATTCACACAGGTTCTGACACCAAAACAAGCAGCCACTCAGTAACCCAAGCCCCCCCACCCCCCACCCCCCCAAGTCCCCCCTTCCACCCCCCCAGATCTCTATACATACCCACAAAAGGGCCACATCACCCTGGGCACAGAGAGAACTGCTCCTGTCTGTGCTCCTGCACTCTGAAGATGCCGGTCACAGGTGCTGGCGAAACATTAGGAAACAAAACTTCAAGAACACAGCCACACATACCGGAAGACCCACACCAGCCAACCTATGTGGAATTGTGACCTGTATGGAGGAATGTTAGACAAAAAACAACACAGGTGTCTTCTGAACACACAATTGTGGCCCCTGATGCTGGATGGGAGGTGTGGGTGTCTGTATATCTCTCTTGACCCAAATGTTGCCATACCTCTACAGGGAATAACCATGTAGGAAAGATCATCATGACTGCTGCAGCGAAACATCTGACACCTTTGACTCTGGAGCTGGGGGGTAAAAATCCCTGTTACGTGGATCACTGCTGCAATTTCCAGAATGCGGCCAATCGAATTGTATGGGGAAAGTTCCTCAATGCTGGACAGACATGCGTTGCACCAGATTATGTCATCTGTACAGCTGAAACACAGGAGAAGTTAATACCTTGCCTGCGCCAAGCTATCCGTGAATTCTATGGCCCTGATCCCAAGGGGTCACCTGATTTTGGCCGCGTGACCAATGACAAGCATTTCCAGCGCGTCCAGGATTTGCTGAAATGTGGCCGGGTGGCCATAGGTGGGGAGACTGATGAGAGTGACCATTATATTGGTGAGTATACAGCTTGGGACAGAGGGAAGAGTAAGGGGAAAAGTTTGGAGTTTGAGAAAAACGGGAAGACATTTTATGATTACTATCTAGTAAGCTTATGGAGAAAGTCTATTTAGTCTCTAGGAGTCAAAAACAACTTGATAGCACATAATGAATCAGTCAATCAATCAAGCTTATTAAGAAGTGCATGGTGAGTAGGTATAGGGATGAAATGAGGCTTCAAGTTGGTGCTCACCAAATGTGTTGGTCTTAAATTCTCATTGGCCACACAGATGTTGTGTGGGATTTTGAAAGTTGCAGTGCCACAATCTGGTGAGAGTGAGATTGGGAAAGTCCGTTTAAGAGAGAGCAAGAAGACAGACATGTTTTCCTGGGTTTGCATATTGGAAGTGTAGTCCTGGGGAAAACTAAAGCTCTGGTTAAATTGGAGAATCAAGTTATGATAGATAAGCAGAGCAGGTCTTGATGTGATCTTTTGCCCATTACAGCTCCCACAGTGCTGGTGGATGTGAAGGCATGGGAGCCCATCATGCAGCAGGAAATTTTTGGGCCCATCCTGCCCATTTTCACTGTGAAGGATTTGGAGGAGGCCATCCAGTTCATCAATTGCAGAGAACGTCCATTAGCTGCCTATGCCTTCTCCTGTGATTGCAAGGTATATTGTTTAGGTTATAGCATACTGTGTCTGGGAGAATCTGGATTATTTCCATCAGCCTATCCACGATGCCTAAAAGAAAGGAGACTTGCACTATTTTCAAAATGTGCTTAGTGGTAAGCTGTGATGAACCAACATGGCAGCAGTTCTTGGCCCACTGGTAATACAGCTTGAGTGATAGAAGGAAAGCCGAATCCTATCCTTGTTGATTTAGGAATAAGCCCGCGTTAAAAATAACTGGCTTATCCACACCTCCACAGCGCAAAGGAAACTACATTAACAGTACTATTTTTAAGGTTCTGTCTTCAAAGCAGAGCCTCCCTCTCATCCCCAGCCCACTGCTCAGGAGGCAGCAATTGCTCTAAGCTGTTCTGGTACGACAGTGGTCTTTCCCCTTCTATTGCATCAGAAGAGCTCCCAGGCAGACATTCTAGGGCACAAATGTGGGTCTTCTAGGAGATCAGTACTCCCATTGGTGCACCAAAATCAGTTGTGAGACTCTGAACCCCTTGTTCTTGGGGCAGGAGCCTCTGTTTGCGGCAAAATTAAGGACAAGGAAGTATCTACACTGAAAGTCCAGTAGCCAAGGAGGGCAAAATTAAGCAAATGATGAAAATGAGAGCTTGAACACTAACAATGTCCCACCACATCTTCAGGAGAGCATCTGGTGGTGATACTGTGTGAGGGCAGCAATATTGCTGGCCTTGTTGAGCTGGTGTCCTTCCTCCCGTCTGAAATGTCCTCCCAGGAGCCTGCTGGGTCTCCACACCCTGCCCTACCTTGCAGCATTGGTGCAGCTGTTTGGCAACTACTTCTGTCCCAATTGTCTCCCAGGGAGCTTCACTCGATCCCTGGTCTGGGAGAAAGAGAGGCTCCCAGAACCCGTGCTGTCGTTTGGGTTAATAAAAACTGGAGAAAATGAAATAATTTCTCTACTATGCCCCCCTGACCTTGTAGCATAAAAGTATGTGGCTAGTTATTTCAGCCCATCCCTCTTCATTTGGAGAGAAATCAAACTTGCAAGTGAGAATGAAATGTTATTTTTTTTACAAAGCTAGGCTATATGGAGCCCAGCTTACAAAAATGCACAACGTGCACTTGACTGACCAGAAGATTGTGGTTGTCTGCTATAATTAGTAATCTTGGGGGAGAGACAGCTTTCAGGTTACACATCAGCTCCCAAGAAATTAGTAGAGAGAAGAATAAATCTTCAGCTTGTCTCAAATTACACCGAATGTCCTAACTTTACAGAGAAATTGGAATAAGAGAGAACAAGATTTCTGATCAACCCTGATTGCTCATTGGAAGGATCGATAATGAAGCTCAAGCTCAGATACTTTGGCCACCTAATGCGAAGAGAGATCTCTTTGGAGAAGACCCTGATGCTGGGAAAGATTGAAGGCAAAAGGAGAAGAGGACGGCAGAGGATGAGATGGTTAGATAGCATCACTGAAGCAATGAGCATGAAACTGAGCAAACTCAGGGAGGCAGTGAAGGACAGGAAGGCCTGGCACAATATGGTTCATGGGGTCACGAAGAGTCGGACACGACTTAACGACTAAACAACAACAAAGATTTCTGACACAGAGAGAAAAAAGACATTGAAACAACTTCTTGGAGGTCATTTCAGCTCTTTATCAGAGTTATTGGGGAGATGGCCCCCTCCATTTCCCCCCCAATTCAGGCACTGAAATTTCTTGTTCTGTGCTCCAGAGTTCTGCCATTGTTTTTTAAAAGAACAACCTTTCTCTTTACCTGGGAAGAGAGGAGTTGAGGGAAACTTCTGAGTGTTTGCTGTAAAGCCCTTGCTTGGGAGAGATATTGATTATTTTACCTAAACTTGTCCTCTTTATTCCCACTCATTGCTCTTGGCTCTTTATGTAGTGAGCATGGGGATAGAAAACAGGGGGTCCAAAAGAGTTCATTTGCATTTTCAAACTCTTGGCTGGTATACTATAATTCATAGAGAAATTATTTTTTATTTTTCTTTCCAGTAGCCTTTTAGGAAATCGCTAATTGGCCACGCTTACAATATCAGCCATTCTGTGGGCATGCCAGTGACACATTTTCAAAATTCCAAATGTTGATAGTGGCAAAAAGGCTAAAGACCTTTGTTTGTACAGGTAGTCCTCAACCTATGATCACAATTGGGACCAGAACCTCCATCTCTAAACAATGTGGTCATTAAGTGAGTTGTGCCTGAATTTACAATCTTTTTTGCTGTGGTCATTAAGCAAATCACGTGGTTGTTAAGCAAATCCGGCTTTCCCCATTGACTTTGCTTGGTGGAAGCTGCAAATGGTGATCATGTGGCCCTGGGATGCTGCAACTGTCGTAAATACATGCTGGTTGCGAAGGGCCTGAATTTTGATGACGTGACCACGCAGATGCTGCAACGGTTGTAAGTGCAAGGACCAGTGGTAAGTAACTTTTTTCAGTGCTGTCATAATTTCAACTGGTCATTAAACAAATAGTCATAAGCTGAGGATTACCTGTATTATGTCCCTTATTATTATAGAACTGGGACCTGATAAAATTCATGTTTGTAAGATTAAGGACAGGACTCCTAATACTCTTCTACTGCTTTTCTCTTTATAGATTGTGAACCGTGTACTTGATTGTGTTAGCAGTGGCGGCTTTTGTGGCAATGATACCATCACATATGTAACATTGGTTACCCTACCATTTGGTGGCATTGGTATGATTAGCCTTTTATCTCCTAGGCTATCTCCGTTTCTTACCTCCATCCTTACCCTTCGCTTCCGACCTGAAACGTTCTCCCTCTTGATGATTTTCAATCAGACTAAAGACAAAGACATTAAGAGTCCATTATTTTTAATTACTTCCAGCATATTTACAGATTAAACCAAATGCAATCAAATAATAAATACCGCACTGTATATAAACTAGATGGTCATTTATAAATAAATGAGAGGGCAGGAAATCTCCTGGTGTACATTACGCTGGGAAGCAGGAGTAAGTGGAGGATGCTCACTATTTTTAACTTTGCAAGTAGTGCTAACAAGACCAAAATATGTTCCACAGGACGAACAGCTCTGGTTCAATAGGCCTGGTCACGCACTGCACTAAACCCAGCTTAACATGCTGTGTAAATCACGATTATTGCATTTTGACTAAAAAACATGGTTAAACCAAAGAGATATGCAGATTTAATTTCTGTTCAATTTTTATATATCGTGATAACCAGAAAAGCAATAGTCTCATTTTACTGGGGATTAAGGCAGTTGTAGTTCAACAGTCATGAAACACAGCAGGCCAGCAAATTATTATCGAACCAAGGTTTGTTTGTCCTTATTAGATTCTCCTCTTTAGTCCCTTCTTTAAGAGTAGTTCTGCAGAGTCCACTGAATATAAAACCTTTTATAGAGAGCAGTATGAGGGGAGTGCTTTTAAGGGCAGCTATCGTCCAGCCTGAGGAAAAAGAATAAATAGCAAGGGCTGCGCAGGTTGTGTTGTCAGGTGAAAGATGGCAGTCAGCAGATGTGATCTGAACTTCTTCTTTTTTTTTATATTGCAGGATTCAGTGGATTTGGCAAGTACCATGGCAAGTTTACTTTCGACACATTTTCTCACTTTCGTGGCTGTCTTTTGCGCTGCATGGGCCTGGAGACAATCAACAAAGTGCGCTACCCCCCATACAACGATCATAAGTTGCAGCTAGCGATCTCTGCTTCGGAGATCAAGCGCAGAGGCATGTGCACTTTGCTGTGAGGCCTGGAATCACATCACCTGCGTTCTTAAGGAATCCGGCCAAGACTTTTGCTGTAGTTGAGAGGCTTTTCCCTTCATCAGCTGGTCCTGGAATTTTGCCTCATCATCTGCAGAGACCCTTGAAAACACTCTCTCTTCTGATGAACTTTGTTTTCACCATCTTTGCTCCTTATATTGTTTCTTTATCCTCTATCAGCTTATATAAATTCAACATTTAGTAGTGGTTAGAAAACCTAGGTGATACCCTCCCAGTCTCCTTGCACAGTTGTTGGGTATAGAACATATCCTTAATCCCAGTAATGACTAATTAAACAATTAATTAAAGTTTGTGGGTAAACTTTCATCTTCATTGGGACACATAAAGCCAATTCTGCTTTAAAAGCTACAAACATCGGATAGTTTCTTAAAAATGGACAAGTACAGCTCCAGTTTACAGTGGAGCAGTCATCCTGATTAATATATTTGTAGAATAAAGATAGCAGCCCGGATGGTGTCTGCAAAGTGATAAAACTATATCTGAGTGAATATTCAAAAGCTGGATCCATTAAACAATTTTATTCCCAGAATAAATTCACAAAGAAATTCACAGCTAAACGAATGCAGGTTGTTATGCATAAAGATCCTCTAATGAGAATGCATTTTCGATACTGGGATGCTCTAAAGCTCAGACATGCCCCCTTTGATCATATTGCTTTCAATATCTTTGCCCACAGTTAGAGTTCAGATTCTTTATTCCACCAGTGATAGCTACGCTACCCAACCCAAAGCATAATAATATAGAAGTACATTCTATCAAGTTCAGAGGCTTATTTCCACATAATTCTGCTAACGATTCACAATATACTGAGATTTCCTGCACTCTTGCATTTTTCAGGTAAATGTCTTGCTTCTGTAATAAAGATCTTGCATCAAACCTTACAAATAGTTGACTAATTATTTAATAGTGCCATCAGTTGACATAATGTATTACATAATAAAATGAGCCAACAATTAGTTCCTAAACCAGGAGCTTTTGACTGAAATTTAGAAACTGGGGAATAAAGACAACAGAACGAAGTAAAGAAAAAAATGCTCAAGTGAATGTATAAGCAATTTGCTACAATATAAATAAGGAGCATCTTGGCATTCTAGAGGGAGTAGCCACTTTAGGGATTACGCCCTGGAGTAAAATAGTAGCAAGTAAGTCACAGTCAGCCTTGTGTTTCTTGAATGGATACAAAGAGTTTTCTGTGAGCTTCAGAAGGTTCTGAGACAAGAATTACAGAATGATTAATTAACAATGATGAACAATGATGCATCCTCTCCTTTGAGATGCATTAGTAATATGAATGAAGACGTCATAACATACGTCTTCTTTTGGAAGAAAAAAAAGCAAATGCATTCTGGATGGAGATACTGTACCTTTAGAAAGCTGTTATTTTCCAGAACTTAAAGAAGCAGCAGAAACGAATTTAAACCTTGGGATGGGGGCAAAATATGAAGGATGAACTGCCTCTTGCAGGTCATCTTCAATAAATGACATTTCAGCCAAAAGGTGATTGGTCCCAGTTATTCTTGCCATTGATTGGCGGCTCTGAGCAGACAGTCGTTTCTATTGCTGTTTTTGTGAGTGAGTTCTTGACTTTTTGTCCTGCTTGGCCTCTGGTGACGGCAAGAAATTCTTCCGCTGAGAGGAGAGGCGGGGGAGAGCATTGTATTGTAGCAGAAAAGTTCATGGATGCAGAGAAGTGGATATTCCTGAAGGAGTGTGACTGAAGGCAGGATGTTGCTTATGACTACCATATTAAATTCCTGGAGTCATTCCATACCACAGACATCATACATGGTACCTCACTATTCTGCAGAATTCTTGTGCATATAGCTATATGGGAGAGACAACAGCTAAAACCTATTAACAAATGATGGGTGGAGGTGTCAGAAACAGTAATATGAAGTTTTAGTATTGATGAAATTTCTTCCAAGAACCCTGAGCGCTAACTGTGGCCCTCAAGACGCATGAGGGTAAGGCACTCTTGGCTAGCTCCATTTAATAGATCAGAAAAGGTTGATTCTTCACCTACAAGAGCAGGATGTGATCCTGCTTTTCCAATGTTAGCAAAAGAAAAAAGAAGGAAGCCAGTGTTTCTATCACTGGAGAGCTGCCAATGATGCAAATGGAAGTCAGTGCTTTATTTGGGCTCGTACGACCTCTAGACAGTCTTGAGTGTTTCCAAGGAAAAGGCTGTTGTCTTACAAACTGTATGAAGATGTGGAGTTGAATTTCCCTAGGATATGGGATGCTCTGCTCCCCCCACCGAATATGTCCTGTCCACACCATGGAATGATGGAGAAGAAAATGGACTATGAAGTTCAACTGAGAAATATTTTTAGCCATTTTCCCCAAATCCATTTCTAAATTTGAATGATCCCTTCCAACATAGGAAATTGGTGCATGTCATGTCAAATCACTGGTTCACCAAACATAGAGTTGCTTGGACTGGCAGGCAATGAGTATCCCAAATTTCAGACTAAGGTCTTTCCAACCTTTCTGGAAGATGCCAGGGGTTGACCTTGGGATCTTCGGAAGGACAAGCAGATGCTCTGTCATGGACAGCTCTTCCTACAAATGAAATGAGGATGGATTGTATTTTCATGTCAAAGCATTCACAGTGAAAAACTTAGTTACACTATTGCCTGCAAATGTATCAGACACATAGTGAAGAGGGCCATGTTAGTTAGGTACTCTTGAGTCAGGCCTAACCTATGATGGAACATCAGACTGATTCAGAGTATTGAATGTGATAGGGGAAATTATAGAAATGAGGATGGATTGTATTTTCATGGCAAAGCATGAACATGAAGTGAGGGAGATGCTGCGTCTGGCTAGCTAGTATTTGGCATGCTGGACTAAATGGACCTGGAACTGATGAAGCAGGAGTTTTATTTATTTGGTTTATTTCCTGGTTTATGAGCCAAATAAAGCCAGTGCCTCTGGACTCTGCACCGATCTTGGGGAATTCTGAGCAACTAAAACAATGGGTAATTGCAGCTGAGTACTTTGTTGGAAATTGTGCTCACCTGGTCCAAAAGAGAGAGGGAGTGAGAGAAGTAGGCTGAGCATAGCAGAGAACAGCATAATGTTTGGAGCATCCTTTTGCTTTCTTGAAAATCGGTGCTATGTGATTTGTCATTCCTTGGCAGACCTTTTGTCAGAGTGCCCATGCAGCTGGCAATATTCCAGTACAATGGAGTCTGGTCATCACTTCAGGCCAAGCTGCAGATCTGTAGTTTAATCTTACATAGCTGCATTCAAAATGACCTTGAATTCCTCTGAATTTCCTCAATCCAGAACACACCTGCCTCTCACATACACCGGTTTCCACAGAGTGCTTATTTTGAGTTTACCCTCTGCAGCTAATGTTGATTAAGAAAGAGAAATTACAGACAATAATTCTCCCAGTGTTGAATAATGGCACATGGTGGAATAATTGTGGAGAAACTAACTGATCAAATTCTTACAGCCCAAAGGCAAGTCACTTCCCTCAAATCTGAAGCCAGCCTTATCCAGTGAAAATTCTAGCTGTTATATATCTCATACCAAAACCAGGACCTGGACATTCGTCTCCTTATTCTGATCATTAGGAGTACAAAAACTGAATTGAAGTATTGCCTGCAACTACATCAGATACGCAGTGAAGAGGGCCACGTTAGCTAGGTCCTCTTGAGTCGGGCCTAACCTATGATGAAACGTATTGAATGTTATGGGGGAAATTATAGAAAAGAGATTTGAGTCCTGAGAAAGAGGAAACCATGAGAAAGAAACTCAAGATAATATTGCCTTGATTTTGCTAGGTAGAAGTAGAAATAGAAATTCTGACAGACTTTCAAGGTTCTGCCATAATACTCTAACAGCAAGAAAGAGAATTTCTGAAATCCCAGTTGTTCCTGTTTCTTGACTTTGCTTACCTCGACAGGCTAACACAACTCCAGAGGATTGCATGGACAGAAACCTGTCTCCCGGTTGATACTCTACTGGTCAATGAATAACATTCATTTGATATTCTGCCAATCCATTGTATTGTCTTCCTCTTTTCCCACTTCTCTCAACTTTGCCAAGCCTGGTAGTGTCTTCTAGTTCATAATCCATTCTGTTATATGCCCAAGGTATATGGGTTTCTGGTTGCTGAGTTACTCCCTTGCTTATCTGGCACGGGACTGACTGGCTCCTCTTGCAGTCCATGGTACCCTTGGTACCTGGCTCCAAATCCATAGCACTTTTTTCTAGCTCTTTTCAATATCCAGTTTTATGGCCATAGATAGCATTGGAAATGGCATTCATTATTCTGCAATCAACTATCATAGAAACAACTTATCCTTTGTGATCTTCTCTAGGTTGGTCACTTCTTTCCTCCCTAGATTTAATCATCTCTTTATTTCTCCAATTTGCTGTTGGAGAAAATATATATCTTTATATATTTTTGAATCCATGAGAAAAAAATCTATCTACTACCCTCAAGCTTGCAATGTCAGCTAAAATTCCCTAACAATGCTGCTTTACATGGCTGACTAACATTAACCAAGATTTTTAATTTTCTGCTTTTTCTTTGGAATGAGTTTTTCTAAGTTTCCTTTACTTTCAGCCAACGTTTGTGTTTCCACATCCAATTTTGATTCCAACTGTCATCTGTTCCAACGCTGACGTTATTATACTATATTTGCCGTATAAATTAAAGATGTATGGAAAGAATACACATCACTGGCTCAGTGATCCACTCTGTTTGCCCAAACCCAGTTCTTGCAGTAGCTTCTTGTTCAATGTAAAGTTATATTAGAAGAATAATCAGATGCTCTGCCACACCCATCAGCTTTAACGTAGTCCACATTCTAGCATGATCCACATAGCCAAAAGCAATTATTATAGTCAATAAAGCAAAGTATAACAAAGGGTTAAGGTCCTTCTTAAATTCCACTGGTCTCTTCATTGTGCATTTTATGTTAGCTATCTCAGCTCATGTGTCTTTGCCTTTGCCGAAACCTTTGCTGAAATCTCTGTTTGCTTATTTAGCACAGCTTTTCCTACCTATGGCTCCATTCTTCTTCAAGTTCCTAATTCAAACTTGGTTTATGTGAGGATTTAATGCAACGTTTCAGCAACTTGCACTTTCTTTTGTATCTCCTTTTGATGGTGTAGGTACAAGTAGTCCTCACTTAATGACCATTCGTTCAGCGACTGTTTGAAATTATGACGGCGCTGAAAAGTGGACTTACGACCTGTGCCCGAAATTATGACTGTTACAGCACCCCCACAGTCTTGGGATCAAATTTCAGGTGCTTGGCAGCCCACCCACACTTATGACTGCAGGGGCACCTCAATTCCCCCCACCCGCCTATCCCCCCCATCTTAGCCCTTTTGGTCTTGTGCCACCCTGTGCTCTGTCACCCCCGCTGACATTCCCTGCCGTTTTCTTGCTCCCGCTGCTACTGAGGGATGCCTGGCCTAGCTGCTAGGCCCTAAGGGGCTGCCTTTGCATGCGAAGAAGGGAAAAAGAGCTGAAAACAGACTATTCTTTCCCTTCATCCCAGTGCAAAGTGAGCCCCTAGCCGGCTAATGAAATGTTTGCAAGAAAACAACCAAGCTCAGAGAACCCCAAGGACTCTACAGTTCAACCCTGAGCTACACCTATTCGCTTCTATTGGTATCATACCTGTCACTTTGCAGATTTTGACATCTCTCCATGGATGCTGCTGGAAAGGACTTTCTGATGAAAAAAACAGTACCATAAATATTGTAAGTAAAAAGTAAACAAAAATAAATCTAAAAAGCAAAACCTTTCACCCATTTCTTTTCATAAAGAGCAGCTATAAGATTGACCCCTATTTTGTATATTTTAATTAAAAATCTTTTGTATCTGGCTGGTTTTTGACAAGCTTTGCATCTATCCCATGTGCTTTTCCTTGTTTTTATTTTTTGAAGCGTGTGCGTTTGTATATTTGTATTCCACATGGTTGCAGGATAGGGCTGTTCTCATGAAATTTATCAGCTAGTTGTAGTGGGAGGCCTCAGTCACTTCAGTGGGTGGTGTTAGTGAAAGTGGCGACTCCTGGGAGGGTGATGGTTGCTGGACCGGACAGGAGGGGAGGGACGAAGATAAGAGTAAGTCTCTGTGGGAGTGGGGGCAGATGGAGGTGTGAGGAAAGCCAAGCGACCTAGGAGTAGGACCTTCAGAACTTCAAGTCCAGGAGAAGGCAGTGGCAAATCACTCTTATGTTATTGTCTAGAGCACAATGTGCAATTGAGTGAAACATTTAAACAAGTTTGGATTTTAGATGAGGATACTCATTAAGTATCTCTGTACTACTAAGACTCTTGATGTTTGTAACCTTCAATTGAGCAAAATGGTACATCATAGGGCAACAATTTTTGAATCAACATACCTCAGATGGGCTAATTTAAAGAACGAGTCCAAAACATGGGACCCATTACCCCCACCGGATTGAAATTTGGCAAAATTGTGGCAGCTTCAGCGCCACTGTACCTTCCAACTATACTTCCCAGAAACCCGTAGGCTGCATGGTGCAAGGGAAGATGGGAGGGCCGTATCCTCACCCTCTTTCCCTCCTCCCTCTGGCCTCTGTGTCCAGTTGGCTGGCAGCAAGGCCCGGCAGGCGAGTGGTGATTAGCTGCTTTGGAACTAAGGCTTGGAGGAAGGGGGCCCTTGGGGACATGCTGGGATGGGGAGTCGGGGTGCAGTTTTCCTCATGCTCCGCATCTCCCTTTGTTTCCCCCCGCCCTGAGAGCAAAGTAGCAGGAAGTTCTGTGCATCAGTGGAGGTGGAGGTGTGATTTCCAGTGTTCCCTGCCCGCTTCCCACAAGCAAAGTCAACGGGGAAGCCAGCAGGAAGTCGGAAGTCGCTCCCGCTACCACTGTGTTTTTTGCCCGCCTGTGGCCATTCTGTTTCTCTGTTTAGGTAAGGAAATATCTCCGAAAGGATGACCCAACGGGTCACGGGTTGACTAGTTTCATCTGAATCTGTGCTTTCCTGCTTAACGGCTGGTCTATTGCTTACTATATCTCAGTTCTGAATCCAACTCTTCTTGTAATTTCAGATTTCTCCATTTCTCCAGCTTTGGCATTGGTGGTACTGCATCCTTTCGAAATGCACTGAGTACTTGCAAGTTGCTATAAAATCTTTCAGTGTTTTTCACCACTGCATTTACTACGGTTGTAGTAAGTGCATATCTTTTTGTTATGCTGATGTTCACTGAATGTCCACTAATTCTAACAGGCAGTGTATTGTTTAGTGGGATATGTATAGCCAAACACATATTTTTCACTGTCCTTTATGAGTTTCATTGCTACCCACTCCATTCCTTTATTTGATGTCATCCTCTGAACCACATGATCGTTTCGTTTAAAGTGTCTGCTCCAGTCCATCTAAATGTACTTATTTATAAATCATCCCATTTAGTGCCCTTCATTTCCTCTTTGACAATTCAATTTTATAAACTTATTTATAAATCATCCCATTTAGTGCCCTTCACTTCCTCTTTGACAATTCCATTTTTTCCTTGTCTCATGCTTCCCATGTAGCATGTCCAAACTGTATGTTATGTAACTGTTTGTAAAATGAAGATCTCTGCTTTGAGTTCTGGCAGCATCAGTGATAGACTTCCATTTTGCTTTGACCTAACCATATCTTCACCTTCAGATCTACTTCTGACAGTTCAACATCTTTCCCCCGTAACTAGGGAAACACCTTCCAACTTGTGAACATCATCATCAAGATGTCTATTCAAGATGTCGGATGCCATTTATAACCCCCTTTGTAGCGTGAGGCTGACTCCTCATATTTCTCCAACTGTTTCTGCCCATCCGCTGGACTGAACAGAAGGGGCATGCTCTGGGTCCTCTTTATTAAACAGTGTCATAGTACTCAGGAAACGTGCCTTCCACGTCACAGCAGCCGCCCTTTGGGATACCATGCCCCCAAGCTTTGCTTGGCCCCCAACCCTGTTGGCAGTTTATAAATCCTTGAAGACCTGGATGCTCACTGTGTATGCGGTTTGGAGTTTGGGTAATCCTGTTGTTGTGATGTTTTAATTTCATGTAATTGTTATATGAGGTGGATTAGATTATCCTTGGGCCTCAATGTGTTACTGTTGTATTATTATTGGTATTATTTGTGTTTTTCTGTTGTGTGTGAGTTTTTAAATCCTATATTCAGTACACAATGTTGCAATTTGTGAGATGGGCATCTATATAGATCAATAAGATAGGAGATGAGATGAGATGAGATGAGTGGAATGGACATGGTGGGAGAAATGGGGATGGATATGCATATTAGTACAAAGTGGCCGTATATCAATTTAGCATTACAAAATCACTATTAAAATCAAATTTATGTTGAAAGGTTGCCAATGTAGTAGGAATCATCAGTCAAGATGAAAATTATCTTATCTTAATTAGATCATTTTATGTATCTTAATGTGTCTTAATAAGATAGAATTAGACCTAAGAAGGTCTATCTTTATTGCAACAAATCAGACAAGATTTCATGTTTTAAAACTTTATGCTAGGAGAAATCCAAACCTTGGATGTTGTGCAAGTCAGTGTGCAGAATAATAATCCATAAAAGGATTGTATGTTAAGTCAAACTCTGTATCTGATTCATTTTTGAGATATGAATTATTTTTTAGAACAATGCATATTTCCAGAGTTTGGTCTGCTGTTCTTCTAAAGAAAAGATTACATGTGAACTCTGCTGCTTATCTGAAGGTAGTGGAACCAATGAGGTGGTTTTGATCATTTTGAGGACAGAGTCTTGAAAGATTTCATCTTTGTTTTATTAGGAAATAAGCCTTGCAGTCTATATTAACCATATTTCCACTGAACAGGTTTTTTGGTACATTCATCTTCATAAAAATAAAAATTTAATGGTAAAGACATTTTAACTGTGCTTGTAGCCTGCATCAGAACAATACCATTTAAGTTGCCTAATAATCTGTCCTGTGGCAGAAACTCATGATGCTGCAATGTACAGATAGTCTTGGATAGTAATGTCATATAAATCGAAGACCTTGTTGCTGAATGACTCAAGAGGCAGATTCTTCTGGCTGCACGTGTAGTTGCATCACAGTAAAGACGCCAAAGGTTTTCCATTGTTACCTGTTCCCACCAGCACAGGATGCTCAATTAAGAACTCTGGTCAAAGAAATGAACTCTAAAATACTCTCATTATATCCTGAAAGATGACATCTTTGATGAATGTAATTATTGTCAGAGGTGCAAAGGGATAATAGTGGTGGTTTCCCTGTTTTTCGTGTCTTGCCCACATAGTTCCAGAAGACCAGGTCAGCCTCCTCATGCTCCATATGGATCATCCCAAACCTTCCAGTGATATCCTTTGACCTGAATATTCCCTTCTTATTCTTGTGGTTTGGAGAGCCACGCCCATAGCACCTTGAGCATCCAATCAACTACAAGAGACTTTGGCTACCAACCAATCAGCATGGCCAGAGATGAAGTACTGAGGAAGCAAAGCAACAAAAGCGTGCTGAGTAAGAAATAGTTCCCCAGAAATAGAGGGTGAAGAAGAGACTTACTAGTTGCACCCAGGACCAGCCAGGCAAAAAGAAGCAGAAGTACAGGCTGAGGAATACAACTACAGCAATGGAAAGAGGTACCAAAGAAGAATATAGGCTGGTAGCAAATCCCTTACTTTCTTCTTAGGGCTGAGATGGCAATCTGGTGCCTTATTGAGGTTTTGAATTTCCTCTGTCTTCATGCCCGGGCAGCATGGCCAGTGGCAAGAGACAGGCTTTTCAGCCCAAAATATCTGGAAGACACCAGTTTGCCCCTCTCTGATATAGGGGAACCTATTCCCGGCTCAGCCATGGGTCTAGGGATTTAAGGGAGTTTTGATTGGATTCCCTTCTAAGATTGTTAAATGTTAGAAATGTCAGGGAAGAAGCAGTGATGGCCCTCCATATGCTAATGAAGCATATTTCACGGAAACCTCAGCTGGCACAGTCAACGGTGAGGGATTCTGGCAGGTGGTGGTCAGCAACATCTGAAGGTTCATAAATTCTCTGGGATAAGTGGTTCAGATAGAAAGGGACTGGATATAAAAAGAGTTTGGGGAGTGTGGTGTAGAAATCAATCAGAAAAACTTAGTGGTAGTCCACTGTGCTCTGCTACTGGATACTCATCTGATGGGTCGAGTCTGATCAAAGACCAGAAAGGTCTGAAAAATTGCCAGGCTGAACACTTTTCCAACCTATTCAATAGACTGTCTGCAGTTGATCATGACGTCTTACAGCAGATTTCTTGAGCTGCCAGGCTTGGATGCTCTAGACCTGCGTCCCTCTACTGACGCGATCAAGAAAGTGATCTCGCAGATGAACTCGAACAAAGCAACAGGGCAGGATGGCATTCCTGCTGAGATCTACAAAGCACTAGATCCAGACACCTTACAGGCAACCCAAGACATCTTGGAAGACATTTGGTCCACAGAGGAGGTACCTGATGACTTCTGCAATGCCCTCATTGTGGCTCTCTATAAAAATAAGGGAAGCAAATCAGACTGAAGAAACAACAGAGGTATTTCACTGCTGTCCATCGCAGGCAAGATCTTTGCCCGCATTCTCCTGAACAGACTTGTCACTGTCTCAGAAAGAACCTCCTTGAAGGCCAGTGTGACATTTGGCCAGAATGGAGTACAGCAGATATGATCTTTTCCATGAGACAAGTCCAGGAGAAGTCCATTGAACAGAACAAGCGTTGTTACTCTGTCTTCATTGACCTGATAAAGGTATCTGACAATGTAAACAGGGAGGCTCTCTGGATCGTCCTGAGACATTCTGGATGCATGAGGAAATTTGTGACGTTGACTCAGCTACCCCACAATGGAATCACTGGACAGGTTCTTTACAACAGTGAGACATCAACTACATTGGGTAAAAAAAGAGTTATGTGCTAGCGCCTGTTTTGTTCAATCTGTTATTCGCTTGCATGTTGTCATGTGCTGTCCAGGATCTGAAGGAGGGAGTGTACATCAGGTACCGATTGGATGACTCTCTCTTTGACTTTCGTTGCTTGAATGCATGGACAAAGTGCCTCCAGACAGTCATTCAAGAAACCCTCTTTGCTGATGACCATGTGCTCCTGGTGCACAAAGACAGCGATCTATAGTTGATGCTGAACAAATTCTCAGATGCTGCTATGCTCTTCAGCCTATCAGCCTGAACAAGACTGAAGTACTTTACCAGCTCGTGCCAACCCTGTAGAACCAAAATCATTGTTGATGACACCCAGCTGACAAATGAAAACAGCTTCAAATACTTGGGAAGCATTATCTTGAGCAATGGGTCTTTGGCAAGGACGTTGACTCCAGGATCAGCAAGGGCAGCCAGGCACTGGAGAAGCTGCATACTAGAGTGCTCAATCAACACAACATCCGAATCTCCACAAAGCTGAAAGTCTACAGAGCTGTGGTTATCCCTTCTCTCCAATATGGATGTGAGTCCGGGACTCTGTACCGAAGGCAAATCAAACAACTGAAGAAATTTCACATGCGTACTCTCTGCTCCATCCTTGGCATTTGGTGGCAAGACCGTGTCTTCAACCTGGACATCCTGGATTATGCAGAATCCACCAGCATTGAATCCCTGATTATCAGAGCCCAGATGGGGTGGGTGGGATAAGTCATTAGAATGGATGATCACTGTATGCGTCGCCAGTCGCTCTATAGTATACTGGAGTCTGGGAAGAGACCTTGAGGTTGACCACACAAGCACTACCAAGATGCTGTGAAAGGAACCCTACGCCACTGGGACGTCCAGCCAAGGGAACTAGAAGCTGCGGCTCCTGACACAACTCGTTGGCGAGTCCTGTGCTATGAAGGCTCCACTGGCTTTGAAGACAGGCACCACCAAAAACTGATAGAAAGCCATGAGCGGCATCACAGAATGACACCCACAGTTACTACGACAATGGACTTCCAGTGCCTCCATTGTGCCAGACTCTGCGCTTCCTGACTGGGACTGCAGAGCTCCCTCTGTGTCCACAGATGAACTGCACAACAGCGTGTCTTCTTTGAACCCGAAGGACTAGCATACAGATGTTACAATTCTCTAATAGCACTTTTGCTCACAGTTCTGGTAATTGCAGTCCAGTACAATTGGGCTGGAAGTCCCCGGTTGTGGAAGCCTGGGCTACATAAATGGCAGAATGATATATAGAATTTCCAACAGCAGGTGAATGTGTGTGTGTGTGTGTGAAATGATAGGGGATTTCATATAAATCATTCAATGTTGAAAGTGTAACTTCAAAAACAAAACATAAATAAATTCGTCCCAGCGGAATGTTTTATGATACCACTTTTCAGTTTACAGGTGGTAAATTTATAGGCAATTTATTAAATCATTCAAAAATGTGATTCTGTCCATACATTACAGTGACATTGTTGATTCTACCATTTTATTTCACTGCCTACCTGGATGGATCCCTTTGTGCTCAAAAATATTTCCGATAATTTAAAATACATGCTGTTTTTCTTAATTGGCGGGGAATGCCCTGAAATGTGTCACAGCCCATGACCTCTCCTCTTCAGTATAGAATATCACAGATAGATGTGAATCCATGGGCCTAGAATAGCACTAAGACATTAAGATCATCCTGAAACGGAATGAAGTTAGTGTACATTTTTTCCCTTTTATTAGAAGAAGCAAACATTAGCAGCTATAAGCAGAAAATGTGTAGGCATTAATAGTAGCAAGACAGCACATCTGATTATTTTCTTCTCTTCTTCTAGCTGGAGAAAGTGTGCAAAGTGTATTTCTAGGGCAGTGGGACGTGGGACAAGGCAAAGTTCAGGAAGTGGCCATGCAATGTGAAGACCAGCAAGGTACTACCTCGGCTGAGCACAAACTCCATGAAATCCCCCTCCAAGATGAACGCACACAGCGCGCTGGGACTTCAGGGAAGCAGACTTTCGGGAGGCAGTGCAAGCTCAAGGAAATTACCACCCCACTTGGCGGCATACAGAGTAGCTGCTCAGGACAGCCTAAGAAGCAACAAGAAAAACTCCAAGATGCTCCCCAGCAAAGCGGCTCTTCAGGACAATGTAGTAGAAGGCAAGAAAACAGACCGCCCCTGGAAAGCCCAAGTGAGAACACACAGAGTTGCTCTTCTGGGAAACCTGATGCAAAATGTGACATAATCGAGAAGATTTCCAGCGAATGCCAGGACACACAGAGGTAAGAAACTGGTACAGAGCAAAACAGGTTAGGTGAGATCTCTCCAGATTACTAGTCTGTTTTTTCTGTTGAGCTCAGTTTGTGTGATGCTTTATTGGTAAAAGAGAAGAATCAGATTCCGCTGAGTATACGGCATGAAAGTAAGTCACATACGGTGGTGGATCTGAAGCACATTCAGCTGAAAGTCTAGGGGATTTAGTAGGGCTATCGCATGCTAAGCTGTAAATGTTGCTTAAAAGTCTTGTGGGAGGGTTCACATAACATGAGGTTTGTTTAGTTATATCAGAACTAAACAAACCACGTTATGGACTAAGATGATGTGTGAATCCAGACAGTGCACTTAGAACTGTGCTCACAAGGGGTCAGCAAAGATGAGGAAAGACAGATTTTCTACATGGAAAGTATGGTAGATTTTGACCTGGGATAATCTATAATCTATAAGTTCCACCTATAGGAACTGTTCCTCTGCATGAATTATTGACTTCATTCCCAAGCTTGGGAAACGCAGGGTGACACTGGGGACATTAGCAAGCTTCAGGTTTGTGGGTTGTAGCTGTTCCAAGCAGACATCTTGGCAGCTTGTCACTGCTCACCCAGATGCCTTCAAAGATATTTTGTATTTCTTTTTGGCCAACATGAACAAACCAGTGGGATTCAAGCACTGACATTCTTCACGAAATGAATGACAGAAATCTTGTTCACAAGAAAAAATATTATTTTGACCCTTCTCCGAAGTAGAAGTCTTTGTATGAAATGTTGAGAAGCTAAAACTGTATTGACCCATGGCAGAAACTCCAAAACTGGGTTAGAAAACGAAAGAAAGGCAAACCAGTTATCCATCCAGTTCCTACAGGGCATCGTGCCTTGCTGGGTCAGGGTTAACACAAATGACCTAAGGAGTGGGACTCTTCCATAGCCATTTGGATTCTATAAGTATTTGTTTTCTCCTAGTGAAAACCCCTACGCTGGCCTAGTGGAGTCCCTACGTGCTGCCTGGTGGACAGGAAAGACACGGCCTATGGAGTATCGGATGAAACAGCTGGAGGGCCTGTGTCACTTTCTGGAGGAAAGGCATGACGAAATCCAGCATGCCCTGTGTACAGACCTACGGAGGGTGAGTGGACCATCCAGCCAGAGCATCTGACAGCTCAGATCAAGGGAGTTGCAGATCAAGGCCTTGCTTACCAGTTCATAGCCATTGCACAACTATTCCATTTTTCCCTTCACTGGATTTTCCATGAAAAAGTTATGAACAGGAAACAATATTTTCTGAAGTTAGCAAGGTGGCAAGCAGTAGTTCTCAGGCTATAGAAGATCATTATGGAAACGTAGTTGAGCTGCCTCCTAAAATGGTCAAGAGTACAGCCAAGTATTCATTATCTCAGAACGGTGGGAAGAAAAGGTCCAAACTGATAAAGCCTTTGATTTCTTTGCATAGTAATCAGCTGGCTATATATGGTTTCTCTTGTAGCTGAGTTTGTAAGTCTTCTGCCTGATTAAGGGTTAATTTTCTAGAGAACTAAACTTAGTGCCATGTCCTGGTGTAAAGCCCAAAGATTTAATTTAAAGAATCAGTTGGGATGATTGCATGATAAAGCACTACCATGCAATGAATGAGGCCCAAGATTTGCTCACTGAAGAGCTGCTGCATAGTTCACGTCTTCAAGCCAATATGGACATCACTGATGCATCTCATTTTATTTCTCTTCTCCACAGCCCTGCTTTGAAACTGAGTTCTCTGAGATTCTCTTTATCAGAAATGAACTGGCTGAGGCTCTTAACAACTTAAGCTGCTGGATGAAGGATGAATGTGTGCACAAGAGCCTGGTAAGGAGTCAAACTGAGTGGGAGGAGATGAAACGGAAAACAATGGTTCTAGGTTGGACAGGGATGAAGGTCTGAAGGGTGAATTATCTCCTCAAACTGAAGATGGACTTTCTATCTGTGCCCTTTCAAAACAGGTGGATGCTCATGTTGGAAAGCAAGACTCACTACTAGGGTATTGATGTTTCACCCTCCCCTACCTGATGTCCTTCCCATGGTGTTTGGGAATGATGAGATCTGTAATCTAACATACCAGGATGCTGTCAGGTTACTGATATGTAAAGGTTCTGGGGCAGCTTCCAAATGATGGTCTCTAGGGCCATATTTGCTGTGCTATCCGAGGAACAGGTTCCTGCAGCTTTTGTAGGATAACTTCTGCACTCCAGTTTAGATTCATTAAAGTCACATTGGTTTAGAACAGCCTTTCCCAACCCATTGCCCTCCAAATAAAGCAAATTATAATCTTCATAGTTCCCAGTTATCTCTAGTTACTATTGCTATTGTTTGCTTTCTAGTTGTGTGGCCAGCAATCTCATCTGTGCACAGCACAAGAGAGATTAAACGGTTTGAAGTGTTAGGTGTGAAAACATCCTCATGTTTTACATGCATGTATCATCTAAGGCAAGTGTAATAAGGTGGAGCCTATGGCCTGATTTCAAAGCTCCCTGCAGGCTATTGATTCAAACCTCTAGTAGGAATAGTCTGTTCAAACCTACTACGTGGTGAGAGAGAAAAAGAGAAAGGGGTGTCAGAAAGAGGTAAACAAGGAAACCAGAAGAGAATGAATCACCCACTCAAGGCTGTATTTGCCCTAACCTGAATGGTCTCTTTGTTCCTATCTACAACTGACATAGCTCCTTACAATTACCTTCAGGGGGATTGACCTTCAAGAGAACATTTTTTAGAATCCCATCTCTGAGATAAAGGCTATGATATTCCTCCCTGATGCCCTCAGAGCCTTGTGGATTGTGTGGTAAGGCCAAACATTCTGGCATTTCCCCACAATTTAGGTATTAAACTCACATGTGGCTGAATTGTAATTGTAATATGGGTTTGGGGGAGGTTGGAGGTTTAAAGACCTGTAATCCTAATAAGGGCTTAAGGCAACCATTCCATTCCTTAACCCTTTCCCCCAAGTGTAAAAATATACCTTTCACAATTCCTAGGACAAAATACCAAGTAAACAAATCAAGAATACAGGACTGAAAATTGAAGCGCTCAGCATCAGCTTTCCAAGTTCAGTTCTATTGAAGCCTTGCACTGCCTTTATCAAGAAAAGAGAGGATACACAATGCTAACTCATGTGCGCTGGAGCAAAGATTGGTCTGAAAGCAGACATCAAGGGGGTTATACTTTGTTGCTCCTCAAGTATTTCCACCCCTACAAAATCTTCTATGAATTTCCCCTTCTGCTTCACCCGGTTAGTTTTGTGAATGTTTCTGGTTTTTCTATAGTTCACGAAGCTGGACTGTGCCTTCATTCGCAAGGAGCCATTTGGTGTGGTGCTGATCATTGGAAACTTTAACTACCCTCTCTACGTTACTCTGATACCCCTCTTGGGGGCCATTGCAGCTGGTGAGTGAGAAGTTATCTGCTAATTCATTGTAGACATGGATCTTCCAAGAGATCCAGGCATGTGGTGGATGTTTTTCTGTTGCAGCCGTGTTAAAGTGTTCTCTCCCCCCTACTAGGGAACTGTGTGATTCTCAAGCCTTCAGAGCTGAGCAGCTGCACTGAAAGGCTCCTGGCAGAAGCCCTGCCTTGTTATCTTGATCCGGTGAGTTCCTCAGCTGCAAGTTCACCTTGCTAAAAAATCAAAATGTAACTGAGGTTTTCTGATTTGCTTTTCCTCTGTCATTTGCCTTGATTTCCTGGAAATTATGAGTGGGCAATTTCTTGGGCCTCTTCAGGAAGACGTCTGGATCTGAAGTAATCTCAAACTGTTTTCTGTTTTTTAAAGCTGAGTCAGATTAGCTGGGGCAGTTCTGGCTGCACCAGTTCATTTGAAACCCTCCAAAAATTTGTATTCCTTCACTTTGTGATGGTGGTAACCCTCTGAGGGTTACAACTGAAGCATCAAAGTACACTACTTCGCCTTTTCCTTCTTTTAGTTTTTTATGATAACTTTATTAAAGTTTAAAACACAGAAAGATAAAAAATAACAAGAAGTAATCATCAAGAAAAAAATTGAAGAAAAGGAAGAATAACGAGGAAGAAGGAAAGCGGAAGGGCAGAAAAAGAAAAAGGAACAGAAATGCAAAACAAGAATGACTTCCGACCTCTTTTACAGCTTCTTTACAGATATACAGTACTGTGTACAAGTTTTAGGCAGGTGTGAAAAAACGCTGTAAAGTAAGTATCCTTTCAAAAATATGTATTGTAATGTTTTATGTTTCTCAATTTACAAAATGCAAAGTGAGCAAACAGAAGAAAAATCTAAATCAAATCAATATTTGGTGTGACCACCTTTTGGCCTGAAACCAGCATCAATTCTTACACTTGCACACTTTGTATACTTGCACAAAATCAGGGATCTTGTAGCATTAACCAATTATACCAAGCAGGTGATAATGATCATCAATTTGATATGTAGGTTGAAACAGTCATTAACTGAAAGAGAAACAGCTGTGTAGGAGGCTGAAAGCTGGGTGAGGAACAGCCAAACTCTGCTACGAAGGTGAGGTTGTGGAAGACAGTTTCCTGTCACAGGTCATATCATCATGGCAAGACTGAGCACAGCAACAAGACACAAGGTAGTTAGACTGCATCAGCAAGGTCTCCCCCAGGCAAAAATTTCAAAGCAGACTGGGGTTTCAAGATGTGCTGTTCAAGCTCTTTTGAAGAAGCACAAAGAAATGGGCAACACTGAGGCCTGTAGACACAGTGGTCAGCCAAGGAAACTTAATTCAGCAGATGAAAGACCATCATGCTTACTTCCCTTTGACATCGGAAGATGTCCAGCAGTGCCATCAGCACAGAACTGGCAGAAACCAGAGGGAGCCAGGTACACCCATCTACTGTCCGGAGAATTCTGGCCAGAAGTGGTCTTCATGGAAGAATTGCAGCCAAAAAGCTGTATTTCCGACATGGAAACAAGGCTAAGCAACTCAACTATGAATGAAAACTTAGGAGCTGGGGTGCAGAAAAATGGCAACAGGTGTTCTGGGCTGATGGGTCAAAATTTGAAATATTTGGCTGTAGCAGGGGGCAGTTTGTTCACCGAAAGGGTGGAGAGCAGTACAATAATGAGTATCTGAGGGCAACAATGAGGCATGGTGGAGGTTCCTTGCAAGTTTGGGGCTGCATTTCTGCAAATGGAGTTGGAGATTTGGTCAGGATCAGTGGTGCCCTCAATGCTGAGAAATACATGCAGATACTTATCCATCATGCCATACCATCAGGGAAGCGTGTGATTGGGCCCAAATTTATTCTGCAGCAGGACGACGACCCCAAACATACAGCCAATGTCATTAAGAACTATCTTCAGCGTAAAGAAGAACACGGAGTCCTGGAAGTGATGGTTTGGCCCCCACAGAGCCCCGATCTCAACATCATCGAGTCTGTCTGGGATTACACGAAGAGACAGAAGGATTTGAGGCAGCCTACATTCACAGGAGATCTTTGGTTAGTTCTCCAAGATATTTGGAACAACCTACTTGCCGAGTTCCTTCAAAAACTGTGTGCAAGTGTCGCTAGAAGAATTGATGCTGTTTTGAAGGCAAAGGGTGGTCCCACCAATATGGACTTGATTTGGATTTCTCTTCTGTTTGCTCACTTTGCATTTTGTAAATTGAGAAACCTAAACAATTACAATATGTATTTTTGAAAGCATTCTTACTTTACAGCATTTTTTCACACGTACCTAAAACTTTTGCACAGTACTGTAAATAAGCAGACATTGAAGTCTTATTCAAAGATTACAACTTAACCTCCATTTTTTCCATAATCTATTGATTTTACTGATCATCAAATCCATACATCATAATTTCATTTTTTTCTGTTTCCCACCAAAAATTGAAAAGGGGCTTCCAATTACTGTTAAAATTAGTTAATGTCTCTTCCCTAATCAAAGCTGCCCATTTCACCGTCTCCGCCGCCTCCATCAACTTTTCCCTCCATTCTTCCACTGTAGGTAATAGCTTTCCACACTACTTTGCTTTTCCAGCCCCTCGATTTCAGTAAAAACGAAGAAGGTTGCCAAAGCGAAGCAGCCAGCTTGATGTGCCTCAGTTCTCTTTGTGGAGCCACATCAAAAGGGAAATGAGAGCTTACAGTGGGGTGATGAGTGTCAGTTCACTTTGGACGTAGGTTATGTGCTCTTTTTTCTCTTAAGATCCAAGTACAGCATAAGGGACTGACTATATATTCTTGTTATTTTAATGAAAAACTCTTTTGGGGAGAATGAGGCTAGGAGACCACTAGGAATGTAAGACAATTCCACTCGCAGAGGAAGGTTAGACAGAAAAAAAATCATAGGTCCCCTGTTACTGTATGCTCACTGAATCAAAAATGATCATCTCATTTTAAAATTAAAATACTGAAGGAAAATCTTAGTTTCCTTTCAGTTTAATGCAGCAGTTCCCTGCTCCCAATTGCCCCCAAGAGGCTTTTTGCCCTGCAGGTTTCAGAGACAGAAAACAGCGCCTGTGTGATGTGCAGGCAGGTTGAATGAATGTGAACTTCCCTTTCTGTTTTATAGCAAACCTTTGCTGTGGTGACAGCTGGTCCTGAAGAAACAGGAAAATTACTGGAAAATAAGTTTGATTATATCTTCTATACAGGTGATTTTCTCTTCTTGATTATTCTTTTCAACAGTATTGTTTTTTTAAAAAATTGATCATTAATGTCTGCACAGAAATCTGTTCAGGTAAGCCACTATTCAACTATTGAAACTGAAAGGTTCGGGTAATTTACCTAAGATCACACATTAGCACAGAAGCACACACACACAGACACCCCATCTGCAGTAGGATTTCTCTCTATAGCTACTACAATGCCTTTCTAGAAGAGCAAATTGTTAATAATAGCAGCAGTTGGCCATGTGTCTTCGTTCAGTAGCTGTCTCACGTCTACTGCAGTGCGTCTGAGTTCATGGCAAGTTAGTGGCAGCTTCCAGATTGCAGGTCTTGCCCACAAGTGGAGGAAAAGATGAGTTGTCACACTGTAAGTAGGAGAAAGGCTACAAGAAGAAAGATTCTGAGTGAGTTAGGGAAATCATCCCAAAAGTAACAGCAGTCCAAGAGTCGAGAACCAGCTTGGTCTAGTGGTTAAAGCTCCGGGCTAGAATCCCGGAGACTGTGAGTCCTTCGTGAACGGCGGCCGGGTGACTTTGGGCCAGTCCCGTTCCCTCAGCCCAACTCTTCTCACAGGTCATTGGGTGGGAAAAATAGGAGGAAGAAGGAGTACTAGGCTTGTTTGCCACCTTGAGTTATGGATAAAAAAGAATAAAAAGGCAAGATTAAAAAAATCTAAAAAAAAAAGACTTGAATAGCTGGAGAAGTAATACACCTGGAAATTCCTGTACTTTCACAAATTTTCATGAATAATTATTCCTTGTTACTTTTTTTGAATTAATTCTTATTGAATCTTACAGTGCAGTATTGAGTTTTTTTTTTTTTTTACCAAAGAATGATAGGAATTTGTGTAGATTTAAATTTATGTAATTCAAATTTTTGCAGTGGTCAATACATTAAATATTTGTATTTTATCTGTTTTTCCACCTAACCCACAACATTTTTCTTTATTCAAAAAAGATATCACAGGCTGTCATGCTCTGATCTTTTTTAAAATATAAGTATCTTTCAAATTCTTTCTAAATCTGAAAATATATTTACATTATATACAAACTGCCTAGGCAGTGTTGCCTTGCCAACTCTTATTAACATTTCGTGGATATTTTTTGAACAACCTATGTGGAATTTTGATCTGCATGGAGGAATGTTAGACAAAAAACAACACAGGTGTCTTCTGAACACACAATTGTGGCCCCTGATGCTGGATGGGAGGTGTGGGTGTCTGTATATCTCTCTTGACCCAAATGTTGCCATACCTCTACAGGGAATAACCATGTAGGAAAGATCATCATGACTGCTGCAGCGAAACATCTGACACCTTTGACTCTGGAGCTGGGGGGTAAAAATCCCTGTTACGTGGATCACTGCTGCAATTTCCAGAATGCAGCCAACCGAATTGTATGGGGAAAGTTCCTCAATGCTGGACAGACATGCGTTGCACCAGATTATGTCATCTGTACAGCTGAAACACAGGAGAAGTTAATACCTTGCCTGCGCCAAGCTATCCGTGAATTCTATGGCCCTGATCCCAAGGGGTCGCCTGATTTTGGCCGCGTGACCATTGACAAGCATTTCCAGCGCGTCCAGGATTTGCTGAAATGTGGCCGGGTGGCCATTGGTGGAGAGACCGATGAGAGTGACCATTATATTGGTGAGTATACAGCTTGGGACAGAGGGAAGAGTAAGGGGAAAAGTTTGGAGTTTGAGAAAAACGGGAAGACATTTTATGATTACTATCTAGTAAGCTTATGGAGAAAACCTATTTAGTCTCTAGGAGTCAAAAACAACTTGATAGCACATAATGAATCAGTCAATCAATCAAGCTTATTAAGAAGTGCATGGTGAGTAGGTATAGGGATGAAATGAGGCTTCAAGTTGGTGCTCACCAAATGTGTTGGTCTTAAATTCTCATTGGCCACACAGATGTTGTGTGGGATTTTGAAAGTTGGAGTGACACAATCTGGTGAGTGTGAGATTGGGAAAGTCCGTTTTGGAGAGAGCAAGAAGACAGACATGTTTTCCTGGGTTTGCATATTGGAAGTGTAGTGCTGGGGAAAACTAAAGCTCTGGTTAAATTGGACAATCAAGTTATGATAGATAAGCAGAGCAGGTCTTGATGTGATCTTTTGCCCATTACAGCTCCCACAGTGCTGGTGGATGTGAAGGCATGGGAGCCCATCATGCAGCAGGAAATTTTTGGGCCCATCCTGCCCATTTTCACTGTGAAGGATTTGGAGGAGGCCATCCAGTTCATCAATTGCAGAGAACGTCCATTAGCTGCCTATGCCTTCTCCTGTGATTGCAAGGTATATTGTTTAGGTTATAGCATACTGTGTCTGGGAGAATCTGGATTATTTCCATCAGCCTATCCACGATGCCTAAAAGAAAGGAGACTTGCACTATTTTCAAAATGTGCTTAGTGGTAAGCTGTGATGAACCAACATGGCAGCAGTTCTTGGCCCGCTGGTAATACAGCTTGGGTGATAGAAGGAAAGCCGAATTGTATCCTTGCTTATTTAGCAATAAGCCTGCGTTAAAAATAACTGGCTTATCCACACCTCCACAGTGCAAAGGAAACTACATTAACAGTACTATTTTTAAGGTTCTGTCTTCAAAACATAGCCTCCCTCTCATCCCCAGCCCACTGCTCAGGAGGCAGCAATTGCTCTAAGCTGTTCTGGTACGACAGTGGTCTTTCCCCTTCTATTGCATCAGAAGAGCTCCCAGGCAGACATTCTAGGGCACAAATGTGGGTCTTCTAGGAGATCAGTACTCCCATTGGTGCACCAAAATCAGTTGTGAGACTCTAAAGCCCTTGTCCTTGGGGCAGGAGCCTCTGTTTGTGGCAAAATTAAGGACAAGGAAGTATCTACACTGAAAGTCCAGTAGCTAAGGAGGGCAAACATAAGCAAACGATAGAAATGAGAGCTTGAACACTAACGATGTCCCACCACATGTTCAGGAGAGCAACTGGTGGTGATACTGTGTGAGGGCAGCAATATTGCTGGCCTTGTTGAGCTGGTGTCCTTCCTCCCGTCTGAAATGTCCTCCCAGGAGCCTGCTGGGTCTCTACACCCTGCCCTACTTTGCAGCATTGGTGCAGCTGTTTGGTAACTACTTCTGTCCCAATTGTCTCTCAGGGAGCTCCACTCCATCCCTGGTCTGGGAGAAAGAGAGGCTCCCAGAACCCGTGCTGTCGTTTCGGCAAATAAAAACTGGAGAAAATGAAATAATTTCTCTACTATGCCCCCCTGACCTTGTAGCATAAAAGTATGTGGCTAGTTATTTCAGCCCATCCCTCTTCATTTGGAGAGAAATCAATCTTGCAAGTGACAGTGAAATGTTATTTTTTTACAAAGCTAGGATATATGGAGCCCAGCTTACAAAAATGCACACCGTGCTCTTGACTGAGCATAAGATTGTGGTTGTCTGCTATAATTAGTGATCTTGGGGGAGAGACAGCTTTCAAGAAATACATCAGCTCCCAAGAAATTAATAGAGGGAAGAATAAATCTTCAGCTTGTCTCAAATTACACTGAATGTCCTAACTTTACAGAGAAATAGGAATAAGAGAGAACAAGATTTCTGACACGGATAGAAAAAAGACATTGAAACAACTTCTTGGAGGTCATTTCAGCTCTTTATCAGAGTTATTGGGGAGATGGCACCCTCCATTTCCCCCCAATTCAGGCACTGAAATTTCTTGTTCTGTGCTCCAGAGTTCTGCCATTGTTTTTTAAAAGAACCACCTTTCTCTTTACCTGGGAAGAGAGGCGTTGAGGGAAACTTCTGAGTGTTTGCTGTAAAGCCCTTGCTTGGGAGAGGGTATTGATTATTTTACCTAAAGTTGTCCTCTTTATTCCCACTCATTGCTCTTGGCCCTGTATGTCGTGAGCATGGGGGTAGAAAACAGGGGGTCCAAAAGAGTTCATTTGCATTTTCAAACTCTCGGCTAGTATACTATAATTCATAGAGAAATTATTTTTTATTTTTCTTTCCAGTAGCCTTTTAGGAAATGGCTAATTGGCCACGCTTACAATATCAGACATTCTGTGAGTGTGCCAGTGACACATTTTCACCATTCCAAATGTTGATAGTGGCACAAAGGCTAAAGACCTTTGTTTGTACAGGTAGTCCTCAACTTACGATCACAATTGGGACCGGAACTTCCATCTCTAAACAATGTGGTTGTTAAGTGAGTTGTGCCTGAATTTATGATCTTTTTTGCTGTGGTCATTAAGCAAATGATGTGGTTGTTAAGCAAATCCAGCTTTCCCCATTCATTTTGCTTGGTGGAAGCCGCAAATGATGATCAAGTGGCCCTGGAATGCTGCAACTCTCATAAATACGTGCTGGTTGTGAAGGGCCTGAATTTTGATCACGTGACCAGCGGATGCTGCAACGATTGTAAGTGCAAGCACCAGTGGTAAGTAACTTTTTTCAGTGCTGTCATAATATCAACTGGTCATTAAACAAATAGTCATAAGCTGAGGATTACCTGTATTATGTCCCTTATTATTATAGAACTGGGGCCTGATAAAATTCATGTTTGTAAGATTAAGGACAGGGCTCCTAATACTCTTCTACTGCTTTTCTCTTTATAGATTGTGAACCGTGTACTTGATTGTGTTAGCAGTGGCGGCTTTTGTGGCAATGATACCATCACATATATAACATTGTCTACCCTACCATTTGGTGGCATTGGTATGATTAGCCTTTTATCTCCTAGGCTATCTCCGTTTCTTACCTCCATCCTTACCCTTTGCTTCCGACCTGAAAAGTTCTCCCTCTTGATGATTTTCAATCAGACTAAAGACAAAGACATTAAGAGTCCATTATTTTTAATTATTTCCAGTATATTTGCAGATTAAACCAAATGCAATCAAATAATAAATACCGCACTGTATATAAACTAGATGGTCATTTATAAATAAATGAGAGGGCGGGAAATCTCCTGGTGTACATTATGCTGGGAAGCAGGAGTAAGCGGAGGAGGCTCACTCTTTTTAACTTTGCAAGTAGTGCTAACAAGACCAAAATGTGTTCCACAGGATGAACAGCTCTGGTTCAATAGGCCTGGTCACGCACTGCACTAAACCCAGCTTAACATGCTGTGTAAATCACGATTATTGCATTTTGACTAAAAAACATGGTTAAACCAAAGAGATATGCAGATTTAATTTCTGTTCAATTTTTATATATCGTGATAACCAGAAAAGCAATAGTCTCATTTTACTGGGGATTAAGGCAGTTGTGGTTCAACAATCGTGAAACACAGCAGGCCAGCAAATTATTATTCAAGCAAGGTTTGTTTGTCATTATTAGATTCTCTTCTTTAGTCCCTTCTTTAAGAGTAGTTGTGTAGCGTCCACTGAATATAAAACCTTTCGCAGTGAGCACTATGAGGGGAGTGCTTTTTAAGGGCAGCTATCGTCCAGCCTGAGGAAAAAGAATAATTAAGAAGGGCTGCACAGGTTGTGTTGTCAGCTGAAAGATGGCAGTCAGCAGATGTGATCTGAACTTCTTTTTTTTTATATTGCAGGATTCAGTGGATTTGGCAAGTACCATGGCAAGTTTACTTTCGACACATTTTCTCACTTTCGTGGCTGTCTTTTGCGCTGCATGGGCCTGGAGACAATCAACAAAGTGCGCTACCCCCCATACAACGATCATAAGTTGCAGCTAGCGATCTCTGCTTCGGAGATCAAGCGCAGAGGCATGTGCACTTTGCTGTGAGGCCTGGAATCACATCACCTGCGTTCTTAAGGAATCCGGCCAAGACTTTTGCTGTAGTTGAGAGGTTCTTCTCTTCATCAGCTGGTCCTGGGATTTTGGCTCATCACCTGCAGAGACCCTTGAAAAACACTCTCTCTTCTGACGAACCTTGTTTTCACCGTCTTTGCTCCTTATATTGTTTCTTTATCCTCTATCAGCTTAATTAAATTCTACATTTAGTAGTGGTTAGAAAACATAGGTGATACCCTCCAAACCTCCTTGCACAGTTGTTGGGTATAGAACATATCCTCAGTCCCAGTAACGACTAATTAAACAATTAATTAAAGTTTGTGGGTAAACTTTCATCTTCATTGGGACACATAAAGCCAATTCTGCTTTAAAAGCTACAAGCATCAGATTCTTTGTTAAAAATGGACAAGTACAGCTCTGCTTTGCAGTGGAGCAATCGTCCTGATTAATATATTTGTAGAATAAAGATAGCAGCCCTGATCGTCTCCGTAAAGTGGATCCATTAAATAATTTAATTCCCAAAGAAATTCACAGCTGAACTAATGCAGATTGTTATATGTAAAGATCCTCTGTTGAGAATGCATTTTCTATACTGGGATGCTCTAAAGCTCAGACATGCCCCCTTTAATTATATTGCTTTCAATATCCTTGCCTACAGTTACAGTTCAGATTCTTTATTCCATCTGTGATAGCTACGCTACCCAGCCCAAAGCATAATAATATAGAAGTACATTCTATCTGCTAAATTCTGCTAAAGATTGCCAATATACTGAGATTTCCTGCACTCTTGCATTTTTCAGGTAAATGTCTTGCTTCTGTAATAAAGACCTTGCATCAAACCTTACAAATAGTTGACTAATTATTTAATAGTACCATCAATTGACATAATGTATTACATAATAAAATGATCCGGGAACTAGTTCCTACACCAGGAGCTTTTGATTGAAGGTACTGGAGAAGAAAAACAACACAATGAAGTAAAGAAAAAAATGCTCAAGTGAATGTATAAGCAATTTACTACAATAAAAATAAAGAGCATCTTGGCATTCTAAAGGGAGTAGCCAGTTTAGAGATTACACCCTGGAGTAAAATACTAGCAAGTAAATCACAGTCAGCCTTGTGTTTCTTGAATGGATACAAAGAGTTTTCTGTGAGCTTCAGAAGGTTCTGAAACAATAGTTACAGAATCATTAATTCCCAATGATGAACACTGATGCATGGTCTCCTTTGAGATGCATAAGTAGTATGAATGAAGACGTCATAACATACGTCTTCTTTTGGAAGAAAAAAAAGCAGATGCATTCTGGATGGAGATACTGTACCTGTAGAAAGCTGTTATTTCTTAGAATTTAAAGTAGCAGCACAAACCAATTTAAACCTTGGGATGGGGAGAAAATACGACAATGTGATTGTGGGGATTCCTGGGCATTTTGAAGCTGGTGAAAACTACAAATAGCAATTGGCTGACACAGAAATGTAATTAAGCTGAGCAAGCCAAGCATTACGAAAGAGATAGAGGCTACTTCTAGCAGCACAGACCCAACATTCTACCAACTTTCTTGGTAAGTTACATCCACCAATCTATGCAGAGTTCATTTCCCTTCAGCCAATCAATGACTTCTTCTTAGCCTGAACTGGCGGCACCTAACCTTACCCCTGCCCCCAAATATTTGGAGGTTTCCGAGCGTTCAACCAAAGCGCGAAGGGTGTCCTGCCTCTCGCGGGTCATCTTCAACCAATGACTTTTCAGCCAAGTGGTGATTGGAGCCAGTTATTCTTGCCGCTGATTGGCGGCTTTGAGCAGAGCAGTAGTTTCTATCACTGTTTTCACAGATGGGTTTTTGATACTTTTTGTCCTGCTCGGCCTCTGGTGGTGCCAGGAAATTCTTCCGCTGAGAGGAGAGTCGGGGAGAGCGTTGTATTGTAGCAGAAAGGTTCATGGATGCAGAGGAGTGGATATTCCTGAATCCTACTGCATCCTTTCTAAACGCACCAAGTACTTCTTGCCCCCTTCAGTTATATTGCTTTCAATATCCTTGCCCACAGTTAGAGTTCAGATTCTTTATTCCATCAGTGATTTCTACACTACCCAGCCCAAAGCATACTAATTTAGAAGTACAGCACATCCTATCAAGTTGAGAGACTGATTTCCACATAATTCTGCTAATATACTGAGATTTCCTGCACTCTTGCATTTTTCAGGTAAATTTCTTGCTTCTGCAATAAAGACCTTGCATCAAACCTTACAATAGTTGACTAATTATTTAATAGTGCCATCAATTGACGTAATGTATTACATAATAAAATGTGCCAACAATTAGTTCCTGAATCAGGAGCTTTTGACTGAAATGTAGATACTGGGGAATAAAGACAACAGAAGGAAGTAAAGAAAAAAATGCTCAAGTGAATGTATAAGCAATTTGCTACAATAAAAATAAGGAGCATCTTGGCATTCGAAAGGAAGTAGCCACTTAGAGAGGACATCCTGGAGTAAAATAGTAGCAAGTAAGTCGCAGTCAGGCTTGTGTTTCTTGAATGGATACAAAGAGTTTTCTGTGAGCTTCAGAAGGTTCTGAAACAAGAATTACAGAATCATTAATTAACAATGATGAACACTGATGCATCCTCTCCTTTGAGATGCATTAGTAGTATGAATGAAGACGTCATAACATATGCCTTCTTTTGGAAGAAAAAAAAAGCAAATGCATTCTGGATGGAGATACTGTACCTTTAGAAAGCTGTTATTTTCCAGAACTTAAAAAGAAGCAGCAGAAATGAATTTAAACCTTGGGATGGGGGCAAGATATGAAGGATGAACTGCCTCTTGCAGGTCATCTTCCAAAAATGACATTTCAGCCAAAAGGTGATTGGTCCCAGTTATTCTTGCCGCTGAATGGCAGCTCTGAGCAGACAGTTGTTTCTATTGCTGTTTTTGTGGGTGAGTTCTTGACTTTTTGTCCTGCTTGGCCTCTGGTGATGGCAAGAAATTCTTCCGCTGAGCGGAGAGGTGGGGGAGAGCGTTGTATTGTAGCAGAAAAGTTCATGGATGCAGAGAAGTGGATATTCCTGAAGGAGTGTGACTGAAGACAGGATGTTGCTTATGACTACCATATTAAATTCCTGGAGTCATTCCATACCACAGACATCATACATGGTACCTCACTATTCTGCAGAATTCTTGTCCATATAGCTACATATATGGGAGAGACACGAGATAAAACCTATTAACAAATGATGAGTGAAGGTGTCAGAAATAGTAAAATGAAACTTTGGTATTGATGAAATTTCTTCCAGCAACCCTGAGCACTAACTGTGGCCCTCGAGACACATGAGGGTAAGGCACTCCTGGCTAACTCCATTTAATATGTCAGAAAAGGTTGATTTTTCACCCACAAGAGCAGGATGTGATCCTGCTTTTCCAATGTTAGGAAAAGAAAAAAGAGGGAAGCCAGTGTTTCCATCACTGGAGAGTTGCCAATGATGCAAATGGAAGTCAGTGCCTTATTCGGGCTGGTATGACCTGTAGACAATTTTGAGTGTTTCGAAGGGAAAGGCTCTTCTCTTATAAACTCTATGAAGATGTGGAGTTGAATTTCCCTAGGATATGGGATGCTCTGCTCCCCCCACCAAATATGTCCTGTCCGCACCATGGAATGATGGAGAAGAAAATGGACTATGAAGTTCAACTGAGAAATATTTTTTTAGCCATTTTCCCCAAATCCATTTCTAAATTTGAATGATCCCTTCCAACATAGGAAATTGGTGCATGTCATGTCAAATCACTGGTTCACCAAGCATAGAGCTGCTTGGATTGGAGGCAATGAGTATCCCAAATTTCAGACTAAGGTCTTTCCAACCTTTCTGGAAGATGCCAGGGGTTGACCTTGGGATCTTCAGAAGGACAAGCAGATGCTCTGTCATGGACAGCTCTTCCTACAAATGAAATGAGGATGGATTGTATTTTCATGTCAAAGCATACACAGTGAAAAACTTAGTTACACTATTGCCTGCAAATGTATGAGACACATAGTGAAGAGGGCCATGTTAGTTAGGTACTCTTGAGTCAGGCCTAACTTATGGTGGAACATCAGACTGATTCAGAGTATTGAATGTGATAGGGGAAATTATAGAAATGAGGATGGATTGTATTTTCATGCCAAGGAAACGAACATGAAGTGAGGGAGATGCTGCGTCTGGCTAGCTAGTATTTGGCATGCTGGACTAAATGGACCTGGAACTGATGAAGCAGGAGCTTTATTTATTTGGTTTATTTCCTGGTTTACGAGCCAAATAAAGCCTGTGCCTCTGGATTCTGCACAGATCTTGGGGAATTCTGAGCAACTAACAAAATGGGTAATTGCAGCTGAGTTCGTTGTTGGAAATTGTGCTCACCTGGTCCAAAAGAGAGAGGGAGAGAGAGAAGTAGGCTGAGCATAGCAGAGAACAACATAATGTTTGGAGCATCCCTTTGCTTTCTTGAAAATCGGTGCTATGTGATTTGTCATTCCTTGGCAGACCTTTTGTCAGAGTGCCCATGCAGCTGGCAATATTCTAGAACAATTGAGTCTAGTCATCACTAGGCCAAGCTGCAGATCTGTAGCTTAATCTTCTATAGCTGCGTTCAAAATGACCTTGAATTCCTCTGAATTTCCTCAATCCAGAACACACCTGCCTCTCACATACACCGGTTTCCACAGAGTGCTTATTTTGAGTTTACCCTTTGCAGCTAATGTTGATTAAGAAATAGAAGTTGCAGACATTAATTCTCCCAGTGTTGAATAATGTCACATGGTGGAATAATTGTGGAGAAACTAACTGATCAAATTCCTACAGCCCAAAGGCAAGTCACTTCCCTGAAAACTGAAGCCAGCCTTATCCAGTGAAAATTCTAGCTGTTATATATCTCATACCAAAACCAGGACCTGGACATTCATCTCCTTATTCTGATCTTTAGGAGTACAAAAACTGAATTGAAGTATTGCCTGCAACTGTATCAGATACGTAGTGAAGAGGACCACGTTAGCTAGGTCCTCTTGAGTCAGGCCTAACCTATGATGGAACGTAATGAATGTTATGGGGGAAATTATAGAAAAGAGATTTGAGTCCTGAGAAAGAGGAAACCATGAGAAAGAAACTCAAGATAATATTGCCTTGATTTTGCTAGGTAGAAGTAGAAATAGAGAGAAATTCTGACAGACTTTCAAGGTTCTGTCATAATACTCTAACAGCAAGAAAGAGAATTTCTGAAATCCCAGTTGTTCCTGTTTCTTGACTTTGCTTACCTCGACAGGCTAACACAACTCCAGAGGATTGCATGGACAGAAACCTGTCTCCCGGTTGACACTCTACTGGTCGATGAATAATATTCATTTGATATTCTGCCAATCCATTGTATTGTCTTTCTCTTTTCCAACTTTTCTCAACTTTGCCAAGCCTGGTAGTGTCTTCTAGTTCATAATCCATTCTGTTATATGCCCAAGGTATATGGGTTTCTGGTTGCTGAGTTACTCCCTTGCTTATCTGGCACGGGACTGACTGGCTTCTCTTGCAGTCCATGGTACCCTTGGTAACTGGCTCCAAATCCATAGCACTTTTTTCTAGCTCTTTTCAATATCCAGTTTTATGGCCATAGATAGCATTGGAAATGGCATTCATTATTCTGCAATCAACTATCATAGAAACAACTTATCCTTTGTGATCTTCTCTAAGTTTGTCACTTCTTTCCTCCCTAGATTTAATCATCTCTTTATTTCCCAATTTGCTGTTGGAGAAAATATATATCTTTATATATTTTTGAATCCATGAGAAAAAAATCTATCTACTACCCTCAAGCTTGCAATGTCAGCTAAAATTCCCTAACAATGCTGCTTTACATGGCTGACTAACATTAACCAAGATTTTTAATTTTCTGCTTTTTCTTTGGAATGAGTTTTTCTAAGTTTCCTTTACTTTCAGCCAACGTTTGTGTTTCTACATCCAATTTTGATTCCAACTGTGATCTGTTCCAATGCTGACGTTATTATACTATATTTGCTGTATAAATTAAAGGTGTATGGAAAGAATACACATCACTGGCTCAGTGATCCACTCCGTGTGCCCAAACCCAGTTCTTGCAGTAGCTTCTTGTTCAATGTAAAGTTATATTAGAAGAATAATCAGATGCTCCGCCACACCCATCAGCTTTAACATAGTCCATGGTATCCTTGGTAACTGGTTGCATGGTCCATGGTATCCTTGGTAACTGGTTGCAAGTCAAATTCAAGATTTATTACGATCACAGACCAGCATAATTGTGCATTCACTGTGCATTTTATGTTAACTATCTCAACTCATGTCTCTTTGCCTTTCCTGAAAACTTTGCTGAAACCTGTCTTATTTAGCATAGCTTTTCCTACCTATGACTCTATTCTTCTACATGTTCTGAATTAAAACTTGGTTTATGTGAGGAATTAATGCAGTGGTTCAGCAACTTGCACTTTCTTTTGTATCTCCCTTTTATGGTGTAGGTAGAGGTAGTTGTCGCTTAATGACCATTTGTTCAGCGACTGTTTGAAATTATGACAGCACTGAAAAAGTGGACTTACGACCTGTGCCCGAAATTATGACTGTTACAGAGCCCCCACAGTCTTGTGATCAAAATTCAGGTGCTTGGTAGCCCGCCCACACTTATGACCGCTGGGGCACTTCAACTCCCCCCACCTGCCTATCCCCCCCATATCAGCCCTTTTGGCCTCCTGCCACCCTGTGCTCTGTCCCCCCAGCTGACATTCCCCACTGTTTTCTTGCTCCTGCTACTGATAAGAGATGCCTGGCCTAGCTGCTAGGCCCTAAGGGGCTGGCTTTGCATGCATAGAAGGGAAAAAGAGCTGAAAGCAGCCTTTTCTTTCCCTTCATCCCAGTACAAAGCGAGCCCCGTCCCCTCCAAGAGCTCTAAAGAGGGCTTTTCAGTGCAAAGAATGGAAGGAGAACTGAAAGCAGCCCTTTATCCCTTCTTTGGAGCACTCCTTCTCATCCCTGGGGGCTGGCTGAAAAAGCTCCGTGCAAAAATCCAAGCAGGATTTTCAGCCACGGTGGATTTTCAAGCCCCAGAGTAGAAAGGCTTCAGAAGCCTCTCTTCTCACCTCCAGATCTACTTCTGACAGGTCAACATCTTTCCTCCTTAACTAGGGAAATACCTTCCAACCTGTGAGGATCATCATCTAAAATCCAAAATTTAATATGGGTCCAGGGATCTGAAAAGGAAGATTGTTCTCCATAGTATCCTGCTGCCTGGGCCAAGATATGTAGCAGAATTTCCCTTCCAATAGCGGAAATTGGTGCATTTCAAGTCAAATCACTGGTTCACCAAGCATAGCGTTGCTTGGATTGGCAGGCAATGAATATCCCAAATTTCAGACTAGAGTCTTTCCAACCCTTCCGGAAGATGCCAGGGGTTGACCTTGGGATCTCCAGAAGGACAAGCAGATACTCTGTCACGGACAGCTCTTCCTACAAATGAAATGAGGATGGATTGTATTTTCATGTCAAAGCATACACAGTTAAAAACTCAGTTACACTATTGCCTGCAAATGTATCAGACACATAGTGAAGAGGGCCACATTAGTTAGGGACTCTTGAGTCGGGCCTAACCTATGATGGAACACCAGGCTGATTCAGAGTATTGAATGTGATAGTGGAAATGATAGAAAAGAGATTTGAGTCCTGAGAAAGAGGAAACCATGAGAAAGAAACTCAAAATAATATTGCCTTGATTTTGTCAGGTAGAAGTAGAAGTAGACAGAAATGCTGACAGACTTTCAAGGTTCTGTTACAATACTCTAAAGGCAAGAAAAAATCATCCAATTTTGATTTCCACTGTCATCTGTTCCAATGCTGACATTATTACACTATATTTGCTGTATAAATTAAAGATGTATGGAAAGAATACACATCACTGGCTCAGTGATCCACCCAGTTCTTGCATAGCTTCTTGTTCAGTGTAAAGTTATATTAGGAGAATAATCAGATGCTCCACCACACCCATCAGCTTTAACATAGTCCACATTCTAGCATGATCCACGTAGTCAAAGGCAATTATTATAGTCAATAAAGCAAAGTATAACAAAGGGTTAAGCTCCTTCTTAAATTCTATTCATCTCTTTGTTGTGCATTTTATGTTAGCTATCTCAGCTCATGCGTCTTTGCCTTTGCCGAAACCTTTGCTGAAATCTCTGTCTGCTTATTTAGCACAGCTTTTCCTACCTATGGCTCCATTCTTCTTTGTGTTCTTAATTCAAACTTGGTTTATGTGAGGAATTAATGCAACGTTTCAGCAATTTGCACTTTCGTATCCTTACCCTCTTTCCCTCCTCCCTCTGGCCTGTGCACCCAATTGGGTGGCGGCAAGGCCCGGCAGGCGAGCGGTGATTGGCTGCTTTGGAACCGAGGCTGAAATCTCTTAATGGCGGTTGGCGTTGAGGGAAGGACGAGGGAGCGACTTGGATGCCTGCTGGTGAGGTAGGGATCGCTGGGGGGCGCCGGTGGTTGACAGGGGAGCCCTCTTGCTCCCTGGAGGGAGGGGGCCTTGGGGACACGCTGGGATGGGGAGTGGGGGTGCAGTTTTCCTCATGGTCCTTGGCTCCCTTTGTTCCCCCTCCCCGCAGCAAAGTAGCAGGCAGTTCTGTGGATCAGCAAAGGAGGAGGAGTGATTTTTGATGTTCCCCGCCAGCTTCCCACAAGCAAAGTCAACGGGGAAGCCGGCAGGAAGTCGGAAGTGGTTCCCGCTCCCACTGCTTTTTTGCCCGCCTGTGGCCATTCTGTTTCTCTGTTTAGGTAAGGAAATATCTCCGAAAGGATGACCCAATGGGTCACGGGTTGACTAGTTTCATCTGAATCTGTGCTTTCCTGCTCAACGGCTGGTCTACTGCTTACCATATCTCGCTTTTGAATCCAACTCTTCTTGTAACTTCAGGTTTCTCCAACTTTGGCATTGGTGGTACTGCATCCTTTCTAAACGCACCAAGTACTTCTTGCCCCCTTCAGTTATATTGCTTCCAAAATCCTTGCCTACAGTTACAGTTCAGATTCTTTATTCCATCGGTGATTTCTACACTACCCAGCCCAAAGCATACTAATTTAGAAGTACAGCACATCCTATCAGGTTCAGAGACTGATTTCCACATAATTCTTCTAATATACTCAGATTTCCTGCACTCTTGCATTTTTCAGGTAAATGTCTTGCCTCTGCAATAAAGTTGTTGCATCAAACCTTACAATAGTTGACTAATTATTTAATAGTGCCATCAATTGAGATAATGTATTACATAATAAAATGAGCCAACAATTCGTTCCTGAATCACGAGCTTTTGACTTAAATTTAGATACTGGGGAATAAGGACAACAGAAGGAAGTAAAGAAAAAATGCTCAAGTGAATGTATAAGCAATTTGCTACAATATAAATAAGGAACATCTTGCCATTCGAAAGGGAGTAGCCACTTAGAGAGGACACCCTGGAGTAAAATAGTAGCAAGTAAGTCACAATCAGGCTTGTGTTTCTTGAATGGATACAAAGAGTTTTCTGTGAGCTTCAGAAGGTTCTGAAACAAGAATTACAGAATCATTAATTAACAATGATGAACAATGATGCATCCTCTCCTTTGAGATGCATTAGTAGTATGAATGAAGACGTCATAACATATGTCTTCTGTTGGAAGAAAAAAAAGCAAATGCATTCTGGATGGAGATACTGTACCTTTAGAAAGCTGTTATTTTCCAGAACTTAAAGAAGCAGCAGAAACCAATTTAAACCTTGGGATGGGGGCAAGATATGAAGGATGAACTGCCTCTTGCGGGCCATCTTCAACAAATGATGTTTCGGCCAAGAGGTGATTGGTCCCAGTTATTCTTGCCGCTGATTCGCGACTCTAAGCAGACAGTTGTTTCTATTGCTGTTTTTTGTGGGTGAGTACTTGACTTTTTGTCCTGCTCGGCCTCTGGTGATGGTAAGAAATTCTTCCGCTGAGAGGAGAGGCGGGGGAGAGCGTTGTATTGTAGCAGAAAGGTTCATGGATGCAGAGAAGTGGATATTCCTGAAGGAGTGTGACTGAAGGCAGGATGTTGCTTATGACTACCATATTAAATTCCTGGAGTCATTCCATACCACACACATCATACATGGTACCTCACTATTCTGCAGAATTCTTTTGCACAGAGCTATATGGGAGAGACACGAGGTAAAACCTATTAACAAATGATGGGTGGAGGTGTCAGAAACAGTAATATGAAGTTTTAGTATTGATGAAATTTCTTCCAGCAACCCTGAGCACTAACTGTGACCCTCGAGATGCATGAGGGTAAGGCACTCTTGGCTAGCTCCATTTAATAGATCAGAAAAGGTTCATTCTTCACCTACAAGAGCAGGATGTGATCCTGTTTTTCCAATGTTACCAAAAGAAAAAAGAAGGAAGCCAGTGTTTCTATCACTGGAGAGCTGCCAATGATGCAAATGGAAGTCAGTGCCTTATTTGGGCTCGTATGACCTCTAGACAGTCTTGAGTGTTTCCAAAGGGAAAGGCTCTCCTCTTATGAACTATATGAAGATGTGGAGTTGAATTTCCCTAGGAGATGGGATGCTCTGCTCCCCATACCGACTATGTTCTGTCCACTGCATGGAATGATGGAGAAGAAACTGGACCATGAAGTTCAACTGAGAAACATTTTTCAGCCATTTTTCCCAAATCCATTTCTAAATTTGATCCCTTCCAATGTAGGATTTGGCGTATGTGAAGTCAAATTGCTGGTTTACCAAGTTTAGTGTTGCTTGAATTGGCAAGCAATGATTATCCCAAATTTCAGACTAGAGTCTTTCCAACCTTTCTGGAAGATGCCAGGGGTGGACCTTGGGATCTTCAGAAGAACAAGCATATGCTCCATCATGGACAACTCTTTCTGCAAATGAAATGAGGATGGATTGTATTTTCATGGCAAAGCACGAACATGAAGTGAGGGAGATGCTGTGTCTGGCAAGCTAATATTTGGCATGCTGGACTAAATGGATCTGGAACTGATGAAGCAGGAGTTTTATTTATTTAGTTTATTTCCTGGTTTACGAGCCAAATAAAGCCAGTGCCTCTGGGTTCCACATAGATCTTGGGGAATTCTGAGCAACTAAAACAATGGGTAAATGCAGCTGAGTACTTTGTTGGAAATTGTGATCACCTGGTCCAAAAGAGAGAGGGAGAGAGGGAAGTAGGCTGAGCATAGCAGAGAACAACATAATGTTTGGAGCATCCCTTTGCTTTCTTGAAAATCGGTGCTATGTGATTTGTCATTCCTTGGCAGACCTTTTGTCAGCGTGCCCATGCAGCTGGCAATATTCTAGTACAATTGAGTCTAGTCATCACTTCAGGCCAAGCTGCAGATCTGTAGCTTAATCTTACTGTCAGAATCCTCGCAAGATTTGATAATAGATTGTTATAATGGCTAGTTTAGAAATTGATTTTTGCATGCTGCGGTTCTGCCATTTTAAAAGGGGGGGGGGGAGAAGGAATGAGAAACTCTTAAAAGCAGATGGCCCCTTATCACAGGCACTGGCATGTGCAAGGTCAGCGAGGGAATCAGAAGACCAAGAACAAATTGGGGTGTGTGTGTGTGTGTGTAAGGTAAGAAAAACAACTTTTGGTGCGCTTAGGCTCAGTCTTAGCAATGCTTTGGAACTGTTCACTTATTCTCAGTAAATGAACTTTCTTTTGAATCAATATTGGTTGCAAGGAAAGTTACTGGATTTGGGATCAGCAGGTGGCAGCTCGTTACATTTTGCTAAGACTCTCAGTGAAGACTTCCACCAGGGAGCTTGCCCTGCAGGGAGTCCAAAGCCTCACGTTGACCGGGACCCACCGAGCAACGGGGTGGCTGACAATGTCATTGAGGAAGAAGAAGAAGAGAGGCCGGTTCCTCCTCCGTTGGAAGTGAAGGTGATAACCCAGGAGGAGCTGCTGCAATCATGGGGCCAAACCCGAGCAGGGGCGAGCGGCAACGGTCTTCGATGAAAGACCGCATGGGAAAACTGGAAGGGCAGATGGGGTCCCTATCTGATTATATGCGAGCGTTAAGGGCAGTGGTGGATCAACTACTTGGAGGGGGATTTACGCTCCCTACGCGAGAGTCAGCGGCTACACTGGGAGGAACGGAGACGGCAGAACAATCAGCCAAAGGTGAGACCTCCAGCGAGGAGGAGGAGGATCTCCCACCTACCAGAGCCAAAAAGAGCCCGATGCAGCAGTGGGGCATCTCCATGAAATTCTGGGGAGATGCTGAGCAACTTGCTTGCTTTATCACCCAGGTTCGGATCTACACGGAGGGCTATGGAGGATTGTTCCACAGCGAGGAGGAGAAAGTCTCCTATGTGTCCAGTTTTTTTGAAGGCATGGCAGCCGAATGGGTGGTTGGCCTGCACAGGGCGAAGGATCGGGCTTTAAGGAGATTAGAGGATTTCATGGCGGCACTCTGCGCACGCTTTGAAGACCCGTGTGTGGCGCTAAAAGCACGACGTGACCTGGAAAGGCTGAAGCAGGGGTCCAAGTCAGTATCCCAGTTCGCCTACGAATTTTGGGGTTTGGCTCAGAGGCTGCCTAACGTGCCTGAAGAGCTCCTAATCGAGTTCTTCCAGAGAGGCTTGCAACCCGAATTGTTGCAGCACATGATGTGCCGGGGTTACCCCAAAACCTTTAATGGATGGGTCGCTATGGCCAGCAAGGTGGAGGAGCAATGGCGCACCATAGAAGCAAGAACCTGACCTCTGCCCTTACCTGGAACACAGAAGGCGGCACCCAAGGTGAAAACCAGTGCGCCGGAAAGTAGCAGGAGCCATCGTGTCTGTTTCAACTGCGGGGAGCTGGAGCACTTTGCTGCAGCATGCCCTAAAGCAAAGCCGGAACAAGGAGGCAAGAAGACGGAGCAGAACGGGCCGAAGTCTTCGAAGCCTGGCAAGAAGGAGTCAGAGGCGGTAGGCAGTGAGGCGGGAGATAGAGCGACAACACGCGGCGGTGGCAAAACCCAGAAGTTGTTAGCTCCGCTCTCTCTCCGACAGGCGGCTGCTCTTCTGGAGAAAGAAAGCAGTTCACGGGAGGACTCGGAGAGTGAAGAGATGGGGGTGAGTCCCATTAAAATTTGGGTGGAACTAAGGGTGGTGAGGACGAATCGAAGGGCAGAGATACGGGCTCTGATAGACTCTGGCTGCTCTCGAAATTTGATTAATCCTGCCCTCGCCCGGGGTTTGGGACTGCGCTTAAAGAGACTCAAAACCCCTGTAATTTTTACCCAGCTGGATGGATCCCCAGTGGGGGGAGGGCCGGTGGAATATCGTACTGAGGAGCTCGAGCTAATTATGGGAGACCATAGAGAGACTATTAAATTCCTAGTAACTCCCATGGCATACAACCCAGTGCTTCTGGGCATGAACTGGTTAAAAAGGAAGAACCCAGAAGTAAACTGGGAGGAAAAGATTTTGCGTTTCCCGAAGGAGGGGGGAGTGGAAGTTGAAAGAATTACTAAGACGTTGTCAGAGGGAGAGATGGGCGCTGTGAATGGAGAAAAGGTAGTGGAGCTGCAAATCAGATTCCCAAGCAATACCGTGACCTGTAGGAGGTGTTTAGCGAACAGGAGTCAGATCAATAACAACCCCCCTGCCCCATCGCGCCAGTGACTGTGCTATAGAGATTGAGCCTGGGGCTAAATTTTCAAGGAAGAAAATGTATGCTATGACACCCAAAGAGTTGGAAGCCTTGCGGGAGTTCATTGATAAGAATCTAAAGAGGGGCTTTATCGTACCTACGCATTCTCAAATTGCTGCACCGGTGCTTTTCAGGGAAAAGAAGGATGGCTTCTTACGTTTGTGCACAGATTATAGAGGCCTAAATGTCATTTCTGCTGACAACCGGTACCCACTCCCCTTGATGAAAGACTTGTTAGCCCATTTATCCAAAGGGAAAATTTTCACGAAGCTGGATTTAAGGGATGCGTACTTCAGGGTGCGAATCCGGGAAGGAGATCAATGGAAAACTGCCTTCAACTCCCCCCTGGGGTGCTTCCGTTATGAAATAATGCCGTTCGGATTAAAAGGAGCAGCGGGGGGGGGGTGTTTATGCAACTCATAAATGGGGTGTTACAACTTCACTCAGTCGGGTATCAATATCTCCAATTTTCTTATCTCTTTGTATGTCTTCATCTTCAATTTTCTTGAATCTCTCCTCATATTTTGTCGTCATCTGTTGTATACTTTCATCTGTCTTTTCAATTCTATGCTCAATATTCTACGTCCTCTTTCCAATCTTCTGAATTTCTTGCATAATTGCCTGCAATGTCACTTCCTTCTCTTTTTCATATTGTATCATTGTCTGGATTGAGCGTTGTCTCCCAGGTGGTGAGGAGGAAGCTACTGATGTTGATGAAGTTGGGGCTATTATTTTCCTGCTCATCTTGATGCTTGAAACTGCAAGAAAGAGAAAAGGGGGAAAGAAACAAGGCAAAAACCATAGCTACTACTCCAAAAGATGAAAATGAAAAACAATGAAAAGGGAGTAAGGAAACAGGAAAAAAAGGGAAAGGGGAAAAAATCTTCAGGCACTTGTCTACCTTAATCCAGTAATATGCAAATAAAAAAATTAAAAGGGAAGGAAAAAAAAAAAAGCTAAGTCTCTTTAAAAATCCAGCTAAAGAGAGGGTAGAAAAAAAAAAAACGAAAAAAGAACCCAAAGCTTCTGGCAAGAAGTAAGCTACTGCCACTAAGTGTCCAAGGCTCTTGTGACTAAATCAAGCTTTCCACCTTAAACATTTTCAAAATCCACTTTCAACTCCGCTTTCTTATTTATAGTTATTTGGGTGGCACCTGTATAAACAGTTTATCATGCACGTCCCACTATCTTTTTAGAAAGCTCAAAGTCCTTGAATATGGATAAAACAAGTCACAGTAGAAAAAACAATATATCCAAGCCTCTAGATGGCAGTGCTACTTTCTTTCATTAACTTTCTCTTCGCTTTCCCTCTTTCCCAGCCGGAGAGAAAGGAGAAAAAAAAAAAAGAAAGGAAAAGAAAAAGAAATATGTTTCTTAGGGCACTAAAAAAAATCTTAATCCCAAAGGAGAAGCTTGAAATCAAAAATTATTAAATATCGAACAGAAAAGCCAGTCCAGTTGAGTTTAAAAATAAAACAAACCACACTTTGCCAGATTAAAATCCATAAAAAGGGAAAGTTGAAAAACTAAAGGTTTTTTTAAGAGGCTCGATCTCGCCGCTTAATCCCACTTTTCTTCACTTTTAAAAATTCACTTTAAATTACTTAGGGTGTTCTCTAAGAAAAGTTAAATAGTAAAGGTCCATCTCACCCGGTTGACACACTTTCTTCTTCTGTTTGGAGCTGTCCCGGCTTTTGCAGTCTTGATGACTGCCGCTCCGTTGCTGGTTTTAGGGACTTCTCCTGGATCAACCAGGGACTTTGCGATGTCCCTGGGATCTACAGGACATGCCCTATATAGTCACCGTCTCTACGGGATGGCTTGGGTCCCTCGGGACCGTCCAGCACCGGAGATATCGGCTGCGATCTTGAGAACTCAAGATCGCACACCGTACCACCGCGACGCCAGCTCCGCCTCGTCTCTTATCCAATAACATATAAAAAGGAACAAACAGTTAGATATACTGAGATATTGAATGAAAAGGGTGAACTTAAAACTATGCAAGCGTTGGAAGAACAAGGTATAAAAATGAATTGGTTTTCATATTTGCAAATACAATCTAGATTCGATAAAGATTTTAAAGCAGAAGGTATCTATGATGAGCTGACTGTTCTAGATAAAATTTTGATGGGTACTGATGAAAAGGTGATTTAAAAACTTTATGGACATTTACTAGAATTTAAAATGGAGGAAGAACAGGTCAAAGAAACAATGATTGCATGGGGGAAAAATTTTGGGCATGGAATTGATTTAGAGAAGTGGCAAAAACTATGGTCTCAAAACTATAAAATGACAATGTCAACTGCATATAAAGAAAACTTGTATAAGATGTTTTACAGGTGGCATTTACCCCCAGTGAGGATCGCGAGAATGTATAAGAACAAGTCCGATAAATGTTGGAAGTGTCATCAGATACCCAGTTCATATTACCATATGTGGTGGACATGCCCAGAAGCCAAAAGATATTGGATTAAAATCCACACATGGTTGGAAAAAATGACAAAACAACATATAGACTTTAAACCAGAGACATTTTTACTGGGAATTATACCGGAAACATATAGTAAAGAACTGAAATATCTGATTGTAAATGTTTTGACAACGGCTAGAATTGTATTTGCTAAGAATTGGAAGAATGAAAAAGTACCTATGCAGGAGGAAGTTATTAAGAAAGTTATGGAATGTGCTGAGATGAGTAAATTGACATTTGAAATTAGAGAGCAAGAAGACAAACAATTTTATATGATATGGGATTTGTTTTATCAATGGTTGGACGAAAAGATATAGTAATGTAATAGATTAGGAAATTATATAATAGAAACTTGATAAATTGATATAAATTACTATATATATATATATATAATCAATGGATAAAAATGATACAAATCTTATAATGAAAGCTGGTGTTATAGATAGACTAGTAACAAATGAATAATAATTGATAACTGATAAATATATAAATATATGTTGGATAGATAATATGAGACTCTATATAAATGGTGAGTGAAGACTATGAAAGGATGGCACAAATGATTGGTAACTGGCTGACACACGGTTTAAGATGGAAGATGGTTTTTATGTTTTTATGCTCTTGTTTGTTTGTGTTTGTTGTAAAAAATAAATAAATAAATAAATAAATAAATAAATAAATGAGGTGTTACAAGAGGATTTATACCAGGGGTTGCTGGTTTATCTGGATGATATCCTGATTTACACTGAAACCATGGAGCAACATGTACAATTAGTCAGGAAGGTACTAAAAAAGCTACTGGAGGCGCAATTGTATGCCAAGCTCTCCAAATGTGAATTTCATAAACAGCAAATTGACTATTTGGGGTATAGAATTTTGCATCAGGGAATTGAAATGGACCCGGTCAAGGTGAGGGATGTCACGGGTTGGGAGGCTCCCAAAACCAGGCGACAACTTCAAAGTTTCCTGGGCTTTGCTAACTTCTATCAGCAGTTCATATCCAACTTTGCCCAAATAGCACTCCCACTCACAGATTTGTTGAAAACCAAGGGCAAGGACAAGGCAAAGGCCTCAAAACCTGGAGTCCCCTTGGCCTGGACTAAGGAGTGCCAGGAAGGTTTTCAAGGTTTAAAGCAAGTGTTTATGGCTGAACCGATTAAAAGCACCCGGTTAAAGCACCCTGATCCAGAACAGCCATTTGTCATCCAGGCAGATGCTTCGGATGTGACAGTGGGAGCTGTGCTGTTACAGAAAGGGGCAGGGGAGGAGCTGTTTCCATGTCTGTACATATCCCGGAAATTTTCAGAAACTGAAAGACGCTGGTTGGTGTGGGAAAAGGAAGCGTTCGTGGTGCGCTGGGCGTTAGTTTGCTGTAGGCACTTGTTGGAGGGATCACCCCATCCCTTTGAAATTTGGACTGATCACAAAAATCTAGAGGCTTTGACTACACCGAGGAAACTGTCTCCCAAGCAAATGAGATGGGCACAATATTTTCATCTATTTAACTTCTCCCTGAAGTACATTCCTGGGGGGAAAAAATTCCTGGCGGACGCCCTGTCTCAATTGCCTCAACACAACAGTAAGCGGGAGGAAGTGGTCGCTCCTGTAATTCCATGTGCCCAAGCAGCCTTAAGAGTGGTCACTAGAGCTCAGAGAAAAAGGGGTGAAGAACAACCAGAAGGAGAGTTGTTGAAAAAATTAAATGCCCAGATTGCTCAGGATGATTGGTTTAAAAGCAATAGCCAATCGCTAGTGAACAAACAAGGGGCATGGTGGTGGCAAGATAAGCTTTATGTCCCTGCAGATGCTACGAAGTGGGTCTTGCAAACAAGTCACGACAGCAAAACAGCTGGGCACTTTGGCTTTGTGAAAACATTACATCTTCTCAGGCGTCAATTTTGGTGGCCAACTATGAGAAAAGATGTAGGGGAATATGTAGCTACATGCCCCACATGTGCAATGGCCAAAAGGAGGGGGGGCAAACCAATGGGGCTTCTACAGACAGTAGCAAACCCAGAGGCTCCTTGGAAGCAAATTTCTATGGACTTTATTGTAGACTTGCCTGAAAGCAACAAAAAGACAGTCATTTGGGTAGTTACAGACCTTTTTTTCCAAACAAGCCCATTTTGTGGCATGCCAATCCCTTCCATCAGCACCCAAACTGGCTAAGTTATTTATACAACATGTCTACCGAGCTCATGGTGTCCCAGAACGAGTCATTTCAGATCGCGGGGTCCAGTTTACCGCCAAGTTCTGGAGGGCGTTCCTAAAACTACTGGGGCATCGCAAGGCTTTAGTTCAGGGTACCACCCCCAAACTGCAGGATCCTGTGAACATCTGAACTCAGTGCTAGAACAATATTTGAGATGTTTCATTAACTACCAACAAGACAATTGGGATGAGCTGTTACCTTTTGCTGAAGTAGCTTATAATAATGCAGTGAACCAAAGCACTGGCCTCACCCCTTTTAAAATAGCTACAGGACAGGACTTTGAACCCATCCCAGAACTACCTAAACCAGGGGTGTCAAACTCAATTGCACAGGGGGCCAAAATCCAAAACACACTTTAGGTCGCGGGCCAAACAGGATAAACATTTATTGAACACACTAAAACTAAACTTTTAAAACTTTAAAACTTTTAAAACTTAACTTTTTTGAACATAAATATGAATAAAAACAGACAGGAATATTATTCCGGAATAAATCAACTCAAACCTTAAATAAGTTATGATATTTTGCTCTCCAAAATATATTCTGTCTAAATTATACAAGTTAGAAATAAAGTAAACGTTAAAAGAACAAACATTCAAATTTCTTTACTCTTATGCCATTTTATATAAAAAATAAACTTAAATTTTAAATATCCCAAAAGATTTTGCTCTCCATAAAAATATATCCTGTTAAAATTATACAAATTCAAAATATGAACATGCTGCATAACAAAACCTGGAAATATAAATAAAATTTGTGCTTTTCAGCAATAACAAATCAAATCATTCAGTTGTCTTTGCTCTTATGTCATTTTATCAGAGCTGGACGCCTGGCATCTTTTTTTGGCAACAAGTTCGTTTATATTTGGTGTGAGGTTCTGTGTTGTGGAGATTCTCAGGTTGGACTGCAGGTGCTCATCAGTGAGATGACTCCTGTGTGCTGTTTTGTTAGTCTTCATCACTGAGAAGAGCTTCTCCCACAGATATGTGCTACCAAACATGCACAAGGTTCAAGCCGCATGTAGACGGAGCTGGGGCATTTCTGCGGGAATGGAGTGAATAAACTGTGCAGGCCATGCAGTGTCGTACTTTGCCTTCAGTGTACCATTACACTGCAGCTCAATCAGCTCCATCTGAGTCTGCACAGGTGCGGTTTCCACATCGACGGCAAATGGGTTGTGAAGCAACTCAAAATTCTTTTTTTGTTCTTCAAAGTCACCAAAGCGCTATGCGAACTCAGTGCGCAGTGGGCTCAGTTTATCAGCAAAGTGCGTATTTGGGAACACCGTTGTGCTGACTTGGTTCAACATTACTTGGCAACAGGGAAAGTGGGGCAAGTTGCACTGGTGCATTTGTGTCTCCCATAAAAGCAGCTTCACTTGAAATGCCTTCACTCGTCATACATGTCAGTGATCATGTGGTCACGTCCCTGGAGCTGGAGGTTTAAGGCGTTGAGATGAGCTGTTATGTCAACCAGAAATGCCAACTCGCATTTCCACTTTTCATCCCTAAAATTAGTGGAGTCTTTTCTTTACTGTCCATGAATTGACAGATTTCATTGCTGAGCTCAAAAACTCTGTTGAGAACTTTTCCCCAACTTAGCCAACGCACCTCTGTATGATAAGAAATGTCAGCAAACTCTGAATCTATCTCCCGCATAAAGGACTGAAATTGCCGGTGATTTAAACCTTTAGCTCGGATAAAGTTTATGGTTTGTGTTACAGTGCTCATTACATTGTCCATCTTCAGGACTTTGCCACATAGTGCTTCCTGGTGTATGATGCAGTGATATGCCGTTAACTCACCAGTACAGTTCTCCTCCTGCATCTTTACTCGCATCCTTCCCACTAGTCCACTTTTTTCACCACACATAGATGGTGCTCCATCAGTTGTAAGTGCAATAGGTTTGTCCCAGGGCAGTTTCATGTCGGTTATACTTTGACATACATTTTCAAAAATGTCTTTTCCAGTCGTTGTCCCGTGCATCGATTTAATGTCCATTATTTCCTCTGTAACGCGCAAATTGGAGTCCACTCCACGGATGAAGATGGCCAGCTGTGCAGTATCAGTCATGTCAGTACTTTCATCCACAGCAAGAGAGTATGCAATAAAGTCTTTGCTTCTTTCACTCAACTGTGTTCTTAAATCAGTGGCCATCTCACAAACTCGATCAGCAATCATATTTCTACTCAGGCTTACATTTGCCAGCATCTGCTTTTTGTCTGGACATAAGACGTCAAACACCTTGATCATGCAGCTCTTCAGAAATTCTCCCTCGGTAAATGGCCTGGCTGATTTGGCGATCTCCTCTGCCACGATAAAACTTGCTTTCACAGCAGCTTCACTTTGTGATTTTGCACGGGTAAAAAACGTCTGCTGAAGTGTCAGATTCTTCTTTAACTCTTCTGCTTTCTGTATCTTCTGCTCTGCATTCAGGTCTTTCAGGTTATCCTGATGTTTTGTCTCATAGTGCAGTCTTAGATTAAATTCTTTAATTACAGCCACATTAGCTCCACAAATGAGACACACGGGTTTACCGGCAATGTCAGTAAACATATATTCAGCCTCCCATCGGTTTTTAAAGGCTCTGTTTTCAGAATCAACTTTTCTCTTCGGCATCGTGAGGGCTAGCTTCGCAATAACTTGCAGCATCATAAGTTAGACTTGATTAATGCGGGAAGCGTTCGGCGAGGCAGCTGAAGCGCTGCATTATGGGATCTGTAGTTTATTGTGTTACCAGCACTTCATATCGCCGGGCCATTAATAACAATAATATATAAAATGATCTCATGGGCCGGATATAATTACACGCCGGGCCGGATGTGGCCCGCGGGCCTTGAGTTTGACACATATGACCTAAACAGTCCACTCAAGTCACTTCAGTTGATGAATGGGTCCAACAAATGACGCAAGTATGGCCTCAGATTGCTGCATCATTGAAGGAGGCCAGAGCAACATACAAAAAATTTGCAGATGCTAAGAGAACCCCAGAAAAAGACTGGAAAGTAGGCGATCAGGTTCTTTTGTCTACCAAGCATCTTAAATCATTACAACCTTCCAGAAAGCTCGCTCCAAAGTTTGTAGGTCCTTTTGTATTGATAAAGTGATTAATCCAGTTTCACTACGATTACAGATGCCTGCTACTTTTAAAAGAATCCATCCAGTGTTCCACTGCGACCTGCTTAAATCCTACAAGAGTCGTCTCAATGGCATCCCTCCCCAGTGCCAACTAAGCCAATGATGGTTGAAGGAGAACAACATTTTGAAGTTAAAGAAATCCTGGACAGTAGAAAACATGGGGGGGGGGGTTCAATTTTTAATTCAGTGGAAACACTTTCCTAAATCAATGGCTGAATGGGTTGACAAGAAACATGTAAAGGCTCCACATTTAGTTAAAAATTTTTATACTGTTTATCCTACAAAGCCTTAACAATTAGCATTATTATTGTATTATGTTTCTCTTTGCTTTTTAATTTTTAGAGTGAAGAAGATGAATCATCTGACTGACATCCTCACTTGTGGAGGGGCGGCATGTCAGAATCCTCACAAGATTTGGCTCCAAATCCATAGAACTTTTTTCTAGCTCTTTTCAATATCCAGCTTTACGGCCATAGATAGCACTGGAAATGGCATTCATTATTCTGCAATCAACTGTCATAGAAACAACTTATCCTTTGTGATCTTCTCTAAGTTTGTCACTTCTTTCCTCCCTAGATTTAATCATCTCTTTATTTCTCCAATTTGCTGTTGGAGAAAATATATATCTTTATATATTTTTGAATCCATGAGAAAAAAATCTATCTACTACCTTCAAGCTTGCAATGTCAGCTAAAATTCCCTAACAATGCTGCTTTACATGGCTGACTTTTGTCTTCTTAATATGGAACATTAACCAAGATTTTTAATTTTCTGCTTTTTCTTTGGAATGAGTTTTTCTAAGTTTCCTTTACTTTCAACCAACATTTGTGTTTCCACATCCAATTTTGAATCCAACTGTCATCTGTTGTCATCTGTGATCTGTTCCAATGCTGACGTTATTATACTATATTTGCTGTATAAATTAAAGGTGTATGGAAAGAATACACATCACTGGCTCAGTGATCCACTCTGTTTGCCCAAACCCAGTTCTTGCAGTAGCTTCTTCTTCAATGTAAAGTTATATTAGAAGAATAATCAGATGCTCTGCCACACCCATCAGCTTTAACATAGTCCACATTCTAGCATGATCCACATAGTCAAAGGCAATTATTATAGTCAATAAAGCAAAGTATAGCAAAGAGTTAAGCTCCTTCTTAAATTCCATTGGTCTCTTCATTGTGCATTTTATGTTAGCTATCTCAGCTCATATGTCTTTGCCTTTGCCAAAATCTTTGCTGAAATCTCTGTCTGCTTATCTAGCATAGCTTTCCCTACCTAAGGCTCCATTCTTCTTCATGTTCCTAATTCAAACTTGGTTTATGTGAGGATTTAATGCAACGTTTCAGCAATTTGCACTTTCTTTTGTTTCTCCCTTTTATGGTGTAGGTACAAGTAGTCCTCGCTTAATGACCATTCGTTCAGTGACTGTTTGAAATTACAATGGCACTGAAAAGCGGACTTACGACCTGTGCCCGAAATTATGACTGTTACAGCACCCCCACAGTCTTGGGATCAAATTTCAGGTGCTTGGCAGCCCATCCACACTTATGACCGCAGGGGCACTTCAACTCCCCCCACCTGCCTATCCCCCCATCTCAGCCCTTTTGGTCTCATTCCACCCTGTGCTCTGTCCCCCCAGCTGACATTCCCCACCGTTTTCTTGCTCCCGCTGCTGCTGAGGCATGCCTGGCCTAGCTGCTAGGTCCTAAGGGGCTGGCTTTGCATGCAAAGAAGGGAAAAAGAGCTGAAAACAGACTTTTCTTTCCCTTCAGCCCAGTGCAAAGTGAGCCCCTAGCCGGCTAATGAAATGTTTGCAAGAAAACAACCAAGCTCAGAGAACCCCAAGGACTCTACAGTTCAACTCCGAGTTACACATATTCATTTCTATTGGTATCATACCTGTCACTTTGCAGATTTTGACATCTCTCCATGGATGCTGCTAGAAAGGACTTTCTGATGAAAAAAAAAGTACCATAAATATTGTAAGTAAAAAGTAAACAAAACAAATCTAAAAAGCAAAACCTTTCACCCATTTCTTTTCATAGAGAGCAGCTATAAGATTGACCCCTATTTTGTGTATTTTAATTAATAATCTTTTGTATCTGGCTGGTTTTTGACAAGCTTTGCATCTATCCCATGTGGTTTTCCTTTTTTTTTTTTGAAGCGTGTGCATTTGTATATTTATATTCCACATGGTTGCATGATAGGGCTGTTCTCATGAGATTTATCAGCTAGTTGTGGCGGGAGGCCTCAGTCACTTCAGTGGGCGGTGTTAGTGAAAGGGGCGACTCCTGGTAGGGTGACGGTTGCTGGACAGGACAGGAGGGAGGGATGAAGATAAGAGTAAGTCTCTGTGGGAATGGGGGCAGATGGAGGTGTGAGGAAAGCCAAGCGACCTAGGAGTAGGACCTTCAGAACTTCAAGTCCAGGAGATAGGATGAAATTGGCTCAGGTGATCAATAAGGTAGTAAAATGTATAAAGCTACATCGAAAGTAGGTTGGAAATGTGAACAACATGAAGGAACATTTCCCCACCTTTGGTGGACTTGTAAAAATGTTTTAAAAATTGGGACTGAGCTTCATATCTGCGTAGAGAAGATTCTGAAGATCAATATACAGTCAAAACCAGAGACTTTCCTTTTAGGTTTGATGGACAGTCAGTTGGAAAAAAGTCATGGAACTTTATTTTTAGGTATGATACCAGCAGCAAGGCTTTCATATGCAGAGATGGAAAGACAAGATATTACCTACATTGGAAGTGTGAGTAAAATATGTCTATGGGTGAATCTTTGGGTAAAAGAAGCAAGTTTTTAGAGGCCTCAGGTGAATGGGATTGCCTTAATAAAATTGAAACATAATGGAATGTGCAGCATCCTTGAAGCTGGTGTGAACTAGGCTGGTTGTAAACTCGTTATCACAAACATCCCCATAGCAACATAAGGGAGGATGCCTTCTTCCTGGCAGTTGGCACCTTGAACCAACTTGTTTCTTCCTCTCTGATATGCAGTGGGAATCTGTGGTCTTTACTAGATTCTTCATATATACACTGTAAATGTTCATTACAGCTAGTTATTTATTTATATGAGGCATGGTGTAGGAGAGGATTGTAAAATGATGGGGAACCACTGATAACCAACTCCTGTCTCCCAAAGAGTATTCATCTATCTAAACAATGTTAAGAATGCAGTAGAATACAATAGTTCCTACCTACAAGCGTTAGGATATACTGTATTGTATTAAAATAATTGCAGATTTATATTTCATGCATTGAGATGAATGCTAAGGATGTTGCAGAACTAAAGCAGTTTTTCATTATGAAGTGTGAATTCTCTAATTTGAGCATTAAGACCTACTAATCTGTAACCTGAAGATATTCAGCTAGAGAGTGAGTCCTCTGTGTCAATTAGTACAGTGGCAGCTTGTCATGAATTAGCCAATTCTGATGTCCTCAAAGTGTTTGGGATATCCTGAGTCAGAGTCAGGATGCCCAACAGCAAGAGACTATTGGAACTGCAGTCCAAAACATCTGGAAGGCATCAGGTTGCCTGTCTCTCTCTTACTAGCTAGAAACTATCAAGAGGCAGAGAGGAAAAGGGAGAACCGGTATTGGTTATCCCCTCTGGTGTTTGCTGTCCAGATCTGAACGAATCTTGCTTGGAAAAACAAAAGTTTCACAGAGCAACCTTTCCCCGATTGTCTAGAAAAGATGGTCACTTCCGTATTAGGCTTTTAGCGTAGAATTGCCATTTTGCCATGTTATTCACTCGTGGCTAATGGGTATCCAACAATATCAACCTTCAACTGTTGTCATTTCCTCTGGGGCTCTTGGTCTCTTCCCACACTATGGAAAACCTGTATTTTGGCAGACAGAGGACAAGAAGAAGGGCAATTCAGTATTCAGAGGCATTGGTCATCCTTAGTGCTAGTTCACTGTCATTTGAAAATATCTGTCTTGGGAATGAATACAAGAGCGATCTGCACGTATCATAGGTCAGCCCATCTTTATACCTTGGCGTGCCCATGTTAAACACTGTCCCATGAGCTCCTCTGACTCCCAATAAGCTTCCAAGTGCAGTTCAAGATGTCGGATGCCATTTATAACCCCCTTTGTAGCATGGGGCTGTCTCCTCATATTTCTCTGACTGTTTCTGCCCATCCGCTGGACTGAGCAGAAGGGGCATGCTCCGGGTCCTATTTCTTAAACAGTCTCATAGTACTCAGGAAACGTGCCTTCCGCGTCACAGCCCCCACCCTTTGGGATACCAAGCCCCCAAGCTTTGCTTGGTCCCCAACCCTGTTGGCATTTTATAAATCCTTGAAGACCTGGATGCTCACTGCGCATGCGGGTTGGAATTTGGGTAATCCCGTTGTTGTGATGTTTTAATTTCATGCAATTGTTATATGAGGTGGATTAGATTACCCTTGGGCATCAGTGTGTTACTATTGTATTATTATTGCTATTATTTGTATTTTTCTGTTGCTGTGTGAGTTTTTAAATCCTATATTTGCCACCCAGAGTTGCAGTTTGTGAGATGGGAAGCGATATAGATCAGTAAGATAAGAGATGAGATAAGATAAGATAAGATAACAACACCCTTTACTCCAGTCTTTGTGATGGGTTCATGTTACCAACTTTAGATATAATTTTGTCCATTCACCAGTGGAATGGACATGGTGGGTGAAATGGGGGTGGATATGCGGATTAATACAAAGTGGTGCTATATCAATTTGGCATTTCGAAATCACTATTAAAATCAAGTTTATGTTCAACAGTTGCCAATGTAATAGGAATCATCAGTTAAGATGAAAATTAACTTATCTTAATTAGATCATATTATGTATTCTACAAGTTATTCTATCTAACGTGTCTTAGATAGAATTTTTTGTTGTTGTTGTTCAGTCATTAAGTCATGTCCAACTCTTCGTGACCCCATGAACCATATTGTACCAGGCCTTCCTGTCCTTCACTGCCTCCCTGAGTTTGCTCAGTTTCATGCTCATTGCTTCAGTGATGCTACCCAACCATCTCATCATCTGCCGTCCCCTTCTCCTTTTGCCTTCAATCTTTCTCAGCATCAGGGTCTTTTCCAAAGAGTCCTCTCTTTGAATTAGGTGACCAATGTGTCTGAGCTTGAGCTTCAATATTAATCCTTCTAATGAGTAGTCAGGGTTGATTTCCTTTAAGATTAACTGGTTTGACCTCCTAGCAGTCCAGGGGACTCTTAAGAGTCTTCTCCAGCACCACAGTTCAAAGGCATCAATTCTTCGGTGCTCAGCCTTCTTTACAGTCCAGCTCTCACAGCCATACATTACTACTGGGAAAACCATAGCTTTGATTATGCGGAGCTTTGTCGGCAAGTAGATAGAATTAGACCTAGCTAACTAAGAAGGTCTATCTTTATTGCAATGGATCAGACAAGAACTAATGTTTTAAAACTTTATGTTAGGAGAAATCCAAACCTTGGATGTTGTGCAAGTCGGTGTACAGAATAATAATCCAGAAATGGATTCTATGTTAAGTCAAAGTCTGTATCTGATTCGTTTTTCAGATATCAATTATTTTTTAGAATGATGCATATTTCCCCAGTTTCGTCTGCCATTCTTCTAAAGAAAAGATTACATGTGAACTATGCTGCTTCTTTGAAGATATTGAAACCAATAAGGTGGTTTTGATCATTTTGAGGACAGAGTCTTGAAAGATTTCATCTTTGTTTTATTAGGAAATAAACCTTGCAGTCTATATTAACCATATTCCTGCTGATCAGGTTTTTTGGTACATTCACCTTCATAAAAATAAAAATTTAATGGTAAAGACCTTGTAATTCTGCATGTAGCCTACATCACAACAATACCATTTGAGTTGCCTAATCGTCTGTTCTGTGGCAGAAACTCATGATGCTGTAATTTACAAATAGCCTTGGATAGTAATGTCATATAAATCAAAGACCATGTCGCTGAATGACTCAAGAGGCAGATTCTTTTGGCTGCACATGTAGCTGCACCACAGTAAAGACGCCAAAGGTTTCCATTGTTACCTGTTCCCACCAGCACAGGATGCTCAATTAAGAACTCTCGTCAAAGAGATGAACTCTAAAATACTCTCATTATATCCTGAAAGATGACATCTTTGATTAATGTAATTATTGTCAGAGGTGCAAAGGGATAATAGTGGTGGTTTCCCTGTTTTTCATGTCTTGCCCACATAGTTCCAGAAGACCAGGTCAGCCTCCTCATGCTCCATATGGATCATCCCCTCCCCTCCAGTCATATACTTTGCACTGAATATTCCCTTCTTATTCTTGTGGTTTTGCAGAGTCACGCCCACAGCACCTTGAGCATCCAATCAACTACAAGAGAGTTTTTGCTACCAACCAATCAGCATGGCCAGAGATGAAGTGCTGAGGAAGCAAAGCAACAAAAGCGTGCTGGGTAAGAACCAGTTCTCCAGAAATAAAGAAGGTGAAGAAGAGACTTACCAGTTGCACCCAGAACCAGCCAGGCAAAAAGAAGCAGAAGTACAGGCTGAAGAATATAACTACCACAATGGAAAGAGGTACCAAAGAAGAATATAGGCTGGAAGCAAATCCCTTACTTTCTTCTTAGGGCTGAGATGGCAATCTGGTGCCTAATTCTCTCTTCATGCCCGGGCAGAATGGCCAGTGGCAAGAGACAGGCTTTTCAGCCAAAATATCTGGAAGACACCAGTTTTCCCCCCTGTGATATAGGGGAGCCTATTCCCAGCTCAGCCATGGGTCCAGGGAGTTAAGGGAGGGTTGATTGGATTCCCTTCTAAGATTTAACAGTTCAGATCTCAGGGAAGAAGCAGTGATGGCCCTCCATGTGCTGCTGAACCATATTTCACAGAAACCACAGCTGGCGTAGCCAACAGTGAGGGATTCTGGCAGCTGGTGGTCATCAACATCTGGAGGGTCCTAGATTCTCTGCCCTGGGATAAGTGGTTCAGATAGAAAGGGACTGGATATAAAAAGAGCTTTGGGGAGTGTGGGGTAGAAATCAATCAGAGAAACTCAATGGTAGTCCACTGTGCTCTGCTACTGGATACTCATCTGATGGGTCAAGTCTGATCAAAGAACAGGAAGGATTGAAAAACTGCCAGGCTGAACACTTTTCCAACCTACTCAACAGACTTTCCATAGTTGATAATGATGTCTTACAGCAGGTTTCTTGAGCTGCTAGTCTTGCATGCCCTAGACATGCATCCCTCTACTGATGAGATCAAGAAAGCAATCTCGCAGATGAACTCAAATAAAGCAACAGGGCAGGATGGCATTTCTGCTGAGATCTACAAAGCACTAGACCCAAATGGCTTACAGGCAGCCCAAGACATCTTGGAAGACATTTGGTCCACAGAGGAGATGCCTCATGACTTCCACAATGCCCTCATTGTGGCTCTTTATAAAAATAAGGGAAGCAAATCAGACTGAAGAAACTACAGAGGTATCTCACTGCTGTCCATCGCAGGGAAGATCTTTGCCCCTATTATCCTGAACAGACTTGTCATTGTCTTGGAAAGGAACTTCCCAGAGGGGCAGTGCAACATTTGGCCAGAATGGAGTCCGGCAGATAAGTTATTTGCCATGAGACAAGTCCAGGAGAAGTGCATTGAGCAGAACTAGCATCTTTACTCTGTCTTCATGGACCTGATAAAGGTATCTGACACTGTAAACAGGGAGGCTCTCTGGATCGTCCTGAGACATTATGGATGCCCGAGGAAATTTGTGAAGGTGATTCTGATACTCCATGCTAGAATCACAGGACAGGTTCTTTACAACGGTGATACTTCAACTATATTTACCATTTCCAATAGGGCAAAACAGGGTTGTGTATTAGCCCCAGTCCTGTTCAATCCATTATTCGCTTGCATGTTGTCATGTGCTGTCCTTGGTCTGAAGGAGGGAGTGTACAACAGGTGCTGATTGGATGGCTCTCTGTTTGACCTTTGCTGCTTGAATGCATGGACAAAGTGCCTCTATACAGTCATTCAAGAAACCCTCTTTGCTGATGACCATGTGCTCCTGGTGTACAAAGACAGTGATTTACAGTTGATGCTGAACAATTTCTCAGATGCTGCTATGCTCTTCAGCCTGACTATCAGCCTGAAGAAGACTGAAGTACTTTACCAGCTCGTGCCAACCCTGTAGAACCAAAATCACTGTTGATGACACCCAGCTGACAAATGAAAACAGCTTCAAATACTTGGGAAGCATTATCTTGAGCAATGGGTCTTTGGACGAAGACATTGACTCCAGGATCAGCGAGGCCAGCCAGGCACTGGGGAAGCTGCATGCTACAGTGCTCAATCAACATAACATCTGTATCTCCGCAAAGCTGAAAGTCTACAGAGCTGTGGTTATCCCTTCTCTTCTATATGGATGTGAGTCCGGGACTTTACCGAACACACATCAAACAACTGAAGAAATTTCACATGTGTACTCTCCGCTCCATCCTTGGCATTTGTTGGCAAGACCGTGTCTCCAACTTGGAGATCCTGGATTATGCACAGTGCACTAGCACTGAATCCCTGATTATCAGAGCCCAGATGGGGTGGGTAGGATAAGTCATTAGAATGGATGACCAGCGTATGCCTTGGCAGTTGCTCTATAGTGTACTAGTGTCTGGGAAGAGACCTTGAGGTTGACCATGCAAGCACTACCAAGATGTTGTGAAAGGAACCCTACGCCACTGGGACATCCAGCCAAGGGAATTAGAAGCTGCGGCTGCTGACAAAACTCGCTGGTGAGTCCTGTGCTATGAAGCCTCCACTGGCTTTGAAGACAGGCACCACCAGAAACTGATAGAAAGCTATGAGCGGCATCACAGAATGACACCCACAGTTACTACAACAATGGACTTCTAGTGCCCCCATTCTGTTAGACTCTGCACTTCCAGACTGGGACTGCAGAGCTCCCTCTGTGCCCACAGATGAACTGCACAACAGTGTGTCTTCTTCGAATCCAAAGGACTAGCACATAGATGTTACAATTTCCAGAATTCTCCAATAGCATTTCAAACGGCAGGTGAATGTTTGTGTATGTGTGTGTGTATGTGTGTGTATGTGTGTGAAATGATAGTGGATTCCATATAAATCATTCAGTGTCGAAAGTGCAACTTCAAAAACAAAACATAAATAAAATTGTCCTAGCCCAATGTTTTACAATGCCACTTTTCAGTGTTTACAGGTAGTAAATTTACAGGCAATTTATTAAATCATTCAAAAATGTGATTCTGTCCATACATTAAAGCGACATTGTTGATTCTGCCATCTTATTTCACTGCCTACCTGGCTGGCTCCCTTTGCGCTCAAAAATATTCCTGATAATTTAAAATACATGCTGTTTTTATAATTGGCAGGGAATGCCCTGAAATGTGTCACAGCCCATGACCTGTTCTCTTCAGTATAGAATATCATAGATAGACGTGAATCCATGGGCCTAGAATAATTAAGATCCTCCTGAAACTGAAGGAAGTTAGTGTAAACATTTTTTCCCTTTTATTAGAAAAAGTAAACTTTAGTGGCTATAAGCAGAAAAGGTGTAGGCATTAATAGCAGGAAGATAGCACGTCTGATTATTTTCTTCTCTCTTTCTAGCTGGAGAAAGAATGCAAATTCAGGAACTGGCTATGCAATTTGAAGACGAGCAGGGTACTACCTTTGCTCAGCACAAACTCCAAGATGCTCCCCAGCAAAGTGGCTCTTCAGGACAATGTAGTAGAAGGTAAGAAAACAGACCGCCCCAGGAAAGCCCAAGTGAGAACACACAGAGTTGCTTTTCAGGGAACCCTGATCCAAAGTGCGACAAAATCCAGAAGATTTCTGGCGAATGCCAAGATGGGCAGAGGTGAGAAACTGGTACAGAGCAAAACAGGTTAGGTGAGATCTCTCCAGATTACTAGACTGTATTTTCAGCTGAGCTCAGTTTGTGTGATATTTTATTGGTAAAACAGAAGAATCAGAGTCCAGAAGATTTCAGAATCTCACTGGTTTCTTCATGTTGGCCCCAAAGAAATACAGAATATCTTTGTATTTCTTTGTGGCCAACATGAAGAAACCAGTGAGATTCAACCACCAAAAGTTCAGTCTAGGAACTCTTGTGGAAGCAATTATTTCAGCCTAGCAGTTGAGTTGCATCAACCTGATCTGAGTCCGTTGGTTTCTATGTACCTCAATCTGCTGGTTCCTTGCTAAAATAATCTGCTGCTTTCCTGCCATGCTTGTTTCTTCAACAGATGAGTACCTTTGTTCAAGTGCTTAGTAACCATATTGAGAAATCACAGTGTAAGGTTTTGGGGGAGGTTTTCCAGGAGAAAAGCTATGGAGAACTTAAATTGGTTTATATGTAAGCAGTGGACTCACTCTTGCAGATCTAGCTTCCACTCAGTTGCCGTGGTCCTCAGCAGTGAGATTATGCTACACCACTTCACTGTCTTAGTTTTTGATTCCAGACACGACAGAAAAACTGTGACTATTGGCTCGATTTGACCAACTGAGTTTGTAAGAAAAGTATGGGATTAGCTGTTCTTACTTCTGGCCCAAGGGGATGACATTCTTCACGAAATGAATGACACAAATGTTGGTCACAAGAAAAAATATTATTTTGATCCTTCTCCGAAGTAGATGTCTTTTTATGAAGTGCTGGGAAGCTAAACTGCTATAGAGCCATGGCAGAAACTTCCAAACTGCGTTAGAAAAGGAAAGAAAGGCAAACCAGTTATCCATCCAGTTCCTACAGGGCATCCTGCCTTGCAGGGTTAGGATTAACACAAACGACCTAAGGAGTGGGACTCTTCCATAGCCCTTTCGATTCTATGAGTATTTGTTTTCTCCTAGTGAAAACCCCTACGCTGGCCTAGTGGAGTCCTTACGTGCTGCCTGGTGGACAGGAAAGACACGGCCTATGGAGTATCGGGTGAAACAGCTGGAGGGCCTGTGTCACTTTCTGGAGGAAAGGCATGACGAAATCCAGCATGCCCTGTGTGCAGACCTACGCAAGGTGAGTGGGCCATCCAGCCAGAGCATCTGACAGCTCAGACCAAGGGACTTGCAGATCAAGGCCTTGCTTACCAGTTAATAGACATTGCACAGCTATTCCATTTTTCCCTTCACTGGATTTTCCATGAAAAAGTTATGAACAGGGAACAAGATTTTCTGAATTTAACAAGGTGGCAAGCAACAGTTCTCAGCCTACAGAAAATCATTATGGAAACATAGTTGAGCTGCCTCCTAAAATGGTCAAGAGCACAGCCAAGTATCCATTATCTCAGAAAGGTGGGAAGAAAAAGCCTAAACTGATAAAGCCTTTGATTTCTTTGCATAGTAATCAGCTGGCTATATATGGTTTCATTTGTAGCTGAGCTTGTGAGTCTTCCGATTGATTAAGAGTTAATTATCTAGAGAACTAAACTTAGTGCCATGTTCAGCTCTAAAGCCCAAAGATTTCATTTCAAGAATCAGTTGGGATGATTGCATGATAAAGCACTACCAGGCAATGAATGAGACCCAAGATTTGCTCACTGAAGAGCTGCTGCATAGTTCACCTCTTGAAGCCAGTATGGACATCACTGATGCATCTCATTTTATTTCTCTTCTCCACAGCCCTGCTTTGAAGCTGAGCTCTTGGAGATTCTCTTAGTCAGAAATGAACTGGCTGACACTCTTAACAACTTAAGCTGCTGGATGAAGGATGAATATGCGCACAAGAGCCTAGTAAGGAGTCAAACAGACTGGGAGGAGATGAAACGGAAAAGAACGGTTCTAGGTTGTATGGGGATGAAAGTCTAAAGGGTGTATTATCTCATCAAACTGAAGATGGACTTTCTATCTGTGCCCTTTCAAAACAGGTGGATGCTCATACTGGAAGGCAAGACTAACTTGTAGAGTATTAATTGTTTCCCCCGCGCACACATACCTGATGTCCTTCCCATGGCATTTGAGAATGATGAGATCTGTAATCTAACATACCAGGATGCTGTCAGGTTACTGCAGCAACATTTTGGGGCAGCTTCCAAATGATGGTCTCTAGGGCCATACTTGCTGTGCCATCGGAGGAACAAGTTCCAGCTGCTTTTGTAGGATAACTTCTGCACTCCAATTTAGATTCATTAAAGTCACATTGGTTTAGAACAGCCTTTCCCAACCCATTGCCCTCCAAATAAAGCAAATTATAATCTTCATAGTTCCCAGTTATCTCTAGTTACTATTCCTAGTGTTTGCTTCCTAGTTGTGCTGCCAGCAATCTCATCTGTGCACAGTGCAAGAGAGATTAAAAGGTTTGAAGTGTTAGGTGTGAAAACATCCTTATGTTTTACATGCACATATCATCTAAGGCAAATGTGGCAACATGGAGCCTGATTTCAAAGCTCTCTGCAGGCTATTGATTCAAGCCTCTAGTAGGAATACTCTGTTCCAACCTACAATGTGGTGAGAGAAAGAAAAAGGGAAAGGGGTGTCAGAAAGCGGAAAACAAGGAAATCAGAAGAGAATGAATCACCCCTTTCATGCTTGGATTGGTCCTAACCTGAATGGTCTCTTTGGCCCTAACCTACAACTGACTTAGGGGGATTGACCTTCAAGAAAACATTTTTTAGAATCCCGTATCTGAGATAAAGGCTATAATATTCCTCCCTGATTCCCTCAGAGCCTTGTGGATTGTGTGCTAAGGCCAAACATTTTGGCATTTCCCCCCAATTTAGGTATTAAACTCACATGTGGCTGAATCATAATTGTAATATGGGTTTGGGGGAGGCTGGAGGTTTAAAGACCTGTAAGCCTAATGAGGACTTAAGGCAACCATTCCATTCCTTAACCCTTTCCCCCAAGTGTAACAATATACCTTTCACAGTTCCTAGGACTTCTAATATTTTGGCCCACTCGCTCCAATGAGATAGTCCACCATGCTTCCTGGAGAGCAGGGACATATACTGTCTGTGTGTGTGTAGGTATCAGCTCTCCAAACTGCAACAGAAATGCCCACTCATAATCAATTAGTGTGGAGGAGCCCTTTTTATGTCAGAAATACCTGATGTACATAGCAAGGAGGAATCTTGCTGAGATTAAACAAAATACCAACTAAACAAACCAAGAATACAGGACTGAAAATGGAAGAGCTTCAGCATCAGCTTTTCAAAGTTCAGTGCTATTCAAGCCTTGCACTTCCTTTATAAAGAAAAGAGAGGATATCAACAATGCTAACTCATGTGCACTAGAGCAAAGATTGGTCTCAAAGCAGACATCAAGGGGGTTATATTTTGTCGCTCCTAAAGTATTTCCACCCGTACAAAATCTTCTATTAATTTATCTTTCTGCTTCACCCAGTTGCTTTCTTGCATATTTCTGGTTTTTATGTAGTTCACAAAGCTGGACTGTGCCTTCATTCGCAAGGAGCCATTTGGTGTGGTGCTGATCATTGGAGACGCTTACTACCCTCTCTACGTTACTCTGATACCCCTCTTGGGGGCCATTGCAGCTGGTGAGTGAGAGGTTATCTGCTAATTCATTGTAGACATTGGATCTTCCAAGAGATCCAGGCATGTGGTGGATGTCTTTCTGTTGCAGCCGTGTTAAAGTGTTCTCTCCCCTCTACTAGGGAACTGTGTGGTTCTCAAGCCTTCAGAGCTGAGCAGCTGCACTGAACGGCTCCTGGCAGAAGCCCTGCCTTGTTATCTTGATCCGGTGAGTTTCTCAGCTGCAAGTTTGCCTTGCTAAAAAATCAAAATGTAACTGAGGTTTTCTGATTAGCTTTTCCTCTGTCATTTGCCTTGATTTCCTGGAAATTATGAGTGGGCAATTCCTTGGGCCTCTTCAGGAAGACCTCTGGATCTGAAGTAATCTCAAACTGTTTTCTGTTTTTGGAAGCTGAGTCAGTTTATTTCTGGCTGCTCCAGTTCATTTGAAATCCTTCCAAACCTGTATATTCCTCTGAGGTTTACAACTTGATTGTGTGCCTGGTGGTAACCTTTGCTTATCTGGGTGATGATTGCTGGTAAGGCAATCTTGTGATCTTTTGTCTCTTTTGAATAGTATGTAGATCCTGTTTATCTCTATGTGCCTGTTGATGGCTGCCTTGTCTGAACACCAAGCTTCCAAGAATTCTCTTGCATTTTTGGATTTAGCTTGGTCTAAAATGCTGGCAGTTTCCCAGTTAAAACTATGGTTCAGTCTGTCCATGTGTTGTGAGGTTAGGGAGTTTTCATCGTGTCTTCTGACTGCTAGTTGGTGCCCGTGGGTGCGCTCTGCCAGTCTTCTGCCTGTCTGTCCTAAATAGTGTTTGTTACAGTCCTTACACTGTATGTTGTAGATGCCCCCTGTTTTTTCTTCTTGTGCTACTGGGTCTTTTGGTTTACTTAACATATTTTGGAGTGGAGTCCCTGGAGACTCCAACATACAACATAGTGAAAGAACTGACAAAAAAGCTTGGGCACCTCACAGAGAACAGTGAATATTCTATCAACTCTTCACTAGAGTGCCTCCAGAAAATCAAAGATGTACACATAGATGAAGATGATATTATGCTCTCATTTGATGTCACAGTACTCGTTACGTCCATAAACCTAGAACTTGCAAAAAGAATCCATATGAGCAATACTACACAACACACCCGACTTAACCAAATACACCCAGATTGAAATACCCAGAATCATGGACCTCATCAACCTCTGCCTCACCACCTATTTTCAGTTTGATGGACAAATATACCAACAAATCAGAGGCACACTCATGGGGTCATCACTGTCACGACTCATAGCAGAGATTGTAATGCAACCCCTAGAAGCTACAGCACTTCCTCACATACCTTCCTAAAGTATGGATCCAGTATGTAGATGACACCTTTGTTATAATAAAAAAGGAACAACTAGAAAAGACACATGAAACCATCAACAACATCTTCAAAGGAATAAAATTCACCAGAGAGGAAGAAAACAACACGCTACCCTTCCTGGATATCCTCATCAGCAGAGGAAACAACAGTAAAGTAGAAAACCAAGTTTAGCAGAAGACAACCCACAATAATCAAGTACACCATTACCAAAGTAACAACCCAACCTCCCACAAGAGGGGCTGTGTAAGAACATTATTCAAGCGAGCACAAACGCATTGCAGCAACCCAGAACAGCAGAAAAAGGAAAAAGACCACCTATACAACATCTTCCAACAAAAAGGATATCCATGCAACTTTATCAAAAAGTGACTGACCACGCAACCTACTACAACACAACCAACACAAGCTATGAAAAGGATCATACTGCCATACATCAGAAACGTCTCAGAAACCACCAACAGACTATTACAACCACATGGCATCTCTGTACCACACAAACCATCAAAATAGCTCCAAAATATGTTAAGTAAACCAGAAGACCCAGTAGCACAAGAAGAAAAAACAGGAGTCTTTTCCAGCCCCTCGATTTCAATGAAAACGCAGAAGGCTGCCAAAGGGAAGCAGCCAGCTTGATGTGCCTCAGTTCTCTTTGTGGAGCCACATCAAAAGGGAAATGAGAGCTTACAGTGGGGTGATGAGTGTCAGTTCATTTTGGACGTAGGTTATGTGCTCTTTTTTCTCTTAAAATCCAAGTACAGTATAAGGGACTGACTATATATTCTTGTTATTTTAAGGAAAAACTCTTTTGGGGAGAATGAGGCTAGGAGACCACTATGAATGTAAGACAATTCCACTCGCACAGGAAGGCTGGACAGAAAAAAAACATAGGTCCCCTATTACTATATGCTCCCTGAATCAAAAATGATCATCTCATTTTAAAATTGAAATACTTATGGAAAATCTTAGTTTCCTTTCAGTTTAATGCAGCAGTTCCCTGCTCCCAGGTGACCCCAAGAGGCTTTTTGCCCTGCAGGTTTCAGAGACAGAAAACAGCGCCTGTGTGATGTGCAGGCAGGTTGAATGGATGTGAACTTCCCTTTCTGTTTTATAGGAAACCTTTGCTGTGGTGACTGCTGGTCCTGAAGAAACAGGAAAATTACTGGAAAATAAGTTTGATTATATCTTCTATACAGGTGATTTTCTCTCCTTGAATATTCTTTTCAGGTTATTCTTTCCTATAGTATTTCTTTTTAAATTGATTGTGAAATGTCTGCAGAACAATCTGTGTGGTAAGCCAATATCCAGCCATTGAAACTGAGAGGTTCGGGTAATTTATCTAAGATCCTGCATTAGCACAGAAGCACACACACACAGACACCCCATCTGCAGTAGAATTTCTCTCTGTGGCTACTGTAATGCCTTTCTAGAAGACTAAATTGTTAATAATAGCAGCAGTTGGCCATGTGTCTTCGTTCAGTAGCTGTATCACGTCTACTGCAGTGCAGCTGAGTTCGTGGCAAGTTAGTGGCAGCTTCCAGATTGCAGGTCTTGCCCACAAGTGGAGGAAAAGACGAGTTGTCACACTGTAAGTAGGAGAAAGGCTGCAAGAAGAAAGATTCTGAGTGAGTTAGGGAAATAATCCCAAAAGTAACAGCAGTCCAAGAGTCGAGAGCCAGCTTGGTCTTGTGGTTAAAGCTCCAGGGTAGAATCCTGGAGACTGTGAGTCCTTCATGAATGGCGGCCGGGTGACTTTGGGCCAGTCCCGCTCCCTCAGCCCAGCTCACCTTACAGGATTGTTGGGTGGGGAAAATCGGAGGAGGAAGGAGTACTAGGCTTGTTTGCCACCTTGAGTTATGGATAAAAAAGAATAAAAAGGCAAGATTCAAAAAATCTAAAAAAAAAAAGGCTTGGATAGCTGGAGACGTAATACACCTAGACATTCCTGTACTTTCACAATTTTACATAAATAATTATTCCTTGTTACTTTTTTTGAATAAGTTCTTTTTGAATCTTACAATGCAGTATTGATTATTTTTTTTTACGAAGAAATCATAGGAATTTGTGTAGCTTTCAAGTTTATGTAATTCAAATTTTTGTAGCCGTCAATACATAAAATATTTGTAAATCACTGCTTTTCCCCCTATCCCACAACACTGATCTTTAGTCAAATACGATATCACAGGCTGTCATGTTTTGATCTGTTTTAAAATATAAGTATCTTCCAAATTCTTTGTAGATCTGAAAATATATTTTACATTACATACATAGTGTTGCCTTGAGAACTATTCTTAACATTCAGTGGATGTTTTATAAACAACCTGTGTGGAATTTTGCTGATCTGCATGGAGGAATGTTAGACAAAAAACAACACAGGTGTCTTCTGAACACACAGTTGTGGCCCTTGATGCTGGATGGGAGGTGTGGGTGTCTGTATATCTCTCTTGACCCAAATTTTGCCATACCTCAACAGGGAATAGCCATGTAGGAAAGGCCATCATGACTGCTGCAGCGAAACATCTGACACCTTTGACTCTGGAGCTGGGGGGTAAAAATCCCTGTTACGTGGATCACTGCTGCAATTTCCAGAATGCGGCCAACCGAATTGTATGGGGAAAGTTCCTCAATGCTGGACAGACATGCGTTGCACCAGATTATGTGATCTGTACAGCTGAAACACAGGAGAAGTTAATACCTTGCCTGCGCCAAGCTATTCGTGAATTCTATGGCCCTGATCCCAAGGAGTCCCCTGATTTTGGCCGCATGGTGAATGACAAGGAGTTCCAGCGTGTCCGAGATTTGCTGAAATGTGGCCGGGTGGCCATTGGTGGAGAGACCGATGAGTGTGACCGTTACATTGGTGAGTATATAGCTTGGGGCAGAGGGAAGAGTAAGGGGAAAAGGTTGGAGCTTGGGAAAGGCGGGAAAACGTTTTAAGATTATTATCTAGTAAGCTTTTGGAGAAAACCTATGTGGTCTCAAGAAGTCAAAAACCACTTGATGGCACATAATCAATCAATCAATTAGTAAATTAATCAAGCTTGTTAAAAAGTGCATGGTGAATAGGTATAGGGATGAAATCAGGCTTCAGGTTGGTCCTGAATAAACGTGTTGGACTTTTACTCTGATTGGCCACACAGATTTTGTGTGAGATTTTGAAAGTAGAAGTCCCACAATCTGGCAAGTGTCAGATTGGGAAACTGTTTTAGACAGAGCAAGAAGACAGACATGTTTTCCTGGGTTTGCGTATTGGAAGTGTAGTGCTGGGGAAAACTAAAGCTCTGGTTAAATTGGAGAATCAAGTTATGATAGATAAGCAGAGCAGGTCTTGATGTGATCTTTTGCCCATTACAGCTCCCACGGTGCTGGTGGATGTGAAGGCATGGGAGCCCATCATGCAGGAGGAGGTTTTTGGGCCCATCCTGCCCATTTTCACTGTGAAGGATTTGGAGGAGGCCATCCAATTCATCAATTGCGGAGAACGCCCATTAGCTGCCTATGCTTTCTCCTGTGATTGCAAGGTATATTGTTTAGGTTACAGCATACTGTGTCTGGGAGAATCTGGATTATTTCCAATCAGCCTATCCATGATGCCTAAAAGAAAGGAGACTTGCACTATTTTCACAATGTGCTTAGTGGTAAGCTGTGATGAACCATCATGGAAGCAGTTCTTGGCCCGCTGGTAATATAGCTTGGGTGATAGAAGGAAAGCCGAATTGTATCCTTGTTGATTTAGCAATAAGCCTGCGTTAAAAATAACTGACTTATCCACACCTCCACAGTGCAAAGGAAACTACATTAACAGTACTATTTTTAAGGTTCTGTCTTCAAAACATAGCCTCCCTCTCATCCCCAGCCCGCTGCTCAGGAGGCAGCAATTACTCTAAGCTGTTCTGGTACGACAGTGGTCTTTCCCCTTCTATTGCATCAGAAGAGCTCCCAGGCAGACATTCTAGGGCACAAATGTGGGTCTTCTAGGAGATCAGTACTCCCATTGGTGCACCAAAATCAGTTGTGAGACTCTGAACCCCTTGTTCTTGGGGCAGGAGCCTCTGTTTGTGGCCAAATTAAGGAGAAGCAAGTATCTACACTGAAAGTCCAGTAGCCAAGGAGGGCAAAATAAAGCAAACGATAAAAATGAGAACTTGAATACCAACAATGTCCCACCACATGTTCAGGAGAGCAACTGGTGGTGATACTGTGTGAGGGCAGCAATATTGCTGGCCTTGTTGAGCTGCTGTCCTTCCTCCCATCTCAAATGTCCTCCCAGGAGCCTGCTGGGTCTCTACACCCTGCCCTACCTTGCAGCATTGGTGCAGCTGTTTGGTAGCTACTTCTGTCCCAATTGTCTCTCAGGGAGCTCCACTCCATCCCTGGTCTGGGAGAAAGAGAGGCTCCCACAACCTGTGCTGTCCTTTGGGCAAAGAAAAACTGGGAAAAAATGAAATAATTTCTCTACTATGCCCCCCTGACCTTGTAGCATAAAAGTATGTGGCTAGTTTTTTCAGCCCATCCCTCTTGTTTTGGAGACAAATCTATCTTGCAAGTGACAATGAAATGTTATTTTTTTACAAAGCTAGGATATATGGAGCCCAGCTTACAAAAATGCACACCGTGCTCTTGACTGAGCATAAGATTGTGGTTGTCTGCTATAATTAGTAATCTTGGCGGAGAGACAGCTTTCAGGTTACACATCAGCTCCCAAAAAATTAGTAGAGAGAAGAATAAATCTTCAGCTTGTCTCAAATTACACTGAATGTCCTAACTTTACAGAGAAATAGGAATAAGAGAGAACAAGATTTCTGACACGGAAAGAAAAAAGACATTGGAACAACTTCTTGGAGGTCATTTCAGCTCTTTATCAGAGTTATTGGGGAGATGGCACCCTCCATTTCCCCCCCAATTCAGGCACTGAAATTTCTTGCCTGTGCCCCAGAGTTCTGCCATTGCTTTTTAAAGCGACAACCTTCTCTTTACCTGGGAAGAGAGGAGTTGAGGGAAACTTCTGAGTGTTTGCTGTAAAGCCCTGGCTTGGGAGAGGTATTGATTATTTTACCTAAGCTTGTCCTCTTTATTCCCACTCATTGCTCTAGGCTCTGTATGTCGTGAGCATGGGGGTAGAAAACAGGGGGTCCAAACGGGTTCATTTGCATTTTCAAACTCTCAGCTAGTATACTATAATTCTACTGTTTTTCTCTTTATAGGTTGTGAACCGTGTACTTGATTGTGTTAGCAGTGGTGGCTTTTGCGGCAATGATACCATCACACAGGCAACCTTGGTTACCCTACCACTTGGTGGCATTGGTATGATTAACCTTTTATCTCCTGTGCTATTTCTATTTCTCACCTCCATCCTTACCCTTCGCTTCCAACCTGAAAGTTCTCCCTCTTGATGATGTTTTTCATCAGACTAAAGACAAAGACATGAAAAGTCCTTTTTCTTTTTCTTTTTCTTTTTTTTACTATTTCCAGCATATTTGCAGATTAAACCAAATGCATTCACATAATAAATACCCCACTGTTTATAAACTAGATGGTCATTTATAAACAAATGAGAAGGCGGGATTTCTCCCTGTGTACATTACACTGTTCAGCAGGAGTCAGGGGAGGAGGCTCACTATTTTTAACTTTCTAAGTGGTGCTAACATGATCCAAACGTTTTCCGCAGGACAAACAGCTCTGGTTCAACAGGGCTGGTCACGCACTGCACTAAACGCAGCTTAACATGCTGTGTAAATCAGGATTATTGGATTTTGAGTGAAAACATGGTTCAGCTGAAGAGATACACAGATTTCAGTTTCAGTTTCATACATTTATTTGCAAGCTTAGGTTTTAGCAAAATTCATTTAAAATTACAGCAATCCATATCAATTCAGTCCATCCCCTCTAGTATTTGCTGCACTATTTGTCAACATTTCCCTCCGTATCTTTCTTGCAGCCATTGCGAACAATGCAACTTGATTAGTTACATATTCATTTTCATCAGACAACAAAAAATAGGTTTTTTCTAGATTAGTCTGATTCAATTGATTTAGCAGAGGCATAATAAATCTAGCTCTTGGTTCTTGGTATAATCTGCAATGTAATAGATGATGAGTGAGATCTTCCACCTGTGAGGTATTCCAAATACATAAATGGTGTGTAGTTGGTAACCCTCTCTATCTTCCATCTAAATAGACTGTTGGCATTGTTTGAAAATGAAGTTCTTTAAAAGCTTTTCTCAGGGACTGGGGTATGGATTACTGTAAGGAATATGACATTCCTTGCCATTTTTTAAGAAGATGATACCACTTGGCCAACTTAAGCCTGCATACCTGATCTCTATCCTGTCTAAAATGGTTAAAAAATAAATAGTCCCTCAATAGTGTATGATAGCTTGTGTCGTTAAACAGTTCCTGATCTAGGGAAAATTGAAAAAATAGTTTTTGACACAGAATCGCCCATCTGTTGCTATTAAAATTTTCATAGAGGCATTTTTTGGCCAGATGATTATTGGGCATAAGAACTAATTTCCTATAATACAGGATTATTGCCTTCTTTACTTGTATATTAATCGATGGGAGGCCGACTTCTAATCTCAACATTGCCGCTGGTATACATGAAGGTAAGGCTAGGATTGATCTCAGAAATTTATTCTGGGCCACTTCTAATTCTTCTAATTTACTAAACCCCAATTGGGGCCCCATATATCAACTGTGATATTGTTTTCCCCTGGAAGATCATAAGTGCAGGTTGATCTAAGCGTCCTCCTTTTGAATAGAAGAAGGAACATATAGCCCTCATAGATCTCATAGCTGTTATTCTTGTTGATGCTATATGTGAGTTCCAAGACAATGTTTCAGTAAACTGCATACCCAAATACTTAAACGACCTCACTTGTTCTATCTCCTTACTGCCTAGAGTCCATCTATGTCTCTTTGGTCTTTTGGCAAATACTACTACCTTGGCTTTAGAATAATTTATCTGCAAGTGGTCTTTCTTACAATACATGCCAAATTCTGTCAGAATTCTTCTCGTTCCAATTAATGTTGTCGACATAAGTACCATATCATCTGCATACAGTAATATAGGGACCTTTCTCTTTCCAATGGATGGAGCATGGAAAGAAGGATTATTTAAGTCTTCTACAATATTGTTGATATAAAAGTTAAAAAGGAAAGGGGTCAGTAGACAGCCCTGGCAGACACCTTTTAAGGTTCTAATCTGCTTTGTTAAGGAACCACTCTGATTTATCCTTACTTGTATGCAGGTATCTTCATAGAATATATATATTAAATAAAGTAATCTTCTATCTATATCAGTAACTAAAAACTTCTCCCATAATTTCCCTCTATTTATTTTGTCAAAGGCAGGTGATAAATCAATGAATGCTGCATACAGGCATTTTGAGGGTCCATTCACTGATTTGAGGATCAGATGTTGTAAAATGAAATGTTGATCTATAGTACTATGTCCCTTTCTAAAACTTGCCTGTTCTTCTGCTATAATCTGCCTGGTATCTGCCCAATCAATCAGTCTGTTTAAAAGATATCTTGTATATAGCCTGTACCCTATGTCAATAAGATTTATAGGTCGAAAATTAGCTGGATTTGTAGTATCTCCCTTTTTATATGTTGGGATTACTACACTATTATTCGAACCTACAGGTAATCAGCCAGTGGCATTGATATAGGTAAACAAAGAGCCGAGTATAGGGGCCCACCAATCAGGACATTTCTGGAAGCAACATGTCCTTTCCCAGGGCTTTACCAGCTGTCTGTTGTGCAATTATTCTTTTAACTCCTGCCACAGTTACAGGGGGCCATTTTGGGGATGTTTTTAATATATCAAAACCAATTAGCTGTTGGTTTGATATACTAGTATCCTCAAATTTATTTTTAAAATAAGCTATCCAATCTTCCAGTGAAATCTGAGCTTCTATCATTACTTTTATGTCTCTGTGGCCTTGGGAAACTAGTTCCCAGAATTTCGTATCGTTATTTTGCATACATAATAGTCTTAGTTCTTGCCACCGTGTTTTATAATCATCTTGTTTACTCCTCCTAATCAATGCTTGATATTTTCGCCGTTTATCCCTCACTGCCTCTAACCTATCGAATGATTTACTTCTTAATTTGTCTGATAAGTCTGGCTAATTCCTTTCTTTCACATCTACATTCATGAATAAACCACGAAATCTGGTTTTATTCATTTTCCCTTGCCATGTTTTACACACCAGTGGTTTAAGGTTGCCAGCCACCTCCTCATCTATGCTATTTGCATTTCTGGTATTTTGAATAAGCGTCAGCCTCTGTTGTAACATTGTTGGGCTGTATAATATTCATCTTAGAACTTCGGCCAAGGGGAGTGTCCACTTCAATTGTTTCTGATTTTGTATAGAACTGCCTATATTATGGTTCTCTTGTGGTACATTATTTCCACAAACCCACATTAAATCCAGGCCAATTGGTAAATGATCCCTCTCAGGTCTAACTATAATATTAAAACACTGTACTAATGGGATCAATGAGGGTGATATAAACAGATAATCAACAACAGCTCCCCCTCTATGATTGACTGATGTATATGAGCCCCTGGACTGATCCCATTGTGATCCATGTAAACTGACTGTTTGTAATTTATACATGAGTTTGAGTAGTTCTAAACCACGCTTATTCTGAGTCTTATCATATGACATATGATATCATATGACATAGGGCCCAGGGGGAAGATGGCCTCCATTTCAAATAGGCCTTTATCTTTTAAGTTCAATATTTCCAAACCTGGGCCAATTCTAGCGTTAAAATGCCCACAAACAATTCAATCTACCATTGTGGAATGCTGTAACATATCAACTAAAGACTGTTCCAGTGTATCCCATTTAGCCTGTGGTCTGGGTGGGGCATAAATGTTAACACATATTAACATTCTCCCTTTCAATTTCAGCCTCAGTATTTGGATTTCATCTATATCATAATTTCCAAGATTTATTTCTTCTATTCTCACAACCAGATATACTGCAATTAGGCTCATTAAACCCCCTTTAAACGCGGATTTAATTTCTGTTCAATTTTTAGATATCATGATAAGCAAAAAACAAGTGTCTCATTTTACTGGGGATTAAGGCAGTTGTAGTTCAACAATCATGAAACACAGCAGGCCTGCAAATTATTATCCAACCAACCTTTGCTTGTCATTATTAGATTCTCCTCTTTAGTCCCTTCTTTAAGAGTAGTTGTGCAACATCCATTGGATATAAAACCTTTCATAGTGAGCACAATGAGGGGAGTTCTTTTTAAGGGCAGCTATCGTCCAGCCTGATGAAAAAGAATAAATAGCAAGGGCTGCGCAGGTTGTGTTGTCAGGTGAAAGATGACAGTCAGCAGATGTGATCTGAACTTCTTCTTCTTTTTTTTTTAATATTGCAGGACTCAGTGGATTTGGCAAGTACCACGGCAAGTTTACTTTCGACACATTTTCTCACTTTCGTGGCTGTCTTTTGCGCTGCATGGGCCTGGAGACAATCAACAAAGTGCGCTACCCCCCATACAACGATCATAAGTTGCAGCTAGCAATCTCTGCTTTGGAGATCAAGCGCAGAGGCATGTGCAGTTTGCTGTGAGGCCTGGAATCACATCACCTGCGTTCTTAAGGAATCCGGCCAAGACTTTTGCTGTAGTTGAGAGGTTCTTCCCTTCATCAGCTGTTTCTGGAATTTTGCCTCATCGCCTACAGAGATTCTTGAAAAACACTCTCTCTTCTGATGAACCTTGTTTTCACCGTCTTTGCTCCTTATATTGTTTCTTTATCCTCTATCAGCTTATATAAATTCAACATTTAGTATGGTTAGAAAACATAAATGATACCCTTCAAGTATCTTTGGACGGTTGTAGGGTATAGAACCGATCCTCAATCCCAGTAACGACTAATTATACAATTAATTAAAGTTTCACCTTCATTGGAACACATAAAGCCAATTCTGCTTTAAAAGCTACAAGAATCAGATTCTTTTTTAAAAATGGACAAGTACACCTCCAGTTTACAGTGGAGCAATCATCCTGATTAATATATTTGTAGAATAAAGATAGCAGCCCTGATGGTCTCCGTAAAGTGGATCCATTAAACAATTTAATTCCCAAAGAAATTCAGAGCTCAACTAATGCAGGTTGTTATATGTAAAGATAGTCTGCTGAGAATTCATTTTTATACTGTGATGCTCTAAAGCTCAGACATGCCCCCTTTAATTATATTGCTTTCAATATCCTTGCCTACAGTTACAGTTCAGATTCTTTATTCCATCAGTGATTTCTACAGTACCCAGCCCAAAGCATACTAATTTAGAAGTACAGCACATCCTATCAAGTTCAGAGACTGATTTCCACATAATTCTGCTAATATACTGAGATTTCCTGCACTCTTGCATTTTTCAGGTAAATGTCTTGCTTCTGCAATAAAGATCTTGCATCAAACCTTACAATAGTTGACTAATCATTTAATAGTGCTATCAATTGACATAATGTATTATATAATAAAAGGAGCCAATAATTAGTTCCTGAACCAGGAGCTTTTGACTGAAATTTAGATACTGGGGAATAAAGACAACAGAAGAAAGTAAAGAAAAAAATGCTCAAGTGAATGTATAAGCAATTTGGTACAATAAAAATAAAGAGCATTTTTCCATTCTAAAGAGAGTAGCCACTTAGAGAGGACACCCTGGAGTAAAATAGTAGCAAGTAAGTCACAGTCAGGCTTGTGTTTCTTGAATGGATACAAAGAGTTTTCTGTGAGCTTCAGAAGGTTCTGAGACAAGAATTACAGAATGATTAATTAACAATGATGAACAATGATGCATCCTCTCCTTTGAGATGCATTAGTAGTATGAATGAAGACGTCATAACATACGTCTTCTTTTGGAAGAAAAAAAAAGCAAATGCATTCTGGATGGAGATACTGTACCTATAGAAAGCTGTTATTTCCCAGAACTTAAAGAAGCAGCAGAAACCAATTTAAACCTTGGGATCGGGGCAAAATATGAAGGATGAACTGCCTCTTGTGGGTCATCTTCAACAAATGATGTTTCAGCCAAGAGGTGATTGGTCCCAGTTATTCTTGCTGCTGATTGGCGGCTCTGAGCAGACTATTGCTGTGTTTGTGGGTGAGTTCTTGACTTTTTGTCCTGCTCGGCCTCTGGTGACACCAAGAAATTCTTCTGCTGAGAGGAGAAGCAGGGGAGAGCATTGTATTGTTGCATGAGGGTAAGGCACTCCTGGCTAGCTCCATTTAATAGATCAGAAAAAGTTCATTCTTCACCTACAAGAGCAGGATGTGATCCTGCTTTTCCAATGTTACCAAAAGAAAAAAGAAGGAAGCCAGTGTTTCCATCACTGGAGAGCTGCCAATGATGCAAATGGAAGTCAGTGCCTCATTTGGGCTCGTATGACCTCTAGACAATCTTGAGTGTTTCCAAGGGAAAGGCTCTTCTCTTATAAACTATATGAAGATGTGGAGTTGAATTTCCCTAGGAGATGGGATGCTCTGCTCCCCATACCGACTATGTTATGTCCACTGCATGGAATGATGGAGAAGAAACTGGACCATGAAGTTCAACTGAGAAACATTTTTCAGCCATTTTTCCCAAATCCATTTCTAAATTTGATCCCTTCCAATGTAGGCTTTGGCGTATGTGAAGTCAAATTGCTGGTTCACCAAGTTTAGTGTTGCTTGAATTGGCAAGCAATGACTATCCCAAATTTCAGACTAGAGTCTTTCCAATCTTTCTGGAAGATGCTAGGGGTTGACCTTGGGATCTTCAGAAGGACAAGCAGATGCTCCATCATGGGCAGCTCTTCCTACAAATGAAATGAGGATGGATTGTATTTTCATACAAAGCACGAACATGAAGTGAGGGAGATGCTGCATCTGGCAAGCTAATATTTGGCATGCTGGACTAAATGGATCTGGAACTGATGAAGCAGGAGTTTTATTTATTTGGTTTATTTCCTGGTTTATGAGCCAAATAAAGCCTGTGCCTCTGGGTTCCACACAGATCTTGGGGAATTGTGAGCAACTAAAACAATGGGTAATTGCAGATGTGTACTTTGTTGGAAATTGTGCTCACCTGGTCCAAAAGAGAGAGGGAGAGAGAGAAGTAGGCTGAGCATAGCAGAGAACAACATAATGTTTGGAGCTTCCCTTTGCTTTCTTGAAAATCAGTGATATGTGATTTGTCATTCCTTGGCAGACCTTTTATCAGAGTGCCCGTGCAGCTGGCAATATTCTAGTACAATGGAGTGTAGTCATCACTTCAGGCCAAGCTGCAGATCTGTAGCTTAATCTTCCACAGCTGAGTTCAAAATGACCTTGAATTCCTCTGAATTTCTGAATTTCCTCAATCCAGAACACACCTGCCTCTTACATACACTGTTTTCCACAGAGTGCTTATTTTGAGTTTACCCTTTGCAGCTAATGTTGATTAAGAAATAGAAGTTGCAGACATTAATTCTCCCAGTGTTGAATAATGGCATATGGTGGAATAATTGTGGAGAAACTAACTGATCAAATTCTTACAGCCCAAAGGCAAGTCACTTCCCTCAAATCTGAACCCAGCCTTATCCAGTGAAAATTCTAGCTGTTATATATCTCATACCAAAACCAGGACCTGGACATTCCTCTCCTTATTCTGATCATTAGGAGTTCAAAAACTGAATTGAAGTATTGCCTGCAACGGTATCAGATACGCAGTGAAGAGGACCACGTTAGCTAGGTCCTCTTGAGTCGGGCCTAACCTATGATGGAACGTATTGAATGTTATGTGGGAAATTATAGAAAAGAGATTTGAGTCCTGAGAAAGAGGAAACCATGAGAAAGAAACTCAAGAAAATATTGCCTTGATTTTGTTAGGTAGAAGTAGAAATAGAGAGAAATTCTGACAGACTTTCAAGGTTCTGTTATAATACTCTAACAGCAAGAAAGAGAATTTCTGAAATCCCAGTTGTTCCTGTTTCTTGACTTTGCTTACCTTGACAGGCTAACACAACTCCTGAAGATTGCAGGGACAAACACCTGTCTCCTTGTTGATACTCTACTGGTCTATGAATAACATTCATTTGATATTCTGCCAATCCATTGTATTGTCTTCCTCTTTTCCCACTTCTCTCAACTTTGCCAAGCCTGGTATTGTCTTCTAGTTCATAATCCATTCTGTTATAGGCCCAAGGTATATGGGTTTCTGGTTGCTGAGTTACTCCCTTGCTTATCTGGCACGGGACTGACTGGCTCCTCTTGCAGTCCATGGTACCCTTTGTAACTGGGTCCAAATCCATAGCACTTTTTTCTAGCTCTTTTCAATATCCAGTTTTATGGCCATAGATAGCACTGGAAATGGCATTCATTATTCTGCAATCAACTGTCATAGAAACAACTTATCCTTTGTGATCTTCTCTAAGTTTGTCACTTCCTTCCTCCCTAGATTTAATCATCTCTTTATTTCTCCAATTTGCTGTTGGAGAAAATATATATCTTTGTATATTTTTGAATCCATGAGAAAAAAATCTGTCTACTACCTTCAAGCTTGCAATGTCACCTAAAATTCCCTAACGATGCTGCTTTACATGGCTGACTTTTGTCTTCTTAATATTGAACATTAACCAAGATTTTTAATTTTCTGCTTTTTCTTTGGAATGAGTTTTTGTAAGTTTCCTTTACTTTCAGCCAACATTTGTGTTTCCACATCCAATTTTGATTCCAATTTTCATCTATTCCAATGCTGACATTATTATACTATATTTGCGGTATAAATTAAAGGTGTATGGAAAGAATACACATCACTGGCTCAGTGATCCACTTTGTTTCCCCAGACCCAGTTTTTGCAGTAGCTTCTTGTTCAGTGTAAAGTTATATTAGAAGAATAATCAGATGCTCCGCCACACCCATCAGCTTTAACATATTCCACATTCTAGCATGATCCACGTAGTAAAAGGGCAATCATTATAGTCAATAAACCAAAGTATAACAAAGGGTTAAACTCCTTTTTAAATTCTATCGCTCTCTTCATTGTGGATTTTACGATAGCTATCTCAACTCTTGTCTCTGCTTTTGCTGAAACCTTTGCTGAAACCTGTCTTATTTCGCATAGCTTTTCCTATCTATGGTTCTATTCTTCTATATGTTCTTAATTAAAACTTTGGTTTTAAACATTAATGCAATGTTTTAGCAATTGGCACTTTCTTTTCTATCTCCCTTTTATGGTGTAGGTACAAGTAGTCCTCGCTTAATGACCATTTGTTCAGCGAGTGTTTGAAATTACAATGGCACTGAAAAGTGGACTTACGACCTGTGCCCGAAATCATGACTGTTACAGCACTCCCACAGTCTTGTAATGAATTTCAGGTGCTTGGCAGCCCGCCCACACTTGAAATTCTGAAGGTCCTACTCCTAGGCCACTTGGCTTTCCTCACCCCTCCATCTGCCCCCACTCCCACAGAGACTTACTCTTATCTTCATCCCTCCCTCCTGTCCTGTCCAGCAACCGTCACCCTACCAGGAGTCGTCCCTTTCACTAACACCACCCACTGAAGAGACTGAGGCCTCCCACCACATCTAGCTGATAAATCTCATGAGAACAGCCCTATCATGCAACCATGTGGAATACAAATATACAAATCCACATGCTTCCAAAAAAAAAAAAAAAGGGAAAACTACATGGAATGGATGCAAAGCTTGTCAAAAATCAGCCAGATAAAAAGATTATTAATAAAATACACAAAATGCTGGTTGATGTTATAGCTGCTCTCCATGAAAAGAAATAGGTGAAAGGTGTTGCTTTTTAGATTTGTTTTTGTTCACTTTTTACTTAAAATATTTGTGGTGCTTTCTTTTTTCATCAGAAAGTCCTTTTCAGCAGCATCCATGGAGAGATGTCAAACTCTGCAAAGTGACAGGCGTATTGTCATGATGTATGGACTCGTTCTGATTGCAACACTATGCCTGCCATCTTACAGATTTTGACCCCACCGCACCCTTGCAACTCTCCATTGACTTTTCCCTACTCACTGTTTACCTGTATGCAGTTCCAGCAAGAGAAGAGAGTTTATTTATTCACTTGTGATATACTGAAAAAAAATCTGTCCTAAAAAACCAGACATACTGTATGTAGATCTAATGCAGTGTGGGGGTATTTTTTTTAACCTCTTGTTAAGTAAAGTTTAATTAACAGGTAGATTTTCAAGCTTGTTTCCTCAAGTGTGATTTTTAATTGCTTTCTTTTAAGCATGGGATTAGAATTTATATCCGGTTAATATAGAAGACCTACCTGGGGTTCTTATTGAAATAGGATGAAATTGGCTCAGGTGATCTATTAAGTAGTAAAATGTATAAAGGTACGTTGAATGTATGTTGGAAATGTGAAAAACATGAAGGAACTTTTCACCATCTTTGGTGGACTTGTATAAATGCTAAAAAATTTTTGATTGAGATTCATATCTGTATAGAGAAGATTGTGAAGATCAATATACAGTCAAAACCGGAGACTTTCCTTTTAGGTTTGATGGACAGTCAGTTGGAAAAAAGTCATGGAACTTTATTTTTAGGTGTGATACCAGCAGCAAGGCTTTCATACGCAGAGAGATGGAAAGACAAGATATTACCTACGGTGGAAGCGTGAGTAAAATATATCTTTGGGTGAATCTTTGGGTAAAAGAAGCAAGTTTTTAGAGGCCTCCGATGAATGGGATTACCTTAATAAAACTGAAACATAATGGAATGTGCAGCATCCTTGAAGCTGGTGTGAACTAGGCTGGTTGTAAACTCGTTATCACAAACATCCCCATAGCAACATAAGGGAGGATGCCTTCTTCCTGGCAGTTGGCACCTTGAACCAACTTGTTTCTTCCTCTCTGATATGCAGTGGGAATCTGTGGTCTTTACTAGGTTCTTCATATATACACTGTAAATGTTCATTACAGCTAGTTATTTATTTATATGAGGCATGGTGTAGGAGAGGATTGTAAAATGATGAGGAACCACTGATAACCAACTCCTCTCTCCCAAGGAGTATTCATCTATCTAAACAGCTTTAAGAATCCAGTAGAATACAATAGTTCCTACCTACAAGCCTTAGGATATACTGTATTGTATTAAACTACTTGCCAGATTTCTATTTAATGCATTGGGATGAATGCTAAGGATGTTGCAGAACTAAAGCAGTTTTTTGCTATGAAGTGTGAATTCTCTAATTTGAGCATTAAGACCTACTAATCTGTAACCTGAAGATATTCAGCTAGAGAGTGAGTCCTCTGTGTCAATTAGTACAGTGGCAGCTTGTCATGAATTAGCCAATTCTGATGTCCTCAAAGTGTTTGGGATATCCTGAGTCAGAGTCAGGATGCCCAACAGCAAGAGACTATTGGAACTGCAGTCCAAAACATCTGGAAGGCATCAGGTTGCCTGTCTCTTTCTTACTAGCTAGAAACTATCAAGAGGCAGAGAGGAAAAGGGAGAACCGGTATTGGTTATCCCCTCTGGTGTTTGCTGTTCAGATCTGGACGAATCTTATTTGGAAAAACAAACAGAGCAGAGCAACCTTTCCCCGATTGTCTAGAAAAGATGGTCACTTCCGTATTATGCTTTTAGTGTAGAATTGTCATTTTGCCACTTTATTCACTCATTGCTAATGAGTATGCAAGAATATCAACATTGGACTCTTGCCATTTCATCCGGGGGTCTTGGTCTCTTCCCACACTATGGAAAACCTGTATTTTGGCAGACAGAGGACAAGAAGAAGGGCAATTCAGTATTCAGAGGCATTGGTCATCCTTAGTGCTAGTTCACTGTCATTTGAAAATATCTGTCTTGGGAATGAATACAAGAGCGATCTGCACGTATCATAGGTCAGCCCATCTTTATACCTTGGCGTGCCCATGTTAAACACTGTCCCATGAGCTCCTCTGACTCCCAATAAGCTTCCAAGTGCAGTTCAAGATGTCGGATGCCATTTATAACCCCCTTTGTAGCATGGGGCTGTCTCCTCATATTTCTCTGACTGTTTCTGCCCATCCGCTGGACTGAGCAGAAGGGGCATGCTCCGGGTCCTATTTCTTAAACAGTCTCATAGTACTCAGGAAACGTGCCTTCCGCGTCACAGCCCCCACCCTTTGGGATACCAAGCCCCCAAGCTTTGCTTGGTCCCCAACCCTGTTGGCATTTTATAAATCCTTGAAGACCTGGATGCTCACTGCGCATGCGGGTTGGAATTTGGGTAATCCCGTTGTTGTGATGTTTTAATTTCATGCAATTGTTATATGAGGTGGATTAGATTACCCTTGGGCATCAGTGTGTTACTATTGTATTATTATTGCTATTATTTGTGTTTTTCTGTTGCTGTGTGAGTTTTTAAATCCTATATTTGCCACCCAGAGTTGCAGTTTGTCAGATGGGAGCTATATAGATCAATAAGATAAGAGATGAGATGAGATGAGATGAGATGAGATGAGATGAGATGAGATGAGATGAGATGAGGTAAGATGAGATGAGATGAGAACACCCTTTACTCCAGTCTTTGTGGTGGGTTCATTTTACCACCTTTAGATAAATTCACCAGTGGAATGGACATGGCGGGTGAAATGGGGATGGATATGCAGATTAATACAAAGTGGCCCTATATCAATTTAGCATTTCAAAATCACTATTAAAATCAGATTTATGTTCAAAGGTTGCCAACGTAATAGGAATCATCAGTCAAGATGAAAATTATCTTAATCAGATCATCTTATCTATTCTACAAGTTATTCTATCTAACATGTCTTAGTAAGACAGAATTAGATCTAGCTAACTAAGGTCTATCTTTATTGCAAGAAATCAGACAAGTTCTAATGTTTTAAAACTTTATGATAGGAGAAATCCAAACCTTGGATGTTGTGCAAGTCGATGTGCAGAATAATAATCCAGAAATGGATTCTATGTTAAGTCAAATTCTGTATATGACTCATTTTTCAGATATCAATTATTTTACAGAATGATGCATATTTCTACAGTTTCGTCTGCTATTCTTCTAAAGAAAAGATTACATGTGAACTATGCTGCTTATTTGAAGGTATTAAAACCAATGAGGTGGTTTTGATCATTTTGGGGACAAAGTCTTGAAAGATTTCATCTTTGTTTATTAAGAAATAAACCTTGCAGTCTATATTAACCATGTTTCCACTGATCAGGGTTTTTGGTACATTCACCTTCATAAAAATAAAAATTTAATGGTAAAGACATTGTAATTCTGCATGTAGCCTACATCACAACAATACCATTTGAGTTGCCTAATCGTCTGTTCTGTGGCAGAAACTCATGATGCTGCAATGTACAGATAGTCTTGGATAGTAATGTCATATAAATCGAAGACCTTGTTGCTGAATGACTGAAGAGGCAGATTCTTCTGGCTGCACGTGTAGCTGCACCACAGTAAAGACGCCAAAGGTTTCCATTGTTACCTGTTCCCACCAGCACAGGATGCTCAATTAAGAACTCTGGTCAAAGAGATGAACTCTAAAATACTCTCATTATATCCTAAAAGATGACATCTTTGATTAATGTAATTATTGTCAGAGGTGCAAAGGGATAATAGTGGTGGTTTCCCTGTTTTTCGTGACTTGCCCACATAGTTCCAGAAGACCAGGTCAGCCTTCTAATGCTCAATATGGATCATCCCCCCCCCCCTCCAGTCATATCCTTTGCACTGAACATTCCCTTCTTATTCTTGGGGTTTGCAGAGCCAAGCGCACAGCACCTTTAGCATTCAATCAACTACAACAGGGCTCAGGGGAGGATCTCAGCAGTGATGGCCCTCCATGTGCTGCTGAACCATATTTCATAGAAACCGCAGCTGGCGTAGTCAACAGTGAGGGATTCTGGCAACTGGTAGTCAGGAACTTCTGGAAGGTCCTAGATTCTCTGCCCTGGGATAAGTGGTTCAGATAGAAAGGGACTGGATATAAAAAGAGCTTTGGGGAGTGTGGTGTAGAAATCAGTCAGAGAAACTCAATGGTAGCCGAATGTGCTCTGCTACTGGATACTCATCTGATGGGCTGAGTCTGATCGAAGACCAGGAGGGATTGAAAAACTGCTGGGCTGAACACTTTTCCAACCTACTCAACAGACTGTCCGCAGTTGATCATGACATCTTACAGCAGGTTTCTTGAGCTGCCAGTCTTGCATGCCCTAGACATGCATCCCTCTACTGATGAGATCAAGAAAGCGATCTTGCAGATGAACTCAAATAAAGCAACAGGGCAGGATGGCATTCCTCCTGAGATCTACATGGCACAAGACCCAAATGGCTTACAGGCAATCCAAGACATCTTGGAAGACATTTCGTCCACAGAGGAGGTGCCTGATGACTTCTGCAATGCCCTCATTGTAACTCTGTATAAAAATAAGGGAAGCAAATCAGACTGAAGAAACTACAGAGGTATCCCACTGCTGTCCATTGCAGGCAAGATCTTTGCCCGCATTCTCCTGAACAGACTTGTCACCGTCTCAGAAAGAACCTCCTTGAAGCCCAGTGTGACATTTGGCCAGAATGGAATACAGCAGATATGATATTTTCCATGAGACAAGTCCAGGAGAAGTCCATTGAGCAGAACAAGCATCTTTACTCTGTCTTCATTGACCTGATAAAGGTATCTGACAATGTAAACAGGGAGGCTCTCTGGATTGTCCTGAGGCATTATGGATACCTGAGGAAATTTGTGAAGTTGATTCAGCTACCCGACAATGGAATCACAGGACAGGTTCTTTACAACAGTGATACATCAACTGCATTTACCATTTCCAATGGGGTAAAAAAAGAGTTATGTGCTAGCCCCTGTTCTATTCAATCTGTTATTCGCTTGCATGTTGTCATGTGCTATCCAGGGTCTGAAGGAGGGAGTGTACATCAGATACCATTTGGATGGCTCTCACTTTGACCTTCGTTGCTTGAATGCATAGATGAAGTGCCTCCAGACAGTCATTCAAGGAACCCTCTTTGCTGATGACCATGTGCTCCTGGTGCACAAAGACAGAGATCTACAGTTGATGCTGAACAAATTCTCAGATGCTGCCATGCTCCTTGGCCCAACTATCAGCCTGAAGAAGACTGAAGTACTTTACCAGCTTGTGCCAACCCCGTAGAACCAAAATCACTGTTGATGACACCCAGCTGACAAGTGTAAACAGCTTCAAATACTTGCGAAGCATTATCTTGAGCAATGGATCTGTGGACAAAGACATTGACTCCAGGATCAGCAAGGCCAGCCAGGCACTGGGGAAGCTGCATACTAGAGTGCTAAATCAACACAACATCCATATCTCCACAAAGCTGAAAGTCTATAGAGCTTTGGTTATCCCTTCTCTCCTATATGGATGTGAGTCCTGGACTCTGTACTGAAGGCCCATCAAACAACTGAGGAAATTTCACATGTGCACTCTCTGCTTCATCCTCGGCATTTGGTGGCAAGACCGTGTCTCCAACTGGATTGTGCAGAGTCCAGCAGCATTGAATCCCTGATTATCAGAGGCCAGATGGGGTGGGTGGGATAAGTCATTAGAATGGGTGACCACCGTATGCCTCTCCAGTCGCTCTATAGTGTACTAGAGTCTGAGAAGAGACCTTGAGGTTCACCACGCAAGCGCTACCAAGATGCTGTGAAAGGAACCCTACGCCACTGGGACATCCAGCCAAGGGAACTAGAAGCTGCGGCTGCTTACAGAACTCACTGGCGAGTCCTGTGCTATGAAACCTCCATCGGCTTTGCAGACAGACACCACCAGAAACTGATAGAAAGCCATGAGCGGCATCACAAAATGACACCCACAGTTACTACGACAATGGACTTCCAGTGCCTCCATTGTGCCAGACTCTGCGCTTCCGGACTGGACTGCAGAGCTCCCTCTGTGTCCACAGATGAACTGCACAACAGTGTGTCTTCTTCGAACCCGAAGGACTAGCATATCAATGTTACAATTCTCTAATAGCACTTTTGCTCACAGTTCTGGTAATTGCAGTTCAGTACAATTGGGCTGGAAGCCACCAGTTGTGGAAGACTGGGCTACATAAATGGCAGAATGATATGTAGAATTTCAAACGGCAGGTGAATGTGTGTGTGTGTGCATGTGTGTGTTTGTGTGAAATGAAAGTGGATTCCATATAAATGATTCAATGATAAAAGTGCGACTGTAGAAAGAAAACATAAATAAAATTTTCCTAGCCCAATGTTTTACAATGCCACTTTTCAGCTTCTATGTAGTAAATTTACAGGCAATTTATTAAAAATTTATTTTCAATTTATTTTGAAAATCATTCAAAAATGTGATTCTGTCCATAGATTAAAGCGACATTGTGGATTCTGCCATTTTATTTCACTGCCTACCTGGCTGGATCCCTTTGCGCTCAAAAATATTTCTGATAATTTAAAATAGATGCTGTTTTTATTAACTGGCAGGGAATGCCCTGAAATGTGTCACCCATGACCTCTCCTCTTCAGTATAGAATATCACAGATAGATGTGAATCCATGGGCCTATAATACCACTAAGACATTAAGATCCTCCTGAAATGGAATGAAGTTAGTGTACATTTTTTCCCTTTTATTAGAAGAAACAAACATTAGCAGCTATAAGTAGAAAATGTGTAGGCATTAATAGTAGCAAGACAGCACATCTGGTTATTTTCTTCTCTTCTTCTAGCTGGAGAAAGTGTGCAAAGTGTATTTCTAGGGCAGTGGGACGTGGGACAAGGCAAAGTTCAGGAAGTGGCCATGCAATGTGAAGACCAGCAAGGTACTACCTCGGCTGAGCACAAACTCCATGAAATCCCCCTCCAAGATGAACACACACAGCGCGCTGGGACTTCAGGGAAGCAGACTATCAGGAGGCAGTGCAAGCTCAAGGAAATTACCACCCCACTTGACGGCATACAGAGTAGCTGCTCAGGACAGCCTAAGAAGCCACAAGAAAAACTCCAAGATGCTCCCCAGCAAAGCGGCTCTTCAGGACAATATAGTAGAAGGCAAGAAAACAGACCGCCCCAGGAAAGCACAAGTGAGAACACACAGAGTTCAGGGAAACCCGGTCCAAAATGTGACAAAATCCAGAAGATTTCTGGCGAATGCCAAAACACGCAGAGGTGAGAAACTGGTACAGAGTGAAACAGGTTAGGTGAGATCTCTCCAGATTACTAGACTGTATTTTCAGCTGAGCTCAGTTTGTGTGATATTTTATTGGTAAAACAGAAGAATCAGAGTCCGCTGAGTATACAGCATGAAAGTAAGTCACCTATACAGGTGAATCTGAAGCAGATTCACCAGAAAGTCTAGGGGACTTAGTGGGGCTATCGCATGCTAAGCTGTAAACATTGCTTAAAACTCCTGTGGCAGGGTTCACATAACATATTATATCAAAACTAAAGAAACCACATTATGAACTAGGATGATGTGTGAATCCATACAGTGCACTTAGAACTGTGCTCACAAGCGGTCAGCAAAGATGAAGAAAGACACATTTTCTACATGGAAAGTATGGTAGATTTTGACCTGGGATAATATAATCTCTTTTCTCCACATAAAAGCAGTTCTGTACCTGTAATAACAACATAATAGGCAAACATTTTGTAGGTTCTGTGTTGCTTCTTTCCAGCATTGCTTATCAGTTCTTGGAAACATTGTCCATCTTCATTTTCTGCCTGTTGTGCAAAAAGCATAGAACCTTTTTGGGCAAATCAAAATAATCAAGCTGGTTGAGAAAATGAGCGACAGATAAATGCTAATAGCATCTTGTATTTTAAAAAAATAATTGTAAGGGCCGCCTATATGAATTGTTCCTCTGCATGAATTACTTCTGTTACAAAGCCACTGACTTCACCCCCAAGCTTGGGAAATGCAGGGTGACACCAGGGCACTAGCAAGCTCCAGGCATGTGGGTTGTAGCTGTTCCAAGCAAACATCTTGGCAGCTTGTCACTGCTCACCCAGATGCCTTCAAAGATATTTTGTATTTCTTTGTGGCCAACATGAACAAACCAGTGAGATTCAACCACCAGAAGTTCAGTCTAGGAACTCTTCTGGAAGCAAATATTTCAGCGTAGCAGTTGAGAGGCATCAACCTGATCTGAGTCCGTTGGTTTCTATGTACCTCAGTTTGCTGGTCCTTTGCTAAAATAATCTGCTGCTTTCCTGCCACACTTGTTTCTTCAGCAGATGAGTACCTTTGTTCAAGTGCTTAGTAACCATATTGAGAAAACACAGTGTAAGGTTTTGGGGGAGGTTTTCCAGGAGAAAAGCTATGGAGAACTTAAATTGGTTTATATGTAAGCAGTGGACTCACTCTTGCAGATCTAGCTTCCACTCAGAAAGGGATTTTATTTACTCATTCAAAAGATTTGTATGGCTGCCCATTTTAAACAACTCTGGGTGGCTCACAGTAGCAATAAAACCAAGTAAGTATAAAACATAACCATAAAACCATAAAACCATAAAATGATTAAACAACAACCTGGCACCTTAATCACCCCCTTAGGATGCCCCACAGCAAGTTCCAATTACCCTAATTCCATTCTCTCGATTCTATTCTGTGCTATCCCAGTTCCTGGGTAAAAGCCACGTCTTGATGGCCTTCCGAAAGGCGAAAAGGGTGGGGGTCTGCCGGATGGCCGGGGGGAGGGTGTTCCATCAGGGAGGGGCAGCCATGGAAAGGCATGCTTCCGAGGCACCACTAAGTGGCAGGATTTCAGGGAAGGGGTCTGGCGGGTGCCTACCCTATCCGATCTGGTGGGACTGGCAAATATTCTTAGAGAGAGGCGGTCCCACAAATAACCAGGTCCTGTGCCATGTAGGGCTCTAAAGGTGATAGCCAGCACCTTGAATTGCACCTGGAAGGAAACTGGAAGCCAGTGCAGCTTGCACAGTAGAGTTGTAACGTGTGCAAACCTAAAACCCCCAACACCGTGTGCACTGCTGCATTCTGGACCAGTTGTAATTTCTGAGTGGTCTTCAAGGGCAGCCCCATGTAAAGCGCATTGCAGTAATCCAAACAGGAAATGACCAAGGCGGGAGTGGCCATGGATATAAATGAGCAGAAAGCATAAGTAGGCTGAACCTTTTCTTCCACGCTCAGCATCTCTTGGTAATTAGAGAAAGAACAACTTGGAACTGGGTGAACTGAGAATCATAGTTCAATTATCCTATTGAAGGGCATTATTTTAATATATGATTTTATATTTTGTATATATATTTAACATGCATGTAACAGTGCACTCTATCTTATTGATAAAGGATCAACTTGCTTTTGCCTTCTAAAGAGAACAGTGTTTTCTCCCCCCACCTTATCTCTTTGTTGAATGCCTGATTGTCTTCGAATGAATAAACAATTAGCTTGGTAAAAGTTGCAAAGAGAGAAGCCCTGAATTCTACAAGAGATAAGGGCGTGCTAACATGTGCTATTCCCTTGGTAACAGGAGAAGAGAGTTGAGCTCACTTTCTTCTTCTGGGATCCACCTTTTCCCCCCTTAGGCCATCCCTGCATTTCCTTATATGGGGATGAGGGGATGTACAATTTGATTACGTTTGTGTATGTACCTATAAAATCGTTGTTGTTTGCTTTGCAAGGTGTGGTTCTTTTCAACACTTTGCCACGGTGTTGAATGACCCATCCAGATGTTTCTTGGCCCAATAAAACATTTGTTAGATAAAATGCCTCCTCTCAAGTTAATTTGGTTCTCTAAACTTGGGTAAATGAATAAAGAAAGGCTAGTGCCTAACACTATCTATTAGCGTGTCACATCAAGGCTGCCAAAGAGAAAATAAAACATACAAAACACTGAAATATCTTGTCAGAATAAGAAGTGTTTTGCAAAGAATGTGCTTAAGCAAGTGAGCAGTAGCAGATATTAAATTACAAATATGGGTCAAGCAACCTTTTGTAGTCCAAAAAACCAAACCAAAACCCTTTTCTCCAGTATTTAAGGAATTCGGCTTGAGAAGATCCCCAAAAGCCTACGAATCCCCATAGTCTTTGTTCTCTGGCCAGTGATCACTGCCAAGAGATACCTAACAGAAGGGCCGGGGGTGGACCAAATAAGGCAGAATAATTTCTGTGTGTATGTGTGTGTGTGTGTGTGGGGGGTGTTATATGGACAGAACTGCAAGCCTTTGGCAAGAGAAGGCCATCCGTACAGAGCTCAGTGACGCGCAATACAAAGGGCTGTTCTGCACATCCACGGCCTGGCTGGCAGTGCTGCAGCTGCCCAGTTGAGGGGCCTTGCATGGCTGATGCCTCTTTCAGCTCTCCTGGGTTGTGGCCCAGAGGAAGCTTACACCTGTGCTTTCCTGCTCCTCTTCTAAAGCGGGGTTTTCTGATTTGCACCAGCAAAAGCCCAGCCATGCAGTTATGATGCTGCAATTTAATTTGATCCAAACACATCTGCACCCTAATGGGACATTGGACAGGGCTGCTCCCTCCCTTCTGGTCGTTGTGCGCTGCTCTTCATGGTCACTGTCATGCAGGACGCCTGCAGCTGAGGAGAGCAGGTGCCCATATCAAGGCTAAACCCTGCTCTGCTTGGCAGCATATTTCTGGCATTATGTGGGTTCTTTCCATATCTTTAACGAGCAGTGATCTAAAAGACTGTCTGATTGGTTCCCATTTGCACATGCAAGCAGCGTGTCAACAGCCAGGGTGAGAGATAGCTGATCTCCCCCACCAGTGAAATTCTGGGCCTTTTGCTTTGCTGGTATAATGGGTTCCCAGGGAACAATGAAACAGTGAAGTGGGAGGATGGTAAAACTATGTTGTTTTCACCAGTGGATGCGTGGGATAGGAGGATGTCAACTATAAGGGAGAGCCAATAAAGGGAGGGGGGCTTATACAGAAGGTCTATAATGAAAGCCATAAGTCCTTAATGACCAACATTTGCTTTCTTGGTTTGACCCAGTGGGAACGGTGAAGGAGAAGGAAAATCCACCAAGCTACTGCCAGAAGTAGAGAACAGACTAAAGTCTGGCCACAATTTCTTAAGATGGCTTCATTGCCTGCTAGTTTCAACATGAGAGACAAGTCACTTGAGGCTGCTCTACGGAAGAGCCCACATTACGGGGCAACCATAGAGTACTACTTGCCCTACATAGCTAAAAAGGCATCTCAGCAAGTGCCTGGCTGACTCTCTAGAACAGTGTTCCTCAACCTTGGCAATTTTAAGATGTGTGAGATGGGTGGACTTCAACTCCCAGAATTCCCTAGCCAGCATGACTCCATATTGAGGGATGCTCAATCACTGCTAAAGCATGCTGGCTGGGGAATTCTGGGAGTTGAAGTCCACACACCTTAATGTTGCCAAGGTTGAGAAATATTGTTCTAGAAAGTGCCTGTTCAAGGGAAGGGTTCCTGAGGTGGCAAGCCTTGTTCAAAACCAGCTGTAAACGTGGAGACAGAGCAGGTTGGGTTTTTGTTCTCATTCCGAGTGCATGTCTCCTTTAAAGACTGAGCAGCACCCAACACTTTCTGAATTTGCTCCTCCCTTACAGAATGTTCCAGATTTCAGGGTTCTAGCAAAGGTGGGAGGGGCTGGCAGCCTTTCAATATTAATGGGTCCATCAGTGTCAGCCAAAAGGTCAATGGGCAGAAATGATGAAGCTGTAGTTCAACATCATTTAGAGTGCTACAAATTTCCTCTCACTGCCGGCAAGAGTTTTCCCAGCCCCACAAAGTACTTTTTCTGCTTCTCTGCCAGTCTTTCTTCAGAAACCTATGTCATTTTCCATGCTTGCTCTCTGAAGCAATATTAATTCATTTTCAGATGTATTCTAGTATAACTTTCATCAGTCCTATACAGAAAAAAATAGTAATATCCTACCAGAAAACAATCCCAGATAGTCCAATGAAGTCTGAGTATGCTTAGTAGATTCTGAAATGTATGTAGTATAGTTCATAAATGCCAGTTTTTTCATCATAAGAAAAACTCAAAATGGACTAAAAAAATCCATTACAATGACTGCAGTGAAGCAGAATACAGTGATTGAAGCATCGTGCACAATAATGATCTTGTTATGAGGATGGAAGAGCTGGAAAACTCTTGGGATAATTAAGAACTAGAAAATGCTTAGTCATTTTAATTGCAAGGATGAGGCTAAACACCAAGCTCCAGTAAACAGCTGTGGCACAGGCCAAATAGCATGAGCTTTTCTGTTTTAAATGACCCGGCTTTCCCACTTCCATACTGAGTCATGCTCAACAACTGCTAAAGTTTCCTTCTTACCTCCTGAGTGAGAAGGCAGAGGCAATATTTTTGTAATGTTCATACAACGTGAAACCTCCTATCCTGCTTGTCCCATTTTGCTCAGTACATTTCTTCTCCAGGCAATGTTTTCATAGCAATGGTGACCAGGATCTGAGGGGCGAAGCTCATACTGAACATTTGAAATATGACAAGAAGCGATGAATTATTTGGTCAGCAGTAACATCATATAACAGAATCAGAGAATGTGAGGGTTGGAGGAGAAGTTCTAGTTCCATCCAAGTGATTTAGATGTCAGGGTCAGTACCCCTAACACATGACAGCCCTTCAGATAGTTGAAGACAGCATGCCTTCCTGAGATCTTTTCTTCTTCAGGCTAAACATACTCAAACCTTCAACTGTTCTTCATTCTTCTGGCTCCTTATCAACTTGGCTGCTCTTCTCTGGAAGGTTCCAGATTGTCAATGTCCTTCCTTTAGTGACACAGCTGGGTGTCTAGAGGCCGGAGGTTTCAAAATTCCTTCCCTGAAGCCCACTGCATCTGCATATCGTGACCCAACTTCCTGCCCTGGTGTAGTAAGCTTGACAGCTTACTGCTTCCATCACCTGTCTTCAAGGAGATATCTGTCAGCCCTTCAAGGCAGACCAGACTAGGAAATCAAAGTCATGCAGGCTAATACTACTTTTATTGTAAAGTTATAGTAAGGAAATCTTGCAAAGTTGAATGTGCTTCCCCCCCTCCCTTCCCTTTAGTTTTGTAAGAACTAGGGAGGGTCTTGTCTGAGACGTTTTCTCAGATTACAGTTCTGTCCCAGACTCAGGTTCATTTTATCTGACCGTTGCCTTGGTAGTGGCTCCTGTCCCTCCAGGTCATTCCTTCTGCCCATTACAATATCTCACTGGTATCCTTCCTGGAATCCTGGTCCATGAAAATGAAAGGGCTCCCATAATCTGTATGCCATTCTGGCAAATAAAATAAAAAATGAAATCATTTCTATAGAGCAACTCCTCTGGCTTTGTAGCCTAAAAGCCTGTACTGATATTTTCAGCCCTTCCTCCTCAGTTTGGGAGAGAAATCACTCTCATAAGAAATAAACAAATTAAACTTCTTCTTTAAAAGTGACTCACAAGACATGATCTCTAAGCCTGATTTATTCAAATACACAGCATGCTCTTAGCAAACTAAAAGCTGGTGCTGATCTGCTATAATTAGTGATTTTAGGAGAAAGATGGCTTTCAGCTCTCAAGACATTTATAGATAGGAAAGTAAATCTTGAACTCTGTCTGAAAACCCGCAGGATGCACTGTGGTGCAGCAAAATAAGATTAACAGTAAGAGAGAATAAGGCTTCTAACACAAAGAAAGAAATTGAAACTTAACGCAATGCCTAAGTAGAGCAGCCATCTATTCCTTGGTGATAACCTGAATCTTGAAGTAAAGTGCTCTGCTTCTTTGTTTCTGGACTTCCTCTGGCTTCTTGGGGTAATTCTAGACATTGATCAGAGTTGATGGGGAGATGGTACAGCCCATTTGTTTTTCCAATTCAGGCACAGAAACTGCTTGCTCTGTGCCCCAGAGTTCTGCCCTCATATTTTAAAGAACCCTTTTTCTTCATGGGGGGGGGGGGGAGGGAGGGAGGGAGGGCATCTTCTGGGTGCATGGGCTGAAGCCCATACCTGAGAGAGGATGTGTAATCAAATTCAGATGCTTTCCGGCATGTAGGATGGCAGGGAAGCTGTAGTATTGTGAATGCAATTATTAGGCAAGTGAGTATTTTGATCATATCATTTTTATGCATATTTTCCACCTCCAAGCTGTATGAACCTGAATGCTTATTGGATATAAGCATATCAGGTGATATGTATTTGTGTAATGAGGGAGGGTGTGGCCTAAGGAGATCAACACCCTATATCAAGGTGTGCATAATTATTAGGCAGCTTCTTTTCCTCAGGCAAAATGGGCCAAAAAAAGAGATTTAACTGACTCTGAAAAGTCAAAAATTATAAAAAGTCTTTCAGAGGGATGCAGCACTCTTGAAATTGCTAAGATATTGGAGCATGACCACAGAACCATCAAACGTTTTGTTGCAAATCGTCAACAGGGTCGCAAGAAATGTGTTGAGAAGAAAAAACCCAAATTAACTGCCAAAGATTTGAGAAGAATCAAACGTGAAGCCACCAGGAACCCATTATCCTCCAGTGCTGTCATATTCCAGAACTGCAACCTACCTGGAGTGCCCAGAAGTACAAGGTGTTCAGTGCTCAGAGACATGGCCAAGGTAAGGAAGGCTGAAACTCGACTACCACTGAACAAGACACATAAGCTGAAATGGCAAGTCTGGGCCAAGAAATATCTGAAGACAGATTTTTCAAAGGTTTTATGGACTGATGAGATGAGAGTGACTCTTGACGGACCAGATGGATGGGCCTGTGGCTGGATCAGTAATGGACACAGAGCTCCACTTCGACTCAGACGCCAGCAAGGTGGAGGTGGGGTACTGGTATGGGGTGGTATTATTACAGATGAGTTAGTTGGACCTTTTCGGGTTGAAGATGGACTCAAAATCAACTCCCAAACCTACTGCCAGTTTTTAGAAGACACTTTCTTCAAGCAGTGGTACAGGAAAAAGTCTGCATCTTTCAAGAAGACCATGATGTCTATGCAGGACAATGCTCCATCGCATGCATCGAAGTACTCCACTGCGTGGCTAGCCAGTAAAGGCCTCAAAGATGAAAGAATAATGACATGGTCCCCTTCCTCACCTGACCTAAACCCTATTGAGAATGTGTGGGTCCTTCTCAAATGGGAGATTTACGGTGAAGGAAAACAGTACACCTCTCTGAACAGTGTCTGGGAAGCTGTGGTTGCTGCCGCACAAAAACTTGATTGTCATCAGATCAAGAAACTGACAGACTCCATGAATGGAAGGCTTATGGCTGTTATTGCAAAGAAGGGTGGCTATATTGGTCACTGATTTTTTGTTTGAAATGTCAGAAAGGTTTATTTGTAAATTTTGAGTTGTTTGTTCATTATTCTCACTTTAACAGATGAAAATAAACAAGTGAGATGGTGGAATTTTTGTTTTTCATTTAGTTGCATAATAATTCTGCACACTAATAGTTGCCCAATAATTCTGCACACATAGATATGCTCCTAAGAAAGCCAAAACCTCACTTTTACTTTCTTAAATATTCAGGTTTGAGGTTTATTAACATTTTGGATTGACCGAGAGCACTGTAGTTGTTCAATAATGAAATTCATCCTCAAAAATACAACTTGCCTAATAATTGTGCACGCAGTGTATTCCTTTGCATTGGGATGGTGGTAACCCTCTGAGGTTTACAACTGAAGCATCAAAGTGCACTACTTCGCTTTTTCCTTCTTTTAATTTTTTACGATAACTTTATTAAAGTTTAAAAAACAGAAGGATAAAAAAGAACAAGAAGTAATCATCAAGAAAAAGAATAGAAGAAAAGGAAGAATAAAGTGGAAGAAGGAAAGTGGAAGTGCAGAAAAAGAAAAAGGAGCAGGAAAAAAAAAGAATGACTTCTGACTTCTTTTACAGCTTATTTACTGATATACAATACTGTGTAAAGGATTTAGGCAGGTGTGAAGAAATGCTGTAAAGGAAGTACAGTATGCTTTCAAAAATGTATATTGTAATGTGTGACTACCCTTTGGCTTCAAACCAGCATCAGTTCTTACACTTGCACACTTTGTATACTTGCACAAAGTCAGGGATCTTGTAGGATTAGAGTCAGGGGTATGATTAACCAATTGTACCAAGCAGATGCTAATGATCATTATTTTCATATGTAGGTTGAAACACAGTCATTAACTGAAAGAGAAACAGCTGTGTAGGAGGCTGAAAGCTGGGTGAGGAACAGCCAAACTCTGCTACGAAGGTGAGGTTGTGGAAGGCAGTTTCCTGTCACAGGACATACACCATGGCAAGACTGAGCACAGCAACAAGACACAAGGTAGTTAGACTGCATCAGCAAGGTCTCCCCGAGGGAAAAATTTCAAAGCAGATTGGGGTTTCCAGATGTGCTATTCAAGCTCTTTTGAAGAAGCACAAAGAAATGGGCAACACTGAGGCCTGTAGACACAGTGGTCAGCCAAGGAAACTTAATGCAGCAGATGAAAGACACATCATGCTTACTTCCCTTCGACATTGGAAGATGTCCAGCAGTGCCATCAGCACAGAACTGGCAGAAACCAGAGGGAGCCAGGTACATCCATCTACTGTCCGGAGAATTCTGGCCAGAAGTGGTCTTCATGGAAGAATTGCAGCCAAAAAGCCATACCTCCAACATGGAAACAAGGCTAAGCGACTCAACTATGAATGAAAACTTAGGAGCTGGGGTGCAGAAAAATGGCAACAGGTGTTCTGGGCTGATGGGTCAACATTTGAAATATTTGGCTGTAGCAGGGGGCAGTTTGTTCACCGAAGGGCTGGAGAGCAGTACAATAATGAGTGTCTGCAGGCAACACTGAAGCATGGTGGAGGTTCCTTGCAAGTTTGGAGCTGCATTTCTGCAAATGGAGTTGGAGATTTGGTCAGGATCAGTGGTGTCCTCAATGCTGAGAAATACATGCAGATACTTATCCATCATGCCATACCATCAGGGAGGCATGTGATTGGGCCCAAATTTATTCTGCAGCAGGACGATGACCCCAAACATACAGCCAATGTCATGAAGGACTATCTTCAGCGTAAATAAGAACACGGAGTCCTGGAAGTGATGGTTTGGCCCCCACAGAGCCCCGATCTCAACATCATCAAGTCTGTCTGGGATTACATGAAGAGACAGAAGGATTTGAGGCAGCCTACACCCACAGGAGATCCCGTGGTTAGTTCTGCAAGATGTTTGGAACAACCTACCTGCCAAGTTCCTTCAAAAACTGTGTGCAAGTGTAGCTAGAAGAATTGATGCTGTTTTGAAGGCAAAGGGGGGTCCCACCAAATATGGATTTGATTTGGATTTCATTTCTGTTCGCTCACTTTGCATTTTGTAAATTGAGAAAAATAAACAGTTACAATATATATTTTTGAAAGCATTCTTCTATACAGCATTTTTTCACACCTGCCTAAAACTTTTGCACAGTACTGTAAATAAGCAGACATTAAAGTCTTACTCTAAGATTACAACTTAACCTCCATTTTTCTATAATCTATTGATTTTACTAATCATCAAATCCATACATCATAATTTCATTTTTTTCTGTTTCCCACAAAAAATCCAAAAGGGGCTTCCAATTACTGTTAAAATTAGTTAATGTCTCTTCCCTAATCAAAGCTGTCCATTTCACCATCTCAGCCACCTCCATCAACTTTACCCTCCATTCTCCCATTGTAGGTAATAGCTGTCCACACTACTTTGCTTTTCCAGCCCCTCGATTTCAGTGAAAACGAAGAAGGTTGCCAAAGCGAAGCAGCCAGCTTGAGGTGCCTCAGTTCTCTTTGTGGAGCCACATCAAAAGGGAAATGAGAGCTTACAGTAGGGTGATCAGTGTCAGTTCACTTTGGACGTAGGTTATATGCTCTTTTTTCTCTTAAGATCAAAGTACAGCGTAAGGGACTAACTATATACTGTTGTTATTTTAATGAAAAACTCTCTTGGGGAGAATGAGGCTAGGAGACCACTATGAGTGTAAGACAATTCCACTCGCACAGGAAGGCTGGACAGAAAAAAAACATAGGTCCCCTATTACTATATGCTCCCTGAATCAAAAATGATCATCTCATTTTAAAATTGAAATACTTATGGAAAATCTTAGTTTCCTTTCAGTTTAATGCAGCAGTTCCCTGCTCCCAGTTGACCCCAAGAGGCTTTTTGCCCTGCAGGTTTCAGAGACACAAAACAGCACCCGTGTGATGTGCAGGCAGGTTGATTGGATGTGAACTTCCCTTTCTGTTTAATAGCAAACCTTTGCTGTGGTGACAGCTGGTCCTGAAGAAACAGGAAAATTACTGGAAAATAAGTTTGATTATATCTTCTATACAGGTGATTTTCTCTCCTTGAATATTCTTTTCAGGTTATTCTTTTCAATAGTATTGTTTTTTAAAAAATTGATCATTAATGTCTGCAGAACAATCTGTGTGGTAAGCCAATATCCAACTATTGAAACTGAAAGGTTCAGGTAATTTATCTAAGATCATGCATTAGCACACAAACACACACACACACACAGACACCCCATCTGCAGTAGAATTTCTCTCTGTGGCTACTGCAATGCCTTTCTAGAAGAGCAAATTGTTAATAATAGCAGCAGTTGGCCATGTGTCTTCGTTCAGTAGCTGTATCACGTCTACTGCAATGCAGCTGAGTTCGTGGCAAGTTAGTGGCAGCTTCCAGATTGCAGTCTTGCCCACAAGTGGAGGAAAAGACGAGTTGTCACACTGTAAGTAGTAGAAAGGCTGCAAGAAGAAAGATTCTGAGTGAGTTAGGGAAATAATCCCAAAAGTAACAGCAGTCCAAGAGTCGAGAGCCAGCTTGGTCTAGTGGTTAAGGCTCCAGGCTAGAATCCTGGAGACTGTGAGTCCTTCATTAACGGCGGCCGGGTGACTTTGGGCCAGTCCCGCTCTCTCAGCCCAACTCAGCTTACAGGGTTGTTGGGTGGTGAAAATCAGAGGACGAAGGAGTACTAGGCTTGTTTGCCACCTTGAGTTATTTATAAAAAAGAATAAAAAGGTGAGATTAAAAAAATCTAAAAAAAAAAAGACTTGGATAGCTGGAGACGTAATACACCTGGACATCCCTGTACTTTCACAATTTTACATAAATAATTATTCTTTGTTACTTTTTTAGAATTAGTTCTTTTTGAATCTTACAATGCAGTATTGATTTTTTTTTTACCAAGAAATCATAGGAATTTGTGTAGCTTTCAAGTTTACGTAGTTCAAATTTTTGTAGCCGTCAATACATTAAATATTTGTAAATCACTGTTTTTCCACCTATCCCACAACATTGATCTTTAGTCAAATAGGATATCACAGGCTGTCATGTTTTGATCTTTTTTAAAATATAAGTATCTTCCAAATTCTTTGTAGATCTGAAAATATTTTTTACAGTATATACAAACTGCCTAGCCAGTGTTGCCTTGCCAACTATGCTTAACATTTAGTGGCTGTTTTTTAAACAACCTGTGTTGAATTTTGCTGATCTGCATGGAGGAATGTTAGACAAAAAACAACACAGTTGTCTTCTGAACACACAATTGTGGCCCCTGATGCTGGATGGGAGGTGTGGGTGTCTGTATATCTCTCTTGACCCAAATTTTGCCATACCTCAACAGGGAATAGCCATGTAGGAAAGGCCATCATGACTGCTGCAGCGAAACATCTGACACCTTTGACTCTGGAGCTGGGGGGTAAAAATCCCTGTTACGTGGATCACTGCTGCAATTTCCAGAATGCGGCCAACCGAATTGTATGGGGAAAGTTCCTCAATGCTGGACAGACATGCGTTGTACCAGATTATGTGATCTGTACAGCTGAAACTGTACAGTTTCTGAAGTTATCTGAAGTAAATACCTTGCCTGCGCCAAGCTATCTGTGAATTCTATGGCCCTGATCCCAAGGAGTCCCCTGATTTTGACCAGGTGACCAATGACAAGCATTTCCAGCGCGTCCAGGATTTGCTGAAATGTGGCCAGGTGGCCATTGGTGGAGAGACCGATGAGAGTGACCATTATATTGGTGAGTATGTAGCTTGCAGGAGAGGGAAGAGCAAGGGGAAAAGTTTGGAGTTTGAGAAAAACGGGAAGACATTTTATGATTACTATCTAGTAAGCTTATGGAGAAATTCTATGTAGTCTCTAGGAGTCAAAGACAACTTGATCGCACATAATGAATCATCAATCAATCAAGCTTATGAAGAAGGGCATGGTGAGTAGGTATAGGGATGAAATCAGGCTTCAGGTTGGTGCTGAACAAATGTGTTGGACTTTAACTCTCTTTTTTTTTTTAATAAATTTTTTATTTTTTACAACAAACACAAACAAACAATAACATAAAAAGCATAAAAAAAACCATCTTCCATTTTAAACCGTGTGTCAGCCAGTTACCAATCATTTGTGCCATCCTTTCATAATCTTCACTCATCATTTATATAGAATCTCATGTCATCTATCCAACACATATTTATATATTTATCAATTATCAATTATTATTCATTTGTTACTAGTCTATAACACCAGCTTTCATAATAGGATTTATATCATTTTTATCCATTGATTATATATATATATATATATATATATATATATATATATAATAATTTATATCAGTTTGTCAAGTTTCTATTATATAATTTGCTGATCTATTACATTACTATATCTTTTCATCCAACCATTGATAAAACAAATCCCATATCATATAGAATTGTTTATCTTCTTGCTCTCTAATTTCAAATGTTAATTTACTCATCTCTGCACATTCCATAATTTTCTTAATGACTTCCTCCTGCATAGGTACTTTTTCATTTTTCCAGTTTTTAGCAAATACAATTCTAGCCGCTGTCAGAACATTTACAATCAAATATTTCAGTTCTTTACTATATGTTTCAGGTATAATTCCTAATAGGAATGTCTCTGGTTTAAAGTCTATATGTTGTTTTATCATTTTTTCCAACCATGTGTGGATTTTAATCCAATATCTTTTAGCTTCTGGGCATGTCCACCACATATGGTAGTATGTACCGGGCTTCTGATGACACTTATCAGACTTGTTCTTGTACATTCTCGCAATCCTTGCTGGAGGTAAATGCCACCTGTAAAACATCTTATACAAGTTTTCTTTATATGCAGTTGACATTGTCATTTTATAGTTTTGAGACCATAATTTTTGCCACTTCTCTAAATCAATTCCGTATCCAAAATTTTCCCCCCATGCGATCATTGTATCTTTAACCTGTTCTTCCTCCATCTTAAATTCTAGTAAATGTCCATAAAGTTTTTTAATCACCTTTTCATCAGTACCCATCAAAATTTTGTCTAAAACAGTCAGCTCATCATAAATACCTTCTGCTTTAAAATCTTTATCGAATCTAGATTGTATTTGCAAATATGAGAACCAGTTCATTTTTATACCTTGTTCTTCCAACGCTTGCATAGTTTTAAGTTCACCCTTTTCATTCAATATCTCAGTATATCTAACTGTTTGTTCCTTTTTATATGTTATTGAATAAGAAAAGGCTTCAATAGTGGATATCCATCGTGGAACTTTTAAATAATATTGTCTTCTTGTCTTCTCCCAGTTTAAAAACAATGCCTCTCGAATATAGTGCCTTCTAAAGTAGCCCTGTGTTTTCATTCCCTTATACCATAAGAAAGCATGCCAGCCCAACAACAGGTCATGTCCCTCTAAGGTCAATAGTCTATTATTTCTTAAAGTTATCCAATCCTTTACCCACATCAAATTTGTCGCCTGGTAGTATAATTCCCAGTTAGGCAAGGCAAACCCACCTCTTACTCTTGCATCTTGTAGTAATTTAAGCTTTATTCTTGCCTTTTACCCTGCCAGATGTATTTCAATACAATTTTATTTAAATCATCAAAAAACTCTTTCCCTAAACGAATTGGAATTGTCTGGAATAGATATAACATCCTAGGCAATATATTCATCTTAATAGTGGATATTCTCCCAATCATTGATAATTGTAAATTCTCCCATTTTGTCAGATCTATTGCAATCTGTCGTTTAAGTTTAACATAATTATCCTCCTTCAATGTACTACATCTTGGTGTAATATATATCCCTAGGTATTTAACCCTGTTTGTGACCTGTATTTCCAAGACTTCTTCCAATTCTTTCTTTTGCCTTGCTAGCATATTCTTTGTTAATATCTTTGTTTTATCTTTGTTTATTTTTAATCCTGCTACTTTTCCATATTCTTCTATCTTTTCAATTAATTTAGGTGCTGTTTCCAATGGGTCCTCTAGTATAAATACTAGGTCATCTGCGAAGGCTTGCAATTTGTACTCTTCCTTTTGATCTTCATTCCTTTTATTTCTTTCTCTTCTCTTATATTCCTGTTCAACACTTCTAATGTTAAGACAAACAACAAGGGCGATAGTGGACAACCTTGTCTCGTCCCTTTTGTTATGTCTATCTGTTCTGTTAAATCTCCATTTATCATGATTTTTGCAGTCTGCTTATGATATATTGTTTCAATGGCTTGGGTAAATTTTCTACCAAAGCCCATTTGTTCCAATTGCAGTAGCATAAATCGCCAATTCACGTTGTCAAAGGCTTTTTGTGCGTCTAAGAATATCAAGGCCATTTGCTTTTCAGGGTGTGCCTCATAGTATTCCGATGTGTCCAGAATTACTCTCATGTTGTCTTTAATTTGTCTCTTTGGCAAAAATCCGTTTTGATCAGCATGGATAAAATTATTTAAATATCTTTTTAGTCTTTCTGCCAATATTGAAGCAAAAATTTTATAATCTGAATTTAATAAAGATATTGGTCTATAATTTTTAACCTGTTGTGGGTCAGTGTCCTCCTTTGGTATAAGTGTAATGTATGCTTCAGTCCATGTTTGGGGTATCCTCTTCTTTGTCATAACCTCATTCATAACTTCCAATAGTTGAAGGCTCAATATGTCCTGGAAGGTTTTGTAAAATTCCACTGGCAGTCCATCTGGACCCGGGGCTTTCCCGACATTCTGCTTTTTTAGAGCTTCTGTTAATTCCATCATAGTTATATTCCCCTCTAACAATTATTTCAATGTCTTTAGGTATCTGAGGCAATTTCGCTTTCTGTAAATATTGTCTTACTTCTTCTTCTTGTACATTCTCTTGATAATACAATTTTCCATAGTAGTCTTGTATAATTTTTTTCTTGTCCTCATTACCAAAGCGGATCTGTCCTTCTTCATTTATTAATTGATTAATCCTTTTTGATTCTCTCTCTTTTCTCAGTTTATAAGCTAGCCATCTACCTGGTTTATTTGCATCTTCAAAGTAATTCTGTTTAGCACTTCTAATTTTTTGTGCCAGTTCCTCCTTTTCCATTAATCCCATTTTATGTTTAATTAGATCCATTTTAGCTTTAATATCTTTTTTTTGCGGGGATTTCTGTAACTCTTCTTCCAATTTTTTATGGTCATCCTCCAGTAGTTTAAAAGTCTTTTTCTGCGTTATGTTTCTTTTCCTTGTATAATCTATTATTAAACCTCTTGTATAAGCCTTCATTGTATCCCAAAGATTCTGTAATGATGTATTGATCGTAATCAATTTTCTTTCCTCCATGTTAGGCTTTATACGAGGGTTTAATTGCTCTAGTAGATCTTACTTCTCGTTGTTCTCTGGGAACACCATCTCCCCCACTTTCTTCTTTTTCTTTTCCAGTTGCTGCTGCACCTTCTTCTTGAAACTCAATTAACGATTCTTCCTTTTGTGTGTCTTCTTCTTTTCCTTTAAAGAATTCTGAATAGAATAGCTCTGCTTTTTGGACTGTATCAACTCTTTGTCTTTGTTCCTGCCAAGTGAACTGAAGACCTTCTGGAATAAAAGGGAATGGAAAAGGAAAAATCTTCAGGCACTTGTCCGCCTTAATCCAATAGTATGCAATTAAAAAAAATTAAAGGAAGAGGAAAAGAAAGCTAAATTTCTTTTTTTTTTTTAAAAAAAAAAAGAAAACCAGCTGAAGAGAAGGTAGAGAGGAAGAAAAAAAAAAGGAGCAAAAAAAAAAAAAAGAAAAGGAAAAAAGAAAAAGAAAAAAAACCAAGGCTCTAGCAAGAAGTACGCTACTGCCACTAAATGTCCAAGGCTCTTGTGACTAAATCAGGCTTTCCACCTTAAACATTTTCAGAATCCACTCTCCGCTGTCTTGTTTATAGTTATTCAGGTGGCACCTATATAAACAGTTTGTCATGCACTTCGCTATCTTTTTAAGAGTCCTTGAGTATGAGTAAAACAAGTCACAGTAGAAAAAACAATATATATATATATATCCAAGCCTCTAGGTGGCAGTGCTACTTTCTTTCATTAGCTTTCGCTTCGCTTTTCCTCTTTCCCAGCCGGGGAGAGAGGAGAGAAAAAGGAAGAGAAAAGAAGAGAAAAAGAAATATGCTTCTTAAAACACTAAAAAAAAATCTTAGTCCTAATGCTTGAAATCAGAAATTATTAAGTATCAAACAGAAAAGCCAGTCCAGTTGAGTTTAAAAATAAAATAAACCACACTCTGCCAGATTCAAGTCCATAAAAAGGGAAAGTTAAATAACTAAAAAAAAATTTCCCAAAGGCTTAATCTCGCCGCTTAGTCCCACTTTTCTTCACTTTTAAAAATTCACTTTGGATTACTTAGGGTGTTCTCTAAGCAAAATTGAATAATAAAGGTCCATCTCACCCGGTTGACACACTTTCTTCTTCCGTTTGGAGCTGTCCCGGCTTTTGCAGTCTCAATGGCTGCCGCTCCGTCGCTGGTTTCAGGGACTTCTCCCGGATCAACCAGAGATTTTGCGATATCCCTGGGATCAACAGGACGTGCCCTATCTAGTTGCCGTCTCTACGGGATGGCTTAGGTCCCTCGGGACCGTCCAGCACCGGAGATAGCTGCGATCTTGGGAGCTCCAGATCGCACACCGTGCCGCCGCGACGCCAGCTCTGCCTCTGACTTTAACTCTCATTGATTGACAGATTTTGTGTGGGATTTTGAAAGTTGTAGTCCCACAATCTGGTGAGTGTGAGATTGGGAAAGTCTGTTTTGGAGAGAGCAAGAAGACAGACATGTTTTCCTGGGTTTGCGTATTGGAAGTGTAGTGCTGGGGAAAACTAAAGCTCTGGTTAAATTGGAGAATCAAGTTATGATAGATAAGCAGAGCAGGTCTTGATGTGATCTTTTGCCCATTACAGCTCCCACGGTGCTGGTGGATGTGAAGGCATGGGAGCCCATCATGCAGGAGGAGGTTTTTGGGCCCATCCTGCCCATTTTCACTGTGAAGGATTTGGAGGAGACCATCCAATTCATCAATTGCGGAGAACGCCCATTAGCTGCCTATGCCTTCTCCTGTGATTGCAAGGTATATTGTTTACGTTACAGCATACTGTATCTGGGAGAATCTGGATTATTTCCCATCAGCCTATCCATGATGGCTAAAAGAAAGGAGACTTGCACTATTTTCAAATTGTGCTTAGTGGTAAGCTGTGATGAACCAACATGGCAGCAGTTCTTGGCCCACTGGTAATACAGTTTGGGCGATAGATAACTGGCTTATGCACACCTCCACAGTGCAAAGGAAACTACATTAACAGTACTATTTTTAAGGTTCTGTCTTCAAAGCAGAGCCTCCCTCTCATCCCCAGCCCGCTGCTCAGGAGGCCGCAATTGCTCTAAGTTGTTCTGGTACGACAGTGGTCTTTCCCCTTCTATTGCATCAGAAGAGCTCCCAGGCAGACATACTAGGGCACAAATGTGGGTCTTCTAGGAGATCAGTACTCCCATTGGTGCACCAAAATCAGTTGTGAGACTCTGAACCCCTTGTTCTTGGGGCAGGAGCCTCTGCTTGTGGCCAAATTAAGGAGAAGCAAGTATCTACACTGAAAGTCCAGTAGCCAAGGAGGGCAAAATTAAACAAACAATAGAAATGAGAGCTTGAACACCAACGATATCCCACCACATGTTCAGGAGAGCAACTGGTGGTGATACTGTGTGAGGGCAGCAATATTGCTGGCCTTGTTGAGCTGCTGTCCTTCCTCCCGTCTCAAATGTCCTCCCAGGAGCCTGCTGGGTCTCTACACCCTGCCCTACCTTGCAGCATTGGTGCAGCGGTTTGGTAGCTTCTTCTGTCCCAATCGTCTCTCAGGGAGCTCCACTCCATCCCTGGTCTGGGAGAAAGAGAGGCTCCCACAACCTGTGCTGTCCTTTGGGCAAAGAAAAACTGGGAAAAAATGAAATAATTTCTCTACTATGCCCCCCTGACCTTGTAGCATAAAAGTATGTGGCTAGTTTTTTCAGCCCATCCCTCTTGTTTTGGAGACAAATCTATCTTGCAAGTGACAATGAAATGTTATTTTTTTACAAAGCTAGGATATATGGAGCCCAGCTTACAAAAATGCACACCATGCTCTTGACTGAGCATAAGATTGTGGTTGTCTGCTATAATTAGTAATCTTGGGAGACAGACAGCTTTCAAGTAATACATCAGCTCCCAAGAAATTAATAGAGAGAAGAATAAATCTTCAACTTGTCTCAAATTACACCGAATGTCCTAACTTTACAGAGAAATAGGAAGAAGAGAGAACAAGATTTCTGACACGGAGAGAAAAAAGGCATTGAAACAACTTCTTGGAGGTCATTTCAGCTCTTTATCAGAGTTATTGGGGAGATGGCACCCTCCATTTCCCTCCAATTCAGGCCCTGAAATTTCTTGCCTGTGCCCCAGAGTTCTGCCATTGTTTTTTAAAAGAACAAGCTTTCTCTTTACCTGGGAAGAGAGGAGTTGAGGGAAACTTCTGAGTGTTTGCTGTAAAGCCCTGGCTTGGGAGAGGTATTGATTATTTTAACTAAACCTGTCATCTTTATTCCCACTCATTGCTCTTGGCTCTATATGTAGTGGGGATAGAAAACAGGGGGTCCAAAAGAGTTGATTTGAATTTTCAAACTCTCGGCTAATATACTATAATTCATAGAGAAATTATTTTTTATTTTTCTTTCCAGTAGCTTTTTAGGAAATGGCTAATTGGCCAGGCTTACAATATTGGCCATTTTGTGAGTGTGCCAGTGACACATTTTCACCATTCCAAATGTTGATAGTGGCACAAAGGCTAAAGACCTTTTCTGTTCAGGTAGTCCTCAACTTATGATCACAACTGGGACTGGAACTTCCATCACTAAGCAATGTGGTCATTGAGTGAGTTGTGCATGAATTTACGATCTTTTTTGCTGTGGTCATTAAGCAAATCACGTGGTTGTTAAGCGACTCTGGCTTCCCCCATTGGCTTTGCTTGTCGGAAGCCCCTGGAAAGTTCCCAAATGGTGATCATGTGACTCTGTGAAGCTGCAACTGTCGTAAATATATGCCAGTTGCCAAGGGCCTGAATTTTGATGACAGGACTGCGCGGCTGCTGCAACAGTTGTAAGTGCAAGGACTGCGCATAAGTCACTTTTTTCAGTACCATTGTAACTTCGACTGGTCATTAAACAAATAGTCATAAGCTGAGGATTACCTGTATTAAGTCCCTTAGTATTATAGAACTGGGACCTGATAAAACTCATGTTTGGAAGATTAAGGACAGGACTCCTAATACTCTTCTACTGTTTTTCTCTTTATAGATTGTGAACCGTGTACTGGATTGTGTTAGCAGTGGTGGCTTTTGTGGCAATGATACCGCGACACACGCAACATTGATTTCCCTAGCATTTGGTGGCATTGGTATGATTAGCCTTTTATCTCCTATGCCATTTCCATTTCTTACCTCCATCCTTATCCTTCGCTTCCAACCTGAAAAGTTCTCCCTGTTGATGATTATTTCAATCAGACTAAAGACAAAGACATTAAGAGTCCATTTTTTTTTACTATTTCCAGCATATTTGCAGTTTAAACCAAATGTAATCAAATAATAAATACCCCACTGTGCTATACATGTGGTCATTTATAAATAAATGTGAGAGCTGGAAATCTCCTGGTGTACATTACGCTGGGAAGCAGGAGTAAGCGGAGGAGGCTCACTATTTTTAACTTTGTAAGTGGTGCTAACAAGACCAAAATGTGTTCCACAGGACGAACAGCTCTGGTTCAATAGGCCTGGTCACGCACTGCACTAAACCCAGCTTAACGTGCTGTGTAAACCAAGATTGTTGCATTTTGAGTACAAAACATGGTTAAACTGAAGAGATATACAGATTTAATTTGTACCAAAAGAAGCAATAGTCTCATTTTACTGGGGATTAAGGCAGTTGTAGTTCAACAATCATGAAACACCTCAGGCCAGCAAATTATTATCCAACCAAGCTTTGCTTGTCCTTATTAGATTCTCCTCTTTAGTCCCTTCTTTAAGAGTCATTCTGCAGAGTCCACTGAATATAAAACCTATAATAGAGAGCACTATGAGGGGAGTGCTTTTAAGGGCAGCTATCATCCAGCCTGAGGAAAAAGAATAAATAGCAAGGGCTGCGCAGGTTGTGTTGTCAGGTGAAAGATGGCAGTCAGCAGATTTCATCTGAACTTCCTCTTTTTTTTTTTAATATTGCAGGACTCAGTGGATTTGGCAAGTACCACGGCAAGTTTACTTTCGACACATTTTCTCACTTTCGTGGCTGTCTTTTGCGCTGCATGGGCCTGGAGACAATCAACAAAGTGCGCTACCCCCCATACAACGATCATAAGTTGCAGCTAGCGATCTCTGCTTCGGAGATCAAGCGCAGAGGCATGTGCACTTTGCTGTGAGGCCTGGAATCACATCACCTGCGTTCGTAAGGAATCCGGCCAAGACTTTTGCTGAGGTTGAGAGGTTCTTCCCTTCATCAGCTGGTCCTGGAATTTTGCCTCATCACCTGCAGAGACCCTTGAAAAACACTCTCTCTTCTGACGAACCTTGTTTTCACCGTCTTTGCTCCTTATATTGTTTCTTTATCCTCTATCAGCTTATATAAATTCAACATTTAGTAGTGGTTAGAAAATTTAGGTGATACCCTCCCAGTCTCTTTGCACAGTTGTTGGATATAGAACATATCCTCAATTCCAGTAACAGCTAATTATACAATTTATTAAAGTTTGTGGGTAAACATTCATCTTCATTGGAACACATAAAGCCAATTCTGCTTTAAAATCTATAAGCATGAGATTCTTTGTTAAAAATGGACAAGTACAGCTCCAGTTTACAGTGGAGCAATCATCCTGATTAATATATGTGTAGAATAAAGATAGCAACCCTGATGGTCTCCATAAAGTGGATCCATTAAACAATTTAATTCCCTAAGAAATTCACAGCTGAACTAATGCAGGTTGTTATATGTAAAGATACTCTGTTGAGAATGCATTTTCTATACTGTGATGCTCTAAAGCTCAGACATGTCCCCTTTAATTATATTGCTTTCAATATCCTTGCCTACACTTAGAGTTCAGATTCTTTGTTCCATCAGTGATTTCTACACATCCAGCCAAAGCATACTAATTTAGAAGTACAGCACATCCTATCAAGTTCCACATAATTCTGCTAACAATTGCCAATATACTGAGATTATCTGCACTCTTGCATTTTTCAGGTAAATGCAATAAATGCTTCTGCAATAAAGATCTTGCATCAAACCTTACAATAGTTGACTAATTATTTAATAGTACCATCAATTGACATAATGTATTACATAATAAAATGAGCCAACAGTTAGTTCCTAAACCAGGAGCTTTTGACTGAAATTTAGAAACTGGGGAATAAAGACAACAGAACGAAATAAAGAAAAAAAATGCTCAAGCGAATGTATAAGCAATTTGCTACAATAAAAATAAAGAGCATCTTGGCATTCTAAAGGGAGTAGCCACTTTAGAGAGTACGCCCTGTAGTAAAATAGTAGTAAGTAAGTCACAGTCAGCCTTGCGTTTCTTGAATGGATACAAAGAGTTTTCTGTGAGCTTCAGAAGGTTCTGAAACAATAGTTACAGAATCATTAATTAACAATGATGAATACTGATGCATCCTCTTCTTTGAGATGAATTAGTAATATGAATGAAGACGTCATAACATGTCTTTTTTTGGTAGAAAAAAAAAGGAGATGCATTCTGGATGGAGATACTGTACTGTTATTTCCCAGAACTTAAAGTAGCAGCACAAACCAATTGAAACCTTGGGATGGGGGCAAAATACGACAATGTGATCGTGGGGATTCCTAGGCATTTTGAAGTTGGTGAAAGCTACAAATAGCAATTGGCTGACACAGAAATGTAATTAAGCTGAGCAAGCCAAGCATTACGAAAGAGATAGAGGCTACTTCTAGCAGCACAGACCCAACATTCTACCAACTTTCTTGGTAAGTTACATCCACCAATCTATGCAGAGTTCGTTTCCCTTCAGCCAATCAATGACTTCTTCTTAGCCTGAACTGGCAGCACATAACGTTACCCCTGCCCCCAAATATTCAGAGATTTCCAAGCATTTGATGAAAGACCGAAGGATGTCCTGTCTATCATGGGTCATCTTCAACCAATGACTTTTCAGCCAAGTGGTGATTGGAGCCAGTTATTCTTGCCACTGATTGGCGGCTTTGAGCAGAGCGATAGTTTATATCGCTGTTTTCACAGATGAGTTTTTGACTCTTTTTGTCCTGCTCGACCTCTGGTGGTGCCAGGAAATTCTTCCGCTGAGAGGAGAGTTGGGGGAGAGCATTGTATTGTAGCAGAAAGGTTCATGGATGCAGGGAAGTGGATATTCCTGAAGGAGTGTGACTGAAGGCAGGATGTTGCTTATGACTACCATATTAAATTCCTGGAGTCATTCCATACCACAGAGATCATACATGGTACCTCACTATTCTGCAGAATTCTTGTGCATATAGCTATATGGGAGAGACACGAGATAAAACCTATTAACAAATGATGGGTGGAGGTGTCAGAAATAGTAAAATGAAATTTTGATATTGTTGAAATTTCTTCCAGCAACCCTAAGCACTAACTGTGGCCCTCAAGACGCATGAGGGTAAGGCACTCCTGGCTAGCTCCATTTAATATGTCAGAAAATGTTGATTCTTCACCTACAGACCAGGATGTGATCCCGCTTTTCCAATGTTAGCAAAAGAAAAATGAAGGAAGCCAGTGTTTCTATCACTGGAGAGCTGCCAATGATGCAAATGGACGTCAGTGCCTTATTTGAGCTGGTATGACCTGTAGACAATCTTGAGTGTTTCCAAGGGAAAGGCTCTTCTCTTGCAAACTGTATGAAGATGTGGAGTTGAATTTCCCTAGGAGATGGGATGCTCTGCTCCCCATACCGACTATGTCCTGTCCACACCATGGAATGATGGAGAAGAAAATGGACCATGAAGTTCAACTGAGAAATATTTTTCAGCCATTTTTCCCAAATCCATTTCTAAATTTGATCCTTTCCCGTGTAGAAAATTGGCATATGCCAAGTCAAATCGCTGGTTCACCAAGCATAGTGTTGCTTGGATTGGCAGGCAATGAATACCCCAAATCTCAGACTAGAGTCTTTCCAACCTTTCTGGAAGATGCCAGGGGCTGATCTTGGGATCTTCAGAAGGACAAGCAGATGCTCCATCATGGACAGCTCTTTCTACAAATGAAATGAGGATGGATTGTATATTCATGGCAAAGCACGAAGGTGAAGTGAGGGAGATGCTGCGCCTGGCTAGCTAGTATTTGGCAAGCTGGACTAAATGGACCTGGAACTGATGAAGCAGGAGCTTTATTTATTTGGTTTATTTCCTGGTTTATGAGCCAAATAAAACCAGTGCCTCTGGGTTCCGCACAGATCTTGGGGAATTCTGAGCAACTAACAAAATGGGTAATTGCAGCTGAGTACTTTGTTGGAAATTGTGCTCACCTGGTCCAAAAGAGAGAGGGAGAGAGAGAAATAGGCTGAGCATAGCAGAGAACAGCATAATGTTTGGAGCATCCCTTTGCTTTCTTGAAAATTGGTGCTATGTGATTTGTCATTCCTTCGCAGACCTTTTGTCAGAGTTCTCATGCAGCTGGCAGTAGAATAAAGCATTTTCAGCTTTTTCTTTGGAATGAGTTTTCTAAGTCTCCTTTATTTTCAGCCAACGTTTGTGTTTCCACATCCAATTTTGATTCCAACTGTCATCTGTTCCAATGCTGACGTCATTATACTATATTTGCCGTATAAATTAAAGGTGTATGGAAAGAGTACACATCACTGGCTCAGTGATCCACTCTGTTTGCCCAAACCCAGTTCTTGCAGTAGCTTCTTGTCCAATGTAAAGTTATATTAGGAGAATAATCAGTTGCTCCGCCACACCCATCAGTTTTAACATAGTCCACATTCTAGCATGATCCACGTAGTCAAAGGCAATTACTATATTGTCGAAGGCTTTCACGGCCGGCATACGATGGCTGGTGTGGGTCTTCCGGGCTGTGTGGCCGTGGTCTTGAAGTTTTGTTTCCTAACGTTTCGCCAGCACCTGTGACCGGCATCTTCAGAGAGCAGGAGCACAGACAGGAGCAGTTCTCTCTGTGCCCAGGGTGAAGTGACCCTTCTGTGGGTATTTATAGAGATCTGGGGGGGGGGATGGGGGTGTGTGGGTGGGGTTGGTATCTACACAAAAACTCCAACCACCACCCACGTCAGAAAAGAGGCATTATCAAAACCCTCATGGATCGTACCAATCGGATCTGCGAAACCCAATTCCTAAACTCTGAACTTAACCACCTAAATTGGGTCCTACAAGTGAATGGCTACTCCAAGAATGAAATAAAAAGAGCCATCAAACCAAGAAAGCAACATGCGACTGAAGAAGAAAAACAGCCACCCACCAACAAAGTATTTCTGCCCTACATCAAAGGGGTCACAGACCGCATGGGAAAACTGATGGAAAAACACAATTTCCAAACAATCTTCAGACCCACCAGAAAAGTACAAGAACTGCTAAAATCAGCAAAAGACAAAAGGGATCCCCTCACTGCCGCAGGAGTATACCGCATACCATGCAGTTGCGGGCAAGTATACATCGGGACCACAAAACGCAGCATCCATACCAGGATAAAAGAACACGAAAGGCACTGCAGACTACAGCAACCAGAAAAATCTGCAGTAGCTGAACATGCTCTCAAGCACACTGGACACAAAATCCTATTTGAAAACACAGAGATACTGGACAACACCAACAGCCACTATACCAGGCTATACCGGGAAGCCATTGAGATTCACAAACACCAGCACAGTTTCAATAAAAAAGAGGAGAGTCTAAAAATCAACAAAACCTGGCTACCAATCCTGAAAAATACAGCCTGCAAAAGGTCAACGAACTCAGCTCAACCACCAGGACATGTGAACAGTTCACACAATGAACTTGCTAATCACCCCCAGCAGCCCCTTGTTAACAATTCAGTAGAAGAAAAAACCCTACCTAATCCCCAGGAAAATACACACAGATGCTGACACCAAAACAAGCAGCCACTCAGTAACCCAACCCCACCCACACACCCCCATCCCCCCCCCAGATCTCTATAAATACCCACAGAAGGGTCACTTCACCCTGGGCACAGAGAGAACTGCTCCTGTCTGTGCTCCTACTCTCTGAAGATGCCGGTCACAGGTGCTGGCGAAACGTTAGGAAACAAAACTTCAAGACCACGGCCACACAGCCCGGAAGACCCACACCAGCCATCGCAATTACTATAGTCAATAAAGCAAAGTATAACAAAGGATTAAGCTCCATCTTAAATTCTATTGGACTCTTCATTGTGTATTTTATGTTAGCTATCTCAGCTCATGTCTCTTTGCCTTTGCTGAAATCTGTCTGCTTATTTAGCATAGCTTTTCCTAACTATGGCTCCATTCTTCTATATGTTCTTAATTAAAACTTTGGTTTATGTGAGGAATTAACCCAATGTTTCAGCAATTGGCACTTTCTTTTGTATCTCCCTTTTATGGTGTAGGTACAAGTAGTCCTTGCTTAATGACCATTTCTTCAGTGAGTGTTTGAAATTACAATGGCACTGAAAAGTGGACTTACGACCTGTGCCCGAAATCATAACTGTTACAGCACCCCCACAGTCTTATGATCAAATTTCAGGTGTTTGGCAGCCCACCCAAACTTATGACCGCAGGGGCACTTCAACTCACCCCACCCGCCTATCCCCCCCATCTCAGCCCTTTTGGCCTCCTGCCACCCTGTATTCCATCACCCCAGCTGACATTCCCCGCCATTTTCTTGCTCCCACTGTTGCTGAGGCATGCCTGGCCTAGCTGCAAGGCCCTAAGGGGCTGGCTTTCCATGCGAAGAAGGGAAAAAGAGTTGGAAGCAGACTTTTTTCCCCTTCTTTGCAGCACTCCCTCTTATCCCTGGGGGCTGGCTAAAAAAGCTCTGTGCTGAAAGCCCACATTGTGTTCTTGACAATAACATAAGAGTGATTTGCCACTGCCTTCTCCTGGACTTGAAGTTCTGAAGGTCCTACTCCTAGGTCGCTTGGCTTTCCTCACACCTCCATCTGCCCCCACTCCCACAGAGACTTACTCTTATCTTCATCCCTCCCTCCTGTCCTGTCCAGCAACCATCACCCTACCAGGAGTCGCCCCTTTCACTAACACCACGCACTGAAGGGACTGAGGCCTCCCACCACATCTAGCTGATAAATCTCATGAGAACAGCCCTATCATGCAACCATGTGGAGTACAAATATACAAATCCACATGCTTCAAAAAAATAAATAAATGGGGAAACCACATGGAATGGATGCAAAGCTTGTAAAAAATCAGCCAGATAACAAGATTATTAATAAAATACACAAAATGCTGGTTGATGTTATAGCTGCTCTCCATGAAAAGAAATAGGTGAAAGGTGTTGCTTTTTAGATTTGTTTTTGTTCACTTTTTACTTAAAATATTTGTGGTGCTTTCTTTTTTCATCAGAAAGTCCTTTTCAGCAGCATCCATGGAGAGATGTCAAACTCTGCAAAGCGACAGGCATGATGTCACGATGGGTGGACTGGTTCTGATTGCAACACTATGCCTGCCATCTTACAGATTTTGACCCCACCGCACCCTTGCAACTCTCCATTGACTTTTCCCTACTCACTGTTTACCTGTATGCAGTTCCAGCAAGAGAAGAGAGTTTATTTATTCACTTGTGATATACTGAAAAAAAATCTGTCCTAAAAAACCAGACATACTGTATGTAGATCTAATGCAGGGTGGGGGTATTTTTTTTAACCTCTTGTTAAGTAAAGTTTAATTAACAGGTAGACTTTCAAGCTTGTTTCCTCAAGTGTAATTTTTTATTGCTTTCTTTTAAGCATGGGATTGGAATTTATATCCAGTTAATATAGAAGAGCTACTTCGGGGTCCTATTTAAATAGGATGAAATTGGCTCAGGAGATCTATAAGGTAGTAAAATGTATAAAGCTACATCGAAGGTACGTTGGAAATGTGAACAACATGAAGGAACGTTTCACCATCTTTGGTGGACTTGTAAAAATGTTTAAAAAATTGGGACTGAGCTTCATATCTGCGTAGAGAAGATTCTGAAGATCAATATACAGTCAAAACCAGAGACTTTCCTTTTAGGTTTGATGGACAGTCAGTTGGAAAAAAGTCATGGAACTTTATTTTTAGGTATGATACCAGCAGCAAGGCTTTCATATGCACAGAGATGGAAAGACAAGATATTACCTACGGTGGAGGTGTGAGTAAAATATCTTTGGGTGAATCTTTGGGTAAAAGAAGCAAGTTTTTAGAGGCCTCAGGTGAATGGGATTGCCTTAATAAAACTGAAACATAATGGAATGTGCAGCATCCTTGAAGTTGGTGTGAACTAGGCTGGTTGTAAACTCGTTATCACAAACATCCCCAAAGCAACATAAGGGAGGATGCCTTCTTCCTGGCAGTTGGCACCTTGAACCAACTTGTTTCTTCCTCTCTGATATGCAGTGGGAATCTGTGGTCTTTACTAGGTTCTTCATATATACACTGTAAATGTTCATTACAGCTAGTTATTTATTTATATGAGGCATGGTGTAGGAGAGGATTGCAAAATGATGGGGAACCACTGATAACCAACTCCTCTCTCCCAAAGAGTATTCATGTATCTAAACAATGTTAAGAATGCAGTAGAATACAATAGTTCCCAACTACAAGCCTCCCAATAAGCTTCCAGGTGTAGTTCAAGATGTCGGATGCCATTTATAACCCCCTTTGTAGCGTGCGGCTGGCTCCTCATATTTCTCTGACTGTTTCTGCCTATCCGCTGGACTGAGCAGAAGGGGCATGCTCCGGGTCCTCTTTATTAAACAGTGTCATAGTACTCAGGAAACGTGCCTTCCACGTCACAGCCCCCGCCCTTTGGGAAACCATGCCCCCAAGCTCTGCTTGGCCCCCAACCCTGTTGGCATTTTATAGATCCTTGAAGACCTGGATGCTCACTGCGCATGCGGTTTGGAGTTTGGGTAATCCCATTGTTGTGATATTTTAATTTCATGTAATTGTTATATGAGGTGGATTAGATTATCCTTGGGCATCAGTGTGTTATTATTGTATTATTATTATTGTTATTATTTGTGTTTTTCTGTTGCTGTGTTAGTTTTTAAATCCTATATTTGCCACCCAGAGTTGCAGTTTGTCAGATGGGAGCTATATAGATCAATAAGATAAGAGATGAGATGAGATGAGATGAGATGAGATGAGATGAGATGAGATGAGATGAGATGAGATGAGATGAGAACTTCCTTTACTCCAGTCTTTGTGGTGGTACAATTTACCACTCTTAGATATAATTTTATCCGTTCACAGGGGAATGAACATGGTGGGAGAAATGGGGATGGATATGCAGATTAATACGAAGTGGCCCTATATCAATTTCGCATTTCAAAATCACTATTAAAATCAAGTTTATGTTCAAAGGTTGCCAATGTAATAGGAATCATCAGTCAAGATGAAAATTATCTTATCTTAATTAGGTCATCTTATGTATTCTACAAGTTATTCTATCTAACGTGTCTTAGTAAGACAGAATTAGATCTAGCTAACTAAGAAGGTCTATCTTTATTGCAACAAATCAGACAACATCTAATGTTTTAAAACTTTATGTTAGGAGAAATCCAAACCTTGGATGTTGTGCAAGTCGATATGCAGAATAATAATCCATTAACTGATTCTATGTTAAGTCAAACCCTGTATCTGACTCGTTTTTCAGATATGAATTATTTTTTTGAATATGCATATTTCCACAGTTTCGTCTGCCATTCTTCTAAAGAAAAGATTACATGTAAACTATGCTGCTTCTTTGAAGGTATTAAAATCAATGAGGTGGTTTTGATCATTCTGAGAAAAGAGTCTTGAAAGATTTCATCTTTCTTTTATTAAGAAATAAACCTTGCAGTCTATATTAACCATGTTTCCATTGATCAGATTTTTTAGTACATTCACCTTCATAAGAATAACATTTTAATGGTAAAGACCTTGTAATTCTGCATGTAGCCTACATCAGAACAATACCATTTGAGTTGCCTAATAGTCTGTTCTATGGCAGACACTCATGATGCTGCAATTTACAAATAGCCTTGGATAGTAATGTCATATAAATCAAAGACCATGTTGCTGAATGACTCAACAGGCAGATTCTTCTGGCTGCACATGTAGCTGCACCACAGTGAAGACGCCAAAGGTCTTCCATTGTTACCTGTTCCCACCAGCACAGGATGCTCAATTAAGAACTCTGGTCAAAGAGATGAACTCTAAAATACTCTCATTATATCCTGAAAGATGACATCTTTGATGAATGTAATTGTCAGAGGTGCAAAGGAATAATAGTGGTGGTTTCCCTGTTTTTCGTGTCTTGCCCACATAGTTCCAGAAGACCAGGTCAGCCTCCTCGTGCTCCATATGGATCATCCCCTCCCCTCCAGTCATATCCTTTGCACTGAATATTCCCTTCTTATTCTTGTGGTTTTGCAGAGTCACGCCCACAGCACCTTGAGCATCCAATCAACTACAAGAGAGTTTTCGCTACCAACCAATCAGCATGGACAGAGATGAAGTGCTGAGGAAGCAAAGCAACAAAAGCGTGCTGCGTAAGAACCAGTTCTCCAGAAATAAAGAAGGTGAAGAAGAGACTTACCAGTTACACCCAGAACCAGCCAGGCAAAAAGAAGCAGAAGTACAGGCTGAAGAATACAACTATCACAATGGAAAGAGGTACCAAAGAAGAATATAGGCTGGAAGCAAATCCCTTACTTTCCTCTTAGGGCTGAGATGGCAATCTGGTGCCTTATTGAGGTTTTGAATTTCCTCTCTCTTCATGCCCGGGCAGAATGGCCCGTGGCAAGAGACAGGCTTTTCAGGCCAAAATATCTGGAAGACACCAGTTTGCCCCCCTCTGATATAGGGGAGCCTATTCCCAGCTCAGCCATGGGTCCAGGGAGTTAAGGGAGGGTTGATTGGATTTTTTCCTAAGATTTAACAGTTCCAATCCCAGGGAAGAAGCAGTGATGGCCCTCCATGTGCTGCTGAACCATATTTCATAGAAACTGCAGCTGGCATAGCCAACAGTGAGGGATACTGGCAGCTGGTGATCAGCAACATCTGGAGGGTCCTAGATTCTCTGCCCTGGGATAAGTGGTTCAGATAGAAAGGGACTGGATATAAAAAGAGCTTTGGGGAGTGTGGGGTAGAAATCAATCAGAGAAACTCAATGGTAGTCCACTGTGCTCTGCTACTGGATATTCATCTGATGGGTCAAGTCTGATCAAAAAACAGGAAGGATTGAAAAACTGCCAGGCTGAACACTTTTCGAACCTACTCAACAGACTGACCACAGCTGATAACGATGTCTTACAGCAGGTTTCTTGAGCTGCCAGTCTTGGATGCCCTAGACATGCATCCCTCTAGAGATCATGAGGTTAAGAAAGCGATCTCGCAGATGAACTCAAATAAAGCAACAGGGCAGGATGGCATTCCTGCTGAGATCTACAAAGCACTAGACCCAAATGGCTTACAGGCAATCCAAGACATCTTGGAAGACATTGGTCCACAGAGGAGATGCCTGATGACTTCCACAATGCCCACATTGTGGCTCTCTATAAAAATAAGGGAAGCAAATCAGACTGAAGAAACTACAGAGGTATCTCACTGCTGTCCATCGCAGGCAAGATCTTTGCCTGCATTCTCCTTAACAGACTTGTGACTGTCTTGGAAAGGAACTTCCCAGAGGGGCAGTGTGACTTTTGGCCAGAATGGAGTATAGCAGATACGTTATTTGCCATGAGAAGTCCAGGAGAAGTGCATTGAGCAGAACAAGCATCTTTACTCTGTTTTCATTGACCTGATAAAGGTATCTGACACTGTAAACAAGGAGGCTCTCTGGATTGTCCTGAAACATTATGGATGCCTGAGAAAATTTGTGAAGCTGATTCCGATACCCCACGATGGAATCACAGGACAGGTTCTTTACAACCGTGATACATCAACCAGATTTGCCATTACCAATGGGGCCAAACAGGGTTGTGTACTAGCCTTCAATCCATTATTTGGTTGCATGTTGTCACGTGCTGTCCAGGGTCTGATCGAGGGAGTGTACATCAGGTACCGATTGGATGGCTCTCTCTTTGACTTTGGCTGCTTGAATGCATGAACAAAGTGCCTCCAGACAGTCATTCAAGAAACCCTCTTTGCTGATGACCATGTGCTCCTGGTGCACAAAGACAGCGATCTAATGTTGATGCTGAACAATTTCTCAGATGCTGCTATGCTCTTCAGCCTGACATTGACTCCAGGATCAGTGAGGCCAGCCAGGCACTGGGGAAGCTGCATGCTAGAGTGCTCAATCAACACAACATCTGTATCTCCACAAAGCTGAAAGTCTACAGAGCTGTGGTTATCCCTTCTCTCCTATATGGATATGAGTTCTGGACTCTGTACTGAAGGCACATCAAAGAACTGAACAAATTTCACATGCGTACTCTCCGCTCCATCCTTGGCATTTGTTGGCAAGACCGTGTCTCCAACTTGGAGATCCTGGATTATGCACAGTGCACTAGCACTGAATCCCTGATTATCAGACTCCAGATGGGGTGGGTAGGATAAGTCATTAGAATGGATGACCACCATATGCCTCGCCAGTTGCTCTATAGTGTACTAGGGTCTGGGAAGAGACCTTGAGGTTGACCACGCAAACACTACCAAGATGCTGTGAAAGGAACCCTACGCCACTGGGACATCCAGCCAAGGGAATTAGAAGCTGCGGCTGCTGACACAACTTGCTGGTGAGTCCTGTGCTATGAAGCCTCCACTGGCTTTGAAGACAGGCACCACCAGAAACTGATAGAAAGTCATGAGCAGCATCACAGAATGACACCCACGTTTACTACGACAATGGACTTCCAGTGCCCCCACTCTGTTAGACTCTGCACTTCCAGACTGGGACTGCAGAGCTCCCTCTGTGCCCACAGATGAACTGCACAACAGCGGGTCTTCTTCGAACCCAAAGGACTAGCACATAGATGTTACAATTTCCAGAATTCTCCAATAGCATTTCAAACGGCAGGTGAATGTGTGTGTATGTGTGTGAAATGATAGTGGATTCCATATAAATCATTCAATGTTGAAAGTGCAACTTCAAAAACAAAACATAAATAAAATTGTCCTAGCCCAATGTTTTACAATGCCACTTTTCAGTGTTTACAGGTAGTAAATTTACAGGCAATTTATTAAATCATTCAAAAATGTGATTCTGTCCATACATTAAAGCGACATTGTTGATTCTGCCATCTTATTTCACTGCCTACCTGGCTGGCTCCCTTTGCGCTCAAAAATATTCCTGATAATTTAAAATACATGCTGTTTTTATAATTGGCAGGGAATGCCCTGAAATGTGTCACAGCCCATGACCTGTTCTCTTCAGTATAGAATATCATAGATAGACGTGAATCCATGGGCCTAGAATAATTAAGATCCTCCTGAAACTGAAGGAAGTTAGTGTAAACATTTTTTCCCTTTTATTAGAAGAAGTAAACTTTAGTGGCTATAAGCAGAAAAGGTGTAGGCATTAATAGCAGGAAGATAGCACGTCTGATTATTTTCTTCTCTCTTTCTAGCTGGAGAAAGAATGCAAGTTCAGGAACTGGCTATGCAATTTGAAGACCAGCAGGGTACTACCTTTGCTCAGCGCAAACTCCAAGATGCTCCCCAGCAAAGTGGCTCTTCAGGACAATGTAGTAGAAGGGAAGAAAACAGATCGGCCCAGGAAAGCCGAAGTGAGAACGCACAGAGTTGCTTTTCAGGGAACCCTGATCCAAAATGCGACATAATCGAGAAGATTTCCAGCGAATGCCAAGACACACAGAGGTAAGAAACTGGTACAGAGCAAAACAGGTTAGGTGAGATCTCAACAGATTACTAGACTGTATTTTCAGCTGAGCTCAGTTTGTGTGATGCTTTATTGGTAAAACAGAAGAATCAGAGTTCGGTGAGTATACAGCATGAAAGTAAGCCACATAAGTCTTGGGGATTTAGCGGGGCTATTGCATGCTAAGCTGTAAATGTTGCTTAAAACGCTTGTGGCAGGATTCATATAACATGTTATATCAAAACTAAAGAAAACACATTATGAACTAAGATGATGTGTGAATCCAGACAGTACACTTAGAACTGTGCTCACAAGCGGTCAGCAAAGACGAAGAAAGACACATTTTCTACATAGAAAGTATGGTAGATACTGACCTGGGATAATAGAATCTCTTTTCTCCACATAAAAGCAGTTCTGTACCTGTAATAACAACATTACAAACAAACATTTTGTAGGTTCTGTGTTGCTTCTTTCCAACGCTGCTTCTCTGTTCTTGGAAACATGGCCCATCCTCACTTTCTGCCTGTTCTGCAAAAGACATAGAACCTTTTTGGGCAAATCAAAATAATCAGGATGGTTGAGAAAATGAGCAACAAACTATCTTGCATTTAAAAAAATAATTGTAAGTGCCGCCTATATGAATTCTTCCTGTACATGAATTACTTCTCCTGTTACAAAGCACTGACCTCATCCCCAAGCTTCGGAAATGCAGGGTGACACCGGGGCACTAGCAAGCTTCAGGCTTGTGTGCTGTAGCTGTTCCAAGCAGACATCTTGGCAGCTTGTTTCTCCTCACCCAGATGACTTCAAAGATTTTTTGTACTTCTTTGTGGCCAACGTGAACAAACCAATGTGATTCACCCACCAAAAGTTCAGTCTAGGAACTCTTGTGGAAGCAATTATTGCAGCGTAGCAGTTGAGTGGCATCAACTTGATCTGAGTCCGTTGGTTTCTATCTACCTCAATCTGCTGGTTCCTTGCTAAAATAATCTGCTGCTTTCCTGCCATGCTTGTTTCTTCAACAGATGAGTACCTTTGTTCAAGTGCTTAGTAACCATATTGAGAAATCACAGTGTAAGGTTATGGGAGAGGTTTTCCAGGAGAAATGCTATGGAGAACTTAAATTGGTTTATATGTAAGCAGTGGACTCACTCTTGCAGATCTAGCTTCCACTCAGTTGCCGTTGTCCTCAGCAGTGAGATTATGCTACACCACTTCACTGTCTTAGTTTTTGATTCCAGACACGACAGAAAAACTGTGACTATTGGCTCGATCTGACCAATTGAGTTTGTAAGAAAAGTATGGGAATAGCTGTTCTTACTTCTGGCCCAAGGGGATGACATTCTTCACGAAATGAATGACAGAAATGTTGGTCACAAGAAAAAATATTATTTTGATCCTTCTCCAAAGTAGAAGTCTTCTTATGAAGTGCTGGGAAGCTAAAATGGTATAGAGCCATGTCAGAAACTCCCAAACTGCGTTAGAAAAGGAAAGAAAGGCAAACCAGTTATCCATCCAGTTCCTACAGGGCATCCTGCCTTGCAGGGCCAGGGTTAACACAAACGACCTAAGGAGTGGGACTCTTCCATATCCCTTTGGATTCTATGAGTATTTGTTTTCTCCTAGTGAAAACCCCTACGCTGGCCTAGTGGAGTCCTTACGTGCTGCCTGGTGGACAGGAAAGACACGGCCTATGGAGTATCGGGTGAAACAGCTGGAGGGCCTGTGTCACTTTCTGGAGGAAAGGCATGACGAAATCCAGCATGCCCTGTGTGCAGACCTACGCAAGGTGAGTGGGCCATCCAGCCAGAGCATCTGACAGCTCAGACCAAGGGACTTGCAGATCAAGGCCTTGCTTACCAGTTAATAGACATTGCACAGCTATTCCATTTTTCCCTTCACTGGATTTTCCATGAAAAAGTTATGAACAGGGAACAAGATTTTCTGAATTTAACAAGGTGGCAAGCAGCAGTTCTCAGCCTACAGAAAATCATTATGGAAACATAGTTGAGCTGCCTCCTAAAATGGTCAAGAGCACAGCCAAGTATTCATTATCTCAGAAAGGTGGGAAGAAAAAGCCTAAACTGATAAAGCCTTTGATTTCTTTGCATAGTAATCAGCTGGCTATATATGGTTTCATTTGTAGCTGAGCTTGTGAGTCTTCCGATTGATTAAGAGTTAATTATCTAGAGAACTAAACTTAGTGCCATGTCCAGGTGTAAAGCCCAAAGATTTCATTTCAAGAATCAGTTGGGATGATTGCATGATAAAGCACTACCAGGCAATGAATGAGACCCAAGATTTGCTCACTGAAGAGCTGCTGCATAGTTCACCTCTTGAAGCCAATATGGACATCACTGATGCATCTCATTTTATTTCTCTTCTCCACAGCCCTGCTTTGAAGCTGAGCTCTTGGAGATTCTCTTAGTCAGAAATGAACTGGCTGACACTCTTAACAACTTAAGCTGCTGGATGAAGGATGAATATGTGCACAAGAGCCTAGTAAGGAGTCAAACAGACTGGGAGGAGATGAAACAGAAAAGAACGGTTCTAGGTTGTATGGGGATGAAAGTCTAAAGGGTGTATTATCTCATCAAACTGAAGATGGACTTTCTATCTGTGCCCTTTCAAAACAGGTGGATGCTCATACTGGAAGGCAAGACTAACTTGTAGAGTATTAATTGCACACACACCTGATGTCCTTCCCATGGCATTTGAGAATGATGAGATCTGTAATCTAACATACCAGGATGCTGTCAGGTTACTGCAGCAACATTTTGGGGCAGCTTCCAAATGATGGTCTCTAGGGCCATACTTGCTGTGCCATTGGAGGAACAAGTTCCAGCTGCTTTTGTAGGATAACTTCTGCACTCCAATTTAGATTCATTAAAGTCACATTGGTTTAGAACAGCCTTTCCCAACCCATTGCCCTCCAAATAAAGCAAATTATAATCTTCATAGTTCCCAGTTATCTCTAGTTACTATTCCTAGTGTTTGCTTCCTAGTTGTGCTGCCAGCAATCTCATCTGTGCACAGTGCAAGAGAGATTAAAAGGTTTGAAGTGTTAGGTGTGAAAACATCCTTATGTTTTACATGCACATATCATCTAAGGCAAATGTGGCAACATGGAGCCTGATTTCAAAGCTCTCTGCAGGCTATTGATTCAAGCCTCTAGTAGGAATACTCTGTTCCAACCTACAATGTGGTGAGAGAAAGAAAAAGGGAAAGGGGTGTCAGAAAGCGGAAAACAAGGAAATCAGAAGAGAATGAATCACCCCTTTCATGCTTGGATTGGTCCTAACCTGAATGGTCTCTTTGGCCCTAACCTACAACTGACTTAGGGGGATTGACCTTCAAGAAAACATTTTTTAGAATCCCGTATCTGAGATAAAGGCTATAATATTCCTCCCTGATTCCCTCAGAGCCTTGTGGATTGTGTGCTAAGGCCAAACATTTTGGCATTTCCCCCCAATTTAGGTATTAAACTCACATGTGGCTGAATCATAATTGTAATATGGGTTTGGGGGAGGCTGGAGGTTTGAAGACCTGTAAGCCTAATGGGGGCTTAAGGCAGCCATTCCATTCCTTAACCATTTCCCCCAAGTATAACAATATATCTTTCACAATTCCTAGGACTTCTAATATTTTAGCCCACTCACTCCAATGAGATAGTCCACCATGCTTCCTGGAGAGCAAGCGCATATACTCTCTCTGTGTGTGTATGTATGAGCTCTCCAAACTGCAACAGAGTTGCCCACTCATAATCAATTATTCTGGAAGAGACCTTTTTATGTCAGAAATACCTGATGTAGATAGCAAGGAGGAATCTTGCTGAGATTAAACAACAAACTAACTAAACAAATCAAGAATACAGGACTGAGAATGGAAGCGCTCAGCATCAGCTTTTGAAAGTTTAGTGCTATTCAAGCCTTGCACTGCCTTTATCAAGAAAAGAGAGGATACACAATGCTAACTCATGTGTGCTAGAGCAAAGATTGGTCTCAAAGCAGACATCAAGGGGGTTATACTTTGTCGCTCTTAAAGTATTTCCACCCCTACAAAATCTTCTATGAATTTCCCTTTCTGCTTCACCATGTTGCTTTCGTGAATGTTTCTGGTTTTTCTATAGTTCACGAAGCTGGATCATGCCTTCATTCGCAAGGAGCCATTTGGTGTGGTGCTGATCATTGGATCTTTTAGCTACCCTCTCTATCTTACTCTGATACCCCTCTTGGGGGCCATTGCAGCTGGTAAGTGAGAAGTTATTTGCTAAGTCATTTTAGACATTGGATCTTCCAAGAGATCCAGGCATGTGGTGGATGTTTTTCTCTTGCAGATGTGTTAAATTGTTCTCTCCCCCCTATTAGGGAACTGTGTGATTCTCAAACCTTCAGAGCTGACCAGCTGCACTGAAAGGCTCCTGGCAGAAGCCCTGCCTTGTTATCTTGATCCAGTGAGTTCCTCAGCTGCAAGTTCACCCTGTTAAAAAATCAAAATGTAACTGAGGTTTTCTAATTTGCCTTTTCCTCTGTCATTTGCCTTGATTTCCTGGAAATTATAAGTGGGCAATTCCTTGGGCCTTTTCAGGAAGACCTCTGGATCTGAAGTAATCTCAAACTGTTTTCTGTTTTTTGAAGCTGAGTCAGATTAGTTCTGGCTTCCCCAGTTCATTTGAAATCCTTCCAAACCTGTATATTCCTTCGCATTGTGATGGTGGTAACCCTCTGAGGTTTACAACTGAAGCATCAACGTGCACTACTTTCCTTTTTCTTTATTTTCATTTTTTATGATAACTTTATTAAAATTTAAAAAACAGAAGGATAAAAAATAACGAGAAGTAATCATCAAGAAAAAGAATAGAAGAAAAGGAAGAATAAAGAATAAAGAGGAAGAAGGAAAGCGGAAATGCAGAAAAAGAAAGAAAAAGAAACAGAAATACAAAAAAAGAATAACTTCCAACTTCTTTTACAGCTTATTTACAGATATGTGGAGTCCTTGGGTTCTATGAGCTTGGTTCTTTTCTTGCAAACATTTCATTACCCGGCTAGGTAACATCTTCAGTGATAAGATGGGATGGGGTTTGCTCTCTATTTACATACTGTGGCCTGCCTTGCCAGTGCTGGTGGTGGTGGGGGTTTTGTTTTGCTCCTCTGTAGTTCCTTGTTTAGCATATGTTTACTGCTTGATTGTGTGCCTGGTGGTAACCTTTGCTTATCTGGGTGATGATTGCTGGTGAGGCAATCTTCTGCTCTTTTATCTCTCTTGAATAGTATGTAGATCCTGTTTATCTCTTTGTGTCTGTTAATTGCTGCCTTGTCTGAGTACCAAGCTTCCAAGAGTTCTCTTGAATTTTTGGATTTAGCTTGGTCTAAAATGCTGGCAGTTTCCCAGTTAAAACTATGGTTAAGTCTGTTCATGTGATGTGAGGTTAGGGAGTTTTCATCATGTCTTCTGACTGCTAGTTGGTGCTCGTGGATGTGCTCTGCCAGTCTTCTCCCTGTCTGTCCTAAATAGTGTTTGTTACAGTCCTTACACTGTATGTCGTAGATGACTCTGTTTTTTTCTTCTTGTGCTACTGGGTGTTTTGGTTTACTTAACATATTTTGGAGTGGAGTCCCTGGAGACTCCAACATACAACATAGTGAAAGAACTGACAAAACGTGGACACCTCACAGAGAACAGTGAATATTCTATCAAATCTTCACTACACTGCCTGCAGAAAATCAAAGATGTACACATAGATGAAGATGAAATTATGGTCTCATTTGATGTCACAGCACTCGTTACGTCCATAAACATAGCACTAGCAAAAGAATCCATATCAGCAATAGTGCACAACACACCCGACTTAACCAAATACACCCAGATTGAAATACCCAGAACCATGGACCTCATCAACCTCTGCCTCACCACCTATTTTCAGTTTGATGGACAAATATACCAAAAATCAGAGGCACACTCATGGGGTCATCACTGTCACGACTCATAGCAGAGATTGTAATGCAACCCCTAGAAGCTACAGCACTTCCTCACATACCTTCCTAAAGTATGGATCCAGTATGTAGATGACACCTTTGTTATAATAAAAAAGGAACAACTAGAAAAGACACATGAAACCATCAACAACATCTTCAAAGGAATAAAATTCACCAGAGAGGAAGAAAACAACACGCTACCCTTCCTGGATATCCTCATCAGCAGAGGAAACAACAGTAAATTAGAAAACCAAGTTTATCGGAAGACAACCCACAATAATCAAGTACACCATTACCAAAGTAACAACCCAACCTCCCACAAGAGGAGCTGTGTAAGAACATTATTCAAGCGAGCACAAACGCATTGCAGCAACCCAGAACAGCAGAAAAAGGAAAAAGACCACCTATACAACATCTTCCAACAAAAAGGATATCCATGCAACTTTATCAAAAAGTGCCTGACCACGCAACCTACTACAACACAACCAACACAAGCTATGAAAAGGATCATACTGCCATACATCAGAAACGTCTCAGAAACCACCAACAGACTATTACAACCACATGGCATCTCTGTACCACACAAACCATCAAAATCGCTCCAAAATATGTTAAGTAAACCAGAAGACCCAGTAGCACAAGAAGAAAAAACAGGGGGCATCTACAACATACAGTGTAAGGACTGTAACAAACACTATGTAGGACAGACAAGCAGAAGACTGGCAGAGCGCATCCATGAACAGCAGTCAGAAGACTTGGTGTAAACTCCCTAACCTCACAACACATGGACAGACTGAACCATACTTTTAACTGGGAAACTGCCAGCATTTTAGACCAAGCTAAATCCAAAAATTCAAGAGAACTCTTGGAAGCTTGGTGTTCAGACAAGGCAGCCATCAACAGGCACATAGAGATAAACAGGATCTACATACTTTTCAAAAGAGACAAAAGATCACAAGATTGCCTCACCAGCAATCATCACCCAGATAAGCAAAGGTTACCACCAGGCACACAATCAAACAGTAAACATATGCTAATCAAGGAACTATCAGAGGAGCACCCCCCCCCCCCCACCAGCACTGGCAAGGCATGCCACAGTATATAAATAGAGAGCAAACCCCATCCCATGTTATCACTGAAGGTGTTACCTAGCCAGGTACTGAAATGTTTGCAAGAAAAGAACCAAGCTCAGAGAACCCCAAAGAGTCCACAGTTGAACGCTGTGCTACACATATTTTCCTTATATTTACAGATATAAATAAACAGACATTGAAGTCTTACTCTAAGATTACAACTTAACCTCCATTTTTTCTATAATCTATTGATTTTGCTAATCATCAAATCCATACATCATAATTTCATTTTTTTCTGTTTCCCACAAAAAATCCAAAAGGGGCTTCCAATTACTGTTAAAATTAGTTAATGTCTCTTCCCTAATCAAAGCTGTCCATTTCACCATCTCAGCCACCTCCATCAACTTTGCCCTCCATTCTTCCATTGTAGGTAACAGCTTTCCACACTACTTTGCTTTTCCAGCCCCTCGATTTCAGTGAAGACTAAGAAGGCTGCCAAAGGGAAGCAGCCAGCTTGATGTGTCTCAGTTCTCTTTGTGGAGCCACATCAAAAGGGAAATGAGAGCTTACAGTGGGGTGATCAGTGTCAGTTCACTTTGGACGTAGGTTACGTGCTCTTTTTTCTCGTAAGATCCAAGTACAGTGTAAGGGACTGACTATATATTCTTGTTATTTTAAGGAAAAATTCTTTTGGGGAGAATGAGGCTAGGAGACCACTATGAATGTAAGACAATTCCACTGACACAGGAAGGCTGGACAGAAAAAAAATCATAGGTCCCCTATTACTGTATGCTCACTGAATCAAAAATGATCATCTCATTTTAAAATTGAAATACTGAAGGAAAATCTTAGTTTCCTTTCAGTTTAATGCAGCAGTTCCCTGCTCCCAGTTGCCCCCCAGAGGCTTTTTGCCCTGCACGTTTCAGAGACAGAAAACAGCACCCGTGTGATGTGCAGGCAGATTGAATGGATGTGAACTTCCCTTTCTGTTTTATAGCAAACCTTTGCCGTGGTGACAGCTGGTCCTGAAGAAACAGGAAAATTACTGGAAAATAAGTTTGATTATATCTTCTATACAGGTGATTTTCTTTTCCTGAATATTCTTTTCAGGTTATTCTTTCCTATAGTATTTCTTCTTAAATTGATAATTAATGTCTGCAGAACAATCTGTGTGGTAAGCCAATATCCAGCTATTGAAACTGAAAGGTTCAGGTAATTTATCTAAGATCATGCATTAGCACACACACAGACATCATCTGCAGTAGAATTTCTCTCTGTGGCTACTGCAATGCCTTTCTAGAAGACCAAATTGTTAATAATAGCAGCAGTTGGCCATGTGTCTTCGTTCAGTAGCTGTCTCACGTCTACTGCAGTGCAGCTGAGTTCGTGGCAAGTTAGTGGCAGCTTCCAGACTGCAGGTCTTGCCCACAAGTGGAGGAAAAGATGAGTTGTCACACTGAAAGTAGGAGAAAGGCTGCAAGAAGAAAGATTCTCAGTGAGTTAGGGAAATAATCCCAACAGTAACAGCAGTCCAAGAGTCGAGAACCAGCTTGGTCTAGTGGTTAAAGCTCCAGGCTAGAATCCCAGAGACTGTGAGTCCTTCATGAAAGGTGGCTGGGTGATTTTGGGCCAGTCCCGCTCTCTCAGCCCAACTCAGCTTACAGGGTTATTGGGTGTGGAAAATCGGAGGAGGAAAGAGTACTACGCTTGTTTGCCACCTTGAGTTATTTATAAAAAAGAATAAAAAGGCGAGATTAAAAAAATCTAAAAAAAAAAAGACTTGGATAGCTGGAGATGTAATACACCTGGACATCCCTATACTTTCACAATTTTGCATAAATAATTATTCTTTGTTACTTTTTTGAATTATTTCTTTTTGAATCTTACAATGCAGTATTGATTTATTTTTTTTACCAAGACATCATAGGAATTTGTGTAGCTTTCAAGTTTATGTAATTCAAATTTTTGTAGCTGTCAATACATTAAATATTTGTAAATCACTGTTTTTCCCCCTATCCCACAACACTGATCTTTAGTAAAATAGGATATCACAGGCTGTCATGTTTTGACCTTTTTTAAAATATAAGTATCTTCCAAATTCTTTGTAGATCTGAAAATATATTTTACATTACATACATAGTGTTGCCTTGAGAACTATTCCTAACATTCAGTGGATGTTTTATAAACAACCTGTGTGGAATTTTGCTGATCTGCATGGAGGAATGTTAGACAAAAAACAACACAGGTGTCTTCTGAACACACAATTGTGGCCCCTGATGCTGGATGGGAGGTGTGGGTGTCTGTATATCTCTCTTGACCCAAATTTTGCCATACCTCTACAGGGAATAGCCATGTAGGAAAGACCATCATGACTGCTGCAGCAAAACATCTGACACCTTTGACTCTGGAGCTGGGGGGTAAAAATCCCTGTTACGTGGATCACTGCTGCAATTTCCAGAATGCGGCCAACCGAATTGTATGGGGAAAGTTCCTCAATGCTGGACAGACATGCGTTGTACCAGATTATGTCATCTGTACAGCTGAAACACAGGAGAAGTTAATACCTTGCCTGCGCCAAGCTATCCGTGAATTCTATGGCCCTGATCCCAAGGAGTCCCCTGATTTTGGCCGCGTGGTGAATCACAAGCAGTTCCAGCGTGTCCGAGATTTGCTGAAATGTGGCCGGGTTGCCATTGGTGGAGAGACCGATGAGTGTGACCGTTACATTGGTGAGTATGTAGCTTGGGGCAGAGGGAAGAGTAAGGGGAAAAGGTTGGAGCTTGGGAAAGATGGGAAGACATTTTATGATTATTATCTAGTAAGCTTTTGGAGAAAATCTATGTGGTCACTAGGAGTCAAAAACAACTTGATGGCACATAATCAATCAATTAGTCAATTAATCAAGCTTGTTAAAAAGTGCATGGTGAGTAGGTATAGGGATGAAATCAGGCTTCAGGTTGGTGCTGAACAAACGTGTTGGACTTTAACTCTCATTGATTGACAGATTTTGTGTGGGATTTTGAAAGTTGTAGTCCCACAATCTGGCAAGTGTCAGATTGGGAAAATGTTTTAGACAGAGCAAGAAGACAGGTATGTTTTCCTGGGTTTGCGTATTGGAAGTGTAGTGCTGGGGAAAACTAAAGCTCTGGTTAAATTGGACAATCAAGTTATGAGAGATAAGCAGAGCAGGTCTTGATGTGATCTTTTGCCATTACAGCTCCCACAGTGCTGGTGGATGTGAAGGCATGGGAGCCCATCATGCAGGAGGAGGTTTTTGGGCCCATCCTGCCCATTTTCACTGTGAAGGATTTGGAGGAGGCCATCCAGTTCATCAACTGCAGAGAACGCCCATTAGCTGCCTATGCCTTCTCCTGTGATTGCAAGGTATATTGTTTACGTTACAGCATACTGTATCTGGGAGAATCTGGATTATTTCCCATCAGCCTATCCATGATGGCTAAAAGAAAGGAGACTTGCACTATTTTCAAATTGTGCTTAGTGGTAAGCTGTGATGAACCAACATGGCAGCAGTTCTTGGCCCACTGGTAATACAGTTTGGGCGATAGATAACTGACTTATCCACACCTCCACAGTGCAAAGGAAACTACATTAACAGTACTATTTTTAAGGTTCTGTCTTCAAAGCAGAGCCTCCCTCTCATCCCCAGCCCGCTGCTCAGGAGGCCGCAATTGCTCTAAGCTGTTCTGGTACGACAGTGGTCTTTCCCCTTCTATTGCATCAGAAGAGCTCCCAGGCAGACATACTAGGGCACAAATGTGGGTCTTCTAGGAGATCAGTACTCCCATTGGTGCACCAAAATCAGTTGTGAGACTCTGAACCCCTTGTTCTTGGGGCAGGAGCCTCTGCTTGTGGCCAAATTAAGGAGAAGCAAGTATCTACACTGAAAGTCCAGTAGCCAAGGAGGGCAAAATTAAGCAAACGATAAAAATGAGACCTTGAACACCAACGATGTCCCACCACATCTTCAGGAGAGCAAGTGGTGGTGATACTGTTTGAGGGCAGCAATATTGCTGGCCTTGTTGAGCTGCTGTCCTTCCTCCCGTCTCAAATGTCCTTCCAGGAGCCTGCTGGGTCTCTACACCCTGCCCTACCTTGCAGCCGGTGCAGCCATTTGGTAACTAGTTCTGTCCCAATTGTCTCCCAGGGAGCTCCACTCCATCCCTGGTCTGGGAGAAAGAGAGGCTCCCACAACCTGTGCTGTCCTTTGGGCAAAGAAAAACTGGGAAAAAATGAAATAATTTCTCTACTATGCCCCCCTGACCTTGTAGCATAAGAGTATGTGGCTACTTATTTCAGCCCATCCCTCTTCTTTTGGAGAGAAATCAATCTTTCAAGTGACAATCGAACTTTACTTTTTAAAAGCTAGGATATGTGGAGCCCAGTTTACAAACATGCACAACGTCCTCTTGACTGACCAGAAGATTGTGGTTGTCTGCTATAATTAGTGATCTTGGGGGAGAGACAGCTTTCAGGTTACACATCAGCTCCCAAGAAATTAGTAGAGAGAAGAATAAATCTTCAACTTGTCTCAAATTACACCGAATGTCCTAACTTTACAGAGAAATAGGAAGAAGAGAGAACAAGATTTCTGACACGGAGAGAAAAAAGGCATTGAAACAACTTCTTGGAGGTCATTTCAGCTCTTTATCAGAGTTACTGGGGAGATGGCACCCTCCATTTCCCCCCCAATTCAGGCACTGAAATTTCTTGCCTGTGCCCCAGAGTTCTGCCATTGCTTTTTAAAACGACAACCTTTCTCTTTACCTGGGACGAGAAGAGTTGAGGGAAACTTCTGAGTGTTTTCTGTAAAGCCCTTGCTTGGGAGAGGGTATTGATTATTTTACATAAGCTTGTCCTCTTTATTCCCACTCATTGCTCTTGGCTCTGTATGTCGTGAGCATGGGGGTAGAAAACAGGGGGTCCAAACAGGTTCATTTGCGTTTTCAAACTCTCAGCTAGTATACTATAATTCATAGAGAAATTATTTTTTATTTTTCTTTCCAGTAGCCTTTTAGGAAATGGCTAATTGGCCACGCTTACAATATCAGACATTCTGTGAGCGTGCCAGTGACACATTTTCACTATTCCAAATGTTGATAGTGGCACAAAGGCTAAAGACTTTTGTTTGTTCAGGTAGTCCTCAACTGAATGGTTGTTAAACAAATGAACATAAATCGTATCATGTTCCTTATTATTATAGAGCTGGGACTTGATAAAACTCATGTTTGGAAGATTAAGGACAGGACTCCTAATACTCTTCTACTGTTTTTCTCTTTATAGATTGTGAACCGTGTACTTGATTGTGTTAGCAGTGGCGGCTTTTGTGGCAATGATACCATCACACAGGCAACCTTGGTTACCCTACCACTTGGTGGCATTGGTATGATTAGCCTTTTATCTCCTGTGCTATTTCCATTTCTCACCTCCATCCTTACCCTTCGCTTCCAACCTGAAAGTTCTCCCTCTTGATGATGTTTTTCATCAAACTAAAGACAAAGACATGAAAAGTCCTTTTTTTTTTTTTTTTTTTACTATTTCCAGCATATTTCCAGATTAAACCAAATGCAGTCACATAATAAACACCCCACTGTTTATAAACTAGATGGTCATTTATAAACAAATGAGAGGGCGGGAAATCTCCCGGTGTACATTACACTGTTCAGCAGGAGTCAGGGGAGGAGGCTCACTATTTTTAATTTTCTAAGTGGTACTAACATGATCCAAATGTTTTCGGAAGGAGAAACAGCTCTGGTTCAACAGGCCCGGTCACGGACTGCGCTAAAAGCAGCTTAACATGCTGTGTAAATCAAGATTATTGCATTTTGACTAAAAAACATGGTTAAACTGAAGAGATACACAGATTTCAGTTTCAGTTCCATACGTTTATTTGCAAAATTAGGTTTTAGCAAATTTCATTTAAAATTACAGCAATCCATATCAGTTCAGTCCATCCCCTCTAGTATTTGCCACGCTATTTGTCAACATTTGCCTCCATATCTTTCTTGCAGCCATTGCGAACAATGCAACTTGATTAGTTCCATATTCATTTTCACCAGACAACAAAAAATAGATTTTTTCTAGATTACTCTGAGTCAATTGATTTAGCAAAGGTGTAATAAATCTAGATCTTGGACCTTGGAATAATCTGCAATGTAATAGATAATGAGTCAGATCTTCCACCTGTGAGGTATTCTAAATACAGAAACGGTGTGTAGTTGGTAACCCTCTCTATCTTCCATCTAAATAGGCTGTTGGCATTGTTTGAAAATGAAGTTCTTTAAAAGCTTTTCTCAGGGACTGGGGTATGGATTACTGTAAGGAATATGACATTCCGTGCCAATTTTTAAGAAGACGATACCACTTGGCCAACTTAAGCCTGCACACCTGATCTCTATCCTGTCTAAAATCTTTAAAAAAATAAATAGTCCCTCAATAATGTATGACAGCTTGTCTGGTTAAACAGTTGCTGATCTAGGGGAAATTGAAAAAATAGTTTTTGACACAGAATCACCCATCTGTTGCTATTAAAATTTTCATAGAGGCATTTTTTGGCCAGATGATTATTGGGCATAAGAACTAATTTCCTATAATACAGGATTATAGCCTTCTTTACTTGTATATTAATCGATGGGAGGCCGACTTCTAATCTCAACATTGCCGCTGTTATACATGAAGGTAAGGCTAGGATTGATCTCAGAAATTTATTCTGGGCCACTTCTAATTCTTCTAATTTACTAAACCCCCAATTGGGGCTCCATATATCAACTGTGATATTGTTTTCCCCTGGAAGATCATAAGTGCAGGTTGATCTAAGCGTCCTCCTTTTGAATAGAAGAAGGAACATATAGCCCTCATAGATCTCATAGCTGTTATTCTTGTTGATGCTATATGTGAGTCCCAAGACAATGTTTCAGTAAACTGCATGCCCAAATACTTAAACGACCTCACTTGTTCTATCTCCTTACCGCCTAGAGTCCATCTATGTCTCTTTGGGCTTTTGGCAAATAGTACTACTTTGGTTTTAGAATAATGTATCTGCAAGTGGTCTTTCTTACAATACATGCCAAATTCTGTCAGAATTCTTCTCGTTCCAATTAATGTTGTCGACATAAGTACCATATCATCTGCATACAGTAATATAGGGACCTTTCTCCTTCCAATGGATGGAGCATGGAAAGAAGGGTTATTTAACTCTTCTACAATATTGTTTATATAAAAGTTAAAAAGGAAAGGGGTCAGTAGAAAGCTCTGGCTGATACCTTTTAAGGTTCTAATCTGCTTTGTTAAGGAACCACTCTGATTTATCCTTATTTGTATGTAAGTGTCTTCATATAATATATATATTAAATAAAGTAATCTTCTATCTATATTAGTAACTAAAATCTTCTCCCGTAGTTTCCCTCTACTTATTGTGTGAATGCTGCATACAGGCATTTTGAGGGTCCATTCACTGATTTCTGGATCAGGTGTTGTAAAATGAAATATTGATCTGTACTACTATGTCCCTTTCTAAAACCTTCTTCTGCTACAGTTACAGGGGGCCATTTTGGGGATTTTTAAAATATATCAATACCCATTAGCTGTTGGTTTGATATACTAGTATCCTCAAATTTATTTTTAAAATAAGTTATCAAATCTTCCGGTGTAATCTGAGCTTCTATCATTATTTTTATTTCTCTCTGGCCTTGGGAAACTAGTTCCCAGAATTTCGTATCGTTATTTTGCATACATGACAGTCTTAGTTCTTGCCACTGTGTTTTATAATCATCTTGTTTACTCCTCCAAATCAACGTTTGATATTTTCGGCGTTTATCCCTCACTGCCTCTACCCTATTGAATGATTTATCCTTCTTAATTTGTCTGATAAGTCTGGCTAATTCCTTTCTTTCACGTCTACATTCATGATTAAACCACGAAATTCTGGTTTTATCCATTTTCCTTTGCCATGTTTTACACACCAGTGGTTTAAGGTTGCCAGCCACCTCCTCATCTATGCTATTTGCATTTCCGGTATTTTGAATAAGCGTCAGCCTCTGTTGTAACATTGTTGGGCTGTATAATATTCATCTTAGAACTTCGGCCAAGGGGAGTGTCCACTTCAATTGTTTCTGATTTTGTATAGAACTGCCTATACTATGGTTCTCTTGTGCTACATTATTTCCACAAACCCACATTAAATCCAGGCCGATTGGTAAATGATCCCTCTCAGGTCTATCTATAATATTAAAACACTGTACTAATGGGATCAATGAGGGTGATATAAACAGATAATCAACAACAGCTCCCCCTCTGTGACTGACTGATGTATATGAGCCCCCGGATTGATCCCATTGTGATCCATGTAAACTGACTGTTTGTAATTTATACATCCGTTTGAGTAGTTCTAAACCATGCTTATTCTGAGTCTTATCATATGACATATGATATCATATGACGTAGGGCCCAGGGGGAAGATGGCCTCCATTTCAAATAGGCCTTTATCTTTCAAGTTCAATATTTCCAAACCTGGGCCAATTCTAGCGTTAAAATCCCCACAAATAATTCAATCTACCATTGTGGAATACTGTAACATATCAACTAAAGACTGTTCCAGTATATCCCATTTAGCCTGTTGTCTGGGTGGGGCATAAATGTTAACACATATTAACGTTCTCCCTTTAAATTTCAGCCTCAGTATTTGGATTTCATCTATATCATAATTTCCAAGATTTATTTCTTCTATTCTCACAACCAGATATACTGCAATTAGGCTCATTAAACCCCCTTTAAACGCGGATTTAATTTCTGTTCAAGTTTTAGATATCATGATAAGCAAAAAACACGTGTCTCATTTTACTGGGGATTAAGGCAGTTGTAGTTCAACAATCATGAAACACAGCAGGCCTGCAAATTATTATCCAACCAAGCTTTGCTTGTCATTATTAGATTCTCTTCTTTAGTCCCTTCTTTAAGAGTAGTTCTGCAGAGTCCACTGAATATAAAACCTTTCGTAGTGAGCACTATGAGGAGAGTGCTTTTTAAGGGCAGCTATTGTCCAGTCTGATGAAAAAGAATAAATAGCATGGCCTGCGCAGGTTGTGATGTCAGCTGAAAGATGGCAAGTAGCAGATTTGACCTGAACTTCTTCTTTTTTTTTTAATATTGCAGGACTCAGTGGATTTGGCAAGTACCACGGCAAGTTTACTTTCGACACATTTTCTCACTTTCGTGGCTGTCTTTTGCGCTGCATGGGCCTGGAGACAATCAACAAAGTGCGCTACCCCCCATACAACGATCATAAGTTGCAGCTAGCGATCTCTGCTTCGGAGATCAAGCGCAGAGGCATGTGCAGTTTGCTGTGAGGCCTGGAATCACATCACTTGCGTTCTTAAGGAATCCGGCCAAGACTTTTGCTGTAGTTGAGAGGCTTTTCCCTTCATCAGCTGGTCCTGGAATTTTGCCTCATCATCTGCAGAGACCCTTGAAAACACTCTCTCTTCTGATGAACTTTGTTTTCACCATCTTTGCTCCTTATATTGTTTCTTTATCCTCTATCAGCTTATATAAATTCAACATTTAGTATGGTTAGAAAACATAGATGATACCCTTCAAGTCTCTTTGGATGGTTGTAGGGTATAGAACCTATCCTCAATCCCAGTGATGACTAATTATACAATTAGTTAAAGTTTCACCTTCATTGGAACACATAAAGCCAATTCTGCTTTAAAAGCTACAAGAATCAGATTCTTTTTTAAAAATGGACAAGTACACCTCCAGTTTACAGTGGAGCAATCATCCTGATTAATATATTTGTAGAATAAAAATAGCAACCCTGATGGTCTCCGTAAAGTGGATCCATTAAACAATTTAATTCCCAAAGAAATTCACAGCTGAACTAATGCAGATTGTATAACGTAAAGATCCTCTGTTGAGAATGCATTTTTATATTGTGATGCTCTAAAGCTCAGACATGCCCCCTTTAATTATATTGCTTTCAAGATCCTTGCCCACAGTTAGAGTTCAGATTCTTTATTCCATCAGTGATTTCTACACTACCCAGCCCAAAGCATACTAATTTAGAAGTACAGCACATCCTATCAAGTTCAGAGACTGATTTCCACATAATTCTGCTAATATACGGAGATTTCCTGCACTCTTGCATTTTTCAGGTAAATGTCTTGCTTCTGCAATAAAGATCTTGCATCAAACCTTACAATAGTTGACTAATTATTTAATAGTCCCATCAATTGACATAACGTATTACATAATAAAATGAGCCAACAATTAGTTCCTGAATCAGGACCTTTTGACTGAAATTTAGATACTGGGGAATAAAGACAACAGAAGGAAGTGCAGAAAAAAATGCTCAAGTGAATGTATAAGCAATTTGCTACAATAAAAATAAGGAGCATCTTGGCATTCGAAAGGGAGTAGCCACTTAGAGAGGACACCCTGGAGTAAAATAGTAGCAAGTAAGTCACATTCAGGCTTGTGTTTCTTGAATGGATACAAAGAGTTTTCTGTGAGCTTCAGAAGGTTTTGAGACAAGAATTACAGAATGATTAATTAACAATGATGAACAATGATGCATCCTCTCCTTTGAGATGCATTAGTAGTATGAATGAAGACGTCATAACATACGTCTTCTTTTGGAAGAAAAAAAAGCAAATGCATTCTGGATGGAGATACTGTACCTTTAGAAAGCTGTTGTTTTCCAGAACTTAAAGAAGCAGCAGAAACCAATTTAAACCTTGGGATGGGGGCAAAATGTGAAAGATGAACTGCCTCTTGTGGGTCGTCTTCAACAAATGACGTTTCAGCCAAGAGGTGATTGGTCCCAGTTATTCTTGCCGCTGCTTGGTGGCTCTGAGCAGACAGTCGTTTCTATTGCTGTGTTTGTGGGTGAGTTCTTGACTTTTTGTCCTGCTCGGCCTCTGGTGACACCAAGAAATTCTTCCACTGAGAGGAGAGGCGGGGGAGAGCGTTGTATTGTAGCAGAAAAGTTCATGGATGCAGAGAAGTGGATATTCCTGAAGGAGTGTGACTGAAGGCAGGATGTTGCTTATGACTACCATATTAAATTCCTGGAGTCATTCCATACCACACACACATTATACATGGTACCTCATTATTCTGCAGAATTCTTGTGCATATAGCTATATGGGAGAGACAACAGCTAAAACCTCTTAACAAATGATGGGTGGAGGTGTCAGAAAGAGTAATATGAAGTTCTGGTATTGATGAAATTTCTTCCAGCAATCCTGAGTGCTAACTGTGGCCCTTGAGACGCATGAGGGTAAGGGACTCCTGGCTAGCTCCACTTAATAGATCAGAAAAAGTTCATTCTTCACCTACCAGAGCAGGATGTGATCCTGCTTTTCCAATGTTACCAAAAGAAAAAAGAAGGAAGCCAGTGTTTCCATCACTGGAGAGCTGCCAGTGATGTGAATGGAAGTCAGTGCCTTATTTGGGCTGGTATGACCCGTAGACAATCTTGAGTGTTTCCAAGGGAAAGGCTCTTCTCTTGAAAACTGTATGAAGATGTGGAGTTGAATTTCCCTAGGAGATGGGATGCTCTGCTCCCCCCACCGAGTATGTCCTGTCCACACCATGGAATGATGGAGAAGAAACTGGACCATGAAGTTCAACTGAGAAACATTTTTCAGCCATTTTTTCCAAATCCATTTCTAAATTTGATCCCTTCCAATGTAGGATTTGGCATGTGTGAAGTCAAATCGCTGCTTTACCAAGTTTAGTGTTGCTTGAATTGGCAAGCAATGAATGTCCCAAATTTCAGACTAGAGTCTTTCCAACCTTTCTGGAAGATGCCAGGGGTTGACCTTGGGATCTTCAGAAGGACAAGCAGATGCTCCATCATGGACAGCTCTTCCTACAAATGAAATGAGGATGGATTGTATATTCATGGCAAAGCACGAAGGTGAAGTGAGGGAGATGGTGCATCTGGCTAGCTAGTATTTGGCATGCTGGACTAAATGGATCTGGAACTGATGAAGCAGGAGTTTTATTTATTTGGTTTATTTCCTGGTTTACGAGCCAAATAAAGCCAGTGCCTCTGGGTTCCACACAGATCTTGGGGAATTCTGAGCACCTAAAACAATGGGTAATTGCAGCTGAGTACTTTGTTGGAAATTGTGATCACCTGGTTCAAAAGAGAAAGAGAGAGAGAGGAGTAGGCTGAGCATAGCAGAGAACAACATAATGTTTGGAGGATCAGTTTGCTTTCTTGAAAATTGGTGCTGTGTGATATGTCATTCCTTCGCAGACCTTTTGTCAGAGTGCCCATGCAGCTGGCAGTATTCTAGAACAATTGAGTCTAGTCATCACTTCAGGCCAAGCTGCAGATCTTTAGCTTAATCTTCCATAGCTGAGTTCAAAATGACCTTGAATTCCTCTGAATTTCTGAATTTCCTCAATCCAGAACACACCTGCCTCTTACATACACTGTTTTCCACAGAGCGCTTATTTTTGCACCTAATGTTGATTAAGAAATAGAAGTTGCAGACATTAATTCTCCCCGTGTTTAATAATGGCACATTGTGGAATAATTGTGGAGAAACTAACTGATCAAATTCTTACAGCCCAAAGGCAAGTGACTTCCCTCAAATCTGAACCCAGCCTTATCCAGTGAAAATTCTAGCTGTTATATATCTCATACCAAAACCAGGACCTGGACATTCCTCTCCTTATTCTGATCATTAGGAGTACAAAAACTCAGTTGCAGTATTGCCTGCAACTGTATCAGATACGCAGTGAAGAGGACCACGTTAGCTAGGTCCTCTTGAGTCGGGCCTAACCTATGATGGAACGTATTGAATGTGATAGGGGAAATTATAGAAAAGAGATTTGAGTCCTGAGAAAGAGCAAACCATGAGAAAGAAACTCAAGATAATATTGCCTTGATTTTGTTAGGTAGAAGTAGAAGTAGACAGAAATGGTGACAGACTTTCAAGGTTCTGTTATAATACAGCAAGAAAGAGAATTTCTGAAATCCCAGTTGTTCCTGTTTCTTGACTTTACTTACCTCAACTGGCTAACACAACTCCTGAGGATTGCATATACAAACACCTGTCTCCTGGTTGATACTCTACTGGTCTATGAATAACATTCATTTGATATTCTGCCAATCCATTGTATTGTCTTCCTCTTTTCCCACTTCTCTCAACTTTGCCAAGCATGGTAGTGTTTTCTAGTTCATAATCCATTCTGTTATATGCCCAAGGTATATGGGTTTCTGGTTGCTGAGTTATTCCCTTGCTTATCTGGCACGGGACTGACTGGTTCCTCTTGCAGTCCATGGTACCCTTTGTAAATGGGTCCAAATCCATAGCACTTTTTTCTAGCTCTTTTCAATATCCAGTTTTATGGCCATAGATAGCACTGGAAATGGCATTCATTATTCTGCAATCAACTGTCATAGAAACACTCATCCTTTGTGAGCTTCTCTAAGTTTGTCACTTCTTTCCTCCCTAGCTTTAATCATCTTTTTATTTCTCCAATTTGGTGTTGGAGAAAATACATATCTATATATATTTTTGAATCCATGAGAAAAAAATCTCTCTACTACCTTCAAGCTTGCAACGTCAGCTAAAATTCTCTAACGATGCTGCTTTACATGACTGACTTTTGTCTTCTTCATATTGAACATTAACCAAAATTTTTAAATTAATTTAAAATTAAATTTTAAATTAAAGGTGTATGGAAAGAGTACACATCACTGGCTCAGTGATCCACTCTGTTTGCCCAAACCCAGTTCTTGCAGTAGCTTCTTGTCCAATGTAAAGTTATATTAGGAGAATAATCAGTTGCTCCGCCACACCCATCAGCTTTAACATAGTCCACATTCTAGCATGATCCACGTAGTCAAAGGCAATTATTATAGTCAATAAAGCAAAGTATAACAAAGGGTTAAACTCCTTCTTAAATTCTATTGGTCTCTTCATTGTGCATTTTACGTTAGCTATCTCAACTCATGTCTCTGCCTTTCCTGAAACCTGTCTTATTTCGCATAGTTTTTCCTATCTATGGTTCTATTCTTCTATATGTTCTTAGTTAAAACTTTGGTTTATGTGAGGAATTAATGCAATGTTTTAGCAATTTGCACTTTCTTTTGTATCTCCCTTTTATGGTGTAGGTACAAGTAGTCCTTGCTTAATGACCATTTGTTCAGCGACTGTTTGACATTACAATGGCACTGAAAAGTGGACTTACGACCTGTGCCCGAAATCATGACTGTTACAGCAGCCCCACAGTCTTGTGATTAAATTTCAGGTGTTTGGCAGCCCACCCAAACTTATGACCGCAGGGGCACTTCAACTCACCCCACCCGCCTATCCCCCCCATCTCAGCCCTTTTGGCCTCCTGCCACCCTGTATTCCATCACCCCAGCTGACATTCCCCACCGTTTTCTTGCTCCCACTGTTGCTGAGGCATGCCTGGCCTAGCTGCAAGGCCCTAAGGGGCTGGCTTTCCATGCGAAGAAGGGAAAAAGAGTTGGAAGCAGACTTTTTTCCCCTTCTTTGCAGCACTCCCTCTCATCCCTGGGGGCTGGCTAAAAAAGCTCTGTGCTGAAAGCCCACATTGTGTTCTTGACAATAACATAAGAGTGATTTGCTACTGCCTTCTCCTGGACTTGAAGTTCTGAAGGTCCTACTCCTAGGTTGCTTGGCTTTCCTCACCCCTCCATCTGCCCCCACTCCCACAGAGACTTACTCTTATCTTCATCCCTCCCTCCTGTCCTGTCCAGCAACTGTCACCCTACCAGGAGTCGTCCCTTTCACTAACACCACACACTGAAGTGACTGAGGTCTCCCACCACATCTAGCTGATAAATCTCATGAGAACAGCCCTATCACGCAACCATGTGGAATACAAATATACAAATCCACATGCTTACAAAAAAAAGGGAAACTACAAGGAATGGGTGCAAAGCTTGTCAAAATCAGCCAGATACAAAAGATTATTAACTGAAATACACAAAATGCTGGTTGATGTTATAGCTGCTCTCCATGAAAAGAAATGGGTGAAAGGTTGCCAGTGTAATAGGAATCATCAGTCAAGATGAAAATTATCTTAATTAGATCATTTTATGTATTCTACAAGTTATTCTATCTAACATGTCTTAGTTACATAGAATTAGACCTAGCTAACTAAGATGGTCTATCTTTATTGCAACAAATGAGACAAGATCTAATGTTTTAAAACTCTATGTTAGGAGAAATCCAAACCTTGGATGTTGTGCAAGTTGACGTGCAGAATAATAATCCAGAAATGGATTCTATGTTAAATCAAAGTCTGTATCTGACTCGTTTTTCAGATATGAATTATTTTATAGAATGATGCATATTTCCACAGTTTAGTCTGCTATTCTTCTAAAGAAAAGATTAAATGTGAACTATGCTGCTTATTTGAAGTTACTGAAACCAATGAGGTGGTTTTGATCATTCTGAGGACAGAGTCTTGAAAGATTTCATCTTTGTTTTATTAGGAAATAAGCCTTGCAGTCTATATTAACCATGTTTCCACTGATCGGGGTTTTTGGTACATTCACCTTCATAAAAATAAAAATTTAATGGTAAAGACCTTGTAATTCTGCACGTAGCCTACATCAGAACAATACCATTTGAGTTGCCTAATAGTCTGTTCTGTGGCAGAAACTCATGATGCTGCAATGTACAGATAGTCTTGGATAGTAATGTCATATAAATCAAAGACCTTATTGCTGAATGACTCAAGAGGCACATTCTTCTGGCTGCACGTGTAGCAGCACCACAGTAAAGATGCCAAAGGTTTTCCATTGTTGCCTGTTCCCACCGGCACAGGATGCTCAATTAAGAACTCTGGTCAAAGAGATGAATTCTAAAATACTCTCCTTATATCCTGAAAGATGACATCCTTGTTTAATGTAATTATTGTCAGAGGTGCAAAGGGATAATAGTGGTGGTTTCCCTGTTTTTCTTGTATTGCCCACATACTTATAGAAAACCAGGTCAGCCTCCTCGTGCTCCATATGGATCATCCCCACCCCTCCAGTCATATCCTTTGCACTGAATATTCCCTTCTTATTCTTGTGGTTTTGCAGAGTCACGCCCACAGCACCTTCAGCATCCAATCAACTACAAGAGGGCTCAGGGGAGGATCTCAGGGAAGAAGCAGTGATGGACCTCCATGTGCTGCTGAACCATATTTCATAGAAACCACAGCTGGCGTAGTCAACAGTGAGGGATTCTGGCAGCTGGTAGTCAGCAATATCTGGAGGGTTCTAGATTCTCTGCCCTGGGATAAGTGGTTCAAATAGAAAGGGACTGGATATAAAAAGAGCTTTGGGGAGCGTGGTGTAGAAATCAATCAGAGAAACTCAATGGTAGCCCAATGTGCTCTGCTACTGGATACTCATCTGATGGGTTGAGTCTGATGAAAGACCAGGAAGAATTGAAAAACTGCTGGGCTGAAGACTTTCCCAACCTATTCAATAGACTGTCCATAGTTGATAACGATGTCTTACAGCAGATTCCTCAGCTGCCAGTCTTGGATGCTCTAGACCTGCCACCCTTTACTGATGCGATCAAGAAAGCGATCTCACAGATGAACTCAAATAAAGCAACAGGGCAGGATGGCATTCCTGCTGAGATCTACAAAGCACTAGACCCAAATGGCTTACAGGCAATCCAAGACATCTTGGAAGACATTTGGTCCACAGAGGAGGTGCCTGATGACTTCCACAATGCCCTCATTGTGGCTCTTTATAAAAATAAGGGAAGCAAATCAGACTGAAGAAAGCACAGAGGTATCTCACTGCTGTCATCACAGGCAAGATCTTTGCCCGCATTCTCTTGAACAGACTTATCACTGTCTCAGAAAGAACCTCCTTGAAGCCCAATGCGACATTTGGCCAGAATGGAGTACAGCAGATATGATATTTTCCATGAGACAAGTCCAGGAGAAGTCCTTTGAGCAGAACAAGCATCTTTACTCTGTCTTCATTGACCTGATAAAGGTATTTGACAATGTAAACAGAGAGGCTCTCTGGATCATCCTGAGATATTATGGATACCCAAGGAAATTTCTGAAGTTGATTCTGATACCCCACAATGGAATCACAGGACAGGTTCTTTACCACCATGATACATCAACCGCATTTGCCATTTCCAATGGGGTAAAAAAAGAGTTAAGTGCTAGCCCCAGTCCTGGTCAATCCATTATTCGCTTGCATGTTGTCATGTGCTATCCAGGGTCTGAAGGAGGGAGTGTACATCAGGGACCATTTGGATGGCTCTCTCTTTGATCTTCACTGCTTGAATGCATGGACAAAGTGCCTCCAAACAGCATTCAAGAAACCCTCTTTGCTGATGACCTTGCGCTCCTGGTGCACAAAGACAGCGATCTACAGTTGATGCTGAACAAATTCTCAGATGCTGCCATGCTCTTTGGCCTAACTATCAGCCTGAACAAGACTGAAGTACTTTACCAGCTTGTGCCAACCCCGTAGATCCAAAATCACTGTTGATGACACCCAGCTGACAAGTGTAAACAGCTTCAAATACTTGGGAAGCATTATCTTGAGCAACGGGTCTGTGGACAAAGACATTGACTCCAAGATCAGGGATGCCAGCCAGGCACTGGGGAAGCTGCATACTAGAGGGCTCAATCAACACAGCATCCATATCTCCACAAAGCTGAAAGTCTACAGAGCCATGGTTATCCCTTCTCTCCTATCTGGAGATGAGTTCTGGACTCTGTACAAAAGGCACATCAAACAACTGAGGAAATTTCACATGCGCACTCTCTGCTTCATCCTCGGCATTTGGTGGCAAGACTGTGTCTCCAACTTGGAGATCCTGGATTGTGCAGAGTCCACCAGCATTGAATCCCTGATTATCAGAGCCCAGATGGGGTGGATGGGATCAGTCATTAGAATGGATGACCACTGTATGCGTCGCCAGTCGCTCTATGGTATACTGGAGTCTGGGAAGAGACCTTGAGGTTGACCACGCAAGCACTTCCAAGATGCTGTGAAAGGAACCCTATGCCACTGGGACATCCAGCCAAGGGAACTAGAAGCTGCGGCTGCTGACACAACTTGCTGGCAAGTCCTGTGCTATGAAGGCTCCACTGACTTTGAAGACAGGCACCACCAAAAACCGATAGAAAGCCATGAGCGGCATCACAGAATGACACCCACAGTTACTATAACAATGGACTTCCAGTGCCTCCATTGTGCCAGACTCTGCGCTTCCGGACTGGACTGCAGAGCTCCCTCTGTGTCCACAGATGAACTGCACAACACCGGGTCTTCTTCGAAACCGAAGGACTAGCATACAGATGTTACAATTCCCAGAATTCTCTAATAGCACTTTTGCTCACAATTCTGGTAATTGTCGTCCAGTGCAATTGGGCTGGAAGCCCCCGGTGGTGGAAGACTGGGCTACATAAACGGCAGAATGATATGTAGAATTTCAAACATCAGGTGAATGTGTGTGTGTGTGCATGTGTGGTGTTTGTGTGAAATGATAGTGGATTCCATATAAATCATTCAATGTTAAAAGCGCAACTGTAGAAAGAAAACTTAAATAAAATTGTCCTAGCCCAATGTTTCACAATGCCACTTTTCAGCTTATATGTAGTAAATTTACAGGCAATTTATTAAATCATTCAAAAATGTGATTCTGTCCATACATTAAAGCGACATTGTTGATTCTGCCATCTTATTTCACTGCCTACCTGGCTGGCTCCCTTTGCACTCAAAAATATTTCTGATAATTTAAAATAGATGCTGTTTTTATTAACTGGCAGGGAATGCCCTGAAATGCGTCATAGCCCATGACCTGTTCTCTTCAGTAAAGAACATCACAGATAGATGTGAATCCATGGGCCTAGAATAGCACTAAGACATTAAGATCCTCCTGAAATGGAATGAAGTTAGTGTACATTTTTTTCCCTTTTATTAGAAGAAACAAACATTAGCAGCTATAAGCAGAAAATGTGTAGGCATTAATAGTAGCAAGACAGCACATCTGGTTATTTTCTTCTCTTCTTCTAGCTGGAGAAAGTGTGCAAAGTGTATTTCTAGGGCAGTGGGATGTGGGACAAGGCAAAGTTCAGGAAGTGGCCATGCAATGTGAAGACCAGCAAGGTACTACCTCGGCTGAGCACAAACTCCATGAAATCCCCCTCCAAGATGAACACACACAGCGCGCTGGGACTTCAGGGAAGCAGACTTTCGGGAGGCAGTGCAAGCTCAAGGAAATTACCACCCCACTTGGCGGCATACAGAGTAGCTGCTCAGGACAGCCTAGGAAGCCACAAGAAAAACTCCAAGATGCTCCCCAGCAAAGTGGCTCTTCAGGACAATGTAGTAGAAGGTAAGAAAACAGACCGCCCCAGGAAAGCCCAAGTGAGAACACACAGAGTTGCTTTTCAGGGAACCCTGATCCAAAGTGCGACAAAATCCAGAAGATTTCTGGCGAATGCCAAGATGGGCAGAGGTGAGAAACTGGTACAGAGTGAAACAGGTTAGGTGAGATCTCAGTAGATTACTAGACTGTATTTTCAGCTGAGCTCAGTTTGTGTGATGTTTTATTGGTAAAACAGAAGAATCAGAGTCCGCTGAGTATACAGCATGAAAGTAAGTCACCTATACAGGTGAATCTGAAGCAGATTCACCAGAAAGTCTAGGGGACTTAGTGGGGCTATCGCATGCTAAGCTGTAAACATTGCTTAAAACTCCTGTGGCAGGGTTCACATAACATATTATATCAAAACTAAAGAAACTATTTTATAAACTAAGATGATGTGTGAATCCAGACAGTGTACTTAGAACTGTGCTCACAAGCGGTCAGCAAAGACGAAGAAAGACACATTTTCTACATGGAAAGTATGGTAGATTTTGACCTGGGATAATAGAATCTCTTTTCTCCACATAAAAGCAGTTCTGTACCTGTAATAACAACATAATAAGCAAACATTTTGTAGGTTCTGTGTTGCTTCTTTCCAGCACTACTTCTCTGTTCTTGGAAACATTCTCCATCCTCACTTTCTGCCTGTTGCGCAAAAGTCATAGCCACCTTTTTGGGAAAATCAAAATAATCAGGATGGTTGAGAAAATGAGCAACAGATAAACTCTAAAAGCACCTTGCCTTTAAAAAACTAATTGTAAGTGCCGCCTATATGAATTGTTCCTGTGCATGAATTACTTGTTACAAAGCAACTGACTTCATCCCAAAGCTTGGGAAATGCAGGGTGACACCGGGGACACCAGCAAGCTCCAGGCATGTGGGTTGTAGCTGTTCCAAGCAAACATCTTGGCAGCTTGTCACTGCTCACCCAGATGCCTTCAAAGATATTTTGTATTTCTTTGTGGCCAACATGAACAAACCAGTGGGGTTTAACCACCAGAAGTTCAGTCTAGGAACTCTTGTGGAAGCAATTATTTCAGCGTAGCAGTTGAGTTGCATCAACCTGATCTGAGCCCAGTGGTTTCTATGTACCTTAGTCTGCTGGTCCTTTGCTAAAATAATCTGCTGCTTTCCTGCCATGCTTGTTTCTTCAACAGATGAGTACCTTTGTTCAAGTGCTTAGTAATCATATTGAGAAATCACAGTGTAAGGTTTTGGGGGAGGTTTTCCAGGAGAAATGCTATGGAGAACTTAAATTGGTTTATATGTAAGCAGTGGACTCACTCTTGCAGATCTAGCTTCCACTCAGAAAGGGATTTTATTTACTCATTCAAAAGATTTGAATGGCTGCCCATCTTAAACAACTCTGGGTGGCTCACAGTAGCAATAAAACCCAGTAACTATAAAACATAACCAAAAAACAGTAAAACAATAAAAAGATCAAAGAAAAACCCAGCACCTTAATCACCCCCTTAGGATGCCCCGCAGCAAGTTCAATTACCCTAATTCCATTCTCTCGATTCTATTCTGTGCTATCCCAGTGCCTGGTAAAAAGCCACGTCTTGATGGTCTTCCGAAAGGCGAAAAGGGTGGGGGTCTGCCGGATGGCCGGGGGGAGGGTGTTCCATCAGGGAGGGGCAGCCATGGAAGAGGCATGCTTCCGAGGCAGCAATAAGTGGCAGGATTTCAGGGAAGGTTCTGGAGGGTTCCTGTGATGGACTGGAATGAAGGAAGGGGGGTGAAAACGGTGCTCTTGTCTCCAGAGCAATGCTCTGGAGATAAGCGGAGAAAGCTGGCGCATCCCTAAACATTCCAGAAGATAGTAGAGACTTGTGCCTGGGAACTACTGGTCAGTCTGAGAAGATTCTGTAAATAAGCACTAGCTAATAAACCTTGCTGATTGAACCTGCACGGTCTCCAGGAGTTCCTTGGGCTAGCCCTGACAGTTCCTTCCCTATCCGATCTGGTGGGACGGGCAAATATTTTTAGAGAGAGGCGGTCCCGCAAATAACCAAGTCCTCTGCCATGTAGGGCTCTAAAGGTGATAGACAGCACCTTGAATTGCACCTGGAAGGAAACTGGAAGCCAGTGCAGCTTGAACAGTAGAAGTGTAACGTGGGCAAACCTAAAACACTCAACACTGTGTGCGCCGCTGCATTCTGGACCAGTTGTAATTTGTGAGTGGTCTTCAAGGGCAGCCCCATGTAAAGCTCATTGCAGTAATCCAAACAGGAAATGACCAAGGCGGGAGAAATCGTGGATATAAATGAGCAGAAAGCATAAGTAGGCTGAACCTTTTCTTCCACACTCAGCATCTCTTGGTAATTAGAGAAAGAACATTGTGCAAACTCTGAACTAGGTGAATTGAGAAGCATAGTTCAATTATCCTATCTATTAGTGAAGCTTAGTGAAGTAAAACGGCTGTAAAAGTGTGCCTGAAGCTTATGAGTAGGAATCAACCAATCTTGACCGGGGTAGTGAATGTATGGTCTGCTTGAGCGACTTTCAGGTAATAGTAGTTTCAGATGAGGTGGACAATAAGTCCCTTCATCCTTAGCCAAGATGGCCAACATAAAGCTGAAGAAAGCAAGTAAGAGTTTAATTGATAAAATTCAGTGGCACTGTAGTTTTCCCTTTGAAAAATTGTAGAGCAGAGTGAGGGCCAACCATTACAAACAACTGAGCAGGCCCCAATGCAGTGCTTTTCGGGTATGCACCGTTCTTGTCAGAAGGGTCAAAACCGCAACTAGTTGGAGAAAATGGGAGTTGTGGTCTACGTCATGGAAAGGGAGTTGGATTGGGGAACATTGCTTTAACCGAGAAGAGGATATGGCTAGCTAGAAGCCTGAGCACAGATGCCATTGTCCTCAGCAGTGAGATTATGCTGCACCATTTCACTGTCTTAGTTTTTGATTCCAGACATGACAGAAAAACTGTGACTATTGTCTGGATATGATCAACTGAGTTTTTTTTTTAAATACAAACTACAAAACACAAAACCAATAATAACAAAAGCATAACATAATTCCATCAAACAGCCAAAATAGAACACATATAAACTTAACCTGTACGTGCACCCATTACCCGTGGGACTTATAACCCTCCTTATCTTTTTACTTTTTATTATCATAAATTTTTATTATTACTAACTCTTAATAAGCCCTCCTCTCCGAAAGTATGATGTATATATTGATGTGGTTTTACTCCCTTCCCTTTAACAAAAACCCATTCCAGAAATTCACCCCAGATAACATCAAAATCATTCCTTTTCGCCAGACCCTTTTTATATTTTAGTTCACATGTCAATTTATCATTAATAGCAATATTCCATATTTCTTTAAACCAATCTTCAACCTCATATTCAAAATCTACTTTCCAATTTTTAACTATGATTAATCTTAAGGCAGTAACAAAAGTTATTATCATCTCTTTCTTTTGCCATTCTAGTTTCATATTTCCAGAATTTAACAGTAATGGAATTTTTGGAATTATTTGCAAATTAATAGATAACATTTCATTAATCTCAGCAAAAACCTTTTCCCGTATTTTCACATTCCCACCATAAATGCAAATAAGTCCCAATTTCTTTTTTACACCTCCAACAATTTTTAAATTACTTCTATTATAATTGCTTAAAGTTACTGGGGTTATAACAATTCTCTTTAATTCTAACAGACATATTTTTCATAATTCTTTGTGTCCAAATCTTTGACCATTCCTCTTCTGTAATATTAATACCTAAATCACTCTCCCAACTAAATTTCATTCCTTGTTGTGCTTGATTATTTTCTATCAATATTTTATATATTTTACCTGTTAACCCTTTTGTTACTTTGTCTGTATCATTCTGTTTCATTTGTGTTATTAATTCCTCAAATTTTGTTAATTGTCTGCATTTCCCATATTGTTTTACCCAGTCCTTAGTCCATGCCTCCAACTGCAGTACATTATACCAAGATATTTTACTTTGTTCAAATATTTCCTTTATATCATCTCTACAAGAAACTTTACTTAACCAATCTTTCAATCTTAATACCCCAGCTTGCTCCATATCTTTTATTAATCCTGCCTTAAGATTCTCTGGAAATTTTTCTAAGTCTACAATTTGGGTCAATGGTGATATTCCTGGACTAAATATTTTTTTGTTTTTATGCCAAGTCTGTAAGATAACATTACTTATTGGGTTTTTTATTTCTATAAAACATTTTTTATTTTGTGTAAAAAGAAAATAATCTTTATCCCTTATCTCCTCTAACTCCATTTCTCCCCAAATCAATTTTTCTATTCCATATATCATATTAGGGACATATGTCATTTGATTAGCTATATAATATTTATTAATATTTGGAATACCTAATCCTCCTCCTTTCTGGGATGCATACCGTAAATTTTATTTATTCTTGATTTTTGATCTCCATTGCAAAAATTATTTATGATATTTTGCCATTGTCTTAACTCTTCTTCTGTTAATTTTATTGGTAGCATCCAAAAGAAAAAAATAATTTTAGGTAAAATCTTCATTTTACATAGCGCTACTCTCCCAAACCATGACAGTTTCAATTTTTTATATCCAAGTATTTCTTCTTTTATTTCTGTTTTCAACTTATCAAGATTCAAGGTTTTTAATTCCTGTAAATTTTTAGCTATATTTATTCCCAAATATTTAAAACTCTCTGTAACTTTAATCTTGTATTTCTTTTTAATTTCTTCTACTTCCCCTCTACTATTACTGATTAACATCATCTCAGACTTGTTCCAATTTATTTTCAAACCTGTCACTTCTTCAAAATCTTCTAAATGTTTCTGAATGCTACCAAGAGCTTTTAATGGTTCTACTATAGTTAACAAAGTATCCTCTGCAAACAAACTAATCTTTACTTTTTCTCTTTGTCCTATTCCTTCTATAGCTTTATCTTTTCTTGTCACATTTGCCAAGAATTCTATCACTAATATAAATAAAATTGGGGATAAAGGGCAACCCTGTCTTGTTCCTCGGCTTAGGTTAAATTGTTCTGTTATTCCATCATGAACTAATACGGAAGCTTTATTCCCTGCATATAACTTTGTAATAATTTGTTGAATTTTTTTTTCAAATCCTGTTTGTTGAACCAAATTTTTTAATGTTGGCCTTTCTACTGAATCAAAGGCTTTGAAGATATCTAATGCGAGTACTCCAGCTTTTACTTCTTTTTCATTTATATAATTAATTACATTCAATAACCTTCTCGTTAAATCCGCCATTTGTCTTCCTTTTATAAATCCGCTTTGATCATTTCTAATATATTTTCCTATAAATCCATTCAATCTTCTCACCAGTATTGCCATAAATATCTTCGCATCCTGGTTTATTAACGATATTGGTCTATATGAGTCAATTTCTGATTTATCTTTTCCAGGCTTTGGAATCGAAACTATTGTAGAATACTGCCAGGAAGGTAGAATACTATTAAATAATTTTTCCAATTTTGGAATTAATTTTTTTTTTAAACATTTTATAACATTCTGCTCCTAAACCATTCATCCCAGGTGTTTCTCCAACTTTCAAACTCTTTATAACATTTTCTATCTCTTCCTTCCTAAATCTTTGTTCTAATCTATCTTTATCATCTTCCTGGAGTTTGATACTTAAATTTTTCTCAACACAATTTCTAATTTTATCTTCTGAGCTCCCTTTAGTTGTATATAATTTCTCATAAAATTCTTGTATTGCTTTTATCTTATCTTTCATCAAATTACATCTCTTTCCTTTCATATCTTTAATTATGCTTATTTCCCTCTCTATCTTTTTCAGTTGGGCAGCCCTACTTAGCATCCTCGAATTTTTATTAGCATATTCAAAATATTCTCTTTTTAAATAAATCAGATTTCTCTGAACCTTTTCCATCTCAGATCCTTGCAATTCTTTTTTAACGCTAATATCTCATTCAAAATTTTCTTATCTTTTTTAGTAATATAATTTCTCTCTAACTCTTTTATCTTCCCTTCTATCTTTTCCTTCTTTTGTTCTTTTTGTCTTTTAATATTGAAGCTTCTTTAATACTTAATCCTGCTTAATTTCACCATTATTGTTAATCTGCCATATTTCCTTCCATTCTCTCTAGTTTTTCCAATATCTCTTCATTTCTAAAAATATTCACATCCATTTTCCATCTTTTGGCTTCCTTATAATCACATTTCATTTTCATTTGGATACTCACCATTGAATGATCACTAATTTTATACCTTCATTTTCAAGATTTGTAATTTTTGCCAGCGCATTATTTGAGGGAAATATGTAATCTATTCTCAATTATGTTTTGTGCACTTGTGAAAAATACGTAAATGCTTTTTCCTCACCTTTCAATTCTCTCCAGACATCTTTTAAATTAACCTTTTTCATCAATCTGTTTAACTTTGTTTTTCTATTTTTCATCTCCTCGATTGTTACATTTGATTTATCCAATTTCTTATCTACTACCGTATTACAATCTCCTGCTAATATAATCATCCCTTTACTTTCTTTTTCAACCTGCTTTACAAGAGTATTAAAAAATTCTCCGTTTTTCGTTCGGTGCATATAAGTCTATTAATGTAATATCCTCACCTCTTATTTGACCTTGTATCATTAAATATCTTCCTTTATCATCTCTCGTCATATTTTCCATTTTAAACTCACATCTTTTCGAAATCAATGTTGCTACTCCCCTTGTTTTTGATATACCATACAATTTTTCATATTTTTCAATCCAATTTAGGTTCAGTTCATTAATTTGATCTATTTTTTGATGTGTTTCTTGTAGGAAAATTATGTCTGGTCTTTCTTTTCTTAATTGTGCTTCCACTCTTAGTCTTTTTAACAAGTTACCCAAGCCTCTAACATTCCATGTTACAATTTTTATGTTCTTAACCATCTTTGAATTTATTACTAACCCAGCAGATATTTTTGTCCCACTTTGTGAACTATCTGTAGTAATTAACACCTTAATATAGCAATAACTAAATATAAAAAAAGACGGAGAGACAAAAATAAATAAACATATATCCCCCTCTCCCCACCCACACATATTAATCTTTTACCCCCTATCCACCCTTCACGCTTCCTTGCTCAGGTACTCACCCAAATTCTTCGGGGGGGACACGCCTCTTTTCCCCCATATCTATCCATTTCCCTTCCCTCACCAGCTGCTCGACTTTCTTAGCTTTCCATTTCTATCTGCCTCATTTTTAATCCTCTTCTGTCTCTTTTCTAAACACCTTTTCCATGGATCTCACTCCAAAATTTTAAAAACCTAATACTGGTTTACATGGCTGACTTGTGTCTTCTTAATATTTTACATTAAGTGGAAGATGTTTAATTTTCCACTTTTTCTTTGGAACGAGTTTTTCTAAGTCTCCTTTATTTTCAGCCAACATTTGTGTTTCCACATCCAGTTTTGATTTCAACTGTCATCTGTGCCAATGCTGACATTATTACACTATATTTACTGTAGAAATTAAAGATGTATGGAAAAAATACACATCACTGGCTCAGTGATCCACTCTGTTTGCCCAAACCCAGTTCTTGCATTAGCTTCTTGTTCAATGTAAAGTTATATTAGAAGAATAATCAGATGCTCTGCCACACCCATCAGCTTTAACATAGTCCACATTCTAGCATGATCCTCATAGTCAAAGGTAATTATTATAGTCAATAAAGCAAAGTATAACAAAGGATTAAGCTCCTTCTTAAATTCTATTGGACTCTTCATTGTGTATTTTATGTTAGCTATCTCAGCTCATGTCTCTTTGCCTTTGGTGAAATCTGTCTGCTTATTTAGCATAGCTTTTCCTACCTATGGCTCCATTCTTCTATGCGTTCTCCATTAAAACTTGGCTTATGTGAGGAATTAATGCAATGGTTCAGCAATTTGCCCTTTCTTTTGTATCTCCCTTTTATGGTGTAGGTACAGGTAGTCTGACGAACTGAGTTTGTAAGAAAAGTATGGGAGTAGTTATTCTTACTTCCGGCCCAAGATGATGATGTTCTTCATGAAAAGAATGAAACAAGTATTAGTCACAAGAGAAAAATATTATTTGGATCCTTCTCCAAAGTAGAAGTCTTTTTATGAAGTGTTGAGAAGCTAAAACGGTATTGAGCCATGGCAGAAACTCTCAAACTGGGTTAGAAAACGAAAGAAAGGCAAACCAGTTATCCATCCAGTTCCTACAGGGCATCCTGCCTTGCAGGGTCAGGGTTAACACAAATGACCTAAGGAATGGGACTCTTCCATAGCTCTTTTGATTCTATGAGTATTTGTTTTCTCCTAGTGAAAATCTCTATGCTGGCCTAGTGGAGTCCTTACGTGCTGCCTAGTGGACAGGGAAGACACGGCCTATGGAGTATCAGGTGAAAAAGCTGGAGGCCCTGTGTCACTTTCTGGAGGAAAGGCACGCCGAAATCCAGCATGCCCTGTGTGCAGATTGACCTTCAAGAGAGCATTTTTTAGAATCCCGTATTTGAGATAAAGGCTATGATATTCCTCCCTGATGCCCTCAGAGCCTTGTGGATTGTGTGCTAAGGCCAAACATTTTGGCATTTCCCCACGATTCCGCTATTAAACTCACATGTGGCTGAGTTGTAATTGTAATAGGGTTTGGGGGAGGCTGGAGGTTTAAAGACCTGTAAGCCTAATGAGGGCTTAACCCAACCATTCCACTCCTTAACCCTTTCCCCCAACTGTAACAATGTACCTTTCACAATTCCAAGGATTTCTAATATTTTGGCCCCACTCGCCCCGATGAGATAGTCCACCATGCTTCCTGGATGGCAAGCACATATGTGTGTACGTGTAGGTATCAACTCTCCAAGCTGCAACAGAAATGCCCACTCATAATCAGTTGGTGTGAAGTAGCCTTTTTTATGTCAGAAATGCCTGACGTACATAGCAAGGAAGAATCTTACTGAGATTAAACAAAATACCAACTAAACAAACTAAGAATACAGGACTGAAAATGGAAGCGTTTCAGCATCAGCTTTTCAAAGTTCAGTGCTATTCAAGCCTTGCACTTCCTTTATAAAGAAAAAGAGGATACACAATGCTAACTCATGTGCGCTAGAGCAAAGATTGGTCTGAAAGCAGACAACAATTTGTAGCTCCTCAAGTATTTCCACCCCTACAAAATCATCTAGGAATTTCCCTTTCTGCTTCACCCAGTTGCTTTCATGGATGTTTCTGGTTTTTCTATAGCTAACGAAGCTGGACTGTGCCTTCATTCGCAAGGAGCCATTTGGTGTGGTGCTGATCATTGGAGACGCTTACTACCCTCTCTACGTTACTCTGATACCCCTCGTGGGGGCCATTGCAGCTGGCGAGTGAGAAGTTATCTGCTAATTCATTGTAGACATTGGATCTTCCAAGAGATCCAGGCATGTGGTGGATGTTTTTCTCTTGCAGCCGTGTTAAAGTGTTCTCTCCCCGCTGCTAGGGAACTGTGTGATTCTCAAACCTTCAGAACTGAGCAGCTGCACTGAAAGGCTCCTGGCAGAATTGCTGCCTTGTTATCTTGATCCGGTGAGTTCCTCAGCTGCAAGTTTGCCTTGCTAAAAAATCAAAATGTAACTGAGGTTTTCTGATTTGCTTTTCCTCTGTCATTTGCCTTGATTTCTTGGAAATTATGACTGGGCAATTCCTTGGGCCTCTTCAGGAAGACCTCTGGATCTGAAGTAATCTCAAACCGTTTTCTGTTTTTTGAAGCTGAGTCAGATTAGTTCTGGCTGCCCCAGTTCATTTGAAACCCTCCAAAAATTTATATTCCTTCACATTGTGATGGTGGTAACCCTCTGAGGCTTACAACTGAAGCATCAGGGTGCACTACTTCACCTTTTCCTTCTTTTAATTTTTTATGATAACTTTATTAAAGTTTAAAACACAGAAAGATAAAAAATAACAAGAAGTAATCATCAAGAAAAAAAATGAAGAAAAGGAAGAATAACGGGGAAGAAGGAAAGCGGAAGGGCAGAAAAAGAAAAAGGAACAGAAATGTAAAAAAAGAATGACTTCCGACTTCTTTTACAGCTTATTTACAGATATTCAGTACTGTGTACAAGTTTTAGGCAGGTGTGAAAAAATGTTGTAAAGTAAGTATCCTTTCAAAAATATGTATTGTAATTTTTTATGTTTCTCAATTTAGAAAATGCAAAGTAAGCAAACAGAAGAAAAATCTAATCAAATCAATATTTGGTGTGACTACCCTTTGGCTTCAAACCAGCATCAGTTCTTACACTTGCACACTTTGTATATTTGCACAAAGTCAGGGATCTTGTAGGATTAGAGTCAGGGGTATGATTAACCAATTGTACCAAGCAGATGCTAATGATCATCAATTTGATATGTAGGTTGAAACACAGTCATTAACTGAAAGAGAAACAGCTGTGTAGGAGGCTGAAAGCTGGGTGAGGAACAGCCAAACTCTGCTACGAAGGTGAGGTTGTGGAAGACAGTTTCCTGTCACAGGTCATACATCATGGCAAGACTGAGCACAGCAACAAGACACAAGGTAGTTAGACTGCATCAGCAAGGTCTCCCCGAGGGAAAAATTTCAAAGCAGACTGGGGTTTCAAGATGTGCTGTTCAAGCTCTTTTGAAGAAGCACAAAGAAACGGGGAACGCTGAGGCCTGTAGACACAGTGGTCAGCCAAGGAAACTTAATGCAGCAGATGAAAGACACACCATGCTTACTTCCCTTTGACATCAGAAGATGTCCAGCAGTGCCATCAGCACAGAACTGGCAGAAACCAGAGGGAGCCAGGTACACCCATCTACTGTCCGGAGAATTCTGGCCAGAAGTGGTCTTCATGGAAGAATTGCAGCCAAAAAGCCATACCTCCAACATGGAAACAAGGCTAAGCGACTCAACTATGAATGAAAACTTAGGAGCTGGGGTGCAGAAAAATGGCAACAGGTGTTCTGGGCTGATGGGTCAACATTTGAAATATTTGGCTGTAGCAGGGGACAGTTTGTTCACCGAAGGGCTGGAGAGCGGTACAATAATGAGTGTCTGCAGGCAACACTGAAGCATGGTGGAGGTTCCTTGCAAGTTTGGGGCTGCATTTCTGCAAATGGAGTTGGAGATTTGGTCAGGATCAGTGGTGTCCTCAATGCTGAGAAATACATGCAGATACTTATCCATCATGCCATACCATCAGGGAGGCGTGTGATTGGCACCAAATTTATTCTGCAGCAGGACGACGACCCCAAACATACAGTCAATGTCATTAAGAACTATCTTCAGCGTAAAGAAGAACACGGAGTCCTGGAAGTGATGGTTTGGCCCCCACAGAGCCCCAATCTCAACATCATCAAATCTGTCTGGGATTACATGAAGAGACAGAAGGATTTGAGGCAGCCTACATCCACAGGAGATCTGTGGTTAATTCTGCAAGATGTTTGGAACAACCTACCTGCCGAGTTCCTTCAAAAACTGTATGCAAGTGTAGCTAGAAGAATTGATGCTGTTTTGAAGGCAAAGGAGGGTCCCACCAAATATGGATTTGATTTGGATTTCTCTTCTGTTCGCTGACTTTGCATTTTGTAAATTGAGAAACATAAACAATTGCAATATATATTTTTGAAACCATTCTTACTTTACAGCATTTCTTCACACCTGCCTAAAACTTTTGCACAGTACTCTAAATAAGCAGACATTGAAGTCTTACTCTAAGATTACAACTTAACCTCCATTTTTTCTATAATCTATTGATTTTACTAATCATCAAATCCATACATCATAATTTCATTTTTTTCTGTTTCCCACAAAAAATCCAAAAGGGGCTTCCAATTACTGTTAAAATTAGTTAATGTGTCTTCTCTAATCAAAGCTGTCCATTTCACCATCTCAGCTACCTCCATCAACTTTACCCTCCATTCTTCCATTGTAGGTAATACCTTTCCACACTACTTTGCTTTTTCCAGCCCCTCGATTTCAGTGAAAATGAAGGTTGCCAAAGCGAAGCAGCCAGTTTGATGTGCCTCAGTTCTCTTTGTGGAGCCACATCAAAAGGGAAATGAGAGCTTACAGTAGGGTGATCAGTGTCAGTTCATTTTGGACGTAGGTTATGCGCTCTTTTTTCTCTTAAGATCCAAGTACAGCGTAAGGGACTGACTATATACTGTTGTTATTTTAATGAAAAACCCTTTTGGGGAGAATGAGGCTAGGAGACTACTATGAATGTAAGACAATTCTACTCGCACAGGAAGGTTAGACAGAAAAAAAATCATAACAGTGAGCATCCTGTATTACTGTATGCTCACTGAATCAAAAATGATCATCTCATTTTAAAATTGAAATACTGAAGGAAAATCTTAGTTTCCTTTCAGTTTAATGCAGCAGTTCCCTGCTCCCAGTTGACCCCAAGAGGCTTTTTGCCCTGCAGGTTTCAGAGACAGAAAACAGCACCCGTGTGATGTGCAGGCAGGTTGAATGGATGTGAACTTCCCTTTCTGTTTTATAGGAGACCTTTGCTGTGGTGACAGCTGGTCCTGAAGAAACAGGAAAATTACTGGAAAATAAGTTTGATTATATCTTCTATACAGGTGATTTTCTCTCCTTGAATATTCTTTTCAGGTTATTCTTTTCAATCGTATTGTTTTTTTAAAAATTGATCATTAATGTCTGCAGAACAATCTGTGTGGTAAGCCAATATCCAGCTATTGAAACTGGAAGGTTCGGGTAATTTATCTAAGATCATGCATTAGCACACAAACACACACACACACACAGACACCCCATCTGCAGTAGAATTTCTCTCTGTGGCTACTGCAATGCCTTTCTAGAAGAGCAAATTGTTAATAATAGCAGCAGTTGGCCATGTGTCTTCGTTCAGTAGCTTTCTCACGTCTACTGCAGTGCAGCTGAGTTCGTGGCAAGTTAGTGGCAGCTTCCAGATTGCAGGTCTTGCCCACAAGTGGAGGAAAAGATTAGTTGTCACACTGTAAGTAGGAGAAAGGCTACGCTTGATGCAGAACCTCAGTCTTTAATTTCAGCCAACATCGGATTTCATTTCTATCTCAGATTTGCTTTTCCCTTTCATTGCCAGAATAGCTCAGGATAACAACAACAGCTGCAATGTTTAACAGGAGTTTGGCAGCAGAGTTTAGTATGGGGTTTTAATGGATTGCCCTAATAGATTCTAGACCTAAACGGACAGTGATTTTAATAACTTGGATGAAGAGGAAGACAGGATAATTATCATCTTCTGCAGATGAAAGAAAATTGGATGGAAATATATACTCTAGGAGTCACTGAAAACAGTAAGTTAGGGAAATGGACTGAAAATGACAGAAAAATGCAGTTTTTGACTTAGGAAAACAAAAATCAAATGAACCAGGTTGGAAACAGCCCTTGTAAAAACGATCTTCGAATAAAATGCTGATGACGAATTGTATGAGTCAGCAGTGTAATATGGCTGCAAGAAAAGTTTATACAATTTTAGTCTGCATCGGGCAAATTTCTAAAATGGGATTCACAGTTCTCCTTCACTCATTCCATTTGCAAGCTTAGGTTTTAGCAAAATTCATTTAAAATTACAGCAATCCATATCAATTCAGTCCATCCCCTCTAGTATTTGCCACGCTATTTGTCAACATTTGCCTCCGTATCTTTCTTGCAGCCATTGCGAACAATGCAACTTGATTAGTTACATATTCATTTTCATCAGACAACAAAAAATAGGTTTTTTCTAGATTACTCTGATTCAATTGATTTAGCAAAGGCATAATAAATCTAGCTCTTGGTTCTTGGTATAATCTGCAATGTAATAGATAATGAGTCAGATCTTCCACCTGTGAGGTATTCCAAATACATAAATGGTGTGTAGTTGGTAACCCTCTCTATCTTCCACCTAAATAGACTGTTGGCATTGTTTGAAAATGAAGTTCTTTAAAAGCTTTTCTCAGGGACTGGGGTATGGATTACTGTAAGGAATATGACATTCCGTGCCAATTTTTAAGAAGACGATACCACTTGGCCAACTTAAGCCTGCACACCTGATCTCTATCCTGTCTAAAATCTTTAAAAAATAAATAGTCCCTCAATAGTGTATGATAGCTTGTGTCGTTAAACAGTTCCTGATCTAGGGAAAATTGAAAAAATAGTTTTTGACACAGAATCGCCCATCTGTTGCTATTAAAATTTTCATAGAGGCATTTTTTGGCCGGATGATTATTGGGCATAAGAACTAATTTCCTATAATACAGGATTATTGCCTTCTTTACTCTTATATTAATCGATGGGAGGCCGACTTCTAATCTCAACATTGCCGCTGGTATACATGAAGGTAAGGCTAAGATTGATCTCAGAAATTTATTCTGGACCACTTCTAATTCTTCTAATTTACTAAACCCCCAAATTGGGGCCCCATATATCAACTGTGATATTATTTTCCCCTGGAAGATCGTAAGTGCAGGTTGATCTAAGCGTCCTCCTTTTGAATAGAAGAAGGAACAAATAGCCCTCATAGATCTCATAGCTGTTATTCTTGTTGATGCTATATGACTATATATATATAGTCCCAAGACAATGTTTCAGTAAACTGCATGCCCAAATACTTAAACGACCTCACTTGTTCTATCTCCTTACTGCCTAGAGTCCATCTATGTCTCTTTGGTCTTTTGGCAAATACTACTACCTTGGTTTTAGAATAATTTATCTGCAAGTGGTCTTTCTTACAATACATGCCAAATTCTGTCAGAATTCTTCTCGTTCCAATTAATGTTGTCGACATAAGTACCATATCATCTGCATACAGTAATATAGGGACCTTTCTCCTTCCAATGGATGGAAAGAAGGATTATTTAAGTCTTCTACAATATTGTTGATATAAAAGTTAAAAAGGAAAGGGGCCAGTAGACAGCCCTGGCAGACACCTTTTAAGGTTCTAATCTGCTTTGTTAAGGAACTGCTCTCATTTATCCTTACTTGTATGTAGGTATCTTCATAGAATATATATATTAAATAATCTTCTATCTATATCAGTAACTAAAAACTTCTCCCATAATTTCCCTCTATTTATTTTGTCAAAGGCAGATGATAAATCAATGAATGCTGCATACAGGCATTTTGAGGGTCCATTCACTGATTTGTGGATCAGGTGTTGTAAACTGAAAAGTTGATCTATAGTACTATGTCCCTTTCTAAAACCTGCCTGTTCTTCCGCTATAATCTGCCTGGAATCTGCCCAATCGTTCAGCCTGTTTAAAACATATCTTGTATATAGCTTGCACCCTATGTCAATAAGATTTATAGGTCGAAAATTAGCTGGATTTGTAGTATCTCCCTTTTTATATGTTGGGATTACTACACTGTTATTCCAACCTACAGGTAATTGACCAGTGGCGTTGATATAGGTAAACAAAGAGCCAAGTATAGGGGCCCACCAATCAGGACATTTCTGGAGGTAACATGTCCTCTCCCGGGCTTTACCAGCTCTCTGTTGTGCAATTATTCTTTTTACTTCTGCCACAGTTACAGGGGGCCATTTTGGGGATGGTTTTAATATATCAATACCAATTAGCTGTTGGTTTGATATACTAGTATCCTCAAATTTATTTTTAAAAGAAGTTAGCAAATCTTCCGGTGTAATCTGAGCTTCTATCATTACTTTTATCTCTCTCTCGCCTTAGGAAACTAGTTCCCAGAATTTCGTATTGTTATTTTGCATACATGACAGTCTTAGTTCTTGCCACTGTGTTTTATAATCATCTTGTTTACTCCTCCAAATCAACGTTTGATATTTTCGGCGTTTATCCCTCACTGCCTCTACCCTATTGAATGATTTATCCTTCTTAATTTGTCTGATAAGTCTGGCTAATTCCTTTCTTTCACGTCTACATTCATGATTAAACCACGAAATTCTGGTTTTATCTGTTTTCCCTTGCCATGTTTTACACATCAGTGGTTTAAGGTTGCCAGCCACCTCCTCATCTATGCTATTTGCATTTCCGGTATTTTGAATAAGCGTCAGCCTCTGCTGTAACATTGTTGGGCTGTATAATATTGATCTTAGAACTTCGGCCAAGGGGAGTATCCACTTTAATCGTTTCTGATTTTGTATAGAACTGCCTATACTATGGTTCTCTTGTGCTACATTATTTTTAACAACCCCACGTTAAATCCAGGCCGATTGGTAAATGATCCCTCTCAGGTCTATCTATAATATTAAAACACTGTACTAATGGGATCAATGAGGGTGATATAAACAGATAATCAACAACAGCTCCTCCTCTATGACTGACTGATGTATATGAGCCCCCGGATTGATCCCATTGTGATCCATGTAAACTGACTGTTTGTAATTTATACATCAGTTTGAGTAGTTCTAAACCATGCTTATTCTGAGTCTTATCATATGACATATGATATCATATGACATAGGGCCCAGGGGGAAGATGGCCTCCATTTCAAATAGGCCTTTATCTTTTAAGTTCAATATTTCCAAACCTGGGCCAATTCTAGCGTTAAAATCCCCACAAATAATTCAATCTATCATTGTGGAATACTGTAACATATCAACTAAAGACTGTTCCAGTGTATCCCATTTAGCCTGTTGTCTGGGTGGGGCATAAATGTTAATACATATTAACGTTCTCCCTTTAAATTTCAGCCTCAGTATTTGGATTTCATCTATATCATAATTTCCAAGATTTATTTCTTCTATTCTCACAACCAGATATACTGCAATTAGGCTCATTAAACCCCCTTTAAACGCGGATTTAATTTCTGTTCAAGTTTTAGATATCATGATAACCAAAAAACACGTGTCTCATTTTACTGGGGATTAAGGCAGTTATAGTTCAACAATCATGAAACACAGCAGGCCCGCAAATTATTATCCAACCAAGCTTTGCTTGTCATTATTAGATTCTCCTCTTTAGTCCCTTCTTTAAGAGTAGTTGTGCAACATCCATTGGATAGAAAACCTTTCATAGTGAGCACGATGAGGAGAGTTCTTTTTAAGGGCAGGTATCGTCCAGCCTGAGGAAAAAGAATAATTAACAAGGGCTGCGCAGGTTGTGTTGTCAGCTGAAAGATGGCAGTCAGCAGAACTGATCTGAACTTCTTCTTTTTTTAATATTGCAGGACTCAGTGGATTTGGCAAGTACCACGGCAAGTTTACTTTCTACACATTTTCTCACTTTCATGGCTGTCTTTTGCGCTGCATGGGCCTGGAGACAATCCACAAAGTGCGCTACCCCCCATACAACGATCATAAGTTGCAGCTAGCGATCTCTGCTTCGGAGATCAAGCGCAGAGGCATGTGCACTTTGCTGTGAGGCCTGGAATCACATCACCTGCGTTCTTAAGGAATCCGGCCAAGACTTTTGCTGTAGTTGAGAGGTTCTTCTCTTCATCAGCTGGTCCTGGAATTTTGCCTCATCACCTGCAGAGACCCTTGAAAAACACTCTCTCTTCTGACGAACCTTGTTTTCACCGTCTTTGCTCCTTATATTGTTTCTATATCCTGTATCAGCTTATAGAAATTCAACATTTAGTATGGTTAGAAAACGTAGATGATCCCCTTCAAGTCTCTTTGCACGGTTGTAGGGAATAGAACATATCCTCAATCCCAGTAATGACTAATTATACAATTAATTAAAGTTTAATCTTCTTTTGAACACATAAAGCCAATTCTGCTTTAAAAGCTACAAGCATCAGATTCTTTGTTAAAAATGGACATCATCATCATCGTTATTTCGGTCATTGACCAATAAAAATAGATACAATAAAACAGACAACAATATTACCCCTTTCATCAATAACTACTAGCAACCATTTGTGGGCGAAGCTTACAGATTGTGTGGCAAAATTTTGCAACTTTTAAAGAAATAGATCTGTCTGGATTATTTAACAAATAATGCAAGTAAAAATTATCGGAATGCCCGGGGAATTTAAATAAAAGAGGGGTAATCAGCTGAAAGCGAATGTCCCTATAATACTGACAATACAAAAGAACATGGACTGTGGTTTCAGTGGCACCTGTACCACAGGGGCAGTATCGAATATCATTAGGGAAATTACCTGTATTTTCCTTCTAAAACAGCTGTAGGGAGAGTGTTAAATCGAGCTAAGGATAAAGCTCTCCTGAATTTTGGGACTGTAATATGATACAAGTATCACTAGAATTTGGTTATTTGCAGTTATATTATGGGTAAAAACAGCAGTTTCTGCTTGGCCTTCTGTATCTAAGATCCTTTGCCTTAGTAGTGACCTGGCTCGGTCAAACTCTAAAGTCAAAATGGCATCGTTGGAAAACCCATAGAGACTCAGTTTCTTTTGGATAGCTGTTTTCCAGGTCGTCTCAGAGTTATCTGCCAGTATTAGATGGGTCAGTCCACCGGGGTTATGGTGTAATTTTAGCCAGTGGGTAAAGATATTAATCCATAGATTGGTTTCAAGTGTACCGACTCCTGCTTCCCGTCGGAGTACTGCATTTGGAACATTAGTCTTGGTATAATTTATTATTAATTCCTCCTCGATACAGTAATCTATAAGTGAGTTCAAAGCTCTCTTAAGGCCAATAGAGGTTAATGATAGAATAACTGCATCATCAGCATACAATAATAAGTTAATATGTCTTTCAGCTAATTTAAGGGGGTGGAATTAGAATTACTTAAATAAGAGACTAATAAGTTTGTATAATAATTAAATAAAACTGGGGCCAGTACACATCCCTGTCTAACTCCCCTCTTTACAGGTATTTCTTTTGTGCCATGGCCTTGAGTGCTGCACCTAACCTTCAATCTGGTGTTCTCATGGATTTTAATAAGCAGCAGTAATAGGCGTTTATCTATTGTGGAATTTTTTAATTTAAGCCACAGTTTAGTTCTAGAAACAGTATCAAAAGCTGATCTAAAATCAATAAAAGCTGCATAAAGAGATTGTCGCGATTTATGAGTGTACTTCTCAACTAAATGTTGCAGGACCAAGGCATGGTCTAATGTTGATCATCCTGTTCTAAACCTGTTCATCCTTTATAATATTTTCAGATTCAAGCCAATCTAGTAATTTCTCCTGTAGGTGTTTGGCATACATTTTACTAATCTGGCTTAACAAACTGATTGGGCGATAGTTGGCTGGATCATCCCTTTTACCCTTCTTACATATTGGTATTATAATGGCCAGACCCCAGTCCTCTGGTATCACAGTCAGATGATCTATTGCTGTGAAAAGTGAAGCTAACACAGGGATCCACCAATCCAGGTTATTTTTTATTACTTCAATTGTAATGAAATCTGCTCCTGGGGCTTTCCCTGGTTTAAATTGTTTGATTATATTTCTGATCTCCGAGTGTGAGACCGGGGGCCAATAGGGGAGAGAGGACACATCCAACTCTAAATCTACCAAGGAATTTTCTGCTTGACTATATAGGATAACAAAATATTGTTCCCATATATTGGCTGGTATATGCGGCAAGGAACTATAAGTATTATCAGAAAAAGATGGCGCTACCATTCTCCAAAAGATGGCTGGATTTTTTGCACTGGCAGCCTCTATCAACCATTGCCAGGATGTCCATATGTCTTCCCTTTTTTTTTTTGACAGATTAACTGTTTGTACTGTTTTTTCAGTTTCACTAGCTCAGAGACTGTACAGGAGCCAGGAATCTCTTTATATAGCTTGAAATGATAATTTAAAGAATCCCAGGCTTCACGGCATTCATGGTCAAACCAAGCATGCCGTGACCTTAGGTCATGTCTTATTGCAACTGGTTGTGGGGCAGTTAGCAGAGACAAGAGTGATCTAGCTAGACTGTTAAAGTTGGCCAGTAAGGTATTATCTATCTTGCCATCCACTATTGCTGAGTAAAGTGAATTTGCTGGTTCCCCTCTGATAAAATTAGTGATTTTTACTGCTTGTTGAGAAGTCCATTTAGCACGAATGGGGCAAAGATAATCAGCCACTGCTGTAATGTGGCAAGAAGGTAAAAACAACCTATCAAAGATTTTTAAACACAATGTGACAGGAAAATGGTCACTTTCTGGTTGGCTAACAATTGCAAACTTAGATATATAGGGAATCAAGCTCTGTGAGATCCCTGAGTAATCTAGCAGGGATGGCTTAGTACTTGCCCAGTGGGTATACTCAGCTGGGTAATCATCAGTAGTAGACCCATTTAAAATGACCAAATTCAGTTTCGTAAAGATTTGTACAAGACAGAGCCCTCTATAGTCACTATGGGCATCCTTAGACTGGCGACATAGGATGGGGGGAGTTATTACAGGTAACGGCTGGCAGTGAAATTTAGCAAAAAGTGATTTGTCATTTGCTCCAATCCTGGCATTAAAATCACCAGCCAATATCAAATGAGCTGTGGGGAATACAGTCCTTAGATCTTCAACATAAATGTCTATTTTGTCCCAAACATATTTAATCTCTGATCATATATGCAGGGGTGGAATATAAACATTAACCAAAAGAAGTTGGCTCCTACTAAATTGAAGCAAAACAGCCATTGCATACCAATCTAATGGTTGTAAGTTAGTTACTTGGGCCTGCAATGAAGTAGATGTTAGAATACCTAATCCCCCACAAAGCCTCCCATGCCCTGCACCAGGCACAGCTTCCAGTGCAGATGTCTTAAACCCGTCTACTAGTAAATCACCCACATGCCATGTTTCCTGGAAAAAAACTATGTCATTGCTAGAAATATATGCAAGAAATGAAGGATCTCTACTCCTGGCCTTCCACCCTGCAATATTCCAGGAAATAACAAACAAGGGAGTAGTATTATTTGAATGTCATTTAGCTTGACCAGACAAGGATGTTGCTGTGAGTTCTACCTGGGACACACTGGGTGGAGTACATCTCCCTTCTTCATTGCCAGGTGTTGCACAAGAACAGTCAGGTATTTGCATGTCCATTGTTGTGGCTGTGATAGAATCCTGAGTGGTGAGCTGCAAGATCTGTAGTCTGCGGGGCTAGATTTACCTCTCCTGGTGGTATAATCAAATCTTCTGTGACACAAACTGATTGTTTATACAATTGGCTGTCACCGGGACATGTTGAAGGCAAGCTCTCATTTATACTGCTTTTGCAGGGGCCACAGAAATCAGATCAATTAGAGAGGCCACAGTCTCATACACTGTAGTTAAGGTTTGCTTAAAGTGCTCTAATTTCTTCAATAAGTCCTCCTGTTCGCTTCCTGCCATAGCTCCAAAGATGTCAATTATTTCTGCCTCTAAAGGATCTGTTGTAACCTGCCCTCTTTCTGCCTGTGGTTGCTTATCTGTGTTAGCTTCTGCCAAGGCTGATTTGCTAACTATACAGCTGGTAGCAGTAGCGTCCATTCCTTGTTTCTCATTTAAAGTACTAGCAGCACCTTGATGTCATGACTCAACAAGTGGGGGAATCTGTGTTTCATGGAATACACGTCTTGGGAATATTAGAAAGGAGGACAGCATGAGTTTCATCTTAAAAAGCATACTTGGAATTACAGATTGCTTGAATGTCAACAAGATTCTCTTAAAGCCCATCTTAGTAGGAAGCCACTCCACTGAATGTAAGTCAATTGCATAATGGTGGCATCGGAATAGCTGACTTAAGGAGTAACATATGGCTTTCTTTGTACCCCACCGTCCACTGTTAAATCTATTAAGGGTAATTTGCAGGTAAATCTGATTTGTTTGCAGCATACGTTTGTTATGATTTTGACTTTAGGTTCTTCCATGACTCAGCCGTTGAGAGGCAGATTTTTGTAGGGTTTGATCTCTTTCCTCAATCGGGACATCTGTGGGGTCTTTATTTTGGGCTACAAAGGATTGAGCCTTTCTGTGTCCAGAACTTTCTGCATCAGTAAACTGAGTTAATTTGTTATGAAAAGCCCGGGTAAATACATCAAAGGACTCTTTCAAAGAGTCCACTTTTGCTTTTACTTCTCCTAGAGAGTCAAAGATTAGAAATACAGTACACGCTATCAATGAGCTTTGCTCCTTATATTGTTTCTATATCCTCTATCAGCTTAATTATATTCAACATTTAGTAGTGGTTAGAAAACTTAGGTGATACCCTCCAAGTCACTTTGCACAGTTGTTGGGTATAGAACATATCCTCAATCCCAGTAATGACTAATTAAACAATTAATTAAAGTTTCTGGGTAAACTTTCATCTTCATTTGAACACATAAAGCCAATTCTGCTTTAAAAGCTACAAACATCAGATTCTTTGTTAAAAATGGACATGTACATCTCCAGTTTACAGTGGAGCAATCATCCTGATTAATATATTTGTAGAATAAAGATAGCAACCCCTGATGGTCTCCGTAAAGTGGATCCATTAAACAATTTAATTCCCTAAGAAATTCACAGCTGAACTAATGCAGATTGTTATACGTAAAGATACTCTGTTGAGAATGCTTTTTTATACTGTGATGCTCTAAAGCTCAGACATGCCCCCTTTAATTATATTGCTTTCAATATCCTTGCCCACAGTTAGAGTTCAGATTCTTTATTCCATCAGTGATTTCTACACCACCCAGCCCAAAGCATACTAATTTAGAAGTACAGCACATCCTATCAAGTTCAGAGGCTGATTTCCACATAATTCTGCTAACAATTGCCAATATACTGAGATTTCCTGCACTCTTGCATTTTTCAGGTAAATGTCTTGCTTCTGCAATAAAGATCTTGCATCAAACCTTACAATAGTTGACTAATTATTTAATAGTGCCATCAATTGACATAATGTATTACATAATAAAATGAGCCAATAATTAGTTCCTGAATCAGGAGCTTTTGACTGAAATTTAGATACTGGGGAATAAAGAGAACAGAAGAAAATAAAGAAAAAAATGTTCAAGTGAATGTATAAGCAATTTGCTACAGTAAAAATAAAGAGCATCTTGGCATTCTAAAGGGAGTAGCCACTTAGAGAAGACACCCTGGAGTAAAATAGTAGCAAGTAAGTCACAGTCAGCCTTGTGTTTCTTGAATGGATACAAAGAGTTTTCTGTGAGCTTCAGAAGGTTCTGAGACAAGAATTACAGAATCATTAATTAACAATGATGAACACTGATGCATCCTCTCCTTTGAGATGCATTAGTAGTATGAATGAAGATGTCATAACATACATCTTCTTTTGGAAGACAAAAAAAGCAAATGCATTCTGGATGGAGATACTGTACCTATAGAAAGCTCTTCTTTCCCAGAACTTAAAGAAGCAGCAGAAACCAATTTAAACCTTGGGATGGGGGCAAAATATGAAGGATGAACTGCCTCTTGCGGGTCATCTTCAACAAATGACATTTCAGCCAAGAGGTGATTGGTCCCAGTTATTCTTGCCGCTGATTGGCAGCTCTGAGCAGACAGTCGTTTCTATTGCTGTGTTTGTGGGTGAGTTCTTGACTTTTTGTCCTGCTCGGCCTCTGGTGACACCAAGAAATTCTTCCGCTGAGAGGAGAGGCAGGGGAGAGCATTGTATTGGAGCATGAGGGTAAGGCACTCCTGGCTAGCTCCATTTAATAGATCAGAAAAGGTTCATTCTTCACCTACAAGAGCAGGATGTGATCCTGCTTTTCCAATGTTACCAAAAGAAAAAAGAAGGAAGCCAGTGTTTCTATCACTGGAGAGCTGCCAATGATGCAAATGGAAGTCAGTGCCTTATTTGGGCTGGTATGACCGGTAGACAGTCTTGAGTGTTTCCAAGGGAAAGGCTCTCCTCTTATGAACTATATGAAGATGTGGAGTTGAATTTCCCTAGGAGATGGGATGCTCTGCTCCCCCCACCGACTATGTCCTATGACCCCACCATTCCATTCCACCCCATGGAATGATAGAGAAGAAAATGGACCGTGAAGTTCAACTGAGAAACATTTTTCAGCCATTTTTCCCAAATCCATTTCTAAATCTGATCCCTTCCAATGTAGGATTTGGCATATGTGAAGTCAAATTGCTGGTTTACCAAGCTTAGTGTTTCTTGAATTGGCAAGCAATGAATGTCCCAAATTTCAGAATAGAGTCTTTCTAACCTTTCTAGAAAATGCCAGGGGTTGACCTTGGGATCTTCAGAAAGACAAGCAGATGCTCCATCATGGACAACTCTTCCTACAAATGAAATGAGGATGGATTGTATATTCATGGCAAAGCACGAAGGTGAAGTGAGGGAGATGCTGCCTCTGGCTAGCTAGTATTTGGCATGCTGGACTAAATGGATCTGGAACTGATGAAGCAGGAGTTTTATTTATTTGGTTTATTTCCTGGTTTATGAGCCAAATAAAGCCAGTGCCTCTGGGTTACACACAGATCTTGGGGAATTCTGAGCAACTATAACAATGGGTAATTGCAGCTGAGTACTTTGTTGGAAAATGTGCTCACCTGGTCCAAAAGAGAGAGGGAGAGAGAGAAGTAGGCTGAGCATAGTAGAGAACAACATGATGTTTGGAGAATCAGTTTGCTTTCTTGAAAATTGGTGCTGTGTGATTTGTCATTCCTTGGCAGACCTTTTGTCAGAGTGCCCATGCAGCTGGCAGTATTCTAGAACAATTGAGTCTAGTCATCACTTCAGGCCAAACTTTAGATCTGTAGTTTAATCTTCCATAGCTGAGTTCAAAATAACCTTGAATTCCTCTGAATTTCCTCAATCCAGAACACACCTGCCTCTCACATACACCATTTTCCACAGAGCGCTTATTTTCAATTTAACCTTTGCAGCTAATGTTGATTAAGAAATAGAAGTTGCAGACATTAATTCTCCCAGTGTTGAATAATGGCACATGGTGGAATAATTGTGGAGAAACTAACTGATCAAATTCTTACAGCCCAAAGGCAAGTCACTTCCCTCAAATCTGAAGCCAGCCATATCCAGTGAAAAATCTAGCTGTTATATATCTCATACCACAACCAGGACTTGGACATTCCTCTCCTTATTCTGATCATTAGAAGTACAAAACTAAGTTGCAGTATTGCCTGCAACTGTATCAGATATGCAGTGAAGAGGGCCACATTAGCTAGGTCCTCTTGAGTCGGGCCTAACCTGTGATGGAACGTATTGAATGTTATGGGGGAAATTATAGAAAAGAGTCCTGAGAAAGAGGAAACCATGAGAAAGAAACTCAAGATAATATTGCCTTGATTTTGTTAGGTAGAAGTACAAGTAGAGAGAAATTCTGGCAGACTTTCAAGGTTCTGTTATAATACTCTAACAGCAAGGAAGAGAATTTCTGAAATCCCAGTTGTTCCTGTTTCTTGACTTTGCTTACCTTGACAGGCTAACACAACTCCTGAGGATTGTATGGACAAAAACCTGTCTCCTTGTTGATACTCTACTGGTCTATGAATAACATTCATTTGATATTCTGCCAATCCATTGTATTGTCTTCTTCTTTTCCCACTTCTCTCAACTTTGCCAAGCATGATAGTGTCTTCTAGTTCATAATCCATTCTGTTATATGCCCAAGGTATATGGGTTTCTGGTTGCTGAGTTACTCCCTTGCTTATCTGGCACAGGATTGGCTGGTTCCTCTTGCAGTCCATGGTACCCTTGCTAACTGGCTCCAAATCAAATTAAAGATTTATTACTGTCATAGACCAGCATAATTGTGCATTCATTGTGCATTTTATGTTAGCTATCTCAACTCATGTCCCTTTGCCTTCGCTGAAAACTTTGCTGAAACCTATGACTCTATTCTTCTACATGTTCTGAATTAAAACTTGGTTTATGTGAGAAATTAATGCAGTGGTTCAGCAATTTGCACTTTCTTTTGTAACTCCCTTTTATGGTATAGGTACAGGTAGTCCTCACTTAATGAACATTCGTTCAGCGACTGATTGAAATTACGACAGCACTGAAAAAGTGGACTTACAACCTATGCCTGAAATTACGACTGTTACAGTGCCCCCAGAGACTTGTGATCAAAATTCAGGTGCTTGGCAGCCCACCCGCACTTACAATCGCAGGGACGCTTCAGCTCCCCCCACCTGCCTATCCCCCCCATCTCAGCCCTTTTGTCCTCCTGCCAACCTGCGCTCTGTTGCCCCAGCTGACCTTCCCCACCATTTTCTTGCTCCTGTTGCTGATGAGGTGTGCCTGGCCTAGCTGCTAGGCCCTAAGGTGCTGGGTATGCAGTGCAAAGAAAGGAAAAAGAGCTGGAAGCAGCCTCTTCTTTCCCTTCATCCCAGCACAAAGCAAGCCCCACTCCCGCCCAGGAGCTCCAAAGATGGCTTTGCACTGGGAAGAACGGAAAGAGAGCTGAAAGCAGCCTTTTTCCCCCTTCTTTGCAGCACTCCCTCTCATCCCTGGGGGCTGGCTAAAAAAGCTCTGTGATGAAATCCAAGCAGTTTTTGACCTTTCCTGCCAGCTTCCCCGTTGACTTTCTGGGAAAGCCAGGAGGGAAGATTGAAAATGGTGATCGTATGATCGCAGGGTGCTTGGCAATCATAAGCCACTGCCACCTGCGAAGAGGACTCCCTCTTGTCTCTGGGGGCTGGCTGAAAAAGCTCCATGCTAAATTCCAAGCAGGTGTTTCAGCCATGGAAGATTTTCAAGCCCCAGAGGAGGAAGGCTTCAGAAGCCTCTCAACTCTGGGGCTGAAAATTCAAGTGGTTCTGAGGCCCTTGCGCACCTGACCTGCACCACACCCCCGCGCACCCTTACTGACCTCCCCAGACACCCAATGCACCCCCTTGCTCCCTCTCTCACCCGGAGGGACCTGGGGCTTGCAATTTCCTGCCGGCTTCCCCATTGATTTGATTGTGGGAAGCCGGCAGGCAGTTGCCTCGCCTAATGACCGGGACATTCACTTAGCGATGCCAGCTGGGACTGCTGAGATTGCAGTTGCTAAGCAAAGTGGTCATGTGATAATTTGCTTAACAACTGCATTGCTTAGAAACTGAAATTCAAGGACTACCTGTATGTACATGAATCTTTTTCAATCTCTCAGGCACACAGATTTATTCCATTTTTATTGATATAGAACCGTTAGTACTTTAACTAGTTCTTCCCCTTTGTCTTTAAGCAATTGAATGAGTATATATGTACTCCTAAGACTCTCGGTGTTTGTCTGTTTGTAACCTTAAATTGAGTGAAGTAGGACATCATAGGGCAACAATTTTTGAATCAACATACCTTAAATGGGCTAATTTAAAGAACGAGTCCAAAATATGGGACCCATTACTCCCATGGGATTGAAATTTGGCAAAATTGTGGCAGCTTCAGCACCACTGTACCTTCCAACTATACTTCCCAGAAACCCGTAGGCTGCATGGTGCAAGGGAAGACGGGAGGGCCATATCGTCACCCTCTTTCCCTCCTCCCTCTGGCCTCTGTGCCCAGTTGGCTGGCCGCAGGGCCTGGCAGGCGAGCGGTGATTGGCTGCTTTGGAACTGAGGCTGAAATTTGAAATCTCTTAATGGCGGTTGGCTGTCAGGGAAGCACAAGGGAGCGACTCAATGCCTGCTGGTGAGGTAGGGCTGGTTGGGGGGCGCCAGTGGTTGACAGGTGAGCCCTCTTGCTCCCTGGAGGGAGGGGGGACTTGGGGACAATCTGGGATGGGGGGTGCAAGTTTTCCTCATGCTACGCATCTCCCTTTGTTCCCCCCTCTCCCCACAGCAAAGTAGCAGGCAGTTCTATGGATCAGCAGAGGAAGAGGAGGATGAGTGATTTTTGATGTTCCCCGACAGCTTCCCACAAGCAAAGTCAATGGGGAAGCCGGCAGGAAGTTGGAAGTGGCTCCCACTCCCACTGCTTTTTTGCCCACCTGTGGCCATTCTGTTTTTCTGTTTAGGTAAGGAAATATCTCCAAAAGGATGACCCAATGAGTGATGGGTTGACTAGTTTCATCTGAATCTGTGCTTTCCTGCTCAGCAGCTGGTCTATTGCTTACCATATCTCACTTTTGAATCCAACTCTTCTTGTAATTTCAGGTTTCTCCATTTCTCCAACTTTGCATTGGTGGTACTGCATTCTTTCTAAATGCACCGAGTACTTCCTGCAATTTGCTAAAGAATTCTTCAGTGTTTTTCACCACTCATTTCCTACAGTTGTAGTAAGTGCATACTTTTTGTTACACTGATGTTCATTGAATGTCCACCAATTCTAACAGCCAGTGTATTGTTTACTGGGATATGTATAGCCAAACACATATTTTCCACTGTCCTTTATGAGTTTTGTTGCTACCCACTCCATTCCTTTATTTGGTGTCATCCTCTGAACCACATGATCATTTGGTTTAAAGTGTCTGCTCCAGTCCATCTAAATATACTTATTTATAAATCATCCCGTTTAGTGCCCTTCATTTCCTCTTTGACAATTCAATTTTCTCCTTGTCTCATGCTTCCCGTGCAGCATGTCCAAATTTTATGTAATGTTGTAACTGTTTGTACAATGAAGATCTCTGTTTTTATTTCTGGCACCATTGGTGATAGATTTCCATACTGCTTTGATATGATCATGTCCTCACCTCCAGATCTACTTCTGACAGGTCAACAACACCTTGTGAGTATCGTCATCTAAAATCCAAAATTGTTTAAATGTTTCAGTCAAGTCCATATTGTGTTCTTGACAATAACATAAGAGTGATTTGCCACTGCCTTCTCCTGGACTTGAAGTTCTGAAGGTCCTACTCCTAGGTCGCTTGGCTTTCCTCACACCTCCATCTGCCCCCACTCCCACAGAGACTTACTCTTATCTTCATCCCTCCCTCCTGTCCTGTCCAGCAACCATCACCCTACCAGGAGTCGCCCCTTTCACTAACACCACGCACTGAAGGGACTGAGGCCTCCCACCACATCTAGCTGATAAATCTCATGAGAACATCCCTATCATGCAACCATGTGGAGTACAAATATACAAATCCACATGCTTCAAAAAAATAAATAAATGGGGAAACCACATGGAATGGATGCAAAGCTTGTAAAAAATCAGCCAGATAACAAGATTATTAATAAAATACACAAAATGCTGGTTGATGTTATACCTGCTCTTCATGAAAAGAAATGGGCAAAAGGTTTTGCTTTTTAGATTTGTTTTTGTTCACTTTTTACTTAAAATATTTGTGGTGCTTTCTTTTTTCATCAGAAAGTCCTTTCCAGCAGCATCCATGGAGAGATGTCAAACTTTGCAAAGCGACAGTCATGATGTCACGATGTGTGGACCGGTTCTGATTGCACCACTAGGCCTGCCATCTTACAGATTTTGACCCCACCGCACCCTTGCAACTCTCCATTGACTTTTCCCTACTCACTGTTTACCTGTATGCAGTTCCAGCAAGAGAAGAGAGTTTATTTATTCACTTGTGATATACTGAAAAAAAATCTGTCCTAAAAAACCAGACATACTGTATGTAGAGCTACAGTATTCAGGGTGGGGGTATTTTTTTTAACCTCTTGTTAAGTAAAGTTTAATTAACAGGTAGACTTTCAAGCTTGTTTCCTCAAGTGTAATTTTTTATTGCTTTCTTTTAAGCATGGGATTGGAATTTATATCCGGTTAATATAGAAGAGCTACTTCGGGGTCCTATTTAAATAGGATGAAATTGGCTCAGGAGATCTATAAGGTAGTAAAATGTATAAAGCTACATCGAAGGTACGTTGGAAATGTGAACAACATGAAGGAACGTTTCACCATCTTTGGTGGACTTGTAAAAATGTTTTAAAAAATTGGGACTGAGCTTCATATCTGCGTAGAGAAGATTCTGAAGATCAATATACAGTCAAAACCAGAGACTTTCCTTTTAGGTTTGATGGACAGTCAGTTGGAAAAAAGTCATGGAACTTTCTTTTTAGGTATGATACCAGCAGCAAGGCTTTCATACGCACAGAGATGGAAAGACAAGATATTACCTACGGTGGAAGCGTGAGTAAACTATATCTTTGGGTGAATCTTTGGGTAAAAGAAGCAAGTTTTTAGAGGCCTCAGGTGAATGGGATTACCTTAATAAAATTGAAACATAATGGAATGTGCAGCATCCTTGAAGCTGGTGTGAACTAGGTTGGTTGTAAACTCGTTATCACAAACATCCCCATAGCAACATAAGGGAGGATGCCTTCTTCCTGGCAGTTGGCACCTTGAACCAATTTGTTTCTTCCTCTCTGATATGCGGTGGGAATCGGTGGTCTTTACTAGGTTCTTCATATATACACTGTAAATGTTCATTACAGCTAGTTATTTATTTATATGAGGCATGGTGTAGGAGAGGATTGCAAAATGATGGGGAACCACTGATAACCAACTCCTCTCTCCCAAAGAGTATTCATGTATCTAAACAATGTTAAGAATGCAGTAGAATACAATAGTTCCCAACTACAAGCCTCCCAATAAGCTTCCAGGTGTAGTTCAAGATGTCGGATGCCATTTATAACCCCCTTTGTAGCATGGGGCTGGCTCCTGATATTCCTCCGACTGTTTCTGCCCATCCACTGGACTGAGCAGAAGGGGCATGCTCCGGGTCCTCTTTATTAAACAGTGTCATAGTACTCAGGAAACGTGCCTTCCACGTCACAGCCCCCGCCCTTTGGGAAACCATGCCCCCAAGCTTTGCTTGGCCCCCAACCCTGTTGGCATTTTATAAATCCTTGAAGACCTGGATGCTCACTGCGCATGCGGTTTGGAGTTTGGGTAATCCCATTGTTGTGATATTTTAATTTCATGTAATTGTTATATGAGGTGGATTAGATTATCCTTGGGCATCAGTGTGTTATTATTGTATTATTATTATTGTTATTATTTGTGTTTTTCTGTTGTGTGACTTTTTTAAATCCTATATTTGCCACCCAGAGTTGCAGTTTCTGAGATGGGAACTATATAGATCAATAAGATAAGAGATGAGATGAGATGAGATGAGATGAGATGAGATGAGATGAGATGAGATGAGATAAGATAACAACACCATTTACTCCAGTCTTTGTGGTGGGTACATTTTACCACCTTTAGATATAATTTTATACGTTCACCAGTGGAATGGACATGGTGGGAGAAATGGAGCTGGATATGCAGATTAATACAAAGTAGCCCTATATCAATTTAGCATTTCAAAATCACTATTAAAATCAGATTTATGTTCAAAGATTGCCAATGTAATAGGAATCATCAGTCAAGATGGAAATTATCTTATCTTAATTAGGTCATCTAATGTATTCTAGAAGTTATTCTATCTAACATGTCTTAGTAAGACAGAATTAGACCTAGCTAACTAAGAAGGTCTATCTTTATTGCAACAAATCAGACTAGTTCTAATGTTTTATAACTTTATGTTAGGAGAAATCCAGACCTTGGATACTGTGCAAGTTGACATGCAGAATAATAATCCATAAATGGATTCTATGTTAAGTCAAATTCTGTATCTGACTTCTTTTTCAGATATGAATTATTTTATAGAATGATGCATACTTCCACAGTTTAGTCTGCCATTCTTCTAAAGAAAAGATTACATGTGAACTATGCTGCTTATCTGAAGGTATTGGAACCAATGAGGTGGTTTTGATCATTCTGAGGAAAGAGTCTTGAAAGATTTCATCTTTGTTTTATTAAGAAATAAACCTTGCAGTCTATATTAACCATGTTTCCACTGATCAGGTGTTTTGCTTCATTCACCTTCATAAAAATAAAAATTAATGGTAAAGACCTTGTAATTCTGCATGTAGCCTACATCACAACAATACCATTTGAGTTGCCTAATAGTCTGTTCTGTGGCAGAAACTCATGATGCTGCAATGTACAGATAGTCTTGGATAGTAATGTCATATAAATCAAAGACCTTGTTGCTGAATGACTCAAGAGGCACATTCTTCTGACTGCACATGTAGCTGCACCACAGTAAAGACACCAAAGGTTTTCCATTGTTACCTGTTCCCACCGGCACAGGATGCTCAATTAAGAACTCTGGTCAAAGAGATGAACTCTAAAATACTCTCATTATATCCTGAAAGATGACATCTTTGATTAATGTAATTATTGTCAGAGGTGCAAAGGAATAATAGTGGTGGTTTCCCTGTTTTTCGTGTCTTGCCCACATAGTTCCAGAAGACCAGGTCAGCCTCCTCGTGCTCCATATGGATCATCCCCACCCCTCCAGTCATATCCTTTGCACTGAATATTCCCTTCTTATTCTTGGGGTTTTGCAGAGTCACTCCCACAGCACCTTCAGCATCCAATCAACTACAAGAGACTTTGGCTACCAACCAATCAGCATGGCCAGAGATGAAGTACTGAGGAAGCAAAGCAACAAAAGCATGCTGCGTAAGAAACAGTTCTCCAGAAATAAAGAAGGTGAAGAAGAGACTTACCAGTTGCACCCAGAACCAGCCAGGCAAAAAGAAGCAGAAGTACAGGCTGAAGAATACAACTACAACAATGGAAAGAGGTACCAAAGAAGAATATAGGCTGGAAGCAAATCCCTTACTTTCCTCTTAGGGCTGAGATGGCAATCTGGTGATTTACTGAGGTTTTGAATTTCCTCTCTCTTCATGCCCAGGCAGAATGGCCAGTGGCAAGAGACAGGCTTTTCAGCCCAAAATATCTGGAAGACACCAGTTTGCCCCCCTGTGATATAGGGGAGCCTATTCCCAGCTCAATCATGGGTCCAGGGAGTTAAGGGAGGGTTGATTGGATTCTCTTCTAAGATTTAACAGTTCGGATCTCAGGGAAGAAGCAGTGATGGCCCTCCATGTGCTGCTGAACCATATTTCACAGAAACCACAGCTGGCGTAGCCAACAGTGAGGGATTCTGGGAGCAGGTGGTCACCAACATCTGGAGGGTCCTAGATTCTCTGCCCTGGGATAAGTGGTTCAGATAGAAAGGGACTGGATATAAAAAGCACTTTGGGGAGCGTGGTGTAGAAATCAATCAGAGAAACTCAATGGTAGTCCACTGTGCTCTGCTATTGGATACTCATCTGACGGGTCAAGTCTGATCAAAGAACAGGAAGGATTGAAAAACTGCCAGGCTGAACACTTTTCCAACCTACTCAACAGACTGTCCGTTGACAGTTGATCATGATGTCTTACAGCAGATTCCTCAGCTGCCAGTCTTGGATGCTCTAGACCTGCTGCCCTCTACTGATGTGATCAAGAAAGCGATCTCACAGATGAACTCAAATAAAGCAACAGGGCAGGATGGCATTCCTGCTGAGATCTACAAAGCACTAGATCCAAATACCTTACAGGCAATCCAAAACATCTTGGAAGACATTTAGTCCACAGAGGAGGTGCCTGATGAGTTCCGCAATCCCCTCATTGTGGCTCTCTATAAAAATAAGGGAAGCAAATCAGACTGAAGAAACTACAGAGGTATCTCACTGCTGTCCATCACAGGCAAGATCTTTGCCCACATTCTCCTGAACAGATTGGTCACTGTCTTGGAAAGGAACTTCCCAGAGGGGCAGTGTGACTTTTGGCCAGAATGGAGTACAGCAGATATGATATTTGCCATGAAGCAAGTCAAGGAGAAGTCCGTTGAGCAGAACAAGCTTCTTTACTGTGTTTCATTGACCTGATAGAAATATTTGACACTGTAAACAGGGAGGCTCTCTGGATTGTCCTGAGAAATTATGGATGTCCGAGGAAATTTGTGAAGTTGATTCAGCTACCCCATGATGGAATCACAGGACAGGTTCTTTACAATGGTGATACATCAGCTACATTGGGTAAAAAAAGAGTTATGTGCTAGCGCCTGTTTTGTTCAATCTGTTATTCGCTTGCATGTTGTCATGTGCTGTCCAGGGTCTGAAGGAGGGAGTGTACATCAGGTACCGATTGGATGGCTCTCTCTTTGACTTTCGTTGCTTGAATGCATGGACAAAGTGCCTCCAGACAATCATTCAAGAAATCCTCTTTGCTGATGACCATGTGCTCCTGGTGCACAAAGACAGCGATCTACAGTTGATGCTGAACAAATTCTCAGATGGTGCTATGCTCTTCAGCCTGACTATCAGCCTGAACAAGACTGAAGTACTTTACCAGCTTGTGCCAACCCTGTAGAACCAAAATCACTGTTGATGACACCCAGCTGACAAATGAAAACAGCTTCAAATACTTGGGAAGCATTATCTTGAGCAATGGGTCTTTGGCAAGGACATTGACTCCAGGATCAGCAAGGGCAGCCAGGCACTGGAGAAGCTGCATGCTAGAGAGCTCCATCAACACAACATCTGTATCTCCGCAAAGCTGAAAGTCTACAGAACTTTGGTTATCCCTTCTCTCCTATATGGATGTGAGTCCGGGACTCTGTACCGAAGGCAAATCAAACAACTGAAGAAATTTCACATGCGTACTCTCTGCTCCATCCTCGGCATTTGGTGGCAAGACCGTGTCTCCAACCTGGAGATCCTGGATTATGCAGAATCCACCAGCATTGAATCCCTGATTATCAGAGCCCAGATGGGGTGGGTGGGATAAGTCATTAGAATGGGTGATCACTGTATGCCTCGCCAGTCACTCTATAATATACTGGAGTCTGGGAAGAGACCTTGAGGTTGACCACGCAAGCACTACCAAGATGCTGTGAAAGGAACCCTACGCCACTGGGACATCCAGCCAAGGAACTAGGAGCTGCGGCTGCTGACAGAACTCGCTGGCGAGTCCTGTGCTATGAAGGCTACACTGGCTTTGAACAGAGGCACCACCAAAAACTGATAAAAAGCCATGAGTGGCATCACAGAGTGACACCCACAGTTACTACAACAATGGACTTCCAGTGCCTCCAGTGTGCCAGACGCTGTGCTTCCAGACTGCGACTGCAGAGCTCCCTCTGTGTCCACAGATGAACTGCACAACAGTGGGTCTTCTTCAAACCTGAAGGACTAGCATATAGATATTTCAATTCTCTAATAGCACTTTTGCTCAAAGTTCTGGTAATTGCAGTCCACGTACAATTGGGCTGGAAGCCACCAGTTGTGGAAGACTGGGCTATATAAACGGCAGAATGATATGTAGAATTTCAAGTGTCATGTGAATATTTATGTTTGTGTGTGCATGTGTGTGTGTGTGTGTGAAATGATATGGGATTCCATATAAATCATTCAGTGTTAAAAGTGCAACTTTAAAAACAAAACATAAATAAAATTGTCCTAGCCCAATGTTTTACAATGTCACTTTTCAGCTTATATGTAGTAAATTTACAAACAATTTCTTAAATCATTCACAAATGTGATTCTGTCCATACAATAAAGTGACATTGTTGACTCTACCATCTTATTTCACTGCTTATGTGCACTCAAAAATATTTGTGATAATTTAAAATACATGCTGTTTTTATTAACCGGCAGGCATTAATAGTAGCAAGACAGCACATCTGATTATTTTCTTCTCTTCTTCTAGCTGGAGAAAGAATGCAAGTTCAGGAAGTGGCCATGCAGTGTGAAGACCAGCAAGGTACTACCTCGGCTGAGCACAAACTCCATGAAATCCCCCTCCAAGATGAACGCACACAGCGCGCTGGGACTTCAGGGAAGCAGACTTTCGGGAGGCAGTGCAAGCTCAAGGAAATTACCACCCCACTTGGCGGCATACAGAGTAGCTGCTCAGGACAGCCTAGGAAGCCACAAGAAAAACTCCAAGATGCTCCCCAGCAAAGTGGCTCTTCAGGACAATGTAGTAGAAGGTAAGAAAACAGACCGCCCCAGGAAAGCCCAAGTGAGAACACACAGATTTGCTCTTCTGGGAAACCCGATCCAAAATGTGACAAAATCCCGAAGATTTCTGGCGAATGCCAAGACACGCAGAGGTGAGAAACTGGTACAGAGTGAAACAGGTTAGGTGAGATCTCAGTAGATTACTAGACTGTATTTTCAGCTGAGCTCAGTTTGTGTGATGTTTTATTGGTAAAACAGAAGAATCAGAGTCCGCTGAGTATACGTCATGAAAGTAAGTCACCTATACAGGTGAATCTGAAGCAGATTCACCAGAAAGTCTAGGGGACTTAGTGGGGCTATCGCATGCTAAGCTGTAAACATTGCTTAAAACTCCTGTGGCAGGGTTCACATAACATATTATATCAAAACTAAAGAAACTATTTTATAAACTAAGATGATGTGTGAATCCAGACAGTGTACTTAGAACTGTGCTCACAAGCGGTCAGCAAAGACGAAGAAAGACACATTTTCTACATGGAAAGTATGGTAGATTTTGACCTGGGATAATAGAATCTCTTTTCTCCACATAAAAGCAGTTCTGTACCTGTAATAACAACATAATAAGCAAACATTTAGTAGGTTCTGTGTTGCTTCTTTCCAGCACTACTTCTCTGTTCTTGGAAACATTCTCCATCCTCACTTTCTGCCTGTTGCGCAAAAGTCATAGCCACCTTTTTGGGAAAATCAAAATAATCAGGATGGTTGAGAAAATGAGCAACAGATAAACTCTAAAAGCACCTTGCCTTTAAAAAACTAATTGTAAGTGCCGCCTATATGAATTGTTCCTGTGCATGAATTACTTGTTACAAAGCAACTGACTTCATCCCAAAGCTTGGGAAATGCAGGGTGACACCGGGGACACCAGCAAGCTCCAGGCATGTGGGTTGTAGCTGTTCCAAGCAAACATCTTGGCAGCTTGTCACTGCTCACCCAGATGCCTTCAAAGATATTTTGTATTTCTTTGTGGCCAACATGAACAAACCAGTGGGGTTCAACCACCAGAAGTTCAGTCTAGGAACTCTTGTGGAAGCAATTATTTCAGCGTAGCAGTTGAGTTGCATCAACCTGATCTGAGCCCAGTGGTTTCTATGTACCTCAGTCTGCTGGTCCTTTGCTAAAATAATCTGCTGCTTTCCTGCCATGCTTGTTTCTTCAACAGATGAGTACCTTTGTTTAAGCGCTTAGTAACCATATTGAGAAATCACATTGTAAGGTTATGGGGGACGTTTTCCAGGAGAAATGCTATGGAGAACTTAAATGGGTTTATATGTAAGCAGTGGACTCACTCTTGCAGATCTAGCTTCCATTCAGAAAGGGATTTTATTTACTCATTCAAAAGATTTGAATGGCTGCCCATCTTAAACAACTCTGGGCGGCTCACAGTAGCAATAAAACCCAGTAACTATAAAACATAACCATAAAACCGTGAAACAATAAAATGATCAAACAAAAACCCGGAGCCTTAATCACCCCCTTAGGATGCCCCACAGCAAGTTCCAATTACCCTAATTCCATTCTCTCGATTCTATTCTGTACTATCCCAGTGCCTGGGTAAAAGCCAGGTCTTGATGGCCTTCCGAAAGGCAAAAAGGGTGGGGGTCTGCCGGATGGCCGGGGGGAGGGTGTTCCATCAGGGAGGGGCAGCCATGGAAAGGCATGCTTCCGAGGCACCACTAAGTGCCAGGATTTCAGGGAAGGATCTGGAGGGTTCCTACACTATCCGATCTGGTGGGACAGGCTAATATTCTTAGAGAGAGGCAGTCCTGCAAATAACCAGATCCTGTTCCATGTAGGGCTCTAAAGGTGATAGACAGCACCTTGAATTGCACCTAGAAGGAAACTGGAAGCCAGTGCAGCTCATGCAATAGAGGTGTAACGTGGGCAAACCTAAAACCCCCAACACTGTGTGCGCCGCTGCATTCTGGACCAGTTGTAATTTGTGAGTGGTCTTCAAGGGCAGCCCCATGTAAAGCTCATTGCAGTAATCCAAACAGGAAATGACCAAGGCGGGAGAAATCGTGGATATAAATGAGCAGAAAGCATAAGTAGGCTGAACCTTTTCTTCCACACTCAGCATCTCTTGGTAATTAGAGAAAGAACATTGTGCAAACTCTGAACTAGGTGAATTGAGAAGCATAGTTCAATTATCCTATCTATTAGTGAAGCTTAGTGAAGTAAAACGGCTGTAAAAGTTTGCCTGAAGCTTACAAGTAGGAATCAACCAATCTTGACCGGGGTAGTGAATGTATGGTCTGCTTGAGTGACTTTCAGGTAATAGTAGTTTCAGATGAGGTGGACAATAAGTCCCATCATCCTTAGCCAACATGGCCAACTTATAGCTGAAGAAAGCAAGTAAGAGCGTAATTGATAAAATTCAGTGGCATTGTGGTTTTCCCTCTGAAAAATTGTAGAGCAGAGTGAGGGCCAACCATTACAAACAACTGAGCAGGCCCCAATGCAGTGCTTTTCGGGTATGCACCGTTCTTGTCAGAAGGGTCAAAACCACAACTAGTTGGAGAAGATGGGAGTTGTGGTCTACATCATGTAAAGGGAGCTGGATTGGGGAACATTGCTTTAACCGAGAAGAGGATATGGCTAGCTGGAAGCCTGAGCACAGATGCCATTGTCCTCAGCAGTGAGATTATGCTGCACCATTTCACTGTCTTAGTTTTTGATTCCAGACATGACAGAAAAACTGTGACTATTGTCTGGATATGACCAACTGAGTTTGTAAGAAAAGTATCGGATTAGCTATTCTTACTTCTGGAAAACGCAACAGTGGCCACGGGATTGGAAAAGGTCAGTTTATGTTCCAATTCCAAAGAAGGGCAATGCCAAAGAATGCTCAAACTATCGCACAATTGCACTCATTTCACATGCTAGCAAGGTTATGCTCAAAATCCTACAAGCTAGGCTTCAGCAATATATGAACCGAGAACTACAGGATGTACAAGCTGGGTTTCGAAGAGGCAGAGGAACTAGAGATCAAATTGCCAACATTCGCTGGATCATGGAGAAAGCACGAGAGTTCCAGAAAAACATCTACTTCTGCTTCATTGCATATGCAAAAGCCTTTGATTGTGTGGATCACAACAAACTGGCAAATTCTTAAAGAGATGGGGGTACCAGACCATCTTACCTGTCTCCTGAGAAATCTGTATGCGGGCCAAGAAGCAACAGTTAGAACCGGTCACGGAACAACCGATTGGTTCAAAATAGGGAAAGGAGTACGACAAGGCTGTATAATGTCACCCTGCTTATTTAACCTATATGCAGAGTACATCATGAGAAATGCCAGGCTGGAAGAATCACAAGCTGGAATTAAGATTGCAGGGAGAATCATCAATAACCTCAGATATGCAGGTGATACCACCCTAATGGCAGAAAGTGAAGAAGAACTAAAGAGCCTCTTGATGAGGGTGAAAGAGGAGAGTGCGAAAGCTGGCTTGAAACTCAACATTAAAAAAACTAAGATCATGGCATCTGGACCCATCAATTCCTGGCAAATAGAAGGGGTAGAAATGGAAGCAGTAACAGACTTCATTTATTTGGGCTCCAAGATCACCGCAGACGGAGACTGCAGCCATGAAATTAAAAGACGCTTGCTCCCTGGGAGGAAAGCTATGGCAAACCTAGATAGCATATTAAAAAGCAGAGACGTCACCTTGCCGACAAAGATCCGCATAGTCAAAGCTATGGTTTTTCCAGTAGTAATGTATGGCTGTGAGAGCTGGACCATAAAGAAGGCTGAGCGCTGAAGAATTGATGCCTTTGAACTGTGGTGCTGGAGAAGACTCTTAAGAGTCCCCTGGACTGCTAGGAGGTCAAACCAGTCAATCTTAAAGGAAATCAACCCTGACTGCTCATTGGGAGGATTGATAATGAAGCTCAACCTCAGATACTTTGGTCACCTAATGCAAAGAGAGGACTCCTTGGAAAAGATCTTGATGCTGGGAAAGATTGAAGGCAAAAGGAGAAGAAGACAGCAGAGGATGAGATGGTTAGATAGCATCACTGAAGCAATGAGCATGAAACTGAGCAAACTCAGGGAGGCAGTGAAGGACAGGAAGGCCTGGCGCGATATGGTTCATGGGGTCACGAAGAGTTGGACACGACGTAATGACTGAACAACAACAAATTCTTACTTTTGGCCCAAGATGATGACATTCTTCACGAAATGAATGACAGAAATTTTGGCCACAAGAAAAAATATTATTTTGATCCTTCTCCAAAGTAGAAGTCTTTTTATGAAGTGTTGGGAAGCTAAAAATGTATTGACCCATGGCAGAAACTCCCAAACTGGGTTAGAAAATGAAAGAAAGGCAAACCAGTTATCCATCCAGTTCCTACAGGGCATCCTGCCTTGCAGGGTCAGGGTTAACACAAATGACCTAAGGAGTGGGACTCTTCCATAGCCATTTGGATTCAATGAGTATTTGTTTTCTTCTAGTGAAAACCCCTACGCTGGCCTAGTGGAGTCCTTACGTGCTGCCTGGTGGACAGGAAAGACACGGCCTATGGAGTATCGGGTGAAACAGCTGGAGGGCCTGTGTCACTTTCTGGAGGAAAAGCATGCCGAAATCCAGCATGCCCTGTGTGCAGACCTACGGAGGGTGAGTGGACCATCCAGCCAGAGCATCTGACAGCTCAGACCAAGGGACTTGCAGATCAAGGCCTTGCTTACCAGTTAATAGACATTGCACAGCTATTCCATTTTTCCCTTCACTGGATTTTCCATGAAAAAGTTATGAACAGGGAACAAGATTTTCTGAATTTAGCAAGGTGGCAAGCAGCAGTTCTCAGGCTACAGAAAATCATTATGTAAGCATAGTTGAGCTGCCTCCTAAAATGGTCAAGAGCACAGCCAAGTATCCATTATCTCAGAAAGGTGGGAAGAAAAAGCCTAAACTGATAAAGCCTTTGATTTCTTTGCATAGTAATCAGCTGGCTATATATGGTTTCATTTGTAGCTGAGCTTGTGAGTCTTTTGCCTGATTAAGGGTTAATTATCTAGAGAACTAAACTTAGTGCCATGTCCAGGTGTAAAGCCCAAAGATTTCATTTCAAGAATCAGTTGGGATGATTGCACGGTAAAGCACTACCATGCAATGAATGAGACCCAAGGTTTGCTCACTGAAGAGCTGCTGCATAGTTCACCTCTTCAAGCCAATATGGACATCACTGATGCATCTCATTTTATTTCTCTTCTCCACAGCCCTGCTTTGAAACTGAGCTCTTGGAGATTCTTTTAATCAGAAATGAACTGGCTGACACTCTTAACAACTTAAGCTGCTGGATGAAGGATGAATATGTGCACAAGAGCCTAGTAAGGAGTCAAACAGAGTGGGAGGAGATAAAATGGAAAAGAATGGTTCTAGGTTGTATGGGGATGAAAGTCTAAAGGGTGTATTATCTCATCAAAGTGAAGATGGACTTTCTATCTGTGCCCTTTCAAAACAGGTGGATGCTCATACTGGAAGGCAAGACTAACTTGTAGAGTATTAATTGTTTTCCCGCACACACACACCTGATGTCCTTTCCATGGTGTTTGGGAATGATGAGATCTGTAATCTAACATACCAGGATGCTATCAGGTTACTGATATGTAAACGTTTTGGGGCAGCTTCCACATGATAGTCTCTACACCCATACTTGCTTTACCATTGGAGGAACATGTTCCAGCTACTTTTGTAGGATAACCTCTGCACTCCAATTTAGATTCATTAAAGTCACATTGGTTTAGAACAGCCTTTCCCAACCCATTGCCCTCCCAATAAATCAAATTATAATCTTCATAGTTCCCAGTTTTCCTAGTTACTATTGCTAGTGTTTGCTTCCTAGTTGTGTGGCCAGCAATCTCATCTGTGCACAGTGCAAGAGAGATTAAAAGGTTTGAAGTGTTAGGTGTGAAAACATCCTTATATTTTACATGCACATATCATCTAAGGCAAATGTGGCAACGTGGAGCCTGATTTCAAAGCTCTCTGCAGGCTATTGATTCAAACCTCTAGTAGGAATACTCTGTTCTAACCTACAACGTGGTGAGAGAGAAAAAGAGAAATGGGTGTGAGAAAGAGGAAAACAAGGAAAGCAGAAGAGAATGAATCATCCCGTTCATGCTTGGATTGGCCCTAACCTGAATGGTCTCTTTCGTCCTACCTACAACTGACATAGCTCCTTACAATTACCTTCAGGGGGATTAAAGGAGCTATGTCTTCAAGACAACATTTTTTGGAATCCCGTATCTGACATAACGGCTATGATATTCCTCCCTGATGCCCTCAGAGCCTTGTGGATTGTGTGGTAAGGCCAAACATTTTGGCATTTCCCCACAATTTAGGTATTAAACTCACATGTGGCTGAATCGTAATTGTAATATGGGTTTGGGGGAGGCTGGAGGTTTGAAGACCTGTAAGCCTAACGAGGGCTTAAGGCAACCATTCCATTCCTTAACCCTTTCCCCCAAGTGTAACAATATACCTTTCACAATTCCTAGGACTTCTAATATTTTGGCCCACTCGCTCCAATGAGATAGTCCACCATGCTTCCTGGAGAGCAAGCGCATATACTCTCTGTGTGTGTGTATGTATGAGCTCTCCAAGGTGCAACAGAAATGCCCACTCATAATCAATTAGTGTGGAGGAGCCCTTTTTATATCAGAAATACCTGATGTACATAGCAAGGAGGAATCTTGCTGAGATTAAACAACATACTAACTAAGCAAATCAAGAATACAGGATTGAAAATGAAAGCGCTTCAGCATCAGCTTTTCAAAGTTCAGTCCTATTCAAGCCTTGCACTGCCTTTATCAAGAAAAGAGAACATAAACAATGTTAACTCATATGCTCTAGAGCAAAGAATGGTTTGAAAGTAGACATCAAGGGAGGTTACACTTTGTATCTCCTCAAGTATTTCCACCACTACAAAATATTCTATGAATTTCCCTTTCTGCTTCACTCAGTTGCTTTCATGGATGTTTCTGGCTCTTCTATAGTTCACGAAGCTGGATCATGCCTTCATTCGCAAGGAGCCATTTGGTGTGGTGCTGATCATTGGAGCCTTTAACTACCCTCTCTACCTTACTCTGATACCCCTCTTGGGGGCCATTGCAGCTGGTGAGTGAGAAGTTATCTGCTAATTCATTGTAGACATTGGATCTTCCAAGAGATCCAGGCATGTGGTGGATGTTTTTCTCTTGCAGATGTGTTAAATTGTTCTCTCCCCCCTATTAGGGAACTGTGTGATTCTCAAACCTTCAGAGCTGACCAGCTGCACTGAAAGGCTCCTGGCAGAAGCCCTGCCTTGTTATCTTGATCCGGTGAGTTCCTCAGCTGCAAGTTCGCCTTGCTAAAAAATCAAAATGTAACTGAGGTTTTCTGATTTGCTTTTCCTCTATCATTTGCCTTAATTTCCTGGAAATTATGACTGGGCAATTCCTTGGGCCTCTTCAGGAAGACCTCTGGATCTGAAGTAATCTCAAACTGTTTTCTGTTTTTGGAAGCGGAGTCAGTTTATTTCTGGCTGCTCCAGTTCATTTGAAATCCTTCCAAACCTGTATATTCCTTCGCATTGTGATGGTGGTAACCCTCTGAGGTTTACAACTGAAACATCAAACTGCACTACTTTCCTTTTTCTTTATTTTAATTTTTTATGGTCATTTTATTAAAATTTAAAAAACAGAAGGATAAAAAAGAACAAGAAGTAATCATCAAGAAAAAGAATAGAAGAAAAGGAAGAATAAAGAATAAAGAGGAAGAAGGAAAGCATAAGTACAGAAAAAGAAAGAAAAAGAAAGATAAATACAAAAAAAGAATAACTTCCAACTTCTTTTACAGCTTATTTACAGATATGTGGAGTCCTTGGAGTTCTCTGAGCTTGGTTCTTTTCTTGCAAATGTTTCATTACCCGGCTAGGTAACATCTTCAGTGATAAGATGGGATGGGGTTTGCTCTCTATTTATATACTGTGGCATGCCTTGCCAGTGCTGGAGGGGGGGGGATTGTTTTGCTCCTCTGTAGTTCCTTGTTTAGCATATGTTTACTGCTTGATTGTGTGCCTGGTGGAAACCTTTGCTTACCTGTGTGATGATTGCTGGTGAGGCAATCTTCTGGTCTTTTGTCTCTTTTGAATAGTATGTAGACCCTGTTTATCTTTATGTGTCTGTTAATTGCTGCCTTATATGAGTACAAAGCTTCCAAGAATTCTCTTGCATTTTTGGATTTAGCTTGGTCTAAAATGCCGACAGTTTCCCAGTTAAAAATATGGTTAAGTCTGTTCATGTGATGTGAGGTTAGGGAGTTTTCATCATGTCTTCTGACTGCTAGTTGGTGCTCGTGGATGTGCTCTGCCAGTCTTCTGCCTGTCTGTCCTACATAGTGTTTGTAACAGTCCTTACATTGTATGTCGTAGATGACTCTGTTTTTTTCTTCTTGTGCTACTGGGTCTTTTGGTTTACTTAACATATTTTGGAGTGGAGTCCCTGGAGACTCCAACATACAACATAGTGAAAGAACAGACAAAAAAGCTTGGACACCTCACAGAGAACAGTGAATATTCTATCAAATCTTTTTTTGTATTTATCTTTCTTTTTCTTTCTTTTTCTGTACTTATGCTTTCCTTCTTCCTCTTTATTCTTTATTCTTCCTTTTCTTCTATTCTTTTTCTTGATGATTACTTCTTGTTCTTTTTTATCCTTCTGTTTTTTAAATTTTAATAAAATGACCATAAAAAATTAAAAGAAAGAGAAAGGAAAGTAGTGCAGTTTGATGTTTCAGTTGTAAACCTCAGAGGGTTACCACCATCACAATGCGAAGGATTGTGCCTGCAGAAAATCAAAGACGTACACATAGATGAAGATGAAATTATGATCTCATTTGATGTCACAGCACTCGTCACGTCCATAAACCTAGAACTAGAAAAAGAATCCATATCAGCAATAGTGCACAACACACCCGACTTAACCAAATACAACCAGATTGAAATACCCAGAATCATGGACCTCATCAACCTCTGCCTCACCACCTATTTTCAGTTTGATGGACAAATATACCAACAAATCAGAGGCACACTCATGGGATCATCACTGTCACGACTCATAGCAGAGATTGTAATGCAATGCCTAGAAGCTATAGCACTTCCTCACATACAACCTAAAGTATAGATCCGGTATGTAGATGACACCTTTGTTATAATAAAAAAGGAACAACTAGAAAAGACACATGAAACCATCAACAACATCTTCAAAGGAATAAAATTCACCAGAGAGGAAGAAAACAACACGCTACCCTTCCTGGATATCCTCATCAGCAGAGGAAACAACAGTAAAGTAGAAAACCAAGTTTATCAGAAGACAACCCACAATAATCAAGTACACCATTACCAAAGTAACAACCCAACCTCCCACAAGAGGGGCTGTGTAAGAACATTATTCAAGCGAGCACAAACGCATTGCAGCAACCCAGAACAGCAGAAAAAGGAAAACGACCACCTATACAACATCTTCCAACAAAAAGGATATCCATGCAACTTTATCAAAAAGTGACTGACCACGCAACCTACTACAACACAACCAACACAAGCTATGAAAAGGATCATACTGCCATACATCAGAAACGTCTCAGAAACCACCAACAGACTATTACAACCACATGGCATCTCTGTACCACACAAACCAACAAAATCACTCCAAAATATGTTAAGTAAACCAGAAGACCCAGTAGCACAAGAAGAAAAAACAGGGGGCATCTACAACATACAGTGTAAGGACTGTAACAAACACTATGTAGGACAGTCAGGCAGAAGACTGGCAGAGCGCATCCATGAACAGCAGTCAGAAGACATGGTGTAAACTCCCTAACCTCACAACACATGGACAGACTGTACCATACTTTTAACTGGGAAACTGCCAGCATTTTAGACCAAGCCAAATCCAAAAATTCAAGAGAATTCTTGGAAGCTTGGTGTTCAGACAAGGCAGCCATCAACAGGCACATAGAGATAAACAGGATCTACATACTTTTCAAAAGAGACAAAAGACCAGAAGATTGCCTCACCAGCAATCATCACCCAGATAAGCAAAGATTACCACCAGACACACAATCAAACAGTAAATATATGCTAATCGAGGAACTACCAGGGGAGGGGGAAAAAAACCCCACCCCCCCCAGCACTGGCAAGACGTGCCACAGTATATAAATAGAGAGCAAACCCCATCCCATCTTATCACTGAAGATGTTAACTAGCCAGGCAGTGAAATGTTTGCAAGAAAAGAACCAAGCTCAGAGAGCCCCAGGGACTCCACAGTTCAGCGCTGAGCTACACATATTCGCCTTAAAGATATAAATATATAAATATATTTAAAGATATAAATAAACAGACATTGAAGTCTTACTCTAAGATTACAACTTAACCTCCATTTTTTCTATAATCTATTGATTTTGCTAATCATCAAATCCATACATCATAATTTCATTTTTTTCTGTTTCCCACAAAAAATCCAAAAGGGGCTTCCAATTACTGTTAAAATTAGTTAATCTCTCTTCCCTAATCAAAGCTGTCCATTTCACCCTCTTAGCCATCTCCATCAACTTTGCCCTCCATTCTTCCATTGTAGGTAACAGCTTTCCACACTACTTTGCTTTTCCAGCCCCTCGATTTCAGTGAAGACTAAGAAGGCTGCCAAAGGGAAGCAGCCAGCTTGATGTGTCTCAGTTCTCTTTGTGGAGCCACATCAAAAGGGAAATGAGAGCTTACAGTGGGGTGATCAGTGTCAGTTCACTTTGGACGTAGGTTACGTGCTCTTTTTTCTCGTAAGATCCAAGTACAGTGTAAGGGACTGACTATATATTCTTGTTATTTTAAGGAAAAACTCTTTTGGGGAGAATGAGGCTAGGAGACCGCTATGAATGTAAGACAATTCCACTCACACAGGAAGGCTGGACAGAAAAAAAATCATAGGTCCCCTATTACTGTATGCTCACTGAATCAAAAATGATCATCTCATTTTAAAATTGAAATACTGAAGGAAAATCTTAGTTTCCTTTCAGTTTAATGCAGCAGTTCCCTGCTCCCAGTTGACCCCAAGAGGCTTTTTGCCCTGCAGGTTTCAGAGACAGAAAACAGCACCCGTGTGATGTGCAGGCAGGTTGAATGGATGTGAACTTCCCTTTCTGTTTTATAGGAGACCTTTGCTGTGGTGACAGCTGGTCCTGAAGAAACAGGAAAATTACTGGAAAATAAGTTTGATTATATCTTCTATACAGGTGATTTTCTCTCCTTGAATATTCTTTTCAGGTTATTCTTTTCAATCGTATTGTTTTTTTAAAAATTGATCATTAATGTCTGCAGAACAATCTGTGTGGTAAGCCAATATCCAGCTATTGAAACTGAAAGGTTCGGGTAATTTATCTAAGATCATGCATTAGCACACAAACACACACACACACACAGACACCCCATCTGCAGTAGAATTTCTCTCTGTGGCTACTGCAATGCCTTTCTAGAAGAGCAAATTGTTAATAATAGCAGCAGTTGGCCATGTGTCTTCGTTCAGTAGCTTTCTCACGTCTACTGCAGTGCAGCTGAGTTCGTGGCAAGTTAGTGGCAGCTTCCAGATTGCAGGTCTTGCCCACAAGTGGAGGAAAAGATTAGTTGTCACACTGTAAGTAGGAGAAAGGCTACGCTTGATGCAAAACCTCAGTCTTTAATTTCAGCCAACATCGGATTTCATTTCTATCTCAGATTTGCTTTTCCCTTTCATTGCCAGAATAGCTCAGGATAACAACAACAGCTGCAATGTTTAACAGGAGTTTGGCAGCAGAGTTTAGTATGGGGTTTTAATGGATTGCCCTAATAGATTCTAGACCTAAACGGACAGTGATTTTAATAACTTGGATGAAGAGGAAGACAGGATAATTATCATCTTCTGCAGATGAAAGAAAATTGGATGGAAATATATACTCTAGGAGTCACTGAAAACAGTAAGTTAGGGAAATGGACTGAAAATGACAGAAAAATGCAGTTTTTGACTTAGGAAAACAAAAATCAAATGAACCAGGTTGGAAACAGCCCTTGTAAAAACGATCTTCGAATAAAATGCTGATGACGAATTGTATGAGTCAGCAGTGTAATATGGCTGCAAGAAAAGTTTATACAATTTTAGTCTGCATCGGGCAAATTTCTAAAATGGGATTCACAGTTCTCCTTCACTCATTCCATTTGCAAGCTTAGGTTTTAGCAAAATTCATTTAAAATTACAGCAATCCATATCAATTCAGTCCATCCCCTCTAGTATTTGCCACGCTATTTGTCAACATTTGCCTCCGTATCTTTCTTGCAGCCATTGCGAACAATGCAACTTGATTAGTTACATATTCATTTTCATCAGACAACAAAAAATAGGTTTTTTCTAGATTACTCTGATTCAATTGATTTAGCAAAGGCATAATAAATCTAGCTCTTGGTTCTTGGTATAATCTGCAATGTAATAGATAATGAGTCAGATCTTCCACCTGTGAGGTATTCCAAATACATAAATGGTGTGTAGTTGGTAACCCTCTCTATCTTCCATCTAAATAGACTGTTGGCATTGTTTGAAAATGAAGTTCTTTAAAAGCTTTTCTCAGGGACTGGGGTATGGATTACTGTAAGGAATATGACATTCCGTGCCATTTTTTAAGAAGACGATACCACTTGGCCAACTTAAGCCTGCACACCTGATCTCTATCCTGTCTAAAATCTTTAAAAAATAAATAGTCCCTCAATAGTGTATGATAGCTTGTGTCGTTAAACAGTTCCTGATCTAGGGAAAATTGAAAAAATAGTTTTTGACACAGAATCGCCCATCTGTTGCTATTAAAATTTTCATAGAGGCATTTTTTGGCCGGATGATTATTGGGCATAAGAACTAATTTCATATAATACAGGATTATTGCCTTCTTTACTCTTATATTAATCGATGGGAGGCCGACTTCTAATCTCAACATTGCCGCTGGTATACATGAAGGTAAGGCTACAAGAAGAAAGATTCTGAGTGAATTAGGAAAATCATCCCAACAGTAACAGCAGTCCAAGAGTCAAGAGCCAGCTTGGTCTAGTGGTTAAGGCTCCAGGCTAGAATCCCGGAGACTGTGAGTCCTTCATGAACAGCAGCCGGTGACTTTGGGCCGGTCCAGCTCTCTCAGCCCAACTCACCTCACAGGTCACTGGGTGGGGAAAATCGGAGGAGGAAGGAGTACTAGGCTTGTTTGCCACCTTGAGTTATGTATAAAAAAGAATAAAAAGGCAGGATTAAAAAAATCTGAAAAAAAAGATGGATAGCTGGAAATGTAGTACATCTGGACATTCCTGTACTTTTAAAATTTTACATATATAAATATTCTTTGTTCCTTTTTTTCAATTAGTTCTTTTTGAATCTTACAATGCAGTATTGATTTTTTTTTTACCAAGAAATCATAGGAATTTGTGTAGCTTTCAACTTTATGTAATTCAAATTTTTGCAGCTGTCAATACATTTAATATTTCGAAATCACTGTTTTTCCACGTATCCGACAACATTGATCTTTAGTCAAATAGGATATCACAGGCTGCCATGTTTTGATATTTTTTAAAATATAAGTATCTTCCAAATACTTTGTAAATCTGAAAATATTTCTTACATTATATACAAACTGCCTAGGCAGAGTGGCCTTGCCAACTCTTATTAACATTTCGTGGATATTTTTTAAACAACCTGTGTGGAATTTTGCTGATCTGCATGGAGGAATGTTAGACAAAAAACAACACGGGTGTCTTCTGAACACACAATTGTGGCCTCTGATGCTGGATGGGAGGTGTGGGTGTCTGTATATCTCTCTTGACCCAAATGTTGCCATACCTCTACAGGGAATAACCATGTAGGAAAGATCATCATGACTGCTGCAGCGAAACATCTGACACCTTTGACTCTGGAGCTGGGGGGTAAAAATCCCTGTTACGTGGATCACTGCTGCAATTTCCAGAATGCGGCCAACCGAATTGTATGGGGAAAGTTCCTCAATGCTGGACAGACATGCGTTGCACCTGATTATGTGATTTGTACAGTTGAAACACAGGAGAAGTTAATACCTTGCCTGCGCCAAGCTATCTGTGAATTCTATGGCCCTGATCCCAAGGAGTCCCCTGATTTTGGCCGCGTGGTGAATGACAAGCATTTCCAGCGTGTCCGGGATTTGCTGAAATGTGGCCGGGTGGCCATTGGTGGAGAGACCGATGAGTGTGACCGTTACATTGGTGAGTATATAGCTTGGGGCAGAGGGAAGAGTAAGGGGAAAAGGTTGGAGTTTGGGAAAGACGGAAAGACATTTTATGATTACTATCTAGTAAGCTTATGGAGAAAATCTATGTGGTCGCAAGAAGTCAAAAACAACTTGATGGCACATAATCAATCAATCAATCAATCAGTCAATTAATCAAGCTTGTTAAAAAGTGCGTGGTGAGTAGGTATAGGGATGAAATAAGGCTTCAGGTTGGTGCTGAACAAACGTGTTGGACTTTAACTCTCATTGGCCACACAGATTTTGTGTGGGATTTTGAAAGTAGAAGTCCCACAATCTGGCAAGTGTCAGATTGGGAAAGTGTTTTAGACAGAGCAAGAAGACAGACATATTTTCCTGGGTTTGCGTATTGGAAGTGTAGTGCTGGGGAAAACTAAAGCTCTGGTTAAATTGGACAATCAAGTTATGAGAGATAAGCAGAGCAGGTCTTGATGTGATCTTTTGCCCATTACAGCTCCCACAGTGCTGGTGGATGTGAAGGCATGGGAGCCCATCATGCAGGAGGAGGTTTTTGGGCCCATCCTGCCCATTTTCACTGTGAAGGATTTGGAGGAGGCCATCCAGTTCATCAACTGCAGAGAACGCCCATTAGCTGCCTATGCTTTCTCCTGTGATTGCAAGGTATATTGTTTACGTTACAGCATACTGTATCTGGGAGAATCTGGATTATTTCCATCAGCCTATCCACAATGCCTAAAAGAAAGGAGACTTGCACTATTTTCAAAATGTGCTTAGTGGTAAGCTGTGATGAACCAACATGGAAGTAGTTCTTGGCCCACTGGTAATACAGCTTGGGTGATAGAAGGAAAGCCGAATTGTATCCTTGTTGATTTAGCAATAAGCCTGCGTTAAAAATAACTGGCTTATCCACACCTCCACAGTGCAAAGGAAACTACATTAACAGTACTATTTTTAAGGTTCTGTCTTCAAAACATAGCCTCCCTCTCATCCCCAGCCCACTGCTCAGGAGGCCGCAATTGCTCTAAGCTGTTCTGGTACGACAGTGGTCTTTCCCCTTCTATTGCATCAGAAGAGCTCCCAGGCAGACATTCTAGGGCACAAATGTGGGTCTTCTAGGAGATCAGTACTCCCATTGGTGCACCAAAATCAGTTGTGAGACTCTAAAGCCCTTGTCCTTGGGGCAGGAGCCTCTGCTTGTGGCCAAATTAAGGACAAGCAAGTATCTACACTGAAAGTCTAGTAGCCAAGGAGGGCAAAATTAAGCAAACGATAAGAATGAGAGCTTGAACACCAACGATGTCCCACCACATCTTCAGGAGAACAACTGGTGGTGATACTGTTTGAGGGCAGCAATATTGCTGGCCTTGTTGAGCTGTTGTTCTCCCTCCCGTCTGAAATGTCCTCCCAGGAGCCTGCTGGGTCTCCACACCCTGCCCTACCTTGCAGCATTGGTGCAGCTGTTTGGTAACTACTTCTGTCCCAATTGCTTCCCCGGGAGCTCCACTCCATCCCTGCTCTGGGAGAAAGAGAGGGTCCCACAACCCGTGCTGTCCTTTGGGCAAATAAAAACTGGGAAAAAATGAAATAATTTCTCTACTATGCCCCCCTGACCTTGTAGCATAAAAGTATGTGGCTAGTTATTTTAACCCATCACTCTTCTTTTGGAGACAAATCAATCTTGCAAGTGACAATGAAACTTTATTTTTTTACAAAGCTAGGATATATGGAGCCCAGCTTACAAAAATGCACACCGTGCTCTTGACTGAGCGTAAGATTGTGGTTGTCTGCTATAATTAGTAATGTTGGGAGAGAGACAGCTTTCACGTAATACATCAGCTCCCAAGAAATTAATAGAGAGAAGAATAAATCTTCAGCTTGTCTCAAATTACACTGAATGTCCTAACTTTACAGAGAAATTGGAAGAAGAAAGAACAAGATTTTGGACACAGAGAGAAAAAAGACATTGAAACAACTTCTTGGAGGTCATTTCAGCTCTTTATCAGAGTTATTGGGGAGATGGCCCCCTCCATTTCCCCCCCAATTCAGGCACTGAAATTTCTTGCCTGTGCCCCAGAGTTCTGCCATTGCTTTTTAAAAGAACAACCTTTCTCTTTACCTGGGAAGAGAGGAGTTGAGGGAAACTTCTGAGTGTTTGCTGTAAAGCCCTGGCTTGGGAGAGGGTATTGATTATTTTACCTAAAGTTCTCCTCTTTATTCCCACTCATTGCTCTTGGCTCTGTATGTCGTGAGCATGGGGGTAGAAAACAGGGAGTCCAAAAGGGTTTATTTGCATTTTCAAACTCTTGGCTAGTATACTAAGATTCATAGAGAAATTATTTTTTATTTTTTCTTTCCAGTAGCCTTTTAGGAAATGGCTAATTGGCCACGCTTACAATATCAGCCATTTTGTGAGTGTGCCTGTGGCAGATTTTCAACATTCCAAATGTTGATAGTGGCACAAAGGCTAAAGACCTTTGTTTGTATCATGCCCCTTATTATTATAGAGCTGGGACTTGATAAAACTCATGTTTGGAAGGTTAAGGACAGGACTCCTAATACTCTTCTACTGTTTTTCTCTTTATAGATTGTGAACCGTGTACTGGATTGTGTTAGCAGTGGTGGCTTCTGCGGCAATGATACCCTGACACACGTAACATTGGTTACCCTACCATTTGGTGGCATTGGTATGATTAGCCTTTTATCTCCTAGGCTATCTCCGTTTCTTACCTCCATCCTTACCGTTTGCTTCCAACCTGAAAAGTTCTCCCTCTTGTTGAGTATTTCAATCAGACTAAAGGCAAAGATATTAAGAGTCCATTATTTTTAATTATTTCCAGCATATTTACAGATTAACCAAATGCAATCAAATAATAAATACCCCACTGTGCTATAAGCTAGGTGGTCATTTATGAATAAATGAGAGGGCGGGAAATCTCCTGGTGTACATTACACTGGGAAGCAGGAGTAAGGGGAGGAGGCCCACTATTTTTAACTTTGTAAGTGGTGCTAAGAAGACCAAAATGTGTTCCACAGGACGAACAGCTCTGGTTCAACAGACCTGGTCACAAACTACACTGAACCCAGCTTAACATGCTGTGTAAATCACGATTGTTGCATTTTGAGTACAAAACATGGTTAAACTGAAGAGATATACAGATTTAATTTGTACCAAAAGAAGCAATAGTCTCATTTTACTGGGGATTAAGGCAGTTGTAGTTCAACAATCATGAAACACCGCAGGCCAGTAAATTATTATCCAACCAAGCTTTGTTTGTCATTATTTGATTCTCTTCTTTACTCCCTCCTTTAAGAGTAGTTCTGCAGAGTCCACTGAATGTAAAACCTTTTATAGTGAGCACTATGAGGGGAATGCTTTTTAAGGGCAGCTATCGTCCAGCCTGATGAAAAAGAATAGATAACAAGGGCTGTGCAGGTTGGGTTGTCAGCTGAAAGATGACAGTCAACAGATTTCATCTGAACTTTTTTTCTAATATTGCAGGACTCAGTGGATTTGGCAAGTACCACGGCAAGTTTACTTTCGACACATTTTCTCACTTTCGTGGCTGTCTTTTGCGCTGCATGGGCCTGGAGACAATCAACAAAGTGCGCTACCCCCCATACAACGATCATAAGTTGCAGCTAGCGATCTCTGCTTCGGAGATCAAGCGCAGAGGCATGTGCAGTTTTCTGTGAGGCCTGGAATCACATCACCTGCATTCTTAAGGAATCCGGCCAAGACTTTTGCTGTAGTTGAGAGGTTCTTCCCTTCATCAGCTGGTCCTGGAATTTTGCCTCATCACCTGCAGAGACCCTTGAAAAACACTCTCTCTTCTGACGAACCTTGTTTTCACTGTCTTTGCTCCTTATATTGTTTCTTTATCCTCTATCAGCTTATATAAATTCTACATTTAGTAGTGGTTAGAAAATTTAGGTGATACTCTCCAATTCTCTTTGCACGGTAGTTGGATATAGAACATATCCTCAATTCCAGTAATGGCTAATTATACAATTAATTAAAGTTTGTGGGTAAAATTTCATCTTCATTTGAACACTTAAAACCAAATCTGCTTTAAAATCTACAAGCATCAGATTCTTTGTTAAAAATGAACAAGTACAGCTCTGCTTTACAGTGGAGCAATCATCCTGATATATATATTTGTAGAATAAAGATAGCAGCCCGGATGGTCTCTGTAAAGAGATAAAACTATTTCTGAGTGAATATTCAAAAGCTGGATCCATTAAACAATTTAATTCCCAAAGAAATTCACAGCTGAACTAATGCATGTTGGTATGCATAAAGACGCTCTGTTGACAATGCATTTTCTATACTGTGATACTCTAAAGCCCCCTTTAATTATATTGCTTTCAATATCCTTGCCTACAGTTACAGTTCAGATTCTTTATTCCATCAGTGATTTCTACACTACCCAGCCCAAAGCATAATCATTTAGAAGGACAGACATCCTATCGAGTTCCACATAATTCTGCTAAAGTTTGCCAATATACTGAGATTTCCTGCACTCTTGTATTTTTCAGGTAAATGTGTTGCTTCTGCAATAAAGATCTTGCATCAAACCTTATAAATAGTTGACTAATTATTCAATAGTGCCATCAATTGACATAATGTATTACATAATAAAAGGAGCCAACAATTAGTTCCTGAATCAGGACGTTTTGACTGAAATTTAGATACTGGGGAATAAAGACAACAGAAGGAAGTGCAGAAAAAAATGCTCAAGTGAATGTATAAGCAATTTGCTACAATAAAAATAAGGAGCATCTTGGCATTCGAAAGGGAGTAGCTGTCAGGTTCAGCCGGCGTGGCACTGCTAGGAACTTGGCCAGCCGCGCTGAGTCAGTTCTACCGCCCTCTCGCAAGCCGGGGAAAAAAGGAAGTGAAAGCCGCGGTTGATTATGAGCCACCTGTGCCCACTTAACAGGGAAACCGCAGAGTGGAAGTTTTGTATCCACTCTGATTATCTGTGAGCGCTGAGACAAAGAACTAAGCCACGGCCCGCAGGAAGATGATCAGTGAGCAATTGGGAAAACCCCAGTTTTGTGCGCAACTGAAAGGACCCAGAAGAAACACACTGGGGGGGCAGAGCGATTAAGGGACAATGGGAACTGGCTGAACCTGCTACTGGAGTAGCAGGGGGAGATTATCGGGGCAATTGGTAATCTGGAATCTGCAATATGTAACTTAGCAACGGGGCAAAGCCCAGGAAGGGAAGAACTATAAACTGTACCATGAAATGTGCCAAGCCAGTCCTGGATTTGTTTGTAACTGCTGCGTTACGCTTGAGTAAACTTCTTTGTTGAACACAGGTGTCATGAGAGTTTCTCTAGACGAATGGGGTAAACCTTACATAAAGCCAGGACTCCCCATTGAATGCTACTCAGTGCATGCCAAGGAGTGCTTTTTTCTCTTTTAACACAGGTGATCACAACAGGCCAAGGCTCGGAGTCCCGGACCCACGAGCTAGAGGACAGACTCATCCGGTTGGAGGCGAAGGTTGACCAGCATCTTGACGCCATCCAGGCAATGTTATAGGCCGTAGTACTGGGAGCCAGGGCCCCGACGACAGGAGCACAGGTGCAGGAAGAGGCAAGCGATGGCAGCAGCGACTCAGAGCCCCAACCAGCTCCAGTGCCGGCACCCAGGATGGTGGATCGGTGGGCGGCGGACGCGCTGAGACTCCGGGGCCTCACCAGAAAATTCTCAGGGGATCCCGAGCAATTACCCCGCTTCTTAACCCAGGTCCGCAACTTCATGAAGCGGAGCAGTCACCTGTTCGCGGGTGACGAGGAGAGGGTTGCCTACATGGCGGAGCTGTTAGAGGGCCAAGAGGGTAGCTGGGTGGTCTGGTTATACGACACCAACGCAGCGGAACTGAGGAGGTTCCCGGAGTTCATGCAGGCACTCCGGGACTGATTCGAGGATACCTTGAGCACCAGGCGGGCCGAGGACGACATCCTGCAATTAAGGCAGAGGGAGACGCTGGTGGCTGAATACGCTTTGGAGTTTCAACAGCTGGCGGAGAAACTCACGGATTGGCCAGAGTCACTGAGGGTGACGTATTTCAAGAGGGGCATCAACCAGGAGGTCTTCGAGAGGGCATTGGGCCGGGATGACCCAACCACCCTGAAAGATTGGATCTGGCTGGCCAGGACAGCGGAGTCAGCGTGGCAGCAGATCCAGCAGAGGTCAAGGAAATGGGAGCTGACTAAAGATGTGCCGCGTGAGAGAGTTATGGAGGAGGGAAGGAACAGCCGACGACAGCCCACGGGGCCCCAAGAGGCATCAAAAAATTCCAACCTGTGTTTCCATTGCGGGGGGCAAGGCCACCAGGCGGCGCAGTGCCCAAAGGAGCGAGATGGAGCCCCACCCCAGTAAGATGCCAGACCTGCAGAGACACCCGGGAGGCAAGCACCCAACCGGCCGAGGAAGGGAGTTGTGGCAGCAGCAGCAGAGCGCGGTGGAGCTGGATGGTCTACTCCTGAGACGGCGTCTTCCGGGGAGGAGTTGGGGCAGCAGGAAACGAGCCGCGCTCGCACTGAATGGCATCCCAGTGCGGGCAGAGGAGCCGAGATGTGTGGATCTGATAGCAGATGAGGACTGCCCTCCCATGCGGGTGAGGGTACAGATCCTGGGGGTAAGGTCTGGGGCTGAAGCGCAACTGCAGGCACTGCTGGACTCTGGGTGCACGCATTGCCTGATGCACCCAGCGCTAGTTTCAGGGTTCGGACTCCAAGTGCAGAGACTCAAGGAGCCCATCGCCTTCAGCCAACTTGATGGATCACTTGCGGGGAGGGGGACCGGCTCAGTACTACACCGAGCCAGTCTGAATGACGATCGGGGATCACCAAGAGGAGCTGAGGTTCATGGTGGTCCCGATCGCTGATTATGCAGTGGTGCTCGGCTTAGCGTGGCTGCGGTGGCAGAACCCGTGCATCGACTGGACGTTGGAGGCGCTGAGGTTTGGGGACAGAGAGCTGGGGAAGCACGAGCGCAGGGAACACCGGCAGCCGGCAACGGGAGGAGGCGCAGCCGTGACAGAGCAGGCGTTGACACTGGAGTGCCCAGAGATGGAGGTCCCACGGCAGTACTGGGACCTAGCAGCAGCATTCAGAGAGGAGGAATCCGATCAACTCCCACCCCACAGACCCAGTACTGTGCCATTGAACTCCAGCCAGGGGCAAAATTGCCCAAACTGAAAATGTACTCCCTGTCAGGCAAGGAGATGGGCACCCTTCAGGAGTTCATAGACAAAAACTTTATGCGGGGTTTTATCCAACCCGCGAAGTCACCATTAGCGGCCCTGGTACTATTCCGGGAGAAGAAAGATGGCTCGCTCTGGATGTGCGTGGACTACTGGGGCCTGAACGCAATCAGCACCGAATACAATTACCCCCTCCCCTTGATGAAAGACTTGCTATCACATCCATCCAAGGGGAGGGTGTTCACCAAACTGGACTTGCGCGAGGCATACTTTAGGGTCAGGATCTGCGCAGGGGACGAATGGAAAATGGCTTTTAACTCCCCACTTGGAAGTTTCCAATTCTGTGTGATGCCGTTTGGGTTAAAAGGGGCCCCGGAGGTGTTCATGCAATTAATAAATGAGGTACTGCATGACCTACCCTACCGGCGCATCCTGGTATACCTGGACGACATCCTAATATACTCTGAGACCCTGACTGAACACTTAAAACTGGTGCACACGGTGCTGCAGAGATTGTTAAAGTCGCAACTGTACGCGAAACTCTCAAAGTGTAAGTTTCACCGGGAGCAGCTGGACTACCTCGGCTACCGCATATCCAGCCAAGGGATCGAAATGGATCCAAAGAAGGTGAGGGATGTGCTGGGCTTGGAAGCGCTGTGGACCCGGAGGCAGCTCCAAAGCTTCTTGGGGTTTGCAAACTTCTACAGGCAGTTCATCCCGAACTTCGCCCAAGTCGCCCTCCCACTAACAGACCTACTCAAAACCCGGGGCAGCGGGAAACCCCCCAAACCCAGCATGCCGTTTGCATGGACCGCAGAGTGCCAAGAGGCATTTGGGGATTTAAAGCAGCGGTTCACGGCAAAGCCGATCTTGTGCCACCCCGACCCGGACTGGCGTTTCGTCATCCAAGTGGACGCATCGGACGTGGCGACGGGAGCAGTCCTGCTGCAGCCTGGCCCAGCGGGGCCCCTTCACCCATGTGCCTACGCCTCCCGCAAATTCACCGAGACGGAAAGAAGGTGGATGGCGTGGGAGAAAGAGGCGTTTGCGGTCAAGTGGGCCCTAGCCACCTGGAGACACCTGCTAGAGGGAGCAGCCCAGCCGTTCAAGGTATGGACGGACCACAAGAACCTTGAAGCCCTGAAAACCCCGCGGAGGCTGTCACCAAAATAGGCGCGCTGGTCCCAGTACTTCGGGAGATTTGACTTTGTCCTCAAACATATCCTGGGGAAAAGGAACTTTCTAGCAGATGGACTATCCTGCACGCCCCAGCATGCTAGCCAGTGGGAGGAGATTGTGGACTCCATCATCCCTGCGGGCAGGATGGCTGTGAAAGTAGTTACCCGAAGTCAAACCAAGAAAGAGGTAAGGGACATGGAGCCTGAGCTAAAGCGGGGGTTTTCTGAAGCCGTGGAGCGGGACACTTGACTTAAAGAGAACCGGAGCTCATTGATGAGCCAGGGGGACTTGTGGTTGCGTGAGGGGAAAGTGTACGTGCCCGAAGAATGCTGGCGGGGGGTAATGGAGAGAGCCCATGACAGCCAGAGCACAGGGCATTACGGCTTCGTGAAGAGTCTTCACTTGATCCGGCGGCAGTTCTGGTGGCCAATGCTTCGCAAGGACGTGGAAGGATACACGAGGGGTTGCCCAGTCTGCACAACTGCGAAGGGAAGCAAGGGCAAGCCCCGGGGACTACTCCAGCCGGTGGCAACACCTGATGGTCTGTGGCAGGAGATCTCTATGGATTTCATCATGGAGTTGCCGGAGAGCAAGGGACAAACAGCCATTTGGGTTGTAACTGACTTGTTCTCCAAGCAAGCGCACTTTGTGGCTTGCCAGCAAGTCCCCATGGCGGAGAGGCTAGTGTGATTGTTTGTGCAACACATCTACCAGCTGCACGGCACGCCCCGACGGATCGTCAGCGATCAAGGTGGGAACTTCATTGCGCGATTCTGGTGGGAGTTCCTGAAACGAGTGGGAATGCAACAAGCCCTCTCCTCCGTGGTGCATCCACAGACAGACGGAGCCACAGAACGCCTTAACAGGGGTCTAGAGCAGTACTTGCAGTGCTACGTGGGGCACCAGCAGGACGACTGGGCAGAGCTACTATCGTTCGCAGAAGTAGCATACAACAACGCCATCCATAAAAGCACCAGCTTTTCCCCATTTAAGGTGGCCACCGGGCGAGACTTCGTCGCCATGCCGGAACTACCCCAGCCGGTATTCCGGATAGACTCATTGGACACTTGGTTTGCCCAGATAGACACCACGAGGCGAGCAGCACACGTGGCGCTGCAAGGGGCCAGAGCAGACTATAAAAAGCATGCCGACCGCAAGAGGCTCCCTGAGTGGCAGTGGAAGGTGGGGGACCAAGTGTACCTCTCGACAAAAAACTTAAAAATGCACCAAGCATCGAGGAAGCTCAGCCCGCGGTTCGTGGGGCTCTTTCCCATTTCGGAAATATTCAGTCCAGTGGCTGTCAGGCTCTAGTTCAGTGTTATCAACTTTAAGATATGTGAACTTCAACTCCCAGAATTCCTCAGCCAACGTGAGAGCCAGTTTGGTGCAATAGGAAATGGTTAATTGGCCATGCTTACAATATCAGCCATTTTGTGAGCATGCCAGTGACACATTTTCAACATTCCAAATGTTGATACAGGCACAAAGGCTAAAGACCTTTGTTTGTACAGGTAGTCCTCAACTGACAACCACAATTGGGATGGGAACTACCATTGCTAAGCGATCTGGTCATCAAGTCAGTTGTGCCTGATTTCATGACTTTTTTTCTCCAGTTCTTAAGCAAATCACATGGTTATTAAGCAAATCCAGCTTTCCCCATTGAGTTTGCTTGGTGGAAGCCCCTGGGAAAGTTGCAAATGGTGATCATGTGGCGCTGAGATGCTGCAACTCTTGTAAATTCTTGCTGGTTGCCAAGGGCCTGAATTTTGATCACATGACCGCGTGGATGCTGCAATGGTTGTAACTGTAAGGACTGGGCATAAGTCACTTTTTTCAGCGCCATCATAACATTGAATGGTTGTTAAACAAATGATCATAAATCGTATAATGTTCCTTATTATTATAGAGCTGGGACTTGATAAAACTCATGTTTGGAAGATTAAGGACAGGATTCCTAATATTCTTCTACCGTTTTTCTCTTTATAGATTGTGAACCATGTACTGGATTGTGTTAGCAGTGGTGGCTTTTGCGGCAATGATACCATCACACAGGCAACATTGGTTACCTTACCACTTGGTAGCATTGGTATGATTAGCCTTTTATCTCCTGTGCTATTTCCATTTCTCACCTCCATCCTTACCCTTCGCTTCCAACCTGAAAGTTCTCCCTCTTGATGATGTTTTTCATCAAACTAAAGACAAAGACATGAAAAGTCCTTTTTTTTTTTTTTTTCAATTTCCAGCATGTTTGCGGATTAAACCAAATGCAGTCAAACAATAAATACCCCACTGTTTATAAACTAGATGGTCATTTATAAATAAATGAGAGGGCGGGATTTCTCCCGGTGTACATTACACTGTTCAGCAGGAGTCAGGGGAGGAGGCTCACTATTTTTAACTTTCTAAGTGGTGCTAACATGATCCAAACGTTTTCCGCAGGACAAACAGCTCTGGTTCAACAGGCCTGGTCACGCACTGCACTAAACGCAGCTTAACATGTTGTGTAAATCAAGATTATTGGATTTTGACTGAAAAACATGGTTAAACTGAAGAGATACGCAGATTTCACTTTCAGTTTCATACATTTATTTGCAAGCTTAGGTTTTAACAAAATTCATTTAAAATTACAGCAATCCATATCAATTCAGTCCATCCCCTCTAGTATTTGCTGCGCTATTTGTCAAAATTTGCCTCCGTATCTTTCTGGCAGCCATTGCGAACAATGCAACTTGATTAGTTACATATTCATTTTCATCAGACAATAAAAAATAGTTTTTTTCTAGATTAGTCTGATTCAATTGATTTACAAAGGCGTAATAAATCTAGCTCTTGGTTCTTGGTATAATCTGCAATGAAATAGATAATGAGTCAGATCTTCCGCCTGTGAGGTATTCCAAATACATAAATGTCAGGATTTTCATTCTCATGGGAAAGGATTCATCCCGTTATCTTTACAACAATAACAAATAATATTTTGACTACAGAGATCATGTGAAAAACACCTGTTATTGTGTGTTGTGTATTGTGCTATTTACTGCCACCTATTGGCGTGTGTATGCTAGGTACCCAGTGGGGGTGGCATAGAGCTATAATACAAGGGGAGGAAAATGTTCAGCTTCTCTGAGTAGTTGTTAGTTGTTTTAGTGTTAGCCACTATGTAGGTTTTATGGGCTACGTAGTTGTAACAAAGTACCAAGTAGCGTACCTCTTCTCTAAGAGTTTGTAGCTAGAGATTTTGTTAAGCTTGTGTTGCTAATAAGTCTTGGATGCTACATTAAATGAGAAGATGTGTTTTTCTTTATATTTTGTATGATATTTGCATTTTATGGAATTTTGCATTTTTATCAATAAACACCAGTTAGTATATATTTTCTGACTGGATTTCTTTGGGAAACAAGAAATGGACATTGCATTGTGTTTGCTATCATGGCTAATATTTTCCTGGAGTTTTTGCTGCACTCTGCACAAACAGGAGTGTTTGTGATTATCACTCTGCCCGACAATAAATGGTGTGTAGTTGGTAACCCTCTCTATCTTCCATCTAAATAGGCTGTTGGCATTGCTTGAAAATGAAGTTCTTTAAAAGCTTTTCTCAGGGACTGGGGTATGGATTACTGTAAGGAATATGACATTCCGTGCCAATTTTTAAGAAGACGATACCACTTGGCCAACTTAAGCCTGCACACCTGATCTCTATCCTGTCTAAAATCTTTAAAAAATAAATAGTCCCTCAATAGTGTATGACAGCTTGTCTGGTTAAACAGTTCCTGATCTAGGGAAAATTGAAAAAATAGTTTTTGACACAGAATCGCCCATCTGTTGCTATTAAAATTTTCATAGAGGCATTTTTTGGCCGGATGATTATTGGGCATAAGAACTAATTTCCTATAATACAGAATTATTGCCTTCTTTACTCTTATATTAATCGATGGGAGGCCGACTTCTAATCTCAACATTGCCGCTGGTATACATGAAGGTAAGGCTAAGATTGATCTCAGAAATTTATTCTGGACCACTTCTAATTCTTCTAATTTACTAAACCCCCAAATTGGGGCCCCATATATCAACTGTGATATTATTTTCCCCTGGAAGATCGTAAGTGCAGGTTGATCTAAGCGTCCTCCTTTTGAATAGAAGAAGGAACAAATAGCCCTCATAGATCTCATAGCTGTTATTCTTGTTGATGCTATATGACTATATATATATAGTCCCAAGACAATGTTTCAGTAAACTGCATGCCCAAATACTTAAACGACCTCACTTGTTCTATCTCCTTACTGCCTAGAGTCCATCTATGTCTCTTTGGTCTTTTGGCAAATACTACTACCTTGGTTTTAGAATAATTTATCTGCAAGTGGTCTTTCTTACAATACATGCCAAATTCTGTCAGAATTCTTCTCGTTCCAATTAATGTTGTCGACATAAGTACCATATCATCTGCATACAGTAATATAGGGACCTTTCTCCTTCCAATGGATGGAAAGAAGGATTATTTAAGTCTTCTACAATATTGTTGATATAAAAGTTAAAAAGGAAAGGGGCCAGTAGACAGCCCTGGCAGACACCTTTTAAGGTTCTAATCTGCTTTGTTAAGGAACTGCTCTCATTTATCCTTACTTGTATGTAGGTATCTTCATAGAATATATATATTAAATAATCTTCTATCTATATCAGTAACTAAAAACTTCTCCCATAATTTCCCTCTATTTATTTTGTCAAAGGCAGATGATAAATCAATGAATGCTGCATACAGGCATTTTGAGGGTCCATTCACTGATTTGTGGATCAGGTGTTGTAAACTGAAAAGTTGATCTATAGTACTATGTCCCTTTCTAAAACCTGCCTGTTCTTCCGCTATAATCTGCCTGGAATCTGCCCAATCGTTCAGCCTGTTTAAAACATATCTTGTATATAGCTGGCACCCTATGTCAATAAGATTTATAGGTCGAAAATTAGCTGGATTTGTAGTATCTCCCTTTTTATATGTTGGGATTACTACACTGTTATTCCAACCTACAGGTAATTGACCAGTGGCGTTGATATAGGTAAACAAAGAGCCAAGTATAGGGGCCCACCAATCAGGACATTTCTGGAGGTAACATGTCCTCTCCCGGGGCTTTACCAGCTCTCTGTTGTGCAATTATTCTTTTTACTTCTGCCACAGTTACAGGGGGCCATTTTGGGGATGGTTTTAATATATCAATACCAATTAGCTGTTGGTTTGATATACTAGTATCCTCAAATTTATTTTTAAAAGAAGTTAGCAAATCTTCCGGTGTAATCTGAGCTTCTATCATTACTTTTATCTCTCTCTCGCCTTAGGAAACTAGTTCCCAGAATTTCGTATTGTTATTTTGCATACATGACAGTCTTAGTTCTTGCCACTGTGTTTTATAATCATCTTGTTTACTCCTCCAAATCAACGTTTGATATTTTTGGCGTTTATCCCTCACTGCCTCTACCCTATTGAATGATTTATCCTTCTTAATTTGTCTGATAAGTCTGGCTAATTCCTTTCTTTCACGTCTACATTCATGATTAAACCACGAAATTCTGGTTTTATCTGTTTTCCCTTGCCATGTTTTACACATCAGTGGTTTAAGGTTGCCAGGCACCTCCTCATCTATGCTATTTGCATTTCCGGTATTTTGAATAAGCGTCAGCCTCTGCTGTAACATTGTTGGGCTGTATAATATTGATCTTAGAACTTCGGCCAAGGGGAGTATCCACTTTAATCGTTTCTGATTTTGTATAGAACTGCCTATACTATGGTTCTCTTGTGCTACATTATTTTTAACAACCCCACGTTAAATCCAGGCTGATTGGTAAATGATCCCTCTCAGGTCTATCTATAATATTAAAACACTGTACTAATGGGATCAATGAGGGTGATATAAACAGATAATCAACAACAGCTCCTCCTCTATGACTGACTGATGTATATGAGCCCCCGGATTGATCCCATTGTGATCCATGTAAACTGACTGTTTGTAATTTATACATCAGTTTGAGTAGTTCTAAACCATGCTTATTCTGAGTCTTATCATATGACATATGATATCATATGACATAGGGCCCAGGGGGAAGATGGCCTCCATTTCAAATAGGCCTTTATCTTTTAAGTTCAATATTTCCAAACCTGGGCCAATTCTAGCGTTAAAATCCCCACAAATAATTCAATCTATCATTGTGGAATACTGTAACATATCAACTAAAGACTGTTCCAGTGTATCCCATTTAGCCTGTTGTCTGGGTGGGGCATAAATGTTAATACATATTAACGTTCTCCCTTTAAATTTCAGCCTCAGTATTTGGATTTCATCTATATCATAATTTCCAAGATTTATTTCTTCTATTCTCACAACCAGATATACTGCAATTAGGCTCATTAAACCCCCTTTAAACGCGGATTTAATTTCTGTTCAAGTTTTAGATATCATGATAACCAAAAAACACGTGTCTCATTTTACTGGGGATTAAGGCAGTTATAGTTCAACAATCATGAAACACAGCAGGCCCGCAAATTATTATCCAACCAAGCTTTGCTTGTCATTATTAGATTCTCCTCTTTAGTCCCTTCTTTAAGAGTAGTTGTGCAACATCCATTGGATAGAAAACCTTTCATAGTGAGCACGATGAGGAGAGTTCTTTTTAAGGGCAGGTATCGTCCAGCCTGAGGAAAAAGAATAATTAACAAGGGCTGCGCAGGTTGTGTTGTCAGCTGAAAGATGGCAGTCAGCAGAACTGATCTGAACTTCTTCTTTTTTTAATATTGCAGGACTCAGTGGATTTGGCAAGTACCATGGCAAGTTTACTTTCTACACATTTTCTCACTTTCATGGCTGTCTTTTGCGCTGCATGGGCCTGGAGACAATCCACAAAGTGCGCTACCCCCCATACAACGATCATAAGTTGCAGCTAGCGATCTCTGCTTCGGAGATCAAGCGCAGAGGCATGTGCACTTTGCTGTGAGGCCTGGAATCACATCACCTGCGTTCTTAAGGAATCCGGCCAAGACTTTTGCTGTAGTTGAGAGGTTCTTCTCTTCATCAGCTGGTCCTGGAATTTTGCCTCATCACCTGCAGAGACCCTTGAAAAACACTCTCTCTTCTGACGAACCTTGTTTTCACCGTCTTTGCTCCTTATATTGTTTCTATATCCTGTATCAGCTTATAGAAATTCAACATTTAGTATGGTTAGAAAACGTAGATGATCCCCTTCAAGTCTCTTTGCACGGTTGTAGGGAATAGAACATATCCTCAATCCCAGTAATGACTAATTATACAATTAATTAAAGTTTAATCTTCTTTTGAACACATAAAGCCAATTCTGCTTTAAAAGCTACAAGCATCAGATTCTTTGTTAAAAATGGACATCATCATCATCGTTATTTCGGTCATTGACCAATAAAAATAGATACAATAAAACAGACAACAATATTACCCCTTTCATCAATAACTACTAGCAACCATTTGTGGGCGAAGCTTACAGATTGTGTGGCAAAATTTTGCAACTTTTAAAGAAATAGATCTGTCTGGATTATTTAACAAATAATGCAAGTAAAAATTATCGGAATGCCCGGGGAATTTAAATAAAAGAGGGGTAATCAGCTGAAAGCGAATGTCCCTATAATACTGACAATACAAAAGAACATGGACTGTGGTTTCAGTGGCACCTGTACCACAGGGGCAGTATCGAATATCATTAGGGAAATTACCTGTATTTTCCTTCTAAAACAGCTGTAGGGAGAGTGTTAAATCGAGCTAAGGATAAAGCTCTCCTGAATTTTGGGACTGTAATATGATACAAGTATCACTAGAATTTGGTTATTTGCAGTTATATTATGGGTAAAAACAGCAGTTTCTGCTTGGCCTTCTGTATCTAAGATCCTTTGCCTTAGTAGTGACCTGGCTCGGTCAAACTCTAAAGTCAAAATGGCATCGTTGGAAAACCCATAGAGACTCAGTTTCTTTTGGATAGCTGTTTTCCAGGTCGTCTCAGAGTTATCTGCCAGTATTAGATGGGTCAGTCCACCGGGGTTATGGTGTAATTTTAGCCAGTGGGTAAAGATATTAATCCATAGATTGGTTTCAAGTGTACCGACTCCTGCTTCCCATCGGAGTACTGCATTTGGAACATTAGTCTTGGTATAATTTATTATTAATTCCTCCTCGATACAGTAATCTATAAGTGAGTTCAAAGCTCTCTTAAGGCCAATAGAGGTTAATGATAGAATAACTGCATCATCAGCATACAATAATAAGTTAATATGTCTTTCAGCTAATTTAAGGGGGTGGAATGTAGAATTACTTAAATAAGAGACTAATAAGTTTGTATAATAATTAAATAAAACTGGGGCCAGTACACATCCCTGTCTAACTCCCCTCTTTACAGGTATTTCTTTTGTGCCATGGCCTTGAGTGCTGCACCTAACCTTCAATCTGGTGTTCTCATGGATTTTAATAAGCAGCAGTAATAGGCGTTTATCTATTGTGGAATTTTTTAATTTAAGCCACAGTTTAGTTCTAGAAACAGTATCAAAAGCTGATCTAAAATCAATAAAAGCTGCATAAAGAGATTGTCGCGATTTATGAGTGTACTTCTCAACTAAATGTTGCAGGACCAAGGCATGGTCTAATGTTGATCGTCCTGTTCTAAACCTGTTCATCCTTTATAATATTTTCAGATTCAAGCCAATCTAGTAATTTCTCCTGTAGGTGTTTGGCATACATTTTACTAATCTGGCTTAACAAACTGATTGGGCGATAGTTGGCTGGATCATCCCTTTTACCCTTCTTACATATTGGTATTATAATGGCCAGACCCCAGTCCTCTGGTATCACAGTCAGATGATCTATTGCTGTGAAAAGTGAAGCTAACACAGGGATCCACCAATCCAGGTTATTTTTTATTACTTCAATTGTAATGAAATCTGCTCCTGGGGCTTTCCCTGGTTTAAATTGTTTGATTATATTTCTGATCTCCGAGTGTGAGACCGGGGGCCAATAGGGGAGAGAGGACACATCCAACTCTAAATCTACCAAGGAATTTTCTGCTTGACTATATAGGATAACAAAATATTGTTCCCATATATTGGCTGGTATATGCGGCAAGGAACTATAAGTATTATCAGAAAAAGATGGCGCTACCATTCTCCAAAAGATGGCTGGTTTTTTTGCACTGGCAGCCTCTATCAACCATTGCCAGGATGTCCATATGTCTTCCCTTTTTTTTTTTGACAGATTAACTGTTTGTACTGTTTTTTCAGTTTCACTAGCTCAGAGACTGTACAGGAGCCAGGAATCTCTTTATATAGCTTGAAATGATAATTTAAAGAATCCCAGGCTTCACGGCATTCATGGTCAAACCAAGCATGCCGTGACCTTAGGTCATGTCTTATTGCAACTGGTTGTGGGGCAGTTAGCAGAGACAAGAGTGATCTAGCTAGACTGTTAAAGTTGGCCAGTAAGGTATTATCTATCTTGCCATCCACTATTGCTGAGTAAAGTGAATTTGCTGGTTCCCCTCTGATAAAATTAGTGATTTTACTGCTTGTTGAGAAGTCCATTTAGCACGAATGGGGCAAAGATAATCAGCCACTGCTGTAATGTGGCAAGAAGGTAAAAACAACCTATCAAAGATTTTTAAACACAATGTGACAGGAAAATGGTCACTTTCTGGTTGATCCCATTGTGATCCATGTAAACTGACCATTTGTAATTTATACATGAGTTTGAGTAGTTCTAAACCACGCTTATTCTGAATCTTAACATATGACATATGATATCATATGACATATGGCCAGGGGGAACCAGATATACTGCAATTAGGCTTATTAAACTTCCTTTAAACACAGATTTAATTTCTGTCCAATTTTTAGATATCATGATAACCAAAAAAGCAATAATCTTATTTTATTGGGGATTAAGGCAGTTGTAGTTCAACAATCATGAAACACATCAACCGACAAATTATTATCCAGCCAACCTTTACTTGTCCTTATTAGATTCTCCTCCTTAGTCCCTTCTTTAAGAGTACTTGTGTAGCGTCCACTGAATATAAAACCTCTCATAATGAACACTATGAGGGGAGTGCTTTTTAAGGGCAGCTATCGTCCAGCCTGAGGAAAAAGAATAGATAACAAGGGCTGTGCAGGTTGTGTTGTCAGCTGAATGATGACAGTCAGCAGAATTGATCTGAACTTCTTCTTTTTTTAATATTGCAGGACTCAGTGGATTTGGCAAGTACCACGGCAAGTTTACTTTCGACACATTTTCTCACTTTCGTGGCTGTCTTTTGCGCTGCATGGGCCTGGAGACAATCAACAAAGTGCGCTACCCCCCATACAACGATCATAAGTTGCAGCTAGTGATCTCTGCTTCGGAGATCAAGCGCAGAGGCATGTGCAGTTTGCTGTGAGGCCTGGAATCACATCACCTGCGTTCTTAAGGAATCCGGCCAAGACTTTTGCTGCAGTTGAGAGGTTCTTCCCTTCATCAGCTGGTCCTGGAATTTTGCCTCATCACCTGCAGAGACCCTTGAAAAACACTCTCTCTTCTGACGAACCTTGTTTTCACCGTCTTTGCTTCTTATATTGTTTCTTTATCCTCTATCAGCTTATATAAATTCTACATTTAGTAGTGGTTAGAAAATTTAGGTGATACCCTCCCAGTCTCTTTGCACAGTTGTTGGATATAGAACATATCCTCAATTCCAGTAATGGCTAATTATACAATTAATTAAAGTTTGTGGGTAAACTTTCATCTTCATTTGAACACATAAAGCCAATTCTGCTTTAAAAGCTACAAACATCAGATTCTTTATTAAAAATGGGCAAGTATACCTCCAGTTTACAGTGCAGCAATCATCCTGATTAATATATTTGTAGAATAAAGATAGCAACCCTGATGGTCTCCGTAAAGTGGATCCATTAAACAATTTAATTCCCTAAGAAATTCACAGGTGAACTAATGCAGGTTGTTATACGTAAAGATACTCTGTTGAGAATGCATTTTTATACTATGATGCTCTAAAGCTCAGACATGCCCCCTTTAATTATATTGCTTTCAATCTCCTTGCCCACAGTTACAGTTCAGATTCTTTATTCCATCAGTGATTTCTACACCACCCAGCCCAAAGCATACTAATTTAGAAGTACAGCACATCCTATCGAGTTCCACATAATTCTGCTAACAATTGCCAATATACTGAGATTATCTGCACTCTTGCATTTTTCAGGTAAATGTGTTGCTTCTGCAATAAAGATCTTGCATTAAACATTACAAACAGTTGACTAATTATTTAATAGTGCCATCAATTGACATAATGTATTACATAATAAAATGATCCAGGAACTAGTTTCTACACCAGGAGCTTTTGATTGAAGATACTGGGTAAGAAAGACAACAGAAGGAAGTAAAGAAAAAAAATGCTCAAGTGAATGTATAAGCAATTTGCTACAATAAAAATAAGGAGCATCTTGGCATTCGAAAGGGAGTAGCCACTTTAGAGATTACACCCTGGAGTAAAATAGTAGCACGTAAGTCACAATCAGTCTCGTGTTTCTTGAATGGATGCAAAGAATTTTCTGTGAGCTACAGAATGTAGTGAAACAATAATTACAGAATCATTAATTAACAATTATTAACAATGATGCATCCTCTCCTTTGGCATGCATTACTGGTATGAATGAAGATGTCATAACATATGTCTTATTTCAGAAGAAAAAAAAAGCAAATGCATTCTGGATGGAGATACTGTACCTGTAGAAAGCTCTTTTTTCCCAGAAATTAAAGAAGCAGCAGAAACCAATTTAAACCTTGGGATGGGGGCAAAATATGAAGGATGAACTGCCTCTTGCAGGTCATCTTCAACAAATGACATTTCAGCCAAGAGGTGATTGGTCCCAGTTATTCTTGCCGTTGATTGGCGGCTCTGAGCAGACAGTCGTTTATATTGCTGTTTTTGTGAGTGAGTTCTTGACTTTTTGTCCTGCTCGGCCTCTGGTGACGCCAAGAAATTCTTCCACTGAGAGGAGAGGCGGGGGAGAGCGTTGTATTGTAGCAGAAAAGTTCATGGATGCAGAGAAGTGGATATTCCTGAAGGAGTGTGACTGAAGGCAGGATGTTGCTTATGACTACCATATTAAATTCCTGGAGTCATTCCATACCACACACATCATACATGGTACCTCACTATTCTGCAGAATTCTTGTACACAGAGCTATATGGGAGAGACAACAGCTAAAATTTATTAACAAATGATGGGTGGAGGTGTCAGAAACAGTAGAATTAAATTTTGGTATTGATGAAATTTCTTCCAGCAACCCCGAGTGCTAACTGTGGCCCTCGAGACGCATGAGGGTAAGGCACTCCTGGCTAGCTCCGTTTAATATGTCAGAAAAGGTTGATTCTTCACCCACAAGAGCAGGATGTGATCCTCCTTTTCCAATGTTACCAAAAGAAAAATGAAGGAAGCCAGTGTTTCCATCACTGGAGAGCTGCCAATGATGCAAATGGAAGTCAGTGCTTTATTTGGGCTGGTATGACCTGTAGACAGTCTTGAGTGTTTCCAGAGGAAAGGCTCTTCTCTTGCAAACTGTACGAAAATGTGGAGTTGAATTTCCCTTGGATATGGGATGCTCTGCTCCTCCCACCGACTATGTCCTGTCCACACCTTGGAATGATGGAGAAAAAAATGGACCGTGAAGTTCAACTGAGAAACATTTTTCAGCCATTTTTCCCAAATCCATTTCTAAACTTGATTCCTTCCAATGTAGGAAATTGGCATATGCCAAGGCAAATCACTGGTTCACCACGCATAGTATTGCTTGGATTGGCAGGCAATGAATATCCCAAATTTCAGACTAGAGTCTTTCCAACCTTTTCGGAAGATGCCAAGGGTTGACCTTGGGATCTTCAGAAAGACAAGCAGATGCTCCATCATGGACAGCTCTTCCAAAAAATGAAATGAGGATGGATTGTATTTTCATGGCATAGCACAAAGGTGAAGTGAGGGAGATGCTGCGTCTGGCTAGCTAGTATTTGGCATGCTGGACTAAATGGACCTGGAGCTGATGAAGCAGGAGTTTTATTTATTTGGTTTATTTCCTGGTTTATGAGCCAAATAAAGCCAGTGCCTCTGGGCTCCGCACAGATCTTGGGGAATTCTGAGCAACTAAAACAATGGGTAACTGCAGCTGAGTACTTTGCTGGAAATTGTGCTCACCTGGTCCAAAAGAGAGAGGGAGAGAGAGAAATAGGCTGAGCATAGCAGAGAACAACATAATGTTTGGAGGATCAGTTTGCTTTCTTGAAAAGCGGTGCTGTGTGATTTGTCATTCCTTGGCAGGCCTTTTGTCAGAGTGCCCATGCAGCTGGCAGTATTCTAGAACAATTGAGTCTAGTCATCACTTCAGGCCAAGCTGCAGATCTGTAGCTTAATCTTACATAGCTGCATTCAAAATGACCTTGAATTCCTCTGAATTTCCTCAATCCAGAACACACCTGCCTCTCACATACACCGTTTTCCACAGAGCACTTATTTTCAATTTAACCTTTGCAGCTAATGTTGATTAAGAAATAGAAGTTGCAGACATTAATTCTCCCAGTGTTGAATAATCGCACATGGTGGAATAATTGTGGAGAAACTAACTGATCAAATTCTTACAGCCCAAAGGCAAGTCACTTCCCTCAAATCTGAAGCCAGCCATATCCAGTGAAAAATCTAGCTGTTATATATCTCATACCACAACCAGGACTTGGACATTCCTCTCCTTATTCTGATCATTAGGAGTACAAAACTAAGTTGCAGTATTGCCCGCAACTGTATCAGATACGCAGTGAAGAGGGCCACGTTAGCTAGGTCCTCTGGAGTCGGGCCTAACCTATGATGGAATGTATTGAAAGTTATGTGGGAAATTATAGAAAAGAGTCCTGAGAAAGAGGAAACCATGAGAAAGAAACTCAAGATTACATTTCCTTGATTTTGCTAGGTAGAAGTAGAGAGAAATTCTGACAGACTTTCAAGGTTCTATTATAATACTCTAACGGCAAGAAAGAGAATTTCTGAAATCCCAGTTGTTCCTGTTTCTTGACTTTGCTTACCTTGACAGACTAACAGAACCGCTGAGGATTGCATGGACAAAAACCTGTCTCCTGGTTGATACTCTATTGGCCTATGAATAACATTCATTTGATATTCTGCCAATCCATTGTATTCTTCCTCTTTTCCCACTTCTCTCAACTTTGCCAAGCATGGTAGTGTTTTCTAGTTCATAATCCATTCTGTTATATGCCCAAGGTATATGGGTTTCTGATTGCTGAGTTACTCCCTTATCTGGCACGGGACTGACTCGTTCCTCTTGCAGTCCATGGTACCCTTGCTAACTGGCTCCAAATCAAATTAAAGTGTAAGGCACTCAATGTTACCCAAGTTTCAGAGAGCCAAACAAAAACTTGAGGCAAGACTTCTGTAAAAGTTAACAGATGTATTTTGATCAAAACACAACTGGGTAAGCCCAATCAACATCTTGGCAATGAATGCTCATTGAAACCACACCTTGCAAAGCAAATATCCGAGGCTTTATACAAAGGTACAGGTGTAAAAAAATTCAAATCAGATAGTGCATCCTCTCATGCCCATACAAAGGATTTTTGGGATGGTCTAGGGGAGGGGTAAAGGTGGGTCCTAAAGAAGTGAATCTAAGTTTAGCTTTGATTTTCTTGTTACCAAGGAAACATCCTGTCAGTCTTTCTTATCTCTTCTTTGTTCCTCTTTGAAATTCAGGGTCTCTCTCTCTCTTGGCAACTTTCTTTGCCTGGTACCAAGCTAATTTACAACTTGTTTATTCAAAGACAGTCAGGCATCCAATGGCTGCCTGCCTCAAGGCAAAGGAAAATGGGGTAGGGGAAATTCTGTGCTCTTTAAAAAGCAAAAAGCAAGTTGCAAGTTAAAGTTTTAAACATAATGTAAAATAGAGTGCACTATTAAATGTATGTTATACATTATGTGAAATATATATATAGTATAAAATTATGTATTAAAATAATACCCTTCAAAAGATTTATTATGGTCACAGACCAGCATAATTGTGCATTCATTGTGCATTTTATGTTAGCTATCTCAACTCATGTCTCTTTGCCTTCACTGAAAACTTTGCTGAAACCTGTCTTATTTACCATAGCTTTTCCTACCTATGACTCTATTCTTCTACATGTTCTGAATTAAAACTTGGTTTATGTGAGGACTTAATGCAGTGGTTCAACAATTTGCACTTTCTTTTGTATCTCCCTTTTATGGTATAGGTACAGGTAGTCCTCACTTAATGACCATTCGCTCAGCGACTGTTTGAAAATATGATGGCACTGAAAAAGTGGACTTACAACCTGTGCCTGAAATTACGACTGTTACAGTGCCCCCAGAGACTTGTGATCAAAATTCAGGTGCTTGGCAGCCCACCCGCACTTACAATCGCAGGGACGCTTCAGCTCCCCCCACCTGCCTATCCCCCCCATCTCAGCCCTTTTGTCCTCCTGCCAACCTGCGCTCTGTTGCCCCAGCTGACCTTCCCCACCATTTTCTTGCTCCTGTTGCTGATGAGGTGTGCCTGGCCTAGCTGCTAGGCCCTAAGGTGCTGGGTATGCAGTGCAAAGAAAGGAAAAAGAGCTGGAAGCAGCCTCTTCTTTCCCTTCATCCCAGCACAAAGCAAGCCCCACTCCCGCCCAGGAGCTCCAAAGATGGCTTTGCACTGGGAAGAACGGAAAGAGAGCTGAAAGCAGCCTTTTTCCCCCTTCTTTGCAGCACTCCCTCTCGTCCCTGGGGGCTGGCTAAAAAAGCTCTGTGATGAAATCCAAGCAGTTTTTGACCTTTCCTGCCAGCTTCCCCGTTGACTTTCTGGGAAAGCCAGGAGGGAAGATTGAAAATGGTGATCGTATGATCGCAGGGTGCTTGGCAATCATAAGCCACTGCCACCTGCGAAGAGGACTCCCTCTTGTCTCTGGGGGCTGGCTGAAAAAGCTCCATGCTAAATTCCAAGCAGGAGTTTCAGCCATGGAAGATTTTCAAGCCCCAGAGGAGGAAGGCTTCAGAAGCCTCTCAACTCTGGGGCTGAAAATTCAAGTGGTTCTGAGGCCCTTGCGCACCTGACCTGCACCACACCCCCGCGCACCCTTACTGACCTCCCCAGACACCCAATGCACCCCCTTGCTCCCTCTCTCACCCGGAGGGACCTGGGGCTTGCAATTTCCTGCCGGCTTCCCCATTGATTTGATTGTGGGAAGCCGGCAGGCAGTTGCCTCGCCTAATGACCGGGACATTCACTTAGCGATGCCAGCTGGGACTGCTGAGATTGCAGTTGCTAAGCAAAGTGGTCATGTAATAATTTGCTTAACAACTGCATTGCTTAGAAACTGAAATTCAAGGACTACCTGTATGTACATGAATCTTTTTCAATCTCTCAGGCACACAGATTTATTCCATTTTTATTGATATAGAACCGTTAGTACTTTAACTAGTTCTTCCCCTTTGTCTTTAAGCAATTGAATGAGTATATATGTACTCCTAAGACTCTTGGTGTTTGTCTGTTTGTAACCTTAAATTGAGTGAAGTAGGACATCATAGGGCAACAATTTTTGAATCAACATACCTTAAATGGGCTAATTTAAAGAACGAGTCCAAAATATGGGACCCATTACTCCCATGGGATTGAAATTTGGCAAAATTGTGGCAGCTTCAGCGCCACTGTACCTTCCAACTATACTTCCCAGAAACCCGTAGGCTGCATGGTGCAAGGGAAGACGGGAGGGCCATATCGTCACCCTCTTTCCCTCCTCCCTCTGGCCTCTGTGCCCAGTTGGCTGGCCGCAGGGCCTGGCAGGCGAGCGGTGATTGGCTGCTTTGGAACTGAGGCTGAAATTTGAAATCTCTTAATGGCGGTTGGCTGTCAGGGAAGCACAAGGGAGCGACTCAATGCCTGCTGGTGAGGTAGGGCTGGTTGGGGGGCGCCAGTGGTTGACAGGTGAGCCCTCTTGCTCCCTGGAGGGAGGGGGCCCTTGGGGACAATCTGGGATGGGGGGTGCAAGTTTTCCTCATGCTACGCATCTCCCTTTGTTCCCCCCTCTCCCCACAGCAAAGTAGCAGGCAGTTCTATGGATCAGCAGAGGAAGAGGAGGATGAGTGATTTTTTATGTTCCCCGACAGCTTCCCACAAGCAAAGTCAATGGGGAAGCCGGCAGGAAGTCGGAAGTGGCTCCCACTCCCACTGCTTTTTTGCCCACCTGTGGCCATTCTGTTTTTCTGTTTAGGTAAGGAAATATCTCCAAAAGGATGACCCAATGAGTGATGGGTTGACTAGTTTCATCTGAATCTGTGCTTTCCTGCTCAGCAGCTGGTCTATTGCTTACCATATCTCACTTTTGAATCCAACTCTTCTTGTAATTTCAGGTTTCTCCATTTCTCCAACTTTGCATTGGTGGTACTGCATTCTTTCTAAATGCACCGAGTACTTCCTGCAATTTGCTAAAGAATTCTTCAGTGTTTTTCACCACTGCATTTCCTACAGTTGTAGTAAGTGCATACTTTTTGTTACACTGATGTTCATTGAATGTCCACCAATTCTAACAGGCAGTGTATTGTTTACTGGGATATGTATAGCCAAACACATATTTTCCACTGTCCTTTATGAGTTTCGTTGCTACCCACTCCATTCCTTTATTTGGTGTCATCCTCTGAACCACATGATCGTTTGGTTTAAAGTGTCTGCTCCAGTCCCTCTAAATATACTTATTTATAAATCATCCCATTTAGTGCCCTTCATTTCCTCTTTGACAATTCAATTTTCTCCTTGTCTCATGCTTCCCGTGCAGCATGTCCAAATTTTATGTAATGTTGTAACTGTTTGTAAAATGAAGATCTCTGTTTTTATTTCCGGCACCATTGGTGATAGATTTCCATACTGCTTTGATCTGATCATGTCCTCACCTCCAGATCTACTTCTGACAGGTCAACAACACCTTGTGAGTATCGTCATCTAAAATCCAAAATTGTTTAAATGTTTCAGTCAAGTCCATATTGTGTTCTTGACAATAACATAAGAGTGATTTGCCACTGCCTTCTCCTGGACTTGAAGTTCTGAAGGTCCTACTCCTAGGTCGCTTGGCTTTCCTCACACCTCCATCTGCCCCCACTCCCACAGAGACCTTCTCTTATCTTCATCCCTCCCTCCTGTCCTGTCCAGCAACCGTCACCCTACCAGGAGTCGCCCCTTTCACTAACACCACGCACTGAAGGGACTGAGGCCTCCCACCACATCTAGCTGATAAATCTCATGAGAACATCCCTATCACGCAACCATGTGGAGTACAAATATACAAATCCACATGCTTCAAAAAAAAAAAAAAAATGGGGAAACCACATGGAATGGATGCAAAGCTTGTAAAAAATCAGCCAGATAACAAGATTATTAATAAAATACACAAAATGCTGGTTGATGTTATAGCTGCTCTTCATGAAAAGAAATGGGCAAAAGGTTTTGCTTTTTAGATTTGTTTTTGTTCACTTTTTACTTAAAATATTTGTGGTGCTTTCTTTTTTCATCAGAAAGTCCTTTCCAGCAGCATCCATGGAGAGATGTCAAACTCTGCAAAGCGTCAGGTGTGATGTCACGATGTGTGGACCGGTTCTGATTGCACCACTAGGCCTGCCATCTTACAGATTTTGACCCCACCGCACCCTTGCAACTCTCCATTGACTTTTCCCTACTCACTGTTTACCTGTATGCATTTCACACAAGAGAAGAGAGTTTATTTATTCACTTGTGATATACTGAAAAAAAATCTGTCCTAAAAAAACAGACATACTGTATGTAGAGCTACAGTATGCAGGGTGGGGGTATTTTTTTTAACCTCTTGTTAAGTAAAGTTTAATTAACAGGTAGACTTTCAAGCTTGTTTCCTCAAGTGTAATTTTTTATTGCTTTCTTTTAAGCATGGGATTGGAATTTATATCCAGTTAATATAGAAGAGCTACTTCGGGGTCCTATTTAAATAGGATGAAATTGGCTCAGGAGATCTATAAGGTAGTAAAATGTATAAAGCTACATCGAAGGTACGTTGGAAATGTGAACAACATGAAGGAACGTTTCACCATCTTTGGTGGACTTGTAAAAATGTTTAAAAAATTGGGACTGAGCTTCATATCTGCGTAGAGAAGATTCTGAAGATCAATATACAGTCAAAACCAGAGACTTTCCTTTTAGGTTTGATGGACAGTCAGTTGGAAAAAAGTCATGGAACTTTCTTTTTAGGTATGATACCAGCAGCAAGGCTTTCATACGCACAGAGATGGAAAGACAAGATATTACCTACGGTGGAAGCGTGAGTAAACTATATCTTTGGGTGAATCTTTGGGTAAAAGAAGCAAGTTTTTAGAGGCCTCAGGTGAATGGGATTGCCTTAATAAAATTGAAACATAATGGAATGTGCAGCATCCTTGAAGCTGGTGTGAACTAGTCTGGTTGTAAACTCATTATCACAAACATCCCCATAGCAAGATAAGGGAGGATGCCTTCTTCCTGGCAGTTGGCACCTTGAACCAACTTGTTTCTTCCTCTCTGATATGCAGTGGGAATCTGTGGTCTTTACTAGGTTCTTCATATATACACTGTAAATGTTCATTACAGCTAGTTATTTATTTATATGAGGCATGGTGTAGGAGAGGATTGCAAAACGATGGGGAACCACTGATAGCCAACTCCTCTCTCCCAAAGAGTATTCCTGTATCTAAACAATGTTAAAAATGCAGTAGAATACAATAGTTCCTACCTGCAAGCCTTAGGATATACTGTATTGTATTAAAATAATTGCAGATTTCTATTTACTGCGTTGGTATGAATGCTAAGGATGTTGCAGAACAAAAGCAGTTTTTCGTTATGAAGTGTGAATTCTCTAATTTGAGCATTAAGACCTACTAATCTGTAACCTGAAGATATTCAGCTAGAGAGTGAGTCCTCTGTGTCAATTAGTACAGTAGCAGCTTGTCATGAATTAGCCAATTCTGATGTCCTCAAAGTGTTTGGGATATCCTGAGTCACAGCCAGGATGCCCAACAGCAAGAGACTATTGGAACTGCAGTCCAAAACATCTAGAAGGCATCAGGTTGCCTGTCTCTCTCTTACTAGCTAGAATCTATCAAGAGGAAGGGAGGAAAAGGGAGAACCGGTATTGGTTATCCCCTCTGGTGTTTGCTGTTCAGATCTGAACGAATCTTGCTTGGAAAAACAAACGTTTCACAGAGCAACCTTTTCCGGATTGTCTAGAAAAGATGGTCACTTCCGTATTAGGCTTTTAGTTTGGAATTGCCATTCTGCCACTTTATTCACTCATGGCTAATGAGTATCCAAGAATATCAACATTGGACTCTTGCCATTTCATCCGGGGGTCTTGGTCTCTTCCCACACTATGGAAAACCTGTATTTTGGCAGAAAGAGGACAAGAAGAAGGGCAATTCAGTATTCAGAGGCAATGGTCGTCCTTAGTGCTAGTTCACTGTCATTTGAAAACATCTGGGCTTGGGAATGAATACAAGGAGCGATCTGCACGTATCATAGGTCAGCCCATCTTTACACCTTGGTGTGCCAATGTTACACGACTGTTCCATGAGCTCCTCTGACTTCCAATAAGCTTCCAGGTGCAGTTCAAGATATCCGATACCATTTATAACCCCCTTTGTAGCATGGGGCTGTCTCCTCATTTTCTCCGACTGTTTCTGCCCATCCGCTGGACTGAGCAGAAGGGGCATGCTCCGGGTCCTCTTTATTAAACAGTCTCATAGTACTCAGGAAACATGCCTTCCGCGTCACAGCCCCCGCCCTTTGGGATACCATGCCCCCAAGCTTTGCTTGGCCCCCAACCCTGTTGGCATTTTATAGATCCTTGAAGACCTGGATGCTCACTGCGCATGCGGTTTGGAGTTTGTCTAATCCCGTTGTTGTGATGTTTTAATTTCATACAATTGTTATATGAGGTGGATTAGATTATCCTTGGGCATCAGTGTGTTACTATTGTATTATTATTGTTATTATTTGTGTTTTTGTGTTGTGTGTGACTTTTTAAATCCTATATTTGCCACCCAGAGTTGCAGTTTGTGAGATGGGAAGCGATATAGATCAGTAAGATAAGAGATGAGATAAGATAAGATAAGATAACAACACCCTTTACTCCAGTCTTTGCAGTGGGTTCATTTTACCACCTTTACATATAATTTTGCCCATTCACCAGTGGAATGGACATGGTGGGAGAAATGGGGATGGATATGCAGATTAATACAAAGTGGCCCTATATCAATTTAGTATTTCAAAATCACTATTAAAATCAGATTTATGTTCAAAGGTTGCCAGTGTAATAGGAATCATCAGTCAAGATTAAAATTATCTTAATTAGATCATCTTATGTATTCTACAAGTTATTCTATTTAACGTGTCTTAGTAAGATAGAATTAGACCCAGCTAACTAAGAAGGTCTATCTTTATTACAACAAATCAGACAAGATCTAATGTTTTAAAACTTTATGTTAGGAGAAATCCAAACCTTGGATGTTGTGCAAGTCGATGTGCAGAATAATAATCCATAAACGGATTCTGTGTTAAGTCAAACTCTGTATCTGACTCATTTTTCAGATATGAATTATTTTTTAGAATGATGCATATTTCCACAGTTTTGTCTGCCATTCTTCTAAGGAAAAGATTACATGTGAACTATGCTGCTTATCTGAAGGTATTAAAACCAATGAGGTGGTTTTGATCATTTTGAGGACAGAGTCCTGAACGATTTCATCTTTGTTTTATTAGGAAATAAGCCTTGCAGTCTATATTAACCATCTTTCCACTGATCAGGTTTTTTGGTACATTCACCTTCATAAAAAAAAAAATTAATGGTAAAGACATTGTAATTCTGCATGTAGCCTACATAAGAACAATACCATTGGAGTTGCCTAATAGTCTGTGGCAGAAACTCATGATGCTGCAATGTATAGATAGTCTTGGATAGTAATGTCATATAAATCGAAGACCTTGTTGCTGAATGACTCAAGAGGCAGATTCTTCTGGCTGCACGTGTAGCAGCACCTCAGTAAAGATGCCAAAGGTTTTCTATTGTTACCTCTTCCTACCAGCACAGGATGCTCAATTAAGAACTCTGGTCAAAGAGATGAACTCTAAAATACTCTCATTATATCCTGAAAGATAACATCTTTGATTAATGTAATTATTGTCACAGGGCCAAAGTGATAATAGTGATGGTTGGGCAGACAGGATTCCTGTGTCATGTGCAGGATTATGATAGGAGCATGGTGTTTCAAGATCATGGCTCACTCGTGTTTCTCAAAACAAAAGAAAACAAGGATCTTCACATATGAAGAGGGAGTTTCTTCTCCCGAACCCCAGCCCTCCTGTGACTGATGAAAGAGAAGAGAGGAATTTTGACCATCAGAGTTAGTGCCAGAGAGAGAGATTCCCATGGCACTATTGCACTGTTAGGAAGGAGCTGTACTGTTTCTTAGCCAACAATGAAAAATACTACATTTCTGATTGTTTTAAATATTAAACATTGCAATATTTTAAACTCATGTGTGCTAGGAGTGGGAAGATCTTTCTTCCTCTTGAGTTCTACTCACATTCGTCAAGTATGTTTGGCACAGAAAATGATTTGTTTCAGACCCTAGATGATGATGATATTAAATTTATATACTGCCTGACTCCCAGCGACTCTGGGTGGCATATAAATTTAATAAATTATTCTATTCTATTAGGATCCATTCCTGTGCTTTCCCCATCCTCGCCCCACCCAAGTTTCCCTGTTTTTCTTGTCTCTGCCTACATAGTTCCAGAAGACCAATTCAGCTTCCGCGTGCTCCATATGAATCATCCCCACCCTTCCAGTCATATCCTTTGCACTGAATATTCCCTTCATATTCTTGTGGTTTTGCAGAGTCACGCCCACAGCACCTTCAGCATCCAATCAACTACAAGAAAGCTTTGGCTACCAACCAATCAGCATGGCCAGAGATGAAGTGATGAGAAAGCAAAGCAACAAAAGCGTGCTGAGTAAAAAACAGTTCTCCAGAAATAAAGAAGGTGAAGAAGAGACTTACCAGTTGCACCCAGAACCAGCCAGGCAAAAAGAAGCAGAAGTACAGGCTGAGGAATACAACTACTGCAATGGAAAAAGGTACCAAAGAAGAATATAGGCTGGAAGCAAATCCCTTATTTTCCTCTTAAGGCTGAGATGGCGATCTGCTTTCTTATAGAGCTTTTGAAGTTCCTCTCTCTTCATGCCCAGGCAGTATGGCCAGTGGCAAGAGACAGGCATTTTAGCCCAAAATATCTGGAAGACACCAGTTTGCCCCCCTCTGATATAGGGGAGCTATTCCCAGCTCAGCCATGGGTCCAGGGAGTTAAGGGAGGGTTGATTGGATTCCCTTCTAAGATTTAACAGTTCCGATCTCAGGGAAGAAGCAGTGATGGCCCTCCATATGTTAATGAACCATATTTCATGGAAACCTCAGCTGGCACAGTCAACAGTGGGGGATTCTGGCAGGTGATGGTCAGCAACATCTGGAGGTTCATAAATTCTCTGGGATAAGTGGGTCAGATTAAAAGGGACTGGATATAAAAAGATATTTGGGGAGTGTGGTGTAGAAATCAGTCAGAGAAACTCAATGGTAGTCCACTGTGCTCTGCTACTGGATGCTCATCTGATAGGTTGAGTCTGATCAAAGACCAGAAAGGATTGAAAAACTGCCAGACTGAACACTTTTCCAACCTACTCAACAGACTGTCTATAGTTGATAACAATGTCTTACAGCAGATTTCTTGAGGTGTCTTGGATGCCTTAGACATGCCTCCCTCTACTGATGTGATCAAGAAAGCGATCTCGCCGATGAACTCAAATAAAGCAACAGGGCAGGATGGCATTCCTGCTGAGATCTACAAAGCACTAGATCCAAATGGCTTACAGGCAACCCAAGACATCTTGGAAGACATTTGGTCCACAGAGGAGGTGCCTGATGACTTCCGCAATGCCCTGATTGTGGCTCTCTATAAAAATAAGGGAAGCAAATCAGACTGAAGAAACTACAGAGGTATCTCACTGCTGTCCATCACAGGCAAGATCTTTGCCCGCATTCTCCTGAACAGACTTGTCATTGTCTTGGAAAGGAACTTCCCAGAGGCACAACGTGACTGAATGGAGTACAGCAGATATGATATTTGCTGTGAGGCAAGTCCAGGAGAAGGCCATTGAGTAGAACAAGCATCTTTATTCTGTCTTCATTGACCTGATAGAGATATTTGACACTGTAAACAGGGAGGCTCTCTGGATCATCCTGAGACATTCTGGATGCCTGAGGAAATTTGTGAAGTTGATTCAGGTACCCCACAATGGAATCACTGGACAGGTTCTTTACAACAGTGATACATCAACTACATTGGGTAAAAAAAGTTATGTGCTAGCGCCTGTTCTGTTCAATCTGTTATTCGCTTGCATGTTGTCATGTGCTGTCCAGGGTCTGAAGGAGGGAGTGTACATCAGGTACCGATTGGATGGCTCTCTCTTTGACCTTCGCTGCTTGAATGCATAGACAAAGTGCCTCCAGACAGTCATTCAAGAAACCCTCTTTGCTGATGACCATGCACTCCTGGTGCACAAAGACAGTGATCTACAGTTGATGCTGAACAAATTCTCAGATACTGCCATGCTCTTTGGCCTGACTATCAGCCTGAACACAACTGAAGTACTTTACCAGCCCGTGCCAAATAGCAAGCCCATAGAGCCAGAAATCACTGTTGATGACACCCAGCTGACAAATGTAAACAGCTTCAAATACTTGCGAAGCATTATCTTGAGCAATGGATCTGTGGACAAAGACATTGACTCCAGGATCAGCAAGGCCAGCCAGGCACTGGGGAAGCTGCATACTAGAGTGCTCAATCAACACAACATCCGAATCTCCGCAAAGCTGAAAGTCTACAGAGCTGTGGTTATCCCTTCTCTCCTATATGGATGTGAGTCCCGGAATCTGTACCAAAGGCACATCAAACAACTGAAGAAATTTCACATGCGCACTCTCTGCTCCATCCTTGGCATTTTTTGGCAAGACCGTGTCTCCAACCTGGAGGCCTTGGATTGTGCAGAGTCCACCAGCACTGAATCCCTGATTATTAGAGCCCAGATGGAGTGGGTGAGATAAGTCATTAGAAGGGATGACCACCGTATGCTTCTCCAGTCGCTCTATATTGTACTAGAGTCTGGGAAGAGACCTTGAGGTTGGCCACGCAAGCACTACCAAGATGCTGTGAAAGGAACCCTACACCACTGGAACATCCAGCCAAGTTAAGAAGAAGCTCCGGCTGCTGACACAACTCGCTGGCGAGTCCTGTGCTATGAAGCCTCCACCGGCTTTGAAGACAGGCACCACCAGAAACTGACAGAAAACCATGAGCGGCATCACAGAATGACACCCACAGTTACTACGACAGTGGACTTCCAGTGCCTCCATTGTGCCAGACTCTGCGCTTCCAGACTGGGACTGCAGAGCTCCCTCTGTGTCCACAGATGAACTGCACAACAGTGTGTCTTCTTCAAACCCAAAGGACTAGCAAACAGATGTTACAATTCCCAGAATTCTCTAATAGCATTTTTGCTCACAATTCTGGTAATTGCAATCCAGTACAATTGGGCTGGAAGCCCCCGGTTGTGGAAGCCTGGGCTACATAAACGGCAGAATGATATATAGAATTTCCAACAGCAGGTGAATGTGTGTGTGTGTGTGTGAAATGATAGGGGATTCCATATTAATCATTCAGTGTTAAAAGTGCAATTTCAAAAACAAAACATAAAATCATCCCAGCTGAATGTTTTATGATGCCACTTTTCAGTTTACAGGTGGTAAATTTACAGACAATTTATTACATCATTCAAAAATGTGATTCTGTCCATACGCTAAAGTGACATTGTTGATTCTACCATCTTATTTCACTGCCTACCTGGATGGAACCCTTTGTGTTGAAAAATATTTCTGATATTTTAAAATACATGCTGTTTTTATTAACTGGCAGGGAATGCCCTGAAATATGTCACAGGCCATGACCTCTTCTCTTCAGTATAGAATATCACAGATAGATGTGAATCCATGGGCCTAGAATAGCACTAAGACATTAAGATCCTCCTGAAACTGAATAAAGTTAGTGTACATATCTTTTCCCTTTTATTAGAAGAAGTAAATATTACCAGCTCTAAGCAGAAAATGTGTAGGCATTAATAGTAGCAAGATAGCACATCTGATTATTTTCTTCTCTTTTTCTAGCTGGAGAAGTAGTGCAAAGTGTATTTCTAGGGCAGTGGGACATGAGACAACGCAAAGTTCAGGAAGTGGCAATGCAATTTGATGACCAGCAGGGTACTATCTCAGCTCAGCACAAACTGCATGAAATTCCCCTCCAAGATGAATGCACAAAGGGTGCTGGGACTTCAGGGAAGCAGTGCAAGCTCAAGGAAATTACCAGCCCACATGACGGCATACAGAGTAGCTGCTCAGGACAGCCTATAAAACAACAACAAAAACTCCAAGATGCTCCCCAGCAAAGTGGCTCTTCAGGACAATGTAGTAGAAGGTAAGAAAACAGACCGCCCCAGGAAAGCCCAAGTGAGAACACACAGAGTTGCTCTTCCGGGAACCCTGATCCAAAATGTGACATAATCAAGAAGATTTCCAGTGAATGCCAGGACACACACAGGTAAGAAACTGGTACAGAGCAAAACAGGTTAGGTGAGATCTCTCCAGATTACTAGACTGTATTTTCTGTTGAGCTCAGTTTGTGTGATGCTTCATTGGTAAAAGAGAAGAATCAGAGTCCGGTGAGTATACGTCATGAAAGTAAGTCACATACACAGGTGAATCTGAAGGAGATTCACCTGAAAGTCTTGGGGATTTAGTGGCGCTATCGCCTGCTAGGCTGTTAACGTTGTTTACAACTCTTGTGGCAGGGTTCACATAACATGTTATATCAAAACTAAACAAACCACATTATGGACTAAGACGATGTGTGAATCCAGACAGTGCACTTAGAACTGTGCTCACAAGCGGTCAGCAAAGATGAAGAAAGACACATTTTCTAAATAGAAAGTATGGTAGTTTTTGACCTAGTAGGTCAAAATTTTAGTAGGTTCTGTGTTGCTGTGTTGCAAAGACTTAGTAGGTTTGGTGTTCCTTCTTTCCAACATTGGAATCTTCCAACATTGCTTATCTGTTCTTGGAAAAATTGTCCATCCTCATTTTCTGCCTCTTGCACAAAAGGCATAGAACATTTTTGGGCAAATCAAAATAATCAGGATGGTTGAGAAAACTGCTTTTGTGCCATGCTAGTTTCTTTAACAGATGAGTACCTTTGTTCAAGCACTTAATAACCATATTGAGAAATCACAGTGTAAGGTTTTCGGGGAGGTTTTCCAGGAGAAATGCTATAGAGAACTTAAATTGGTTTATGTGTAAGCAGTGAACTCACTATTGTAGATCTAGCTTCCATTCAGAAAGGGATTTTATTTATTCATTTAAAAGATTTGTATGGCTGCCCATGTTAAACAACTCTGGGTGGCTCACAATAGCAATAAAACCCAGTAACTATAAAAGATAACCATAAAACCATGAAACAATAAAATGATTAAACAAAAACCCCGTGCCTTAATCATCCCCTTAGGATGCCCCACAGCAAGTTCCAATTACCCTAATTCCATTCTCTCGATTCTATTCTGTGCTATCCCAGTGCCTGGTTAAAAGCCACGTCTTGATGGCCTTCCGAAAGGCGAAAAGGGTGGGGGTCTGCCGGATGGCCGGGGGGAGGGTGTTCCATCAGGTAGGGGCAGCCATGGAAAGGCATGCTTCTGAGGCACCACTAAGTGGCAGGATTTCAGGGAAGGGGTCTGGCGGGTGCCTACCCTATCCGATCTGGTGGGACGGGGAAATATTCTTAGAGAGAGGCGGTCCCACAAATAACCAGGTCCTGTGCCATGTAGGGCTCTAAAGGTGATAGCCAGCACCTTGAATTGCACCTGGAAGGAAACTGGAAGCCAGTGCAGCTTGCACAATAGAGGTGTAACGTGGGCAAACCTAAAAACACCCAACACCGTGTGCACTGCTGCATTCTGGACCAGTTGTAACTTCTGAGTGGTCTTCAAGGGCAGTCCCATGTAAAGCACATTGCAGTAATCCAAACAGGAAATGACCAAGGCGGGAGTGGCCGTGTATATAAATGAACAGAAAGCATAAGTAGGCTGAACCTTTTCTTCCACGCTCACGATCTCTTGGTAATTAGAGAAAGAACAACTTGGAACTGGGTGAATTGAGAACCATAGTTCAATTATCCTATCTATTAGCATGTCACATCAAGGCTGCCAAAGAGAAAATAAAACATACAAAACACTGAAATATCTTGTCAGAATAAGAAGTGTTTTGCAAAGAATGTGCTTAAGCAAGTGAGCAGTAGCAGATATTAAATTACAAATATGGGTCAAGCAACCTTTTGTAGTCCAAAAAACCAAACCAAAACCCTTTTCTCCAGTATTTAAGGAATTCGGCTTGAGAAGATCCCCAAAAGCCTACGAATCCCCATAGTCTTTGTTCTCTGGCCAGTGATCACTGCCAAGAGATACCTAACAGAAGGGCCGGGGGGGACCAAATAAGGCAGAATAATTTCTGTGTGTATGTGTGTGTGTATGTGGGGGGGGGTTATATGGACAGAACTGCAAGCCTTTGGCAAGAGAAGGCCATCCGTGCAGAGCTCAGTGACGCGCAATACAAAGGGCTGTTCTGCGCATCCACGGCCTGGCTGGCAGTGCTGCAGCTGCCCAGTTGAGGGTCCTTGCATGGCTGATGCCTCTTTCAGCTCTCCTGGGTTGTGGCCCAGAGGAAGCTTACACCTGTGCTTTCCTGCTCCTCTTCTAAAGCGGGGTTTTCTGATTTGCACCAGCAAAAGCCCAGCCATGCAGTTATGATGCTGCAATTTAATTTGATCCAAACACATCTGCACCCTAATGGGACATTGGACAGGGCTGCTCCCTCCCTTCTGGTTGTTGTGCGCTGCTCTTCATGGTCACTGTCATGCAGGACGCCTGCAGCTGAGGAGAGCAGGTGCCCATATCAAGGCTAAACCCTGCTCTGCTTGGCAGCATATTTCTGGCATTATGTGGGTTCTTTCCATATCTTTAACGAGCAGTGATCTAAAAGACTGTCTGATTGGTTCCCATTTGCACATGCAAGCAGCGTGTCAACAGCCAGGGTGAGAGATAGCTGATCTCCCCCACCAGTGAAATTCTGGGCCTTTTGCTTTGCTGGTATAATGGGTTCCCAGGGAACAATGAAACACTGAAGTGGGAGGATGGTAAAACTACGTTGTTTTCACCAGTGGATGCGTGGGATAGGAGGATGTCAACTATAAGGGAGAGCCAATAAAGGGAGGGGGGCTTATACAGAAGGTCTATAATGAAAGCCATAAGTCCTTAATGACCAACATTTGCTTTCTTGGTTTGACCCAGTGGGAACGGTGAAGGAGAAGGAAAATCCACCAAGCTACTGCCAGAAGTAGAGAACAGACTAAAGTCTGGCCACAATTTCTTAAGATGGCTTCATTGCCTGCTAGTTTCAACATGAGAGACAAGTCACTTGAGGCTGCTCTACGGAAGAGCCCACATTACGGGGCAACCATAGAGTACTACTTGCCCTACATAGCTAAAAAGGCATCTCAGCAAGTGCCTGGCTGACTCTCTAGAACAGTGTTCCTCAACCTTGGCAATTTTAAGATGTGTGAGATGGGTGGACTTCAACTCCCAGAATTCCCTAGCCAGCATGACTCCATATTGAGGGATGCTCAATCACTGCTAAAGCATGCTGGCTGGGGAATTCTGGGAGTTGAAGTCCACACACCTTAATGTTGCCAAGGTTGAGAAATATTGTTCTAGAAAGTGCCTGTTCAAGGGAAGGGTTCCTGAGGTGGCAAGCCTTGTTCAAAACCAGCTGTAAACGTGGAGACAGAGCAGGTTGGGTTTTTGTTCTCATTCCGAGTGCATGTCTCCTTTAAAGACTGAGCAGCACCCAACACTTTCTGAATTTGCTCCTCCCTTACAGAATGTTCCAGATTTCAGGGTTCTAGCAAAGGTGGGAGGGGCTGGCAGCCTTTCAATATTAATGGGTCCATCAGTGTCAGCCAAAAGGTCAATGGGCAGAAATGATGAAGCTGTAGTTCAACATCATTTAGAGTGCTACAAATTTCCTCTCACTGCCGGCAAGAGTTTTCCCAGCCCCACAAAGTACTTTTTCTGCTTCTCTGCCAGTCTTTCTTCAGAAACCTATGTCATTTTCCATGCTTGCTCTCTGAAGCAATATTAATTCATTTTCAGATATATTGTAGTATAACTTCCATCAGTCCTACACAGAAAAAAAAAGTAATATCCTACCAGAAAAAAATCCCAGATAGTCCAATGAAGACAGTATACTCAGTAGATTCTGAAATCTATGGAATATAATTCATAAATACCACTTTTTAAATGAAAAACTCAAGATGAAAAACTCAAAAGAAAAACTCAGAATGGATTACAAAAAGTTCATTACAATTGTTATCAATGAAACCCAACTCAGGTCTTCAGAAGTAGCAAAGTATTTATTAACAATTTTGCAAAAACGGGTGCACACACATTAGCAATGAGGTTGACCCATATCTTAGCAATTGGTCTTCCTTATATTCCCTATCACAGATGCAAAAAGCCCTCCTCTGCTTCCCCATTGGTTAGGTACTAGGGAGTTTACAACCTATCCGATACGCCTAATACAATTTCCAGAAGTTCCACCTTAGTTTACATCTCCCATTACTCTACTCCAAAGCCCCCTTACCCCTATTTACAATTGTCCACATTTGGTACTTCCACTTACATGTCATCTTAAAGGCTACCGTGTTCCTGTAAATACCTGCAGTTTGTGGTTAAGCTAGCTGCATCCTGTTGCAGCCATTTACCTTCTTCCCTTTTCCTGTTTTTCCCAATTTTTCTTGAATGTAAGATTAGGTTTCTTTGTTTCTGCTTGGCCAAAGCTATAACTGTTATGCCATAAACAGTTCTCCATATTCATTTATCTCTTAAGTTTCTGTAAAAACAACAAACCTACTTATATCCTATTTCTTACACAATGGCAGCAGTGAAGCAGAATAAAGTGACTGAAGCATTGTGCACAATGATGATCTCGTCATGAGGATGGAAGAGTTGGAAAACTCTTGGGATAATTAAGAACTAGAAAATGCTTAGTCATGCCTTCCTGAGATCTTTTCTTCTTCAGGCTAAACATACCCAAACCTTCAACTGTTCTTCATTTTTCTGGCTCCTTATCAGCTTGGCTGCTCTTCTCTGGAATATTCCAGATTGTCAATGTTCTTCCTGAATCTGTAGAGTGAAAGGCCAGAGGTTCAAAATTCCTTCCCTGAAGCCCACTGCATCTACATATCGTGACCCAACTTCCTGCCCTGGTGTAGCAGCTTGACAGCTTACTGCTTCCATCACCTGTCTTCAAGGAGATATCTGTCAGCCCTTCAAGGCAGACCAGACTAGGAAATCAAAGTCATGCAGGCTAATACTACTTTTATTGTAAAGTTATAGTAAGGAAATCTTGCAAAGTTGAATGTGCTTCCCCCCCCCCTTCCTTTAGTTTTGTAAGAACTAGGGAGGGTCTTGTCTGAGACGTTTTCTCAGATTACAGTTCTGTCCCAGACTCAGGTTCATTTTATCTGACCGTTGCCTTGGTAGTGGCTCCTGTCCCTCCAGGTCATTCCTTCTGCCCATTACAATATCTCACTGGTATCCTTCCTGGAATCCTGGTCCATGAAAATGAAAAGGCTCCCATAATCTGTATGCCATTCTGGCAAATAAAATAAAAAATGAAATCATTTCTATAGAGCAACTCCTCTGGCTTTGTAGCCTAAAAGCCTGTACTGATATTTTCAGCCCTTCCTCCTCAGTTTGGGAGAGAAATCAATCTCATAAGAAATAAACAAATTAAACTTCTTCTTTAAAAGTGACTCACAAGACATGATCTCTAAGCCTGATTTATTCAAATACACAGCATGCTCTTAGCAAACTAAAAGCTGGTGCTGATCTGCTATAATTAGTGATTTTAGGAGAAAGATGGCTTTCAGCTCTCAAGACATTTATAGATAGGAAAGTAAACCTTGAACTCTGTCTGAAAACCCGCAGGATGCACTGTGGTGCAGCAAAATAAGATTAACAGTAAGAGAGAATAAGGCTTCTAACACAAAGAAAGAAATTGAAACTTAACGCAATGCCTAAGTAGAGCAGCCATCTATTCCTTGGTGATAACCTGAATCTTGAAGCAAAGTGCTCTGCTTCTTTGTTTCTGGACTTCCTCTGGCTTCTTGGGGTAATTCTAGACATTGATCAGAGTTGATGGGGAGATGGTACAGCCCATTTGTTTTTCCAATTCAGGCACAGAAACTGCTTGCTCTGTGCCCCAGAGTTCTGCCCTCATATTTTAAAAGAACCCTTTTTCTTCATGGGGTGGAGGGAGGGAGGGCATCTTCTGGGTGCATGGGCTGAAGCCCATACCTGAGAGAGGATGTGTACTCAAATTCAGATGCTGTCTGGCATGTAGGATGGCAGGGAAGCCGTAGTATTGTGAATGCAGGCTGGCTGTGCATAAGAAGGATAAACCGTATTGAAAAGCTTAGTGAAGTAAAACGGCTGTAAAAGTTTGCCTGAAGCTTACAAGTAGGAATCAACCAATCTTGACCAGGGGTAGTGAATATGTGGTCTGCTTGAGCGACTTTCAGGTAATAGTAGTTTCAGATGAGGTGGACAGTAAGTCCCAACATCCTTAGCCAAGATGGCCAAGATACAGCTGAAGAAAACAAGTAAGAGCGTAATTGATAAAATTCAGTGGCATTGTGGTCTTCCCTTTGAAAAATTGTAGAGGAGTTTGAGGGCCAACCACTACGAACAACTGAGCAGGCCCCAATGCAGTGCCTTTTGGGTGTGCACCATTCTTGTCAGAAGGGTCAAAACCACAACTAGTTGGAGAAGATGGGAGTTGTGATCTATCGCATGTAAAGGGAGCTGGATTGGGGAACGTTGCTTTAACCGAGAAGAGGATATGGCTAGCTGGAAGCCTGAGCACAGATGCCGTTCTCCCGAGCAGTGAGATTATGCTGCACCATTTCACTAGGTTAGTTTTTGATTCCAGACATGACAGAAAAACTGTGACTATTGTCTGGATATGACCAACTGAGTTTGTAAGAAAACTATGAGAAAAGTATGGGAGTAGCTATTCTTACTTCTGGCCCAAGAGGATGACATTCTTCACTAAATGAATGACACAAATGTTGGTCACACAAAAAAATATTATTTTGATCCTTCTCCAAAGTAGAAGTCTTTTTATGAAGTGTTGGGAAGCTAAAAATGTATTGACCCATGGCAGAAACTCCCAAACTGGGTTAGAAAATGAAAGAAGGGCAAACCAGTTATCCATCCAGTTCCTACAGGGCACCTGCCTTGCAGGGTCAGGGTTAACAGAAACGACCTAAGAAGTGGGACTCTTCCATAGCCATTTGGATTCTATGAGTATTTGTTTTCTCCTAGTGAAAACCCCTACGCTGGCCTAGTGGATTCCTTACGTGCTGCCTGGTGGACAGGAAAGACACGGCCTATGGAGTATCGGGTAAAACAGTTGGAGGCCCTATGTCACTTTCTGGAGGAAAAGCATGCCGAAATCCAGCATGCCCTGTGTGCAGACCTACGCAAGGTGAGTGGGCCATCCAGCCAGAGCATCTGACAGCTCAGATCAAGGGAGCTGCAGATCAAGACCTTGCTTACCAGCTAATAGACATTGCACAACTATTCCATTTTTCCCTTCACTGGATTTTCCATGAAAAAGTTATGAACAGGGAACAATATTTTCTGAACTTAGCAAGGTGGCAAGGAGCAGTTTTCAGGCTACAGAAGATCAGTATGTAAGCATAGTTGAGCTGCCTCCTAAAATGGTCAAGAGTACAGCCAAGTATCCATTATCTCAGAAAGGTGGGAAGAAAAGGTCAAAACTGATAAAGCCTTTGATTTCTTTGCATAGTAATCAGCTGGCTATATATGGTTTCATTTGTAGCTGAGCTTGTGAGCCTTCTGCCTGATTAAGGGTTAATTTTCTAGAGAACTAAACCTAGTGCCATGTCCTGGTATAAAGCCCAAAGATTTCATTTCAAGAATCAGTTGGGATGATTGCACGATAAAGCACTATCATGCAATGAATGAGACCCAAGGTTTGCTCACTGAAGAGTTGCTGCATAGTTCACCTCTTGAAGTCAGTATGGACATCACTGATGCATCTCATTTTATTTCTCTTCTCCACAGCCCTGCTTTGAAACTGAGCTCATTGAGATTCTCTTAGTCAGAAATGAACTGGCTAATGCTCTTAACAACTTAAGCTGTTGGATGAAGGATGAATGTGTGCAAAAGAGCCTGGTAAGGAGTCAAACTGAGTGGGAGGAGATGAAACGGAAAAGAATGGTTCTAGGTTGGACAGGGATGAAGGTCTGAAGGGTTAATTATCTCATCAGACTGAAGATGGACTTTCTATCTGTGCCCTTTCAAAACAGGTGGATGCTCATGTTGGAAGGCAAGACTCACTACTAGAGTATTGATGTTTCACCCTCCCCTACCTGATGTCCTTCCCATGGTGTTTAGGAATGATGAGATCTGTAATCTAACATACCAGGATGCTGTCAGGTTACTGATATGTAAATGTTCTGGGGCAGCTTCCAAATGATGGTCTCTAGGGCCATACTTGCTATGCCATCGGAGGAACAAGTTCCAGCTGCTTTTGTAGGATAACTTCTGCACTCCAGTTTAGATTCATTAAAGTCACATTGGTTTAGAACAGCCTTTCCCAACCCATTGCCCTCCAAATAAAGCAACTAAAGATTATAATCTTCATAGTTCCCAGTTATCTCTAGTTACTATTGCTAGTGTTTGCTTCCTAGTTGTGTGGCCAGCAATCTCATCTGTGCACAGCGCCAGAGAGATTAAAAGGTTTGAAGTGTTAGGTGTGAAAACATCCTTATGTGCACATATACATGCACATATCATCTAAGGCAAGTGTAGCAACGTGGAGCCTATGGCCTGATTTGAAAGCTCTCTGCAGGCTATTGATTCAAGCCTCTAGTAGGAATAGTCTGTTCAAACCTACTACGTGGTAAGAGAGAAAAAGAGAAAGGGGTGTCAGAGAGGAAAAGAAGGAAACCAGAAGAGAATGAACCACCCCATTCATGCTTGGATTGGCCCTAACCTGAATGGTTTCTTTGAATTCAGTGCTATTCGAGTCTTGCACTGCCTTTATAAAGAAAAGAGGATAAACAATGTTAACTCGCATGCATTAGAGCAAAGATTGATTTGAAAGTAGACATCAAGCGGAGTTATACTTTGTATCTCCTCAAGTATTTCCAACCGTACAAAATCTTCTATGAATTTCCCTTTCTGCTTCATCCAGTTGCTTTCATGGATGCTTCTGGTTTTTCTATAGTTCACACAGCTGGACTGTGCCTTCATTCGCAAGGAGCCATTTGGTGTGGTGCTGATCATTGGAGCCTTTAACTACCCTATCAATGTTACTCTGATACCCCTCGTGGGGGCCATTGCAGCTGGTGAGTGAGAGGTTATCTGCTAATTCATTGTAGACATTGGATCTTCCAAGAGATCCAGGCATGTGGTGGATGTTTTTCTGTTGCAGCCGTGTTAAAGTGTTCTCTCCCCCCTACTAGGGAACTGTGTGATTCTCAAGCCTTCAGAGGTGAGCAGCTGCACTGAAAGGCTCCTGGCAGAAGCCCTGCCTTGTTATCTTGATCCGGTGAGTTCCTCAGCTGCAAGTTCACCTTGCTAAAAAATCAAAATGTAACTGAGGTTTTCTAATTTGCCTTTTCCTCTGTCATTTGCCTTGATTTCCTGGAAATTATGACTGGGCAATTCCTTGGGCCTCTTCAGGAGAACCTCTGGATCTGAAGTAATCTCAAACTGTTATCTGTTTTTGGAAGCTGAGTCAGTTTATTTCTGGCTGCTCCAGTTCATTTGAAATCCTTCCAAACCTGTATATTCCTTCGCATTGTGATGGTGGTAACCCTCTGAGGTTTACAAGTGAAGCATCAAAGTGTAGTACTTTGCTTTTTCTTTATTTTCATTTTTTATGGTCATTTTATTAAAATTTAAAAAACAGAAGGATAAAAAAGAACAAGAAGTAATCATCAAGAAAAAGAATAGAAGAAAAGGAAGAATAAAGAGGAAGAAGGAAAGTGGAAATGCAGAAAAAGAAAGAAAGAGAAACAGAAATACAAAAAAAAAGAATGACTTCTGACTTCTTTTACAGCAGATATCAATAAAACATATATTAAGCTCTTACTCTAAGATTACAACATCCATTTCTCTATAATTATTAATTTCACTAATCTTAAAATCGATATCATAATTTCATTTTTTTCTGTTTCCTGCAAAAAATCCAAAAGGAGCTTCCAATTAGCATAAAATCAAAAATGACCATCTCATTTTAAAATTAAAATACTGAAGGAAAATCTTAGTTTCCTTTCAGTTTAATGCAGCAGTTCCCTGCTCCCAGTTGACCCCAAGAGGCTTTTTGCCCTGCAGGTTTCAGAGACAGAAAACAGCACCTGTGTGATGTGCAGGCAGGTTGATTGGATGTGAACTTCCCTTTCTATTTTATAGGAAACTTTTGCTGTGGTGACAGCTGGTCCTGAAGAAACAGGAAAATTACTGGAAAATAAGTTTGATTATATCTTCTATACAGGTGATTTTCTCTTCCTGAATATTCCTTTCAGGTTATTCTTTTCAATCGTATTGTTTTTTTAAAAATTGATCATTAATGTCTGCAGAACAATCTGTGTGGTAAGCCAATATCCAGCTATTGAAACCGAAAGGTTCGGGTAATTTATCTAAGATTATGCATTAGCACACAAACACACACACACAGGCACCCCATCTGCAGTAAAATTTCTCTCTGGCTACTGCAATGCCTTTCTAGAAGAGCAAATTGTTAATAATAGCAGCAGTTGGCCATGTGTCTTCGTTCAGTAGCTTTTTCACGTCCACTGCAGTGCAGCTGAGTTCGTGGCAAGTTAGTGGCAGCTTCCAGATTGCAGGTCTTGCCCACAAGTGGAGGAAAAGATGAGTTGTCACACTGTAAGTAGGAGAAAGGCTGCAAGAAGAAAGATTCTCAGTGAGTTAGGGAAATAATCCCAAAAGTAACACCAGTCCAAGAGTTGAGAGCCAGCTTGGTGTAGTGGTTAAAACTCCAGGCTAGAATCCCAGAGACTGTGAGTCCTTCATGAAAGGTGGCTGGGTGATTTTGGGCCAGTCCCGCTCTCTCAGCCCAACTCACCTCACAGGGTTGTTGAGTGGGGAAAATAGGAGACGGAAGGAGTACTAGGCTTGTTTGCCACCTTGAGTTATGTATAAAAAAGAACAAAAAGGCAGGGTTAAAAAAATTTTAAAAAAAGATTTGTATAGCTGGGGATGTTGTACATCTGGACATTATTGTACTTTTACAATTTTACATAAATAATTATTCCTTGTTATTTTGTGGATCAGTTCTTTTTAAATGTTTCAATGCAGTATTGATTTTTTTTTACCAAGATGATAGGAATTTGTGTAGATTTCAAGTTTATGTAATTCAAATGTTTGTAGCCGTCAATACATTTAATATTTGGAAAAGACTGTTTTTCCACCTATCTCACAACACTGATCCTTAGTCAAATAGGATATCACAGGCTGTCATCTTTTGATCTTTTTAAAAAAATATACAGTAAGTATCTTCGAAATACTTTGTAAATCTGAAAATATTTTTTACATTATATACAAACTGCCTAGGCAGAGTGGCCTTGCCAAATATTATTAACATTTAGTGGATATTTTTCTAAAAGCCTGTGTGGAATTTTGGTCTGTATGGAGGAATGTTAGACAAAAAACACAGGTGTCTTCTGAACACACAGTTGTGGCCCCTGATGCTGGATGGGAGGTGTGGGTGTCTGTATATCTCTCTTGACCCAAATGTTGCCATACCTCTACAGGGAATAGCCATGTAGGAAAGATCATCATGACTGCTGCAGCAAAACATCTGACACCTTTGACTCTGGAGCTGGGGGGTAAAAATCCCTGTTACGTGGATCACTGCTGCAATTTCCAGAATGTAGCCAACCGAATTGTATGGGGAAAATTTGTCAATGCTGGACAGACATGCATTGCACCAGATTACGTGATCTGTACAGTTGAAACACAGGAGAAGTTGATACCTTGCCTGCGCCAAGCTATCCGTGAATTCTATGGCCCTGATCCCAAGGAGTCCCCTGATTTTGGCCGCATGGTGAATGACAAGCATTTCCAGCGTGTCCGAGATTTGCTGAAATGTGGCCGGGTTGCCATTGGTGGAGAGACCGATGAGTGTGACTGTTACATTGGTGAGTATATAGCTTGGGGCTGAGGGAAGAATCAGGGGAAAAGGTTGGAGCTTGGGAAAGACGGGAAGACATTTTATGATTACTATCTAGTAAGCTTATGGAGAAATTCTATGTGGTTGCTAGGAGTCAAAAAGAACTTGGTAGCACATAATCAATCAGTCAATTAATCAAGCTTATTAAGAAGTGCATGGTCAGTAGGTATAGGGATGAAATCAGCCTTCAGGTTGGTGTTCACCAAATGTGTAGGACTTTAACTCTCATTAGCCACACAGATTTTGTGTGGGATTTTGAAAGTTGAAGTCCCACAATCTGGTGAGTGTCAGATTGGGAAAGTCTGTTTTTGTCATGGAATCATTTGATGAAGGCCACGCTTGGGGAGATAAGCATTTCCTTAGCCCCCAACAGGAGTGTGGGAAGTTTAAGAAGATGAGACTGGCACCACCCTAAGGAATTCACAGTGTTTTGGCTTGCTGGCTTGGGAAGTTTAGATTCAGTCTGGAGAGATTTCTGTCTTTGAGGTGGAAGCTAATAAATGTAACAGAACTGTATCTGTACTGTCTCGTGGAGTTCTTTGGGCTGAACCTGACACCAGTCTCTCCAGACTGCTACTACCATTGAGGGGGGGAATTGGAATCATGGCAATGGATTCCCAGGGGGCAAATTTGACACCACAGTTGTTGGCAGCAGCCCTGCTACAACATCAACAGCTAGTGGATGCACAAATTAATAATCTACAAGAAGCTATGGGGCAGTTAATACAACAGCTCGCACCGGAAGCCCAGCCGCCACCTCCCCACTGGCGGTATTGCTACGTTCACCTGGTAGCATGCCTGAGAAGTATGGAGGTGAGGTGGAGCAGATGAGAACCTTCTTGGCACAATGCAAGTTGTTCATGGACGGCAGACCGGGAGAGTTCCCTACAGACCAAACAAGAGTGGCTTTTGTGATAAGTTTATTGAAGGGCACTGCAGCCAGGAGGGTGACCCTTCTCATAGAGACAGGTGATCCAGTGCTCAACAACTACCAAAATTTCGTAACTGACTTTAGGGGGCATTTTGGAGATTCAGTGAGAAGATTAACTGCCTGTCGGGACATTTGCAAGCTCAAGCAAGGCGGCAGACCAGTAAGGTTATTCATTGCAGATTTCAAGTTGTTGGCAGGGGATGTTAAGTGGAATGAAGTGGCTCTTATGGACCAGTTTAAGGAGGGATTGGACCCTGAGCTCTGGTCTGAGCTGACAAAACAAGGCATTCCGAATACTCTGGATGACCTGTATCAGCTTTGTATAGTAGTTGATGCCAAGCTGCTGGAATTAAAGCAGTATGCTCTGTCTACTCCTCTCACTGCTCCTCAACCTCCTCTGGCTGCCCTTCCCTCCCCTCGTACCGTGACATGTGAGCTAGCGGAGGGAGAACCGATGCAATTAGGAGCTGCTCGGAGAACAGTTTCGGGAGAGGAGAGGCAGAAGAGAAGAGATTTCAACTTGTGTTTCTATTGTGGAGCCCCAGGGCATATGGTGAGAGCTTGTCCGGCGAGAAGTGTACCAGTGGGGGCCAAACGCACACAGCAGCCACCCACCAAGAGAGCAAGTTCAGTTCCAGCACAGCAGCAGGGAAACTGGCAGAGCCCACCTCCTCAGAGCTCATGGGGGGGGGGCATCAAACAATTAAGGAGAGCTCACTCCGGAGACGGCAGCCAGGCTTTCATGCTAGTGCCTCTCACAGTGACATTGCCTTCCAGGTCCAAGATTGAGTTGGAAGCTCCCATAGATTCAGGCGCTATCACAAGTTTCATAGAAGTTTGAACTGTACAGAAATGGCAGTTACCTACAATGGATTTGAAGAAACCCATGGACGTAGAGACTATAGATGCCCAATCATTGAGGGTGGGTCCGGTGGTGCAGTCGACAGTCCCTCTGTAGGTGACCATTAAGGATCACACCGAGTTATTACCCCAGTACGTAATGGCATCATTACAGGTACCGGTGGTCTTGGGCACTTCATGGCTTAAGTTACACAACCCTGACCTTGACTGGTCAGCGGGGACACTCTCATTTTCAGCTCCAGATTGTCAGCACCACAAGGTACAGGGAACTATCCTCCCCATTTCTCAAGTAGGCATCCAGGCGGGGGGAGGGGGTTTGCCTGCCAAGTATGCAGACTTTGCAGACGTTTTTGGGGAGGAGGAGGCTACGCCTTTGCCTCCCCATAGAGACTGTGATTGCACGATTGATTTGAAGCCAGGAGCTAAGATTCCAGCCGCAATATCCCATGTCTGCAAAAGAGTTAGCTATTCTCAAGGATTACCTAGAGGTAAATTTGAAAAAAGGTTTTATCAGGCCATCAAAGTCTCCAGCCTCAGCCCCCACATTTTTTGTGCCAAAGAAACCAGACCTGCAGACTTTCAGAACTGCTGCTAGTGGGACAATTCCAATGCGCACGGAATGCGAACTGAACAAAGTAACCATTAGGGATCATTATCCGCTCCCATTGATATCAGATCTTTTAGTCCGGCTACAAGAAGCTCCCATTTTCACAAAGCTAGATCTGAGAAATGCCTACAACCTTATTTGTGTGGAAGGAGGAGCCAGGAGGTACCGAGAGAGCATCATCACCTGACCTTTCGTCTCTACCGCCTTTGCCTAGTTCTCATGAGAACTCCGAGGGGGAGGATGGAGATCGAGGGAGGGGTGATGTGATGGAATGGTTTGATGAAGGCTGCACTCGGGTAGATAAGCATTTCCTTAGCCCCCAACAGGAGCATGGGAAGGTTAAGAAAATGAGACTGGCACCACCCTAAGGAATTCACGGTGTTTTGGCTTGCTGGCTTAGGAAGTGTAGATTCAGTCTGGAGAGATTCTGTCTGAGAGGTTGGAGCTAATAAATGCAACAGAATTGCATTTGTACTGTCTCATGGAGTTCTTTGGGCTGAACCTGACAGTTTTGGAGAGAGCAAGAGGACAGACATGTTTTCCTGAGTTTGCATATTGGAAGTATAGTCCTGGGGAAAGCTAAAGCTCTGGTTAAATTGGACAATCAAGTTATGACAGATAAGCAGAACGGGCCTTGACGTGATCTTTTGCCCATTACAGCTCCCACAGTGCTGGTGGATGTGAAGGCATGGGAGCCCATCATGCAGGAGGAGGTTTTTGGGCCCATCCTGCCCATTTTCACTGTGAAGGATTTGGAGGAGGCCATCCAGTTCATCAATTGCGGAGAACGTCCATTAGCTGCCTATGCCTTCTCCTGTGATTGCAAGGTATATTGTTTAGGTTAGAGCATACTGTATCTGGGAGAATCTGGATTATTTCCCATCAGCCTATCCACGATGCCTAAAAGAAAGGAGACTTGCACTATTTTCACAATGTGCTTAGTGGTAAGCTGTGATGAACCAACATGACAGCAGTTCTTGGCCCACTGGTAATACAGCTTGGGTGATAGAAGGAAAGCCGAATTGTATCCTTGTTTATTTAGCAATAAGCCTGCGTTAAAAATAACTGGCTTATCCACACCTCCACAGTATAAAGGAAACTACATTAACAGTACTATTTTTAAGGTTCTGTCTTCAAAGCAGAGCCTCCCTCTCATCCCCAGCCCACTGCTCAGGAGGCCGCAATTGCTCTAAGCTGTTCTGGTACGACAGTGGTCTTTCCCCTTCTATTGCATCAGAAGAGCTCCCAGGCAGACATTCTAGGGCACAAATGTGGGTCTTCTAGGAGATCACTACTCCCATTGGTGCACCAAAATCAGTTGTGAGACTCTGAACCCCTTGTCCTTGGGGCAGGAGCCTCTGTTTGTGGCCAAATTAAGGACAAGCAAGTATCTACACTGAAAGTCCAGTAGCCAAGGAGGGCAAAATTAAGCAAATGATAAAAATGAGAGCTTGAACACCAACGATGTCCCACCACATCTTCAGGAGAGCAACTGGTGGTGATACTGTGTGAGGGCAGCAATATTGCTGGCCTTGTTGAGCTGCTGTCCTTCCTCCCGTCTCAAATGTCCTCCCAGGAGCCTGCTGGGTCTCTACACCCTGCCCTTCCTTGCAGCATTGGTGCAGCTGTTTGGTAGCTACTTCTGTCCCAATTGTCTCCCAGGGAGCTCCACTCCATCCCCCATCTGGGAGAAAGAGAGGCTCCCACAACCCGTGCTGTCCTTTGGGCAAATAAAAACTGGGAAAAAATGAAATAATTTGTGTAATATGCCCTCTTGACCTCGTAGCATAAAAGTATGTTATTTTTGACTAGTTATTTCAGCCCATCCCTCTTCTTTTGGAGACAAATCAATCTTGCAAGTGACAATCAAATTGTATTTTTTGAAAAGCTAGGATATGTGGAGCCCAGTTTACAAAAATGTACACCATTCTCTTGACTGACCAGGGTACTGATTTTTTTAACTAAAGTTGTCATCTTTATTTCCACTCATTGCTGTTGGCTCTGTATGGAATAAGCATGGGAATAGAAAAAGGGGCTCCAAAAGGGTTCATTTGCATTTTCAAAATCCCAACTATTTACTAGGATTCATAGAGAAATTGTTTTTTATTTTTGCTTTCCAGTTGTCTTTTAGGAAATGGCTAATTTACCACACCTACAATATTAGCCATTTTGTGAGTGTGCCTGTGGCACATTTTCAACATTCCAAATGTTGATAGTCTTTGTTTGTACAGGTAGTCCTTGACTTACGACCACAATTAGGACCAGAACATTCATTGCTAAGCGATGTGGTCATTAAGTCAGTTGTGCCTGACTTCATGACCTTTTTTGCAGTCATTAAGCAAATCATGTGGTTGTTAAGTGAATCCGGCTTCCGCCATCAACTTTGCTTGTCAGAAGCCCCTGGGAAAGTCACAAATGGTGATCATGTGGCCCTGGGACGCTGCAACCTTTGTAAATACATGCTGGATCCTAGGGGCCTGAATTTGATCATGTGACCGTGTGGATCCTGCAACAGTTGTAAGTGCGAGGACCGGGTATAAGTCATTTTTTTCAGTGTCATCGTAACTTTGAGTGGTCATTAAACAAATGGTCATAAATCAAGGATTACTTGTATCATGTCCCTCATTATTATAGAGCTGGGACCTGATAAAATTCATGTTTGGAAGATTAAGGACTCTTAATATTCTTCTACTGTTTTTCTCTTTATAGACTGTGAACCGTGTACTGGATTGTGTTAGCAGTGGAGGCTTTTGTGGCAATGATACTATGACACACGCTACATTTATTTCCCTTCCATTTGGTGGCATTGGTATGATTAATGTTTTATCTCCTATGCTATCTCCATTTCTTACCTTCATCATTACACTTCACTTCCAACCTGAAAAGTTCTCCCTCTTGATGATTATTTTCATCAGACTAAAGACAAAGATATCAAGAGTCCATTTTTTTAACTATTTCCAGCATATTTGCAGATTAACCAAATGTAATCAAATAATAAATACCCCACTGTGCTATAAGCTAGGTGGTCATTTATAAACAAATGAGAGGACAGGAAATCTCCTGGTGTACATTACGCTGGGAAGCAGGAGTAAGGGGAGGAGGCCCACTATTTTTAACTTTGTAAGTGGTGCTAACAAGACCAAAATGTATTCCACAGGACGAACAGCTCTGGTTCAACAGGCCTGGACACACACTGCACTGAACCCAGCTTAACGTGCTGTGTAAATCAAGATTGTTGCATTTTGAGTACAAAACATGGTTAAACTGAAGAGATATACAGATTTAATTTGTACCAAAAGAAGCAGTAGTCTCATTTTACTGGGGATTAAGGCAGTTGTAGTTCAACAATCATGAAACACGTCAGGTCAGCAAATTATTATCCAACCAAGCTTTGCTTGTCATTATTAGATTCTCCTCTTTAGTCCTTCTTTAAGAGTAGTTGTGCAACATCCATTGGATAGAAAACCTTTCATAGTGAGCACAATGAGGAGAGTGCTTTTTAAGGGCAGCTATCGTCCAGCCTGATGAAAAAGAATAGATAACAAGAGCTGTGCAGGTTGTGTTGTCAGCTGAATGATGGCAGTCAGCAGAATTGATCTGAACTTTTTTTTTCTAATATTGCAGGACTCAGTGGATTTGGCAAGTACCACGGCAAGTTTACTTTCGACACATTTTCTCACTTTCGTGGCTGTCTTTTGCGCTGCATGGGCCTGGAGACAATCAACAAAGTGCGCTACCCCCCATACAATGATCGTAAATTGGGACTAGCGATCTCTGCTTTGGAGATCAAGCGCAAGGGCATGTGCACTTTGCTATGAGGCCTGGAATCACATCACCTGCATTCTTAAGGAATTCTGGCAAGAATTTTGCTGTAGTTGAGAGGTTCTTCCCTTCATCAGCTGGCCCTGGAATTTTGCCTCATCACCTACATTATTGTCTTTGCACAGTTGTTGGGTATGGAACATATACTCAATGTCAGTAATGACTAATTACAGAATTAATTTCAATATCCTTGCCTACAGTTACAGTTCAGATTCTTTATTCCATCAGTGATTTCTACACTACCCAGCCCAAAGCATACTAATATAGAGGTACAGTACGTTCTATCAAGTTCAGAGACTTATTTCCACATAATTCTGATAAAGATTGCCAATATACAGAGATTTCCTGCACTCTTGCATTTTCCAGGTAAATGTCTTGCTTCTGCAATAAAGATCTTGCATCAAACCTTACAAATAGTTGACTAATTATTTAATAGTGCCATCAATTGACATAATGCATTACATAATGAAAGAAGCCAACAACTGGTTCCTACACCAGGAGCTTTTGATTTAAATTTAGATACTGGGGAACAAAGACAACAGAACGAAGTGAAGAAAAAAATGCTCAAGTGAATGTATAAACAATTTGCTCCAATAAAAATAAAGAGCATCTTGGCATTCGAAAGGGAGTAGCCACTTTAGAGAGTACACCCTGGAATAAAATAGTAGCAAGTAAGTCACAGTCACTGTTGTGTTTCTTGAATGGATACAAAGAATTTTCTGTGAGCTACAGAATGTTCTGAAACAAGAATTACAGAATCATTAATTAACAATTATTAACAATGATGCATCCTCTCCTTTGAGATGCATTAGTAGTATGATCTCAGTGCGAATCCAAGGCAAACCATTCGACATCACAGTAATCCAAGTCTATGCCCCAACCACGATGCCGAAGAAGGTGAAGTTGACCGGTTCTATGAAGACCTACAACACCTTCTACAACTAGCACCAAAAAAAGATGTCCTTTTCATCATAGGGGATTGGACTGCTAAAGTAGGAAGTCAAGGAATAATTGGAATAACAGGCAAGTTTGGCCTTGGAGTACAAAATGAAGTAGGGCAAAGGCTAATAGAGTTCTGTCAAGAGAACAAGCTGGTCATAGGAACACTCTTTTCCAACAACACAAGAGAAGACTCTACACATGGACATCACCAGATGGTCAATACCAAAACCAGATTGATTATATACTTTGCAGCCAAAGATAGAGCAGCTCTATACAGACAGCAAAAACAAGACCAGGAGCTGACTGTGGCTCAGATCATGAGCTTCTTACTGCAAAATTTAGGCTTAAATTGAAGAACGTAGGGAAAACCACTAGACCACTCAGGTATGACTTAGATCATATTCCTTGTGAGTACACAGTGAAGGTGATGAATAGATTTAGAGGATTAGATTTGGTAGACAGATTGCCTGAAGAACTATGGACAGAGGTCCGTAACATTGTACAGGAGGCAGCAACTAAAACCATCCCAAAGAAAAAGAAATGCAAGAAAGCAAAATGGCTGTCTGATGAGGCTTTACAAATAGCTGTGGAAAGAAGGAATGCGAAAAGCAAAGGTGAAAGGAAAAGATATAAGCAACTGAATGCAGATTTCCAGAGAATAGCAAGGAGAGATAAGAAGGCCTTCTTAAATGAACAATGCAAAGAAATCGAGGAAAACAATAGAATGGGGAAGACTAGAGATCTCTTCAAGAAAATTGGAGATATCAAAGGAACGTTTAGTGCAAAGATGGGCATGATAAAGAACAAAAAAGGCAGGAACCTAACAGAAGGAGAAGAGATTAAGAAGAGGTGGCAAGAATACACAGAAGAACTATACAAGAAAGATCTTAATGTCCCTGATGTCCATGCTGGCGTGGTCACTGGCCTTGAGCTGGACATCCTAGAGAGTGAAGTCAAGTGGGCCTTAGGAAGCATTACTAACGACAAAGCTAGTGGAGATGACAGTATTCCAGCTGAGTTATTTAAAATACTAAAAGATGATGCTGTTAAAGTGCTGCACTCAATATGCCAGCAAGTTTGGAAAACACAACAGTGGCCACAGGATTGGAAAAGTTCAGTTTACGTTCCAATTCCAAAGAAGGGCAATGTCAAAGAATGCTCAAACTATCGCACAATTGCGCTCATTTCACATGCTAGCAAGGTTATGCTCAAAATCCTACAAGCTAGGCTTCAGCAGTATGTGAACTGAGAACTACTGGATGTACAAGCTGGGTTTCGAAGAGGCAGAGGAACTAGAGATCAAATTGCCAACATTCGCTGGATCATGGAGAAAGCATGAGAGTTCCAGAAAAACATCTACTTCTGCTTCATTGACTATGCAAAAGCCTTTGATTGTGTGGATCACAACAAACTGTGGCAAATTCTTAAAGAGATGGGGGTATCAGACCACCTTATCTGCCTCCTGAGAAATCTGTATGCGGGCCAAGAAGCAACAGTTAGAACCAGTCATGGAACAACTGATTGGTTCAAAATAGGGAAAGAAGTACAAAAAGGCTGTATAATGTCACCCTGCTTAGTTAACTTATATGCAGAGTACATCATGAGAAATGCCAGGCTGGAAGAATCACAAGCTGGAATTAAGATTGCAAGGAGAAACATCAACAACCTCAGATATGCAGACAATACCACCCTAATGGCAGAAAGTGAAGAAGAATTAAAGAGCCTCTTAATGAGGGTGAAAGAGGAGAGTGCAAAAGCTGGCTTGAAACTCAACATTAAAAAAACTAAGGTCATGGCATCTGGACCCATTAATTCCTGGAAAATAGAAGGGGTAGAAATGGAAGCAGTAACAGATTTCATTTATTTATTTGGGCTCCAAGATCACCACAGATGGAGGCTGCAGCCATGAAATTAATAGTTGCTTGCTCTTTGGGAGGAAAGCTATGGCAAACCTAGACTAGACAGCATATTAAAAAGCAGAGACATCACCTTGCCGACAAAGATCCACATAATCAAAGCTATGGTTTTTCCAGTAGTAATGTATGGCTATGAGAGCTGGACCATAAAGAAGGCTGAGCACCGAAGAATTGATGCCTTTGAACTGTGGTGCTGGAGAAGACTCTTAAGAGTCCCCTGGACTGCTAGGAGGTCAAACCAGTCAATCTTAAAGGAAATCAACCCTGATTGCTCATTGGAAGGATTGATAACGAAGCTCAAGCTCAGATACTTTGGTCACCTAATGCAAAGAGAGGACTCCTTGGAAAAGACCCTGATGCTGGGAAAGATTGAAGGTAAAAGGAGAAGGGGATGGCAGAGGATGAGATGGTTGGATAGCATCACTGAAGCAATGAGCATGAAACTGAGCAAACTCAGGGAGGCAGTGAAGGACAGGAAGGCCTGGCGCGATATGGTTCATGGGGTCACAAAGAGTCGGACACAACTTAATGACTGAACAGCAATAACAACAACAAGTAGTATAAATGAAGATGTCATAACATATGCCTTCTTTTCGATGGAAAAAAAAGCAAACGCATTCTGGATGGAGATACTGTACCTGTAGAAAGTTGCTATTTCTCAGAACTTAAAGAAGCAGCACAAACCAATTTAAACCTTGAGATGGGGGCAAGATACAACCCAGACAATGTGATCGTGGGGACTCCTGGGCATTTTGAAGCTGGTGAAAACTACAAATAGCAAGTGGCTGACACAGAAATGTAATTAAGCTAAGCAACATAAGCGTTATGAAAGAGATAGAGGCTACTTCTAGCAGCACAGACCCAACATTCTACCAACCTTCCTGGTAATTTACATCCACCAATCCACGCAGAGTTCATTTTCCTTCAGCCAATCAATTACTTATTTTTAGCCTGAACTGGCAGCACCTAACCTTTCCCCCGCCCCCAAATATTCGGAGGTTTCTGAACGTTCAACCAAAGCGCGAAGGATGTCCTGCCTCTCCCGGGTCATCTTCAACCAATGACTTTTCAGCCAAGTGGTGATTGGTGATTGGAGCCAGTTTCAATTCAGGTGCTTGGCAGCCCACCTGCACTTACGATCGCAGGGACACTTCAGCTTCCTGCACCTGCCTATCCCCCCCATCTCAGCCCTTTTGTCCTCCTGCCAACCTGCGCTCCGTTGCCCCAGCTGACCTTCCCCACCATTTTCTTGCTCAATTCTGGGGCTGAAAATTCAAATGGTTCTGAGGCCCTTGCGCACCTGACTTGCACCACACCCCCACGCAGCCTTACTGACCTCCCCACACACCCCATGCACCCCCTTGCTCCCTCTCTCACCCGGAGGGACCTGGGGCTTGCAACTTCCTGCTGGCTTCCCCATTGACTTGATTGTGGGAAACCGGCAGGCAGTTGCCTTGGCTAATGACTGGAACATTCACTTAGTGATGCTGGGACTGGGACTGCTGAGATTGCAGTTGCTAAGCAAAGTGGTCATGTGATAATTTAACAACCGCACAAATGGCCGGTCTCTCCACTCCCAAGGCACATCCAGGTTGGGGAAGGAGAGCTGCCCAGCAAGTATGCTGATTTTGCAGACATTTTTGGGGAGGAAGAAGCTACTGCGCTGTCCCCCTCCATCGAGACTGTGATTGCACTATTGACCTGAAACTGGGTGCAAAGATCCCTGCCAGGCGGCAATACCCTATGTCTGCCAAGGAGTTAGCTATTCTGAAAGAGTACCTGGATGTAAACTTTAAGAAGGGATTAATTAGACCATCAAAGTCACCACCCTCTGCTCCCACATTTTTTGTTCCAAAGAAATCAAACCCACAGATTACTTCAATGCAGAGATCGAGCAAGGGATCTCCCATGTGCACCATCCATGATTACAAGGGGCTAAATAAGGTCACGGTGCGAGATCATTATCCACTGCCATTGATATCTGATCTTTTGGACTGTCTGCAGAAAGACAAAGTTAGGCCTCAGGAATGCTTACAACCTCATTCGTGTTAAGGAGGGGCATGAATATCTGATGGCCTTTGATACAAGTGAAGGGCATTGTTTTGATACACAATTTTACTCTCTCTCATAATGTGTGGGCGTGCATGTGATAGTGCACTCTATCTTATTTACAAAGGATTAACTTCCTTTGTAAAGAGCACAGCGTTTCTTTCCCCCACCTTATCTCTTTGTTGAATGCCTGATTGCCTTCTAAGAGAGCACAGCACCCCCACCCCATTTCCTTAAAAGCAATTAGCTATATGCCTGAAGCCATAAATTAGATCGGTACCAGGCAGAGAAGTTGCAACGAGAGAGGCCCTAAATTCCAAAGAAGTTAGGTATTTAAACTTAGATTCACCTCTTTAGGCCCACCTTTACTTTTCCCTGGGTCATCCCAAAATTCCCTTGTATGGATATGAGGGGATGTACTATCTGAAATATCTGAATATACCTATAAAATCTTTGCTGCTTGCTTTGCAAGGTGTGGTTCTGGGCAGCACTCCTTGAGCCATCCAGGTGGTTTCATTGGCCAATAAAACCTCTGTTAAAAGCCTCATCTCAAGTCTTCTTATTTGGCTTTACTGAAACTTGGGAAATAAAAGGTGTCATACATTTTTGGCGAGCCAGCCAGGAGTCCCGAAGGCAGGGATTCCTTGGGGAGGCTGCTTTTAGCCCCTCTCTAAATTGCCTTCACTACAGCGGACGGAGGAAATCGACGGGGACCTTTAACAACGTCAAGCGTGTGCCTGGAAAGTTTTCCAGTGACCTTGTGCTGGGCACCGTCGATAGACTCCGCTCCAGCTGAACCTGAACGCTCAAAATTGAGGCTTTTTCTTTTATATTTGTTGTATAAAGTGGATTTGGGGAAACTGGAAAAGGGTGAGTATGTTTTTATTAGGTGGGGAGAGCTGCCTTGAGAGTGCGTGAGTGAGACGTGGGAAATTCCACTAGGGGCTTGCCTACGAGGTGAGTGCAGTATGTGTGCTTGTTGGAATATATTGTCCTAGAGGAGGATTTTAGGTTAGGAGGACTCACCGTTACAAGGATTTCACATTAGGGAGGGTACACTGGCCAGACCCCGAGCTGATGAAAGGAAAAATCGGCCCGAGAAATCCCTAGAAATTCCGAGCTGAATCCCTGCGTCGAGGGAAAGATGGACAGGGAGGGAAAATAAAGAGCCCGAGAAATTCTCCAGGTGAAGTTCACAGAAATCCCGAGTTGAAGGAAAGACCCGAGAAATCCTCTAGTTAACAGAAAAGAAAAAGAAAAAACAAACAAACAGCCATCTGAATGAAACAGCAACGAAGGAATCCATAGCAAAAAGAAGTTTTACCCCATTGCAATGCATTATCAGGCACTGGGAAATTTTAAAACCCAGAGTAGCAATGGAGAGGAATTTTAAAAAGAATAAACTAAAAACTCTCTGTGAATTCATTTGGCCACATTATCATATTGGTCCAAATGTAGGATCTTGGCTACCAGAGGGTACTGTTGATGGAGAGTTTATAAATATTTTTGCCAGTTTTTTGGCTTCAAGCGGTAGGCTTGAGGAAGAGGTTTATGCCAAATTTTTCTTTAACCTCTATTTTCGCCCAGACATTCAAGATCTATGTGGGCCGAAAACCAATCCTGCAAAACTTTTTTCCTGCGGCCAAGAGCTGAGCAGGACACAGAAACAAAGCTAAAGCACAAAACAGAAGAGGAGGAGGAACCCCCCCCCATTGTACTGTAACGGCTCCTCCTCTGCCCCCTGCATCAGCTCCTCAGGCAACTCCATCGCTAGCCCCCACGGGCTCCGCTGTTGCAGCAACCCCCGCAGCTGGGACTGCCCCCCCACTGCCTTTAACCTCTGCAGCTGCTTTTCAGCCAGCTTCTCAAGAATCTTTAGTGGCAGCTTTGCAATTACCAGCAGCTGTGAGTAGCCCTTCACATACCAGGACAGGACTTGTTACAACACTGACTGTCCTGATATTTTTGTTGCTTCACTACAGGGGCAGGACCCTAATCTCCTTGCCCCTCTTAGACAAGTACCAATGGGCAACCAATTGGCTTTTATTCACACTCCTTTCACCGCTAGTGATTTATTTAACTGGAGAGAAGGACTGCCTCCTTATCATGAGTCTCCCCAGCAATATGTGGATCTTGTTCAACGCATTATTTTTACTCACAAGCCTACTATCCCAGATCTTTTTACTTTGATGTCAGCCTTCTTATCATCAGAAGAAAAATGCCAAGTGCTTAAAGCAGCTACTGAAGCATACACAGCTGCAAGAAACTTGGATGCACAGGCTGGCCACCCACTGGGTTCCTGGCCGCCCAGTTATGAGGCTAACTCCAACACCCCAGAGAGAGCACTAGTTTTGGAAAGGGTTAGAACTGCTTTCCTTCATGGACTGCTGGGTGTGCTAAAGACAGTGAATTTTCATTGTGTCCATCAAATTGTTCAGGAATCTAAAGAATCCCCTATGGAATTCCTGACACACCTTAAAGATGGCCACCACCGCTTCACTGATCTTGACCCAGAAGCCCCTGCCAATGAAGTTATAATCAAAGCTGCTTTTGTTGGCCAAAGTGCTCCAGATATTAGGAAAAAGCTCCAGAAGTTACCTGCCCCATCAACCCAAAATTTTGAAACTCCTATCTAGATGGCTTTCACTGTTTATTCTGAGAGAGAGCTCGAAGAAAAAGAAAAAAGATGAAAAGAAAGAAGATAAGAGAATGCATAAACAAGCATCTCTTCTTGCACTGGCCATTTGCCCACAAAGCAAAGGGAGGCAGGAATCCTCCCCCTCAGAGACTCATATAGAAAGAACAATGTGTGCAAAATGTGGACAAATTGGCCACTGGAAAAATGAATGTTTGTGGAATGCCAAGCCTGATGCCCAACTTTTAAGGGCCAATAGAGGGTGAAGAGGACCAACACTGCAAGGCCAAGAGCCACAAAGAGGCCGACCTCAAAACTCCCAGCAGAGGTCTGGACCCCCCTTGCCTCTTTTAAGTGCTCAAGCCTCTGCATTTTACCCTGAGGACAATTCATATTGAAGGGGCTCCAGAGGACTTTTGTTTTCCCCCGATCCTCTGGCTGAATTAAATGCCAACCCTATCATTTTCTCATTGATACGGGTGCAACTTATAGTGTTTTAAATGACAAAAATATTCCTTGCCTGACCATTTCCTCTGCTCCTGTAATTGGTGCAACAGGAGTTATGGAAATGGCACCAATCAGCTAACTTTTTTCAGTTGTTGCTCCCAGGGACCTCAACTGGATCATTCTTTTTTGTTTATGCCACATTGTCCCATCAATCTTCTTGGTTGGGACCTTTTAGGAAAATTAAGAGCTACCATTTAATTCAATGACCAAGGCTTGAGTCTTCACATTCCCCCAGAACAGGCTTATTTTTGTTTTTATCCAAGCCAACTGAAGCCAGCCCACTTGATAACACCCAGATTGACCCACGGGTGTGGTATCAAGGGAAACCAGGGCTTGCTCGGTTTGTCAAGCCCCACATGGCTCAGTTGTTCCCTGAGGCACAACCCATCTCAATCAAGCAATGTCCTATCAGATGGGAAGCATGCCTGGGAATTAAAATATTAATTGACCACCTTGTCTAGTGACTAAGTATGGTATACAGTTATTGAAAAACAAGGATGCATATTAGGAGTCCTTACCCAGAAATTAAGACCTGAAAAGGATTCCAATTGCTTACCTATCCAAAGTCATGGATGCTGTGGTAAAAGGCTGCCTTCGTTCAATTGCAGCTACTGCGCTTTTAATTCAAAAAATGTCTGCACCCCCCACTCTGTTCAAACATTGCTGGAACAAAAACTTCCTGCATGGGCTACTTCAGCCCGATTGACTAAATATGCCAGCTTAATTTTGGAAAATGATTTAGTTAAACTGTTTCGCTGTGAACAGCTCAACCCAGCCACCCTCCTGCTTCGACCATCAGAGGAGGCTAGCTCATCAGAAGGCCCCCATGACTGCCATCAGGTTTTAGAGACTAATTCGCCCTGACCTCCAAATTGAACCTTTTAACTTGGCAGAATGTCAGTTTTGGACTGATGGTCCTTCTTTTGTTGAAAATGGGGTCCGCCAGACAGGTTTGGCTGTGGTCACCACTGATGGACCTATTTTACTACGTAAGCTGCCCTCTCACTGGTCAGCCCAAGCAGCTGGACTGTTAGCCCTCATAGAAGCTTGTTATCTTGCCAACATTTTTACTGACGGCCGCTCACACACGTGCTGCTTTTTGGAAGGCCCGAGGATATGTGGAATGGAAAAGCCCTGAAAATGAAATCTCTTTTTGATCTACCCAATTAGCAATAGTTTATTGCAGAGGCCACCAGACTGATCAAGGTGAAATTGTTAACAATCGTGTTCAACTACCTCTTCAAATCCTGTGAAAGTGGCTTTCTCAAAGATACAGCAACAAGAAGCTGAGGCATCTTTGCCAATCAGCTGTAGCTCAATGTGCTATCTGCCACAGAAATAATCCAAAGAGTGATAAACTTACCCCTCCAGGCCACCTCCGTACTGCTCAATACCCAGGAGAAGCCTGGCAAGTGGACTTTACTGAACTTCCCAAAAAGGGACCCAAAAATCATCTTTTAATCTTTGTGGATTTGTTTTCCGGATGGCCTGAAGCCTTCCCTGCTTCATTTCAGTTTGCGGGGAAAAATGGTTAGGGCCTAGTGGAGCACATCATCCCAAGATTTTCGGTCCCTAAAAGGTTAAATCAGATAACAGCCGGCACTTCACCTTTGAAGTCATTCAGCAAGTCAGTAAATTCCTGGACATTCCTTGGTATTCACATTCTAATTACAAGCCTCAGGTTTCAGCCAGGGCTGAAGACATGAAAGAGGGCTGAAGATCGTACTTTAAAAGCTCAGCTTGCAAAGCGACTCAGTTGCCATGGCCCAAAAATACTGCCCCTTGTTTTAACATATATCAGGGCTATGCCCAGAGGGCCAATGTTGCTGTCCCCCTTCGAAATGCTTTATGGGAGACCATTTGTATCTCATGAAGTGCAAACTGTATGGACAGTTGGCGCACGTTCCATATTTCCCTGCAGATCCGAGATGCCTTGCCAATTGCTCCTGACGTACCACCCATCGCCCAGCCAGGCTAGTGGGTCAGAGTGAAGGAGCTGTTCCCATCCTGCACTGATCTGAAGTGGTCCGAGCCGAAGCAAGTACTACTGAGCATGCCAACTGCTGTAAAAATCGAGGGCATCAAAGCTCGGGTGCACGGATCCAGGATCGAGCAGGTGAAGGAACCCCCAGACATTTGGCAAGTTTCCTCGGTCGATAGACTCAAATTAAAATTGCAGCGCTCTCTAGCTTCTCCAACAGATCTTTTCAAAGACTGATTAGGTCCACCGGTAGTGACCTAATTCAAGAACAACCAGAAGATTTGGCGTCATAGATTCTACCAGGCAGATGGCCCGTAGACGTGCTGGCTTTGTCACAAACTAAGTTGTGAAACTGATATTGTTTTTATTGTGTTGATTGTTTGTTCTGAAATACTTTTCCTTAGTTGTTGGTTTCCCCATGTTTTGGGGAAGAGAATTACTATTTTCTGAAGGGAAGATGTCTTAATGCCCTGGATGCCCACCCAGGGACAGATCAAAAAGTGTGTGTCTGAAAAATTTGATCATAAGCCTACTGATAATTGAAGTGTTCCTTTTGGTTGACAATATTGATGCTTATATCCAAAGGTATGGAGTTTGGAAATCACCCCGCCTGCACTGACTTATAAGGTAATACATAGAAAAGATAAAGAGGAGTTTGTGTCCCATTTATGGCTTAATAAGACATATAATGCATACTGTGATTTTGTCCCAAACTCTGCTGCAGGAATGCAACCCCAAAATAGTAAAGGATTGTTGGATATGTTTACCTATAGCCCCAGGGGTTCACTAACCCCTTCCTGTCCCAGCAGAATGATGGTACAAAATCAGAACTAAGTTGGTTTTCACTGAGAAAAGACCTCAGAGTGGAATTGCTCAAGCTTATTTTGATACACTTAAGAGGATGATAATGGGAATGGGACTGAAACAGGGCCCCCCCGTAGATGGGCCTGTTGTTCTTAGAGTAGAAATGTTGGATAAAACCACCAATATGTGTTCAGCAACATGATCCTCATGAACTTAAGAAAGGAGTAGAAGTGGGAAGAATTGATGTGAATGCTAGTTGTGATTTCAATGGTTTGTAATCATACCCTCACGATGATGAAAGCTATATACCTACAAAACAGATCAAAAATGTGTATTTAACCAAAGGATCCAGAATAACTATTCTGCAAGGAAAAGTGAGAGAGAACTGGTGCCTGGATAAACCTCCCTACGCCCAGTTCGACCTCCCCCTTTGGCTCTTAAAGAGCAAGAAGGGACAAAATTGTTTTCCCTATTCCCCAAAGGTCCCAAGAGGGACAATGGGAAGACTCCTCATATTTTGTGGACCCTTCCCTGCCAGGGGTGGTAGTAAACAAATCAATGGAAGCCCCTGTAAAACCATAAGAAGGGGTGCAACCATTGGTTGGAATGTATGTGACTGAGACTTTCACTGTGAGGCTCGGTGACAGTTCACAGGAAAAAGATTTTGAATCCACTTTGAGACCAAGTGAGCGAGCTGGTGCAGGCAACAGGATGTGTGATGAGCAATGGCTGTGGACTGCTAACTGCCATAGAGTGTGTATATGTGTGTGAAAAAAGGAAAGGAAAGGAAAGGAAAGGAAAGGAAAGGAAAGGAAAGGAAAGGAAAGGAAAGGAAAGGAAAGGAAAGGAAAGGAAAGGAAAGGTTGTTGTTGTTTCCACAATTGATGGTTTAACTGTAATTACAGCCCCCAGAAATCAAGTCCAAACATTTGCCAAACTTATGATCCTTCACTTTATTATACGTAATAAAACGTATAAGTGGAATCACATACATAAGAAGCATCTTATGTTCAAAAGCAAAAGGAGGAAATGAAGGGCATTTTTTTGATACACAATTTTACTCTCTCTCATAATGTGTGGGCATGCATGTGATAGTGCACTCTATCTTATTTACAAAGGATTAACTTGCTTTGTAAAGAGCACAGCGTTTCTTTCCCCCACTTTATCTCTTTGTTGCCTGATTGCTTTCTAAGAGAGCACAGCACCCCCACCCCATTTCCTTAAAAGCAATTAGCCAGATGCCTGAAGCCATAAATTAGATCGGTACCAGGCAGAGAAGTTGCAACGAGAGAGGCCCTAAACTCCAAAGAAGTTAGGTATTTAAACTTAGATTTACCTCTTTAGGCCCACCTTTACTTTTCCCTGGGTCATCCCAAAATTCCCTTGTATGGATATGAGGGGATGTACTATCTGAGATATCTGAATATACCTATAAAATCTTTGCTGCTTGCTTTGCAAGGTGTGGTTCTGGGCAGCACTCCTTGAGCCATCCAGGTGGTTTCATTGGCCAGTAAAACCTCTGTTAAAAGCCTCATCTCAAGTCTTCTTATTTGGCTTTACTGAAACTTGGGAAATAAAAGGTGCCATACACAAGGTATGGAAAGTTTGAGTACACAGTAATGCCGTTCGGACTTGCTAATTGTGGGGCGGTGTTTTCCAGATTTACGAGTCATATTTTTTCTGACATAATTGATTCTAATGTGGTAATTTATTTGGGTGACATTTTAATGTATTCTGAGGATCCAGAGTCTCATACTATGCACATCAGAAATGTCTTGCAGAGACTGAGGGAGAATAAGCTTTTTGCCTAATTGGAAAAGTGTGCATTTGATTTATGTCAGTTAGACTATTTGGGGTTTAGGATCTCAACAGAGGGGCTACAAATGGATCCTGCCAAGTGGAAACAGTGTTGTCATGGCATTCCCCACCCCCTGTAATGTGAAAGACGTGCAGCGCTTCCTGGGGTTTGCTAACTTCTACAGAAAGTTCATTCCTAATTTTGCTGACAGGGTTAAGCCTCTCTCATAGCTTTTAAAGAAAGGAAAGAAATTTGCTTGGACAGCACAAGAGCAACTGGCATTTCAGGAGTTAAAACAGCTCTTTGTTTCTCAGCCCCGCCTCCATCACCCCATCCCTGGAGGCAGTTTGTCCTCCAGACTGAGGTTTTCAGATGCTGTGGTCAAACAGTACTTCTACAGGCCAAGAAAAGAGAGGGAAGTTAATTGCTTCTTTTGCATGCTGTCACTGCAGAGAAAAACTGATATATTTAATAAGGAGTTGCTAGCAATCAAGGCAGCCTTCCAGGAATGGAGGCAATGGCTGAAAGGGGGCAAAATTTCCCATACAGGTTTGCACGGACCACAAGAACTTGGAGCTAATGCAGAATACACAGTCACTCACCCCCAACAGAGAAGATGGAGCTAATTTTTCTCCCGTTTTTACTTCTACATAACATATGTGCCTGGTTCTGGAAACCTGCTACCAGATGTGCTCTCCTGTAAACTGGAATATTTAACAGCTCAACAACCACCACCCGCGCTGCAATCTTGCAACCCCACAATTTTAGGCACCACAGCAAGGATTACAGCCCCGAGAAGTTGGGAGTGGGTCGACAGGCTGAAGACCTCTTTGCACGCATAAAGACACAGCAACTGCAGGACCCATATGCGAGGGCCTGAATGGATGACCTCCAGGGGCCCAACAAGGTTCTATTTCCCCTTTTTCAGTGGAAGGGGGGCAACTTTGGCATAAGGGTTCACTGTATGTTCCCCTACCATTGTGGGAGGAGGTATTGCAGCTTTGCCACGACAATGAGGCAGCTGGCCATGGGGGAGTTTTTAAAACACTCCACAGGACTCTAAGAGAGTATTGGTGGCCAAAGATGGGTGCAGACATTAAAGACTATGTTGCATCTTGCCACGTGTGCAGACGAGCTAAACCTGTTTATGGGAAGCCGGCTGGGCTCTTGCAGCCATTAGATACCCCCCTCAGCCATGGGATATGGTGTCAATGGACTTCATCACTGATCTACCCTTGATGCAAGGATATACATCAATACTAGTAGTTGTAGTCCTATTTACAAAAATGGCACATTTCATACCATGCAAAGGGTTACCCACAGCACAGGCTACTGCACAGCTCTTTTTAGACCACGTATTTAGGTACAGAGGAACGGTTAACCACATAATAACAGATAGAGGAAGTCACTTCTCTTCCAAGTTCTGGACGGCCCTTTTCCAGTTACTAAAGGTGCAGATTCACTTGTCTTCCGTCTACCACCCTTCCACAAATGGTGAAGTGGAGAGGACTAACCAGGTATTGCAGCAGTATTTAAGGTGTTACAGCACATACAGCCAAGACAACTGGACCTCACTCCTTCCTTTAGCAGAATTCGTATATAATAATTCAGTGCAGTCATTGATTGGAATGTCACCATTTCAAGCACTGTATGGAGTACACCCATGAGTTTTGCCAACAACCATACAGCAAGGATGCAGCAGGATTTCTCAGAGAGCAACAGGCAGCTCAGGAGCTATTGAAAGAGTAACTGCTAAAGGCGAAGGCAGCATACAAGAAAGCAGCAGATGCACGCAGGCAGAGTAGGCCAGTGATTTCAGAAGGAGACAAAGTATGGCTTTCTACTAGATTCTTAACTTCCACTAGGCCATCTAGGAAATTAGACTCTAAATCTGTGGGGCCTTTCACTGTCATTTGGCAAGTGAACCCAGTAGCTTTCTGTTTGCAACTGCCAGCTTCAATGAAAGCCTATCCTGTCTTTCATCACTCCTTGCTAGTCAAGGAAGCAGCCTCAAAGTGCCTTGAGGTCCCAGGATCTGCTACCCCCACCAGTCATAGTCAAAGGGGAATACGAAGTAGAGGCAATCTTGGACTCACAAAGGAGAGGGAAGGGAATTCAATATTTAACTCATTGGAAGGGGTACCCAGAGGCAGAGTGTTTGTGGGAGAATGCAAGGAATGTGCGTACTCCTGTATTGGTCCACAACTTTCATCAGCATTTCCCTAACAAGCCAAGGCCTCACAAGCTATCCCAATCTCCCCACACTCAAGAACAAGCAGAGGAGGTCCTGAGTGAACAGGTGGAGGGTTTGGTAGGGGCCCTGGGGCAGGAAAGTGCTGAGACAGAAATTGCTTGGCCTTTGACTTCCGGCATCCAACTCCCAGGGGTGAGGGGGGCTGGTCTTCCTAACTCTACATCTGTTTTGCAGGAGGAGCCGCCTGATGTGGAGGAATCGTCAAGGAACTCAGAGGGAAGCACCACACCTGCACTTTCATCTCTACCACAGCTGCCCAGTTCCCCTGAGAACTCAGAGGGGGAGTCTGACTCTGAAGGGGTGATGTGATGGAATGTATCTACGAGGAGAAGAGTGATGTGGGAGATCAAGGCTATCAGGAAGGAGGGGGCGCATTCCAAGAGAAAGGAGGAGGCAAGAGGCAGTTGAGTCCGCAACAGGAGTGTGGGAAATGAAAGAGGTTCAGGATAGCCACTCCCTAGTATCCCCCAGAGTATATCCACTAGCTGCTGTAGTATAGATTTAGTTTGGCAAGATTCTGTCTATAAGGTGTAAGCTAATAAAGGAACTGGACTGGACTGGACTGGACTGTTTCACCACTGCTCTTGGGCTGGACCTGACAGCCCTTGAGGACACGCTGGGATGGGGAATGGGGGTGCAGTTTTCCTCATGGTCCGCAGCTCCCTTTGTTCACCCTCCTCCCAGCAAAGTAGCAGGCAGTTCTGTGGATCAGCAGAGGAAGAGGAGGATGAGTGAATTTTGATGTTCCCTGCCAGCTTCCCACAAAGTCAGTGGGGAAGCCAGTGGGAAGTCGGAAGTCAGTCCTGCTCCCACTGCTTTTTTGCCCACCTGTGGTTGTTCTGTTTCTCTGTTTAGGTAAGGAAATATCTCTGAAAGGATGACCCAACGAGTGAGGAGTTGACTAGTTTCATCTGAATCTGTGCTTTCCTGCTCAACGGCTGGTCTGTTGCTTACCATATCTCACTTCTGAATCCAACTCTTCTTGTAATTTCAGGTTTCCCCATTTCTCCAACTTTGGCATTGGTGGCATTGCATCCTTTCTAAATGCACCGAGTACTTCTTACAATTTGCTATAGAATTCTTCAGTGTTTTTGACCACCGCATTTGCTACAGTTGTAGTAAGTGCATACCTTTTTCTTACACTGATGTTCACTGAATATCCACTAATTCTAACAGGCAGCGTATGGTTTACTGGGATATGTATACAATGTCCTTTATGAGTTTCATTGCTACCCACTCCATTTCTTTATTTGGTGTCATCCTCTAAACCACATGATCATTTGGTTTAAAGTGTCTGCTCCAGTCCATCTAAATATACTTATTTATAAATCATCCAGTTTAGTGCCCTTCATTTCCTCTTTGACAATTTAATTTTCTCCTTGTCTCATGCTTCCCATGTAGCATGTCCAAAGTGTATGTAATATTGTAACTGTTTGTAAAATGAAGATCTCTTTAAAGAAGATTTCATCTTTGTTTTATCAAGAACTAAGCCTTGCAGTCTATATTAACCATCTTTCCACTGATCAGGGTTTTTGGTACATTCACCTTCATAAAAATAAAAATTTAATGGTGAAGACATTGTAATTCTGCATGTAGCCTACAGCAGAGCAATACCATTTGAGTTGCCTAATAGTCTGTTCGGTGGCAGAAACTCATGATGCCACAATTTACAGGTAGTCTTGGATGGTAGTGTCATATGTAATCAAAGACCTTGTTGCTGAATGACTCATAAAGCAGATTCTTCTGGCTGAACACGTAGCTGCATCGCAGTAAATGTGCCAAAGGTTTTCCAGTGTTACCTGTTCCCTCCAGCACAGGATGCTCAATTAAGAACTCTGTTCAAAGATATGACCTCAAAAACACTCTCATTATATCCTGAAATTACATCTATGTTTAATGTAATTATTGTCAGAGGTGCAAAGGGATAATAGTAGTGATTGGGCAGACAGGATTCCTGTGTCATGTGCAGGATTATGATAGAAGCATGGTATTTCAAGATCATGGCTCACTCATGTTTCTGAAAATAAAACAAAAGAAAACAAGGATCTTCACATATGAAGAGGGAGTTTCTTCTCCCGAACCCCAGCCCTCCTGTGACTGATGAAAGAGAAGAGAGGAATTTTGAGCATCAGAGTTAGTGCCAGAGAGAGAGATTCCCATGGCACTATTGCACTGTTAGGACGGAGCTGTACTGTTTCCTAGCCAACAATGCAAAATACTACATTTCTGATTGTTTTAAATATTAAACATTGCAATATTTTAAACTCATGTGTGCTAGGAGTGGGAAGATCTTTCTTCCTCTTGAGTTCTACTCACATTCGTCAAGTATGTTTGGCACAGAAAATAATTTGTTTCAGACCCTAGATGATGATGATATTAAATATATATGCTGCCCGACTGCCAGCGACTATGGGTGGCATATAAATTTAATAAATTATTCTATTCTATTAGGATCCATTCCTGTGCTTTCCCCATCCTCGCCCCACCCAAGTTTGCCTGCTTTTCTTGACCCTGCCTACATAGTTCCAGAAGACCAGCTCAGCCTACACGTGCTCCATATGGATCATCCCCACCCCTCCAGCCATATCCTTTGTACTGAATATTCCATTCGTATTCCTGTCATTTTGCAGCACCACGCCCATAGCACCTTGAGCATCCAATCAACTACAAGAAAGCTTTGGTTAACAACCAATCAGCATGGCCCGAGATGAAGTGCTGAAAAAGCAAAGCAACAAAAGCGTGCTGAGTAAAAAACAGTTCTCCAGAAATAAAGAAGGTGAAGAAGAGACTTACCAGTTGCACCCAGAACCAGCCAGGCAAAAAGAAGCAGAAGTACAGGCTGAGGAATACAACTACTGCAATGGAAAAAGGTACCAAAGAAGAATATAGGCTGGAAGCAAATCCCTTATTTTCCTCTTAAGGCTGAGATGGCGATCTGCTTTCTTATAGAGCTTTTGAAGTTCCTCTCTCTTCATGCCCAGGCAGCATGGCCAGTGGCAAGAGACAGGCTTTTCAGCCCAAAATATCTGGAAGACACCAGTTTGCCCCCCTCTGATATAGGGGAGCTATTCCCAGCTCAGCCATGGGTCCAGGGAGTTAAGGGAGGGTTGATTGGATTCTCTGCTAAGATTTAACAGTTCCGATCTCAGGGAAGAAGCAGTGATGACCCTCCATATGTTGCTGAACTATATTTCACAGAAACCTCAGCTGGCATAGCATCTGGAGGGTCATAGATTCTCTGTCCTGGAATAAATGGTTCAGATAGAAAGGGGCTGGATATAATCAGAGCTTTGGGGAGTGTGGTGTAGAAATCAGTGAGAGAAACTCAATGGCTAGCCCACTTGTGTTCTGGTACTGGATTTGAAAGACATGGGTCCCTGTCATGGGAACTTCTTGCCGTGACTTCAGTGTTACTATATCTCAGTTTCAGGTTTCTATCTGCAAAATGGAACTAAGAGAAATGTGGAGTCCTTGGGGTTCTCTGAGCTTAGTTCTTTTCTTGCAAATGTTTCATTACCCAGCTAGGTGAGAGCTTCAGTGCTGAAATGGGATGGGGTTTGCTCTCTATTTATGTGCTGTGGCCTGCCTTGCCAGTGTCGGTAGGGGTGGGGGTTTTGTTTTGTTCCTCTAGTAGTTCCTTGATTAAAGTATTGTTTATTGCTTGATTGTGTGCCTGGTGTTAATCTCTGCTTATCTGGGTGATGATTGTTGGTGAGGAGATGTTCTGGTGTTTTGTTTTCTTTTCTACTGTCTCTTTTGAATAGTGTGTAGATGCTGTTTATCTCTATGTGCCTGTTGATGGCTGCCTTGTCTGAATACCAAGCTTCCAAGAATTCTCTTGCATTTTCGGATTTAGCTTGGTCTAAAATGCTGACCGTTTCCCAGTTAAAAGTATGGTTCAGTCTGTCCATGTGTTGTGAGGTTAGGGAGTTTACACCATGTCTTCTGACTGCTAGTTGGTGTTCATGGGTGGACTCTGCTAGCCTTCTGCCTGTCTGTCCTACATAGTATTTGTTAGTCCTTACACTGTATGTTGTAGATGACTCCTGTTTTTTCTTCTTGGGCTACTGGGTCTTTTGGTTTACTTAAGATATTTTGGAGGGCTTTAGTTGGTTTGTGTGCTACAGAGATGCCATGTGGTTTTAACAGTCTGTTGGTGGTTCCTGAGATGTTTCTGATGTATTGCAATGTTATCCTTTCAGAGAACCCCAAGGACTCCACAGTTCAACCATGAGCTGCACATCTTTACCTCTATTAATAAGGGAAATGTTATAAAATAATTGTAAAAATGAACATTGCATGCAATGTTTTGGATTATATATCTAAGAATATGTTAAGACACCCAGTTACAGTTGCCAGCGATGAAGTATAGAGGAAACATGCTGAGTCAAAAAGGAAGTTGATTTATTTAACTAATTGTTTTCTATACTGTCAAGTGAAGAGCAAGAATTAGTGTGCAATTAAGATGCGCACTTAAACTTGTTTTTTGTTTTTTACTTGGGCAGGGAGGAGCATGTTTGCCTATCAGCATGCAGATCAATTTGTCTACTGATTTGAGGATAGTGGGGTACTTCATCCCCGGATGTTGCAAAATTGTTTGGGGGAGGAGAGAAAATCTGAAGAGTTAAAGAGTTAATACCTGAGTTGTGCTAGGAAAGAAGCAAGCAGGAGCCGTCACCACAAAGGTATATTGCAAATCATGAGATGTTGACTTAAGTGAATACCAAAAGTTCAAGGATGCTTATTGCTAACAATGGCTTTTGCCGAGGCTTCTGTGTTGTTTTGGACATATGTTGAGCACTCAGTCAAAGAAACGTTCAGATAACCACTCTTTGGTCTCCTAAGGAACCATCTTTCTTTTTTCATATGGAATATGGGGTTTTTTGGGGCGGAATAAAAAGGAAAGCAAGAGCAATGGGAAAGCATGGTAAAATCCCACAATGAAGGTGACATCTGGAGTCCCTATGAAATGAGAAAGGCACTTGCATGGTGATAACCTCATCTGGAAGTCTGCACTTGGTACCCTTGATATGTAGGACTACAGTAGCCAGCATGCCCAGCACATAATGCTGTTACCTTGTTTCTTCTTCCAGTGGCAACAATGCCATCCCTATTTCAGGGGTGGAGAAGAAGACTTTTTTTTTTTATTTATTTATTTATTTATTTATTTATTTATTTATTTATTTATTTTGTTGCTATATCACTTTTTATGGAAAGCATTTGAGCCTCCCTGAAATAAATGATGACAAAGGAAAGGTGCAGGACCAGAGCAGAAGACCTTTTCTAGGACAATCAAGCAAGGTTCCCTCTATAAGTAAGTTCTGCAATTTCTAGGGAGAACAGTTTGGATTAGCAATAACTAGTTTTTTTCACTATATGTCCAGGGAAATGAGGAAAATTAAATTATACTAAACCCTAGAGTATCGCTAATGGTCTTTCAGTAATCCAGCCTGCTTCCTGAAAAAAAAAATAGTAAAAGAAAGCAGGACAAGATTCAGCAAAATCTGAAGGCTAAGTGTATAAGATGCAATATAACATTTAAGTTCCTTTTTTAAACTTGCATTTAATCTACAAATCTATTGTGTGCAATCACACTTTTAATTTACAATGAATGTAATACACAAGAATGGGCTCTGTTTTTAAAAGTTTATGCTATAATAAAACATTACAGAACAACATTTTCAGTTTCAACAGAATTGAAACAGAAAGTGCCTCCGTTTTTACTGCCCTGGTAACAACTAATTTATCCCTCTTTCAGCTATTCAGGACACTTTAAATTTTTTACAGGGATAGTAATACCTGCCCCACCAAAGCCAGTGCCAAGACGAACAGAGACAGCAAAAGCTTTAGTGGAACCTGGCCCCACAGAGTCTGTGTGCAACACCCAGCTTGTTGATATTGGGCAGCTTAAGCAAAAAAACATCTGCTTCCCAAGGGGGAAAATATATGCATGGTAAACTGGCATGGTATGAGTAACACCTGTTGAGAACTCTAGGCAATTCAGCACAGAACAAACGTCATCCTGAGGCAAGTTGGATACCCAGGAATGCCAGCACCGAGGAAGATAAGTTGTTATTCCAAAAAGGGGCATCACACTTCACTACTAGCCCTTATGTTATCTTCAATTCCCTCAATTTCTGTAATCCTTTTGTTAGAGCGTGTTTCCTAACCATGTCAACTTCCAGCTGTGTGAATTTCAACTCCCAGAATTCTCAGCAATGACCATCCTGGCTGAGAAATTCTGAGGTTTGAAGTTCACACAGCTGGAAGTCAACAAGGCTCAGAAAATGTTTTAGAGCGAGGCTCTTTAGCTCAGTTTATGATTCCAGGTACATTTGACTTGGCGAATTAAGCTCCACTTTACTTGAAATATTTCCATCCTACCTTTTAGGTTGCTCATAAGTGGAGGGAAAGGACTTCTCCTCACTTGTTCCTGATCACAATATCAATGTACCCCAGTAAGCACTTCTTTTTGCCATGTCTCATGATGTCACCTTCATCTTATCCTCCACTCAGACCTGAAGTGGATTAAAATCATCCTTAGCTGATTTGATTTTTAAGTAATGTCTGTCTTCTTCCAATCCATTTTTTTGGATGGGGATATGATCTGGCATGCTTTACGGAACATTTTGCCACTGACGTGGTCAAGTGTTGAGATCTTGTTGCCCACTTTAGGCCATTGCGAGCGTTCCCCTCCCCTCTGGTCACCGCCCTCCAGGGCCATTTTGGCTTGGCCTGCAGGAGGAACCAGACACCTGCCTTTCACGGAGGCATCTACTTGCAGAAATGCCTCATGGAGCCTTTCCATGACGCTTGTTGGGGCTTTTGTGGGCTTCTTACAACCATGGCTTCAATGCTTTTTAAAAATATTGCTAGTTCTGTGCAGGAAATAAGGTTGACTTGAACTAGGAATGAGAGATGAATCCTGCCATTTGTTTGTTGCTAGTTCAGTCACTACTGGGTTTATTACAAGTTTTCTGCTGCTTATGCCAACAAGGGGTTTTGTGTGGCCATAATTTTTATTACTTGTATTATTGTTATTATCTCTGAGGATAAGAGCACTACGGGTATCTCCCTGCGTGGGCAGTGCTCCTGGGACCAGGATCACACAGCTGCAGTTCCTGTGGATGTTTTGCAACACACCACAGTTACTCACGTAGCTCTTGGTAGGGGCTGACAGTATTCTGCCTTTTCCATTTTGGCTTTGGCAGTGCCATCTGCCATGGTGATGACCGTTTCATTGTGGGCAGGCCAATCAGGGCTACATGGCTTTGGAAGTCCACTCTAGCACGCATGTTCTGCATGGCTACTTCCATGGCTACTTCTGGATCTCTAACCACATGATGAAAACTGGACTCTGGTCATCTGCTGCCTGCACTGCCATTCGCTTGAAGCCCAGGTCAGGGAGAATGCTTACTTGCTAACAGTTGCTATCTCCCCTTGCAGCCCAGGCTGCTTTTGCACCTGCCAGTTTGGAATGTGGGTTTATTGCTCTTTCAGAACGTACAGCTACTGATAGGTGACAGGTACAGAAAAGAGGTTATCCAAAGCTGGTGCACCAGGAGCTCTCTTTGGCTTCATCCCATAGTCCTCCTTAACCCCTGGCACCTGTTGCTTAGGCACCTTCACTGGGAGCTAAAGCTACAATTCTAAGATCTACCTAAACACATCCCACCCTACATTCAGGAGTAAAATTAGTGATTGCTTCTCCATCAGCAGAAGAAACTTGGTAGGAGGGGAAAAAAATACAAGGGGTATTCACCCATCCCATATCTTGATCCGCAATAAGCCCATTCACTGACCTTTTTATCATGGCTGAGTAGCAAATGGCTATGGGAGCAGCATAGTTTATGCCAGCATTTTTTCCTTCCAGCTTAGGGCGGGCGGGAAAGCAATTTAACTCCCCTGTGAGAAAAAGTCTATAGACAGAAATGCAACACTCTTCCATTTGCTTTCAAGAATATCTGTTGGAGGTTCTTTCAGATGACTAGCCTTTTGCTTCCCAACTCTTCTGAATCTAGTCTAAAAAGCAGCTGAGAGTGATCTGGCCTGGTTTGATTATTTTCACATCTATTTTGATTAATGTCAGGATGCTATTAGATTGGGTATATTTATATGCTTGCAAGTCTAGAATTCTCAGAGCAGGCCAGCCAATCTGTGATTGCCCTTTCTGGCCAACAGCTGGGCATAGAGAGCTGCAGCTGACCGTCCAGTAACTAAATACCTCCTGTCCAAGCTTAAAGACCTTCCCCATCTTCACACACATACATATATAAACAAAATAAGATACATTGCTAATTTCTTCCTTGCTTCTGTTGCCTTCCAAACTCCTAATGCTAGCTACTGGGCTTCTTCACATGGCTATGATGGGGCCTCAAGAGCCTAAAACAGCATGAGCCAAGAATGAACACTCATTTGTGCACACAGGGCTGGTGTGCTGCTATTTCTGAGGCAGCATTTGCTGCCATGAAGGGTTTTTTCCCCATCCATGAATACAGTACTTCTGGTGCCAGGATATAGCTAATTGGCTTCCACTTGTAAGCCCCCTTCTCTGAAGTCTTTTGGTCAATGAGAGACTCCTTGCAGTCCACTACTAAGACTAAATCTTCATTTAGAGGACTCAGGACAGATCAGAAAACAAGTAATATAACTGTGGGATATATACTTAATGTATGTTGGCTTGGAAGTTACAACAGGCCTATAATTGCCTATACTGTTTATACAGAGAAAAGAGGATGTAAACCAACCGCACATGATTCACATCTGCAGAGCCCTGTCTCACAGTGAAGGACTGCCAGACATATATTTATCAACATTTTCTTTCAACTTTTGCTGGTCATAAGTATCTCTCATTCTTTTGGTCCACCTTTTAGTCTGGGAAGTGTAGATTAATTTACCTCAGAATTTGCAAATATGAGGTTCCACAAGCATCTTACATAAAAGTGAAGGATACTGCCTATTACATATAAAACTGTCTCCAGCATCAGGGTATATTGCCATTGGATAGGACGTTCTATGTACCTACCACAGTTACCAACTGTTAGACCTCATATCCTTGAATTTGTCTAGCCATTTTTTCTAGCCATTGAAACTAGGAAGCCTTCACAACGTTGTGTGACAGTAAATTCCACAAGTTAATTATACACGATGTAAATAACTACTTCCTTCCATCCATTTGTTTTGTGGCACAGCTTCACTGTGTGGTTTACCCATCAAAACTAATCACACAGAACTCTGATGTGTTCAAGTGTCAATTCAAAAACAGAACTTTTCAGGGCAGATGGTTGTTTTATTTAGTTGGATTATTATCAACTCTCCCAATGACTACCATACATATCTGATCCAATTCAAAGAGAAATTTAACAGGTAGGGCAGCAAAGGCTTGATACTGCTAAGAGGAAAAGGTTTAAGGAGATAGGTGACAGATATTGTGATAGAAAGACAACATGGCTTTAGCTGAAGCAGTCAAAACATAGTGGTAGGATATTTGTTGCAGTAGAAATCACATATAGGCTCCTGAGGGTTTCTCAAGGATATTTTTACCCCGCTGGTGTTTTTATACTTTCTTCCAGTAGGATGCCATTTCTGGATTTGATTATGGGCACCTGTACAGAGTGTTCGAGTGCCATTCTTACAGCAGCACAATGCCCCTAAGTTCCCACATTTTGTTACAACTTGGCTATCCAAAATTCCAACTGCAAAACTTGTGTTTTGCAATTGAGCTACCTCAACTGCATGTGATTGGAAGTGGGCTGTTTTTCCACTTGCGGGAACTCCTCCTAGCTCTGTGACTCTTCCCCTGGCCTTGGCTATGAAGGCCCTTTAGTGCCACCTTGATCTTATATAAGTCTATGGTCCAGCTGTTTTCCACTGTTCTTCCTTCCTCTCTGCAGGCAAATGCAGTGAGTCAAGGGGTGAAGAGGCCTCATTGATAGATGGGGGACTCTGGCCATGTAGACATGTTTTTAGTCCCCCTTTACAGTCCTTCCAACATAGCAGCTCTGCATGTCTCTGTGTCAGAATTCACCCAATGGCCTTAAGGGATAATGGAGTCAGGGTTCCTCATTTTCCAGCCACAACCCAGTGGATGCAATTCTGTCAGCTCTAATTATCTTGTCATGCTGGCACATTTAAAAGACTTCAATTGCTTAAGAGCTCTTAGATTCAAAATATAGTACCTCCCATAACTGACTGGCAACCAGGTACATATTGTTACAGGCCCATTTCTTACAGAAATAAAACTACAAGGAAAAAGAACAATTCACGCAGCATACGCGATATCATAAAATTGAAAATGGGGAAGGTGCCGATGGCTTTAGTTTTACTTGTCTTCTGGATTTTGAACTGTTATGGAAACGTGAATATGATCTAAGAGTTTCAAAGTGTTTTATGGCAAGAGCTTAGTTTGTGGAGGAGAGAAACATCTTTTCTGCTATTATTGAAGATTTTTTATATAGTAATTTTATTAAAGATTACAATTTACAACAATAAAAACTAATACAAACTAAAAGAATAAAAAGAAAAAATAGGAAAGAAGAGAAAAAAGAGAAAAGAAGGAAAAATAAGAATATAGTAAAGAAAAAGAAACGAAACATATAAAGAAGTGACTTCCCCTTTATCACAAGTATAAATAATTTTTGTAATTTATAATCTATAAACAAATCCATAAAACCTTGTCATTTCAGTCCTGATATCAGCAAAAGTCCATTAAGCGTTACCAGAGATAACAACATATCTATTTTAGCCTGGAACAAATAAACCAACTTGATATTCCTTCCTTTTACTTCTAACAATCTTGATCCTTAGTCCCTTCAAATAGTCCTAGAATTTAATTTCTTTTCTTTTTCTCTTTGTCCCTTCTCATAAAATTCTTCAAAGCTTTAACAAGCCTCTTTTGTAAATCCAATATAGGAAAATTATCCAAGTCACTTTCTTGGTTTGTTATTTGTATATCCTTTTTAATTATGAAGACATCAGCAGGCTTCTTTTGTATGTCTAGTGTAACATCTTTTTTCATGTCATTCTTACAGCCTGTCATTTTTAAATTCACTTTCAAATCAGTCTCAATCTTCTCAGATAAAACTTGTTCCTCTGCTATAACATCTTAAACTCAGTCTATCTATGGAGGCAGATACTCCTAAAATTAACTTCTGGGTCCATTGTTCAAAAATATCCTTCAGCATGTCCAACATTAAAATATTTTGCTTCATTCTGTATTAGTAAGTTGAGTTTGAGTGTTCTTCTCCTTTCATTGTAATCTTTAGTTCCTTCTAGTTTCCTCTAGTGTCCAATTTTTAAAGTCTTACTATTTTTTTTTAATTCAAAACAAAAGCATTTTCCCACAGGAAGGATTTTTTATAATTAATTCCAAAATCTATTTCAAATTTATCTGGACTTTTAGTCCATTTGTAACTTTCTAAAATCAAAGTTTTAATTATCCTTTTGCTGTTTATTCATATATATATATTCTTTAAACTTATATTTAAAACTTCTTTCGCTATTTCCAGACTTGTCAATCTGAAGGTTCCTAATAGCTGAAAAGCAGTTAACAAGCAATTTCTGAAACTGATTAGAAAAGAGTATGCAAATCCAGTGTCCAAAGGCGCCAACTGCGGTTTGAGCAAAATGGCTATTCCTCGTCTCCCAGAGATCTAAACTTGCTGGAGACTGCTGTCTTGTGGTCTCCTCATAAGCAGCAGCTGTCTGGAGCACTTGTGGGCGATCTCAAGTCCTCTCCTTGTCCAGAGAGGATTTTGAAGAGCTGGTCTACTCGTCAACTCTTCATTCTGCTGCAGTTGTCAGCTCTGCTTTTTGCAGAGCTGTCTTCAGTTTGCCATTTCTTCCTTGGAAGTTGCTATTACTGAAGATTTCTGACTTACTTCATAGAATTCTTGGCTCCTTTGATTCCTCTTATTTCATTCATTACTTAATTAATTTTGTACAGCTTTATAAAAAGGAAATACCATTAGATGTAATATTGTCTTGTTCACAAGGGGGGAAATCCAAATCTAGTCCACAAATAGATCAACATGAAATCAACAGAACTGAATTTAATGAGTATAAAATGACTGCCATGAGATATGCCTTCAACAATTAATGAATAAAAATACATATAAAAATAAATGATAACTAAGTCAAAAACAATTCATATGAGGGAATTTCTGTTCAGAGGTTGCTCCATATCTGTCTGATAGGGGCAACTTGTGACTATTCAGATATTATTGTATTATACATGCTTTTCATGGCCAGATCCTGCAGCACCATAAATCTTGTCTGCTTTTCATGGCCAGATCCTGCAGCACCATAAATCTTGTCTAAAAAAGAAGGGGAACTGTGATGGAAATAACTGGCATACTGGGCTCCCTGATATTTCTTCCCAGTTATTTCCCCCTCTCACAATTAATATTACTTCTTATCTTAAATTTCTCTGGAGGAAAAATTAGCTCTGGAGGAATTTTCTAGGAGAACATACTCACCAGAGAAGATATTAATACAACCCATAATGTGCTTTAAACTATTTCCACATTAGAATCTGGTTACCCTACTTTAACACATAGGTATGGATACCTTCTGTAACCTGGTACTTCCCGATGAGTTCACCACTCAGAATTCCCAACCAGGTCTGGGAGTCTCAACACCTCTGGAGGATGCAAGGTTGGAGAGGACGGGTATACTCACCCTATAAAGAATATAGCAAAGAAATATGAACAATTTTCACCACTAAGTTTTCCACTTTAGTATCTTATAATGTTCTATACTACTGCATAAATGCATAGATGAATGAGATTGTTTAGCCCCTTGATTATTAAACGTTCTATAAAATGTTTGGCTGGGTGAATTTTGGTTAGAAATAATTCTGTAAAAAGAAAATATTGTGATTTTCAGCAGTAATGAATGGGGAGATCAGTATTTCCAAATTCCTGATATGATTTTCATATTAGTTATGGAAATCAAAAGAGGCAAGATCAATCACTGTGTTATTCGCCCAGAGGTAAAATAAGTAGTGTTGGAGAGTTGAACTGAAGAGGCCCAGTCTAGCAAGGCAGTTCACCTGGATGCCTACAGGTAAGTCACCACGTTTCAAGATTACTATGAAGATAAAATAGGACAATTGGACACCCATGCAATTAAAAACATGGATAGGCCTGATGTTATTGAGAAGCTTAACCACCATCATATTTAAGTAACCATACTATTCTAACACATGCTTCTGGTAATACTTCTGTTTTTACTTAAAAAGCTCTTCTACTGTATTTTTTGAAAATCCGTTACTATGGAATATTTTTTCTGTCTAAGTGGCAAAGCTGGAGTTATTGTTGGCTTAAGTTAAATTTATTTAGTACTAGAATTTATGTATATTCCTCAAATTGTGTCTCACTGCCAGTAGAATCTGTTAGTCAGCTCTTTTGTCAAACTGCAGTCACAGAAAATTACAAAAGAAAAGTCCTACTGAATTTAAGACTAGGACTTCTTGTACACACCCAATTTTGCTATTTGTATCCATTGCTGGTTTTGTCTGTGTCTACAGTCATTAACCTTCCTCACTTCAATGGCTTCCAAATGTGTAGATATTACAATTCCCAGAATTCTCTAACAGCATTTTTGCTCACAGTTCTGGTCATTGCAATCCAGTACAATTGGGCTGGAAGCCACTGGTTGTGGAAGACTGGGCTACATAAATGGCAGAATGATATGTAGAATTTCAAACTGCAGGTGAATATGTATCTGTGTGTGTGTGGGTGAAATGATAGAGGATTCCATATAATACATTCAATGTTAAACATGCAACTTTAAAAATAAAACTTAAATAAAATTGTCCTAGCCCAGTGTTTTATGATGCCTCTTTTCAGTTTACAGGTGATAAATTTACAGGCACTTTATTAAATCATTCAAAAATGCAATTCTGTCCATATGCTAAAGTGACATTGTTGATTCTACCATCTTATTTCACTGCCTACCTGGCTGGATCCCTTTGCGCTCAAAAATATTTCTGATAATTTAAAATACATGCTGTTTTTATTAACTGGCAGGGAATGCCCTGAAATGTGTCACAGCCCATGACTTGTTCTCTTCAATATAGAATCTTTTCCCTTTTATTAGAAGAAGTAAACATTAGCAGCTATAAGCAGAAAATGTGTAGGCATTAATAGCAGCAAGATAGCACATCTGATTATTTTCTTCTCTTTTTCTAGCTGGAGAAGTAGTGCAAAGTGTATTTCTAGGACACTGGAACGTGAGACATCACAAGGTTCAGGGAGTCTCCAGGCAATGTGAAGACCAACAAGGTACTACCTCAGCTGAGCACAAACTCCATGAAATCCCCCTCCAGGATGAACGCACACAGGGTGCTGGGACTTCAGAGAAGCAGACTATCAGGAGGCAGTGCAAGCTCAAGGAAATTACCAGCTCACACGACGGCATACAGAGTAGCTGCTCAGGACAGCCTAGGAAGCCACAAGAAAAACGCCAAGATGCTCCCCAGCAAAGCGGCTCTTCAGGACAATGTAGTAGAAGGCAAGAAAACAGACCGCCCCAGGAAAGCCCAAGTGAGAACACACAGAGTTCAGGGAAACCCGGTCCAAAATGCGACAAAATCCAGAAGATTTCTAGTGGAGGCCAAGACAGACAGAGGTAAGAAACTGGCACAGAGCAAAACAGGTTAGGTGAGATCTCTCCAGATTACTGGACTGCATTTTCTGCTGAGCTCAGTTTGTGTGATGTTTTATTGGTAAAACAGAAGAATCAGAGTCCGCTGAGTATACAGCATGAAAGTACAGTAAGTCATGTACGGAGATGAATCTGAAGCACATTCAGCTGAAAGTCTAGGGGATTTAGTGAGGCTATAGCAAGTGGCTCATTCACACATCATGCTAAGCTGTAAATGTTGCTTAAAATTCTTGTGGCAGGGTTCACATAACATGTTATATCAAAACTAAGCAAACCATATTATGGACTAAGATGATGTGTGAATCCAGCCAGACAGTGCACTTAGAACTGTGCTCACAAGGGGTCAGCAAAGACAAAGAAAGACACATTTTCTACATAGAAAGTATGGTAGATTTTGACCTGGGATAATAGAATCTCTTTTCTCCACATAAAAGCAGTTCTGTACCTGTAATAACAACATAACCAGCAAACATTTAGTAGGTTCTGTGTTGCTTCTTTCCAGCACTGCTTCTCTGTTCTTGGAAACATTCTCCATCCTCACTTTCTGCCTGTTGCGCAAAAGGCATAGAACCTTTTTGGGCAAAACAAAATAATCAGGATTCTTGAGAAAATGAGCAACAGATAAACTCTAAAAGCATCTTGCATTTAAAAAAATAATTGTAAGGGCCGCCTATATGAATTGTTCCTGTGCATGAATTACTTCTCCTGTTACAAAGCAACTGACTTCATCCCCAAGCTTGGGAAATGCAGGATGACACCGGGGCACTAGCAAGCTTCAGGCCTGGTTGTAGCTGTTCCAAGCAGACATCTTGGCAGCTTGTTTCTCCTCACCCAGATGACTTCAAAGATTTTTTGTATTTCTTTGTGGCGAACATGAACAAACCAGAGGGACTCAACCAACCAAAAGTTCAGTCTAGGAACTCTTGTAGAAGTAATTATTTCAGCATACCAGTTGAGCGGTATCAACCTGATCTGAGTCCATTGGTTTCTATGCACCTCAATCTCTTGGTCCTTTGCCAAAATACTCTACTGCTTTCCTGCCATGCTTGTTTCTTTAACAGATGAGTATCTTTGTTCAAGTGCTTGGTATCCAGATTGAGAAATCACAGTGTAAGGTTTTGGGGGAGGTTTTCCAAGAGAAAAGCTATGGAGAACTTAAGTTGGTTTATATGTAAGCAGTGGACTCACTCTTGCAGATCTAGCTTCCATTCAGAAAGGGATTTTATTTACTCATTCAAAAGATCTGAATGGCTGCCCATCTTAAACAACTCTGGGCGGCTCACAGTAGCAATAAAACCCAGTAACTATAAAACATAACCAAAACCCCATAAAACAATAAAATGATCAAACAAAAACCTGGCACCTTAATCACTCCCTTAGGATGCCCCACAGCAAGTTCCAATTACCCTAATTCCATTCTCTCGATTCTATTCTGTGCCATCCCAGTGCCTGGGTAAAAGCCACGTCTTGATGGCCTTCTGAAAGGCGAAAAGGGTGGGCGTCTCCCGGATGGCCGGGGGGAGGGTGTTCCATCAGGGAGGGGCAGCCATGGAAAGGCATGCTTCCGAGGCACCACTAAGTGGCAGGATTTCAGGGAAGGGGTCTGGCGGGTGCCTACCCTATCCGATCTGGTGGGACTGGCAAATATTCTCAGAGAGAGGCGGTCCCACAAATAACCAGGTCCTGTGCCATGTAGGGCTCTAAAGGTGATAGCCAGCACCTTGAATTGCACCTGGAAGGAAACTGGAAGCCAGTGCAGCTCATGCAATAGAGGTGTAATGTGGGCAAACCTAAAAACACCCAACACTGTGTGCGCTGCTGCATTCTGGACCAGTTGTAACTTCTGAGTGCTCTTCAAGGGCAGCCCCATGTAAAGCGCATTGCAGTAATCCAAACAGGAAATGACCAAGGCGGGAGTGGCCGTGGATATAAATGAGCAGAAAGCATAAGTAGGCTGAACCTTTTCTTCCACGCTCAGCATCTCTTGGTAATTAGAGAAAGAACAACTTGGAACTGGGTGAATTGAGAACCATAGTTCAGTTATCCTATCTATTAGCATGTCACATCAAGGCTGCCAAAGAGAAAATAAAACATACAAAACACTGAAATATCTTGTCAGAATAAGAAGTGTTTTGCAAAGAATGTGCTTAAGCAAGTGAGCAGTAGCACATATTAAATTACAAATATGGGTCAAGCATCCTTTTGTAGTCACAAGAAACCAAACCAAAACCCTTTTCTCCAGTATTTAAGGAATTCGGCTTGAGAAGATCCCCAAAAGCCTACGAATCCCCATAGTCTTTGTTCTCTGGCCAGTGATCACTGCCAAGAGATACCTAACAGAAGGGCCGGGGGTGGACCAAATAAGGCAGCATAATTTCTGTGTGTGTGTATGTGTGTGTGTGTGTGTGTGGGGGGGGTTATATGGACAGAACTGCAAGCCTTTGGCAAGAGAAGGCCATCCATGCAGAGCTCAGTGACGCGCAATACAAAGGGCTGTTCTGCGCATCCACGGCCTGGCTGGCAGTGCTGCAGCTGCCCAGTTGAGGGGCCTTGCATGGCTGATGCCTCTTTCAGCTCTCCTGGGTTGTGGCCCAGAGGAAGCTTACACCTGTGCTTTCCTGCTCCTCTTCTAAAGCGGGTTTTCTGATTTGCACCAGCAAAAGCCCAGCCACGCAGTTATGATGCTGCAATTTAATTTGATCCAAACACATCTGCACCCTAATGGGACATTGGACAGGGCTGCTCCCTCCCTTCTGGTCATTGTGCGCTGCTCTTCATGGTCACTGTCGTGCAGGACGTCTGCAGCTGAGGAGAGCAGGTGCCCATATCAAGGCCAAACCATAATTTCATTTTTATCTGTTTCCTGCAAAAAGTCCAAAAGGGGTTTCCAATTACTATTAAAATTACACAATGTCTTATCTCGAATCAAAGCTGTCATTTTCACCATCTCAGCTAGCTCCATTGACTTCACCATCTGTTCTTCCATCGTAGGTGATACTGAGTCTTTCCATTTTTGAGCGTATAGAAGCCTTGGTGCAGTTATTTTATATAAAAACAAAATTCCATGAGATTTTTCCAATTGTTTGTCCATCATCCCCAAAAGAAATGTCTAGTTTCAATTGTATATTAATCTTCAAAATCTTCTGAATTAGTATGTATATTTGAGTCCAAATTTTTTTAGGTTTACTACATGTCCACCGAAGATGATAAAGAGTTCCTTCTTGTTTTTCACATTTCCAACATATATTTGAAGTCCCTTCATACATTTTTGATAATCTTTCCAGTGATAAATACCATCGATGCATCATTTTAGAAAAAAAAAAATTAAGATTTTTTTTTTTTTAATCTGCGCTCAGTCATTACTGACTCTGCAGTGACTGCTTGGACGAGTCCTTGCAGTTTTCAAGGCAAGTGTTTCGGAAGTGGTTTGCCAGAGCCTCCTTCCTAGAGCAGAGCCCAGCTGGCGTGCGCAGGAGGCGGGGTTTCCATTGCTTCGCACCCTTTTCGGGTGAACGTCATTAGTATGTTCGTCATTAGTACATAATCTCACTTTCAAATACAGTTTTGTCACATTCAAAAATAAGAAAACTATGAGAAAAGTATGAGAGTAGCTATTCTTACTTCCGCCCAAGATGATGTCATTCTTCACAAAAATAATGACACAAGTGTTAGTCACAAGAGAAAAATATTATTTGGATCCTTCTCTGAAGTAGAAGTCTTTTTATGAAGTGCTGGGAAGCTAAAAAGGTATTGAGCCATGGCAGAAACTTCCAAACTGGGTTAGAAAATGAAAGAAAGGCAAACCAGTTATCCATCCAGTTCCTACAGGGCATCCTGCCTTGCAGGGCCAGGGTTAACACAAACGACCTAAGGAGTGGGACTCTTCCATAGCCATTTGGATTCAATGAGTATTTGTTTTCTTCTAGTGAAAACCCCTACGCTGGCCTAGTGGAGTCCTTACGTGCTGTCTGGTGGACAGGAAAGACACGTCCTATGGAATATCGGGTAAAACAGCTGGAGGGCCTGTGTCACTTTCTGGAGGAAAGACAGGCTGATATCCAGCATGCCCTGTGTGCAGACCTACACAAGGTGAGTGGGCCATCCAGCCAGAGCATCTAACAGCTCAGAGGGGACTTGCAGATCAAGGCCGTGCTTACCAGTTGATAGACATTGTGCAGCTATTCCATTTTTCCCTTCAGTGGATTTTCCATGAAAAAGTTATGCAGTTCTCAGACTACAGAAAAACATTATGTAAACATAGTTGAGATGCCTCCTAAATGGTCAAGAGTACAGTAAAGTATTCATTATCTCAGAAAGGTGGGAAGAAAAAGTCTAAACTTATAAAGCCTTTGATTTCTTTGCATCAATTCACCTGGCTATATATGGTTTCATTTGTAGCTGAGTTTATGAGTCTTCTACCTGATTAAGGGTTAATTATCAAGAGAACAAAACTTAGTGCCATATCCTGGTGTAAAGTCCAAAGATTACATTTCCAGAATCAGTTAGGATGATTGCATGATAAAGCACTACCATGCAATGAACGAGACCCAAGATTTGCTCACTGAAGAGCTGCTACAAAGTTCACCTCTTGAAGCCAGTAGGGACATCACTGATGCATCTCATTTTATTTTTCTTCTCCACAGCCCTGCTTTGAAACTGAGCTCACTGAGATTCTCTTAGTCAGAAATGAACTGGCTGAGGCTCTTAACAACTTAAGCCACTGGATGAAGGATGAATATGTGCACAAGAGCCTGGTAAGGAGTCAAACTAAGTGGGAGGAGATGAAACGGAAAAGAATGGTTCTAGGTTGGACAGGGATGAAGGTCTGAAGGGTTGAAGGTCTGAAGGGTTAATTATCTCATCAGACTGAAGATGGACTTTCTATCTGTGCCCTTTCAAAACAGGTGCATGCTCATATTGGAAGGCAAGACTCACTACTAGGGTATTGATGTTTCACCCTCCCCTACCTGATGTCCTTCCCATGGTGTTTGGGAATGATGAGATCTGTAATCTAACATACCAGGATGCTGTCAGGTTACTGATATGTAAACGTCCTGGAGCAGGTTCCAAATGATGGTCTCTAGGGTCATACTTGCTGTGCCATCGGAGGAACAAGTTCCAGCTGCTTTTGTAGGATAACTTCTGCACTCCAATTTAGATTCATTAAAGTCACATTGGTTTAGAACAGCCTTTCCCAACCCATTGCCCTCCAAATAAATCAAATTGTAATCTTCATAGTTCTCAATTATCCCTAGTTACTATTGCTAGTGTTTGCTTCCTAGTTGTGTGGCCAGCAATCTCATCTGTGCACAGTGCCAGAGAGATTAAAAGATTTGAAGTGTTAGGTGTGAAAACATCCTTATGTGCACATATACATGCACATATCATCTAAGGCAAGTGTAGCAACATGGAGCCTATGGCCTGATTTGAAAGCTGTCTGCAGGCTATTGATTCAAGCCTCTAGTAGGAATAATCTGTTCAAACCTGCTACGTGGTGAGAGAGAAAAAGAGAAAGGAGTGTCAGAAAGAGGAAAACAAGGAAACCAGAAGAGAATGAACCACTCCATTCATGCTTGGATTGGCCCTAACCTGAACTGTTTCTTTGGTCCTACCTACAACTGACATAGTTCCTTACAATTACTTTCAGGGGGATTGACCTTTAAGAGAACATTTTTTAGAATCCCATATCTGAGATAAATCCTCCCTGATGCCCTCAGAGCCTTGTGGATGGTGTGATAAGACCAAACATTTTGGCATTTCCCCACAATTTAGATATTAAACTCACATGTGGCTGAATTGTAATTGTAATATGGGTTTGGGGGAGGTTGGAGGTTTAAAGACCTGTAAGCCTAATGGGGGCTTAAGGCAACCATTCCATTCCTTAACCATTTCCCCCAAGTATAACAATATATCTTTCACAATTCCTAGGACTTCTAATATTTTAGCCCACTCACTCCAATGAGATAGTCCACCATGCTTCCTGGAGAGCAAGCGCATATACTCTCTCTGTGTGTGTATGTATGAGCTCTCCAAACTGCAACAGAGTTGCCCACTCATAATCAATTATTCTGGAAGAGACCTTTTTATGTCAGAAATACCTGATGTAGATAGCAAGGACAAATCTTACTGAGATTAAACAAAATACCAACTAAACAAATAAAGAATACAGGACTGAAAATGGAAGTGCTTCAGCATCAGCTTTTCAGTGTCCAGTGCTATTCAAGCCTTGCACTGCCTTTATAAAGAAAAGAGGATAAACACTGCTAACTTATATGCGCTAGAGCAAAGATTGGTCTGAAAGCAGACATCAAGGGGGTTATACTTTGTAGCTCCTCAAGTGTTTCCACCCCTACAAAATCTTCTTTTAATTTTCCTTTCTGCTTCACCCAGTTGCTTTCTTGCATATTTCTGGTTTTTATGTAGTTCACACAGCTGGATCATGCCTTCATTCGCAAGGAGCCATTTGGTGTGGTGCTGATCATTGGAGCCTTTAACTACCCTATTAACCTCACTTTGATGCCCCTCGTGGGGGCCATTGCAGCAGGTGAGTGAGAAGTTATCTGCTAATTCATTTTAGACATTGGATCTTCCAAGAGATCCAGGCATGTGGTGGATGCTCAACTGTTGCAGCTGGGTTACAGTGTTCTCTCCCCCCTACTAGGGAACTGTGTGATTCTCAAACCTTCAGAGGTGAGCAGCTCCACTGAAAGGCTCCTGGCAGAATTGCTGCCTTGTTATCTTGATCCGGTGAGTTCCTCAGCTGCAAGTTCGCCTTGCTAAAAAATCAAAATGTAACTGAGGTTTTCTGATTTGCCTTTTCCTCTGTCATTTGCCTTGATTTCCTGGAAATTACGACTGGGCAATTTATTTATTTATTTATTTATTTATTTATTTATGTATGTATGTATGTATGTATGTATTTATTTATTTATGTATTTATTTACTTACTTACTTACTTACTTACTTACTTACTAAACTTGTCCCTGCCCATCTCCCCCCATTTGGGGACTCTGGGCGGCTTACAACATATTAAAACAATAAATAAATATACAGTTAAAATTTAAAGAGGACACATTTACAAAGAATAAAAGGAAAAGGAAAAATCCAAGAGGCCGATGGAAGCAACACCAGGCCTCTAGGGGGCTAGCCAACCCCCTATCTGATGACCTCCCTCCCCACCCAGGCCAGATGGCAGAGCCAGGTCCAAGTCCCTCTGAAAGGCCGAGAGTGAGGGGACCTGTCTCACCTCCGGGGGCAAGGTGTTCCAAAGGGCAGGGGCTACAGCAGAGATGGCCCGCCTTCTGGACCCCACTAATTGGAGTTCTTTTGCCGAGGGGGTCCGGAGCATGCCCGCTCTGTGTGATGGGTTAAAATCATGGGGGAGAGGCGGTCCCTTAGGTAGCCTGGCCCCATGCCATGTAGGGCTTTAAAGATGATAACCAACACCTTGAATTGGACCTGGAAGCAGACTGGCACCCAATGCAGCTCATGGTGTTATATGAGTCCTTCTTCGGACCCCAAAAATAGCTCGCATGGCTGCATTCTGGACCAGCTGAAGCTTCCGGACACTCTTCAAGGGTAGCCCCATGTAGAGTGCATTGCAGTAGTCTATCTGGGAGATAACGAGGGCATGAGTGATCGTTCGAAGGGCATCCTGAGCCAGGAAAGGGCATAACTGGTGCACAACCCGGAGCTGTGCAAAAGCCCTCCTGGCCACGGCTGCCACCTGCTCTTTGAGCAGGAGCTGTGAGTCCAGGAGGACCCGCAAATTATACACTGGGTCTGTCTGGGGTAGTGCTACCCCATCCAGCACCAACGATAATGTCCCGGATACAGAGGAGCCATTAACCCACAGCCACTCTGTCTTACCAGGGTTCAGCTGGAGCCTGTTGTTCCCCATCCAGACCCTCACAGCCTCCAGGCACCGTGAGAGGGCGGTCACGGCAACACTTACCTCACCAGGGATGGAGATATATAATTGAGTATCATCAGCATGCTGATGATACCTCATCCCATGATGACAGATGATCTCACCCAGCGGCTTCATGTAGATGTTGAAAAGGAGTGGGGAGAGAACCGAACCCTGCGGCACCCCACACAGGAGGGGCCGAGGATGGGACCTCTTGCTCCCTATCAACACCGATTGGGATCGGCCCTGGAGAAAGGAGGTGAAACAGCACAAGACTTGCTGCCCACCCCCAAGTCCCTGAGCCATCCCAATAGGATACCACGGTCGACAGTATCAAAAGCCGCTGAGAGATCAAGGATGGTCGCATTTCCACCATCCCGCTCCCGCCAGAGATCATCCATAAGTGCGACCAATGTCGTTTCCGTTCCATAACCAGGCCGGAAACCTGACTGATAATTCCTTGGGCCTCTTCAGGAAAACCTCTGGATCTGAAGTAATCTCAAACTGTTTTCTGTTTTTGGAAGCTGAGTCAATTTATTTCTAGCTGCTCCAGTTCATTTGAAATCCTTCCAAAACTGTATATTCCTCTGCACTGTGATGGTGGTAACCCTCTGAGGTTTACAACTGAAGCATCAAAGTGTAGTACTTTGCTTTTTCTTTAATTTTTTATGATAATTTTATTAAAGTTTAAAAAAACAGAAAGATAAAAATTAGCAAGAAGTAATCATCAAGAAAAAGAATAGAAAAAAGGAAGAATAAAGAAGAAGGAAAGCAGAAGGGCAGAAAAAGAAAGAAAAAGAAACAGAAATTTAAAAAATGACTTCTGACTTCTTTTACAGCGTATTTACAGATATAAATAAACATACATTGAAGTCTTACTCCAAGATTACAACTTAACCTCCATTTTTTTCTATAATCTATTGATTTTACTGATCATCAAATCCATACATCATAATTTCATTTTTTTTCTGTTTCCCACAAAAAATCCAAAAGGGGCTTCCAATTACTGTTAAAATTAGTTAATGTCTCTTCCCTAATCAAAGCTGTGCATTTCACCGTCTCAGCCACCTCCATCAACTTTGCCCTCCATTCTTCCATTATAAGTAATACTTCCCACACTACTTTGCTTTTCCAGCCCCTCGATTTCAGTGAAGACTAAGAAGGCTGCCGAAGGGGAGCAGCCAGCTTGATGTGCCTCAGTTCTCTTTGTGGAGCCATATCAAAAGGGAAATGAGAGCTTACAGTGGGGTGATCAGTGTCAGTTCACTTTGGACGTAGGTTATGTGCTCTTTTTTCTCGTAAGATCCAAGTACAGCGTAAGGGACTGACTATATACTGTTGTTATTTTAATGAAAAACTCTTTTGGGGAGAATGAGGCTAGGAGACCACGATGAGTGTAAGACAATTCCACTCGCACAGGAAGGCTGGACAGAAAAAATATCATAGGTCCCCTATTACTGCATGCTCACTGAATCAAAAATGATCATCTCATTTTAAAATTAAAATACTGAAGGAAAATCTTAGTTTCCTTTCAGTTTAATGCAGCAGTTCCCTGCTCCCAGTTGCCCCCCAGAGGCTTTTTGCCCTGCACGTTTCAGAGACAGAAAACAGCACCTGTGTGATGTGCAGGCAGATTGAATGGATGTGAACTTCCCTTTCTGTTTTATAGCAAACCTTTGCCGTGGTGACAGCTGGTCCTGAAGAAACAGGAAAATTACTGGAAAATAAATTTGATTATATCTTCTATACAGGTGATTTTCTCTTCTTGAATATTCTTTTCAATAGTATTGTTTTTTTTTAATTGATCATTAATGTCTGCAGAACAATCTGTGTGGTAAGCCAATATCCAACTATTGAAACTGAAAGGTTCGGGTAATTTATCTAAGATCATGCATTAGCACACAAACACACACACACACACACACACACACACACCATCTACAGTAGAATTTCTCTCTGTGGCTACTGCAGTGCCTTTCTAGAAGAGCAAATTGTTAATAATAGCAGCAGTTGGCCATGTGTCTTCGTTCAGTAGCTTTATCACGTCTACTGCAATGCAGCTGAGTTCGTGGCAAGTTAGTGGCAGCTTCCAGATTGTAGGTCTTGCCCACAAGTGGAGGAAAAGACGAGTTGTCACACTGTAAATAGAAGAAAGCCTGCAAGAAGAAAGATTCTCAGTGAGTTAGGGAAATCATCCCAAAAGTAAGAGCAGTCCAAGAGTCGAGAGCCAGCTTGGTCTAGTGGTTAAAGCTCCAGGCTAGAATCCCGGAGACTGTGAGTTCCTCATGAACGGCGCCGGGGTGACTTTGGGTCGGTCCCACTCTCACAGCCCAACTCACCTCACAGGTCACTGGGTGAGGAAAATCGGAGGAGGAAGGAGTACTAGGCTTGTTCACCACCTTGAGTTTTGTATAAAAAAGAATAAAAAGGCAAGATTAAAAAAATCTAAAAAAAAAGAAAGACTCGGATAGCTTGAAACCTTATGAAAAAGGGCTTTCAGTTTCTCTCATCTTTTTTCTTACATTTGGGGAGTCAAGGGATGACAAGGAAACTAATGTTCAAGAACCTTCACACATTCCTCTCATTTCTGTTATTGTTGTCTCATTTCTGTTATTGCTGAAAGACATTGGGCAGACATCCTGTCTCCTTAAGTGTCGAGGCCATAAAGATATGGGATGAACTGACCCCAATCTGATAGCCTCCACAACACCCTTCAGCTGCTCTGGTGATGCCTCTGCATTCCAGGAAACAATAAATATCAGAAGACCAAAAGGGGTGCCCCGAACTTTGACTGGCAACCAATGGGTCAACGGGGAGATAAATTTCCCCCAATAATGAGGATCCCAAATTTATGCCAATTTTAGCCAATCAGTTTGTCAATTGCTGTATCTCTGTGTAAGAAACGTGTATAAAATCTTCAAGTGTGATCGGGGTACTCCTCTGCGTTAAGGGGAGACCCCAGCTGACTCTATTGGCTTACTTTCAATAAAACTTTAAAATCTCACCTGGTACTTTCGTGTCTGAATTTCTGCCGGACTGAATCCTAATTGGGGAGAGTCAGAAACTCTCAAATTTTGCTAACAAGCTGGACATCCCTGTACTTTTTACAAATTTACATAAATAATTACTCCTTGTTGTTTAACTTTATGTAATTCAAATTCTTGCAGCAGTCAATACATTAAATATTTGTAAATCACTGTTTTTCCATCTGTCCCAGAACATTTATCTTTAGTTGAATAGGATATCACAGGCTGTCATGTTTTTATCTTTTTTTAAAATATAAGTATCTTCCAAATTCTTTGTAGATCTGAAAATATTTTTTACATTACATACAAACTGCCACGCAGTATTGCCTTGCCAATGATTAACATTTAGTGGATGTTTTTTAAACAACCTGTGTGGAATTTTGCTGATCTGTATGGAGGAATGTTAGACAAAAAACAACACAGGTGTTTTTGAAGAAACAGTTGTGGCCCCTGATGCTGGACGGGAGTTGTGGGTGTCTGTATCTCTCTCTTGACCCAAATTTTGCCATACCTCTACAGGGAGTAACCGTGTAGGAAAGATCATCATGACTGCTGCAGCAAAACATCTGACACCTTTGACTCTGGAGCTGGGGGGTAAAAATCCCTGTTACGTGGATCACTGCTGCAATTTCCAGAATGCAGCCAACCGAATTGTATGGGGAAAATTTGTCAATGCTGGACAGACATGCATTGCACCAGATTATGTGATCTGTACAGTTGAAACACAGGAGAAGTTAATACCTTGCCTGCGCCAAGCTATCCGTGAATTCTATGGCCCTGATCCCAAGGAGTCCCCTGATTTTGCCCGCATGGTCAATGACAAGCATTTCCAGCGTGTCCAAGCTTTGCTGAAATGTGGCCGGGTGGTCATTGGTGGAGAGACCGATGAGTGTGACCGTTACATTGGTGAGTATATAGCTTGGGGCTTAGGGAAGAATCAGGGGAAAAGTTTGGAGCTGGGGAAAGACAGGAAGACATTTTATGATTACTATCTAGTAAGCTTATGGAGAAAATCTATGTGGTCGCAAGAAGTCAAAAACAACTTGATGGCACATAATCAGTCAATCAGTCAATTAATCAAGCTTGTTAAAAAGTGCATGGTGAGTAGGTATAAGGATGAAATCAGGCTTCAGGTTGGTACTGAACAAATGTGTTGGACTTTAACTCTCATTGATTGACAGATTTTGTGTGGGATTTTGAAAGTAGAAGTCCCACAATCTGGCAAGTGTCAGATTGGGAAAGTGTTTTGGAGAGAGCAAGAAGACAGACATGTTTTCCTGGGTTTGCGTATTGGAAGTGTAGTGCTGGGGAAAACTAAAGCTCTGGTTAAATTGGACAATCAAGTTATGAGAGATAAGCAGAGCAGGTCTTGATGTGATCTTTTGCCCATTACAGCTCCCACAGTGCTGGTGGATGTGAAGGCATGGGAGCCCATCATGCAGGAGGAGGTTTTTGGGCCCATCCTGCCCATTTTCACTGTGAATGATTTGGAGGAGGCCATCCAGTTCATCAATTGCAGAGAACGCCCATTAGCTGCCTATGCCTTCTCCTGTGATTGCAAGGTATATTGTTTACGTTACAGCATACTGTATCTGGGAGAATCTGAATTATTTTCCATCAGCCTATCCACGATGGCTAAAAGAAAGGAGACTTGCACTATTTTCAAAATGTGCTTAGTCGTAAGCTGTTATGAACCAACATGGCAGCAGTTCTTGGCCTGCTGGTAATATAGCTTGGGTGATAGAAGGAAAGCCGAATCCTATCCTTGTTTATTTAGCAATAAGCCTGTGTTAAAAATAACTGGCTTATCCACACATCCACAGTGCAAAGGAAAGTACATTAACAGTAATATTTTTAAGGTTCTGTCTTTAACACATAGCCTCCCTCTCATCCCCAGCCCGCTGCTCAGGAGGCAGCAATTGCTCTAAGCTGTTCTGGTACGACAGTGGTCTTTCCCCTTCTATTGCATCAGAAGAGCTCCCAGGCAGACATTCTAGGGCACAAATGTGGGTCTTCTAGGAGATCAGTATTCCCATTGGTGCACCAAAATCACTCTAAACCCCTTGTCCTTGGGGCAGGAGCCTCTGTTTGTGGCAAAATTAAGGACAAGCAAGTATCATGTCCCTTATTATTATAGAGCTGGGACTTGATACAACTCATGTTTGGAAGGTTAAGGACAGGACTCCTAATACTCTTCTACTCTTTTTCTTTTTATAGATTGTGAACCGTGTACTGGATTGTGTTAGCAGTGGCGGCTTCTGCGGCAATGATACCCTGACACACGTAACATTGGTTAACCTACCATTTGGTGGCATTGGTATGATTAGCCTTTTATTTCCTAGGCTATCTCCATTTCTTACCTCCATCCTTACCCTTCGCTTCCAACCTGAAAAGTTCTCCCTCTTGATGATTATTTTCATCAGACTAAAGACAAAGATATTAAGAGTCCATTTTTTTTTACTATTTCCAGCATATTTGGAGATTAACCAAATGCAATCAAATAATAAATACACCACTGTGCTATAAGCTAGGTGGTCATTTATAAATAAATAAGAGGGCGGGAAATCTCCTGGTGTACATTACGCTGGGAAGCAGGAGTAAGCGGAGGAGGCCCACTATTTTTAATTTTGTAAGTGGTGCTAACAAGACCAAAATGTGTTCCACAGGATGAACAGCTCTGGTTCAATAGGCCTGGTCACGCACTGCACTAAACCCAGCTTAACGTGCTGTGTAAATCAAGTTTATTGCATTTTGAGTACAAAACATGGTTAAACTGAAGAGATATACAGATTTAATTTGTACCAAAAGAAGCAATAGTCTCATTTTACTGGAGATTAAGGCAGTTGTAGTTCAATAATCATGAAACATAGCAGGCCAGTAAATTATTATCTAACCAAGCTTTGCTTGTCATTATTAGATTCTCCTTTTTAGTCCCTTCTTTAAGAGTAGTTCTGCAGAGTCCACTGAATATAAAACCTTTTATAGTGAGCACAATGAGGAGAGTGCTTTTTAAGGGCAGCTATTGTCCAGCCTGATGAAAAAGAATAAATAGCAAGGGCTGCACAGGTTGTGTTGTCAGCTGAAAGATGGATTTCATCTGAACTTCTTCTTCTTTTTAATATTGCAGGACTCAGTGGATTTGGAAAATACCACGGCAAGTTTACTTTCGACACATTTTCTCACTTTCGTGGCTGTCTTTTGCGCTGCATGGGGCTGGAGGTAATCAACAAACCACGCTACCCCCCATACAACGATCATAAATTGGGATTAACAATCTCTGCTTTGGAGGTCAGGCGCAAGGGCATGTGCACTTTGCTGTGAGGCCTGGAATCACATCACCTGCATTCTTAAGGAATCCGGCCAAGACTTTTGCTGTAGTTGAGAGGTTTTTCCCTTCATCAGCTGGTCCTAGAATTTTGCCTCATCACCTGCAGAGATCCTTGAAAAACACTCTCTCTTCTGACGAACCTTGTTTTCACCATCTTTGCTCCTTATATTGTTTCTTTATCCTCTATCAGCTTATAGAAATTCAACATTTAGTATGGTTAGAAAACTTAGGTGACACCCTCCAATTCTCTTTGTGCAGTTGTTGGATATAGAACATATCCTCAATTCCAGTAACAGCTAATTATACAATTAATTAAAGTTTGTTGGTAAAATTTCATCTTCATTGGAACACATAAAGCCAATTCTGCTTTAAAATCTACAAGCATCAGATTCTTTGTTAAAAATGGACAAGTACAGCTCCACTTTACAGTGGAGCAATCATCCTGATTAAGATATTTGTACAATAAAGATAGCCCGGATGGTCTCTGTAAAGTGATAAAACTATTTCTGAGTGAATATTCAAAAGGTGGATCCATTAAACAATTTAATTCCCAAAGAAATTCACAGCTGAACTAATGCAGGTTGTTATACGTAAAGATACTCTGTTGAGAATGCATTTTCTATACTGGGATGCTCTAAAGCTCAGACATGCCCCCTTTAATTATATTGCTTTCAATATCCTTGCCTACAGTTACAGTTCAGATTCTTTGTTCCATCAGTGATTTCTACACTACCCAGCCCAAAGCATACTAATTTAGAAGTACAGCACATCCTATCGAGTTCCACATAATTCTGCTAACAATTGCCAATATACTGAGATTTCCTGCACTCTTGCATTTTTCAGGTAAATGTCTTTCTTCTGCAATAAAGATCTTGCATCAAACCTTACAAATAGTTGACTAATTATTTAATAGTGTCATCAATTGACATAATGTATTACATAATAAAATGAGTCAACAACTGGTTCCTGCACCAGGAGCTTTTGACTGAAATTTAGATATTGGGGAACAAAAACAACAGAACGAAGTAAAGAAAAAAATGCTCAAGCAATTTGCTACAATAAAATAAAGAGCATCTTGGCATTCTAAAGGGAGTATCCATTTTAGAGAGTACGCCCTGGAGTAAAATAGTAGCAAGTAAGTCACAATCAGTCTTGTGTTCCTTGAATGGATACAAAGAGTTTTCTGTGAGCTTCCGAAGGTTCTGAAACAAGAATTACAGAATCATTAATTAACAATGATGAACACTGATGCATCCTCTTTTGAGATGCATTAGTAGTATGAATGAAGACGTCATAACATATGCCTTCTACAATACAGTATCTCCATACAGAATACATTTCCTTTTTGGTTGGGGGGGGGGCAGAAACTATCTGCCTATTACTAGAGGCATTCATACATTTATCTGTACTGATGAGCGCAGTTATTAAGAGATACATAATTAATTAATTGGTTAATCTGTTGGGGAAGATGTCATAATGCAACTCTCAGATCACATGCAGATTCTTAAATCAGCTTGGCTTAAGCCAAAAAGGCTTCTCAGAAATGTAAATATATAGAAGGAATAAAGAGCATTAAAAGGATTGGAAAAGATAAAAAGGCTAAATTAGATGTGCAAAGTAGTCCAAAACAAATGTCAGGTAATACATAATGCATAATATATAATACATAATGCATTTATCTATACATATGTGGGACCTTTCACACTACCACTAAATATATGGCTTCCAGGAAGCATGGCTATCAGGTACTACTACTTCTTTACAGCTTTAACCAATATGTGAACTTCTTGATTACTACACTCTTGAAAGTTTACAACATACATGTTTGTTTGTTTTTTTTAAGTGCAGCCTACTACCATGATGGCTCATTTATACATGGTGACTATCTGACCTTGCACAAAACATGTCTGTTTAAAGTATGGTTACTGTTTGGGATTGCACAAATCAAAGTGTTTGTGTGTAGAAATAACGTACCTTAGCAGTTTTATATGCTTTTTGTATAAACAAGCAGCTGCAGTTATTCAAGAAATCTGTCTTCATTACACATCTTTAGCATAACACAGCATTTGCTGTAGTATTTTGTTAGACTAACAATGAGCCATTGTGGCTCTAGTTCAGTGTTATCAACTTTAAGGTGAACTTCAACTCCCAGAATTCCTCAGCCAACATGAGAGCCAGTTTGGTGCAGTGGCAAAGGTGCTGGCCTAGAAACCAGGAGACCGTGAGTTCTAGGCTTACGTTAGGCATTAGGCAGCTGGGTGACTTTGGGCCAGTCGCTCTCTCTCTCAGCCCAACCCACTTCACAGGGTTGTTGTGGTGAGGAAAATAGGAGACAGGAATATTAGGTATGTTCACTGCCTTGAGTTGACATATATATATAAATATGTATATATGTATAAATAAAAATATAATAATTATAATAAAAGGTTTTGTCAGATGTTAACTAATCTTCAATTTCACCTCCCTGAGGTATGTTGTTAAACTGCTTGGCATCTAACTGGTCTGTACCCACTCAATGCCAAGGAGTTTAACAACATACTGCAAGGAGGTGAAACTGAAGATTGGTTAACATCTCACAAAACCTACCTGATAATGAAAGATCTAGCAAAAGGGGCAGCACTAGGCTACTACAGGCTAGTTACCTCCTTGTCAACAACTTTCAAATTGCTAACTGGCATGGTAGCTAATGCAGTCCAACAGCATCTAGTTAAAAACAAGCTCTTTCTATCTGAGCAGAAAGGAAACCGCACAAACAGGAGAGGAACAAAAGATCAGCTCCTAATTGGCAAGATGATTTTGAAAAACTGCAAGAAGAAAGAAGACTAACTTGAATGTAGCTTGGATTGATTACAAGAAGCATTTGACTCCCTGCTAATTATTGGATAATCAAGTGCCTAGAAATAACAGGAGTCAGTAGAAACATCAGAAGCTTTGCACAAAGATCAATGGCACAATGGAAGACACAGTTGCTGGTCAATGGCGATAGACTGGGAGAAGTCAGCATCAAGAGAGGAATCTTTCAAGGAGATTTACTGTCACCACTGCTGTTTGTCATTGCATTGATTCCTCTGTCAACAATACTGAACAAGTCAGGCCATGGCTATCAAACATCAAAAACATTTGCCAGGCTATCCTATCTCCTTTACATGGATGATCTGAAGCCGTATGGAAAAACACCATCTGAAATGGAATCACTGCTCAACACTATCTGAATATATAGCCAAGATATTGCAATGGAGTTTGGACTGGACAGATGTACCACCCTTACCATCCACAGGGGAAAAATAGTGAAAACTGAAGGAATCAAGATGCCCTATGGAAATAACATCAAGAGTCTGGATGAAGAAGATCACTATAAATATCTGGACATCCTTCAAGGTGACAACATCAAGTACACTGAAGTCAAGAAAAAGGTTACTAGTGAATACATCATGAGAGTGAAGATCTTAAAGTCCAAACTCAGTGGAAGAAATACCATCAAGGCAATTAACACCTGGGCAATTCCAGTCATTAGATACACAGCTGGAACAGTGAACTGGATTCAAGCTGAATTAAAAGTCCTTGGATAGGAAGACCAGAAAAATAATGACAATGAATCATGCCTTTCATCAATGCAGCGATGTTGACAGACTCTACCTACTAACGAGCATAAGAGGGCGTGGAATGTTGCAAGTACGCCAGACAGTTGAAGAGGAGAAAGGGGAATTAGAAGAATATCTGAAGGACAGTGAAGAAGATGCACTGAATCTAGTATACCATGAAGGCTTACTGAATACTGAACAGACCAAACAGGCCTACAAGAAAGACCAAATGAAGAATAGAAAAAAGACATGGCAAGGCAAGGTATTACAATGCCAGTACATAGACACACGCACACAAACCTGGGAGGCAAAGCAGATAGCCATTGCCAGGTCTTGATGGTAAGAGCAGGAAAGTTGAAGAAAGTGACCAAGGGGCTAATTCTGGCTGCACAAGACCAAGCCTTAAGAATGTAATGCATACAAAGCCAGAATTGAGAAGACAGCAACAGACAACAAATGTCGCCTCTGCAAAGAAGCTGAAGAAACAGTGGACCACCTAGCTAGCTGCTGCAAGAAGATTGCACAGACTAACTACAAACAAAGGCATAACAACGTAGCAACAATAGTGCATTGGAATATCTGCAAGAAATACCATTTGCCTGCAAGCAAGGACTGGTGGGGCCACAAAGCAGACAAAGTAATAGAAAATGAAGAAGCTAAAGCTCTGGGATTTTAGAATTCAAAAAGACAAGCACCTGCCACACAATACCCCAGACTTAACAATTGTTGATAAGAAAGACAAAAAGGTCTGGATAGTGGACATTGCAATACCTGGAGACAGCAGGCTAGAAGAGAAAGAATTGGAGAAAATCATGAAATACAAAGACCTGCAAATAGAACGACTATGGCAAAAGAAAGCAAAGGTAGTACCAATAGTTACAGGCACCTTAGATGCAATCACAAAACATCTGGATACCACTTGAAGACCATCGACATTGATGAAATCACCATCAATTGCAAAAGGCAGCTTTACTTGGAACAGCTTATATCCTACAATGATACCTTTAACACCATCAAACAACATCTGCCTATCCCAGGTCCTTGGGAAGGACTCGATAGATGGGTAAAAATGCCAAATCCAGTCTAAACATCTGGGTGACTGTGTGACCAACAGTAGTAGTAGTAGTAGTAGTAGTAATAATAATAATAATAATAATAATAATAATAATAATAATGGAAAATGGACTTCAGGTAAGATGTGCAAGTTGCTTGGAACAGAGTGAAAAGAATGATTTTTTACATGATGCTACAGATGTGTGTGGAGTTATGCTAAGGGGAAGTATGAAAAAGGATGTCTGTTGGAATGATGAAGTGAAAGAGTCCATGGATGAAGAAATAGAAGAGAGAGACTCCAGCACAAATGGAGGATAAGAATGTGCAGGGAGAAAACAATAGCTGAAAAGCATGTAGTCAAAGACATTACTGAATGGTTAAGATGTTAAAATATTGTTTTGGAAATGAATGAAAAGAGTTAAACAGGGAGTGTCCAGCAGAGTGAACAGAATTAAGGATAAAAGTGATTAAATGATTTGGATAAAATTGAAGTGAAAACATCCTAAAAGAAGCATTTTTGAGATGTGAGTGGAAACAATAGTGATGTGTTGATGAATGGAATTGTAACGAATGTCACAAATATTATCGTCTAAGAAAAAAGGTATGAGAAGGAAATCACAAATGCAATGAGAAAGTTAAAAAAAAGTAAGGTTGCAGGAGCAACTGGATAAATGCTAATATGGATGTAGTTTGCTTATGGAGTGATTGTACAGCTTGTCTAACATGCATGTGAAGAATTCATCTGTGCTTGGCAACTGGAAAAATGCCACTACCATTTCTCTATACACAAAAGGAAAGATAGTAAGAGTGAATGCAAAAACTACAGGCAGGTTAGGTTGTTAAGTGGGCCCAGGAACAGTTTGACAAAATATTGACTGAGAAAGTGAGATGACAAGAACAAAATCGAGAAGTGAAATACAGGTTTATGCCAAGCATTTTTGCTCACCATTGGGGTAACTGAGAAATATACGAATGTGTCAAGGAAAGTTTATTGTACTTTGTTGACATGAGAAAGGATATTAGAAGGTGACTAGGCTTAAATTATGGAATATTTTGCACAAATATCAAGATTGGTTGGTGAATGAAGATGGACTGAATTGCAAAATAAATATTGAGAGTGAATGGGTTGAGAAAACCAACTTGTGGTTGACAGTTCCTCAAATAGAAATGAGAATTTTAAAGAATAGGAGGTAATTCGCAGTTCTAGTATGGACCAGGTGGGATGATTTTAAAGTATAGAAAGGAACGGACAGGTATGGTGAAGGGTGTTGGTGTAAACTAGATTTGCTTAGATTTTTTTCTCCCGCCTTTAATTTCTTCTGCTCATTACTTCGCTTGTTCTGCACTTCGCATAACGTTGCTTACCCCAAAAGGTCGTATGACACACGCTTGCTTTGCTAGAAACAAGAATGAAGTGTACGAAGTTTACCCTGTGAGGAATAAAGCGGGTAAAAGCTGGTATTTCCCAGAACTTAAAGCAGCGCAAACCAATTTAAGTCTTGAGAGGGGGGCAAAATTACGACCCAGACAATGTGATTGTGCGGATTCCTGGGCATTTTGAAGGCGGTGAAAACTACAAATAGCAAGTGGCTTACACAGAAACGTGATTAAACTGAGCAAGCCAAGCATTATGAAAGAGATAGAGGCTACTTCTAGCAGCACAGACCCAACGTTCTACCAACCTTCTCGGTAAGTTACATCCACCAATCCACGCAGAGTTCGTTTTCCTTCAGCCAATCAATGACTTATTTTTAGCCTGAACTGGCGGCACCTAACCTTTCCCCCGCCCCCAAATATTCGGAGGTTTCCGAGCGTTCGACCAAAGCGCGAAGGATGTCCTGCCTCTCCCGGGTCATCTTCAACCAATGACTTTTCAGCCAAGTGGTGATTGGAGCCAGTTATTTTTGCCGCTCGTCGGCGGCTCTGAGCAGAGCAGTAGTTTCTATCACTGTTTTCGCGGGTGAGTTTTTGACTCTTTTTGTCCTGCTCGGCTTCCCGTGGCGCCGGGAAATTCTTCCGCTGAGAGGAGAGTCGGGGGAGAGCGTAGTAGCATCAGATTGCTGAGACCTTCAAGAGTGCCCCAGAGGACATAGAAATGCGCATGCGTTACTCAGGCTGGTGATGGCGCAGGCTCCTTGGCGAGGTTTTCAGGCGAAAGAGGTAGCTTCGAAGCGAGTTGCGCATGCGCGTTACTGTTGCCCAGCGTTCGATGGATTGGGTCTTCCGAAGAGTTAGAAGGAAAGATTCTTTTCTGCGGAGTCTTGTGCTTTTGAAGCTCTCTGCGCTTCCTCCTTTGTTCCATGAATGTAAGCAGCGCCCTTCATGAAACACTGTCCACGTTTGCAGCATGGTTGGGTTGCCCTGGGTCTGTGACTGGGGATTCCGAATAGTTTCTAGTATGATCCCCGTGTTTCAGTTTTTTTTATTTTCAAAAGGGGATCGGCGACTGCTGTTTGGCGGGCATCCCCCCCCCCAGCAGCTGAGAAAAGTATAACCAATACAGTCCTATTTATTTAGAAGTGTTTGATAAGCTGCCTCAGACACACTTTCACAGGGAAACATCAGGATTTAATTCCAGGGCCTGCATTATTCGTGGATAAGTGAACACAGGTTATAGTGGGGTAATTGTGGGGTCTTGTTAACTTGAAATGTAGTCCCACAGTGCTCAAGGGGAGTTATTTCTGGTTGATTGTGTATAGGTCCTTTCTTTTCCCTGTGTTTTTTCAGACTTTGTTTACCATCCACCTTACCTGAGTTTTGGTGAACCTACAAGCATGCTCATTATTTATCGCATTTTAGTTGATCATATTCTTGTGGATTTCTATAGTAACCAGTGGACCTGCGTTAATTTTTTTAAGCACCTCATTTTTCCTTGCTACTTTTGTAGAGGAGTCCTAGACTCAAGCTGAAAATGTTTGTCCTCTGGATGATGCGCCATGTTTCCCAGACAGGTAAGTTGCACTGCAGAGTTTCTTCAGGATGAAGACTTCAGAAAATGCAATTTATGCTGAATGTACTCTGTAGATTGCGGTAAGAAGCTACATGCAGCTTAATTAATTAATTGCATTTATAGCCCTCATTTCTGCTAAGAGCTCAGGGTGAGTTATACTGTCATTCTCTGACAAAATGAGTTTGTGAGATGGATTGGGAGAATGATTCTGACTGGCCCAAAGCCACCCAGTGAGGATCATGGTCAAGTCTTCCCAATCCAAGTACGCTGGTTTTCACCAGGAAACTTACAAAGCCTTATTCATACTTATTCATGAAATTAACTGCATATTCCAGTTAATTGGATCTCTGAAGCAGAGACCAATCACTCAATAAACAGTGATCTTGATTACTACTTCCCCACTGCCATGATGCAAAGATATTGAATTCCATCACATACATAGGCTGGAATTTTCTAGTTATTTTGAGGGTTTGGTGAGTTTCTTTCAGTTATATCAAGTCTTGGGGGATGGTCCAATATGTTTCTTACCTTGAAAAATGGAAACCATGCCACCATTTGGAGTCAGGATGCTTCAGATGGAAGCTATTAAGGTACCTGGATCTCAGTCAGTGGTAGCAACGTCATCCAGTAGGATGAACTGTTGGCAAGCCTTACTGGAGAAGCCGCCCAGAGTCGTTTTATGTGAAACGGGCAGCTATGTAAGAGACTACAGATGAAAATCAGTGGCTGGTCAGTCATTTCCTCCTTCAGGCCAGAATGTTGACACCTAACTCATTGTTGCAACTGTATCAATACATTACAATACAATATGACTGTTGCAAACTATCACACACCCCCATGGTGACATGTTTGTGATTTGCAACCTTTTTTACAGTGGTCATTAAGTGAATCACTGGGGTTGTTAAATGAACCATGTGGTCATTAAGTGAATTCTGGCAAAAAACATCCATAGGGGAAACTGGATTTGTTTAATTATCAGTGATTCGCTTAACGACTGTAAAGATGGTTGTAAAATCGGATCCGGCCATGTGGTCACTCGCTTAACAGCTGTCCCGCTTAACAACCAATTTTCTGATCCCTATTGTGGTCATTAAGTGAGGACCAACTATTCAGGTAGCTATTTGATGACTTTATAACTTTATGCCAACATTCTCGGATTAAATAGAAGTCTTCAAATAGGTGATAAGGATAGATTGTTGTTGGATTTTGAACAGTTTCTCTGAAATTTGTATTTCTTGAAATAGCATGTTAGATCACTCCTTCACTGACATCTAATTAAGTGTAGTCACAGAAGAGCCCAGAGAGACAGCGGTGTGTAATTCTGTATATGTTTGTGTGTATTGTAGAGGTCATTGTTTGATGAAGGTGGAATTTAGTTCATATTTTTTCCAGCACTGACCTTGGAATATTTTCTCTGCCAAGTGCTTTTGCTAATTTTATGACATTCTATTCTATTCTATTCTATTCTATTCTATTCTATTCTATTCTATTCTATTCTATTCTATTCACTTTATCAAGGCAGAGCTTGTAGCAGAAGTCTCCCAAAACTTAATTTCATACTTTAATTTCAAAATGTATTTGTGAATTCAGATATTATAGGTCTACTCTGTATTTTCAGATGAAGTATAAAGGAGACATTATAAGGATGCTATATCAAGTACAGGTAGTCCTCATTTAGTGACCAGAATTGGAACTGGCAACTCGGTTGTTAAGCGAAGTGGTTGCTGAGTGATGTGCTTATGATCTTACTTCAGTTTTCCTTTGCTTTACAGACCTGCAAAAGTCATAAATGTGAAGATTGGTCGTAAAGTTACTTTTTCATCACTGTCATAACTGCGAATGGTCACTAAATAAGGCAGTTGCTAAACAAGGACTACCTGTATAGGCATGACGTGTTACAGACTATGGCTGGATTCTTTCATTGTCTTAAGCCTTAATACAGTTTCTTTGGTTTTGATGTAACTTGTGAACACAGCTATTGTGGATTGTAAACCATTGTTTATAACCTAGTGCATTGTGTAAAGCTGCCAGTTCTGGCTTATTCAGAAAATCACATTGAAATAAACAGTGGCTTAGTCATTTCCCATTTATCGCAATGCCTGATATGATGCCTCTAAACACCGGCACTTGAGCTTCTCATCTTCATAGAGTCTAGTGGTCTGTAATAATTGTATCATGCTTGTTTGCAGACAAATCCTGGTCATAATATTAGCTGAAATTTGGACTGACAAAAGAGGGATGCAGAGCTCTTTGGCTTCTGCTGGAAATAAAGCGGACTTGCTTTCTCTGGCAGCCCCCTTAGTTCTTTCCTTGGTGCTAGCCAGCTTACTTGACTTCATTTCCTCTGTGCTATTTCTTGCTGCTTATAGCTGCCAGGCAACTGTTTACTGATATGGCTGCTCTAGAAACAGCTTGTTCAAGATTTAAAAAAGCAATATTAAGGGAGCCCTAGGTTGGAAAATTCCTGCTTTGAGGCATCTGGGATGAGTATTTTTACTTTTGCTTGAAAATAACATTGCTGTTACTCTTTAGGGATTCCGGTGTGCCTGAGTCTTACCCGACATCTCAGCAGCACAGCCTCCAGAGCTTCCTACAGTAAGTGCATCATCTGCCTTGCAAAAGTCGAAGTAGGGCTCGCTGTAGGAATGTAGCAGTTACTAACACAAGAGATAATTGGAAACATTCGGCTGTCCTAATCTACAGATGGTACAAATGCTGCTAGACAGGCGGCTCTTGGGGAACATAGAATTTAATTTGGACAGTCTTTCTCAGTGAAATGTGTTGCCCAGAAAATCACGCCATGCTAGTGAGCTTGTGAAGGCATCATTCCTAAAAAAAACTCAAGGATGCTGATGGGAATAGTACAGCCAAGGGAATAGTTACCAGTGTTCTTGGGAATGGACAATGTTGCTTTTCAAGATTTTTTTCCCCTAAGAACATTGAGATCCATTCTCCTGTTTGTGCAATTTCCATAGTAAATATTTTATGAGAGTGGTCACCTTTGTATAATGATGTCATAGATAGATAGATAGGCAGGCAGGCAGGCAACTTTTATCACAGAAGTTTTTCCACAGAGTAAAAACAATACAAATTTTAAGTTAAAGAAAAGAGAAATAGAGAAAGGTAATAGAAAAGTGAAGAAGAAATAAAGAAAAAGAGATAGAAAAGAAGGAAAAAAGGAAAGAACAATAAGGAAGAACAATAAAGAAGTGTCTTCCAATCTTCTTAACAGCAACTGTAAGTACATTTATATTTTACCCTCTCTCTCTAAGGCTGCATCAAAGTTTCCTTCTTTCCATAAGCTACCCTTTCTAATCATCAAATCCATAAATCATCAGTTCATTTTTTTTCTATTTTCAGCAAAAAGAACATAAAGGGGTTCCAGTTGCTAATAAATGTAGTAGTTGATCTTTCTCTAAGCAAACAAGTTAATTTTGCTGTCTCTGCTAGATCCGTCATCTTCACCAACCATTCCTTTGTTGTGGGTATTTCAGAATTTTTCCATTTTTGTGCATGTAGTTGTCGCAGCAGTGATCATATATAAAAATAATCTCCCTGGCTTTTTTCTAGTCGTCTGTCCATTAATCCCAACAAAAAAAAGTTCTGGTTTCAGTTGAATCTTGGTCTTTAAAATTCTTTGTATCAGTATATGTATTTGAACCCAAAATTTTCTGGCTTTTTTACAAGTCCATCAAGCATGATAAAATGACCCTTCATGTATGTCCACATTTCCAACATAAATTTGAAGTACCTTTATACATTCTGGATAATTTTTCTGGGGTCATATACCAATGGTCCATTATTTTTTTTAAATTCTCTTATAGGTTATAACATAATGTGAATTTCAATCCTTTCAACCACATGTTTTCCTAGTGTTTCAACAGTATGTTATATCCAAAATTCTTAGTCCATTTTATCATACACTCTTTCACTTGTTCGTCCTCCATTTCTAATTTCAGCAAGAGTTTATACATTTTGGCAATTACATCATATGTACATAATTCAACTTCAAACTCTGTCTTTTGTTGCTCATTTCCAAATGTCCTTTTATCTACCTTAAATCTTTCTCTTAACTGTACGTACGAAAACCGTTGAAAGCTAAATCCCTCTGCAGCCAGTTCTCTTGGTTTCATCTTATATTCCCCATGTTCTTGTTCTAACAACTCTCGATAGGTTAACCATCTCTCTTTCCCTACTGTTTCTTTCCTATAAAATGCTTCTTGTGACATCTTTGAGACTTCTGAATGGCAACAATTCCCACTTCAAGTTGTTGTTTTGCTGCAGAGTATGTGAATGCAAGGGAGGAGCCAACAGATTGGAAATCGGTCACTGACAAAGCTGCACAGACTCTCCTGTGGACAGAACTTATCCGAGGTGAGCAGTAGTGAGATAAGTGATGACTGTTATTTCTGGGCACTAACTGAAGAGAAAGAATCTCTTCTATAGACATAAAATGATTTACTCAAAGGAAGTTGGTTGTCCCGTCCTATAATGCTTCCTACTGTCCTTGCATCCTAACAATTGGATATATAACTTGCTGCTTTATCCCAGGCCAGACATGCTGGCTAGGGAATTCTTGGGAGTTGAAGTCCACACGTCTTAAAATTGCTGAGGTTGTGAAATACTGATCTAACCTTTGTTTTGTTTTTTTAATTGAAATGGGCATTCCAAGAAGACTACTAGTAGAGGAAAAAAATCTGTATAAAACTAGTATCAGGAGGAGTCACTGCAATTTAGTCAAACCTTCTCTGTGCAGGAATCCAAATTAAAGCTTCCATGACAGATGCCTGCCTAGCTTTCATTTGAACATATCCAGTGAAGAGGGAGCCCCCTACCTCTGTGGGCTCCCTCTTTGAACTCTTCTTATTGTTAGGGAACTTTTTTTTCCTAGCATTCAGTTGGAATTTACTTTCCTGTGATCACCTGTGTTCTAGAACAAGAGAGTACAGGTCTTCACCCCGTTCACTTTGAAGTGGAAAACCTACAAAAATTGTTATTCAAGTCTTAGAAGGGATCTAGTGAGATTTTAAAAAAAGGAAAGAAAAACTCTACATTCCTTGCCAAACCCAGTTGTGGACTTATCCTCTTTCTGGCCTTTTGCCCCCTTCCCAAATCTTGCATGGGACTTGCCCACTAAAAGGTTGCCCACCCCTGCTTTAGTCTGTGGCAAGATGTCAACCTTACCAGGTAGACCAGACAGGAAACATGACCAGATAAGCTAATTCTACTTTATTGTAAAGCTACATTAATAGAATCTTGCAAGTCTGAAAGTACAATTCTCACGCCGTCTCCTTTACAGCCCAAGAAACTAGGGAGGTCCCTTCTGAGCCTCTTGCCCTGCCCACTTTACAGCTGTGGGCTATGCTGCCTCTTATCTGATCATTCCCTAGGCAGCATCTCTTTGCCCCATCTCCCAAAGTCTTTCCCACATACCATGACACAGGAGGACAATGCTTGTGACATCCTCTAGTTTTTGCCCTGCAGGCTCTGAAGTGGCCAGTATCATATAAGCCTAGCATGTATTCAATTGATATGTCCCTTTAAATCAGGACTGAGGAAGGAAGTTAGGAGGGCTGCTGTAGTTCTATGCTGTGATTCTTCCATGGTTTCTGTCTATACTGTGGGTGGACAGTGGAGATGGCCAGGGTAACTTTACCAAGGAGTTATATATGTGTATGACCTGATGAGAACTGCAGAGTGCTGTATGAGCAGATAAGTGCCAAATTGTTGTGCTACAGTAAACAGTGAAACTCCAGATGTTTGTTTCCTGACTTAGTTGAACTTTGAGGATGAGATCCATAGTGCATTTCAGGGATTGGCAACCTGGTACTCTTAGATAATTTGAGTTTCAGTTCACATTAGTCCTAGCTCATGACAGGGGGATGTGGAATTGCCGTCCCAGCCATCTGAGGGCACCAGTTCTGCCCTTCTTTGGCTTATTTAAACCAACGGTGTATTTTGTTTCATTCTAACGTTCTAAGGTTTGGCTACAACCATGAGTTATGTATTTCGAGAGCCTGCCACCATCAACTATCCTTTTGAGAAGGGCCCGTTGAGTCCACGATTCCGTGGAGAGCATGCCCTGCGCAGATACCCATCTGGAGAGGAGCGATGCATTGCTTGCAAGCTGTGTGAAGCGGTGTGCCCTGCTCAGGTGAGGCCTCTCTTATCAAATTTTTCCTTCTTTCCCAACATGTGCTGCTATCATAAACATTTTCTAAGATACTGCAAACATTCAGTGCAAAAAGTATTTCATGCCTCGCATATTTACATATTGCAGATGAAAATTGTAAGCAGGGTTAAGGAGCTTCCATATGATGGGTCTAGTGGCGCCTTGTTGGCTGCACCTTCCTTTCCTTTTTATGTGATGGAAGATTTTTTTCCCTGCACCAGGCAGGAACTAGAGGAGGCCCTGGGCAGCTTCCTAAAGCCTGTGCTCTGATATTTTCCAGCCTGGTATGTGATTTAATTTCCCTTCTAGGAGTGCATTCCCAAAGGCCTCATAGAGGTCAAGTAAGTTGCAAGGAGTTTAGTGAGATCTGGATGTGACAATGCATATGTGAAGAGTTTCTGTGATCTCAGTGGATCTGTACAGGAATATGTCTTTCAGCTGCAGACTTCCATTCACATGCTGTCAATAGTGAGAATTGAAATAATTTGCTTTTTATTAATGCAGGAGCTTAGCCCAAGTTATATCATTATCTGATTACTTCGCCCATGCATACAGTTCTAGAGCTAATGCTAAAAATGGAGGTTTTCCTCCAGAGATGGGGCAAAGTTATTTAGGAACGGATGTTCCCTCTAATGCAGTGTTGTCCAAACCTGGCCACTTTAAGATGAGTGGACTTCAACTCCCAGAATTCCCCAGCCAGCCATACTGGCTGGGGAATTCTGGGAGTTGAAGTCCACTCATCTTAAAGTGGCCAAGTTTGAACAACACTGCTCTAATGCTAAAGTTCTGTTGGCTGTAGTGAACCCCTTCTCTTTTGTGGTATCCACACAACTCTATCCAGCTTCTATAGCTCTCTTAAGTGTTGCATGTCTTTGATTCAGGTCCTTCATTCCAAATGAATTTATCTTTATTACAGCACGGATAAATTTCAGCTTGGATTATCTAGACTCCTGAAACTGGAGTTTGGAATGTCAGCATGCTCAAATAGGAATTGATAATTTCTGTGGGGTTGGGTTTGCAACTCTGCTTCAAGACCATTTGGAGGCCCTCAGGAGGCCATCCAGTGTTGTAACTAGAAGAGGTGGGGTCAGTTTTTGTTGGTGTGTTTTCTGGGGAATTTGTAAGGCTGGGAGTGGGAGTAGGAGGCCTCTGGGAGGCACCACCCTTCTGCTTGAAATCATACTTCTAGGATTTGGTCATTTTGCTGCTAAACTTTGAGTAGTCTCAGGGTGTTCTGCTAAGATGACTCTGAGAACCCTTGTGCTAGTTGTGCCTTTTTCTCAACAGGCAATCACTATTGAGGCAGAGACTCGAGCTGATGGTAGCCGCAGGACCACTCGCTATGACATTGACATGACCAAATGCATCTACTGTGGATTCTGCCAGGAAGCCTGTCCTGTTGATGCTATTGTGGAGGTGAATGGGGTAGTGGACGGGTGGGTTTGGGTGGTTAAGATTCCAGTCTAGATTTGATTTTACTCCAGCTCTTTGCTGTGCATCTGCAGGGCCCCAACTTTGAATTCTCCACTGAGACACATGAAGAGCTTCTATACAACAAAGAGAAGCTGCTCAACAATGGAGACAAGTGGGAAGCTGAGATTGCTGCTAACATAGAAGCTGATTACTTGTATCGATAACAGAACATTTCCCTCGGCCTTTGCATATCCTTATCAGCATGCTCATCCAGTCAAGTCTGTAATAAAGGGCATGCACTCACTCTTTGTTTCCCTGTGTTTTGAGGATAAGTAGCACTTTTAGGCAGCCCTTATGTTGATAATGTAGCATGCATCATCTTATTTGCAGTGGAAAGGATGGGTGGGATTGAAAAGCAAGTCCATCTTTTCTTTAACGTAAGGCTTCTGAACCTTGACCTTATGGAATAAATGTAAGACTCTTTGTGGGGAAAGAATTGGTGGTTAAGGAGAGAGAGATGCCCGGCACCATAGTTCTGTTGCTTTGTATCCTCTCTGCTCAACAAACTTTTGGGAAGGAATGTTATGGAACTGATACGCCTTTTGCTTGCTTCTTTTAAGAAGTCTGTTTGAAGAATCAGCAAACCCCATTATGATATTCTTGAGACTAGTATTATTTGGAGCGCTCTGTCGAGTTGGAAACATGCTAGCCCATGGTGCAGGAAAGTAGGTTAAATGTCTTCTTGATATAAGTTTCCATCTTCAGCATGCTTTTAACATGAAGATTCAAATAGTTAGCTCTCCCCCACTGAATACTCATTTTGTGATAGGTGCAGTTATGTGAAACCTATGCCAAGCAGCCTTAAATAGAATGGAAGGGGCTGCTTTAACACAAAGATAGAAGTAACACGGTTCAAAATAATTATTTGTAGCCTGCAGTGGAGACTTTGTCAGGCATGGCTGTATGTCTTTGCTCCAGCCTGTGAAGGACTGAGGTACCATTCATGTATATCAACTCTGTGGTGCTGCATCACTTAACACTTTGTTCTGTTGGCCATGCCTATAAAAGAATTGGCGCTCAAAAGACAAATAATTAGCATGTATTAGTGGAGTATGAAAATACAATAAAGTATGGATAGTCCTCGCTTACCAACGGTAATTGGGAACAGAAACTCCATCGGTGTGGTCGTAAATTGCATGTCATGTGACTGCGGTGACTTATGACAGCAGTTCCAGCAGTCCCAGTTGCCATTGTTAGGAAAATCCCAAGCAGTTGCAGTGTCCTGCAGTTACGTGATTGCCATTTGTGACCTCCTGTGGCTTTCCCATTGGCTTTGTCAGAAGCATGCCGTGAAAGTCACAAATGGCAATCATGGGACCACAAGACACTGCAACATCATAATTGCGAGCTGGTCGCCAAGCACCAAATTGCAATCGTGACCATGGGGATGCTGCAACAGCCAAAACTACAAGGATCTGCCATAAGTACCCCTCATTCAGCACTGTTGTAACTTTGAACGGTTGCTGAACAAGTGGATGTTAAACAGGACTACCTATTTAAAGGAAATGTTCAAAGGAAATGTTCTGAAATACTCATTCCAGTGTATTTTAATTCTAAATCCTTTTCAAAAGTAAAGTGTTTATCAGTAAGACTGTGATATGCTTCAGTAGGACTCAAACAGAAATGAGTCAAAACTTTATATAGGCTGGAAACCATGGTCATGGGCAAGTAAGACCATGGTTTCCAGCCTATATAAAGTTTTGACTCATTTCTGTTTTCTGCAGAAATTACATTACCTCCTGAGTTGGGAATCTTTTAAACGCCCCCCCCCCCGCCATGCCCCAAGTTTCATTTTTTGAACATTTACTGTTCTCCATAGTATATATAGTCTTATACAGTGGGGCAAAAAAGTATTTAGTCAGCCACCAATTGTGCAAGTTCTCCCACTTAAAAAGATGAGAGAGCCCTGTAATTTTCATCATAGGTATACCTCAACTATGAGAGAGAAAATGGGGGGGAAAATCCAGAAAATCACATTGTCTGATTTTTAAAGAATTTATTTGCAAATCATGGTGGAAAATAAGTATTTGGTCACCTACAAACAAGCAAGATGTCTGGCTCTCACAGACCTGTAACTACTTCTTTAAGAGGCTCCTCTGTCCTCCACTCGTTACCTGTAGTAATGGCACCTGTTTGACCTTGTTATCAGTATAAAAGACACCTGTCCACAACCTCAAACAGTCACACTCCAAACTCCACTATGGCCAAGACCAAAGAGCTGTTGAAGGACACCAGAAACAAAATTGTAGACCTGCACCAGGCTGGGAAGACTGAATCTGCAATAGGCAAGCAGCTTGGTGTGAAGAAATCAACTGTGGGAGCAATAATTAGAAAATGGAAGACATACAAGACCACTGATAATCTCCCTCGATCTGGGGCTCCATGCAAGATCTCACCCTGTGGGGTCAAAATGATCACAAGAACGGTGAGCAAAAATCCCAGAACCACATGGGGGGACCTAGTGAATGACCTGCAGAGAGCTGGGACCAAAGTAACAAAGGCTACCATCAGTAACACACTATGCCGCCAGGGACTCAAATCCTGCAGTGCCAGACGTGTCCCCCTGCTTAAGCCAGTACATGTCTGGGCCCGTCTGAAGTTTGCTAGAGAGCATTTGGATGATCCAGAAGAGGATGGGAGAATGTCATATGGTCAGATGAAACCAAAGTAGAACGTTTTGGTCTAAACTCAACTTGTTGTGTTTGGAGGAGAGAGGATGCTGAGTTGCATCCAAAGAACACCATACCTACTGTGAAGCATGGGGGTGGAAACATCATGCTTTGGGGCTGTTTTTCTGCAAAGGGACCAGGACGACTGATTCGTGTAAAGGAAAGAATGAATGGGGCCATGTATCTTGAGATTTTGAGTGAACACCTTCCATTAGCAAGGGCATTGAAGATGAAATGTGGCTGGGTCTTTCAGCATGACAATGATCCCAAACACACCGCCTGGGCAACGAAGGAGTGGCTTCGTAAGAAGCATTTCAAGGTCCTGGAGTGGCCTAGCCAGTCTCCAGATCTCAACCCCATGGAAAACCTTTGGAGGGAGTTGAAAGTCCGTGTTGCCCAGCGACAGCCCCAAAACATCACTGCTCTAGAGGAGATCTGCATGGAGGAATGGGCCAAAATACCAGCAACAGTGTGTGAAAACCTTGTGAAGACTTACAGAAAACGTTTGACCTCTGTCATTGCCAACAAAGGATATATAACAAAGTATTGAGATGAACTTTTGATATTGACCAAATACTTATTTCCACCATGATCTGCAAATAAATTCTTTAAAAATCAGACAATGTGATTTTCTGGATTTTTTTCCCCATTTTGTCTCTCATAGTTGAGGTATACCTATGATGAAAATTACAGGCCTCGCTCATCTTTTTAAGTGGGAGAACTTGCACAATTGGTGGCTAACTAAATACTTTTTTGCCCCACTGTATATACAATATGATTCACTGGAAATAAATTGGACAGTTGTAGAGAACTACTGAGATTGTTTATAGGGCAGAGATTGAAAAAGTCAGGATATGGATGGAGAAGAGTGAATTGTTGTCCCATTTAATATTGTTTCTGTGCACTACCAGAGAGAGAGAAGTCTTTTTGTTAGCTGTTGTCATTATCTATATAACATCCCCTGCTAAAACATTTTTAGTGCAAATGAATCAGTAAAATCAAATCTCCTAAAATAGGATCTGAGACATGGAAAAAAGGAAGTTGAAAAATGTTCAGTGGCTGGAAAAAAAGTAACTTGTATATTGTGTAATTGGTGGTGAGTCAGGCTCACAAGCAAATGGGTATTTCCAACATTCAGCTCAGTTACCATATGTGTACACACACATACTCCCTTATAAAAAGCATTGAAATAAATACTATGCAGAAAAATCTTGAATGACAATATATTGCCCAAGGCATCTTGGATGTCACTGCTGATAGGAATATGAGGCATGAAGCGGAGTTAATTATGATCTCTTACTTGCAATAGACTCTTCTTGTTCTTGCAGGCCTTGTTATTTGCCAGTTTGTAACTTTTTTTGTTGTTGTTGTTGTTGCTCTTCACATATGAAGAGCATGTGAGATTTCCATTTTCTGAAGGAAGTCCTCTTGCCTTGAATTGTTTGGGTGTTTTCTACTCTGTTCTCTAAGTATGCTGGTATCTTCTTGACTTTGGGTGGCTTTCTCAAATCTACATAGATACGTACATACATAATGTAGCTGAATTGCAATTTTACATTTGAACAATCTTCATACATTCTAGAAAAATGTTACTTGAGTTTCACTTTCTTTTTGTCAGTTGCCTTATTTTGTAGAAATTCCATCTTTTGACATCAGTGGTGATGGGATTACTTTATAGCATGAGACCACTCATCTGTATCTTGAATCTGAAGCCTGATGGCTGCTGTTTGAGAGTGGTTCAACAATTTAAATCTTGTAGTAAGTCCTGGGGCACCACTTAGTACCCCAGGACAGCACTTGGGATTAAACTTTCCCTCTTGTCAGTTCTATGACCAATATCAAGTAGAATACTTAAGAACATATTCCATAGGTTGATACTGGACTGTATGTTTACACAGTCCAGGTAAAGGTAATTGTCATATTTCTACAATTTCTTCTCCACATACATCTTGAACTTAATTTTTGATCAAAATAATATTGGGTATTTTTGTAAAGAGCATGATAATACGTCCCCAATAGTAAATCAGCTTGTAAGTGGACATGGCCACCCACAATGATTTCTTGGAAGAATCTTTTCCTTTTGATGTTTCATTATTCTCTCTTTAACATAAAGAGCAACACCAATCATAGTAAACTTTTTCTTGTCTTTCCTTCAGTTTGCATCTAGAGATGACTATTCAGTATGTAGCTGTTGAGTAGAAGATAGCCCTTGCATACATTTCTAAATCTCATCTGCCTTTTAGTTGTATAAATAAGGACACCCATGGTAAAAGAGGCAGTAAACGTAATGTTTAGTAATGCTTTATCCTCACCATCACACTTCACTGGAAGTTCTGCAGTAAGAGGCATTGTGTTCCAATGGAGGTCTAGCTGATCTAGAACTATGCTAACGGATTTAGAAGCCTAGAGGAGCTCTGCTAATGGGTTCAGAAATCCCAGACTGCTAAGAATACTAGGCTTTGCTCTCTCTTTTTGCAATTCTAAGCATAGTTAGAATGGCAAGTCAGCTGAAGGACTTCATTCTTTCCATATAGCATGTTTCCAGTTCAGCACCCTGCGTTTCAAGTAAAAAGATTTTAAATATATTGTTTATCTTTTGATATGGTGGTATTTATTTCAGTGTAGTAATTAACTGACTTGGATTTGTATTTATTACATTGTTTCTAAGCTAGAAAATTACTGGAAAACTATCCACATAAAGGCTTGGAGATGTTATGGGGGTAAATGAATTATTTATTTATAAAGCTCATCTTTATTCCAATGCAAAGATGTAGAGGCTCTTATTAAGATATTTGTACTCTTTTTCTGGTTCCTCAAGAGAATCCTGGAAGTAACTCATAAAAACAATAAACATGTGCAAAGTTGTTATAGGTGTTTCTTACAGGGGTGCTTTACGTGTTAAGAACTTGGGCGTATATACATGAAATGCGATATAATGCTATACTTGATAGGTGCTGAAAGTTCTACCCACATGAATTGTTTGTTGTAATATGTGAAATAGCCTGGAAATATCAATGCTTGTTTTGTTTTTTTGACCGCAGCTAGAGCTCCCCATTTTTTCCCCCCTCATAATCATGTAGTGCTGGTATTCATGTAAAGATATAGATGAATGTATAGCAATCTAAAAAAAAATTTCTCCTGTTTTAAATGCCTATAAAGTAGAAACATTAGGTGGAATAATGAGGAAGGGGGTGGAGAGATGCATGCAAAACACAGACCTTTTACTGGCTTACAGCCATTTTGTAGTGATAAAAAGTTTGTCTTCCTCAGGGATGAACCATCCTAAAATGACTACAGTAGATAATTTTAGATATCACATGTAGAAATGGCTTACTTCGGGTGCTGCAAGTTTGAAGAAGATAGTGCAGAAAAATCTGGTATTCTCAAGTAAAAGGCTGTGACCCTGGTATAAAATTTGTTTTGGGCAGCCATGTGGCATGACTAAAATGCAGTGTAGTGAGTAGTGTGATGCTGCAAGCACTGGAAGAGATCCGCCTGTAGTTTTTCCTGCAGCTTTTACAAGGATTTTGCTTCTCAGTTAAGCTGTTGCTCTGGCACCCCCATCATCAAAAAGCAGATCTCCACAGAAAGAGACAAGCAGGGCTGAATGGCACACATCTGCCTCTCTCTGCAAATGCCTTCCTGTTGGTCTGGGTTACCGACCGCACCGATGCTGCAAGGTAACCATTCATAGGTCCTGATAATCAGGAGTGGAGAGAGAGAGAGAAAAATCTATCCACTTCTGATTATCAGGGCCTGGAAAAGGAAGGAAGCAATCTTCCAATAACCTTTTATAAATTCTTAATAACGCCTTCGCGCTTTTTGACGATGCTCCTGTGCCTCTGCGGTGCAACCCAGCAAAGGAAAAGTCGGGAGCGCCTACAATTTCACACGCGCCTTGCAAGCGATGCTCCGTCAAGGCGGGGGCGGGAGGGGAGAGACTCCTTCGTGCATCTCTCGGGCTGCGTGGAGGCCTCAGCTGCAGAAGGAAACAGGCGCTCTCAATCTCCCCCGTCCTCTGAGAAGCAGGATTCCGTCTGCTCGCCGAGGCCGCCCTCCGTCCCCACAACCCGCAGGAAGTGCCTTCGAGGTGCGCGCAGGGAGCTCTCGCAGGGCGGGACAGACCGGCCTTCCTTTCAGTTGGGGCCCTCCCGGCAAAGAGGAAGCAATTGGCAGCCCGGGAGGCGAAAATACCCGGCTGCTGCTCCGGCGGCGGCGACGTCGTCGCGAGGTGGGTGCGTGTTCGGCCCCTCGCATCCGGCTTCCTCCATCAACCCGCGGGATCCTGGGCCCGATCTGTGGGCCTCTTCTCCCTGCTCAGGATGGGAGTCCAGCCCTTTTGCTTCAGTGGGTCCACGACCCAGCTGCCCTCCACCCTACCCCACCCCACCCCACCCTCGCGTGCCCGCCGTGTATCTAAAAACTGGTCGCACCTCCGTCATTTACGTTGACCCCGCTTGTGGGGAGGGAAGGGGAGGCTCGCTTTCGGGGACCTCGACGCCGATCCGCCTCAGGCGCTCAGCTCCAGGGCTGCCGAGGCAACCTGCTTGCCGGGAGGGGTGAGTGTGGGCTGGATCAGTGGTTGATGAGGATCCGGCGCGGGGCGGGCGGACGACGGAGAGGCGCTTTATGCCAGCGGCTTCTGCCAGAAGCGGTCTTTCGGCTCCGGTCTGCCTTTGTGGGAGTCAGAGCTCAGAGGAGACCCGCCGCTGCCTCGCGGGGGCGGGGAACTTAGGACTCTGAAGGAAGGGACCTTTGAGAAGTGGACTTTCTCCATCCCTCCTCGCGCCTTCCCAGGACTGTAGGAGAAATGCTTCCGGCTTGGACTACCGAATGGCCACCCATCTTTGGCGCCTGGGAGGGGGTGGGGTGCGTGTGTCATGTGTGGAAAGTTGGGGCAGTTCACGTGAGAGATGGAGGAGCCCCTCCTCCGCTTGCTTGTAAATAAAGCGATCTTTGCCGCCTTCTCCAATCTGATGTTCTCCGGAAAGGTTGGATTTCAGCTACCAGGACCCTGACCCAGCGTAATTTTGCCGGCTGGGGATTATGGGAATGGAAATGCAATACATCTGGAGAGTAATACAGAATCACCCTCTCTACTTCAAGAGTTTACTGGTTGCCCTAGAGAAGTAATGAATAACTGCATGCTTCTAGATCAGCTTGGTTTAGATGCAGCCTTTCAGGCCAAACACAAAATTTCCCCTGTTGCTGTAACTGCTTCGCTACCCATAAGAGAAGGAATATACTTTATTAAGCTAATTTATATTAACATAAAGGCTACATTAGCATTCCATTTTGAGATGTGATGGTGATGACTTTCTCAAGAGCCCCCTTGATGAAAATGATTGCTGCTGTTTCCTCTCTTTGGGCCCTAGTGGATGCTTTCACTTTCACATTTGTCTAATAAAAAGTTGATATTTTATTTTTTTAGGATCTTATATTTTGCGGAGGGAGCAACAAAATACTTATGTAGGATGTGGTTAGATGTTTGGCTGTAATGTTATCTTCTGTTTGTCCTCTTTGCATGAGACATTGCTAAACTTTAAAGGCAGAGTCTTCACTAAGTCCTGATGATATCCTGGGCACGTCCATGTAGTTTTTTGGAGCAACAATACAGAAATGGGTTGTCATTCCATTCCTTCAGGGTGTTTTGGGAATTCTCAGGTGGTCTCTCATTTATCAGATTCGGGTGTTGAGAGACGTATTTTCTTGTCTATGTGACAACTGGAAGGAAGAAGATGTATGGCACTAAAATGATGAGCGGAGTGGGTTAGGATTTATTTGATCTCCACTGGCTGGATTTGGCCAACAAACAGAATCCCAAAGTAGCCAAACACTAGGCTAAGATGCCATCTGACTCCACCCTTTGCATTTTGGCCTTTGTTTCAGTGTGTAGTGCAAACCCAGAAAACAGGTCATTAAGTAGCATCCTCTGCATGTAGGCAGATGAACCCTTAGTCATTGTGGGTTTTTTTCAAAACAAGGATATATAAAGTAGGGTTGTGCAACGTATTTGCAGGGGTTCTTTGCAAAACATGCCAGTGAGGAAAAAGGCCCTTCCTCAAAGTAGTGATGTATCCTTGGCTTCCAGAAGACTTGGCGTTGCTGTATAGAAAACTTTTCCAGGTTATCTGGGCATGCATGTGCATGCCCAGACAACCGTTCCATTGTGATTGCTGGCAAAGCAGCTGCACAATTGGAAGAAGGCTCTGAAGCAGCAGCCCCAAGCCCTCCAGGAAAGGAGGCTCACCGTACTCATCAAGGCAGGGTGCTTTGTTCCCACCAGTGAAATTTGTGAAATGCCCCTCCAAACGCTTTGCATAGCTCTAATACAAAGATATCTCTCAATAGCTTCCTCAGACACAATTCAGTCTAGTTACATTCTGAGGTTCAAATTAGAATGACAGATATAATCAAAAATTTGCACCAGCTTGACTGGCTTTTTTTAAAAATTAAGTGCCGTATGTATTTATTTATGCAATTGTTTCTATATTTACAGTATTGGTAAAATCTATTGCCAGCTTGGTGGCTTAGTCATTTAACCTATTGCAAAGTTCCATTGCAATAATTCCTTATTGGTACAAATCTGTTGCATTATTTTTAGTGCAAGATGAGATCTCCAAATTTGCACAGAGGTAGACAGAAACTATCCTTGCTTGTTCTGGGGACTCAGTATAAAACTTTTCTACTCCCTGTAGCTGGGAGTGCTCCACTGCTCTGCAGAAAATTAATAGATCACCTATGGAACAGGATTTTTATAATTCTGTTATGGAACTCTGTAATTTGGAGCATTGGAAAAATAGCATATGCACGCTCCGTTGTAGCTGCAAATTACTCAAAGGAGAGGCTGCATCTCTGAAACTTCAACTTCCTTAAAGCAAGAAATTATTTTTTGTGGCCAAGCTTGAAGTCTTTTGGGGGGGGAGGTGCAGATTTTTTTCCATCCCTGAGGACCAGTGTTCTACCATGCAAATGGATGAAACAGTGATTTTCAGGTCCCTCCCCATATAGGTATAGGAATTTAGCTTTTGGTGATAGAATTTCAGCTTTGTGGTTGGCACTGATGAGTGCATGAAAGTAGTTTTAGGGCCACTGGTTGCCCATTCCTAACTTAAAAGAGCAGAAACCCTTTTCCCAATACAGTGGTACAGCCCTTAATAGAAGCCAAATTCACTTCAGCACCAGCCATCCCAGGAATCATTCTAAAGTCAGGGTAGTTCCCCCTTTATGCTTGTAGTGGACCTGCACCCTTAGATATGATGCTTTGACAGAGTGGCAGTATCCGGTCTTCTTGTGTGTATTTTTTTGCTGGAGAAAATGGCCTGGAATGGCCTACTGTAATCTAGAATATTAGACGTTCTGCGGAAGGGTAATCTTAATCTTACAGCCATGCTTGGCTGATTTAATTAATTAATTTGTTGCCCTAATTATAACCCACTTGCTTCCAGTCAAACCAGCCTGTAAAGTTTTGGGTGTGGTTCCTGCAGCTGTTTAACAAGACATTGTGGTTTCCCCAGACTTGTGGGCTCCTCTTTGTTATCTCTTTGTCACTAGAGCAAGCCATCTTCCACTCAGTTACAGCTTACAGCTGCTTTCTCATTGCAGAGGGGAAACACCAATCCCTGAGGATGAAATTTAGAGAAATATCTTTTTGTACTGAATTAAGTGATTATTGTGCCTTGTTTTTCTCTCTCCTCCTCTCTCCCAACCCTCCCCCCCAAATGGGCAACATGCTGTGTCTGCTCCAACAGCTGAAAGGATCTCTTTGCAGTTTTCTCCAACCTGAGTTCCAGAACTGCCATCTCAGGATATTTTAATCCCATTGTGAGCAACAGAGAGGCCTGAGTCAGGCGCACGTTGTGAAATGAGTGGTCGTGGCCTGGCCTGGAAACTGTGTTGCAATCCCAGAGCTGAAAAAAACCTCACGTGAGTCAGCGCAGAGAGCGAGTTGCAGCAAGCCATCAGGACAGCAAAGATTTAATTTAGGGCTGCCTCCAGCTCGAACCCTGAAGGAGAAACTCGTTTTCTGCTGTCTTGCATTTGGAGTATCCAGAGGTAAGCAATCCGCCCCACCCCCCCACCTTGGGCTGCTGCAGCCATTGAATCCTGATTGATACAGTCCTAATGCCAGGCAGTATCCACAGTCCTTTGGCTGGGATGCCCCAGTATTCATTGCCTAACACCCCTCTTAGAGATAAATTTCCTTAGTTGGTGGGGTGAGCATTTGGGTTTTGCCTACTTCTCCCATTGGTGGGTTCTCTGCCCCCCACCCATGGTCTTTGTTCCCCTCTCTTTTCTCGGTATGTCCCTGGTCCTATTCCTGTGTCACCAGTGCTTTTTAGGACAATAGCTATTCGAAAAGGAGCCCCACCCCACTCCAGTCAGGAATAGGTAGTGGTTTGGGTGAATTAATGCCTGCTGATTAAACCATTTTGTCTTTCAGTTTGTTCTGGAATGGGGACTATGTTTCGCAGTGAGGAGATGTGCCTGGCCCAGCTCTTCTTGCAGTCAGCTTCATCCTATGCTTGTGTTAGCGAATTAGGCGAGCGAGGCCTCGTGGAGTTCCGTGATGTATGTGTTGGAAGATTTGGGGAATGCTTGGTGGGGAGACCAAACTAAGGATGTTCCAGCTGTTGGGGCCTTTAACTGCAGCAGTGATTGCAAGGCAGGCAGCAATCAGTCCATGGGTGTAGTTGGTCTCTTGCAAAAAAATTACTGTTCTTACAAAAGAAGAAGCTCCCTTTTCAACTGTTTTTCCCCCCCACAAAGCTTGTGAGGGCCAGCAACTAAAAGAGATAGAAATAGTATGTGCCCAGCGTGTCACATAAGGACGTGGTCATGCAGGCAACAGAAAGAGTAACTAATATTTTCATTTACTTGAGAAGTGGTTGTATACAAATGATCTCCCACCTCCTACCCCCTTCCTTATTTATGGAAGAAGTTTTGGGATTGCATGTTTGTTATGAGCCTGGCAGATGAATAGAAGAGATTGACGGCAAGAATAAAATTGGGGTGGGGTAAAAAAAGGGGTGTCTTATTCTTGTTGAACAGGTCTTCATGTGGTGCATTAAGAGTTTTGGTTCCTGGTTTTGGGGTGCTAAAGCATCAGCTCTATCCCTGACTGGCCCCTCGGGCTTTTTTTACTGTACTTTCAGCTGAACCCTTATGTCAGTGCCTTCCAGCGACGCTTTGTGGGAGAGGTGCGGCGTTGTGAAGAAATGGAGAAAACTTTCAGTGAGTGACTCCTGCTTTGGGAGGCTGGGGTAGGGCTTTCCCTTTGCTGATGGGATTTTCACAGGGTTGGCAATGAAACCTGGAAAGTAGGAGTGAAATAATGCCGGTAACATGTCAGCTGTATTGGTGGGAACTGTTTTGTTAATCTATGGGCTGGCAGAGAGCAGGGTTAGACTTCCAGATTTTGGCTGTATGATACCAGGCTGCCCATGATAAGAAAAGCAAATCATAAGATTCTATTTTTACAAATAGAGACACATTAGATTAGTGAATCATGAGACTCTTTCAGCAGAAACTGAAACTCTTCTAAATTGAATTATAACCTCTGGTCCCTGGCAGATGGTAGATGGATTTTCTCATGCAGGCTGCTTTTTACAATTCAATAGCATACATTTTTCTTTAATAGCACACATAGATGTGTTGAAAAAATATTGAAGGTGCCAAAGCCTGATAACAAATTTCCATGGCTAGTTGCACAAAAACATGAATTGCAACATATGGAGGTGACAGCCTATCCATTTATTGTGTTACTTATTTGGAACTGGTGGTCTTTATCCATTTATTGTGTTAATAATTAATTTGGGGGAAATGCCCCACTTTTAAAATTGAAAAAAAGGCATAGGAAAATGCAGCACGAAAACAATTTCCTTTTAGGAGGATGTTTCACTCTGTGTTATTAGGTACAACATTCTGTGCCAAATCTCTGTTCTGTGGGCACTGTAGTACCTTGCTAGGGCTCTGGAGATCCAATTCAGATGCAGCCAGAAGAAGGAACTGGAGTTGTATCACACTCTGTGTCCTCCGATTATAAAAACTCATGCCTTTTTTCTATAGGGAAGTGCTCAGTATTTCATAAAAATCTAAATTGCAGAGAGTTTTAAGAAGTGAGGCGTGCAGAGAACTCCTAAGTTTCATATTACTAAAAATGTAAGAATGATTGGAGTTGTGACTTTGGTGGGCCAGTGCAGCTTATCAGCTAGCAGGCTGAATGTAGCCCACAAAGCTGTGCGGCATAACTTTTTGGGTGCTCGGCCTGTGTCCCATTTCTGCAGTCAGCAAGACTTGCAATATATTGAGTTTACTCATGGTTCATTTAGCCCAGTGTTTTTCAACCTTGGCAACTTAATTCCCCATGCTGGCTGGGGAATTCTGGGAGTTGAAGTCCAGACATCTTAAAGTTGCCGAGGTGGAAAAACACTGATTTAGCCTAACATTGCCGGCCCTATTTGGCCTCGTCTCCTTCAGGTTTTGGATGCATTTTTTCCCTGCTGGCGGGGATTCACCTTGGGCTCTTCTGCATGTAAAGCACAAATCCTGCTGCTGAGTCCCAGTATTGGGTGACTGCACTGAGCCTGCTGAAGCCCTTTTCTGAGCTGTTGGAAACCTGGAATAAGTCACCAATCCTAGGTTCTGGGGCTCTTTTTCTCCTTTTTGTCTCCAGCTTTTTTGGCCCAGGAAGTGCAGAAAGCTGGACAGTCCCTGAAGCCTCCAGAGGAGAATCTGCCAGCACCCCAGGCCCGCGAGGCCCTGCGTATCCAGGAGCAGTCCGAGACCCTGGCGCAGGAGCTGCGGGAGGTGAGCCACAACTGGGAGGCCCTGGTTGGTCAGCTGCAGGAGCTGCGGGAACATATTCAGGTGCTGCAGGAGGGCCAGCGCTTCACTGGTCAATTGGTAAGCGATCCCCTCCTCTTTCTGTTCCACACCTCCCTCTCTGGTGGTCAGGCAAAGTTTGGGGACTTGGAGAAGAGGAGCTATGAGGGGTTGTTTTTGAGGCCTTGGGTCCAAGGGATGAACAAAAGGCTGAGAGTGAGACACCTTTTGCCACCAAATGACCAGGGATGGTGGATGGAGGCATTCTGTGGCCTGAGTCCTGGGTTGTCGCATCTTCTGTCCCGTCACAGGCTCTTTTTCTACCAGCAGGAGCCCCTCGATTCACCTGTCCGCTCTCGTGCTTTCTCCGAAAGAGATCCTCTGCTCGACCCCACCATGCTAAACCGTCCTGACCTCAGAATCAAGTGAGTGGAGGTTGGGTGATGATTGCTCAGATAAGGGATACTTTTGTAGGAGGTGTGGAGCTTGCTGACTCTTCTCTCACCTGTTGCAAGGGATCATGTTTACCTAAGTTTGAGGGTATTTCAAGGGATTCCTTTCATGGAATACCTGAAGCACTTTTGCACTTTGAAGTGGACTTCACATACGTAACTTAATATATGATGTGTGTAACATTGCCTTGGGATACTGTACAATCAGCCTTCAAAATTTAATTTAGGTTTTCTCCCTTTCACCCTGCCCCTGAAGCTTTGTGGCAGGTGTGATACACCCATGGCGGGTGAATTCCTTTGAACGGCTGCTGTGGCGCGCGTGCCGTGGCTACCTTGTTCTTCATTTCACAGACATGCCAGAGCCTGTTGAAAATCCATCCACGGTAAGAGAAATAAGAGGAAACACTGGGCAGGGTGGCTGGGGATAGTAACATGTGAGGGGCTGCAGCAGCTTTTCCCAACTTTGTGCCTTCCAAATGTGTGGGGACCGCAACTCCCATTTGCAGTTGAAAACAACAAGAGTACCTCAGGCTGGGATACAGTGTAAATGGCTGCAGGCAACGCAAAGACTCTAGCTTCATGCAGGGATGACCACAGCAACCAGAGGTTTTGTTAAAATGAGGCAGTGTGGCTGTGAAGTCATCGAAGTCTGTCTGTGCTTTCATACTTCCCTCCCCCGCCCTCACGGATGTCTACGGATGCATGTGGGATTCAAGATGGGTAGGATTAGATTACAGCAGTCATGGATGAGGCATTGGAAGACCTGAAGGGCTGGGTCAGAGACAGATCACACAGATCTGGTGGTACATAATCAATCAATTGATGGACAGGCAGAAATACAGCTTAGGAGATGGTCAATACCTTTTTTAGCCTGGCTTGGGAAGAAGGCCCCATTCTCCTGTCCTCCCTATTGAAAATGCTTCTCAGCAACTTGTCCTTTCCTGTGTAGGGGGAAAGCATCACCTGGGTCATCTTCCTCATCTCCTATTGGGGTGAACAGATTGGGCAGAAAATCCGTAAGATCGCCAACTGGTGAGTGCTCTGGATATTGCGTATTCCCTCTGTTACCCGTGGTGGGTAGTTGTTGCTCTCATTTCCAACTGTTGTCTCATTCTGCCCCTTGTTTACCAGCACTTCTATTCTGGTGTGGTCCAACCTCATAGGCATATCCCATAAATATATATAAGCTATATGTCAATTATGATTGTATGATGTGCTTACCCCAATTACTGAATTAATCAATTTTCTGGGTTCCCTAATACACTGAACCATAAGCTGAGTTTGCACAGCAGGCAATGACATACCAATGCAGGACCAGGGGATGTAGAGGGGAACAACAACTTTCCCAATTTAATCAAACAACACACTATACTGGTAGTCCTCATTTAGCGACTGCTTTGTTTAGTGACTGCAGTTATGACAGTGATGAAAAAGTAACTTTACAGCCAGTCCTCACATTTACAACCTTCACAGGTTTGTACAGGTGGTCCTCATTTAGTGACCACAGTTGGGACTGGCAACCTGGTTGTTAAGCAAAGAGGTTGCTAAGTGAATGTCAGGTTCAGCCCAAAGAACTCCCCGAGACAGCGCAGATACAGTTCTGTTGCGTTTATTAGCTTCCACCTCAAGACAGAATCTCTCCAGACTGAATCTAACTTCCCAAGCCAGCAAGCCACAACACTGTGAATTCCTTAGGGTGGTGCCAGTCTCATCTTCTTAAACTTCCCACGCTCCTGTTGAGGGCTAAGGGAATGCTTATCTCCTCGCGTGCGGCCTTCATCCAACCATTCCTTCACAGTGAAACTGCAACAGTGCTTATGACCTTTCTTCAGCTTTCCTTTGCTTTACAGACCTGCGAAGGTCATAAATGTGAGGATTGCTTGTAAAGTTACTTTTTCATCACCGTTGTAACTGTGAATGGTCACTAAACAAGGCAGTCACTAAACAAGGACTACCTATAATGTAAAGGAAAGCTGAAGAAAGATCATAAGCACTGTCGTGGTTTCACTTAGCAACCACTTCACTTAACAACCAAGTTGCCGGTCCCAATTGGTGGCTAAATGAGGACTACCCATATAAATGCAACAGTTTAGGTCCTGAATTGCTGCTGTGTATAAAGTGAATGCAGCCAATATGTACCTACTTACTTACTGGTGAGGCCTGTTCTTCCATTCCAAAGTTGTTTTTTTTATTTTATTTATTTTATTTATTTAACTTGTCCCTGCCCATCTCCCCACAATGGGGGACTCTGGGCGGCTCAATGGGGGACTCTGGGCGGTTTCCATGGTGCATTCCTTCCTCCATGGATGTAGTTTGGCATTATTCAGATACTGCCTCTCTTCCCAAAGCCTTGGAGCTGCTCTGAGGATCTCATCACTAGCCATGCTCCCAGTTCCTCAAGAGCTTCTGCTTCCCCAGCTCATCTTCCCCATATGCACATCTGGCTTCCCCGTATCCAGTCTGTGACTGACCACACTCATAGCACGTTGTGTTTCTCCCCAGCTTTCACTGCCACCTGTATCCGTATCCTGAGAGTGAGGCTGGGCGCACAGAGACCTTGCGTGGGCTGCGCACTCAAGTGGAAGATCTGACCATAGTAAGGCAGTAAGGATGCTCTGTAAGATTGGGGCAGAGGAAGTGTGCAGGAGGCTGTGGTGGATCCAGTACTTTTATTTCCAGGGACAGAAAGATGATTACTTGAGTGGTGTAGTAATGGCAAATTCTACATAAATATTGCCACTTCAATCTTTCCCTTAAGATGGAATCAGCAACTTTTTTCAACCTTGGGTGCAGGGCACAAATTATATATAGCCAGAATCCTGCAAGGATTTGCAAGACCCCTGTCTTCTAGTTCAGGATCTTGCAAAGGGGTGGCATTCTTACACAAGTTCACCAAATCTCACAAGTTTTTGCCCTTTTAAAAACATTTTTGGAAGCCAGAAATGCCTCTTTGTCAACCACTGCTCTAAAATGCTTAATTTCTCTTTCATACCAAATAAAAGACATTCCTCTCTTATCTCTTGAAATGCAAAATTACTTTCTTCTTCTGTACTTTCCGTTTCATCCAGTCTGATTTGGAAGTGTCCTTCCCCTTCCTGCCCCCCAGGTTCTCCTATTTGTACTTCTCACTTCTTAGAATAAATGGTTTCCGTTTGTTTTGCTAATTTATAAATTAAACAGGACATTTTGGGGAAGGTATCAGTAAAAAAAACAGGTGGATAGTGTGAAGTCAGAGTGGGAGGAAAGTGTTGTGGGCTGCATCAGGGAAGTTTGGTTGTGATGCCACGTTTTTTCTGTTTTTAGTTTTATTTTCTTTTTCTACTGTTGGTATATAATGTTTTATTCTTTGATTGTGAGCCACCCAGAGTTTAGTTTTAAGATGGGTGGCCATACAAGTGTAATGAATGAATGAATGAATGAATGAATGAATGAATGAATGAATGAATGAATGAATGAACGAACGAATGAACACCAACAGGCTTGTGATGTGATGAGACTTGAACATTGCATCCCCCGTGCATTTTCTAGATCTAAAACCACTTTGACAACCATTGCTCTGAACATCTTATTCCATTGCTAATTAAATGTTGTTATAACTTTAAATCCCCCTATTGCTATGAATTCACTCACTTTTGCCTTGCCCCCAAACTCTTGTAAACAGGTATTAGGCCAGACAGAACAATACTTGGACCAGGTGTTGCAAAAGGTACTTTCAGTTCTACCTGCTTGGCAAGTACAGATCCAGAAGATGAAGGCTATCTACTTCATCCTCAACCAGTGCAGCTTCAGCATCACTGATAAGTGCCTCATCGGCGAGGTATGGTGCCCTGTCCGTGACCTTCCTGCCGTGCAGCTGGCCCTGCGTGAGGGATCGGTAAGTGCCACTGAATGGCCTCTCTTCTCCTCTTGTCATCCTAATTTTGCACTGCCTGGGATGCTGTGGACCATGAGGCAGAAATGTTTGCTTTTTCTCTGTAACATGCCTTTGTTCCTCTTTGCACACAAGATAGCGGGGCCTAAATAAAAAAAATTAGCTTAGTCTCATAGGTGAACAACCAAGAGCTGTCCCCCCAAAGGTTGCAGGGTTGGTGCCCCTATTCTCAGATGGCTGGAACCTGCCTTCCTCCGGGATACACCATTGTGACCATCATCACCCAAATTGAGTTTTAGTAGGGAGGTATCTCCTCTGAAGATTTTTTTTTCAAATGCATAATGCTTCAAGCCTTGGGCTTTTAAAGCATGCAGGTACTTCTTTTATGTTTTGGCTACATACTACCAGTACCTGGTAAATTGAGATTGCTACTAGTATGTAATTAATTTGCTTTGTCCCTTCCTGTACAAAGCAGTAATTACATAAAGCATGCTTTTTAAATATAGGCTTCTAGTCCTCATGGGTATGAAGAAATGCTTGGGAATATGTAAATAATCTGTGCTAAAATCTCAGAAGCTAGAGAAAAGGCTGAGTAAGATTTCCAATGGCTGAGAAATGTGGCTTCAGGGTCTTGCACAGCTCCTGGCTCCTCCCTGTCGCTAGCATGCAGCTTTCAGAGTTGTGCCTCTCTGATGCACATTTCGATTCCTTTGATAAGGGATTTCAAACATCCTAAGTAGTCCACAGAGCCCTGGATTGTAAGAGGCAGCACAATGGAAGATGATTAGAGTTTCTAATTCTGGAACATTGTAACCCCAGAAAGCCTTTGATTTCTGAACTTTCAGCACCCACTGCCCTTCATGTTCATGAAGACTATAAACTTAATTTTCCGGAAAGCAACAGCTGAGCAGAGGCCTCGATAAAGAGACAATTACACTTGAATAGTCCGAGGTGTACCTTGCTGGTGTGAGGTCAATGGTGCACTTCGTTTACGGCCCCAGCTGCTTCTGGGATGGGTTGCAGGTTGCCTCTGGGTGAGCACTTGGATGGCTTGCTACTCTGCACTCTAGAAGTTGAGCTGCTGCAAACCTCAGAAAGAGAGAGAGGAGAAAAACCAGCTAACCCCAAGTATGCCTGTTGCCTAAAGTGCCCGTGTGATCCTCTTTTGCTCCTGCAGCAGCGCAGTGGTTCTGGAGTGGAGTCCTTTGTCCACCGGATTGTCTGCACTGAGAGCCCCCCAACTCTCATTCGTACCAATAAATTCACTGCTGGCTTCCAGAACATTGTTGATGCCTATGGGGTGACCAGCTATCAAGAGATGAACCCAGGTGAGGAAATGTGCTGCATTGCTCATCTCTTCCCCTTTGGAAGTTTGGTCTATTGCTCAATACTCTGTTTCCTTACCAATGATGGGGGAGGGTTACAGTAACAGCCATGACATTTCCCCACCTCCAAAGAAGGGATAGCCACGTAGAGAGTAAGAGAGAGAAGAAAGCCAGCTGGAATGAGTGTTGATGTTAGAGAATACATAAGCCAAACAGGAAGGAATATAGGATGATGTGATATGTTGATCAGTAACATTTCTGATCCTTTATGGTTTCAAAAAAACAAGGCAGGGATGGTGACACTTTGGGTTGAGTTAAGCAATTAGCTTTGGGGACTTTCCTTGAGCTTCTCAGCTAATGCCAGCTCTCCTTTGCAGCTCCTTACACCATCATCACTTTCCCTTTCCTCTTTGCCGTCATGTTTGGAGATGTTGGCCATGGACTGTTGATGTTCCTCTTTGCCCTTTGGATGGTCCTGTTTGAGAACAGGCCTGGCCTAAAGAAGGTGGAAAATGAGGTGAGCCCTGGATGGAGAGGGTCTTTCCATGGAGGGTGCACTTTAGGTAGATGGAGAAGGAAGATGACCTACCTCTGCCCTACATCTGATTTAGAACACTTTCATCCATTTTTCCCTTAAGGAACTGAAGATGGTGTCTACCCCTTTTTTAAATCCTCAAAAAGATTTTGTGAGTTAGTTTTGGCTGGCAGGTAGCCTGGCCCCAATTTGTGTCTCTGGCCAGTTGGGAAGTTGAACACTTCCAGACACTAAATATAATATATGAGCTCCTGGGTATATTCCCACCATGCATTGCATACACTTAATGTCGCCTTCCCTTCCCAGATCTGGCAGACATTCTTTGAGGGCCGCTACCTCATCCTCCTAATGGGTGCCTTCTCTGTCTACACCGGTTTCATCTACAATGAGTGCTTCAGCAAGGCAATGACTATCTTCCCATCTGCTTGGAGTGTGGCTGCCATGGCCAACAACTCGGACTGGAGGTACCAAGGGGCCTGTTCTTAAAGCAAGAGCTGCATCGCCTTCTTTCTGCCGTCTCCTTGGGGGACGCCATTGTCAACACCTGCAACTCTCCTTTTCCTTACAGCTTGGAGTATATCACAGAAAGCCTTGCCCTGGACCTGAACCCCAATGTCACTGGCGTCTTTAACGGTCCCTACCCTTTTGGGATAGACCCGGTAAGTTGGGTAGCAACTTGAAACAAATAGTCACGTGGGTTACTCCTGCTTGATGTGTGCTGGATAAAAAGGAACTGGGCATATTTAACCCCGTTGAAGTTTGAGGGTTCCATTATCTTTCAGCTGGCCTAAAATAACTGACTGTGAGGTTTTAGGGAAGTTTCAGTGGGAATTCTCAATGCAATGTGGCCTGCCTTCCTTAGATTATATCCTGCCTTTCCTTCGGGAGCTGAAGGTGGCATACATAGTGCTCCCTCCTAATTTTCCCCATAGCAACAACCCTGTGAGGTAGGTTGGGCCAAAGTCACTCAGTGTAGAGAGTAAGAAAGATGACCTTGACAGAAATATGGAGGAACCATTACCTAGCCAAAAGGGGCTGGAACATTTTTTAAGCCTTGAGAATCAAGATAATATTTGGAAGCAGCTCAGGCAGACTCTGCCCTGATTCACTGGAGCATAAGAAGGGGAGGAGGTACAGCACAGTGAGACATGCAAGACTCTGTTATTATAGCCAATCACAATAAAAGTAGTTTTAGCCTTCCAGGGGAGTTGATTTCCTGGTCTGTTCTACCCAGTGGGGCTGACATCCGTCTTGGAAGTCTCCTAGTCTCTTTCAGAAAAAGGCTGAAGGCCTTGCCTTTGTGGGCAGAGAGGGCCTCAGGGCATTCCACTAACTGCTGAGCACCTTGCAGCAGTGTTGCTCCTGCACTAACATCAGGTGGTTTGTAAATAACTAACTTGCAAAATCAGAGGCACACCCATGGGATCACCAGTGTAAGGACTCATAGCAGAGATTGTAATGCAATGCTTAGAAACTATAGCACTTCCACACATACAACCTAAAGTATGGATCTGGTATGTATATGACACCTTTGTTACAATAAAAAAGGAACAACTAGAAAAGACACATGAAACTATCAACAACATCTTCAAAGGAATAAAATTCACCAGAGAGGAAGAAAACAACAACACGCTACCCTTCCTGGATATCCTCATCAGCAGAGGAAACAACAGCAAATTCGAAACCCAAGTCTATCGGAAGACAACCCACACCAATCAAGTACACCATTACCAAAGAAACAACCCAACCTCCCATAAGAGGAGCTGTGTAAGAACATTATTCAAGCGAGCACAAACGCGTTGCAGCAACTCAGAACAGCAGAAAAAGGAAACAGACCGCCTATACAACATCTTCCAACAAAATGGATATCCACACAACTTTATCAAAAAGTCCCTGGCTGTTTAATCTACTACAACACAACCAACACAAGCTATGAAAAGGATAACACTGCCATACATCAGAAACATCTCAGAAACTACCACCAGACTATTACGACCACATGGCATCTCCGTAGCACACAAACCAACTAAAGCCCTCCAAAACATCTTAAGCAAACCAAAAGACCCAGTAGCCCAAGAAGGAAAAACAGGTGTCATCTACAACATACAGTGTTAGGACTAACAACCACTATGTAGGACAGACAGGCAGAAGGCTAGCAGAGTCCACCCATGAACACCAACTAGCAGTCAGAAGACATGATGAAAACTCCTTAATCTCACAACACATGGACAGAGTCAACCATAGTTTCAACTGGGAAACTGTTAGACCAAGCTAAATCCAAAAATGCGAGGGAATTCCTGGAAGCTTGGTATTCAGACAAGGCGCATAGAGATAAACATTTACACACTATTCAAAAGAGACAATAGAAAGGAAAACAAAAGACCAGAACATCTCACAAACAGTCATCACCCAGATAAGCAGAGATTAACACCAAGATTACCACCAGACATACAATCAAGCAGTAAACAATACCCTAATCAAGGAACTACCAGAGGGAAAAAATAAAACAAAACAACACTCCCCCCCCCAAACACTGGCAGGGCATGCCACTGTATATAAACAGAGAGCAAACCCATTCCATTCTAGCACTGAAGATGTCACCTAGCTGGGTAATGAAATGTTTGCAAGAAAACAGCCAAGCTCAGAACCCCAAAGACTCCACAGTTCAACCCCGGGCTACACATATTCACTTCTACTGGAACTCGCAAAATGCCAGGATACCACTAACACAGGTTCAGGTCCCTACTAAATCTCTGAGTTCTCTGAGTTTCTTTGGGCCAGTTAGACTCGATTGTATGGCAGAGATAAAATGAGGGAAAGACCAGTATGTACACTCTCTTAAGCTTCCATAGGAAAAAGGGAATGTAATAAAACACAGTTTGAACTGAAGAATATGATGGGGAGGATGTAATAAAAGGTTTTTAATGTGGTTTGAATGTTAATATCCCAACAGATTTGAATTTCTGTTGTATTTATTATAATACTTGCTGAATACTTAACCATGACAGCACGTACTGTAGTTTCCTAATATCAAACACCCCTATGCTGGTGTCCATGGTGTATTGGGCTATAACTCCAAGCAATTTGTTCCAGCATTCTGGTAGAGAATTCTGGGAGATACAGTTCCAACCCAACTGAAGGTCAGCAGATAGGAGAAAACTGGCTTAAGGCAAAACAAAATTAATATCAGTTTAACGTCTCATGTAGTCCTGAGATGAAATCAGAATTGTAGCTTAAATTTTGGACAATTATGTAACCTCAGATTTGGTTGGGGTTATTATATGCATTTGTAGATATATTTATTTCCATTCCCACCCCTCGTTTAAACGTACAAAGATATATTTAAGGAAGCTGCTATTTTGGCATCCATTTATTGTAACCAATCAATTGTATGAAATTGAAATTTCATACAATTAGATTTTCAATTAGATTTTCAAACTCTGTTTTGATGGAAAAATCCTTTCTCACAGATCCAACCAGAATTAAAATAATTGGGTTTGTCTCTCCTCTTCTTCCCTTTAATTTGTTTCCCATTCCCAAATTGGAACTGGCTCTCATCTCTGTCATGTGTGGGATTTTTCTCTTCCTCTCTTATGAGCCAGATCTGGAGTCTGGCTGTTAACCACCTCACCTTCCTAAACTCCTACAAAATGAAGATGTCTGTGATCTTGGGCATTTTTCACATGAGCTTTGGAGTGTTTCTTGGCATCTTCAACCACGTGTGAGTATCCAGCTGATGTACCTCTGCTCAGTCAACAAAGAGGGCCTTGGAAATTCCACCTTGTTTGCAGTCAACAGAGAGGGTTTTAAAAGGGAGTTGGAGGGTAAAACTACCAGTAGCTAGAGATAATGAGAGCCATGTGCCACCTCCTCCTCATTAGAGGCAGTATACCTCACCCTACCAGCGGCCAGAGAAGATAATGGGGACTGGGCTGCTACTTCCCAAGAGGCATCTGGGTGGAATGTTGGGCTGGAAGTGTCTCTGATGGTTTTGTTGATGGCTTCTCCCCTCTGTCTGGTTTGCAGCCATTTCAGGCAAAGATACAAGATCCTCTTGGTTTTCCTTCCAGAGATCACTTTCCTTCTGGTGCTTTTTGGCTACCTTGTAATTATGATATTTTACAAATGGCTTATGTATGATGTTTCGAATTCCAAGTGGGCCCCCAGCATTCTCATCCACTTCATTAGCATGTTCCTGTTTTCAGAGAATCCTGGAAATCGTCTGCTCTTTGAATACCAGGTAACAGCTTGTAGCATCATATCCTGTCTCTTGAGTTCCTACTTACAAAGCATTCCTTCCTCTAATTCTGTAGTGTTTTTCTTCCTTTGTTTCTTTCCTAACTCAGAATTTGTTGGGTTGAGTGGGATGGGATGAATACATGATTCAGTAAATTGAAAAATAATGCTTATTTGTTCCAAATGTTCACATTGTCAAGCAATACAGGACTAGAGGAAGTTGCTTAGAGTTAAAATGTTCCTCTGAGATTTATTTTTCTTTGATTGATTTATAATTCACATTCCTGAGGCTGTCCAACTTGTCAGTGACTTTGGTGACATACAAAATTAAATACGGGGGTACAAAACAACAAGCAAAAACAGAAAAGTAAGGTGGTTATCCCAGTAAAAACCTATTAAACCCCTCACATAGGGAGCCTGTGTCCCACCCCAATCCAGAGCCTAGGGAAAGAGGTATATTTAAAGGAAAACAGGGTCAGGGCTGTTTGAATCCCTGAGTGATATTATTTGATAGAACAGGCCTGACAACAGAAAAAAATGTGTTCTGGGTCCAGTCAGATGACATTGCTTAATAGATGGGACCTGGAAGATGGCAACTCTTGTGTTCTCACAGGAGAGGCAGAAACAATGGGAAAAAACCTCCCTCAAATAACTAGATGCAGTACCAAGGTAAGGCTTTGCAGGTGACAATTAGCACTTGACTTGCATCCGGAAGCCTACTGGTAACCAGTGCAGCTCATACAATAGAGGTGTTATATGGGTGTACTGTGGCATGCCTGTAACTGCATACAACACTGCATTCTGGAGCAGCTGAAGCTTCCAGGTGGTCTTCAAGGGCAGACCATATAGATCACATTGCAATAGTCCACCATTGTGACTATGAAAAGGGCCTTGTGGTCCTGGAATAGGTGCACTTGATGCCTGAGATGAATATGTGTGAAGGCTTTCCTAGCCACAGCTGGCACCTGCTCTTCAGGCAGAACTAAGAACCTAAGAAACCCCCCAAATTGCACACCAATTCTATCTGGGGGAGTGTAACCCCATCCAGAGCTGAAGATGGAGAGTCCCTTGACACAGATGATCCATGTACCCACAGCCACTCAGTCTTGCTAGGGTTGAGATTATGTATGCTCCAGACACCAACAATCTTCACAGTATCACTTGGTTAGCATGGGGTTGAAATACACAGCTGAGTATCATCAGCGTATTGATATTACCTGACACTGTGCCAATGGATGACCTTACCCAATGGCTTTATGTAGATGTGAAACAGGAGGGTGAGAGCACCCTGAAAATCAGTGCTTTGGGCTCAACCTCTTTCCCCCCACCCCTCTGTCAGCATCAATTGGAATTGGCCATGAAGAAAGAAGGAAAACCCTGTAACATTGTTGCCCCCCTCCCACTCCCATCCCCAGAGTTGGTCCAGAAGGATACCAGATTGATGATATCAAAAGTTACTGAGAGATTAAGAGAACCAGGGTGGTTGCACTACCCCCATTCCAACTCTGCCAGAGGTCATTGACAAGCATGATTGATGCTGTCTCAGTACTCTGGCCTGGCCTGAAATCTGACTGAAAAGAGTGCAGATAATTAATTTCCTCCAGGGCCCTCTGAAACTGCAGCCTGACTGCCTTCTCAACAACCTTCCTCCAAAAGGAGAGGTTGGATACTGGATGAAAGTTGCCCAGCACTGTTGAGTCCAGTGATGGCCTCATCTTTCCCCAGCAGTGGTCTAGGTATCTCTTCTGTTCCATTTCCTGGACTTTCTTGGAAAACTAGGAAGTTTCTCAGGATTGGCAGACAAGGAGAAGCTGCAATAGCGCAGTCTGACCCAAGGCTCTGTAACGTACCAATTCTGGGCAGAAACTAGACCCTTTGTTGAACTGCCCAATTGATCTTCAGGAAAAACCCTATGCTCCTTCTGAAACCTATCCAGGTCCATTAGTCACCTGGGACAGACTGATCCAATATATCCAGCCTTCCTATGGGGCAGCACAGCAAGTCCAGAATCAGTGAGAGTGATTTGACAAAGGATTAATGATAATATCCTCTACCTTCAGATAATCCCCTCTGGGTCCACCCAGATCCGGTATATGTACCAACTTGATTGTGTCATCCACTATCAAAGGAGGGTGGCCTTGTTACATACCAAGATGGCTTTGTTTTATTCAATCATTGATACTCTTTTGCATTTGCTGTTTAATGCTGGACTTGTGACCAGCTTTTCTTGAGAAATGTTATTTGAGATGAATTTTCTGTCCAAATGGTGATGGTGGTTTCACAAAGCAACTCATCATTTGATTTTGTACTGATCAATAATGTGTACACGTGAATTGATCCTCAGTCAACCTGAGGTGCAAAGCCCTAAGACCTGTGGAAAAATACTTTTGAATATAGTTATAAATTGAGAACCTGAGCACAAAAGTAATTCTAGCTATTGAGAGCTATCCAAAAATGCCTTTGGCACTTGTCAAAAACCTCAAGTTCATCCATAATCACTTCCATAAAATGGTTTTATTTGATCATTAATTGGCAAACTTCAGAGGCTCCAGGCTCCATTTTGCTTGGTGGTGCCAAAATAACCCCTTAAATTTAAAAAATATCAGAAATTTCACAAAACTGCCAAATGTTTGTTGTATGCTGCCCAGAGTTGCCTGTGGTAAGATGTGCGGCTATATAAATTGATTTAATAAATAAATAAATCTTGCAAGATTCTCTCATCCTAAAATCTTACACAATTTTAGTGCTCTTATCCAGAATCTAGTAATAGTTCAGCTGGGAACATTGAAATTTCATGTGGTTTGGCACTGTCATGAAATTTCTGCCATTTAATTTTTTTAATATTCAATTTTGGGATCCCACAGGCCCCATGTGGGTTTGCTGCTTGCTATTTTAGATGCTGCTTTTTTGCCTTTGCTGCATTTTAAATCTGTCAAGGAAAATAATTAAAATGGAACTAAGTAGTCAAAATTCTACTAATGCCTTGTTCAATATTAGGAATATATTCCCTTTACTGGGTAATGTAGCTTCAAGCTTGTTGTGCAGGTGATCATTTTTTAAGGGAGATCATGTGGCCCCTAAGACTTTGGAGGAAGCATTGAATGGTTTCTTAGTTTTCAGCTAATAAGACCATTTTCACTGTCATGTTTTGTTTTGCTTTGTTTTGTTAATAAGACAATATAATAATAACAACCTGATTGGAGTGTAAGAAGGATCCTCATCAATAAAGTGTCATAGGATAAGAATTGAAATAAAGTGTGAGAAAGAGAGGACGGGAGAAGAGGATGCTCTACTTGTCTTTGTTTCGGTTGTCTTGTTCTAATTGTGAGATCCAACCCAGAAAAGTCTTTTCTTCACTCCTGCAAAGTTACTTTAGTTTTAAATGCCTTAGATAGGGCTGCAATAACTACAGCAGGTCCTCTTGTCCACAACAGTTAATAGTGCAGACAGTATTGATGTTGGTGGCTCTGGTCTCTGTGCCCATCCTGCTGCTGGGGACGCCCTTGTATTTCTGGTGCAAACATCGCCGGACAGTTCTTCAGTCTCAGGTAAGACTCCCTCCCTGGGACTAACTTAGGACTTTTGTCCAAACCTGGTTCCCTAGTTCACGTACCAGCTCTGTGGATTCCAAGACTTTCATCTCTTGGGCCTGCCAGTTCAAGAGAGGCCTTTAATGGACATTGAAGTATCCCCAGAGAAGGTACAGGCCATTGTGGGAAGATACCAGGTTTATGATTCTTGGGGGACCTTTTGCTTAGGTATCCTGGGTGCTAAATCTGTGGAGTGAAGCTGGGTGATGTTTGAGCATATGCAGCAAAATTCTCCATGTGGGGCCTCTTCTCTGATGGTTGATGTGTTCTCGGATGTTTGCAGCACAGTCCTTCCACAGCAGGAGAGCGGCAGCCTCTGCTGAACTCACGGGAACCAAAGAGATCTGTGAACACTGCTGAAGGTGACATGGATCACATGGAAACCAACCAGGAGGAGGAGGAGGAGGTAACATCTTTAATTTGGTTGTGAGGGCTGGAGCTTTGTTCCGTGTCCTCCCTCCCACCCGTTTGACCAGAACATTGTGCAGATTTGCCATCACTTGAAGAGTTTATTTTCACTTAATTTAGTGTGATTTCTTAGAAACTGGTAGGAGAATAGAAGAAAGGCTGAAATTTATGGAACAACTGAAATAACCAGCATAGAGGGATAGATCAGTACTTATGTTCTAAACAAAGGGATGCAGGCAGCAATATCTGTAGAAGCTGCAATTATGTCAAAAGGACAACACGTTTGTCATAATGTCATTGCATAAAGGATGCAACTTAATACTTGTGTCCCAAGATCTTAAGCAAGTCTGTAAGTCATGTCATGTCTGCCATGATATTCATGTTATCATTTGCCCCCTCCAATACTGTTGATTTTTAAAAGCTACCTTCTGATCTGAATGCTTCATTCACCAGTCTCTGTATGCTCACCTCTTTCCTTTCCTTTCCTTTCCTTTCCTTTCCTTTCCTTTCCTTTCCTTTCCTTTCCTTTCCTTTCCTTTCCTTTCCTTTCCTTTCCTTTCCTTTCCTTTCCTTTCCTTTCCTTTCCTTTCCTTTCCTTTCCTTTCCTTTCCTTTCCTTTCCTTTCCTTTCCTTTCCTTTCCTTTCCTTTCCTTTCCTTTCCTTTCCTTTCCTTTCCTTTCCTTTCCTTTCCTTTCCTTTGAACTCTTAACTCTAGAGGGATTCTGGAAAAAGCTCGGGGGGGGCAGGGTTGGGCCTGGAGTCCAGTAGTTCAGAGTATCTGGCTCGTCCTCACTGCCACCCCAATTCTTTCTCAACTCACCTTCAGTTTGACTTCGGTGAAGTGTTTATGCATCAAGCAATCCATACTATTGAGTACTGCCTGGGCTGCATCTCGAACACAGCCTCGTACCTGCGCCTCTGGGCCCTCAGCTTGGCCCACGCACGTGAGTTCCTGGGGGTGGGAAGTGAGGGATGCAGGGAAGGCTTTGGATGCAAACTTCTGTGCGAGGCTGATTATTTGCTTGGTGAGAATCTCTGCTGAAACTCCTGGGAAAGGTGATGGTGGCTGTGGCTGGGTCTGTGTATTGCATCATGTGATTTGTTTGGTTTTTGCTTTGTGTACTGTGGTGTATGGCTTAGCATGTTGTGTAAACCCAGACAATCATGAAAAGTAGTCAATGTGGTTAGCCAGATTGACACACGATATGCCATAAACCATATCACAGTGTACATATCCAGCCAGTGATTTGGCATCAGCGCTAAACCTTAAGTGCATGTCCTGTCTGCAGAGATTTCTGGTATGCAGTAGGAAGAGAACTTGCCCACTTGGTAATCTTTGGTAACTCCTGCACTTGTTCCTGTTCACAGAGCTCTCAGAGGTCCTGTGGACCATGGTGATGAAGAATGGCTTTCAGATGATGGGCTACCAAGGCGGGGTTGTCCTTGTACCTGTCTTTGCTTTCTTCGCAGTATTGACTGTGGCAATCTTGCTGGTGATGGAGGGACTCTCAGCTTTCCTGCACGCCCTTCGCCTGCATTGGTGAGACATGTATGCTCATGCATGCACAAGAGAGGGAATCCTCCTTCTCTTGGCAAACACAGGAATGTCTTGTGTGAATGCTACTACCTTGTTTGGCTTGGATTGCTAAGTGCCTCCATGCTAACATTCAGGAATCATAGAGATGATAGGTGGTTCTCCTCAACAGATCAAGGCTATGATCCTAGATGGGTGGCTGGGTCCTGGGATAACACAGTGCATCTATCTTGGAACTGGGTAAAATTGGGCATAGAGTTGATCTTGCAAAATCTGGACTGACCTGTCCTGTATTTTTCAGGGTGGAGTTCCAGAACAAATTCTATGCAGGTGCTGGGTACCAGTTCAGCCCCTTCACCTTCACCAGTGACATTTGGATCTAAGAGGAAGAGTGACTGCTTCTCTCCAGAGAGGGAATATATAGTGTGCCATCCTGAACTAATGGGCAAAGCTATCTGCTTATGTTGCTTTTTTTTTTTTAACTGACTCTTGCTTCCCCCTTTCTACTGGTTATGACTCCTGCCCAGGCAGAACATGCGCTAGCCTTTAACTGCCTGTTACAATTAAACCGAGATCCTGTACTGACTCACATGTGAAATATCAGTATTTAGGCTGACGTTTTGGAACTGAAGGAACAATTTTCCAGATCTGTGTTTTGAATCATGCCACCTCGTTTCCAAATCTTTTTATCTAGATGATTTGCTGCTCAAATAACCTTCTTATGTATATCTCTGTCACCCGAGATCTCTGGTGGGAAAGGATGGTAAGGGACCTTAAAGAGAATTAGAATATAGGTAATACTGAAGCATCATCCAACAGGAGTACCAGGACGTTGTCCATTTGTACTATTCATCTGTGTTGAAAGGGAGTGGTTTACTTACTCACATTAGCTGACAAGAGACCTGGCCTAGGCACTTTTTTAACTACCTTCTGCCCTCTACAGATCTACACTAGAATTTTATTGGGTGTTAATGTCCAGGTCAGACTCAAAAAGCTTTTTCTCATGACAAAGACCTCAAGTTGATGCTGCACCTGCCAAAGTGTGGGATGGAGGCACTGGTGAGATCCAAGTCCTCAGGGCAGGCTTGATCTAAAGCAAAGCAGTTGACATGTTGGAGGTTAATACAGGGAAGGGGATTGAGGTGACTGTGGATATCCTTTCCATCTTTTGAGCTCAGCTTACTGGCTATTAGTAAAACGCATCCATGGAACGTGGACCAGAGAGGAGCAAATGAAAACGGCACCTCTCCTGTGTGGGCCGGAGTTGCAAGCTTAACCTTGCCAAAGACAAGAGAGCGATTCTCGGCATGAAGCACACTACAAGCTTCCTTCACATTGAAGGCAGGGAGGCCACAGGAAGGCATTGAAGCATGTCTCTGTCACATCCTCCCATTAAGAGAAGGACAGTGCATTCAATAGGCCTCATAGAATTCTGTGCTAAAAACATTGAAATCCTTACCCCTGTAGCACTAACTCAGCAATAAAAATAAAACTCACTGCATTTTTATCTCTGCCTGAAGAGCATTTGGGGTTGCAAGATGTGCTTGGGATTTCTGCTTTGCAGATTTGGATTTGGGGTGGGTGTGTTTGTCGGGTTTCAGTCTGCTGGGCTTGAGGGTGGGGTTGTGGGCTGCTTCAGAGAGGCAAGGAGCAGAATCAGTTGTGAGCAGGTGGCCAGTACCTCAGTGAAATCCATTTTCCATTCTTGTTTTGAGTCCCACCACACCTTTGAAAAGAGATTGGTCTCGCGCTGGACTACATCTTGCATTCAATATCTATATAGTTGAGGAAACAATGGGAAACTCTGTTTATCTAGGGCAGGGGATAAGTTAGAAGTATCAGTTGGGCATGAAAAATACCATCCACAAAGTGCCTTCAGTGAAGAGGAAGCTGTATAATGGGCAGATCTTCCTGGCAACCCACCAGGAGATGAAAGGGGTTCTTTGGGAAAGTTTGATCTGAACTGGGCCAGGGGAGAGGGAACTGTTGTTCTGGCTGTCTCTCATTGCTCAAAGCCCCCAGCTGTGTAAATGTTGAGAGTATGGAAGCTGGTGGCCCGGCTGCTGGGCAGCGCATAGGGTGCTGCCCCAGACCGAGCTCCCACGTAGAAGCTGTGATAGGAGAGGTGCTTGTAGGGCAGGGCCCCTGAGGCTTCATTCAAGGGTCGTCGTGCAATACACACATCTGGGAGGCTGGCCGATGTCACCAGAGGTTGATGCTGGAATTGGGAGGCTTCTCTGAGGAGGGCAGGAGAGAGGTGGTGATTGCTGGAAAACCCTAGAAAGGCAGAGGTAGAGAGAGAAAGCTATTACCAGAAGCCCTAGTCCATTTCTATACAGTGTGACACTCCAGAAATATACCTTGTCTGCTGTTTGCTAATCAGAGCGGGAAATGCAAAACTTCCACTGAGGAATCCACCTGCAGGGATTACTGGTGCTATGTGATTTCACTAAGACCTAGGATCTCAGAAGACAATAGTGTGATTTGCATTTTACTATTTTCACGTTGTTGAAACGGTAGCAATTTAAGTAAATACCAGTTCATTGTTTAGTCCAAGTTGTTCTCTTGCTAACAGTTAAGCTTATTAAACTTGGAGAACCAGTTTGGTGCAGTGGTTAGAGGCACAAGGATAGAATCAAACTGCCTCAAGAAAAAGCAAATGTATGCAAGTCTTTGTTGATGTTGATTCTTCTAATTGTGAGGTTGCTAAGTGAAAAGATGCCAAGATACTATTTCCTAATCATGGAAGCCGTAATCTTCAACTTCCAGTACTTTTCCAGGTATTGCCTAGGCTTTTAAACATTTTTTGGTACCCTTAAGATGAAGATCTTTAAAGAACAAAGTTCAAGTTCTCCTCTGCGTTCTTCACCTAATAATAATTTTATGCTTCAGCAAAAATCCAGATTACATACAACTTGATTATGGCCAAACTTGGAGTCAGGCTTGATGGAATGAACAGAAAAAAGAGCTGACTTCAGCCTACAATGAGGGCAGCATGGAAGCAGACAGCTTTTACTCACAAAAACTATAAAATAGTGATGTAGGAAGTGGTACAGCTTCATTACCTTAAGCCCTTATTCAGATACTAGTAGGCCCTACAGTCTCAATGTCATCACTGAGACTTAAGATTGTGCTTTCCTGTAGACTTCTTGCTAAGCTGGGAAATTATTTTTTCATCTTACCTTTCTCTGGAATCTCTTGAAGCTGGGCCAAGGAGGAAGCACTCACATTCCGTGATAAACAGCCCAGGAGTTGTCCTGAGGATCCTGGCCTATACACACACAACATAATCAGTTAAGGTTAAATATGATGAGGTTTGTGAATGAAAATTGGAAATTTCCCTCAAGCACTACTCTACAGAAAGTTGTTGGGAGTAGAACTTGACCCAGATGGAACTATGTCCTTAGCCACCACTGTTGTCTTCGGTCCTCCCTTCTGTTGGGTTATCAGGATGATGCAGATGTAGCTGATATAATCAATCATCCTCAAAACATATTGGTGGAATGGATTCTATAGCAGTTCTAGGCACTATAAAGGGGGGAAAAAAGCCTCATGGGGCAAAGTGGGTTGGTGACAGAACTAGCATGGCTTTGGTCTCATCCTTGTGTCCCACTTACCCTTTTTAGAGGGTGTGTCCTCATGATTCAACCTTTGTTTGATCCCTAGACAACTGTGGAGGCAGCATAAATTTGTCCTTAGCTGTTCTAGCCCCTGACCACATCATTGCCAAAATCATGAATTAGGCGTTGTAGATCTTTTGTAAGGTATCGATAAGATATTAATACAGTCAGGGGCTGGCATCTGCCAATTTGACTGGTTGAGGATACTGTGGGCATAACCCCTCCCTACCAGTCACTAGGCATTGTTCTTCAGGTCATTTTGCTGGTCTGTTAAAAAAAAAGCACCAATTGATTTAAACTGGGAAATTAGCGCATTAAAGATTTTCTCCTGCTTCGTCCAACAAGAGGTTCTGCACGGCTGTGCTCTGGGGAGGGAGGCAATACCATTTTGCCTACTTTTGACATCATTTTGCACATCTATGGAATACTTCTGGGTGCTTCTGATTGCAGTTACTGCCAGCACTGCCATTGCCTTGCAACCCTTCTCAATTTGGGGTACTTTAGCCGGGGTGAAATTCAACAAAAAGTTCTACCAGCTTTCTCTTCTAGCCTGAATGACAGCAAAGCCAGTAAAACTACCTTACCAGTCTACCAGTCTTCTGGAAGACTGGTAAATCACTGTCTACCAGTGATAGTAGTCCAGCTGACGAATGGAGTGGGAGACAGATGGGGTTAATTAAGAAAGGAGCTCTCTCAATGAGTTGCACAGGGCTCCTGCCTTCATTCCACATCTCTCTTCCATTCCACCGACCTGTCACCTGGGTCATTCTTGGACACAGGCCCATCATAGACCTATGTTCAGAAAGAGCCCAAATAACTGCTGCAGAGCCCCTCTACGCCAGCAGCCTGAAAAGTGGCTAAAGCCAGGCATCTGCCCACACTTGCCCAAGCCTACCCCAACACCCTTTAAGAAAGGCAATGCGTGTTTTTCCCCACAGGCTGGTGATGCTGGATGGGAGGAGAATCCACCAGTGGCTGCCCTTAAATTCTGCCCCATGAAAGCTGCAAGGGCAGGACACTTGTTAGGCGGATTTGACTTCAGGCCTCAGGATAGCCGAAACTGCGCTGGCATCTTTTTCTGCCAACTCAAAAGATTAGAGGAATGCACATGAATGCAGCTATGAGGAAGAGCCCTTTGTTTCATGGGTTAGGAGACAGAAGGGAAATATATACAATTCTCAAGAATCAGGAAATTGGACACTTGGGAGCCCTGACTTTTGAGCAGAGAATGTAAAAGGTCCATACTCAGGATAAGGTGAATCCATTTCAGCTCACACAGGTGCAGCTTTGCCAGGGCCTTATTTATTCATATTTCTCCGTTCCCTTTGGACATATAGAGATATAATTACATACCAAGTCCCAGTGAATGCATTCTGTATGTTCTGGGTGTGTTGCGTGTTTAAGTTCAAAGATATGATTGCTTGGGAGGATTTAAGAAAGCAAAATAGGTGCCTTAAGATGTGTAGAGACCAACATGTCCATGTTACCTCTTTAAACCCTCCCTCCTAAAATCAAGTTCAGTTTAGAGCCTCTTTCTGTCTACATTTGGAGTGCTGCTCTCAATATGCTGTGCAAAGCCAATGCACTCCTCAAACTGACAGAAATATCTCTGGCTTAGTAGAACAGTGATCTAGGAAGAGACTTACCAGTCATCTGGCTCACACTCCCGGAAGCCTTTAGCAAAGGGGTTACTAGCAATTTTCAGCTGGGTGATCTGTCAAGAGAGGGAGCTTTATCAGTGATTTACTACCTTCCCTGCCAGCCTCATCTTTCCTCAGATGGCTTTCACTAATCCCAGAGAAGGGAATTTCAGTCAAGCAGCACCCTGACCTAAGTTCCTCCACATACCTCACATAACTGTTTAGTAGAAGGCCAAGGGGCACAACAAACATTTAATTGATTTACATCCCTCCCACCCTTTTTCTGAAGACTGCAGGATGGTATTAAAAAAGGCAGTCTCCTTCAAATTGAGTTTGACTCCCAGTGGCTTCATTGATACATCTGTCTATAAAAGATTATCAATCCCATTTTACCCTAGCAAAAAGAGGTTGAGAAGTATTGGTTTAAAGTTATCCAATGAACCATGTGGCGGACTGGGACTGGGAGCTATGTCCCTTTCATCTATATTGATTGTATCCCCTTACAAGATTGTATCTTGGTTTAAGATTCGTAACTACGTTATCAGCTTAGGATCATGAGAGATGTATTAGGCATACTGCCCAGCAGAGGGGGCCATCCGGATTTATCTGCAAGAACTCAGCGGGGTTCTGTCCTGCATCAACTCCAACCCTCTTCCATAAATCCATTCTCTTGGAGGAGCAACCGTGATACACTGTGTTCTCACCCGGTGATTCTGATAGGCGGTGACTGCCATAAACTGAGTCTCTGTGAATATGAAAGATTTGAAATTCTCCTGGGCATAGCGCTCACTGTCTGGACGTGGATCCACCACCACCACATGGAAGCGGGGCTGGTATCTGTGCATGGAGTTCAGAATTATCTGTTTGATTAAGAGGATAAAGCTTTCAGGTGAGAGTACAAACACAGGCACCCATATAAGCCTAGCCAGAAACTTTATATGCTGTCAGCCAAGTATCTTACATTTCATGTAAGATGCTTTTTATTTATTAACTTTTAGTACTGTACTGAAGAAATAATTCACCCAGGTTCTCTTCATATGTTTCCATAACTGAAGTCTCCATGAAAAAAACCTACAGCAGACTCCCAAAACTTGGCATTGGCCAGATATACTGGGTTACAAAAGTCAATATGTCATAGAGAAGGCCGGGGGGAAGATAATAATAACAATATAATGTATATGCCGCCGTACTCCCAGTGACTCTGGAATGGAAACAGTGGAAACAGTAATACAACACAGTTGGGGGGAGCAACTGGTCTAGCTTGGTTGGGTCTTGGGGTCAGGGTCCTGTTGCTAGTTTAGCCCTAATAAATCATTGCTTATTCAAACTTCTTGAGCCAGCCCAAATGTAAGATATTGTTGTAAATGAAGAGAAGCTTCTTCTCTAACTCTGACAATATGAAAAATGAGTTGCACAGAAGCAAGAAGATTTATTTCAATTTAAAAAAAAAAAAAATTCTGGTAGAAAATGGCTGCATTTTAAAAGATTAACCTTTCCTTATTTCCCCATTGCAAAAATACCTCTGGGTAGTTGCCATGGAAGACTTACAGAACATATTGATAAGGAAGCTCAAAAACAATTTTATTCCCAACTGGGTAACATTTTTACTGAACAAAGAATGCACATCTTTTCAGGTTTTTGTAAAATCTTACAAACAATGGAATAAGGAAACAGAAAGTTAAAGTTCTTCAACATCTGGTCAGATTTTATAACTTTTTGGGCTTTTTCTCCATCCCCCCTCTTTTTTTTTTTTTTTGGTAACATCTTGTCTGAAAAGAATTTTGGAGAAATTTTAAAAGTTTACAAACTCTTTTATGTCTTTTTGTTTTTTACTAATAGAAGTATTGCTAGCAAGGTATTTAGGATTTTTTTAATCTGGGTATTATGATGATTGCATTTAAAGAATAATATTGCCTTTCTTAAAACAAGAACAGGGGAAGAATGTGAAGCAACTGCCTTAGGCCACATTAATTCTAGAGGAACCTAGTGAAGAAGCTAAATAGTTATTCATCACGCAGCAGTCCAGAGTACTTACATGGCCATTGTCATCCATCAAGTTGTTGGTGAGCTTGAGCTTGTCAAAAGAGACAATTTGCCTCATCCACTGGCCTCCCTTGGCAGGGGAATCCGGATGGAAGTGAACCCGGCCAGGTGTAGCAGGATCCGCCTTGCCCGCTACCAGCCAAGCAGAGCTGTGGAATGCATACCTGTAGGAAAGATGGGTCATGCCGGGCCAGGTTGTCACAGTCCTGGCTTGTACTAGATTCATTCATGTTTGGTTTGCTAGGAAGTCCCATTGTTTTCTACCTGTCAGCTCAAAAGCTTTCCTTTGCTTTCCAGGCCAAGGAAAAAAGTAGGCCAGATCAGTCCAGTTCCATCCATGGAATAGTGAAATGATACCTGTAGGACCTCCTTCCTGCTATGGGCCAGGAAGAATCCTCCATCCCAACACCTAGATGTCTCAGAGGTGAGAACAATCTGGCCTCATCCATCAGCCTGGAACAAGGCCAAAGGGTGCAACATACATTGATTAATACACCCACACGCACACACACCCACACACATAAAAACTCACACTCCATTTGTATTGATATTCAGGCATATTTGACAGTGCCATGACCAAAATTGATTATCATCCCTGAAGACGTGCTAAACAAATAATAATAATAAATCCAACTCTGACTCCCAGTTTTTTCTTGGCGTCAGCAACTGATGCCCAGCTAGATTTGCATTAAGGACTGATCGCTGCTGACTCTCTGCTGCATGTTAATATAGAAAACTAATCCAAAATAAATGCATAATACCTATGTGGCTTTTATCCTCAGAATCCAGGTGTGGAGTTGTTATGCCCTAGAGCAGTGTTGTCCAAACTTGGCCACTTTATGATGAGTGGACTTCAACTCCCAGAATTCCCCAGCCAGCATGGCTGGCTGGGGAATTCTGGGAGTTGAAGTCCACTCATCATAAAGTGGCCAAGTTTGGACAACACTGCCCTAGAGTGTATCTCATTATTCAGCAACTCTACTCTTCTGAAAAGAGCCTGATATGGGATGCATTTTTTTCCCCCCGTCAGGGATAATGGTTAAATTGGAACAGAAGGTACACTCTAACTGCCTGGAAGTAATTCCTTATGACCTTGAGCTCTTCCACAGGGATGGGCCTGGGGTGACACTATGGTTCCTTTGGGGTGTGGAACCTGCAAGTTCAAAGAGGCCATTGCCTCAACAAGCAATATTACTACTGCTTATCTTCAAGGTCTGAGAATTGAAACTGAATTCTGGTACAGAATCTTGGCTTTCATTAAAGTTACAAAAACCCTTCTGGCGAAATGCCAATATTTTCAGGGTGGCACAGTTCCCATTCATATATTTATCGCAGCCATATATTTATGTCAGCAAAAGCCAGTCCTTATGAAGCTGCAGCAGCACCACCTACACGCCAGAAGAGGATGGCATCAGCTGACTCGACTGCACCTCAGGCTTTGCAGAAGCACAAATGCTTTTGAGGGAAAGATTCAAACCCAAACCCAAACCTTGGTTCTCCCACCTCCCTGGAAGCCTTCTGAAGTGGTAATGGAAGCCTGGCTGATATCTGAAGGGTTAGGAGGAGGAATAGAAGAGAGTGGAATTTCTCAAACTTTCTCAGGCTGCAGAACCCGTTAGTTTTGAAAAAGAAAAAAATCCCAGAACCCCTGAACTCTGGTGATAGAAAAGCTCTGGTTATAGAAAATTGGCTGAGGTCCCATTGGCTTCAATCATTTATTGAAGGTCCCATCGACATTGATAGCTCCAAATTTACAGCCCTAGAGCAAGCCCGTACCGGTATCTCTTGTCATCCAAAGGCACAAAATCCATGAGAAGCACATAGTCAGCCAATGGGTCCATGCCTGATATCTTCACTTGGAAAGTAGGGAACATCCTCCTGCCACAGAGAAAAAGGACTTTGCAAGATCATTCGTTTAACCTCCCTGTTGCATTAGGAAAGGGCTTATGATGGCCTGGAAACTCCAGTAGGCTGCAGGGATCTTAGATGACTAGCGTCTGCCAGCCACAAAAAGATGGACCGTTGTTGATAACTGATGAATCTGGGTATGCTGTGCAGGGCCAGTAGATTTGGAGTGGGGGTGGGGTGGGGCATGGACATTTTCCTAGGTTGAGCCCTTTCTTTGTTTTCTAAGCCCTTCAGTGCTTTGAAGGCCACCCCAGAATCTGGACGAAATAATGCTGAGCTGAGTAAATGGCATACTCTTGGTCAGGGAAGGGCAAATATCTTGTGCCCAATAAGCAGGAAAACCCCCTGCAAGTCTTGCCTTAGAGAGCCAAGCACATCCAGCTGGGCGATTTCTCCCATGGCACGCAGGGAGCTCTGGCAAAGCATTTGAAAGAGAGTTAGCTTACCAATGAAACCATATATTAAATGTGGTTTTTTTTAAGCATTAAAACAGCTGCACCCTTTTGGGAAGCTCAGCGGTGTGGTGTAATCTCCTTAAATGTATTAACTGTGTTTTACTTTGTTCTTCTAAATGTTGTATAGGTGCGGCTTTGGCAACCTCCTTTGTGAATTTTGCTGAATGTTGTTTTTCCGACACCTGGCTTGTGTGGCTTTACAGAGCCACATAAAAGTGGTTTATTGCAACTTGGCATCATCTTAAGTTGGTTGAGGCTGTGGCACCAGAGCAATGCCATTGCATGTCGGCTTTGAAAGCTTTACCTAGTTGTCTACATGTGCGTGAACCAGCAATACTTCCTCTGGTCTGCTGGTGAAAGAAAGTGCCCGTGAACACACACGGGTGCAGAGGCAACCACAGAAGCTGTTGACGCAGCTATGCAGATCTTCCAAATGCTTCAGAGAGAAGGTTTTCTTCCTGCAAATGAGCTTTGCAAAGCAGCTCTTTCAAATGCTTTGCACAGCATTATTCGGTACAATGTGTAATTTGAAGCTTAATTTAGTCCATTTAAATAAACTTGCTTTGCAATATTTAATCAAAGGCACAGTTCAGCCAGGCAGCTGCACTATCCCTGGTCCCCTCTACCACTTTAAGCGAACCTGTACTGCCCCCTCCCTCCCCACTGCTGGTAGTTGCCAATGCTTACTTAAAGACTGCTTAGATTTAGAGGGTTCACATTATAGGGAGACTTATTTAGGGCATTATAATTTAACGTTGAGGGCCATTTTGGTGTAGCGATTAAAGGCACTGGGCTAGAAACCAGGCGCCTGTGCGTTCTAACCCTGCCTTAGGCAGGAATCCAGCTAGGTCACCTAAGGCCAATCCCTCCCCTCAGTCCTAGGAAAGAGGCAATGGCAAACCACTTCCAAAAAAAGGTGCCGAGAAAACTGCTGGAACCTGTCCATGTAGGTGCCAGGAGTCAAGATGGGTCCCTCCCTCCCTCCCTCCCTCCCTCCCTCAATAATCACGGGCCTTGTCAGGCTAGAAGAGGCCAATGATTTCTCTAGTCCCTGTTTAGTCACTCACTAGATCAATGATTCTCAATCTCAGCGCCTTTAAGATGCGTAGACTTCAACTTCAGCATGCTGGCTAGGGAAATCTGAGAGTTGAAGTCCATACATCTTAAAGGCACTGAGACTGAGAGACGCTGCACTAGATGAAAGCTGTGTTTCTCCAGCCCTGTGGCCATGGTGCCTGCACCTGCGATCCCAAAAGCATGACACCTACCGTCCTGCCTTGGTGACAATCATCTCAGTGCCAAGGCTGTTGAACTCCTCCCAAAGACTCCTCATTTCCAGCTGCACGGTGACGCCAGACACACATTGGTTTTTCCTGGCTAACTGGGAGCTCCCATCTTGCTTCCCTGCTCCATCCGTCCCATATTGCTCAAAGTCTGCTGCTGTCCCCAGCAGACAGGATGCAGCCACAGGGCTGGGGGAGAAGGGGCATCCCTCAGAGGTCAGTACACTCAGACTGGCGGCAATGAATGCTAGAAAGAAGAAAACCACAGCATCAGCTCCAGATGCCTCAGAGACCAGCCTTCCATAAGCATCAGTGGGAGAATCAGGATTCAGAAAAATCCCTGGCCATGGGGGAAGATCATTGTCACATTTTAAGCGTGCCACTGCAGCTTAGTCTACACCAGTTGAATGTTGGCTTTCATTGAAGTAGCTACCTCTTTGGAAGAACCCCCAGTACTTTTCTGTATAGACCCAGATGAATGGGAACCACAGAAATAATAATTGCATCCCTCTATGGATATTCTGTTTTCTTAAAGTTGTGGATTAACTTTGAAGGATGGAGTGGGGCTGAATTTCATGCTCCTAATCCCTACAGACAAAATAGATGACCTAAGTAATATCATGCCCCAATCATATGTGCACAATTAATTTTTTTCCTAATGTATTAGTTTATTCCACACACCCCCACCCCCAATGTTGTAAGAGTGCAAAAGGAAACTATCAGGTCATCTTTTTAGCTAAAGAATAACTCAACCAAAGTTTGTATTATTCTGTATAAAAAGTGGTTACAGGCTAGTGGGATAATCACAAGGGTGGGATGTAAACTGTTTGACTTTATTTTAGACTGTGGTTTGTGACTTGCAACTGCCTCTCAGTGACACTCAGTCTTGGGTTATGCTGAAGCACAACCTCACACAGATGTCTCAGCAATATCCCCCCCAGAGCTCAGTGATACTAGCTGTTGAATGTGTGCTTAGAAAAAATGCTTGTCGTAATAGAGCTTGGGGCTTTTTCTTCTAAAAGTAAACCTCTGTTCCAATTCTCCTGTGGGTTTTGTTTTTTGTTTTTAAATTGAAAAGCAGGGAAGAATTGTTTAGATGAATATAAATGTATTTGTTGCAGATGGCATTTGCTTTTCTCTGAATTCCAACCAGATTAGAAGACTAATCATGAATGGGTGGGTGGGTGATGCCCTTTCTGTTTCAGGTTGCTTTTACAAGGGTACAGGTAGCTTGCAAGAGAGCCATAGGATGGAATGGGAGCAAAATTTGATTCTCAGAACATGCCTGCTGTTTCTAAACTCTTATGCTGTTGTTAATTTCTGAAGGGGGAGATGCCAGAACATGTGTATCTACCTAACATGGAAGTCCTGGCCCCTCACTGCAAATGATTGGGAATGGTGCTTATTCACTGATTATAAGTAATTATGTCTGCACATACTCAGAGGTGTCCTTTCCTAAAAACATCAGTACATGTTCTAAGACTGAGTTATGAATTTAAAAATAAGTTTGAAGGCTGAGCTATGTCCTTCAAAACAGAAGGAGAAGACCGTACCAGCATCTTCTGAAGATCCAGCTGAGATGAGACCCTGATGCAATTGCAAAGACCATGTACTCTTGTCACTGTGTAAATTGCGAATGGGACTCTCATGCCATTTTAGCAGACCTCAATGAATGTGCCATATCCCAAGGGGATGAGCTGAAATAGAATGCTTTCCTCAATTAAGAGAAGATGGAAAAGTGCACTGGGTTTTTTGATTGATTGTACTAGGAATTGTCCTCCTGGAAGCAGCTAAAATCCCAGTGCTTCACCAAGGATTCACACAACACATTGAACACTAAACTTGGATTAGCAAAACACAGTTAGTATGATCACATAACATACTGTGTCCAAACAAGTAAACAATATTATAGATCAGCATGATGGCTTAGTTCACACAATAAACTAAGACAATAGCTCAGTTCCCACAACATGCTGAACTACATTAGATTCTGTGAAACCAGCTTTGTCAGAGGGAAAGTGAGTGTAGGGAATCACACCCAAAAACAACACATGATCCATCCAGACAAATTCTTCATTATCCAAACCTCTTGAGCGCTACAGAAGTGGGTGGGTGATGCCCTTTCTGTTTCAGGTTGCTTTTACAGACAGTCCCCTACTTATGAACAGGTTACGTTCCAAGAGGTTGTTCATAAGTCCGTTTTGTTCATAAGCCCAACCAAGTAAAAAGTACTGTAAAAAGTAAAAAAAAGAGGAGGAGGCAGGACAGCGGGGTGGGCAGAGGAGCCCTGCCTTCTGCTGCCAATGCAAAGAGTGATAGTATGGAGACTCTGGAAAGCGCAGTGGGATGAGCTGGTGGGGTGCAGTGCACTCCATTCCCAGATGAGCCAGGATGGTGACGGAGCAGGCCATGCCATGCCCCACCAGTTCATTCCTTCGCCCGGGGAGCCACCGCCACCTCTCCTGCGTCACCCAGTAAACTAACCCTTTCCAGGAACTCTAACTCCAAACTCCAACCTCCCGGAAGGTGGGAGAAAGTGGGAAAGGGTTAATCTGCAGTGTGCCAGAAACTAACCCTTTCCTGCCTTCTGACTTCCGGGTCCATCTTATTCGTATCGTTGAAAGTTCACAACTCGAAAGTTCGTAAGTAGGGGACTGTCTGTACAGGGATACAGGTAGCTTGCAAGAGAGCCATAGGATGGAAAGGGAGCAAAATTTGATTCTCAAAACACGCCTGCTGTTTTGAGGATAAAGTTCCTACTTTGCCTGGATTCAGAGGTCCTTCCCCCATTTGCATGTTGCTGTGCCACCAAATGCTCCAGCCACTTCCTTTGGCTGTATCTCTACAACATTGCCTTCATCTGGTTCACAGTTCAGGAATGAGAGAGGCTTAACTCATTATTGGCCATGTCGGTATTAAAACAATGCTTCTCCCTGTATTCTGACATTGTCTAAGGCAGCATTTCTCAACCTTAGCAACTTTAACATGTGTGGACTTCAACTGCCAGAATTCCCCAGCCAGCCATGTTGGCTGGGGAATTCTGAGAGTTGAAGTCCACGCATCTTAAATTTGCCAGAAACACAGGTCTAAGGCCAGCCTCACCATGTGTAAAATCTGTTAAGTTTTGTCCTGTATTCCGTTGCTGGGAAATCAGGTGGTTGCAGTGACATGAAAATAAGAGGCCTGAAAGAGATTAGCAGTGGGGATAGCAAATTTTATGTTGGTAATTTTCTTCGGACTCAAGGATGGATAGAGAGACCTTCAACTCAGCAATGGGGAAAAGGCCCCTTGAATCAGGAAAGAAAGAGTTATGCTGAGAAAGCTTCTAGCAAATCACGTGGCAGAGATAGTATAAGAAAAGTTTAATAATTTGTCACACTGTCTTCTGTAGATCATGGGAATACATTATTGCCATCCTCTTTCACAAGGGGAAGTTGATACTTTTCCTGGTTTCTGGCCCTTAACTTTTCAGTCATCCATTTATCCATCCAGATCGACACTAAATTTTAACTGAAAAAAGAGAGGAAGAAATAAAAGGTTGCACTGGCAAGAAAACCTGAAGTGTTGGGAGATTAAAAGAAACCACGGCTCACTACTGGGGCTCCATCTTTCTCCTTTATTTAGTATTCCTTTGGATAGTTTTACTGTTTTACTTTTTTGAGGTCCCTTAAGGAGAAATTGCTTTAGGCTTTTTCTTTGTAGAAGAATGATTTTCCTGCTGTGAAAATGTTCTTTCTGTGTCAAGGCTATTCTTGACTGTTTTTCTGAACTAGCTTTCTGAAGTTGGATATTTGGGTCATGAAGAATTTGGCAGTAATTCAGTTTTCCTTTCAGTTGTGAAATTTTTCCCCCCTGTGTTATGAATATTCAGGTTATGAGATTCAGGTTCCAGCATTTTATTTTTATTTTTTTTCCCTCTCAGCTTCATTTGGTTTAATTTTCTATCAGGACATTCCTGAAGTCTGTACTTTGGACTTTCAATTGTAGTTTCAACATTTTCACTAGAGCCTACAAGAGTTTGTCGCTTGAATCTCAGCTATGGAGCAGGTAATTATAATTTCCTCTCTCTCTCTCTTTCTCCTTCTCTCTTTTTTTCTTTCTCTCTCTCTCTCAGCCAAACTTCAGGAAATTCTAGAGTTGTATTTTCTTAGCCAAGCTGGAGGAACGTTAGGTGAACTCAGAGTTATGGTGCAATAAAGTGGGATCAGAGAGCAACAAAGAAGAAAATCTACTGCTTAAACCCAAGCCTTGATACCTCATGGGTGCTGGAGCAGGAGTGAGGACTGTTTTGCGGGGCTTCACAGCCTGGTGGATCTTTTTAGCTGAAGCCCCAACAGTACTTCCCACATTGGAAGTGCTAGTGGGATTAGCTGTGTGAGCTCCAAGCTGGAGTACCTGGGAGGACCAATGAGAAATCTGCTAGAAGAAAGGAGCTGTTCTGGATCCAGAAGATCCAAACATGGCTTTATCATTTCTTTAGATTAGTATTGCTGATGTGAACCACCCAGCTGTTGATAGCTTTATGGCACTGAGTTTTCTTTGAGCAGATCTAGACCATCAGGGCACACTCCCTACAGCTGATGTGAAAGACTGTCACCCCATGCAGCCCCTGTTAGGAAACTAGGAGTTAAGATTGTTCTGTCCAACAACAAATCAATTATTACCATCAGTCTTTATCAATTAATGGTTGTAATATCTTATTTATCTTAATGCTTTAACTTAGTTTCTTTTCACATTGCTTTTTCCACTAGAGCCTTGTAAACTTTAAATTAATCTTTGCATGTAGCAACTACTCCATCTTGTGGTTTCCTTACTCCATTTTCCTTTTCCCTTTTTATATACATATTGCTTTAAGTCTTCTCTTCCCAAATAAGTTTGTTTATGCATAATACTTATTTTTTATGTACTACCTTTTGGCTCCAAACTTTAAATGAAATATTCAAAATAATTGCATTTTGTCCAGATCTAATTAGAACTGCAATTCCTTTGGGATAAAGAAACTAACTTTCACTTCCTAAAACTGTTTGATATGCCCATCTAGGTGGCAGCACCTAGCTAATTTGGGTTGATCTTAAAAAGCTAAACAAGGTTGAACATATTTAGTGTTCGGATGGGAGACAACCAAGAAATACGAGGATTGAAAGTTTAAAAAAAAAAATCTGGGAAGGAAGCAAAGGCAAGAAAAATATACATACAGGTCCATGAAATTCACAGAGTCAAGTCTGAATCAAGGGGGACTTTACCTCAGGGCTGTTTGACTAGCGATCTAGGTTCAGCCATGCAGAGTCACCACCACAGGGCTATGGCAAATACCTGGTCCTGGGATATCTTTCTGTTGTATGCAAGAAGAATCTGGTACAGCCCAGTTCAGAAGCTGAGGAGATTAATGTCCTGCTCTTTTTGTGCAAATCTTCTCTTAGGTTCTCCCTTGTTTTCTTCATCCCTATCTATAGCCCTCAGAAAAATTACATGTATAATTTATCTATATATTTTAAAGCAGGCCCTCAAAAATGCAAGGAATGTTTTGCAATGGTATGTGGGAATGACCTTGGGAGGCAGGGAGAAGAGCCACAGCCAGGGGAATGGTCAGATAAGAGGCAGCTTAGCCCAAAGAACAAATGTGGGAATGGCAAACATCTGAGAAGGGACCCTCCCTAGTTTCTTGGACTGTAAAGGCGATGGGAGAGAAACGTACTTTCAGATTTGCAAGATTCTGTTAATATAACTTTACAATAAAGTAGAATTAGCTCATCTGGCTGTGCTTCCTGTCTGGACTACCTCGCAAGGCTGACATATTTTGCTGTCTCTGTTTCACTGCTAATGGTTGAGGACCCAGTGCTACAGGCAATATGGGTAATGCAGTATTGAGTTCGGTTGTATTGATCCTATACAGCAATCCAAAGGTTTCTGGAGAGATGTATTTAATCTCTCCAGCCATCAATTCACACACTTGTGCTTTCCCCAGAACCCTGAAAAACTTGTGACTATGTTATTACAAGCAAAGCTCAAGCCGGTTTGCTATTCTTTTAGTGTTCATCTACCTGTGACTTCCTTGTCTAACCTCCTTCCATTTCCCTGTGTCTGAGAACATCAGGAGAGTTCAAGGCCATCCACCCCAGCAAATTCCCTTAAAACAAGGAGGGTCAGCTCATGGCTCATTGCGCACATACGGCCCCCAGATTCAGCTTTACAACCTCCTGGATTACATTGCCATATTTCAATAGTAAAAAAGGGGGGTGGGGGTGGTTTGCATCACAATTTGGTTTTCTTTACAAAAGAAAACAAACTGAACCTCCTCAGTTATATGGGGAGTTTAATGTATCAACTTTGTTTAGCATCTCTCCAGTCAAAATGGTTTTTAAAAATGATCCCATCCATCACATGAGCATCATCCTCTTGCAGCTCTCGAGGGCTGCAAATAATAATAAGAACCAGGGGGGAAAAAGGAGCTGGTTGGATTCTGCTCCAAGCACCTTCCAGCCACTACAGCCAATGCTCACAGCCCTGCAAATTCTCCCAAAGGAAGAGTCACTGGGTAGAACTGCCAGTTGGGTACGGCTGTTGGAAGATGCACCTAAGGTTTCCAGCAGAGAGACCCTACCACCTCACCTGCCTTCCCTGCTAGAAGCCAAGGTGTGCCTACCTTTCTCTGCAAGGACACATATGCTATCATTCCCACTGCTTCAGGATTCCAACTGAAGTGATCATGGCTTCAGGAAATGGCAACTCCCACCACTTCCTTCCTAGGCATTTGCCGTATTTCATCCCATTGGTGGCATTTAAAAGCACACAAGCATGTAACTAAATGAATTCATTATTGTGGCTTAATCATGTGTGCCCTCCCCATATAGTGATAGGAACAAAGGGCTCCACCCACCACTACCACAACCCCTTTAGCTTAATGTCCCCATTGTTTTCTAGGTATAGCAGCGCCTCCAGACACTCATGAGGACTGACTCAGATTTTTGCAGCATCAGTACCTTCCCGGTGAAGCTTTAGAACAGACTTCCCTTGAGATGACCCAGACTTCAACTCTTAGGATTCCCAACTGGCCTAGGCAAAAGAGATGTTACCTTACTATCTCCAGCGTCCAAGGATTTTGCTGAGCAGCTACACATGGAATATTATCCCAGGAAAGGCCCAGCTCGCAAGTGTCAACCATGCTGCTCCTCTGCATAGCAATGCAAGAGCAAGATGGCATTAATGCAGCTGTTCCCAACCTTTAGATCTGGGATGATGGGAGTTGTAGTCCAACACTTCTGTATAGCACTAGGTTGGGGAAGCAGCTTTACCACAATAACTGCCTCCCTGTCTGTCCTAGCACTAGGAGAACCTCGTGGCTCATATAGAAGAAATCAAAATGCCCAAAGAGAAAACCACCAAGATCCAAAGCACTGATGAGTGCGTTGCTGGGTCCGGCAGTCCCCAGTAAACATTACCTGACATTGTATGCAGCTGGAAGGCCCTGGGAAGACTCTGCCTTGTTCAGTTCATTCTCTTCTCAGTCTTGCCACATCCTGCTCCGTAATGTTCTGAGCAGGATCTCCAGGATGGTGTGAGCGATTTTATTTTCCATCACTGCAGGGCTGGGGGGCTAGTGGTGGACACGTATCAAGAGAGGTTTTAACTCCCTCCAATGAGCAGCAAGGCAGGGAGGAGGGTGAATCAGATAAAGGCTTGGTTGGGTGATTTGGCGAGCAAAGCAGCACATGCTGGAGTCATCTGGTGCTCACATCCATGCAGCCAACGCCCATCGATTAATGAGCCCGATGAGCAGGTGACCAGGGGCAGCAGTCCTGGGACCACCTCCTGGGCTGAAATAATATTGCTAAAGCCAGAGGGCAAAAAGCTGCCTCTGAGGTACAGTGGGCATGACAGCTCTAATTGTTGTTAGCGTTTCTCATAGGAAGAGAAACAGAAGCCCTGATGGAAGAGTCCAAGTCTGTGGTTAGCGTCAAGCGAGCAGCGAGCTTCTGGTCAGTTCTTGAGTGCCTTTCCATGTTGTACAGAAGAGAAGAGTTTAGCAAATACAGTTTTTCTTACCCCTGGCAGTTTAACAGCAGGGTGGAATAGCTTTGTACATTTTCTTTGCTAGACAAGAAACTATTACAGGCATAGGACCTGTCTTCTCCCCAACCTAACTTTCTTTGCATCCTGTTGTCAGCTGCCAAGTGGCTAAGGCCATTCTCTTTTCCAGGAACGTTATCCGGGGAATCTGTGGAGTAGATATTCAGAGTAGTGTTACTTTTGGTTGCCAGGGACATCTAAAGCACAGCTGGCACCTAATACCCCCAAAGATCCATCAGAAAACATAATAAACTCTATATAATTAAATGGCTTTTCCCTTGTTCTTAGATAACTGGAATCAGAGAGAGAGAGAAGCCAGGGCAAGATGCATAAGCTTGCCACATAAACTTTGAATCTACTATGAGTGTTCTCTGGTTCATGTTCACAGACTTGCAGGCTTCATTAATTCAAAGGCGGATTAAGGGGGGGAACTACCGATACTTTTATAAAAGACTGCAAACCTTTATAGAGTTTTACTGAAAATGGATAAATATGAACTGCTGATTTTGAGATGTATTGATTAAAAGGTTTCTTTATGGGAGGAAGGAAACTATATGCAATATGGAAGGGTGGAGATGGTAATTGCTATGCTTGCAACTGCTGCAAAGAAGATCGGAAGTTGCTACTTTAGATAACTTTCTTTTTCTTGCTTTTTTTGTTATTCTTCACTGATTTTTTTACCCTTTTATAATCTTTTTCATTTTTCTATTTCTTCTATGTTTCTGTAGTTTTTTAAATCTATGGAAAAACCTTTTAATACAAATTATTCATAAAAAAAATTAATTCAAAGGAGGAGACCTTAATCTTATGTGGTACAAAGCTGGCTGTTTTGGCCACATCTTTTACTGTACAATTGGCCTAGGAAGTTGGCTTTGCAATGATTGAGTTTCTACACTTTATTAAATTGGTTTATTTAATCCTAGTTTGTTGAATAAACTACAATAGCACTAAACCCAAACCATTCATGTGATGGCTTAGTGCATTTTGAAAATCCAGCCATAATGTTGTAGATATCTCATATGAGAATGCTAAACTGTTCAAAGTTATGACCCATATGTTGCCATTTCTCTGGAATTGCACTTTCACTGGGTCCATAAACATGTTTTATTCTTCTCCTATATTATCTCCTCAAATACATTCGTTTTAATTCAAAATTCTCTCCTTCCAGTTCCCTGGAGTAGGTCTTCCCTAGTCTGTATATATTTTTACTTAGATCTGTGAAATGTACTTGGCTTTCATACTCCACATCTGGAGAAAGATACAAAGTCTGAATTAGGGGTAGGCTGAGACAGATGCAAAATGGTAATTCAAAAGGGAGAAACAGTTATGAGCTAAACTCTGAGGATGATTGACACATCCAGGTGCCATCAGGGCACCTTGGTCCTCCCTTCTTACATATTACTGCCTGGGCAACGGCAAGGGCATGGAGATGGCAAGTGAATGGGCAATGTGGAGAGTAGTAGTGGGGTATCACTCACTGAGGCCATCCTGGCCAAGGAGATTTCAAAATCTGGGGTAGATTTTGGGTGAGCCCCAGGCATGTATAAAAGTCAAGGGGAGATAATAGCATCTATGTGTATAATAGCCTTTCCAGATTAAGCCCACTGAAGAAGAAAAGTGGGCTAGTACAGGAGCAGCTGTCTGGTCTTCCTTCCCCTCCTGCTTAGCCTTCAGGCTCTGGGACATGGTCCTCCTTTTCTCACCATCCATCTTCTCCTGCCAAGCTAGTGACAGTTGCGCCTGGTCCTTTCTCACACCTGCTCATCTCGCTGCTCAATACCTGCCTAGCAGTTATATTAGAGCTGCCATGGGTGGTGACAGAGGGAGATAAATGGGCAGCCAAGAAGTGTATGTGTGTGCACGGGCGTAAGAGACAAATCGGGACGTGGGTGAAGAGTTGGTGCTATCAGCAGGAGGGGAAAAAAATCACTCACCAGAAAGGAGAAGAGTTGGGGGGAAGTCGCTGATTTGAAAACAGGCCTCAGCTGAGGCATTTTGGAAGAACAGCAAAGGCATTTCCCATTCCCACAAAGGCATGAATGGGCTGTATGTCCCACAGTCCCCAAAACATCAGTGAAAGAAATGCAGTTTCTCCTGGGTTAAGGAGTAGAGGGCAGGATTGCTCATTCTATCCCTTTGCACCACGGGATGGCAATATTACGGCAGAGGTCCCAACTTTTTTTGAGCCCATGGGCATACATGGAATTTGGAAGTCGTGTTAGGAGCACTCTCACAAAATGGTTGCTGCATTTCACTGCTTGAGCCCAATAAACCCATTTTCCAGAAGGCAGTTCGCTACAGTTGCTTCCCCCTGCCCACTCTGCCATCCCAGGATGTTCTCCACACTGCCGTTTTTTTCTGGACAGTTAAACAAACTTTGAAACAATGCAGTCCACCCTCATTTTGATTTTCAAAGACTGCCTCTGGGGAATATAGGGAGTCCAGAGGTATTCTATAGAATAAATACTGTTTATTTGTAGTATTTTAACTTCCCACCTGCTCTATTAAGTGGCAACACCCGACTGACCTAGGCTAATCTAGAAAAAGCTAAGCAGGGTTGATACTGGTTAGTACTTGGTTGGGAGAGCCCCAGGAAATATCAGGGCTGTAGGCCGGCCTGAAAAATCGGACAAACATCCTGGATGAAGGCAGCGGCCAACTCCTTCCATACTACTTGCCAATAACATTACATGAACTTGCCCACAAAGCCATTAGGGTTTAAGCTTGACTCAGAGTTAGAAAGAAACAGCTTCTCCCAGATTTTTTAATGATAACTAACATGGAAAAGACAAATACTCGTGCAATAGGTATTTAGTGATTTCCAAAAATGTGGTGTAAGTTTTGTCGGCTTGGTTTTCAGAAACCAGAGAAACTCAGACATGCTGGCTCTTTTTATGGATGTGCCATACATGGTGATTTTGTCTGCATGATATCTTGATTCAAGACTCCCTTTTGAGGGCAGTAGAATTTGAGGCTTGGAAAGCTGTCATTAGAGAAATGGTCTTGTCTTGATAATGAGGTTACAATCTAGTTATAGATGTGTTTCCCCCATGGAAGAAATTAAAGGGAGCTGTGTAACTGCCTGCCTGTCTGCTAAATCCTTGTTCAACCAAATAACTTCCAATGACATCTTTTGGCAGAAAAAAATGACTCACCTTTGAAACAGCTGTTTATAACGCAACAACTTGGACACGTTAAAATGATGCTCTGGGGCATTTGCAGAGAGGTCAGAAAAGTTAAGAGGACAATTGTGACCACATTGTGCGTGTGAAAAAGGTGCACAGCTTTGATCACACAGTTGCAGCCACCCCCTTGACTGTTTTGAGCAAATATACCTTTTATTCTGGGAATCAACTTGATTTTCAGAGTTTCATCCAGTTCATTCAATTAGCTGCATTGCCAAAAAGGGAACACAGATGTCTGTCACTGTTGGCAGAAAACAGATTGCTCTTCAAACTTTTAAAAACAGAGAAGAGGACATAAACTCAAACATGGGCCGTTATTTGACATGCCTTCTCTCACAAATAATCACTGAATATATTTCTGTACTCCATCCCATGTAGTCACCTCTCACAGCAATTGACTTCCTGATGTTACCAGCACCAAAGCCCTCCACAAATGCACCAAGTGTGATCTCCTCCAGCCTGTAAAAAGTTACCTACCTCTGCTTTAATTCAAACAAATAACCTCTTTAAGGTTTCCTTTCTCTCGTCAGAATCAGACTATCAATCTCTTTGTTCTGCCTCATCCTAAACAAAGCCTCAGTGTAGTTGACAATGTGCCAGTAATACTTTTTGCACCAGCCCTCAGGAAACAATTGTGCAGGGAACACTATTTCTATTCCTCTCATTATGCAGCTTTTAACTGATCTTTCAAATATCCTAAATTTAAACAGTTGCCACTGGGAACTCTTTAACCTGAAAGCTGTAATCTACATTGAACTTAAGGTAGTGAATTTTCTTGCTGAGTGTGTCCTTCAGCCAATGAGTCCTCTTTGTCCTAAAGCTTATAATTGCTCTTGAGTTTGGTTGTTGTTATTGCTATTGTTGTTGTTGTTTTTCATTGTGCTTGCATACCCAGTACTTCCATGGGTTTTTGGTTCTCAGATTTAGCCAGGCAAGCCCGGAAGTATAACTGCTAGTATTAAGAATGACATCCATCTCAATGATAGTGATTATGCTTCAGCTGAGTAGTAAAGCAAAATTATGAGTAAGACATAAAGGTCAACAGAGAGCCAGTTTGATCAAGTGGTTAAAAGGACTAGGCTAGAAATCAGGAGACGGTGGGTTCTAGTCACACCTTGGGCACAAAGTCAACTGGGTGGCCTTGGGTCAGTCCCTCCCTCTCAGCCCTGGGAACCAATTCTGAATGTTGCCAAGAAAACTGCAGGGACAAAAGTGGATCTAAAAATGACAAGCTATGGGAATGATGTAGAAGGAAATGCTACACTGGATATACAAATGAAACCAGTTGATGTTTTACCAAACCAAAAGAGTAACTTGGATAACTTTCTTATACTGGATTTACAAAAGAGGCTTGTTAAAGCTTTGAAGAATTTTGTGAGAAGGGACGAAGAAAAAATGCAAAGAAATCATGTTCCAGGACTTTATTTGAGGGGATTAAGGATCAAGATTGTTAAAAGTAAAGGAAAGGAATATAAAAAGACCAAGATTGTTAAAAGAAAAAGGAAGGAACATAAATTTGGTTTATTTGATCAAGGTTAAAACAGATATGTTATCTCTGGTAACCCTTAATGGACTTGCTGACCAGGACTGAACGCTTTAAAGATTTATTTATAGATAGAGATGAGATATGGGAAGAAAAGATCATTTGTTGTATTTTAACAGAAGGTGATATGTTACTAACATTGTTTATACTTGTTGTTATGAAGGGGACAGTCATTTCTTTATATATATATCTTTCTTTCTTTCTTTCCTGCACTTTCTATTTTTCTTTGTATTCTTTTATTTTTAGTTTGTATTAGTTCTTATCTTTTTAATTGTACTGCTCAATAAAATTACTATTAAAAAAAAAAAAGAAAACTGCAGGGTTTAGTCCAGGCAGTCACCAGGAGTCAAGACTGACTTGGACTCACACACACACGCATAAATATCAGCAAAGCTGTTGTAGTAGAATTCCTAGATATGACAGGAGACTGACCAATTTCCTCTCTGTTCTCGCTGCCAGGATCAGGCAAGTAGACAAGAATTTCAGGTTGGGTAAGTTCTCACGCTGTAACATTCATAAGCATCAATACGGTTTTAAGCAGAAAAGGGATGGGGAAGAATCTTTGGTAGTAGTAGTGTTGGTTGTTAGCAACCTTTATAGGACATGCTAATTGGTGGTTATTCTGCTGCCAGTCTGCTAACTCTGTATCAGATTCTCACAGATAACCACCAACTTGCACTATCAGACATTGCACAGTGCTAAATACTGCCTCTGGGCCCCTTTAGTCTTCTCTGAGATTCTGGAAAATGGTTGCAACTGAGCTCTTTTTCTGTCCCCTACCTGAAGATGAGAGCCAGCCTTGCAGAGGTGGATGGATATTGCACTCTGAAGACCAGAGATTCTGAGCTATCAGAATCTCCACTCTGATAAAAGAGTATAAGATAAAAGACTGTAAAGGTTCTTTTGTTAATGTCAACTCATTACATATTCAAAATGCCAAATGCTTGAGGATTAAATTGCAAGAGATATCCTGGTTTTAGAACATACATTGTACTTTTTCCTAATATATCTCACAATAATCAGAGCAGGGCTATTTCCTCAAGGTTACATTGTCACCAACCAAAGCACCATCTTCTGACTCTCTCTTACTTCCTTTCAAGCAAATGGGTAATCGGTAATTTCAGTATATGTACTAATAACCCAAGACCGTTGGAATTGTTTTTAATCTATTCTGAATGTAGAAATAGGTGATCTTGAGGAGGGCATTCTCCCACATTCTCCCTAAACAGCATCTCTGCATATAACTCATGCAGCAGATGAGTCAAAGATGGAGGAATGTGCCAAGGTACAGTCAGGGAAATAAAAGTAGGGGAGAATTCGCTCGCCACAGATACTGCAGAAGAAATGAAGTGATACAGGCCCATTAAAGCAAAAGTGGGGCAGATGTGATTCTTAGAGGTGGTTGAGCTACTGGTACTTCCAGACTACTGACATTTTTACTCCCCAGACTCTTAGTTTAATCAGTGATGTTCTTCACATCTGTGGACCTCATATACAGGTAGACCTTGCTTAGTGACTGCCTCATTTAGCAAACATTTGCAGTTACGACAGGGATGAAAAAGTAACTTTGTGACCAATCCTCGCATTTATGATCTTTGAAGGTCTGTAAAGCAAAGGAAAGCTGAAGTAAGATCATAAGCACAGTTGTGGTTTCATTTAGTAACTGCTTCGCTTAATAACCCAGTGGCTGGTCCCAATTGTGGTCGCTAAATGAGGACTACCTGTATTCAGAAAAAAGAATGAAAATCACTGCCTATCCCCAAGCTGCTACTGGTTCTGTAGCTACAAAAATCTCTTTACCTCCATGCCATGCAAAAGAGAAAGAAAGGAAGGAAAACAAACAAGCAAAGAGATAGCCTAATACTTGGCATTCTGATTCCTCCGGTGTTACAGAACCGGGAGAAACAAATAAAGCATTGTTAGTTTCAGCCATTTGGGTTTTGTCTGGGCTACTGAGGAGGAGCTTCAAAGCCAGGAAGCTCAGGAGCTAGGAAGAAGATTTCCTCCTAATGGGAAAACGGAGCCATGGTATGGAATGACAGAAGGAGTAGTTCTGCTGCAATTTCAGTTACACCACAGTTGAGTCAGAAATACATCAGCTTAACTCTCCAATGTGGGGCTTTATTCCTCATAAACTATGCAGCATTTTACACTACTATATGAAGGTCCTCACTGCTGGCTTCAGAGCACCTGGAAAGGATTGGGCAATAGCTCCATAGTTTCAGGAGGGAAACAAGAACTTTGAGGACCACACCTCAAAGTGGTTTTCCACACCACTGGCAAACCAGCCACCTTGCAGTTCCAGAGAAAGCCTTACAAAACTCCCTTTGGAGGAGTTTCTCAAAAGCAGGAGCTGAGCTAGAAGTTAACAGGCTCAGTTTCTGAAGGCCTATGAGATGCCGTAGTGCAATGTGGATAAGGGTAGCCTTTTCACATGGGCAGGGGGCCATCGCGGGCACACAGAGGTCTAAAGGTGCTTTCACACTCGCTCAGAATCCTTGTGTGGAATTGCTGTACCACTCCCATCAGGTCAGTGGGTGACAGAGACCAGCTATATTTGGAGCATGGGTTTCTGGGTATGTGTGTGTGACATCATGGGGCAATTATAATATCAATGTGCAAATGATGTGAATTATGTCATATGTATCATTTACACAATGACATCGTGACACATGTGACATCATTGTGAATTGTACTGAATGCTGAAGATCTAGTGGTTCATGGAGTCTCCACTCTTGCATTAAAACACTGCAGAACTGGGTACTGAGGAAGACTTAAAGGTAAGATTAGGGGCTTGGCTCAGTGAGCTGCAGATGAGGACACTCCAGTATTGCTAAATGGGTTGCTGATAATCCCATGTGGTTTTCTTTCTCACAACAGGGCCTGAAACCCCCAGTCATGTCACACCCACAATACCTTCCCTCCTTGAGACGTGTAGCAGTATGCGGGGGCACTCATGGGAATGAAATGTCAGGTGTTTACCTAGTCAAGCACTGGCTACAGGATCCATCCAAGTTGCAGCGCAGCACCTTCCAGGTCACACCTTTTGTGGGCAACCCACGTGCAGTTGAGCAGTGTGTGCGCTACATTGGGAGGGATCTTAATCGTACATTTGCTCCAGCTTTTCTAAAGTGAGTATTACACTCTGCTCCATTCTTTAGAAGCTTTGTAGGGAAAACAAGGACTATCCTTCTCAGGAGCTATTGGGCAGAGGGACATACACTGAAGTTCACATTTCTCTGCATCAGATCTGAAGATTCTTAGGTGCCTAAGCCTTCACTCAAGGTTTGTTGCCATAAGAATTTAAACTCACCTTCCTCATTCTGGAGTCTTCCAGAATTACTAGTGTATCTGCATCTCCAACCAACTCCAAAGTGATGTTATTCATGCTGGCTAGAACAGTAGAAGTTGTAGTCCAATATATCTGCATAGTACCAGATTAGAAGGGGCATCTGCCCCCTAACAGATGTACCAGATTACCGTTGCATTGAGTGTCTCTTTCTCAGCACCAAGGCTTCAGATTCAGACCTTTATGAGATTCAACGTGCTCAGGAGATCAACCAGATCTTTGGACCCAAGGGTTCATCTCAAGCCTATGACTTCATGTTTGACCTACATAACACCACAGCCAACATGGGTTCCTGCCTCTTAGTGAACTCTGAATCTAACCTGTTATCCATGCACATGTGTAACTACATCCAGGTGAGGCCATGCTCCTGCAGTTTCCTAAGAAGCTAATTTTTCTCCTCTTTTCAGGAAAGTAAAGCCGGGATTTCTAAAAAGGCAATCTTTTTTTTCCTGCCTTCTCAGAAACACTGCACAGTGAGACACTGTCCCATCTTATTCTGTCAACCACCCGGAGAGGAGGCTAATTTCACCATGTCAGTGGCTAAAAATGGGCTAGGTAAGGAATAATTATCCGTCTGTACAATTCTAATGGATAACAACTGGTGTCCCTTCCTAGAAGTGCCCTGAGAAGCAGTGTGCAGACTGAGTGGGAAAGATGCCCGTGGCTCATGAATTTCAGTTGCAACGTCACAAAAAGAACCTACTGACTCCTTAGTTGGTGCAATGTAGTCTCTTGAGGCAGCAGATGTCTCAAGCCTATTTACTTACATTGGTTTTTTCTCATATTGTCTTCTTGATCCCATTTCTATTTTGAAATCTTTGTATCAAGATACAATAGAGTCATAATATCAAAGGGCTGCTTTCTATGGGGGGAGATTTAAAAATATTCTAACAGTTCGCTGCTTTTTGTTGGAAGAGACTGAGAGAGCTCAGATAAATTAAGCAAGATAAGGTTAGAATGATGTTTTATAAATATACAACAAGCTAATGAAGATGTAATTCACATATCTCCTCTCCCATCTGTTTTCCAAACTCTTCTTTTATTCAAATCTTCTTGCTTTTCTCTGGCAACCTTTCTGCTAGCCCAAGTTATTTGGTTTTCTCCTGAATGCATATTAAGTGCTTTCAGCTGTTAATAAGACAGAGAAATTCTGCCTTTCAAATGTTTGTCTTGTGCTTCCTCCAAGGTGCTCAGAATCTGATAGGTATTTCTCAACCTTGGCAACTTGAAGACGTGTGGACTTCAACTCCCAGAATTCCCCAGCCAGCCATGAATTCTGAGAATTGAAGTCCACACATCTTCAAGTCGCCAAGGTTGAGAAACACTGCAGTATAGTAATAATGTGAAACAGGCTGAGAGACAACGACCATTCCTACATTAGTACAGTGGAACCTCAGGTTACGAACACCTCTGCTAACGAACTTTTCGGGTTACGACCAGCTCCGGCCGCAAAAATTAACCTCGGTTTGCGAACTCCGCCTCAGGGTATGAACAGGATCCGCAGCCATTTTTCCGCCCCTGACACGTGGTCCGCGGCCATTTTCTGCCCCTGACACGTGGTCTGTGGTCATTTTCCGCCCCTGACACGTGGTCCGCGGCCATTTTTCCACCCCTGACACGTGGTCCACGGCCATTTTTCCGCCCCTGACATGTGGTCGTAGGGAGGGGGACTCTCCCTCCAAGCAATAGCCGCCTCCCTGTCCTCCATGCCAGAACGGATTAACGGTAATTACATTGAACCTTATGGGGAAATTTCCTTCGGGTTGCAACCAATTCGGGATGCGACCAGAGTCACGGAACGAATTAAGTTCGTAACCCGAGGTTCCACTGTAGTTTATAGTGTTTTCAAATGTCCCATAGGTATTCCCCAAGCAAAAAGTGGGAAATGCATATGCTCCAGTCCTTGTTTGCCATGTGTGATTTATGTAGAAGATTAAGAAAGAAAGGTCTGTGTAATATAAACAAAGGCGCTCCAACATAATTCCAGTGGTGTTGTAATCTACCCTCCTTTCTTCCTATAATCCCCTACAGCATTAGAGCTGGGCCCCCAACCCCAAGGAGTGGCACGAGCTGACCAGCTTGCTAAAATGCAATCGATTATGGCCTGTGCTTTGGACTTCATTGAACTTTTTAACAAAGGTGACCTATTTTGATTCTTGGACTGGGAAGCTCCATCAGTGTGAGTGAGAAATATTAGCTTTAGTGAGACCAATTTTAGAGATTATTAGAATTTCAGTTTTACTGAAAAAACTGAAAGTTATATCAATAATCTCTCCCTTTTTCAAAGTCAGAGTGGGAAACAACCAACACTGAGCTGCCAACAAACCATCATGCATTGTTCAGTAATACGTTCTGAAATTTAATCCTATTTCTCTAATGTATCACACTCTAGTGGTCTGTAATGAGATTTATACTGATCAGGCTCTACGTCTGACATGAATTTTAATCAATAGAAGAGAATATATGTACTATAGCTCAGGGTTGAACTGTGGAGTCCTTGGGGTTCTCTGAGCTTGATTATTTTCTTGCAGACATTTCATTACCCAACTAGGTAACATCTTCAGTGCTGGAAGGGAGTGGGGTTTGCTCTCTGTATACAATAGCTTGCCCTGTCAGTGTTGGAGGGGGTGTTGTTTTCTCCTTGGTAGTTTCTTGATTAGGGTATTGTTTACTAGTTGATTGTTTGGTGTTAAGCCTGGTGTTAATTATCTGGGTGTTGATTGCCAGCAAGGAGGTGTTCTGGTCTTTTTGTTTCCTTTTTATTGTCTTTTTTGAATAGCGTGTAAATTTATTTATTTATTTATTTATCTATCTATCATATTTATATGGCCGCCCATCTCATGTCCTTTATCTCTATGTGCCTGTTGATGGCTGACTTGTCTGAATACCAAGCTTCCAGGAATTCCCTCGCATTTTTGGATTTAGCTTGGTCTAAGATGCTGACAGTTTCCCAGTTGAAACTAAATCTGTCCATGTGTTGTGAGATTAAGGAGTTTTCATTGTGTCTTCTGACTGCTAGTTGGTATTCATGGATGCGCTCTGCTAGCCTTCTGCCTGTCTGTCCTACATAATGGCTATAACAGTCCTTATACTGTATGTTGTAGATGACTCCTGTTTTTTTTCTTTGGCTGCTGGGTCTTTTGGTTTACTTAAGATGTTTTGGAGGACTTTAGTTGGTTTGTATGCTACAGTGATGCCATGTGGTTGTAAGAGTTTGTTGGCTGTTTCTGAGATGTTTCTGATGTATAGCAGTGTTAATTGGGAAACTGTCAGCATCTTAGACTAAGCTAAATCCAAAAACACGAAGGGATTCCTGGAAGTTTGGTCTTCCAACCCCAAGGACTCTGCATGAATTTTAATATGAAGCCTAGACATACATTCAGATGCAGGAGCTAACATACACCTGAACAGTGATTATCGATTGTCCAGGGTGGTGTGGAAGGAGACTGTCCATCCTCCTGCCTCACAGAGTCCTGATTGTGAAGACTGAGAATAAACTTTCTGTGGCCTGGTTGTCCATCTGCTTCCTTTTGTTAGGCACCTTGTTCCCAGCCTTTGAAATTGAGGCATACAAAGTGGTTAGACGTACCGACTTCCCCCGTTATCCCAATGGGGAGATTTCTGCTGTAATACATCCAAATCTACAGGTGAGTATGAGGAAAAGAAGGAAAGAAGAAAGGGCGTGTGTGTGTGTGTGCGTGTGTGTGCGTGTGTTTGCAGCTTTCTGGCTGCTCTTTAGAACACAATGGAACCCGGACCCCCTAAAACTTTGGATATCTGTTACATGAGCATTTTGTATCAGTATGACCTCACTTTGGACCTGTGCAATCACACCCCATCAGGTAGCCTTGGACCTGTCTTTTTTTTTTTCCTGGCATGACTGCATTTTATTTGAAATTAGAGCAATCTGAGTTTTTTTTCCTTTGCAACACTGCAGATTGAGGTTGGTCCATTTGGGAAAATTTTTTTGTCCATCTCTCCTCCTAGGTTCTTTCTCTTTTCTTGTTGCATCCTGTTATCCTTCCACCTTCAGAAGCTTTTCCATGCCATAAAAAATGAATATTTTTTTTTCTCTCAACAAGCACTAAAATCAACCACAGAGCAGAATCAAAATCACAACATCCACAGCAAAGTGTAAAATTAAAAACCACAGCAGCATGGATGCACCAGCAAATGACTGTGTTTCCTTTTTGTGTGGAGTGGAGATGTTTGTTACATCAGAACACCAAGAGGCTGTGGTGGGCAGGGCAGGGCAGGGCAGGGCAGGGCAGGGCAGGGCAGGGCAGGGCAGGGCAGGGCAGGGCAGGGCAGAGCTGGGAAAACACCCTTCTCTGCATCTCCCCTTGGGCAGTGAGAGAGCACTCATTTGCTTCTTCATGATCTCAGTGTTTCAGGGCCAGGAGAAAGGACAAGGATTGCTGTTCAGCTTCAGATTGTCTTGTGAAGGATTGGGGAGTGGAAATGTTGTGGTAGGGGACTGGAGTTTTAGGCATGCAAAACCATGAGGTTTGGTAAGCGTGCCATAGCATTGCAAGACAGAGGAAAATTTCACCTGTCAGAATTTCCTTTTCTTGACCTTGTGTTCTCTGATCGTTCCTGACCACTGAGTCGTCTGCTTGAGTAGGATAGAAAGCGTAGGATAACACATCAGACTTCAAGGAAGTCTGCAATTAATCATCCAACAGTGACAGTACTCATTAAAACAGTTTCATCTCCCGCAAGGGTTGTTTCCAACTCATCAAAGGATGCTACCCAGGGGGAATTGAAAGGCTTGCTGTGTGAAAACCTTCTGGCTATTTTGTTCTTGGTATATCATCAAATAATCTCCCTTAGGATAAAGATTTCCAGCCCCTGAAGCCTGGGGACCCAGTTTTCCAGACTTTCGATGGAGAGGATATTCTGGATGATAGTGATGACACGTTCTTCCCAGTCTTCATCAATGAAGCAGCCTATTATGAGAAGAAGACGGCCTTTTGCAAGACAAAAAAGGGCACATTTGCCCAACCAGCAATACAGAAGGGATTTTAAATATGATGATGTGGTTTATAACTGAAGGCAACTGAAGTCTCTGTGTTTTGTATATTCTAAGAATCAGTGATCCTGGAGAAAATGTATCGATGTGGTCACTAAGAATCAGCACCAACTTGATGGCACATAATCAAAGAAGCTATGCATGATTTAATCCAAGAATCTACACCTTTGTAACAAACAAAGAACAATAATCACTCCTTAGTTTATTGCTCAATGCAATTATCTCCCATGTTGGGGCAATAGAGTATGTGCTTCTCTAAAACAATTATATCCCCTTGAGGTTTCATTTGAGGATTTTGAGCTAGACTGGTGCTTGCTCAACCTATTTTCTAGGATAACTTTTTGATGCACATGCAGCCAACCTGTTGTATTGGATGAGCCAGTGTGCTCCGGCAAAAATATTGTCTCTCAGATCTAAAACATCTAGGTCAGGGTCCCCAAACTCTTCAGCTCATCAACCTCTTCATGAAGTTTCAGTTTGTTCATTGACCCCAAAACATTTATTATATGAAAATAATTTAATAAATACTACTTTAATAATAGTAATATGAAAAATAACAACAACCGTAATAGATAAATGAGACCAGTAACTACACACAGCTGATAGAGACAACTCACCGCTGTCACTGATGGCTGACCATCCAACCCTGAGTAACATTGTCTCGCTGCTAGCCACTTCACCTTCAGGACTAGGGACTGGCATGGAGCTCTACAGAGACCCCAAAAGATTGACCCCAACTGACCTCCCATCATTTATCGACCACCTATTGACCCCCAGCCATTTACTGACTCCCCTTTGACCCCCAGCCATTTATCAACCCCTTGGATAGTCCCATCGACCCTTGAGGGTCAATATTGACCACTTTGGGGGACCCCGATCTAGATAATCCTGTATAAACTTCTCAGTGAGTTCTCAGAACTCACCATTTTATGTCATGCCCCATGCCTAACTGCACTGCATCAACCCTTCTGCTTAGCAGGGAAGATACAGGAACTTGACTTGTAGCACCAGGAATGAGAGGGTCTTTCTGCATATTTCAGAGCTTTAGGGCACAGCCAGATGACCCTGCTAAGGGCAATCCACTACTCCTTGAGCAACAGAAAAGTATCCTGGCATAAAGGGTGCTGCCCCCAGTGGTCAACCTTTATTCTGCCTCAGTAATGAGCCTGGCATGTGGGTCAGTCTTTGTAGTTTCCCCTGCATGTGGGAAAAACAGCTACCAGTCATGCTCCCTCCCTATCATGATGTGGGGGGAGGCTGAGCAAGCATAGGTGCTTTGAATAATAGGTTTGGCTACCTGTCAAGTTGTCCAACAAATATATCCCAAACACAGAGATGTTGTACCTGCTAGATGAGCTTTTTCTGACCATGGGCCTAAGCATTAAAAAAAAAAAAACGCACTAAACCCATCATCTCCAAAAAAACGCTGAGAAGTCACAGATAAAGAAGAGGCATGCAAGGTGAAATGGGAGGTATCTGTGGAAACTCTGCCTTTCTGGAGTTGTATTTCCTGTTTTTAATCTGTGACAGGGAGAACAGACACAGAAGCAGGACTTTCTTCCTGCATGAAACAATGTCTGTAGTTAGTCTTCTGGAGCACCACATCCCACAGCCAAGCTACACACACCATCTCTGTTTCTGCCCAGAGTTTCTTTGACTGCTAGAGTGATCAGATGGTAAGGGATGCTACTTGTCTGGGAATATTGTTTCTTGCAGCAAAGGAGCAAAGAGACTCTGGACCAAAGAACAGCTTTCAGTGACTCAATGCTTTCCAGAGGAGGAATACCTGAATTCTTAGCCAGCATGGCCAACCCTTGCTTAGCTTAATTTGGAATGCTGTGCCGATGCCTGAGGAGAACTGACCTACGCACGTTTTAGTTCTTGCTAGATTTGATTACGGCAATGCACTCAGCCTGAGGTATCCCTGGAAGGGTTTTCAGGAGCTTCAGCTGGTGCAAAGGAGTTGTAGGTGCTTACCTGTGGGACCACATTACTTCTATCCTGCCATACGCCTTTTGGTTGCCAAATGTTTATGGGTGTAATTACAATTGTTGATGATTACCTATAGCAGTGTTGTCCAAACTTGGCCACTATAAGATGAGTGGACTTCAACTCCCAGAATTCCCCAGCCAGCATGGCTGGCTGGGGAATTCTGGGAGTTGAAGTCCACTCATCTTAAAGTGGCCAAGTTTGGACAACACTGACCTATAGCGTCCTAGCTGAATCAAGGATCCCCAAGGTAGTAGCTCGTTTCAAACCAGTCTGCCTACCCACTAAGATTAAGATGAGGAGACCTTCTATCTTCCCATCCATGGTGGAGGCACAATTGGTTGGACAAAGGACATTCTCTGTAGATCCACCACTGTTTTGGAACAGTGAAATTCTGAAGACCTCCTTTCCAATTTCATTTTGTCAATCTGAGAATACTTTTTTTTAAGGTAGGAAGCAGGCTTTTAATTGGTCAGGTTGAAGTGATTTTAACTAAGACTTTGTTCTGTCTGCCATACATGCCATGCTATTAGATTTTTGACTTCTTCTGTAATCTAATATTGTGACTTTTCATGATCACCAGCTATTTTACTTAATACGTGAGCCTCAGAAAAACAGGACATAAATATTTCAGTTATGCTTCATACCATTTCAATAACACTGCCAGTCATTCAAGAAGACAGCCAGAGTCTAACTTTGCTTTTGCACATGCATGAACTGTACACATACCTAATATTTATGCAGCTGTCAAAAGGAAATAAATACATTTATGGTTGCATATAGTGATCTTTAACTTTTTTCCAAGCACCAAGTTGACATCGAATTAATGTAATTCCTGGGAAGCATTTCAGGGATTGCCCTTTAGAATTTTGATAGCTTTGTTTGCTCATTCAGAGCTAATCTGATCTTTGTTTAACCAGTGTACTGAAACAGGACACACATCCTTATAGTTTCCAGTGAGGGGTCTTAATGGATGAGATCCAGGAGTCCCTTCCCCTTTATTTAAAATATCTGGGAAGAGGCTTGGCACTCATTTATTCATTTTGCTCCCAAGATATTAGAAATGTCACCATCCAGTTCAAGAGAATATATCTGGATGAATGCACTATTAAATTCAAACAGTTTATTTTAAATCTCCAAGAATTCTGAGCTGATGGGGCAAAAAATGACAGAGGAAGTCAAAGTTCACCTGGGTATGGCTCCATGCCTGACAGAATTTGCCAGGCCTAGCCACACAGGTATGGACACTTAAGTGCTTTCTGTCCCTACCACAAGAATGGGGCCAGGTGAGTTCTCTAGGCTTGGCCCAGCCAATTTGCCTCAAAGCACAAAACCTCCCTGCAGATGCAATTGGCGTCTGCTCCCTGAAATACTTTGCCAGTTTGGATCCAGACTTGGGGGAAGAGAGTTGCACCTTCTGTAGTGATGCTCCTATCTCCAGGAAGTAAAAAAAGCTGGCAGCAGAAAGCAATTCCTTCCTATTACTGTGCAAGGTAATACTGGAAACAAAAAGACATTTCCATTCTCCTCCTCTGGCTCTTGTTACCTGGAGGACAGCATCATCACAAATTCTGAAAGAGACGGGAAGAGTCAAATCAGTCCCCCACCTGTATTTACGAGGGGTTCTCATCCTCTTCTCAATGTGCCTTCCTCTCAAGGGGCCTGTTTGATTCCCTCTAGTCCTGGCACTGATTCCAGTATTTGTTAGTAAAAGAGGAGGGATACAAAATCATAGCTTTCTGGTAAGAACAGAGCAAGTGACAAAAATCACAAAGCCAAGTGGGGGTGGGCCTTGCAAAAGAGGGATAGTGCTATAAACCATCACACCTGCATCCTAGTCCTTGGGAAAATCAAGACAGGCATTGTATCCTATCCGTGTGATAACTCCCTCAGGTATGGAATGGAATATATTGTGCAGGTGTTAAGCTAGTTTCCTACACAATTCCCTCTCCTCCCACCCAAAAAAAAAAAATCATCTTCCCCTGGCTGTATTTATGATAGATCCTTAGAGCAGCTGCATGCTTTGGTGATCACAATACGTTTCGGAGGTGCAGGTCTATTTTTTGTTCCATGGAAAAGGTGCTTCTACTTGTATAAAAAGGATGATCAAATCAGGTAGCCATCCTTAGCCAACTGTGGATTGTGACATTGGCCCATATTCTCTGATAAATGGTACTTATGAAATTGACTAAAGACCGTACAAAGCTTCAAGGGGAAACAGCAGCAGCCACAATTGCTGCTTCCCTTAAAAAACTAACAAGTAGGAAAGGATTCTGTTTTGTTTTGTTTTTTAATCTAGATTAAATGCACGGTTGAAACCTGTACATGTTTTCATAGAGAAAATTGAAAACAGATTACTGCGGTGCCTACTGGAACCTGCAACTGCAGTGCTATCCCTTTCTGGCTTTTCCAGGTTATTTTTCGAATTGGTAGGCATCCTTTGAACAACCCAGCTGATACTGTCCTGTACTATTTCTCATGCAGCTACTGAGCAGCAATTGCATTTTGCAAAAATCCCCTCTAGCACAATGCCTCTTTTATGGAAAACAGGTCCTGCCTTTCAGAATGCAGCATTTAAGGGAAAAGGGTTAACAAAGCATGTGATTTTTCTCACCATCAAAGTCCACTTTTCCATCCCCATTGAGATCTACATCCTGCAGGATCTCGTCCATCTCCTGGGCATTGAGTTGTTCACCTAAGAGGGCAGTCACAGCCTGGCGCAGCTCTAAACTGCTGATAGCTCCATCTCCATCTGTATCAAACTTGAGAAAGAAGGAATTGCCTTGGAACTGATTGTATTTACTTCCCACTCAAACATCTGTTGCGGCACCTGCTCTTTGGAATAACATTTCTCGGGGAAGGTTTGGACTGCCCACACACGTTGAGATGATATTTCAAAACTTGGCTCTTACCCCAAGCTCTGAGATAGATTCTTGTCATGCCCACTGGTGTATAGTTTGTCTTAGCTGCAGCATATTGTACCAAATTATGTTCAATTTAATGTTATTTTATGTATTTATTTTTCCTATTTTTAGATGTTGTATTGGTTCAGTTGTATGCCATCCACAGTCTGTCTGGAGCAGGACATCTTTATAGGTAGTCCTTGCTATCTGACCACAATAGGGACCAGAATTAAGTCACTAAGCAATTTGGTCATTAAGCAAATCGGGGCTGTTTTATGACATTTTTTACAATGGTCATTAAGTGAATCACCGTGGTTGTTAAGCGAGTTGCATGGTTGTTAAGCAAATCCAGCTTCCCCAATGGATGTTTTTTGCTGGAATTTGCTTAATGACCATGTGATTCACTTAATGACCATTGTAAAAAATGTCACAAATTACAATCACATGACCGCGGGGGGTCATAAAGCACTTTTCCCAAGGCTGTCGTAACTCCAGACCATCGTTAAATGAACAGTCGTTAAGCAAGGAGTACCTGCATACATCTAAATTATAAATAAGTGTTCCTTTCTTTTTCATTCATCTATCCTTCCCATTCCTATCTTCCTCCTCTACCTTCTCTTCTATTACTTATCCAAACTCCCCAGTCCTGCTAATTTTTTCTGCTTCTCTATCCAAAATGACAGACAATTGGCATGAGCCTAGATAATTTTGGCATGCACTAACAGTAGCATGAGAACTCCTTTGCCACATTGAAATTTCTGTAATTGGGGGGGGGGGGAGGATTTAATGCCAGTGCAGTTTCCTTCCCACAGGCCTCTCTCTCCCATTTCCTTCTTTATTTCTGAAAAATGAAACCCGAAAAATCATGTTGCCCAAAATGGACATTAGCTACCAAATTTTGGAAGTGAAATCTCAAGATTCTGCCACCACAACTGGGGTGCAGAGGACCACATGTAGCCCATGGGCCACTCCTCTCTGACCAAGAGAACATCTCATGACAAGATCGTGCCTATCATGGGTGAAGAATGCCAGCATATTTACTGACTCTGCCATGTAATTAATTATTGTCCTTGGCGCCTTTCAAGTTGACTAATCAATTATTGTCTTGCCACTTGTTTTCAGGTTTCTTTCCTGTTTCATTTGAGCTTAGTTGAGCTCTGCTCTGACACAAACAAGACTACTTTCCCTATCACAGGAAGAAAATAATACAACTTGCTAACCATTTGCTTTTCCTTGCCTTGGTTCATCGGTTTATCTTCCATAAAGACTACGCAAGGCTTTTGGAAAACAGCTAGATGTTTGAATGAACTCTGAAGGGACTGTGAGGGCAAATACAATAATGCTTAAGGGAATTAAGTCTTTGGACATGACATCATAGAAGGACTAGCCTCCAGGAAAGGAGAAGTATTTAGAAAGGTCTGGAGCTATGAATGATGGCATTAATGGGGTAGTTTTCTGGAAAAAAAGACAGACTTCCTGCTGCACAGAAGCAAATGAGAGAAGGATAAAAATGTATCACCCTACCTCCAGAGTGGTAGATGGACAGGTATCATCTGAATAACTAAATGTTATATAAACAAGCATTTTGCTGGTGCAGTAAAATGGCATCTGAAAAGAATCTTAGGGCCTTTTCCTACTTGCATGTAATCATAGTACAAACATATGCTGGCAACTTTTTTCCCCTGCCACTTCCCCATGACATAGCCTTCAGCTCATCAGTGAGATAGTTTTAAGTTGTCCTTGGGAGTACTGGTGTTAAAGTAGCATTTTCCCCTTTAAACTGAGAGCATTCAACAGCATTTGTGAGATATGTAAAATCTATTACTTTTCACCACCCATTATACTGGAGGCAAAGTCAGGTGACCAGTAGTGAGTGGGATCAGAGCAGTGTCATCCCTAGTCAGCTTCATTTGCCACCATTCAACTGTGGTCTCCTTAAAGAGCTGGACCCAGCAGTGCCAGGTCAGTGGTGTGGTCTGTTTAGCTGATAGTACTGTAATTTAGCACTGGACAAACCCACACAGCTTTCTTGCTTTAGCATGAGACAATCCATGTGTACATGCCACTGCCTTTATTTTACTGCCCACTTGCAGCCGAGGCACCCTGAGGACTGCTTTAGGTACTCTGCTCTGGAAGTGATGTCTTCCCCTTTATCCTGCCTCCAGACACAGTGTGCAGACAATGTAGGGTCCATCACTGCCCATGGAAGAGATGGCCTGAAATGATGTGTTCCATGTCAGCACACTAGTGGCTCCAATCACTCCAGACAGTTTCCTGTGGGACTGCCCTCTTCCATCGGGTTCCTGAGCTGTTCTCTCACCTCTCACTTCTCCTCTGTCTGTGAAGAAGACCAACATTCTGGCTTCCACTGTGTTCTTTTTCTTTTTTTAAAATGGGTTGGCCAGCGATTGACCAATTGACTTAGAAAATACAAAGCACTGACTAGCCTGTCCCTAGTTTAATTAAACATGTAATTGAAACAACTTGTCTTACATCCTTGGGTAGCCTCCCTGGCAGGGACTTCCCTTCTTAGTGGCCACAGCTGCCCAGAGCTCTGGCTCTTCATTTCCTTTCCTTGTGTAATGTTCTTAGGGCACTTCATAGCTCCAACACCCATCCCCTGCTAAATCCCTTTATCAAATTCCAACCTAAAGACGACAAAGTCCTATCAGCAGACCTAACCCATTTCTGCTGCAGTGCCATGATTGGTGATGTTATTTTATTTATTAATGAATGCCAGTCATGTCATTGAACAGGAATCAGTTGGGTACCCATCTCTCAAACCTTGCCTCTTCCTCCTCCCCAGCCATTGCCCACATCAGGGGGAGCAAATGATGGATATTTTTTCCATTGGCTGGAAAATCCACCAATTACTGCACCTTATTAAGCCCCGCAATACTGTTAGAACAGTATTACTCACTGGCCTCTTTACCAAAGCAAAGCAGAGACTGGCTATATAGATAAAGCAAATCTAGATTGATGCAGCCTCATGGATTGGAGAAATCATATTAAACTGGTTGTCTGGATGTGTCCTTTGTCTCCCAAGTGTAACAATGGACAAACAGGAAATACATTTCATAGCCCTGTTGGTATGGAGCAAGCATCAACCTCATTTTATAAGCTAGATTGTCAACTCCTTGCAAAGCTATAATTAACTGTCTGTTCTTATCTTAAAATTCATTCCTCATTCCAAAACATCAAAGTACATATAACTTTAAGATGTCCGATCTGCAAACAGAGAAGGAATATTGGAGATATAGCACTACAATGGGAGATATGCTTTGGAACATATATTTCCTGTCCCTGTGTCTATTCACTTAAAGAGTTTTTCCCAATCATGTCACTCAGAAATATATCAATCACAAATCAATCAGATAAATAAATGTTATTCTTGTGTGTAAAGCAAAAGGCGCTGCACTAATATTTTTCAATTTGTTAATATTGTTTAACCAGAGCAAGCAATGGGGATGGGAAGGGGTTAAGCATTTTGCCAAATATAGTCTCTAATGTTGTGGAGCCAGTGTGAGATAAGCATGCAAAGCTAAAATGAGCTAGATAAAGACTGATGCCACTGGCAGACTAGAAAAGAACAATAGCAAACACATAGGATATTTGTACATGGAGTAAGATTACTTCAAGACTCTCAATTGATCAAAAGAACATTTGTATTTATTCCTAATGATACCATCTTGCTAGCCCTGTAGCTTTCTTTGAGCCACAACAATATTTGAGAGGTGACATTTTGTGTTAATCAAAGTAAAACCCCATGGTTCTGAGCTTAGATGGAGGTGGCCCAGGAGCCATACCACTTTTCAGATTTCCCTCCTGAGAGAAAAAAAAGAAGGAAGATCAATCTTACCTCATAAACCTCTTCTATAAGGTTGGCAGCCAGTACCAACTAATTTCAGAATTCCAGTGTAGAAAAGGCAAAAAGAAGTTTGGTGTGCGGGATGACATGCAGATCCATACCTTCTTCTGAAATGGCCCAGAACATTGACCACATGACTTCCCACAGAGAGTAAGGGCCACAGATTCCATCACTTTCAATCTTTCCAGCATAGGTTTAGCAGGATTAGGAAGTGGTACCCCTCTGCCTCAGTTTCTCCCTCTCTATTCTTGGTAAGATTATTTGGTAAGTGCCTCTGTTTTATACATTTTACATCATTAAATAATTAAATGCCCATTGTTACTTAACTTAATTCTATTCCAGTAATAAAATAGTAGTGTAACTTTGTGTGCTATACATTCTGGCTAGGGGGCAACCCTTTCTAATTCAAGCCTCTATTCTTCTTTCATTCTATAAATCAATTTAGTATCAATAATTATGGAAATATCATGATAGGTTTCAGCACAACTCTATATATCCAATTCATAACTTTCCTATCATACCTCACGGAAGGCGATCTTCAGCTCCCTCACGCCCACCATATGAGCTGTTTCTTCACGCAGTTTTGGGCTCATCAACTCTACAAAGTCCTCAAAATCTACACGTCCTCCCACTATGAGGAAAGATAACAAGAAATGATTAGTTTGTTTGATGGAAGAATCACTTTTGAATGAGGTAGGAGATGGTGTTATTAAATATATATAAACTACCTTTCTGCAAGATATTCAAATGGTTTGTGGATAACTTAAGAAGGAAAGTAATGGACTATGAACATAACTCTGAACCTAATTTACATCCTCTAAATAACATTTCATGGATATGCCTAAATCTTACGTAGTGCTCTGTTCATGCACCACATTTCTCTGTTGAGATGAACCCCACTCCCATCCTTCCGCTTCTCACAATTCCTGCACTGACTTCTGAAGCAGAGGCTTTACAAAAACTATAATCACTTATCCTCTAAAAGGTATTTATGGAAATTAAACAGAGTTTTTACAACAAGTCTACTGTACTGTTTACAGAATTATTGCAACTCAAACACTTTTGGAAACAGCACCTGGGTATGTCAGTAGATATGGTGGGGATGGGAGGAAATGGAAACAGAGCAGTATCATTTTGCATTTAGACAACTGAGGAAAAAACAACAGCTGAACAACAGCTAAGGGCCAATTATATTATTCAAATCAAAGTTGATGTTTATTGTTTTAATTGAAAACATACTAGAAAGCCAATTCTGTTCTAGAAAGTATCATTCGTACCAGACACGAACTGTGAAATGTCAAGTCATGCAATCCACTTGATATTTTTGCACATTTATACGCATGCATGCTGGATGGAGTCAAAACACATCCAGCACGTATGCAAAAAATGGTGCACATATGACCACTCAATTGACACATCATGCCTTACAATCAGAACTTCTGCAAAAGAAACTGAAACTTGAAGATTTGCTATAGGTCTTTTACAATCAGGTTGTTGTTTTTTTTCATTTTATATGCTGCTTAAAAAATTCAGAGCAGTTTTTTAACAGCTGCAGTTAAAATGATCAACTGCAAATAAAATTAGGATTATACTGGGACCATGAGAAACTACCCAATTCCAGCAGGGTTACCTCAGCAGCCTTGTCAGTGCCACGTCCTGCGACTATTATTGACTATAAGTCTTGGAAGGTGAAGAAGTACATAAATATTCCACTCACTGCGCATTTTGATGTGCTGGGAGATCTCAATCAGCTCCATCTCTGTAGGCATGTAGCCCATGGTCCGCATGCACTCTCCCAGGTCTTTGCAGCTGAGGTAGCCGTCCTGATCTGTGTCATATTCCTTGAAGGCATCTAGCAGCTCTGCCAGGAAGACCCCAAAGACACTCTGGATGTGTAAAGCCGAGGGTCCTGCCTTGACCTTTCCCCTCACACTGGGACTCAGGAAAGGCACATGGCCCTGGGAGACCAGCATGCCCCTCGGCTCTCTTACAGCCATGGCCTTTCAGAGGCTGCCAGAAACTGAGAGGCTGGCCTTCAGGCGAACAGCACAAGTAATCTCTGTAGAGATGTACTGCCCTGCTAGCGTGTCTGTCATAATCATTCTGACAAATGAAATTGCCACACTGGCTAATTTGGACCCCTCATGACCATTTACAGTACAGTTTGCAGGACAGACAGTCAATTCTCCAGCTCTCTGTATTCTTAACTGTTCAGTGTAACAGTGTGATTAGTTCTTGGTGATGATACTATCATCTTAATAAACTCCTATGCATAAATTATCCATAAACAATTATAATTATCACTGATTCTCCTGTCTGTACTTCATTTTCTTCTAATATACATCCTTACAATCTTCCATCTTTAAACAACAACAAAAATGTTTAAAGGGAAGGCAAATGTGCTCTTTGGATAACATTTATTGATGCAAAAAAAAAAAAGGAAAAAGCAATACTTTTATGATGGTGTTTATAAAAGTATTTGGCTTTTTTTTTCCTTTTTCCTTTTTTTAAATTTTTTTTGCAACAGACACACCTGGCTATGGATCTGGAAACTTGATAATTTATGCATTTTGCCTAGCTGATGGCAATTCATAATTAGTCAGAATAAATCACAATGACTAAACTGGGTCTGCTTCATATTTTTACTTGCCCATCAAGAACTGCTTATCCTCCATTGGTCACTACCTCTCTTAAAAATGCCCATAATATTGACACACCAAACAATCTTTGATTAAATCACAAACTAGAATATTCTTTGCTCTGATGAAAATATTTATTAAGTCTCCTCCAAAATGGACACTGAAAAACAACCTAAAGTTACTAGAAGTGGGGACGGGGAACTGTGGAAGTCGTTTTACTGTATCAGCAGTGAAAAAGTGAGTACATACTTCATCTCCCCCTCATGGCCAGAATCCTAGTCCACCCCATCATCTTCCTAAAAGATTGCCCAACTCACCATCCAGTTCCAATGGGGAAAGCTCTCTCTCCTAGCAAAAGAAAAAGAAAAGGAAAAAAGGAGGAATTATTCATTTACTTGTGTATATCTCATCTTTCCTTCAAGTGGTATGATAGCACACCCCACCTTTACCACCCTAAAACCAGATGTTCCCATGCACAGAGTATAGGGGAATGTATAAAACAAGGGATGGAAAATTCATAAGGAATGTTCATTATCAGTTTCAGCTAAATAAACCAAAAATCTAACTTGCTGAAGAAGCTTTGCTGGAGCTTCTCTACCAGCAAAGAGGAATTTGCCAAAGAGACTTTATCCCTGAAAAAGCCCCCTCTGTGCCTGTGGAAAGATCGGAGGTGTTGAAATCCTCAAAACAGGATGCCAGGATCCCCCAGTCTGAAGCTGACTTGGCTAATCCTTCTTCCTGCTTTCAGTGAAGGAAAATTTCAGATAAAAAGCCCTACAAAGCTGAAAAGCCCACCAAACCAACCCAGCTATCCCTTCCCTCCTGGCTGACATGAACTGGCAGAATTTGAAATATGCTTAATGGCAGGACATTGAGAACTGCCCTGTTAACATAGTTTAAATCTGCCTTTTCATTTACTTAAATACTGTACAGTGTCATGTTTTGCTTTGTGTAGTTTCCCACTTGAGATTTCTAAAAATATGCAAGTCTGTAAAAAGTTTCAAAGTATTATGGCTTTTCCATCTTGAATGTAACATATTTATATACTCATATGTATAATGTCATTTGTTGTCCATCCAAAATTTCTATTTTAATTGAATAAATGTATTTTATAATATGGGTTTTTAATACTTTGTAAATACAGCAATATTTTCATGAATAAATTAAGTCTGTCTTGCCTACTTAATTTTTTTCCAGATACAGTTAATTCTCAAACTCACAATTATTATGCAGAACTTTATAATATAGAAAGGATCTGCTGGTACTGAAATTAATCAACATTATACATTGGCTTCTCCACAGTATACTGAGAGGAAAAAATCAGCCACATAAAAATTAAATTACATATTAAAAGGGGAAAAACATTTTTGCTGTCTCTGGAATTTGTAACATCACAAAAAGGGCTATCTTTGTAATGTTTAATATAATCTACATAAGATTAAAAAAAAATCACAAGTGAGCAGAAGTTTTCAGAGCACTTCGAAAGCATCTTAAATGAATAATAAATGAAAAAAATCAAGAAAAACGTCCAAAACAAATAGCTTCTGATCTGTTACACAGTCCAAATAGAAACTAGGTTTTTAGCAGGATCCAGGAAGTGAGCTAGCCAGCCTTTACTTTTCAATAACTGTTAATAGCAGTTTTATCTTTTGAACAGCAAATGTCAGTGAGGAATGTCAAGAAGAAAATAGCCAGAACTGGGCCACTGAAAAACAAGAGGGATTTTCAACATATAAAGAAAGTTCCAAAGTTTATTGAAATTCAAATCTCATTAAACAAAAAACAGAGCAAAGACTCCAAAAAGACTATTCAGACACTGGGAGGATTATTTTAAAAAGGAGGAGAAGACATACAGTACAAAATTTAGTTGTAGCCCCTGTTGGTTTTACTGTTGAAGTCATATTTTCCCAACAATGTCCTCCAAAGTCTCATCTCCAATTAACGTGGAGGAAAGCTTGGATAAAGAGTTGAGGACATTAAACCCCTCCTCCATACCTACTTCCACCCTAGTGAGAAATCCTTTCCCAAATTAATCTGCTGAAAATTGGATTAATAGATTGGAGGTCTGTGAGGGTTCTTTGTTTTCCAAGGACTGGACACACCACAGCATAGCCAATCTGTACAAAATGCTTTATTGCAGCACTCACCTTCCCCAACAACAGACTACTGCTCTCCACCCATCTAGGACTTACAAGGTGATGTTGCCGTCTTTAATACTCAGTCTTTAATAGTTAGTTCAAGCAAAAGTCTGTAAAAGTGGCATGCAACCTTTGCCTTTTTCCAAAGGTTCTTACTCTAAATGGTGTGAAGTGTTGCTTCAGTCTGGCTGTTCTTCTTCTAGTTGTTACTGAGCTCCTGGCAGAGCTCCAAGATCCAGGTAGGACTCCCACCAGGATATGCTGCTCACCGTAACTTGTGGTCCTGGCAGTTGAGTGTTAGTCCTCTTGTCTGCTTGTAATAGCTGCCAATCTTCAGATGTTGCCTCTGCTTCCCCTGCACCTGCCACTTGCTTATCACCTTTCCTCTGACACACATACCTTTACTCTGTCTTGGCATTTGCTTTCTTAAGCTGAGAGCCTGGGTGGGGTGAGGCTGCCTCTGGACATCAGCAGGTCCTTGAAAACGCCAGGGTGCGGCTCAATCATCACAGGCAGCCGGAACGCCAGCTTGGATGTTTGTGAGTGAAGTTTGAGTTAGGGCAATGAGGAAAATGGGGTGAGAAGCGTTTCTGCCTGGCTGCAGCTACTTTTTCCAAGCACAGACAGCAACCCCAACTTCACTCCCTCACAAGGCCAAGCACGCTTCTGCAGCTTTTCACTTAGACACACTGTATCTGGTCACAGGAATGGTGACAACTGCTAAAGCAGGGTTCCTCAACCTCAGCAACTTTAAGATGGGTGGATTTCAACTCCCAGAATTCCCCAGCCATCTGGGGAACCCTGCGCCAAAGAAATGCAGCAAACTCTAACCCTTGGTTGCCATCTAGTGGTCGCTCATACCTTTGCAGCCCAGTGGTAGGCCTACTTTCACTTACCAGTCCAGGTGAACAGAAGGAGGCTATGTGTGAGGGTTTTACTTACAACTGAAGCTGCTGCTGGTGCAATCTGTACATCCTCTCCCTACGTGGAGACTACTGAAGTACTTCCAAATAAAGGGACTTCTTGGAAATCACCAAGGACTAGACTGCCATTTCCCCATATCTTCTCCACCTACTGTTCAAGCTAATACGATTTCCTGACCTCCTAGCAAGGCAGCAGATATGGGCTATTGTATTAATAAACTGTGGAGAGTGGATCATCTCTGTTCAATGGATCATCCCTCTGCTCTTTAGAACATAAGTGGATGCAACCCTTTTCCTGCATAATTTCTGCCTGCTCTGGTTCCTCTCGCTCTAAAGTCTGTGATCACTTGTTGCCTGTTCACTGAAGAATTTGGGAGCCTTTGCCTATAGTATCATGCAATGGGCGTATGGCAGAGACACTAATCAGTTGCTGATCAGTATGGAACAGAAGAGGAAGTGAAGCTGGGGAGACCCACTGGGTAACCATATTGTAACTTTAAAAATTAATTAAAATGTAAATTAGCTTAAATCGTGGTTGTGAATATGCATGCATGTATAGGCAGTGGCCCCAACTGCTTTGTTCTCTGATATCTTGCTGAGCTGGTTAATTAGCTACATAGTCCTATTACAATGATGGAACTGCTGTGGTAAACCATTATCATTCAACGCCAAGAGCTGCTTTAGATCAAACATATCCCAATATTGCCCAGTTTGGCTGGCAGTTGCTCTCCAGGGTCCCATATAGGCAGATCTTTCATATTCCCATTCCTGAACTAAGACTATGTCACCCAGCTACAGTTCCTCCTTGAAGGACCCCACGTTCCCCAGTCCTACTGCATACTAGGGATGGTTTAAAAAATAGCTTTGCAGGGAGTGTGCCGATTTCTCAGCAGCAAGAGACTGCTTTGGAAGATGAAGGGACTAAGAACTTCAAACCCAGTGAAAGCTTCCTTGGTTACAAAAAACCATGTTATTGCAAATCATCACTGCTCAAAGGGTGAGTCAGATTCCATTGAAGTTATTATCTATCCCCTCTTCTTGACCTGCCTTCTAGGCATATTTATCTCCATGGGAAAGCAGTCTTCTCAGGGAAGATATCATACTTAATAGATCCAATTCTTTTCCATGAATACCTTATGTACTCTCCAGGCCTACATAGAGATGTTGTGTTATTTGAGTAGAAGGGCTGTACCATCTTTTGCTTAAACACACTATTTTCTCACCAGGATGGAAGCTAAGATGGAACCAGTCCAGCAAGTTGATAGGAAAAACCAGCAGTGTCCAACTAATAAGCGAACACTTGCAAGAGTCACTTTGTGTGAGATGGGCAGCTATATAAATATGATTGATTGATTGATTGACTGACTGACTGACTGATTAATAAATAAATAAATAAATAAATAAATAAATAAATAAATAAGAAACCAAAATGTCCACCATCCCTGTAGCAGGGTAGAAACTAATTTAGGATTAACTAGCATTGACTCCTGGCACTGACATTTCAAAAGTGAGGAATCCCTACTCACTCCTCAAGAGATAAATCTGTTGCAACTCTTGTTTTAGTGTTACTTTTGTATTATCATCTCAGTTTAGAAGTGAAAGTATTTCTCCCTTCAGGAACTCACATATGGTTTTCAAGTTCTCCATATTTATTTTTCATTGCCTGGTTTCACCACTAGCTTTCCTTTCCCTTAGCCGTAAAGGGCTGTGGTTGGAAAACAGAGGTTTTCTTGTATTTTTCTTATTCCTTTTTTAAAAATAACTTTATTGAAGACTTTTTTCAAAAGTATTAAAAACATTATAAATTTTGAATTAAAGAAGAATAAAGAAAAGCAATAAGAAAGTGAAAAAGAAATATAGAAAAAGAACTAGAAAAAAAGAAAAGATTCTAAAGAAGCCGTTTCTGATCTTCTTGACAGCGGTTATAGATACATTTAAATTTTATCCTCTCTCTCTAAGGTTACCGCATAATTTCCTCCTTTCCATAAGCTACCCTTTCTAATTTCAGACCCATAACGCACAAGTTCATTTTTCCTTTTTTCAGCAAAAAGTCTATAAGGGGTTTCCAGTCATTAATAAATGTAATTATTGATCTTTCTCTAATCAAACAAGTTAATTTTGCCATCTCTACTAGTTCTGTCATCTTCACCAACCAATCCTCCAATGTGGGTATTTCATCATCTTTCCATTTTTACACATGCAATAGTCCTATAGCAGTAATCCTATATTAAAATAATCTTCCATGACTGTTTTCTAATTGACTGTCCGTTAAACCCAGCAAGAAAAGTTCTGGTTTCAACTGAATGTTGATCTTTAAAATTCTTTGTATCATTGTATGTATCTGAACCCAGAAATTGGCTTTTTTACAAGCCCACCAGGCATGCTAAAATGACCTTTCATGCTGTCCACATTTCCAACATAAATCTGAAGTACCTTTATACATTCTAGACATTTTTTCTGGCATCATATACCAATGGTACATTGTTTTATAATTGGTTTTTTTCTTCTTTTGTGTGTGTGTAGTGATTATTTTGATAAACTTCAAATATTCCTAATTTCCTGGATCTAGGTAAAGTCATTCTAGCTATTAAGGACTCATCATCAAAGCATGAGATTTGCTATTAATGAGAGGATATAATGCTGCTTTGCCTCACTGTTTCTCTCCCTCTACACCATCAGTGCCAGAATAATGGCTAAGAGGGCCTCACATGGCCTGCCAGCACCCCTTTTGCATTTCAAACTTTTTGCTGGAAACACAGATCTTGGAGGCCAAGGTACTTCAATGTAATTTCCTAGGATTCCAATGGCACTAATGGCAAGGACAGTGAGACCCCCCATTCCTTGGCACCTCTACCACAAACCCATGGTTGCTTTAGATCTCAGTAGACTGAATGGATGGCCAAGGAGTAACTCAGTAAATACAGATGAGGAAACTTTAATGACATGTTTTACTTGGTCTTGAATCACTTAAATGTACTCCACACTCCTCCCTCCATATTCTCCTGGAAATTTTACTGTGTATGGAGGCTATCAGAAGGGGGATGCTGGCAACCAGGATTTCTCCATCCCAGATGCCAAGAGAAAGCCTGGCATGGTTTCCACCTACTCCCACCAGTACATCCTCATCCTGGCATCCTCCACCTTCAGTGGAGAATGGGTTTGGCTGAAAGTGAAGGGCCAGAGGAAGGAGTAGGGGGCATCATGGATATGACACCTTGCCTCATTCCTCTATCAAACTGTGCTCTGTAGTGACTGCTGCAGCAACAGAGGAGGAACACCACCAAGGAAATCATGATGAAGAGGTACAGTAATAAATCAGTGAGTAATGCATATGTCTGAGTGAAGCAGGACCTGTGTCTAAAAACAGCTTGACTGACAGATCAGAGATGTAGAGGACCTCCATGCAGTGACCTGCCAGCCAGACAACTTGACAAGTGGCTTAACCCGCTGTTCTAACCACCACCTGCCTACACTCGCCCAGCCCTGCCTCACTGCATGTTAAGATAGAGTCATTAGTGTTGTTTTTCCTGCCAGCACAGAATGCTTGGTGACAAGAACAAAGACAGGATACTCCAGCAATCCCTCTCCTTAAGCTGTCCTACATTTCAATCTGCAAGGAGAGCACCAGTTTCTGGCCTTGTTCCTGTGGCAGAATAAAGATTAGGCCAACATACTTTTCTGCCAGCTCATGGACTGAAGACTGGCGCTCTAAGGCAGCTGTGGAGATTGTCCTTTGTGGACATTTTTTCAGCTCTTGAGGGGGGATGGATGTATTAAACCTTGCAGAGACTTGAGTCATCTATTTCACCACTTATATACCCTGATGCCCCTCCCAACAGGTCCTTGACCTTCCTACTTGTGGCACGCAGCCTTCCAGAGAGCCTGGTATGGTCTTCAGAAAGTTGTGTATTCCTGCTCTGCAGCCGCTCACTCACCTTGCCGAAGACCGTGTTGAGGAAAGGGGAATAGGCCTTGATGGCAGCTGCATGAGGGTCATCTTGATGCTTCTTGCTGTGCTTGGGCGGAGGACCCGACTGGGAGCTTTGCTGTAGTTCAAAGGCAGGACTTTCAACTTTGCTGTCCTTGGGCTTGCTGTCATCCTTGGAAGGCTGCTTCCCTTCCTCCACTTGGCCCTCAGCTGGGCCCTCTGTCTCCACTGGCTGCTTGTGTGGCATGGGACAGGTGTGTCTCTCTGAGATGGGCAACCCTGTATGAAGCCTCTGACTATGAAAGCCAAGGTAATCCTCTTAGACTTCACCCCCAGGAAGGAGCACAGAGAAAGCTAATAAGCGGGGATTATTATGGCAATTTCAGGGCAGGCTTTAAAGCTGCTCTAGCCTATAGGTTCTTCCAGGGATCCCTCTCTAGAGTTCCCATGTGGGATGGGCCGTAGCCATGTGGGAGTGCACGTGTGTACAGTCACGCGGCCCTGGGCCTGAGCCTGTCAGCTCAAGGATACTCAGATTTGGAAAAACACTTTTGCCCCCGTCCTATTGTTGAGGCAAGACACAAAGCAGCACTAGCACAAGTCTGAGGGTTGGGACCTATGCTTGGAGAACCTTCTCTTTTTTTAGTTCCAGACAGCCACTTTTCCTTGGATCTAGCTACCAGAGGGCCAGTAGTAACAATGGGCAGGACAGTCTCTTTTATCACTTTCTTCCTGCTCCCTGTAAATGCTCACCCATCTCTAGTAATTGTGCATAAGATTACAACCAGCATTTTCCTGAAAATAGCACACTTTCTTGGAGGGAACTCTAGATATTCTCATTAAAAGTGATACCTTCTAGCACTGTTTTGAGTTTATCTATGACTCTCCATCACTGAAAGGATAGCATTGAACTAATTTTTAAAACGGATGTATAATTTTTTAGGTTGGAGCTGCATTCCCTAAACGTAATCATGAAGGGCTTGCAAGTCAGGCAAGAGCCTGAACTGATAGCGCTGGATACCTGTTCTCTCTGATGTACTCTTCTTCCATTCTCCAACAGCAAGCTACAGGAATAGGCAGAAATCTAACATTTAACACAGTGATCTAATCTGATATTTTAAACCTAGTGAACCTTCGCTGATCTTAAAAACCTAAGAAGGTTGGACCTGGATAGTACTTGGATGAGAGACCCCTAGGAAGTCCCAGGCTTACAGCCGAGACTAAGAGGATATAGCTATCATCTATTCATCCACCCTAGAAAGGGGTACAAAGGGGTACTGGAAAATCACTTCTATATCATTGCCAAGAAAATTACACGATGGTGCACATGACGTTACCAGAAGCCAATCACGACTCAAGGCAGAGTTTGCCTTTAATGTGATTTTTTACTTCGGGGACTAATGCAAAATGCTTGATAGTTCTTTTGTACAGCCCATGTTGCTTCCTCACCTCCCCACACCTATTCTGCCTACAGGAATACCTGTTTTGCCTGCTATTGCTTTCCCTACCTCAAGCTTCACAGCTACCTAATCCATTCACCATTTTCCAGAGCCATATAAATGTTTGATTCAATTTCAAGCAGGTGCTTTAGAGGGCATGGTAATGCATACATAGCATGTCTGCAACTCTTTAAAGCAGCTGTGTCTTTTCCCAGGTTCACATGACAGTTGCATATGGAAGCCCCACAATCCTGGGAAAAAACAGTTGTAAAGAGGTGGTAAAATGCTTGCTTTTAAGCACTTTTTCAGAATCCATTCCTAAAGTGTTCCACAGCCCTAATAATTACCTATTTAAAAAATAATAGTTTTAAAAAACAGTAGCATGTATTTGTAAAGCCAGTTTGGTGTAGGGGTTAAGGCATCAGGTTAGAAACCTGGAGACTGTGAGTTCTAGTCCCGCTTAGGCACAAAGCCAGCTGGGTGAACTTGGGCCTGTCACTCCCTCTCGGCCCTAGGAAGCAGGCAAGGGCAAACCACTTCTGAAAAGCCTTGCCAAGAAAACTGCAGGGCCTTGTCCACGGAGTTGCCAGGAGTCAAAAACTGACTCAAAGGCACACAAAAAAAGTACTTAATAAATAACAGATTACACTTAAATAATAAAATTACATGTAGAAATAATAATATAAAATCACTAATAAAATGGCCTTGCCCACTTTCAGGAGGGCTTGCAATATATCGTAGAAAGGTCCATGCAGCCCATAGACCTAGGGCTGTATGAAACTAGCTGTAGCTCAGGCTAGACTTCCCTGTTTTAAGGTAACCACATCCAACAGGAGATTCCAAGGGAAAATACTTTTAGTTTCACTGATATCGCGGCATCCAAGTTTTCAATTACACACACCTCAAAGCTCAGTTCATTTGATTGCTTTACTGTTAGATCGACAAAGTCATCACCAGTTGCACAAAGAACAACAAATACAGTGGTTAAAATGAAAAAGAAGTGACACTACTTCGAGGAGAAAGAATGCATTTGAAATGTTTATTGTGTATAAACGTTTGTTTGCTTTTACATCCTACATTTTGCAATTCTCTGCCCAACATATTTTTCCTGGTTAGACTGAAAATAGATTACTTTGAATAAGCATATCAGCGTTTTGGATCCTGATTCTTTTAATTAAAATAGGTTTTTTTTAAAGATCATACATGTCACAGTATCATTGACTATAACGACATACATTTTAAGTTCCATAAACACAGTATATGCAGCCAATCTATTAGAATTTTTAAAGGTACACATGCATAGGACTGCATTTCATTTCACTTCCGTAAACGTTTCACTGTTGTATATTTTTTTAAAGTACAGCAACATCTATAGCAGCAAATAAACTTCTTCAATCTTGAGTTTTGGAACCTGTTTTCAGTACCACTTTCTGCATTTTAGTTTTGTATTGAGGCATCCAGTTGTACAGTTGTGATTTGTAGAGATCTCTTTCTTCCTTTCTAGTCAGTTTGGAGTCATAAGGATTTATCATAAAACACACACAGCTTACTCAGAAATAAACATAACTAAGTTTGGTGAGGTTTATTCTTGGGTACACAGCAACTTGAATGGACACAGATTTTTGCATGCTAGGTAGTTTCCAAGGGATTTTTAAATAATGTTCTGTATTTTTTATGATTAACTCAGATAACCTCCACGTCATTTATCTTAACAGAGAAAACGCTTTTTAGCTGAAGCCTAGAGAAATCAAGTGTTCTTCTTTAATTCTTTCAAAGACTTTGAAGCTTTTATCTCAATTGTTTAAAGAAGTTGTATGTTAACAAAACAACTTCAAAAGAAGGATAGGGTTTATAACAATGCCATGTCGATTAGCTTCCACCAGGATGCCTATGTAACTAGCAACAACTGTTTCATGAGTGCCATTATAATGTAGATGCCGCTATTCCTACTGTAATTTTTATTTTTCTGACCAGCTTACAACATCTCCCTCCTACAACCATATATCCACTTACATATAGACTTGCAACATACAATAAACTTTCGTGCCAAATAACACTGCATGCAATAATAAACTGGTAGTCTTTAAAAGTCACAAAACTATTCTTGCAGCTGCAACAGATTTTGACTGTGTACATGCATTGCACTAAATCGTATTTTTTTGAGTTTTGACTGAGAATGTTTTATGAACCCAACCACTTGTTTATAAATAATGGTTTGCAACATGTGGTATTGTATCAATTCAGCTAGTTGTGACTTAGTCAGTAAACTATGGTTAAACAAACCATCAATTAATTATAAGTGTAGCAGATTGCTAAATGGTATAGAGGAACTTAATTGAGTTAAGTGATTTTGCCTCTGTGTTGCACAGTCCAGTCCTCTCTCTACCCCAACCTCTTTCGTGAAACTTAGTGATAGTTGAAAGCTGGCCTGAAAGGGCTATAAATAATTATCAGGTAAAAGGCAGTAATGAATCTATGTTATGACTGGATAATGACCTCCAAGTAAAGTCAAATGCACACTACTGGGTGCTCAAGGTCACAATACATTTAAAGCTAGAAACACACATTTATATTCACATTCCTTTAGATGGGGGGATTTGTAGCCCTTCAGATGTTGCCCTAAAAACATTCTTGGCAGCCCCTGTCTGCAAGGCTAATGTGAAAGGTGTCAAGAGTTTGCTAATAAGTGGAGCAGAATACTACAGTTTAAAAATAATGGTTTTATGTATTATTGCCTCTTTCTGTCTTGTATTTTGTTTCTCTGGCAAGTTGCCTTCTTTTAGCCTCAGCAGTTTTGCCTTCTGGGAAAGAGATGTTTTCTGACTAGTCATACCCACAATCACGGCCATTGTATAAGAACATCCACAACACTTACCTATCATGTCTCTGCTGGCCAAAAACAGCATCAGTTTTAAACACTGTATCAATAAACAGCAAAAGAATCCCTAAAAGGATAATTTCAATTTAATTTAATACATGTTATAATTTCAATTTATCAATTTATCACTTTAAAATTTAAAAAATTTATCACTTTCCTGCCTTCCAGATTTCTTTTTGGTTGAGGATGGTATCTCCTAATCACATGGCAAATTATATGTGTTACAGGTACTATATCCAGATTCCTACCTTCATTGTATTTAATAAAGGAAGATCATTTCACCCCTCTTTAAATGCACGCTTCTGATCACTTGTACAATAGAACAGAATTGTATTTATTCTAATTTAAGAGATTATGGATTAAAGACTTAAGTGATTATGGATTGTATACACATGTGGACTTGCATATGTAAGGGTGCAGTTTAATGGGAACAGCCAAATTATGGGGGAAATATTTAAGATGGAGGCCATGTAATGAGTTTTTACTTTATTTTATGGAACTTACTGGTGGTCATATGTTCTTTTAATGCTATGCTGTAAATTATGTGGGATGAATTTATTGTGAACTGCCTAGAGTCCAGGGAGGAAGCAGCATATAAAGTAGTGCAATGAACAAACGTGTGTGCTGTGCTAGCAAGCAACCCACCACACACATATTTCTTTTGTGGTCCTGAATTATATAAACACAACAGAGACTATTGTTCCTTTTTTGCCCACCATTAGTGATAACATCTCATGTTCAAAAAGTTTTTCCTGACAGCAGATAAATTTGCCCCAGCAGGTTCTGCAAACTTTTATTAATCAACAACTCATTTACATGAATATTGCACAGATATATTATACATTAAAAAATATCCTTGTGATTACGGTACATGAATTCAGGGGGAGCTGTCCACCATCAGTCAATGCATGCCTCAGTGTTTGTTGCACCAATGGCAGGCAAAAAAGGAACAAGAGCTGACAGAAATTCACACATTGTCACCTTCGCCTCTGTTGTCAGCCCCACTGGGTAGACCAGACCAGTAAAATCAACTCCCCCAGAGGGGTAAAACTACTTTTATTGAGATTGGCTGTAATAACAGAATCTTGAAAGTCTGATTGTGTTGTACCTCCTTCTTATAGAAATCAGGGAGGCATCTGCCTCAGCTGCTTCCAAGTGTAATCATGTTGTTCTGGACTTAAAAAACGTTTCAGCCCTTTTCCCTAGGTAATGTTCTTGCATATCCCTGACAAGATCATCTTCTGTACTCTCTATGTCTGTCAGGATTATGGGTTCTCTATCCCTGGAAATTATTAAGAGGCCAGACAGCCACCTCTCATGGATGGTTTAATTGGTTTTCCTGCACATTGCATAAGGTTGGACTAGATTATTCTTGTGGCCCCTTCCAACTCTTGCAATTCTGATTATTCCCTCTCTCCACCCTTCCTGCTTGATGGTTGATTCATTTACACCAGTGTTTTTCAAACTTGGCCACTTTAAGATGTGGACTTCAACTCCCAGAATTCCCCAGCCAGCACGCTGGCTGGGGAATTCTGGGAGTTGAAGTACACACATCTTAAGGCGGCCAAGTTTGAAAAACACTGATTTACACCACAATAATTAATGTAGCTGTGTAAAGAACCATAACAAACTCCAGCCCAGAGGAAGCAACCATCTGATTAGTGCTAACACAGCCTCCAGGAGAGTCTCCAGGAGAGTCTCCAGGAGAGCGCTTGGAGTAGCTGAAAGCTGAGACTCCAGGCTGCAGCCAGTAGAGGCCAAAGGGGGAAAGCGCCCCGCCAAGGACGCTTTTTAGTGTTTAGGATCGCGCGCCCGCCTCCCAGTGAAAGGGAGAAGCCCGCGCGTACCAAGCTGTAGCGGACAAGGGTATTGGGAATCCGGAAAACGGTGCCATTCCCTTCACGAACGGATAGCTCCTACGCAAACAGGAAGGAAAAGGCTCTCGCCCAGAAGCACTTTCTTCCTAGAAATGGGCTCCTACGGCCGCTGGGATCCTGCCTCTGAATCCCGGCTGCCAGCCTGAGCCTCTCCTCCGGGGCTGGCCTGCCACACCGCTGCAGCCTTCGACTTGCAAGCCACGACAGCGGCTGACCCTTCCGCGGGCGAGCGGTTGCGGTAGCCCCAGCCAGCAGCGGCTCCTGGCTCGGCGTACCTCGGTCGCCTCGGCGCCCTCCTGAGCCGAAGGAGCTTCTCCTCCGCGCTTTAGCCCGCTGCTCCCGCCAAGCAGGTAACATCGGTGCTGGGAAGCGAGCTTCCTCCGCCTCCTTCGCCGCCTCGGTCATTTCCTGTAGCCGCCGAGGGGCCAGCCCACTCCGGGCCTTGCGTCCCTCCCTTCGCTTGCACCGCCCTGGGCTGTGCGCAAGGGAGAGGTTGCTCCGTTTCGTTCCTCCAAGCCGGTGAGTGGAGGTGGGCGACCGCGTCCTGAGCGCGGTGATGGGGAGAGGGGGTGGACCGGGCCCCGAGCTTCTTCCCAGGCCCCAAAGGCGGGAGGGCAGGCTCCAAAAATCACTCCCTCCGTTCCCCGCCTCCGGACTGGGCAGCAGTACCGCCCTGGCTGCTCCCCTTCTCCGGTGCTCGGAAATCGAAGGGGGCGGCCATCCTGGGGATGCAGCAGCCTCAGATTGAATTTCGTTTTAAAAATTGAGGGGCGCTGGCTGCCGTGCTTCTACGCGGTTTCCCCTCACCTGGTCGTGCCAGTTGCCAAGAAATGGGAAAGCATTTTGCACACGGCCAGAGACCCCCTTTGCCTTTTCGCTGTTTACGCGGCTGGTCTCTGACACGCTGAGGGGCCTCTGAAGGCTGAATTAATAGCCTTTTTCTTCCCAGGTGGAAACCTCCCTCCAGGTTATACAGCTCTGTGCTCTTTCCCCCTCCCCCCTCGCCCTCCCCCCTCATTATGTTGGGTCTGCAAGGAAGAGCGTTTTGCTTTGCTTAGATTTCCCCCCACCGCTTTTAGTCCAACTGTAGTCTCCTTGCTATTTTTTTTCTTGTACATCCGGTTGCTCCAGTGGAGTAATTGAATTGTGGTGATTTATGCATTTCCTTGTGGGACTTTTATTTGCAGAAAAACAGTTCCTCTCTCTCTTTTCTCTGTCCCCCTCTCCCTCCCCCCTTACATTTCTGCATCTTCTTTCCTCTCAGTTCCAGCTTCAAAACAGGAAGGTTCTGGATGTACAGTTCTGGCCATCTAATGTGGGTTTGGTTTTATGCAAGAGTGTGCCTACTCCTGGTGACTGCCTACAAGTCCCTGCAGTTTTCTTAGCAACATTTTCAGAAGTGGCTTGTCCTTGCCTCCTTCTTAGGGCTGAGAGAGAGTAACTGGTCCCAAGATGTCTTCGTGCCCATGACAAGACTAGAACTCATGGTCTCCCAGTTTCTAACCTGGTGCCTTTAGCCACTACATGAAACTGTCTCTCATATGCTATTAGATTGGGTCAGTTGTATACCCTTGTTTTCCCTCCAAATTATCCAGGATATGCAGAATAATTCGTATGATTACCCACTCTTGAATCCATCACAGTCCTGGGCTGATTTATTAGGAATTTCCAAAAGAAGTTTGCTTCTATAGCTTCAGCCACTTCGTTTTGGTGGAACTAAGGTGAGGATTCCTCTTATGAACAGAATGGAAAGCAGAAGCATCTGGTTGAGTGATCCTAGCTCATTTCCCCAGAAATCATTCAGTGCATGCTGATGTTGCTATTGTTGGTGGGCCTTCATTTGCTCCCCTGTAACCTGAAAGAGTTCTATTGAAGTTTGGGTTGGTTTCTGACTCTGATTTGATCAGATCTGATGTTAGGGGCAACCTTCCAGTCTGCTTGCAGTACTCTATAGATCTAAAGGCTTAGTAGTGGTACAGGTAATTCCATTTCCATCCTTCCTCTCTACTCAGAGGGCACTAAGCAGGCTTGCTGGTGAGCTTTCTCTGAGTTAGACCTTACTCTAACTTAACACCTTCTGATTGTTATAGTTCTGCTTCACAGGTAGTCCTCGACTTATGACTACAATAGGGACCAGAAGATTCATCATTAAGCAGTGCAGTCATTAAGTGAGGCATCACATGACCACACCCAATTTTACTACCTTTTTTGCCATGATCATTAAGTGAATCACTGCATGTTGTCGTTAAGTGAGACATCATGTGACCATGATTTGCGATCTTCCCTGCCAGCTTCCCCATTGACTTTGCTTGTCAGAAGCTGGCTGGGAAGGTCGCAAATGGCAATCACATGACTGCAGGACGCTTAATGCATGACAGTTCCCAAGCACCTGAATCATGATCACAATAGTTGTAAGTGCAAGGACCAGTTGTAAGTTACTTTTTCCAGTGTCATTGTAACTTTGAACAGTCACTAAATAAATGGTCGTAAGTTGAGGACTATCTGTATTTCATTTTAGGTGTTTCATATTGCCTCTCTTTTAGAAGTGGGGCAATGTGGGACTGCTTTTCATCTTTTCTCAAAGGAATAGGATAATTAAGTCTGTCTGCCAATTTATATGGTGTAATTTTCAGGAGCTGCATGTGCCCTGGATGAAACTAGGAATGAAGCTGGTACTTACTCCTTCCCTCTTGTGCAATTCCTCTCTTCATTACCAGCACAGTTGGCCTGGCCCAGTCCCCTTAAGAGTCAGATATTGGCTGATGATCTGACTTGGTTCTGTTGGCAGAGCTGTTCTTGAAGTTGCAAGATGCCCAACTAGGTAGTAGTCATAAGTGAGTTCCTGCACTATGCTTGCACATGCACCATTTCCCTGACTTTTGCTCTGTCTCCTTCCAGTCATGTCCTTCCGTAAGGTCGTGCGTCAGAGCAAATTCCGCCACGTCTTTGGGCAACCTGTCAAGAATGACCAGTGCTATGATGACATCCGGGTTTCGCGAGTCACCTGGGACAGCACCTTTTGTGCTGTCAACCCCAAGTTTGTGGCAGTGATTGTCGAGGCCAGTGGAGGGGGGGCCTTTATGGTGCTCCCGCTGCAAAAGGTGAAGGATGGGCTAGAGATGGAAGAAGGGAGAAGGGGAGGAGGAGAAGCACAAAACTGTTATAAAAATAACCTCTCATTGCTCTACATTTCTCACATCTTTGTCTTAATGGATCCACCTTTGATAGACAACTGGGGGTGGAAGAGAGGGATTATGGGAGAGTCTTGATATGGAAAAAGATTGGGGCAGAAAATGGGACTCCAGCTTGCAAAAAGATTATGAGAGACTTTAACTATATGTCAACTCTTATTTCCTTTATTTATTTTCCCCCCAGACAGGGCGCATAGATAAGTCCTACCCTACTGTGTGTGGGCACACTGGACCAGTTTTGGACATTGATTGGTGCCCACACAATGATCAGATCATTGCCAGTGGTTCTGAGGATTGCACTGTTATGGTGAGAAGGAAATGGGAAAAGGGGAGGATAAAATGGGCTCTTCAGTGGCCACGCTGCCACTTGTATGTTAAAGCTGAGGCATATGCAGTCAGTTACTGTGAGAAGTGCAAAATTCCTGTTACTGTTCCTCAAAGCTGTGAAGGTTTGGGCAGCATGAAGGATAGTAGAGCAGGATTTCCAGCAGTGGAGAGGAAGGCAGGATCCAGTGTCCTATACACTTCTTATCTCTGCAAAGGTAGAATAAATTATGCAAAATAAGCAGGCATATGTGAACATTTCGCTTACATAAAACAGGACTGGCGATCTTTTGCTGGCCAAGAGTTACAGCTCTTCATTTTAGGGAGGTTGAAAACTGCAAAGTAGGTGGAGCGATGATATACCCAGAGCAGGACTTAATTTAGGGGAGGAGGTTGGGTTTTTCTTTGCTTTTTAAATGTGATGTGCCTTTCTTAGGCTTTACACCACACTATTCTGCTTCCCACCTCAAAATGGCTGCAAATTGTGTCATCGCTCCAATACAAAAACAAGGGAGATGGGAGTTTCCTGTGGATTGGGATACAGGTTGTCCACCCTTGGCATAAAATATCCAGGACAAAAATTTTTGTTATTAGTGTTTCATTTTGATTATCCATCCCCACCCCACTTGCAAGTACAAGGGCATACAGCATTTTTTAAAATGTGAATTAGCTTCAGTAAAGAAAAGGAGTAACAATCTTGCCATATTTGAAGAGGAGGTATGTAGTAGGTGGTGGAGAATACTATGGGAGGTATGATTAGAAGGATAGGGCCTTCCAAAATGAATTTCCACCGATGTTGGATGCTATTAGAGAGAAGGAAAGGTTGTGCTTGAGGTGCAATATTGATGGGAGAGAATGAAAGCACAGGGGAGCACTTGTGATTCTGTGTCATTGTATTCCACTGTTTGTTCTTTTCAGGTATGGCAGATCCCAGAAGGTGGCCTCACAGTGCCTCTGACTGAACCAGTGGTGGTTCTAGAAGGACACTCAAAGCGTGTGGGCATCATCACATGGCATCCGACTGCTCGCAATATCCTTCTGAGTGCAGGTACCATAAGTAAAGGAGGCAGCAAAGTTGAGAAGTTTCTGCTGCAAGCAGAATGATGTTGAGATGTAGGCTTATGAGCTGTCTGAAAAAGAACACCCATAGCAAACCATTTAGTTGTACCTTTCTGTTCCAGGCTGTGACAACGTGGTTATTGTGTGGAATGTGGGCACAGCAGAAGAGCTTTACTACCTTGACAATCTGCATCCTGACATCATTTATAATGTCAGCTGGAACCGGGATGGCAGTCTGTTCTGTTCAGCTTGTAAGGACAAAAGTGTGCGCATCATCGACCCACGCCGTGGGCAAGTTGTAGCTGTAAGTCTGACATACTTTAAGTTCTTGGCTACGTTGTCCCATTCATGACGGTGCATGATTGTAAGAGTTCCATCTATGCTGTGATTAGTTTTATGTCTTTGTGACAAGCCATTCTGATCTTGGCAATTCAAAGGGACTCTTTTTTGTGTTTTAGGATATTGCAGTAGATGCCCCATCTTCTTATCTGAACAGCTTTTTCTCTGTTTTATTACTTCATGTTCCATTTTTTAGCTTGGTTATTAAATTATATCTGTGAACTAACTTATATTGCCTTTAGTTTGCAGTAATGTGACTGCAGGCCTATAGAATTACAAAACAATTTGCAATGTTTATATGTACAAAAATGACACACTGGTGGGTATTCAGGGTAGTATACTATAATGTTCATTTTGGTGCCTGACAGTACTGACCTCATTTTTAGTTTTCCTTAGAGGGCTTGCAGAACCATAATCATATCTTGGGAACTGAAAGAATGTCATATGGAATGTGCTTGAGGCAGAGGTGCTGTCTTAAGGCAAATGGAAATTTTGCAACTGGTACAGTCAGATTTTGTAACTTTGTTTTGAAGCAAAATAAATGATGTGCATGTGCAAGAAATTAAAATGAATGTGTCAGCAAGAAGCATAGTGTCACCAGTCCTGTGCTGAATAAATTTTACTACAGTAGCAGCAAAATACATAGGTGGCAGAAAGGTACAAGGACTGTACACTGATGTAAGCAGGAGAACCAAAATGGAGCCCTCTAGGGAATAGGATCAGGGCCAAGGGCTGGATGATCTCCAGTCCCTCTCACACCAACTAGATGATGTGATGGAATAGGAGATGCAGATGTCCTGCAGTTCCAGGAAGCAGCTGTTTCAACATGCCAGGAGGACTTTAAAAGGGTCTCTTCCCTAGGAGTTGATGCCCCCCAGCAGGGTGTGGCTTTAAGGGAGCCATCTTAAGTCACTCTTGCCTGCCTTTTTTGGAGAAGATTTGATGGGGGGTTGACAGCCAAGCTAAAACTGCTTTTGCTGAGTTCCAGTTGAAGTATCTGTATGTAAAACTCCTATTGCCAGTGATGAGAGATGATAAGCTTTGGGGAGGAGGAAAGGCCTTTCTTGAGCCCCAATGAGCCAGCCTTGGGGGGCTGGTGAAGCACATACTGTAGGTTGAAGGTTCCCCTCTTCCTATGATAAACTCCTGCTATCTTCTTATGAGCCTAGTAATGCATCCTTTGCAGGGGGTGGGGGTCTTTTTTAAGTGAGATGGGGATGATGGTGTTGGGAAGCTGCCAGCGATGATGGGATACGTATTGGCTTGTCAGTTTGAGACCTGTCTAGAGTGAAGCTGTAATGTCTTTACCCCCAAAAATAGTTGAAGAGGAATGCATTATCTTATTACTGCAGTGCTGAGACACAGAGTGGCTTAGTTAGTATTGAGTCTAGGTTCCCTTTTTTTACTTTCATGTCAGCTCCCTCTAAATAATTTTAGCTCCTGAAGAGCCACATCTTTTTTTAGAAAGATGCACTCTAGCAGTTGAGGTTTGCAAAAGATTGTAGTGGAAAAATTCATATATTTTGTTCTTTAGATCTGTGGACAGTGTTCATTAAAACTAGGGAGAGACAAACAATATGACAGAGACTGTTGTTTTTTTGATTGACTTCCAATGATTGTTTTGGAGTTAATATCTTTTTTCTGTATATCTGCATATTTGTATATGCTTTTTAAATTTCTGTTAACCTTTAAAATTGAAAATGCAATAAAACCCATTTTTACAAAGGTATTTTCTCAGTGCAGTTGGAGCATAAGTTAGAAATGCTTTCCCTCCTCAGGTTGTGCTTCTGAAATATGATTACTCATTTATGGTGGAGATCTCAATTTTCCATCATAAAAGTGACCCGCAGAGCAGATAATTTTATGAACAGAGTTTACATTTTTATTAACAAATAACATGGACCTGACCTACTTGACCTTTTCTGCATTGCCAGTCCCTGCTGATCATCATTTTTTTTTTCAGCTTTAGAATCTGTGGTTATGCCAGTAAGCTTAACAATATAAATATGTCTTTAAAACAGCAGCTTAAACTGTTTCTCAGTCCAGAACCATGTTCGTAAAATCAGCACAATCAATTTGAGAGAACAAAGTAACAGGAGCAAACAAAATCTCTAAATTTCACTTCTGTATCAGTTTTTATGACCATTGAAAAATAAGTACAATATTACAGCTGCTGGAATACTCTGCACTTCTCACTGGAAATTATACATAATCCTTTCTGTGGAAGAATGGCAAATTAAGTTGCGGGAGTTTGCATCAATGTCCAAAAATAACCTCTCATTTGAAAAAAAAATTAATACAGAATTCACTTCAAATGAAGAAGGTTCCTGGATTATAATTCCACATGTGGTCTTGTAACGCATCTGAAATTTGAATTTCTTCTAACATAAGGTTTCAGCATTTAAGGATAGTATTTTTAGATTAGGCAGAAATTATTGTACAGTAATCTCATCCCAATTTATAATCATTGTCATTAATTATTCCATGTTGTTTTGATTGTCCTAAAGTGACATATTTTAATATTTTGAACTAAACTAATATTACCTTGAAATTATCATTTAATTTTATAATGCTTGTAAATCTCTTCCCTATTTCCTTTTTTGCTTTCCTTCTGTTTTTCTTCTGGATATGTTTTTAAATATTTAGAGAGAGAGAGAGAGAGAAAGATAAAAAGAAAGTATTGATGGAGCCAAATCATATTTCTTGGTCATCAGCGAGGAGGTTGAGTAATTGCTGGCCTGATTAATTTTGAAGTGAGGTGGCAGAAGAAGCTTCTTCTGCTTGCAGAGTGCCAAAGTTTTAATGTCTTGAGTTCATTGCTCAAAAGTGAATTACAAATGAAGCATTTGGTGTTTTTAACTTCTCATCCCAGAGAATCTGTTGGCCTCCCAGCCTAATCTAGCCTAAAGTGTTGTTACTTGGCAGCTTTCATTGACACCGCTTTTCATTTGGCTAGATGGGTCAGTTTCTTTAGAATGGGGACAAAATGAAAAAGTGAGGCAGGGCCAAAGAATACAGCACTTAAATACTTACAACAGAGGGGAGAGAGTTAAGTCTTCTTCAAGTTGCACTTAAATCTTGGTGACTGATAGGGAAGCTTGGTTCGGATTCAATGTAACAGATATCTGAGCAGAGCTGAGTGGAGAATTTGTGCTGTTTGATGTAGAGCCTGCCTGCTTTATCTGACCTGATCTTTTCCCTTTTACTCACTTAGGAAAGGGAAAAAGCCCACGAGGGAGCACGCCCAATGCGAGCCATTTTTCTGGCTGATGGGAAGATCTTTACAACAGGCTTCAGCCGTATGAGCGAAAGGCAGCTGGCTCTCTGGGACCCGGTGAGTGGGAAGGTGGATGGAGGGGTGTGACTGGGTGGGGAGGAAGTCTCTGATGGAAGAGAAGCCCCTAACAATTCCAAGAGCCTGAGCAAAGGGCTCCTCTTCTCATCCCGTTCTGAGGGATGTTTTGTTCTTCTTAAACAAAGGGGTATTGCTTTAAGTTTGGTTCCACAAGAGAACCCCCTCATGATTGTATCTTGAAGGAAGTGAACAGAATCCTGGCCTAGCTTCTACAATTATATCATTGCCCCTCACCATCCACATAAGGTGAAGGGTAATATCTGAGAAAGGATTAAGACTCTACTACAATTTAGAATCCCGGATGGGAAGATTCTCCCTCTCAAGCCATTCGGTGACACAGAGTAACCCTCCCACACCAGGCAAACTTTAGACAGGCTGGAGTACAACTTCTTCCCAACCAGCAAGGCAGTAGGCAGCAACTAAGTCAAACCTACACAGAAGGGGCTGACATAGAAGTAAATATCTGAAAGAGGCTATAATATGCCTTTGTGCTTTTCTGTCTATGTGGGTCCATTCCAGGAAAATTTTGAAGAACCTATGGCGTTGCAGGAACTGGACTCAAGCAATGGGGCTCTTCTGCCCTTCTACGATCCTGACACCAATGTTGTCTACGTCTGTGGCAAAGTAGGCTTTCTTACTCTGTGTGTGTGCAGGTATATGCATGGTGGTGCCTGGTTGAGGCAAGAGTATCCCTTCCACTATGTTCTGTGTGCTATCTTCACAAATAGTATGATTCCTAAACTAATTAATACAAGCTTTTCTATTATAGTACACAGAAATTTTCTGAGGACCTATTAGTTTCCCTTCCTATTGTAGCTTGTATTGTAATTCAATGTTAATATTGCAGAGAAAACAGGACTCTCCAGTTAAAACTAGGTCTATATTTTTGTGCTTGTTCTCCTCTGATACCTTGGAATTCTGGGTGTGAGTCTTGTCAGTTGAATTACATTAGCAAATGGCCATACTGTCTAGGAATGATAGGAGCTGACCATTGTATCTTGAGGTCAGTATGTTGAAGACATCCAGTCTAAGGGCAGAAACAGGCAACATCTCAGTATTTCCAAACAGTCGGGTCAGGTCTACCTCCAAGGCTCTGTTCCCTTAAGAACAGTTTCAGTTAGTAGATGACCTATTATTGATCAAAATCCAGAGAAAGGACTTTCATGTTATATCAGGCATAGTGTACCCACTTCACTGCAGACTATTAGCGTACTTGGCTGACTCATATATGTGGGACCTCTTCTCACATTCATTATGGACCAGGCTAACTTCCTCATGTGATGATTCAGAATTCTGGTTTTGTAGTGTATTTTTCTGCCATCCAAAGAGCTGCAAATCTGACATGGTGTATCCCGCTATCTTTTCTCCCCCCATTCTGTTCCTTTCCAGGGAGATTCTAGCATCCGCTATTTTGAGATCACAGCAGAAGCACCATACATCCACTTCCTGAATACATTTACTAGCAAAGAACCACAACGTGGCATGGGTTGGATGCCCAAGCGGGGTCTGGATGTCAACAAGTGTGAGATTGCCAGGTAGTTAGATTGAATTGTTAATAGGAAGGTATGGAGGGGGATGGCGAGAAGGCAAGCGGTTGGGCGGCCATGATGTAGCATGAGTTGTTCTCATAGTTTTTAATGCTCCAGGCTGACTAACTCAATTGTACCTTCTTTCTTTTTCTATAGATTTTACAAACTCCATGAACGCAAGTGCGAACCCATTATTATGACAGTGCCAAGGAAGGTGAGTACTTCATAAGGAGACATTAGCCTGCTTTTCCTTACAAGGGATTCCTAGTTCATCTTCCTTTCCTGGTCTTTAGCAGTAGGCAGGCAAGCAGCTACAGTTTAGCATCTGACCTATTTGTCTAATGTTAAAATTCTGGATTAAAATCCAGCACTAGAATTTTGTGACTCTAATCTGGAAGAAATAAGATCCTGCCCCTGCAGTGCTCTGTTAGCATCTTGCTAGGAAGTGTGCTGGTGTTCTGTCCCCACCTATATTGCTAAAAGCCAAAGCAGGCTACCAATTCCTAGATTCTGGCTATGGAGAGGCAGCAATGCTTCTCTTAAGGCAGGTTGGGCAACCTGTAAAAGGTCAGGAACCATTTGGCCGCTACTTTTTTCCCTTGAATCTTGACTTCTGTCATTCGGCATAATTTGTAATTATCTTGATTTAATAATACTAACCAGTGAGTTAGCAAGTTAATGAATGTGCTTCAGTTCCCATTATATCTGTCATTTTTCAAAAGCTCTGTAAGCTGGGCCAGTTCCAATCTTACCTCAACAATGAGTCTCTTGGTCATCTTGCAAATTAAATTAGGGTTATAATTGTGCTAAGATTTAAACTAGGAACTTTGAGTTGATGATTTAGAACTACTATGTAGTGTCCTACTAATTCTTGATAGGCTTTGTCTCAACTGCTGTATTGGGAGCTATTTGATAGTCTCTGTTTAAAATATTTCTGGCGGTTGAGAGTGGTTTTTCAACACACACACCTGTTTTCATTCAGATTTCTCATCTCTCTAGAGCAATATGACCCTGAGAAATATGTCTAAGCTTTCCTGGCCTTCTTTGACCTGTGTGCAATGATTTCTTTTCTTTTCGTTCCCACACCTCCTTCACCTTGAAATGCTGCATTCTGCCCTGAGTGCGTTTTCCAAATATCACTCCAGTAGAATTGAACTTCATTCACAAGTGTGAGAGAAGCATTGAAACAGAACCAGAATGGGTCAGTTCAAGGGCTGGTTTTCCTCAGCTAGCCAGAATCCCTTTGGTCAGTGTTGTCCAAACTTGGCCTGAGAGATAACTGTCACTGAACTGAGAAACCAGCATCTTAATTCCTCGGTGTTTATGGATCTGGTTCTAAACAGAAACCATTTCTCTTGACCCAAACATTTCGTACTGCTGCTGTTCTCTCTTTGCAGTCAGATCTGTTCCAAGATGACTTGTACCCAGACACAGCTGGGCCAGAAGCTGCTATGGAAGCAGAGGAATGGGTGGCAGGGAAGACAGCACCACCCATCCTAGTCTCCCTGCGTGAAGCCTATGTGCCCACCAAACAGCGGGATCTCAAGGTCAGCCGAAGAAGCTTGTTGCCCGAGGGCCGCCCTGCGGCTCCCCCCAATGCTGGGCTGAGTGCCACATCCTCCAGTGCCATGGCTCCAGCTGCTGCCACATCTGCCCTTAGCGTTACTGCTGCCAGTGGGGTAGGTCCTGCGCTGCTGCTTTTGGCAGATGGGGATCCAAGGGAGATGGGGTGGATGGGGTTTCCCACATAGGACCGCATGGAGTTGAGCTGGGGAGAGCATGAGTTGTTGGAGGAAGGACCAGACATTAGCTAGACAGACAGATGGGTGAGACGTTGTTACAGCCATAGACCAAAATCAACCATAAGGAGGCCAGAGTAGGGTAGACTTGTAAGGTGTTGCAAGGTAGCACTGAGCATCTGCTTCATCTTCGGACTTTCTGCCCTCCCTCCGTTTAGAACAGCAGCCTCCTGGCTCTTCATAGCTTTGAGAAGTGTCAGCTGTTTAAGAAAGGCTGGGTAGGGCTTCTTGGGTTAGAATATGAGCCTGCACAGGTGTCCTTGCTGCTCACAGTAAGGTAATCTTGACACTTGGATTCTTTGCAACCAACGCCTAAATGCCTTGTAAACCAGGCTCTTGGAAACAGATCATATGATGCAACCGAGTCTGTAGAGGATTTCTTTATTTGGAACTGTAATAATACTCTTCTTCCTTACTGTGGCTCCCATATGATCAGGGTAGGATACTGTGCATATGTGTTGACTAGGCTTGGAAGTGTGGGTTGGACTTGCTTTCTTCACCCTTTCCTGCACTGGATTATATACCCTATTTGCTGTCTGTTCTGGGAATGTAAGTCGGGGGTTGGTTTGAGTTGAGCCACTGGAATTCTGGGGATCTGAGGGGTAGAAAGATGGAGAATATGTTGAAATAACATATGAACAACTTTTTCCCATTTGCAGGAAGGGAGGCAGGTTACTGAGGAGGTGTTGCGTGAAATGGCATCCCTGCGAGCACTTGTGGCCGCCCAGGGGGAGCGCATTGCACGGCTAGAGTTGCAGCTGAGCCGCATTGAGAATGGCGATGTCTAGTGGGCCTTGCCCCCCAAGAGAACCTGACCAACATGGATGATCTCACATACTTCACCTTCTTTTGAGCTGCCAGTAATCCCTTCACACAGCCTCCTCCTGCCCTGTGGGGCGAGACAGGGGCTTGCCCTCTCTTGCTGCTACTGGGAATGTTTCTTGGGTTTTGTCTCGGACCAAATCTCCTCTTCCTCTTATTTCTGCACCCTGTATTAACCATTGCCCCTTTGCCTTATTCTGGTCAGGGACCTATTTCCTGTCCCATTCCCGTGGATGGGCTGGCCTAGGTATCACCCGGAGGAGACTAGGGCTGTCTAACAGCTTGGCCTAGCCTGCCCATGCCCTCCAGTGAGAAGAAGGCTGAGTCTCTCATGGCAAGTGGGGGTTTATGAGAAGCCTGGGCCTTCTATGAGTCAGTGCTGGGGTGGGATGCCTTTTCTCAGATAGGGCCACTGAGATCCTATTGAGGACTTTTCTGCTTCCTTGTCTGAACTTTTTGCAATGAGAGCATGGAGTTGGCCAGTAGGGCCAGGCAGTGAAAGAAACCTGCCCTCTGGCCACAGTCCTCAGCCTATTGTCTCTGGAACCACTCCTCTTTCTAGCTCTCAAAACACAGTGAGGATGGAACAGGGGAAATAAACTGTTCAGGGTCGATATCTATATTTTCATTCCAAATAAAAGTCTTTATAGAACCAGAGCTCTGTGCAGCTTATTATTGTGCGTGTCTCTGTTCTGCCCTCTGACTTGGAGTGACTTCAAGGTAAGTGCAGACTCTTTTCCAGAATGTCAGCTGGCCTTCTTCGGACTACGGATGAAAATTTCCTTCATCCTCCAATAACATGGGGAAACAATTGTATCATGCAATAATCCCTCTTTTAAGCTTGGCTAGAAATTCCCAAAGAAACCAGACTGCCTTCCCCTTCTCCAGTAAGGACATAGACATGTTTCCTTTAGTCATGGACTATTTTGCTTGAAACCTTCATGGGGTATGTATGTGCCCCATGCTGAGAGGGGGGAATTCAAATGGGAGAATGTAATAAATAATTGTCTTCTGACCTAAATTTTTAACATTTACTTTGTACATACCAACATTATTTAGTCATCTTTGTACTGAAGGTGGCTTTTGTAGCTGTTTGCATTTTCTGAACATCCATAAAGATTTAAACCTTTTCCATTAACTGCCTTTTGGGGGGTGGAGGTGGGGAGTGGTAATGCAAGCTTGTATTCTTCTTTATTTAAACAGGCTTAAAAGGTATGCAGCTCCATTTGAATAAAATTTGAGAGCTGTTCCATCTGTGTGTATTCCTGGCAAAAGGACAAGAATCACTTTTTAACCTGTTTCCACACTGAGTTCTGCTCCACTATCATCTGCCCAATTTTCTAATAAATTCCAACGCACATGAATGCCACCATGTGTTTTGATTACTTCATTCCCATTATGTGTACTTTCAAACATTTAGGGCTTCTCTCTAGGGTTGGCCAAGAACCAGCTTTTCACGCAGAATTACTGTTCCCTGGCACTGGTTTGCAGCTTGCATCCTATCATCATCAGAGACTTTTGTCACAGTAGAGGTACAATATCCTTGTTGGGTAGAACTTTCTGTTTCCTTTTTAAAGGAAAGCTGTCTTCAAAAAGCAAAATAGGTGGTTAGGCATTAAAGAAGACTGGATTAAAGCAGAAGGCCATGCACCTTGGGTAAATTGAGAAATCTTTCCATATATTTATGTAACTTTCACCTAAAAATAGTGTTCAAAGTGATGTAGATCCTCCACACAATGGATCAATTCAACACAAAACTATATACTAAATTTTAACTTTGATGCTAACCTAGTGAGATCCTGCTATGAACGAATGAATGTCATAAATGGGCTTGTCTGATAATCAGTTTTTTATCTGAATTGGTCAGGATTCTTTGGGTTTCCTGCACTTTACACAATAATTGTTGCTGGGTCAAGTTTGATCTGGGCTTTATTTTGGCAATATCTGGAAAGTGTCCTTATATTTTGTTCGTCAGTAGGTCATTAAGAAATATATGAGTGTGAGAAAGTCTGTTGTACATTTGTTGGTTTAGAGAAAATGCATGATGAATGGACTTGAATTATGGAATATTCTGTGCAAGTGTGGAGTTGAAAGCTAGTTGCTGAAGGTGATAAGTAATATATCATGGAAGTACAGCATGTGGGAGAATAAAGGGAATATTTAGTGAATGTTCAGCATTGAGCAGGGAGAAAGATAAGGATATGTGATGTCCTCTTGGTTATTTAATGTGTTTATGGATACATATATAAGGAATGCCTGAGGTGGTAGTGGTACTGTTATGTTGGTTGGGGATGTGAATGTATGTATACTTTTGTGTTAACCATTGGCAAGAAACAGCAAATGTTAGCATGATGTAACATCAGTAGGGATCTGAAAATCCCTAATATGATTTTATGTGGTCTTTGACACTTTAATGTGTCAAAGACCAAGATACTTACGTTAAGCAGTGAAAATAGAGCAAAGAATGGCAGATTATACACACTGATGAAAAACTCAAGCAAGTAAATTAATTTGTGTACCTGATAGAATGTTTAGTAGATTGGAAATTGGACAGAGAAATTTTAAGATGTGCAATTACTGGTATAAAGATAGTGGATTGTACATGGTGAAGAATGAATGTCAAGTGAAAATGTTCATGTAGAAGAGCTTGAATCTGCCCATGTTGGAAGTGAGAGTTTAGCATGTCAGGAGAAACATAACAGTAAGTTGAATGTAGCAGGCATAGGATACTTCTTGTGTAAGTGGTAAAACAGCAGATGAAGTCAAGAATGAATGGGTAATGAGTGAATGGAGTTTGGATACAGAAGTAACTAACTACTACAGAAGTACATTGAAGTAATTCAGTCATATAGAGAGAATGTATGCAGATTGAATTGCAAAACAAAATATACGAAGGAAGAATGAATAGATTGAGAGTAAATTAAAAACGAGAATGTAGTGACTGAATGAAGTTGATGAGAGTCTCCAAAAGAGAGAGATGGACAAAAGACTTGCAAGTGGCGTATGAATGTGGTGGAAACAAAGAAAAATATGGAGAGATACAGTGTGTGTGTTGGTATAAACTAAATTAAGCTGTATTTACTTTTCTTTTTCTTATCTGATGCCTTTAATTTCCTTTTCTTTGTATTTCTTACTGTTCCATGTAATTTGCAAAGCATTTCTTGCCCTGAAAAGGAATTGTGTGAACGATGTATATTTACAGATGTACTATATATGAAGTTTAAAACCCCCCAAGAAATATTCTTTACTACTGTCCACGAGGGGGCTCTTCAACCACTGGTCCAAATGAGGTTCTCAGCCTTTTAAAGCTGTAAGGTAGGGCACTGTTGGGTTTCCTACAACTCCATTTGCTGACTGATTCCCTAACCTCTATCTTATGATTTGGCACATGCTTAACTTACCTGAAGCCTAGATTTTTATTTTATTAATTTTCTCCAGTTTATATGCTGCTTGGAGGGACTCCAGATTTTAAGACTCTCCCAGGAACTGAAAACATTATGCTTTCTTCAGTTATGGCAGGATATCCCTCGGTTCTTGTCTGAATATTTCAGCCATGCACTACATGTATCTTCCTATTCCTGCTTTAGCCAGTTTACTGGACCTCCATAGTTGTAGAATGGTTGTAGAATTGGGAAGCCAAAGGAGAAAGACTTGTGTCAAATCCAGCAGAACACTGGAGAGAGCCTGCTTGTTAGGGGAGTGATTTTGTTATATAATTTTATTAAAAGTTTTTAAAACAAAGGCAAAAACTAATACAAACTAGTAAGGAAGAAAAAAGAAAAAGAAAGAAATTAAAGAGAGAGAAGTGCAAGAAAGAAAGAAAAAGTAAAAGGAAAGGGGAAAAAAAGATACAAAGGAGTGGCTTCCAATCTTCTTTACAGCAGTTAAAAGTACAACTGTAAATTTACCTCTTTCTCTAAAGTTACATCATGACTCTCTTCTTTCCATAAACTACCCTATCTAATCATCAAAACCATAAATCATAAGCTCATTTTTTTTCTTTTCTGCAAAAAGCCCATAAGGGATTTCCAGTCAGCAATAAATGCAGATATTGTCTGATCTCTAGTCAAACAAGCCAGTGGTATAAAAAGGGATCCGCCGCCTCCTATCAACTGGGGGGAGGGAACCAACAGGATACGAGGAGTATCCAGTTTGGAAAAAATCACTCAGAGGATGAGGGTGAAAAGTTTGTAACTATTCAGAAAGGGCCGGGTACTGTGAGCCTAGGAAATGAGCACTGTCAAACAAGGAAGCCATGAGTTTGCAAGGGTGAAAGCACACGCCAAAGCAAATCCAAGGGTGAGTGCATATAGGTATTCATACGCAAATGCCAGGAGAATTGAAGAGCTAAACAATAATAACAATAACAATAATGCCCCCCAGTGAGGCACTACCTTCACGTTGTTGTGGGGCTTGAGTGCTCCAAGGAGGATTTGATTTATGTGTTGATTTATAATGCAAAATAAAGTGTTCACAGAAGTAATTGGAAGGACTACAAAGGTCTACCCAGGGCAAAGAAACCGAAGCCTTGCCAGAAGTGGCTCAGACTGCAGAGGCAAACCAGGGGGAGTTGGCAATAGAGAAAGCCAGCATAGCTATTGAATTGTTTTCATCCCAAACCAGGCACCCTCTCCTCTGCCTTCTCCTCAGAAAGAACAAAGCCCTCTAACTAAAAAAACAAGAGGAATTGAATCAAGGAATAACTGAGTATCTAGAACAGCACAAAAACAACAGAATAAGGTTGCCTGCATTGAAGCTTGTTACAAAGAAACAGCACAAGTATTAAAAGATGGCAATACTGTAATATAAGCACCAGCTCACTGCAAGAAACAAACCAAATGATGTACAGCATAGCTGCAGTTATAACTGAATGCCTTGGTTGCAAAATCAACAAACAAGAAAAAAGCCAAACAGTGCACCACCAAAATGGAAGATCAGGTTGGAAAATAAGATCAGCATGCTAAGATCACGTGCAAGCAAGCTAAAACAGATGAAAGAAAAGAAACTGAAGAACCAGAAGACCAAAGAATACCTGATCAAGAAATATCACCTAGAAACAAGGAAGATGAAGGAAGCACTGGAAATAATAAAGCAGAAAATAACAGCCATAGCCAAGAAGATCAGCAGATACGAAGCTTGAATTGCACATTATAGGCAGAATCTCCCATTTTAGTCGAATCAGAAACATTTCTACCAATCCATCAATGGAGAGACTGCAATGAACCAGTCAATACCTGACAAAGAAGAAACAGTGCAGTTCTGGGTGCAGCTATGGGACAACCCAAAGAAATACAACAAGAATGCACTTTTGATAAAGGAGGTGGATAAGAATAAAAAAGAAGCTGAAATGAAAAAACTTGTAATAACAGCAGAAATGGCGGAGAAAAGGGCAAGGAAGATCAAGAATTGGTCAACACCAGGTGAAGATGAACTGCATGGTTTTTGGCTGAAACATCTGGCTGGTCAGCACCCACTCAACGCCAAGCAGCTTAACGACTTACTGCAAGGAGGTGAAATTGAAGATTGGTTAACATCTGGCAAAACCTACCTGATAATGAAAGATCCAGCAAAAGGCACAGCACTAGGCAACTACAGCCCAATTACCTGCTTACCAATAACGTTCAAATTGCTAACTGGTGTTGTAGCTGATGCAGTCCAACAGCATCTAGTTGAAAACAAACTCTTTCCACCTGAGCAGAAAGGAAACTGCCCAAACACCCCTAACTCTAACCAGTAGTGGTGGTCACAGTGGTTATCGGCACACTGGGTTCCATGCCAAAAAACCTTGCACGGCACTTAGAAAATCTGTGCATTGACAAAATTTCCATCTGTCAGTTACAAAAGGCCACGCTGCTTGGATCTGCACATATACTACGCCAATATATTACAATATCCTGGGTTCCTGCGAAAACTTGATTGGAATGAAGGCCAACACCAGCTAAAGAACTGTCAGCTGCGATTTTACGTTGTTGTGTAAATAATAATAATAATAATAATAATAATAATAATAATAATAATATAACCTATAGCAATAACATTCCAGTTACTCAGTGGAATGAAAATAACAATTGGAATGTGGTTATCTCTAGATATATGTGTTACAAGAAAGGCAGGGAGGTTATACTGGGTGTGGAGTTGCTGTATTATGTCAAAGAGGACATGGAGTTCCATAAAGTAGAACTCACAAAAGGAGCAAAGTTTTCTACTGAATCATTGTCTCTACGTCCTTCCCAAAAGCAAGTTAGTACTAGCTATTTGTTATCTCCCTTCTGACTAAGAAACTAATGCTGTCCTACAGCTGGGAAATAAAATTAGAGAGGCATCAGAAATAGTAATAGTAATTGGCAACTTCAATCATCCTTGTTGAGGCTGGGGAAATGTACCTTCTAGATTTGAAGAAGAGGTCAATTTTTTAGACTCACTGAATAATTGAAGAGCTAGTCAAAGAAGCCAACAAGGGGAGATGCAACATTGGATGTAATCTTACATAGTGCTCAGAACCCTGTTCAAGACATAAACATGATTCAACCAATTGGGAATATTGTTGTAACTTTCACATGCAAGTAAGTGGATACTTGCAGAAACAACACCAACATGGTTATGTTGGACTTCAGCAGAACAAACTTCCAAAAATAGAAGGGTATTGGTGAAAAGAAAATTGAAAGGAAAGTTCAAGAGAGTCAATTTTCTGCACAATGTTTGAACATTATTCCAAACTACAATAATAGAATCTCACTTCAAATATATACTTCAGACCTGGAAAGATATACAAAGAACACCAGCCTAGCTCCCAAGCAGAGTCAGAACTTCTATGGAAGTCAAAAAGGATTCTTTTGAAAAATGTAATCCATCTACAAATGAGAAGAACATAAACGAACACAAATACCACAAAAATAATACAGAAACAAAGTCAGTGAAATATGCCTCTCCTTAAAAGACTCAAGTACGCATGGCAAAATACATTAAAACAAACAACAATAACAAAAGTTACAACAATATTCAGAATAGGGAACCTGGGCTATTGGATGATGGGAGCCATGAAAGGTGTGATCCAACAGGACTCCTATTCTTCGTTCACCTTATGAACACTCCAATTAATGCATTCTGGAAGAAAACTGGACCATTCCAGGAACGGACTGCATTGTTTAGCATAAAACTAATAAATGGGCAAGCCCTCCTATGACAGTGGTTTTGTGTGAATGGGGACAATCTGCTCCCATAATTCCAAATGTATCTCCTGTCCTCAAAATGTTGTTTCAAAAAAGTTATAAAAAATGAATACTGTAAAAGGATCATGTCACACCCCCTCCTCATGAAGGAGCTTCTCCATCAGTCTGGTGAAAGTGCAGAGAGAATTTGTTGGTCATTTGTTACTTTCAGCGCCCGGCAACATCCTGTTGTGGTTTTCAGAGGAGCAGCATAGCATCCACTTCAATGCATCTGCCTGCTGTGAGCACCATCTGAGCATTATTTTTCTAAAGACATCAGCAGCACTGGTGGGTGGCAGGTGTGCTGCTCTTCCTGTCCTAGCTCAGGCAATTATGGGGGCAGCAGGAAGCTTGTGGCTGATGCTACTGAGCTGAGGCACCGAGGCTGCCTGAACCTGCAGGAAGTAGCAGAGTAGAGCAAATGCAAGCAGGCGTGCAAAGTCTCCCTACTCATGTCCTGTAGATTTTTACCAATTTGTAATCATTCTCTGAACATACAACCCTGAACAATAGTCTTTTTCTGCCTGACAGACTGGAAATGTGTTAGGTTGCCACCGCTAGATTCCCTTTGGCCAGGGAATTTTGCCAAGCATAGTCCCAACAGAGCCTGATGTTTTGAGTTGCAGCTTTTCTATTCCACCCTCTAGGTCTTTTTATATGTGTTGAACAGCATAGAGCTGAGGATGGAGCCCCGGAGGACCCTCAGTCAGTACTTCCCTCCAGGTTGATGCAGGATCAACTGTCAGCACAGTGCCCTTTAGATGTGGTTACTCAACTGATTGCAAATCACCAGATTGCAGTACCTTCTCGCTCAGGGTTCCTCAACCTTGGCAACTTGAAGATGTGTGGCTGGCTGGGGAATTCTGAGAGTTGAAGTCCACACATCTTCAAGTCGCCAAGGTTGAGGAACCCTGAGCTAGCTCTCACATACTTATCTTGAAAGACCTCTCGAGAGTGTTTTACAAAGTACTCTATGTCCCCAGACCACAGCAGCACCCAGTCATTAATTATGTCATAAAAAGAGATACTTTTAATCTAACACTTGTTCTTAACATACTCATTCTGGTTCCTGACAATAGTTGTGTTTTTTCTTCTAAGTGCTTTCAAACATGCTGCTTAACAACCTGTTCTAGTACCTTGTCCAGGGCAGAAATAAGTTGGTATGGAGTTTCCTAGGTCTTGCTCCTTCTTCCTTTAAACATTTGGGTGATATTTGTTCTTCGGGCATCTCACCAATTCTCCAGAGTTTTCAAATATTACAATTAGTTTTGGATAACTTCTGCTAGTCACTGGGATGTAATTTGTTAGACCCTGAAGACTCAGATTCACCAAGGATAGCAAGGTAGATTTTGATTAGTATATATTTATAATAAAGGTATTATTCTGAGCTTTAGCTTGATATCATCCCTAGAGACTTGCTCTACCAGTTTGAACTCCATTTTAGTTATTATATCCTGCTCACATCTCCAGTGCACTTTTTTTTTTTTTTTGCTTCTCAGCAACATTGCCTACTCATCCATACAGTTTTCATTAAAGCTACCTAAGTGAAATCTAGGATACATGAATTACCTCCTTCAGCTTCTTCTCCCCTAGTTATCTTGAAGACCAGTCTGATGTGTTTGCTTTTACTGGTGCCTGACACTTTCAAGCCATCAACCAGTTTTTCTATATTAATCAGAATTAGGTCCAGGATAGTTGATCTTCTTGTTCTTCCACCTCTGAAAAATGAAATAATCTACAAGGGCCAGAAATCTACTGGACCTCCCCTTCCTACTTAATTTCCTAGCATATCTCTGATTACCACTATTAGTTTAGGAAAACATTATCCACAACTTCAATCTGGATAGGAGGTCTATGGTAAACTTGCACAATATCATATTTGCTTCTTACTCCTTTTAATCATTCCAGGGTATTTTAAACAGGACTTGCATACTCAAGGCCAGGAATCTCTTCACTGGTATGTATCTTCTTTATTCCAAAGTTCTCCCACCAAGTTTCTACATACCTATCAGATATATGATTACCCATATTAGGATTTCTAATTCTCCCATGTGTTGCCCATATTCTGTGCATTGATGTGCAGACACTGGAGGTTGGGGATATCACTGTTTATTAGGTCTCTCTACTATTATATGTGGAGATTTCTGAATGCCCTTTCCTGTCTTGAACAAGCTACATTATCATAGGAAATCATATGCTAATGCCCAGCCTGTGCCTTCTCATTTAGTAGGAACGGATAGTGATCAGTTGCTCTTATTAGACTTAGTAATCTTTCCATCATGTTCTTGATAGGTATACATAACAGCGAACTTCCCATGACAGCTTGTTGATTTATGTTTTCTTTGCAAAATTAAGTCTACCACCACCACTCCTCTTTTCCTCCTCAGTGGAGAACTTTGGTTCTGTTTATCCCTACTGAGTTCGCTCTTTTCCATAATTCTGTCACCCTAACTTCTCCAAACTAATTTCAGATGGTTGGAGCTTCCTTTCCCTGTCCAGATCCTCAAATCTGTTACTCAGTTCCAGTGGCACAGGCTATCTCTGAATATGTTGACTTTTTTTCTTTCAAGATGCCTCCAAGAACTCAGAATTTTCATTGAAATGCCTTCTTCCTTCTTGAAGTCCTCCTTATACTTCTCTAATCCTGGACAATTTCCAGTGCAATGTCCTACTCTGAGGTTATTTCAGCTGGCCTTCAGGAAGAATCCTCTTTGTCCTTCACTTATGAGCTTAAGCTGGCCTTCATTTTTTCATATTCTTTTCCAGGTGAAAATGTGTGTGTGTGTGTGTGTATGTATGTATGTATACACATACACATACACACACACACACACCATCTCCACCCCTGCACCATTTAAGAACATTTCCAGTCAGAAGGTAAAGTTCAGCTCCTCCCCCCATTTTCTCTCCCTTCCCCCCAATTAAGGCCAATCTGAATGTTGTTTATTAAGGAAAATAGGAAGTTCTGCTGCTCCCCCAGTAGTTTTGGATAGTTTACCCAAAATAGATAGGCCAGGCAGATCACTCTGCATATGGCGCTTAGTAAAAATGTGCAGCAAAAGCCCATCTCCGGATGAGGAACACAGGCAGGAAGCCCTCCCTAACCCTGCACTTTGAAGAGTTTCATTTTTTCTCACGACTCCATGCAGCCCAGCAGAGAGAGAACTGCACTGCTCTGGATGATGGTAAGTGAACCAATGATCCAACAGGACAGAAAAAGAGAATGAATATGGAAGTGATGCATAGTTCAGTCTAGCCAAGACATGCATTAATAGCTCAGATTTCTACTACAATGCAGCTGAAATCAGTTACTCTACTGGGCTAGAAATGGTGGTTAGCTAAGGTGCTGAGTTCTCTATACTTTCCCAGAATAACCAGTTTCCAACTTAATTCATTTGTTTACCAATGGCAAGTCCCACATTTCTCAGAATTGGTTAAGAAAAGCCACAGTATGGAAAATAGTGTAAGGGAACTGTTTTTTGCACAGGCTAATTAGTCTTTTTAATTTTGTATGGATTGGGGTGGAGGGAAGAAATGCTTGTCCCTCTGTAGCATGATGAAAAACTTTATAGAAAAGCCATAAGTGCCACATTTTCTACATTCCTGGTTTTGAAACAATTAGAAGCAGTCTATTTCCATTACCTTTTCCTTTAGTGTGGTTAAGCCAGATACTGTTGCTTTGGAATGACTCCTCTCTCACCACTTAAAGAAGTTCATTACAAACCATTTGTAAGCCACTGAGAATACATATTTTGTTCTTCAGAGCTATAAGATGATTTTGTTTCTATACCAAGGAACCAAGACTGTATGGCATTAAGAAGATTGGTTAAATTTCTCTTGTTATTTGGCTCTTTTGTACTATTTGTGAGTTACATTGAGTAGCTAGAAGGTTTTTCTGGGTAACCAATGTCAGCTGGTTAAAAGAACAAGACAGTTGTTCTTTTACAACCCCCATTTTCACCCCTTTCTTTGTGTTGAGAAAATGTTGTGTCCTGTTGGGTCACATGCTGCCTTGTCCACTATCCAGAAATGCACAGGGCTAGGCAACTTGGAGCATGCAGATATTGTGAAGTTCACCTCCAATCAGTCCTAGTCAGCATGATCAATGGTAAGGGGTTGGTGGGGTTGAAGTTCATCTAGAAGACAACAGATGCCATTTGCTCCTGCTCTAGTAGTTCCTTCTGTTGACTTGCTATTTGTTACAAGAGGGATAGTTACAAATAGCTGCTCCTTGATTTCAAGAACTTTCTTTTAGATAAGAGAGTATAAGATTGCAACCTAGAAGAGCAACTTCTGCTAGCCATGCTCTGTGCCAAAACAACACTCCCAACCCAGCTGATAATTCATACAAACATTGCAGGGTTATGGTGAAAGCTGATACTGAAGACTGACTTCTAATAATATATATGCAAATAGCCCTCAAATATTTTAGTTGCTTAAGTGGGTTAAGGTAGAAGTTCATGTAGCCTGAATTTTTGTGCACATTGTAAACTTACTGAGAGGGCTACACAAGCTGTAGGATTTTTTTTCCTGGATACTGTTTCTTTCCTTATCTTCCTTTCTTCAATGAGCCGCTGTCATTATTTAATTAAAGGGAAAGAGAAAGCTTCTTAACATGTTGGGAAATATGGCCACAAGACCATGCCAATATTCTTGGGAACGAATTAAGATTAGATGTTCATTGATCAGACTGAATATCCATCCTTTTCGTAAGACCAAAACAATTAACAGTGGATGGAAGATTTAAGTGTGTCTCCTTATGCTACTCAATCCTTGAAACAATATAGAGGACATAAGCACTTTTGCTGAACCAAGGCTACTGAACTACTAAACATGCAGTACCACACTGGACTCTAGTGACTAGTAAATAGAGGGGCCAACCTACCTTCCCAACTTGATAATCAACCAAGGTGTTAGACTGGCTTTCATAAGGCCCAGCAGCCAAGCAGGCAGATCTTACAAGAACTAGATTCTAGCATATCTGGGAAGCATCTGGATGGGGTAGAAGCAGCAAGGGAGAGAAGTGACTGTGTTAATCAATCAATGTACTACTGCAACTCAAACTAGATGCAAAGGAAACTTGTAAGTTGCAAACTTCGCCATGCAGAGGGTCTTCTTAAGGAGGGGACAACGTGGACAATGGCCCTAGCTTCACAGATAGTCTCACCTGTCCAAAGTATGGTTCTCTTTTGGAATGATCAAATTACTTCATACTAATCTAGAAAAATATATTCTGAAGGGTTATTTCTGTAATTTAGGTTTTCCCATACACTCCAGTTGCTGGGTCATTATCTTCCATGGCTAAAACATTAAATTAATATAGATTGCAGAGCAAGGAAAGTAGGAGTATGGGTGGAATACTAAAATGAATGTACCATCCCTAGCCCACTAACAGATTAAGAAAGGCCTTCGTCTTGTGTCAGAACCTCCAATCTATTAAAGGTGGGGCTGAGGAGTAGAGAGAGAATTAAGCTAGGGGACAAGTTAGGCCTTTTCCTTGCCAAAGGACAGCCACTGAATTGTTAATGCAGAAGTTAAGCCATACTGTAACAGTAACAACTTGTCCTGGTGGTCTACTGTACAAAATACTGCATATTTCTAAATTGGAGAGCCAGTTTGGTGTACTAGTTAAGGCATCAGGCTAGAACCTGGGAGACGGTGAGTTCTAGTCCCATCTTAGGCATAAAGCCAGCTGGGTGACTTTGGGCCAGTCACTCCCTCTCAGCCATTAGAACAAGAGAATGAACTCAAAGTCTAAGCTTTGCCAAGGAGGGTTAATCTTGTATCAAAGGCTGAGCAGGTTAAAAAATTTGGAATTTACTTCTTCCATTCAATTTTCCATCAAAACGTTGTTCTATTGGGACCTTGCCCAAATGCAATTCAGAGAAGTCTAAGACTACCCACACTTTCCTTATCCACCAGGGATGAAGAACCTGTGGCCTCCCAGCTATTGTTGATAAATACCAGTAGCGCCAACCAGCATGATCAGTGGTAAACAATGCTGGGATCATTGTTCTATATTTCTGGAGGGTTCACAACTATATAGCCAAGATACATAGCAGCCAAACTGACATGAATGAAATGTTTAAAACAGCAATTTATTCAAATTATATTGTGGTTCAGTAAATGTAATGCTGAGCTATGGCCTGTTAAACTATGGTTTATTATGGATTCCTTACATTTTTCAGGCTAGTGGCCCTTTGGAAAATGGGTGCTGCACACAAATGGTGGCACAACCAGTAACTGCCATTTACCAAACATCAAACTGGTGAGGATAATAGGATCACAAGATTGGAAGGGGCCACCCCCCTTCCCAGTGCAGGAATCCAAATTAAAGCATCCCTGATAAATGGCTGTCTAACCTATCCTTGGACGTATTCAACAAAGGGGAGTCTCCCCCTTCTGTGGTTATTTGGTTCCTCTTACCATTGCTCTTATCTTTGGATAGTTTTTCCTAACATTCTACCAGAATCTGCCTTCCTGTAACAGCTTTTGGGTTTGCAATTTGCTTTTGGAAAGTATGATCCACATCTTCACCTCAGGGGTGGGAGGGGTTGGTTGTGGACCCCAACCAATTGCCTTTATTCCTCCTTCTGCTTATTTTACCTCAGATTAATTCCAAGTTAGCATTCTTGGATTTCTGTGCAGACTCATTTTTAATCTAAAATGCAACTCCCCCTCCATTCATTTTGTTTCTGTTCCTTTTGAATAAATTCTATCCTATAGCTGAAGTCCAGTCACAGGGTATCACTGCATCAGTCTCAGTTACACCTAGTAAATCACATTTGCCTTCCTGTAATATGAGTTCTCATATTACTTTATTTCTAATACTCTGTGCATTAGTATATATTATAGACAATGAATGCTGTGAATTTTATAAACCAGTTCCTGATTTTCACTGGTGGGTTAATAGGCCCTAAAAGTTACTCTCTTGCTTAATCTTATTCTGGGTTTCCCCAAGGAAAGTCTTCCAGATCAAGTTTGATACTCTTTGGTCAAACACATTATTCTCAGCCTTTCTGAAATGCAAATAATTTCATGCCAACAGTTTATCATCTACATAACATAAACCGTGCTCCCAGAAATCATTGTTTTCTGTTGCCATTTTCATTGCCGGTAATTCAAATGGCAGAATATTTTCACTTTCTAGTCCTCTGAATTGGAAGGATGGATGACAAAGCCACCAGCGCTCACCTTTCTTCTCATACCTTCAGAGTCCAAGGTTAGTTGTAGCTGTTCTTGGCGGTATCAAGAATGAGAGAGAAGGCCTGTCCATGGATATGAAGATCTTGCCAGCTGCTTTGTCATACCCATCAACTACACATCTGAGAAACAGCACACTTTCTAAACCAGCAGATCTGGTTGAACACACATTAGTGTAGATTCTTTGTTGCACGGAGCCACCAATTATTACAATTATCCCTTTGAGCCTTCTACAGGTAGCAGTTGTATCCTTTTTTTTTCTGTACATGGCTCCAACTTTTCATCTTCTGTTCAGCTAAAGTGCTTGTCTCTTCCCTAGAAACTCAGAGCTTTTTTTTTTCTATGAAAGCATAGAAACTATTTTTCATGGTGCAAAATATCTTCAAAACAATTCTGGCAATGAATCTCATCCATTAGGCTTTGCTACTTACCTCTCTTCCTTGTGGAAGAGTGGTACCTTACCTCTGTCAATTGTTGTGTGTTGCATTTCGTAGGTTTGGCCCAAGAAATCTTCATTCTTTTATCAGCTGATTAAAGCTTCTGCTCTGATCCTCTTTTTCCTCAAACATAGCCAGTGAATCTTCATTTGTAGCATACCTTTACTTTGTAGTTTTCAGGTAGGAACACAAACATGCTATAGATATTGTAGATAATGACTGCAGAGTCAACTCCATCCATCCACTGTTCTGTTCTTTGCATGATCCATTGGCTTTGTTAATGATCTCCCACACTTGAACTTCATCACAAAGCTCTCACTAACCATCTTGTTCACTTGCTCATTAAGCTCATTTCCTGAAAATGATTTCTTCCATTTTTTCTACAGCTTCCTCCTCAAGAACCAATCATACTAGTACCCACAATCGACAGTACTTCTCACTATTCCATCTATCTCCTAGGTTGCTCCCTACTAAGCAATCTTAAATTTTTTTTCTGGGCAGATAGGTATATTTCCAAATAAAGTACAAGGCCACAGTTACCCACCATTTTAATTTTTTTTAAACTGCCAAAGATTCTCTTTAGAAATAAAGATCATGCTGGAGACCACATGATTGTGAACTCCCTATTTAAATTGCAAAGATTATTTAAAAAAAAAATCTGACAGAAAGTCTGGCAGATGGGAGGCCCAACATGGGGATCCCAGATTTATTGAACAGTCTACCAATTGTCCCGAGTTCATACAACACACTAAACCATTAACCATGTTAGCAATATAATATCCAGTGAAAATAGCAAGGGCTTAATTCAGTGTGTAAACCAGCTTAAACTCCCTCCAGTCTTTTGGCAGGCCAGAGAACATTGGTTTTCCCTTACCTACAATCTGCCCTATTTGAGTGAGGAGAAAATAGTTTGTCCAAGTGTGTGAAAGGCTTGTTAACAAAAAGCATCTTGTCCTCTTTTTAACACACATGTACTGAGAATCAGAGTCAGCAATGCAGTTCCCTTTCAGTGTCTCATGTAGGAAATACAACAAAGACTGATGTAAGACAGAGCACCTACCTTCTGAAACAAAGGTTGAGACACTTCTGCTGATTCCCAGTTTTTCCAAGTAGAAAAACCCATTCACTTTGAGTATAAATCAAATTTTTGAGAATTTCAGCATTTATTTTTAAAATAATACACAGCAGCTATTTAGTCAAAAGGGAGTAAGGAGAAATAAATCATTTGGGCAACATTAGCAGAATTTTCAGGAGCAAACCAGACTTTCAGCTGCCAGATGTGCGATTTCAAAGAGGTTCTTACCTCCTAGTTCCTTAGTAACACAATCCAGAATAAATTATGTAAAAATATCAGAAAGATATGTAAAAATAATAAGTATATATATTTTCTTTCTAAAATCATAGAATTAAATTTCTCTGGGTACATAATCTTCTTTTTTAAGTGCAGAATATATTTAGCCCTGAGTACATGTGGATGGGTCTTTACTTTGGGAAATAACCACAAAGGTAGAACTTGCACAAGGACAAAACCTCAATCTCTCTCTCCCTCACATGCTCGTGTTATAGCAGGGAACAAGCTTCTTATGATCTATGAGACTGCAGCAGTGCTGCACACCGTCTATCAGATACTACCCTAGTGTCTAATAGTCACATAGACTGCAAAAGAGGTGAAATTCCTTCCAATATTTTTTAAATAGAGGTAGTCCTTGCTTAACAACAATTGGGACCGGAATTTAGGTTGCTAAGCAATGCAGTCATTAAGCAAATCATCACATGACTGGATCCAATTTATGACCTTTTTTGCTGTGGTGGTGAAGTAAATCACATGTTCGTTAACTGGATCACATGGTTCACCAGTGATTGCTGGAAGCCAGCTGGGAAGGTCGCACATGGCAATCACGTGACCCCAGGATACTGCAACTGTAATAAGTGCGAGATGGTTGCCAAGCATCCAGATCACAATCACGTGACTGTGGGGGTGCTGCAATGGTTGTAACTTCGGGCACCAGTCCCAAGTCAGTTTTTTTAGCACTGTCGTAACTTCGAACAGTTGCTAAACGAATGGTTAAGCGAGGACTACCTATACAAGTTATCTGAGGTAGGGCAATAGCTAACTGGTTAACAGGTAAAGTTTAAATAGCTTCCAAGCAATCACAAGATGCTTCCAGTCCATCTTTGTCCATGCTACCCCTTACCTTATATCTGAGGTCCATTATTATTGTGCAACTTAAGTCTTTAGTACAGAATTCCAAGATTCCATAGCTACAGAATTGCTTCGGGGGTGAACAGAGCAAATAAAGGTCTTTCACACACAAGGGCTGTGCTGATCTGAGATTCGTGCCAGTCCCTTGTGTCCCCACCCCATATGGGGGCTTATATGGATTTGGCTCAGCAGGTGCTATGGAGGAAACACCAAGACAGCTGTGCAGTGTCTCCTCTGGATTTGTGGCGCAGACCATTCCTCATTGGTGGGAACTCCTACCTTATCCTATCTTCCTTTTCTTGGGATTTCCCCTTTTTCCTCTACCCAACATAAGATAGGCACTGTTGCTCCTCACACATAATGGCTGACTCTTGTTTCATGGCATGAGAAGAATGAGGGGGGGGGGAGCTAGCTTTGGTTTTTGTCAGGCCCTATTGGCCAGCTAGAAAGAGTACTGAGAGCCTCCCTAGGAAGGCAGAGTGCAGCACAGTGATTCTCCTGCTGAAGATTTGAGGCTGTATGGAAGTGCCAAAAGAAGCAGACCTGCTAGGAGAGTGACTAACCCAGACTCCTTTCTTTTTACAGAAGCTCAGGCTCTCCCATATTCTCTTATTGGTACTTCCTGGGAAAGTCCAGGCAGGGACTCCAGGGAATGACAGAAGATACAATGAGAATGTCACAGTGAGTATCCTCATCTGCCTGTTGCTTGTGCTGCTATTGCTGCTGTTTATGGCATGGCACTGGTTGAACCGTGCAACAGAAGGAAGATACCATCCTCGGCACCTGATGAGAATTCTGATTCTTCAGTGGCAACAGTTCTGGAGGGAGACACCTTCTGAGGACCTGGCCCAGGACTGCCAGGATGAGAAACAGAGTGATGGAGAGCTTGGGGAAGAGCAGCAACAGCTTATGGAGGATGGAGAAGGAGAAGGAGAAGAGGAGGAGGAGGAGGAAGAGGAGATGGAGGAGGAGGAGGAGGAACAGCAGCTCCTTCAGGAGCAAGAAGAGAAGCCAACTAAGGGTGCCAATCCTGAGGCAGCAGCGCAGGAGGCCTTAGAAGAAGATGAAGCATCAAAGGCAGCTGAGGGCAGTGCAGAAGTCCTATTGAGTCATCTGCATTCCTTCTCTGGAACAGCAGCCTGGGAAGACAGTGGCAAGCCGCTGAATGTCACTGCTCTCTAGAAATCCCAGGGAGGAGGGAAGGATGGACTTGTCACAAAGACAACTTGTAGTGCTTGGTTCCAGACCCATTTGACAAAGCTCCACAGATGGGAGTCCCAAGACTGCTGTCACTCTGCTTTGCCTACTGCCCCCACTGGGGAGCAGCGCTGTTTGTATGGCTGCATTTGCTTCTTCTAGCCTGTTCCAAAAAGCTTGTTGATCAACAAAAAAGGCATATTCCCTGTAACAATAAAACAGAGAACCAGTGGCTGTATCTCAATAGCTATTTTTGTTGTTGGGCTGACCCAAAAAAAAAAAAAAAAAAAAGCTCTTTTTGCTTAGTATTTCTCTTTGCAGCAGTTCCTACAACCAGCCAGTTATTCTATGCAGCACAACACTCATTTTCTGAATATGAGCCAGGTATGAAACTGTGCCAACTGCTGAGATTCATTTGTGGCCAAGGACACCAGTATGCTAGAGAAGATTGATAGCAGTCCTGGGTGAAGATTTATCTTGCAACAACCACCAATGAGGGAGAAGTGGTCCTTTTTGGCACATGAATGCATGCTGGAAAAAGAAGACAAGCAAACAAGTTCCTTGGGACAAGAGAGAGCTCTACCCAGAAGCAGCAGTCTGATCCTTCCTTCCACCTTCTCAGAGTTGCCTCCTTTCCTTCACAGGTCCTAAGTCTTCAGCTAGCACAGCCATGATGGAAGCACAGCCTGTGCCTTTCCTCTGACTAACCTCTGCAAAGTTCCAAGATGCACCCAGACCAATGTTCCTAGAAGGATGATAACTGGGCAGAACTCTGCTGCTCACAGCTCCTTTGCGCATCCCACATTATTCTCTTCCCTCCAGGATTCGCTGTAGATTTAAAGCACCATGGCCAAGTTAGTCCTGACATCAAGGAAGCACCAACATCAAATGCCCCTTTCTGGCTGGGAGTGAAGGCAGCCCTGTGAATTGAAAGGGAAAATGTGCCTTCCACTAGGGCTTGAAGTCCCATAGGCACAGTCTTGTCCACCCCTGAGCCCCACCCCAGTGTGCCACCTGATGATGCCTATCCAGAGATCTCTTTGCTGCCCAGTTATCGTGCCCGTCCTCGGCCTTTTTTCTTCTTGGTGCCTGAAGGTGTTTTGATGGGCAATGGAGCTGTGACTTCTGGTACAGGGCCAGGTGGAGTTGCTGACAGCTCCATTAACTCGACTGCTGTGCTTGGCTTGAAGGGTTCAAAGGGTGAGAACTTCAGTGGGCTGCAAAAACAAGCACAGGTTAGAGTTAAGGCAACAAAGCCATTCAAAGCCTTGCTTGTGCCTCTAGAATTTGGACAGAAGAGCAAACAATACCCTTGGAGGCAGCATTACTTTGGGGAAGCAAGGACTCAGCAGGAACCGCATCCTTCCTGCAACCAGTCCCAGGAGGAACATGCCCCAAAGATCTAGGCTCCCTCCCAACTTTCTGTCTCCAGATTTACCTGACAGGTGTGCGGGGGCTGCTGTTGAGACGCCTTGGAGATCGCAACTTGGGTTGGAAGGAAAAGCCTTCCTTGATACTCTCCAAAACAGATGGAGCCACGTAGGTAAATCCCTATGGGAGGAACACTTGGTCAGTGCTGCTGTGATCCTGGCCACAACTTCATTTCAGGATCTGGGTTCAATTATGCTCTGCATTCTTTCCATCAATAATGGGGAATTTGCGGCCTTCATCATGTTGTGGACAACAGTTCTCAGCAACCCCTGCTAATGGAGCCAATAACAGTTGCTGAGGGTTGTAGTTCAACAACCTGTGGAAGGCCCTAAGTTCCCCATCTAATTTCTCCATCAAAAGTTAGAACCACCTGTTGGATTCAGCCTAGGTTCCCTTCATTTCAGCAACCTTTGCATGGAACTTATGCTTTAAAATGCTTCTTTTTTTTTTACCTACCTGTTTGCTGCAGAGGAGAGGATCATCTTTGAGATTGCAGTTGGCAAGGGTGATTAAGGAGCGTTAATTCTCCCACCAGCTGTGGTCTTAAGAAAGATTTCCCCCAAGCAGCAAGTAGTTGCAATGCAAGACTTTTTTCAAAAAGTTGGAGTCACCACTGAATTTTTGCACTGGTCTTATCCATGGCTGGCATGCGGTCCCCCAAAGGTTAGTCATTGGGAATGGAGCCCCTAGGGTGAAGAAGGCTCTCCCCACTGCTTCACAGTAGGAGTCTGAAAACGATTTTGCTACCACCCCTTCCTTCTCACTATAGCTCCAGCCGGATATCCCTTACCAGAAAGGCCTGATTGGCACTCTCGCTGAGGGAGCCGTCATCAGGACTATCCACAGGTGTCTGGCGAGTGAAGCGGGTGTCAAACTGGCTGACATCATCTTCTGATTGCTGTGGATGGAAAAAGATGTCCTACTATCTTTTAGCCCTTTGGTTATGGGTAAACTGGGAATTCTAGTCCATGTTAGCAACTATCTACACAAACAAAGGGAGTTCTTTTGCCAGAAACTTTGTGGAGAAGTATGCATTGTTAGCACATGATGTAAAAGAGTCATATTGTTTAATAATTAAGATTATATATCATACAGTTGGAATTATCAAAGGTAGACAGATAAATTAACACTGTGGGCATAGAATTAAACAAGTTTAAAGTGAATGAGAATCTGTGTTATGGTTTGAAAATAGTCAAGGGAGCATGTGAACTGTGCAGTTACTGGTTTGTTTGGCTTTTGGTCTGCACAATACACGCATACAGTCACTGCAGTTTATTAGAGGGAAGCAACTCAAATTCAGTGGCCGCTCAACGCCATTTCTGCAACTTTGTCACTGCCCCATCCCAAGACTAAACTTCAGAAATCTGGCAACAAACTGCTAATATACAGCAATGCAATCCCAATTTTCACCAAGAGAATGGTAGAAAAGGGATGAAAATTGTGGCCTCACCACATGCAGTACTGTCATAATTCCCAACTCCCTCCAGAGGTGAAAAAATATTAGTTCCTCGTACAAAAGGATTACATGCCCCCTTTTATGGCTTAGCAATGTATGAGAACCAGGCAGTTACACTTATTCAAACCAGAAAACTCCTTTATGTGATATGTGAATCCAGTAAATGTCCAATTTAGCATTCCTTAACAACCTGCCAATAGCTAAGATACAGATCAAGATCAAGATTCTGAGGACTAAGAAGGCCTATTACAGTCAGGACAAGACTGAAAAGTGGAGGAAATGCAGAGATAGGAAGAGCGAGGGCTGAGAGGGGGCGGCTTTACCAGGGATGGCCGGAATGGTGGGTCCACTCTTCTGGCCAACAAGTCATCCCAGTTAACATGTCGGAAGAATGGGTGTTTCTAAAAGAGAAGATAAAGAGTTTAATGCTATCCGAAATGTGTGAAGAGTCCTCAAACACGTCGTCCTCATATTCCAAATCTCAAATTTCTATAAAATTATGGATTTTTCTACATTTAAAAATCTACTTAAGTAATATTAAGAAAATTCTCCATCTCTCCCCAGCAGTTTGCAGCTTCTGAAGAGTGCAATAGCCTTCATTGTTTTAAGCATGTTGCAGGCATTTGTGCATATTTAATCATTATTGGGTAGAGAAAGAATGATGCAAGGCATTGATGCCCTGCCTTCTTTTGAAAAGCCTGCTGAGGGGATAGCCCTTTCCCCACACTAGCCTCTCCAATATCACTTTCAGCCTTAACAGAGAATAGCTTGCTTATCAAAAGGGAAGAAAGCTGCTCAGAATTCCAAATTCTTGAATGCATCAAAAGAAACTTTGCCCCCCTCCCTATCCACTTTACCTGCACATCTGCAGCATCACCTGGCCCACCCCCAATTCGTTGAATGGGATTCCTTTTGAGAAACTAGAGAAGGAAAGAAGCAAGTTTTAAGAAATATTGTTTTAGATAATGCCAAAAGGAAGAATCACTCTTTGAGAAGTCAGGGCTCCCAGTCCTAAACTTCCCATTATGACAGCTTCACAATAACCTCCATTTCATCCTGATTCAGGATGTAATTCACCACAGAACTAGCTTAACCGGAACTCTTTCCACACAGCAGTGCTCACCAAGTCCTGGCCCCATGGTAAAGGCTTCATTCCTATTCTGGCAAGGGATGCAAGTCATCAGCACCACTGCATTCCAGTGAGATGGGCTCCCATCCTCATTTGCAACCCACTTTTGAGCACCATTCAGTACAGGTAGTCCTCACTTACCAACCGCAACTGGGACTGGCAACTCCATCACTAAGCGACACAGTTGTAAAGTGAAATATCATATGACTGCACCTGAGTTAAGACATCAGACCTGGCTGCGGCCGTGAAGCAAATCACTCGTGGCTGTTAAGCATGACATCACGTGACTGAGACTTGTGACTTCCTGCCAGCTTCCCCACTGACTTTGCTTGTCGGAAATTGGCTGTGAAGATCACAAATGGCGATCATGTGACCGCAGGATGCTGACACCATCGTAAAAGTGTGCCAATTGCCAAGTGCTCAAATCATGATCATGTGACTGCAGGGATGCTATGGTGGCTGCAACTTCGAGGACTGGTCGCAAATCTCCTTTTTCAGTGCCATCGTAACTTCAAACGGTCATTGAACGAGCAGTCAGTAAGCAAGGACTACCTGTAATCAAATGTGCGTTGCCACAGGGCTGCTACCTCTGTCCATTCAGCCTGGTCCAAGTAGAGCAAGTATGTGAACATAAGCTGAGTAGGGCTACTTTACTGTTGTGAATTCTTTCTTGTGATGATAGGGGAGAAGGGGGCTTCCTGCTCACTCTCAGGTGGAGGTAATAAAACAAGCAGATCACTAAAAGGCAAGAGCAGCTAAAGATACATTTAGAGGAAAGAAGGAACCAGAAAACCATCCAGGCTCACTTCTAAGTTCAGGACTTTCCACTGTCTCTTGGAGTTCCTTGGGCTAGGCCTGACATCTTCCCTTTGGAAGAACTCCAAGAGACAGTGGAAATTCAGTCCAGTTATGTTTATTAGCTACAACCTCTAGCAAGAATCTTCCCAGACTGAAACCCCAGATCCCAAAGTCAGCCAGCCACAACAGTGTGAATTCCTCAGGGAGGTGTCAGTCTCATCCTCTTGTTCCTCTCACGCTCTTCTGGGGAGCTAAGAAAATGTTTATCTCCCTGAGCCTGGCCTTCATAATTCCATTCAATCACAGATGCCTTCCAAATATGCTGGACTTGTTTGTATAATCTTTGGTCACCATTGCCTGTAACTAAGTTGGGAAAAGGGAAATCAGGTTGGGAAGACTGCTTGGCAGCAATAGTAAAATACTAGGGAGGAGAAGCTAGTTATTAATTTTATAAGTAAGATTCAAAATTCCAATCAGTGCAGCCCAATCATGTGATATACACACTTATACCTTCCTGAGCAGATCCCGAGCATCTGAAGTCAAGTAGGGTGGAAACAGCAACTTGCCTTTGAGGATTTTCTCAATTGTCTTTTTGCGGTTTTCAGCTGTAAATGGAGGCTGCAAAGCATTGACACAAAGGGCGTAAGATAAATAGTCCTAGAGACTCAAGGAAGTGACGGTAATAGGGGAGGCAGAGGTTGGGGGAGAAAGTAAGGGAAAGGGCAGATAGATCAAGGAACTTGGGGGAAAACCCAAATGGAAATATAAGCACTGTCCCTTAAAAGCAGAAGGTCTGACCAATGGGTTTTTGTCTGGGCCAAGTGAAAGAGGCAGCAAGACAGCGAAGTATCACTTCGATAGCAATGCCGTTAATGGCTTACTTGGCAGACCTAGCACTGCTTGTACCGGTCATGTTGCCTTTTTTCAGAAGCTGTGCAGTTTGTTGATTAGGACAATAGGACATTCTTCCTACTATCCTTTGTCAACAGCCAGCTGACCTCCACATGAGGTTCTCTGCAATAGTTTATCTATTATCCAGTGAGGACAACTGCTCTACAATTCTTCCTTCATTCCCTCCCACCACTGCATTCTCTGCCATTTCCACCATGCTCCAAAAAGCAGCACAAGCAAGACTTGCCGATCCTGTGAGCATGTCATACATCAGGGTACCAAGGCTCCACCAGTCAACAGCCCGGTTATGGCCACTGCGCATCAGTATTTCTGGGGCCCTGGAATTTAGGGCAGACAAAGAAATCGATGCATAATTATTAAACCAGTTAACCTCAAACTAAAACTGATCCAGAAGAGATATCCTAAAGGTGCTCATAAGCCCTCATCACCTACATGTATTCTATAGTGCCACAAAAGGTGTGGGTGACGGCACCATCGTGGATAGATTCCTTGCAAAGCCCAAAATCCGTCAGTTTAATGTGCCCTGCAGAAGAGATTGGAAAGTCAAAGTCCTGTTACAGTCCTGCTTGGGGTCACAGAGTAGTACAGATGACATTCAAACAATGTAGTTCCCTTGCCTCTCCTTCTGTAAACAAGGATGCTTTTCCCTACCTTGGCTGTTCAGCATTATGTTCTCTGGCTTAAGATCCCGGTAGATGATGCCGTTAAAGTGGAGATGGCCAAGAGCCAAGGTGATCTCGCTCAGATAGAAACTGGCAGAACACAAACGAGATCTAATCAACAACCTAGCCACAAGCAATCCTTATAGCTCAGAACCAATAACTCACAGTGAAGGCTGGTGGTGAGAGTCTGATATCACTGAAAGGATGCTAGCAGGGAGGGCCATCTGCAAGTTTAATCCATTTATAGGAATGAGGAACTCAGCTGTCAAGAGAGGACCTTGAGAGATGGGACTTTGTACTTTCAAGTTCAGAGGAGAATATCTATTTGGTGCAGGTAAGTCAATACTACTTTTTCCTTGGGAAAGCAGGAAGGATCAAATGGCATCTGGTATTTTAAATAATAGAGACCCACAGTCCTAAAATCTCTTCTGAACATAATCTGGATATTCAAGGAGATGTTTTTGCAGCAATTCAATATTTTAAGCTTGTCTACACTGTACTGCCTCCTACCTTCCCACTTCTAGCTCCAATTAAAACCCGGGTGGGGGGTGTTTACAGAACAACCAGTAGGAGGACACAACTGCCACATGCAGTTATGAGACTTGGCAATCCCAGGAGGGAGATGGAAACTTGTCCATATATTTAAATACAATGACCTTCTTTCATTAGTCAACTCTCCCTGCTTTCCCCGCTTGGCACTAGGGAATTGCTTTGGAATATGCTTTATGCATCTGAAAACAACAGACTGTATATTTCAAAATGCAGCAGAAATTATCTACATACATACATTTATTTGATATAACCTTCCCATCCAGTTCTTCATGGCCATTCATGGCCAGGGACAACAAGGAAGAATTGAGTCTCATCAGCATACCAATGATACCTTACCCCAAACTGACAGATGACCTCTCCTTGTGGTTTTGTATAAATGTTGACTAACAAGGAGAAGACTAAGCTTTGTGGAACCTATCTTGGAGCAACATCCCACATATTGACTGAAACCACCCGCTAGGTAGCAGCAAACCCATCCAAGAACCCTTAAGGACAAGAGGTGTAATAAGACCAGAGGTGTTACCATGAAGATCATCCACCAGAGCAGCAATGCTGTTTACTCCCCATATCTGGACCTGATACATTTAATCCACATGTAGCTGACTTGCCAACACCACCTCAATGAACATTCTCCAAAAAGACAAGGTTGGAGACTGCAAAAAAATTGTCCAATACACAGTTGGATCAAAAGATAGTCTCTTAAAGAAAGAGTGCATCATCACCTTGTTTATGGCAGATGGCACTGCACTTTATTTCAAAAAAGCATTAACCACCCCCATTAGGCCACCTGAAGGAGCCAGGTGGCAGAACTCTACCTACAGAGCACTAGAGCCACTTCTTCTAGTTGTAGGAGCTCACAAGAATTCAGATAACATTGCTAGATATCACCATTGCTGTACCCAATAGCATCCAGACCTAGGCAAATAAAATTGACTATCCACAAATTATCCCGCAAAAAATATCTGAATGGCCTGTGCCTGTCCTCCCATTCCTTGCCAAGGGGAACTGAGTCACTCTGAATAGGACTACTTGGTAGGACTCAGGATGTTTCAGAATGGCTGCAAAGTACAGTGAGAGTTACTCTTATCTACTCTAAGATTTCCAGTTGCCTCTACTGTCACCTTACTTAATTCTGGCCATGGTAAGAAATAGGAGAGAAAGCCTATGTATGGTGGAAACCAATCTTCCTGGCTATTCAGTTCAGGTTAAGGTAGCATTTTCACTAACCAGGCTGTGTCCTCCAGGAAGATGCCTTCTCGCTCCAGCTGCATGAAGAGTTCCCCTCCTACGAAGCAAAGCACAAACAGATACAGTCAGTTTTCCCCAGCACTATCTGCCCCAACCTCTAAAATCTACACAGAATAAGAACAGTCAGATCCCGGATTCTTGGGCAAATCCACTGCAATGGTTTCCTTTCCACGAAGCTTCATTTCCATACCACTGAGACATTCCAGGATGAGGTAGAGCTTGTCACCAGTCTGGAAAGCATAGATGAGGTCTACTATGAATGGGTGTTTGATGGCTTCCAAAATATTTCTCTCAGCCTTTGTGTGTGCTGTGTCCTTGGCATTACAGGCAATCTTGGCCTGCAGGAGACATTCAGAGAGAATTACGGTCTCACAAAGATATGTAACAAGGCATGCAGAGCTATAGACGGACAGACACTTACTTTCTTTAACACCTTCATGGCAAAGATTTTCCCGGAATTTGTGCCTTGCACCTTCCGCACTTGGAACACCTAAAGCAGAAATGGAAACAGTAAGCAAAATCCTTAAGTGAGGAACAGGGCTATCCAGCAAAATAAAGAGTGAGGAAAAAGAACTGTCTTCTCTATAATGGAAATCAGATGTCAATAACCCAAACTCCATGTTTCTATACTTCTTAACATTAATCTCCTGTGTACTCAGCTTCTTATTTTAAAAAACTGCATAAGAACAAGCAAAACCTTTTAAATGGTATGGGGTGGGGGGAGGCAATCCAGAGTACTATTCTCACACTCCTGATTACAGAGCTTTGATACCTGTGTCTTCTGATTCATTATAGGCTTCTAAAAGTGTTTTCACCAATGCTACATAATATTCCCTTACTCCAAAACATCTTAAGGAATACTCTGAGAATAGAGTAACAGAAATACAGTTTTATTAAACTCCGGAGGGCTGCAGAATCTCAGAAGTATTTAATTCCCATTCCTGCTAACTTCACAAGTGCAGGACTCCTCATGCACTCACTACAGCTCTCCACTTATAGACAGTCAACATGCTCTCTCACAATGCAGTGGTCTAGCCTATTTCTTCCCAAGGGGACAAACCAGACTAAACCGCACCATTTCAGACTCTGGGCAGTCCCAGGATGAATACTTCTTCATACAGAAACATACATATGCATAAGCACACTTATTCCCTAAGATTTTAGGCCAACTTAGCTACTTTGTTCCTCTTCTACTGAAAGGGATCTTTTCTTTCAGTTGATTAAGGGGTTAACACTCTGCCTCCACCCTCACTCTCCAGTCATTGCTCACCTTGCCATAACCACCCTTTCCCAAAACACGCAGCAGCTCAAAGCAGTGGGGCCCAATGCATTCTGGGCCATTGTTGACGCTGCTTTCAGAGATTTCAATTTCCTCATAATAACCTGGCACCAAACTGTGGAAGAGAAGAGAGAGATTAATCTTCTTATATTGCTCTGCCTCCAAAAATCCATAATACATAAGTGAAGGGCAAGGCAAAGGTGTGAGGCTTTCCAGAAATGAGGAGGGTCCAATTGTTGAAAATCGAAGAGACGATGAAGAGCTCGCAGCATATTAATGGGGGGATACTGATAGGGAAAACAACTTTCCTTCAAGTAAGTTAACATAGGATCAAAGCCAAAAAGAAAAGCAATAAAGGAAATGCATTATGCCAATAGCAAGGTGATACTCTAGAATTCTTCAGATACCATTGTGTTAAATGTGACAGTCCCATAGGGGACTACACTCATTGATATTAATACCAAAGGCATGTTCTCTGTCAATCACACAATGGCAAGCAAATGCTGCTTGCTTTGTTCAATGTACAGAATTATAAATGAACAGATAAGAAATATATTAAAATGTCAGTTGAAGAAGAAATGAAGAAGAAAGCTGCAACAATCCAGAGGTCCACTACACTGATTAGAGGCACACTGAAGTGATGACTTTTCTTTAACACACAGTGCTTCCCTTTGTACACATTAAGAGTACTGGAATCCACTCCACCCATTTCAATCCTCTGTCACAGTTCAGTTTAGGAGCAACTTTCCAGAGAGGATTTTAATTTATTTCACTAATAGATTTATATCCCACCTTTATTTGTACAAGTCAAGGTGGTGTACATAATGCTTCTGTCTCCTATTTCCCCACTACAACAACCCTGTGAGGTAGGTTGGGCTGAAAGGGTGATGGGCTGAAAGTCACCCAGCTGGTTTTCATGCCTAAGGGAGGACAAGTACTCACCCTCTCCCAGTTTCTAACACTTTGATCCCTACACAAAACTGGCTTTCTGGGTGTATAAGTGGAAACTGGATGCCCCAATTTGCACAAGAGTGCTTTCCATGAAGATGAAGTCATCTTCTGATACACCCTAAATCACTTATTCATAATTTTATAACAGCCCTAAACACTCTTATGTCATCGAACAGACTGACTTTTCAAAGATTGCTTTTAGCACAGACTGTGATAAACACTCAGTTCTCTATCTTACGATGGTGACAGCCATTGGTGCAGATGCAAAAAGGACAAATGTACAATAAAGACAGCTTCTAGGAACAGCATCTGTCGAAACAGCTAGAAATCCTCTGTAAACGCAAAACACCGGTGCCATCACCAGCCTGTTGTGATTTGTGTATCTCCCCCAGCCTTTGAACTAGATGATAGTTTTTAGGAACAAAATGCTGAATTAGTGGGGCCTTAGTCCCTGAGTCAGCAAGGCAGCTAGGACACTTTGATTCACTGTGACATATTTTCAGTCAGGGCACCAAAGGAACAGTCTTTATCACTATCATCAGGAATCTAACTGTGGCAATTTAGAGCGAAATAAAAATAAATAATAAACCTGGAAATCCCACCACATGCCACACTGACACAACCTGCATTTTGCAGTCTTTCCCAAGCTGATTCCCTCTGCCTGGGGACAGCTCCCATTATCTCCAGCCCTACAGCATTCTGTCTGGGGATGATGGGAATTGTTGCCCTACCCACATGGTGAGCGAGTTAGAAAAGGCCATTTTAAAAGGATGGAAGAAGTAGCTGCTGACACCACACTGAGCAGGGAGAGGGGGCAATCTCACCCTTTCTTGCCAACCTATTTTTCAGTTGTGCGTGAGTGCATCCACCACCTAAGAGCCTAAGAAAAGCAGGAGAATTCCACCCAAAGGCAAACTGAGCTCACGTCCAGGAGGCAAACAATCTTGGGGCAGATGGGAGAGCTGGCAGCGTACTTACTCTGAGCTACTGCTATGAAAATCTGGGTCCACCTCCTAAAAGAGACAAGCAGGGTGAGGGGGGAAACAGAGCAGAGGGTCAGCAGCAGCACAGGGGAAAGCGAGGTCTGCCCACACCAACCCTATCCTACTTGGGAGTAACCCGCATTGAAGTCACTATGACCTCCTAATGAACTGCACACTAGGCTCTTGTGCCCTTACTCCTTCTCACCATTCCCTTCTCCTCTGGCTGGACCCACCCCTTTTCCTCTAATCATCTTCCACCCCGCCTCACCAAGGCCCCCAGTTCAGGCTCCTCCCCGTCGCTCCCCTCCTCCGTTTCCAGGTCGATGTCGAAGACGCCGGCCATAGCGGAGGCTCCCCAATTACCCCGTGGACTTCCGGGCCACGCCCCCTTGCCTTTCGTCACCCCCCCTTCCCCGCCCAGCCACGCAAGTACTGTCGTCACGAGTCGGGCGCGGCCGCTGTTTTGGCGCAGCGAGCGAGATTTAGAGGAAGGCGTTGTTGAGCTCCCGGGCGGCCTCTAGCGTTCTGCCTGACAGGCGAGGCGGGGGGAAAACAAGACGGGCCTTGCGGGTCATGGAGCGGAGGTGGAGTCGCGTGCGCTACCTGTATTAGCGCGGGACAGGTTGACCAGGATGAGTATTTGTTGCAAACGGAGAGACAGGATTGCATGCTTTTTTCCTAGTTGACATACATATATACATGCATACGTATCTATTACCCCATTCCCAAAGTGCAGGAAAAAAGGAGTAAGCTAATTAAAGGCGGAAGATAAAAGGACATCCGGTGTACACCAATACAATTCACTATGTCTCCTGCAAACCACCCTTTTTTCCATCAGTTCATACACTGCCTTTGGATCTCTACGTTTTTCATTTCTCTCAGAGTTTCATCAACTCCATCTAGCCATGACTTCCTCAGACTTCCCTTTCCTGTAGACCAGTGTTTTTCAAACTTGGTGACTTTAAGATATGTGGATTTCAACTCCCAGAATCCCCCAGCCACATCTTAAAGTTGACAGTTTGAAAAACACTGCTCTAGACCCATTCACTCTTCTTTCGTGTGCTTGTTCTGAGATTTGGTCCTTGTTCATACTCTCTATATCCCAGTCTCAAACTACTTTCATACTGGTTGCTGACTTTGGCATTCAATCCACATTCACTCATTACCCATGTATTCTATTTCTTTTTGCTTTACCACACACGCTTCTTCAGTAATCCATTCCCCTGCATTCAATTTACTTTCATGCTTCTGACACACCCAGCTCTCATTTCCATACACAAAAACGGACAGGAGAATGTACTTACACATTTTATACACAGCCATTTTCACCTTTCATCCAATACTCGTTCCTCGCAAGAACATTTCTAACATTTCATTTTCCCATACTTAGAAAACTTGTGAACCTTCTACCAAGGTTCACAAATTCATCTATTTGCTCTCCTCTTTTTGTCATTCATATATAACTCACAATTGTTTACTCCATTTTCTCTGTCAGAGGCAACTACCTTGATCTTGAAACATTCATTTTCAGTTCTATACTCATTGCATGGTAAATCTAACATTCATTGCAAAAGCTCCAGTTTCTCAGCCAGCACCATGGCTACGTGCTTACAGAAGTTCACACACATTTCATTTCCCAACAACCAGGCCTCTAAAACGCCACAAGTGTTCCTTCTAGTATAAGGAGGCACAAAACGTACATTTCAGAATGCTGCTGTTGTACAAAGGATTATTTACAGTGTGTTAGATATTCCTAGGTACATAATGATAAGAGTACACTGTAGGGTGGTTTCAACTTGCTTTCTTGTATCCTTTGACCTTACTTCTCCCAATCCCTGCTGTACGACAGCATTGGACTAAACTGAAGGGTTGTTATAAACAGCACACTGTTGCTCTCAATCTCATCCCCTGCCCAGGATTATTTATGTATTGATTACTTAGTCATTAGACTTCTGTCCTGCCAAGAGCTGACAGCAAACTACACAAGATTTACACTTTCAGTTGTTTTCCCTCACAGCTCTTTAATTTGTTAGAAGACTTATTGGCCCAAGTTACCGGATGAGTTTCCATGGCTGAAGGTTCTCCTGAACCTGCATCTTCCTAGACTTAGTAATAATACTGGGTTATATTGGAGGATGTCCAAACATTAGTCCACATTTTTCATATAGTAACTAGGAGCTGTGACAGTTTGTGTTTGTTCTCGCATTTTTGCCAGGGATACTTTTTTTTGCGGGGGGGGGTCTTCACGCCAGTGTTGACTCCTGATGACTGCCTGGACTGGCTCTCTTTGGGATGCTTAACTGCTACCAGACAACATCTGTTCTCAGATCTTGAAACTCTTGATTGCTACCTTATAGGTAACTTCAGAATAGCAGGAGAGAAGGGAGAGGCTATTGGAATAGTTTGTCCCCCTAGAAGCAAAGAGTCCCCCTCTCACCTTATGTACTTTGCATAAAAAACCCTCTGTAGGATAACGCTGAAACTTGAGACATCAGTAGAGACTCATGACTGATGACAATAATGGTTTTTATTGGAGGTTGATGGTGTATGCCATCATTTTAATGTTTTTGTGTAAGCGTGCCACCTAGTCATCAATGAAGTGAGATGGTACAACTGTACCACTTATGGTATTTATGGGAATTGTCATTTGTGACCCAGTTTGGTGTAGTGGTTAAGGCACCAGGCTAGAAACCAGGAGACCGTGAGTTCTAGTCCCGCCTTAGGCACAAAGCTGCTGGGTGACCTTGGGCCAGTCCCTTTCTCTCAGCCCTGGGAAGGAGGCAATGGCAAACCACTTCTGAAAAATCTTGCCAAGAAACTGCAGGGACTAGTCCATGCAGTCACCAGGAGTCAATAACTGACTCGAAGACATAAAAAAAAGGTACTTAATAAACATCAGATTACACTTAAATAATAAAATCACGTGTACAAATAACAATATAAAATCACTAATAAGATGGTCTTACCCATTTGGCCTTGCCCACTTTCAGTGTGGCTTGCAATCATAGAAAGGTCCATGCAGCCCATAGAAGTTACTCTGGTAAAGTCCAGGGTAAGACCTAAATCTTCCTGGGCAGAGTTGACTCAGAGGTTCACCTATAAGGCCATGCAGAGGAGTATGCAGGGCATCTTTTGGATAAAATTGCTTGAATTCATTCCCAGCTAGATACCAGCCTTGATACAGGTCTGATGGAGATGACTGGGGTATAGTCTTGCCCTGTTTTCTGGGAAGAATTCAAAGCTGCTGGGCCTGAGGAAGTGGACAGGGTCTTTATGACTGTGAGCTCCGCCACCTGCTTATGAGATCCATGCCCTTCCTGGTTGGCTGAGGCCTGGGAGGTGACATGTGGCTGGGTTCTAGCAGTGGTAAATTCTTGAGAGAGGGAGTTGTTCCTCTACTTCTTAAGGAGGCATTGGTTCGCCCCTTCCTCAAGAACCCATCACTAGACCTATCCGTACTGGACAATTTTCACTTTGTATCCAACCTTCCTTTTTGGGGAAGGTTGTTGAGAAGATGGCCACACAACAGCTTCAGCTTCCTGGATGAAGCAGATTATCTGGACTCCTTTCAGTCTGGTTTCAGACCTGGGCATGGGACTGAAATTGCATTGGTGCCGCTTTTGCATGACCTGTGGCTGAAGCAGGATGGGGGTAGTGCATCCATCCTCACTCTACTTGACATCTTGGCAGCCTTCAGTATCATTGACCATGGTATCCTTCTGGACTGTCTGTGAGGGTTGGGAGTGGGCAGCACTGTATCGTGCTGGTTCTTTTCCTTCCTCTGCAGTTGGTTCCAGTTGGTGTTGATTGGGAGTGAGAGGTTCCGCCCTCAGCCCCTATTATGTGGGGTTATGCAGGATTTGGTTGTCTCTCCGCTCCTGTTTAACATCAACGTGAAGCCCACGGATGAGGTCATTCGTCACCATGGGGTGACGTACCATCAGTATACTGATGATACCCAGCTGTATGTCTCTGCCCCTGGTGAATTAAGCAATGCTGTTGCGTTCCTGTCTCAATGTTCGGAGGCTGTGGTGATTTGGATGGGGAACAACAGGCTCTGGCTCAACCCTGGCAAGACTGAATAGCTTTGGAGTTTTGGGACCTCCAGGATCTGGAAATTTACCATTTTTGATGCTGGATGGGGCGGCATTGCCCTAAACAGACCCTGTGTGCAATCTGGGGGCCCTTCTGGACTGATGACTCCTGCTTGAGGAGCAGGTGGTTGTTGTAGCTAGGAGGGCCTTTGTGCAACTTCAGGTTGAGCCCATTCCTGGATTGGGAGGTTCCAGTCTCTGTCACCCACACCCTGGTCACCTCCCAGATGGACTACTATAATGTACTACATGGGGCTGGCCTTGAAGAGCAACTGGAAGCTACAGTTGGTGCAAAATGTGGTGGCACGGGCAATTATGTGTGCTCCAAGATCAGTGCACATTACTTTTCTATTCCACGGGCTGCACTGGTTGTCAGTTTGCTTCCAGGTTCAATTCAAGGTGCTGGTTATGACCTATAAAGCTGTGCATGGCATGGGGCTGGGTTATTTGAGGGACCGCCTCTCCCGTTATATCTACCTGTCCCATCAGATCCGGCAGAAGGGGTATGTTGTGGGTCCCATCTACGAAGGAGTTCCATCTGATGGGACCCAGGAGAAGAGCCTTTTCTGCCATGGCATCTACCCTCTGGAATATCATCTCCCCGAAGTTAGATTGGCCCCAACCTTGATGGCCTTTAGGAAGTCCCTGAAGACATGGCTGTGCCATCAGGGCTGGGAGTCCCAGGGATGTGGGGAGCCTGCAAGATGGTTGTATTGTCTGTGAGCTGTAGGCTGGCACTTTCCCACACTTTTATGTTTTTGGTTAATTGTTTTAATGTATTTATATGAGTTTGCCTTTGCTGTTATAACTTGTGAGCCACCCAAAGTCACATAAGGGTGGCTACATAAATTGAAACAAATATCCCTGAGATAAACTTCCTTAACAATTCTGCACTCATGATGTACTTACATACAACATGGCATTCACATGGTGTCCACCTTCCAATTGCTCACAAACCTGTTTAACCTATAGAAGAGAAGATATGTAGCTCAGGGTTGAACTGTGGAGTCCTTGGGGTTCTCCGAGCTTGGTTGTTTTCTTGCAGACGTTTCATTGCCCGACTCGGTAACATCTTCAGTGCTGGAAGGGACTGGGGTTTGCTCTCTGTTTATATACAGTAGCTTGCCCTGCCAGTGTTGGTGGGGGAGTTGTTTTGTCTTTGGTAGTTCCTAGATTAGGCTGTTGTTTACTACTTGATTGTCTGAGTTGATAGCTCCTTGATTAGAGTATTGTTTACTGCTTGTTTGTCTGGTGTTAATCCTGGTGTTAATCCCTGCTTATCTGGGTGTTGATTGCTGGCGAGGTGTTCTGGTCTTTTTGTTTCCTTTTTATTGTCTCTTTTGAATAGTGTGTAAATGTTGTTTATCTCGATGTGCCTTGTCTGAATACCAAGCTTCCAGGAATTCCCTCGCGTTTTTGGATTTAGCTTGGTCTAAAATGCTGACAGTTTCCCAGTTGAAACTATGGCTGAGTCTGTCCACGTGTTGTGAGATTAAGGAGTTCTCATCATGTCTTCTGACTGCTAGTTGGTGTTCATGGACGCGCTCTGCCAGCCTTCTGCCTGCCTGTCCTACAGAGTGGCTGTTAATGAAACATCTGCAAGAAAACCACCAAGCTCAGAGAACCCCACAGTTTAACCTATCTTAGTTCATACCAGCCACTCTCAGAATGCTGAGAACAGGCAGAGCACTATCAACCCATCTCTTCTCCCGTTAGCTGCTCTTAGGAGAAATTACAGTGGGATCCAGTATCCTCTGCAGAGCTGCCACAGGTTCTAGAGTAACAAAAATCACCTTGCCCCCACAACATACACACACAATCATATGAAGAAATTGGTTGTATTTGGCTGAAAGAGTGCAGTTGTTACAGGGGATACCCATTCCTCTTGTTTCTGTGAAAAAGCCTATTCTTCTGGTGATGCTGAAAGGATCACCTAGAAGTATTTTTCCAGTCCTGGTGCTTTTCACAATAGCTTTTATCATGGTTGTAGGCTGCAATATAGAGCCCAGGTATGAGAGGCAGAAGAGAATAATGGTTCACTTGAGCCCAGCCGTTGAGAGGCATGGCGTGTTGTTTAGATAAGCATGGAAAATCAATTTTCACAATTTTGTTTTACAAGGATTGAGAAACTGATTAAAAACTGATTTAAAAGATTAAAGTCAGTGATAAGGTTGCCTGAATTCCCTGACATGCACGATGAAGCAAGAGCAAAGCCAGTAGAAAGACTGACTCCCCATAAGCCCTACCCAAAAAAAAAAAGTCCAGCTTTGCTCTACTGTAGTTTCAGATGCAGAGTTAAAAAGCATTGACCAACCTTCAGAATGAGCTGATGTCATAGCTACAGACGGGTCAGCACTGATACAGCACAGAGTGTAGGTGTACCTATTAATTTAGATCTGCAAGTTTTCCACTGGATTTTGGTATTATGGAGATACAAACTAGTAAGGATAGATTGAGAACTTGTTAGGATGGAAGAATCTGACTTGCTCCTAAGGCTTAATAAAAGTATAATATGCAGCAATCAGGATGTGAAGTTTTTTGAGATACTCTTTGGTGCAACTCAAAACATCTATTACAGTAAAGGAATACAGTAGCAAGAGGATCAATTCACAAATTGCCACAGGTGGTCCTCAGTTAACAGCCACTCATTCAGTGACTGTTGGAAGTTACAATGGCACTGAACAAGTGATGCTTGTGACCAATCCACGTGATTGTGATCTGGGTGCTTGGCAACTGGCTTGCACTTATGACGGTTGCAGTGTCTTGTGGTCATGTGATTGTCATTTGCAATCTTCCCTGCTGGCTTTCCACAAGCAAAGTCAATGGGGAAGCCAGCAGGAAGGGTGCAAGTCATTCCGGTAAGTCTCCCTGACCTGGCTGCAGCCACCCCCAGCCCTGCTGCATTCATGCCTTGCCTCACTGGCCACCCGCACACCCTCCACCACCCAGGAGTGGCTACTTACCTGTCTGCCGACCTGCTTGCAAGCCTGGGACTTGCAACTTCCTGCTGGCTTCCCTACTGACTTTGCTTTTTGGAAGATGGCAGGAAGTTGCAAGGAGGTCCTTGCTTAACGACTCACGGGGAGTGCCAGGGTTGTCGTTGCTAAGCAATGTGGTCACGTGACACCATGCTTTACACCATGCTTATTGACAGAAATTCCAGTCCCAATTACCATAGTTAACCAAGGACTACCTGTAATCCTAATAGGGACACTTAATGACCATTAGAGATACTGTAAGAGTAATGAGAGATAGAATTCTTAAAATTGATGTTTAGATCAGTAGTATTTATTGTTAAATTTAGCTGAGCCAAAAAAAAAAAAGATTAAATGTAGTCTGAACCACTGCTCCTGAATTATTTTCAGACCGCCCACAGCTTTGTTCTTTAATTCCTCCCCCCCCCACTTTTTGTAACTACATTTATCATAACACAGTTTTAAAACAAAATTCTGATGGCTGAAATAATAAAAATCAGGGATGGTGAGAAGCAGCAGAATGTAGCAATGGGGAAAGCACTAGGAAAAGCCAAGAGTAATGTTGACTCCATGGATTTCATTCTTTAGGTAAATGCAGATCTATGAGCAAATGACTGCACTTGGCATACCTGAGCAAAATTGTTATCTCAACAGGAGGATAATTTTTTTTGAGCTTGCAAGGGTATGCTACAGGTAGTCCTTGTTTAACAACTGCCTTGGACAGCAAGAGTTTATAATTACGATGGTGATGAAAAAGTAACTTTACCACCAATGTGTGCATTTATGACCTTCACAAGATCTCTCCCTCTCAGTCTTGTGTTCGCCATTACAGTCAGTACGGTATCTCGTATAACCTGTTATTTTCACTTGTTTATTTACCCCATACCAAGATGTCCTCAAAGAGAAAGAGAAAGAACCCCACTTCAGCTGAAGGAAGTAGCAAGAAGCAAAGGAAAGCTGAAGTAAAATTATAAGCACAGTCGTGGTCACATTATTTTCACTTAGTGACCACTTCGCTTAATGACCAAGTTGTCGGAACCAATTGCAGTCGCTAAACAAGGACTACCTGTATAGAAATAGGGAAGAAACACAACTGAACCAGAACTCTGTCAATTGTACTGTGATAGTAATTTAGTAGTAGTAGTAATAGTTAGAAGCAGTGTGCCTTATGATCATAGGTTTTGTAGTAGAGGTTTTTTTAGAAATAATCTGGATAGGGGTTTTCAAACTTTTTCAAGCCTCAGAACCTATTCATTTAACAAGCAGACAAAAAATCCCATCCCAGAACTTCTGATTGAGAGAAGTGGGGCTTCTGAATGTCAGCTGACAAGCCCCACCCTTTCCACTGTATCTTAAAGAAACCTTTTTTTCCCTTAGTCCATTGCAGAGAAACGAGGTGGGATGTCCTTAGTCCCATTAAACTCCCCAAGGAACCTTTGGTTCCATAGAATCCAGTTTGAAAAATCCTGGTCTAGTAGATCTTATAGAAAGAATTTAGTATTCCTTCAGACTTCAGCTTACCAAATTGTTGTTGCTTGGGTACTTCCAAAGTATATTCCAAAGGAAGAATAACTATTTGTTCAGAATGTGCCCATGGTTTGAACTGACATTTTAAAAAAAGTATTATCTCCCCTTTTGATCACAGCAAAGTGCAGGGTGGTCTACACTGAATTCTTAAGTGGTCTCCCTTCTAAGGACTAACTAGGCTCAGACCTGCACAATTATAGCAAGGTACTGTAATGTATGATTTTAGGGCTTAACTCCTATCTGGAGCTTCTCCATCTTGCTGCTTAACTTGTACAGATCCTGCTTGCTTCCTTTCTGTGTTGTTCACTGACTTTGTGGAATTCTGGATTAGCCCACAATGGGCTAATTTAATTTTGTAGAACTAATTTAGTTCTACAAAAGCCAATAAAGTATATGTTATGTACAGAACAGGTTTGGCTGGCCATAGCCATTGCAAAACCAATAGAAAAACTTGTTAGTTGCACTGGTATAGTGTATGTGGATTTTGGTGGTTGTTAGGGGCTGCCCAAAGTTTATTTTTGATTAGTGTAGGTAACCTTGTCACTTTAGAGTTGGCTTGAATTTGGTATTTGAGGCACAGTTCCAAATTGTACTTGATCAAGTAGGATTTCATTACTTTTCAGTAAGCAGACTGTATTTGCTTTCAAATTAAATGATGCTGATTTATGATGATTCTGATTATTTATGATGATTCTGCTTTTACTCCAGGAGCTTGAGGCACTGTACATAGCATTTTCTCCTCTGACTTTCTTTTACCACAGCAACCCTATAAAGTAGGTTGGATTGCTAGTGGTATTTTAAAGTAGACTGATATGAGACAGTGTTTTTTACATGCCTTTGCAGATTGTTATAAATGTTCAAGGGGATTATGATTATGAAATTCCACACAGGAGTTGTTCTTCTGTGACATGATATTACAACAAGAACTATGTAGATGATGCAACCATGTGGATGGGGTAAACTGCTTTTGTGATGGCCCATTGTATACAGAACAACTCCTGTGTGGAATTTCATAATCATAATCCCCTTGAACATTTATACTGCTTCCATAATTGCAACATGGACTTGCAGCCCCAAGCCACACTGAATTATGTTAAAGAAAATGAAATACTATGTAGATGAGTTTAAAACACATTAGCCAACTAAATCAACTCTAATGACTTTTGGAGTTGATGGAAAATGGTAACAATCTGAGCTGGATCTACCAGCTTAGGGAGAATAAGGTGACTATATCAAGCAACAGATGCAGGACAGAACTATGGATTCTAGACAGCCTATTCTGGAACTCAAAGTTAGTCTGCTGTCCTCCAGTAGAGTTATCACTGGCGCATCAACAGTATTGATACAAGATTCAACTATTACCCTAGGTGGCTTCTAATCCAGTAATGAATTTTTTTTATAATACAGAAATTACTTTTCTGTATTATAAATAATCACAGGGAATGGAATACAGTATCCATAGGAATGTTTCTATTATAGTTAATAGATACACTTCACATCTCTTTTTCAGTATCTTCAGAGATACTAGTTTCAGTATTTGGAGAAACTCACTTCTCCTAGAATGACGAAACACTTTTTAATTTCCCACTTAAATCGGTTATGTCTTGCCTTATCTTCAGAATCTCTTGTAAATTATAATGTTTATAGTTTTACTCAATACATACCAATTATAAATTCCCTAACCTTCTTTCTTCTGAAAGAAACATTTCTGGATGATAATTTTTCTTTCAGCTTTTCCATTTGGATTTTGCTAAGGAAGCCATTATCTTTACAAGTAGCAGAATAATTAGCTCCCAGTTCATCTTTTTGGATCCGTTGAGGGCTTTTGTTAGTTCAGTTGATGCCATGGTCCTTAAAGCTTGCTGTCATGAACTATTTCATTTTTGATTTGCTTGTATATAGAGGAGGTCACTGGTGGTCTATCAGAGAACTTAGTGCTCTCATTAGTGCAGCTGAAGTTCTATGCAAAGCCACTGAGGAGTTTTGGACCTAGTATCCAAGTTCCAAAACCTTGACTCTCTTACATCTTTGTCTAAAAGTTTGTTTGATTGAGGGTAAGCAAATTCAAGTTGAGAAGACAGGAGGTGATCCTGATTTGAAATCCCCAGTCTTTGAGGATAGTAAGTATGCATGGCTATGATGTGGTGAAGGTATCCTCATCCAAATAAATTTGAAGTTTAGATAAGCTCCTGGATCTAACTATTCCTAAAAAAGATTTTTTTCCCCTCATCTAGGGATACTTTTTGAAAACAAAGCCTTTAGAAAACAAATGGTTTCACTGTGCTGAATTTTTACAGCTATAAGTACTGTGCTCAATGTGGCTACCTTTGAAGGTGATTTACATATTGAAGTATTTACATATTGAAGCAGAATGCAGCTACTCTCTTCTAGAGTTAGGCCATGCCACTATACTGATTTCCTTTTAATTTCAAGGTTCAATTCAAATGACTTAACTTTAAAATGCTGTATGAAGTATTCTTTGAGGAAATTGCTCACCAAAGCATTGTAGTAATTAAGAGATATTAAGTACTTTCAAGTACATTCTTCAACCAGAGTTAAGTGCCTGCTATCTATGCACTCATATTTTGCTTAATTCCCTGAGGTAGCAAAACTCCCAAGGAAACAGTTTAAATGTTCTTATTTCTCTTATAGATGACTTCAGACTCTGAATGGAGAGGATTTAATTTCACAATCCCTGATCTCGTTATAGATCCAGATCCATATTTTGCAGCTGAAAACTCTATCTGGGAAAGAGTCGTGATTCTGATGGGGTGTATTTTCTTTGCATGCATAACATTCCTATTTTAATCTCTGGCATCTCCCAGCAGAGCAGAAATAGAACTTTGTCTGAAACCCAGAGCATTGCCAGTTGGTGTAGGCAACAGTGAGCTAGATGGTGGCTTGACTCCATACAGAATAACTTCCCATGGCATCTAAAGAATAGGGCAAGATATGCTAAATTTTGACATCCAGATTGTGGACAGAAACAATGTTTACAATCTCAGCAATCAACCAGTGACTGACATTCTGGAAAAAGCTCTCTAGGACCCCTTGCAGTTTAAATTTTCAAAGGTTTCTGGAGGAAATTATTGAGGATATAGGGTTCAGTCATTTTCCATGAATAAACAGAAATTGCTTGGCTGTCACTTTTCTCCCCACAACCATCCCACTGCCAACATATCCCTTTCTATTTTAAGGCTGCCATTCTATTGCCTTCCAACAATTCATTGCTCAAGTGCGTTTCTCACACTACCTAGCAACCTCCATCACTGACAAAGTGTTACAAATCCCAAGGCAACATGGAGTTGCTCCTTGAACAAAACTTGATGCAAATTAAGAAAGTTTGCCTAATTTCTTTCAATCTGCCTTATGCTTTCTTGTCACATAACCTGATTTACTTCATAATGCATTTTGTATCTTCAGAATTTATAGATACTCTGGTGGAACCAAAAAGAAGAAACAGGAAATGTTTAGTATAGATCCTGTGAATGAAGCTTGATTCAGATGGTAAGACCTGAAAATATCAGATTTCATCCAAAGAAGTTGAAAAGAGTGAGTCTTAAGGTCTTGGCTTACAATGTAGGTCAGGGGTATTAAAGCAGAATTGAGATTAGGGCTTGCAAATTACAACTTTTCTCTTGCTTTAGCTTCTCAGTTGCAGAATATCAACCTGTCCATAGTTCAGTCCTTCTGTTAAAAAGAATAGTTGAAGCAGATACATCTGCCTGAACCTGCAGAATAGCTAAGAGAAAGATTCCAAAAGGGAGAACTGTTGTCTCCTTTGGGGACTGAGGGAAGGGGATAAATTCCAGTCCATATGCTCCGATCAAATTTCCTATATAGATCAGTGCCAAAGGCGGCAGAGTGGAACAGAACAACTGATATGAAGACCTAGTGGAATCAGTGCTGGGTTTTCCTAGAAGGTGGTGGGTCCAAAGTCTGGAACATCATCTCTCTCCTTTGGAAACAAGTCGCCTGGAAGTCTCTTGGAAACTAACAAGTCCATATACTGAAGTTCCCCCCGCCCCAATCCATTAATTTCTTAGTGAGTCATCTTCATCAGCTTTTCTTCTGTCCACTCTTAGGTGACTGGGGAATGAGCTGTGGTGCAGCTGTAAATAATACTTCAGCAGTCTTGATATTTTTGCATGGCATTTTATTGGGGAAGGAACTATTATACCTGCTTGATTACAGAAGTTATGGGAAAAATAGGCAGGTAGAGTCACCAACCAGTTAAGAGGACATGCTTGACTAATGCTCCTACTGATAACCAACTGTGGTTACCTTAAAGCTCCCAGTTCCTAATTCCTTAATCCAAATGGGATCAAGGTGTTTATTTTAAATATCACAGGTTCTGAATATTCTCTCAGGCAATTCAGCTGCCACATCTGTCAGTTGCTTTTCCTTTTGTCATGAAAGTGGGAGGAAACCATGAAAAAGCTCTTCAGATGTATAAATTTACACTCTATTTTCACATTGCTCTTTATGCTGGTTATAAGCATGCTTAAGGAAGCTGGTACTAAAGGAACGTTACATATTTGGGGATGTTCGGACTATGCACAAAGCATAGCTACTTCACGATTCAGAGTGGTGGCAAGATTATTGCCTGCTACCGCAGAAACTCTGGAATGCTAGTATTATGGCTCCTCAGTACTCTAGGGCCTTAAAGGCGTACAAGTTCCACTGGAAGGCTGATTATTTGAAGTTAGGAGTGCACTGGGAGATGTTATAATAATGGGCTATTGTCACGTGCTTGGACATGTTATAGTAATATCCTTTTGCGAGGTTCTTGGCACATTACAGAGGTAAGGAGATGGTTATAGCTGTTTCTCTTACAAGGACAGAGAATATACATAGGGGCTTTTCCCAGCAGCAATTATGAATACGAAGGCTCGCCACAGCATTGTTCTATTGCCCTCCATTATTTTATGGTTGTTTGATGAGTACAGAGTTGTTCTTTAGCTTCTGAAAAGGATCAGAGGTGATTAGAATATTAATTACAAGGTTTGCAAGCGTGGGGCCAGCAGATCTTGTTGAATGTCTTACATACTACTGCTAAACATGTTATGGTATGTTTGGATAGGGTCCTTTTGTTAGAGTAGGTTGGTTTGGGTGTTTAGATGCTCACCTGTATATAGATGGAGTTTGCATACAAAGGCTCCTTTCAGAAAAGCAAGTGATTTCAGAAATAGCACTTGCTAATTTATTGTAGTATATTGCTGGTGAAATATTGGTTGATACAGACTGTAAAAGACCTGACCCAAGCTTTCTCTTCCATTGATGCTAGAAGCATGAGATAGGGTCTCTCCAGAGCTATCTGAAAGAAGCTTCCCCTTTTTTCAGGGGAAGAAAGAGAAAGTGAAGAGCCTGGAACTTCACTCTATCTATATCTGGGGCACATGTAATTCAGAAACCAAGGGCTGGGACTGGGGAGATTAATCAGAAGTACAAATAAAAGAGAAGAAAATGGCCTCACACAGAGGGCAGAAGGGGAGGATTTCAGAGTTAATTATTATCAGAATCCTTTCGCAAAAGAAGTGAGCCCTTTCAAGGTGTGAGCACTTTCCAGAGATGGCTCCAAAAAGACTAGTAAGTAGGAAGTTTGTGTAATGCAAACCCCAGGGGTGATCACTTAGGAATAAGGGGAGGATAGTTTAGAAGGAATAAACAAGTCCCTTTCTCTCTCGCACATGCAAGTTCAGCTCCAATCCGAGGGAGCTGTATCTCCAAGGCTATTTGAAGTGAGAGAGGAAGTGAGCCACAGGGTAATGCGGTGAGTCAATGCCCAGCACCTGGCAGATGCCTAGTAGCTTGAGGCAGGCCTCCTGGCGACTAGAACTGGCACAAGCCACATTGCAATAAGGTTCCTCATATTCCTTAGACACAATCTCATCTTCAAGCAGGTTGAGACGGATGACACCACGCTCATGTAGGGCCTGGAGTGTTTCTAGGCTAGCTGTGGATTTGAGGGCCTGAAGATGCTGTGACACTAAGCACATCACTCCCACTAGGTTTGTACGGGGACAAGAGCGTGTGGGCAAGACTGGGGTCACTCCACAGGCAACCATGACAGAGGCTAGCATGATGTCTACTCCATAGATTTCCTGAATCCAGTCACGGAGGTAGAAGCCACCCATGCGAGGATTGATTTCAATAAGCTTGGGGCCTGCAGCTGTCAACTTGAGCTCCACATTGAAGACACCATCTGTGAGACCACAACCTAAGCAGCACTGATAGGCAGCATGGATAAGTTGTGCCTCACAATCAGGGGGCAGGCAGGTGGGCATGCAGGCTGCTGTCTCTGTAAAGTTGGGCACCCGGGTGGGCCCGTTGTCAGACACGAATGCCCCAAGCATCCGTCCCTCATATATCACCAGATCCACGTCATGCTCAGTGCCTGAGACATACTCCATCAACAGCATGGTATTGCCCCAACCCAGCCCAATGCCTAAATAATCAGAGTCATCCTGCAGATCATGTGAGATCTTGTCAAAATGCAGATGACATTGCTGGGCATCTTCCACCAGCTTTACCCCTACTGCCCCAGCCCCAAACTCAAGCTTCATGACACCTGGGAAATTAATGTGGCTGGCAGCTCGCTCCACATCAGCATGGCTCTCCAGGTGACAGCATGGCACAGCATAGAGTGCTGCAGAGGACCAGCGGGACCCCTCCTTGCACCGCCGCAGTAAGTGCTGGTGAGTGCGGCTCTTCTGCTTGGCCACTCGCATGGCAGTTGAGGAGCTGCAGCGCAGGCCCAGCCCTTCACATACCAGCGCTGTCAGGACCATACAGTCATCCCAGTAGGACAGGCAGCCATCCAGATGCAGGCCCCTCTCCTGAATAAGCCCCAGCAGTGCCTGGGCATGCTCCTCATCCTTCTTGTGGTCTGTGGTGTCATAGTGGATGAAGGTGTGCACCAGTTGGGAGGCAAAATGGTTGGGATCGGTCTCCACCAGGTGGATCTGGGGATGGGAAAGATGAGAGAAAAAGAAGGGAAAGGGAGTGGAAGCAGGGCGGGGAAGAGGGAAAGGCAGAGATGCAGAGAAGGCGGGGGAAAAAAATCAGAGATGCATCACTACAGACAGTTACAGAGAAGGCCAACTCCTTGGGGTCAGGGACAACACAACAGTCCCTGAAGAAGGAGGCACTATCAATAGGCAGCTGCTCCCCCGTGAACTGACCAGACCATTCCATTCCATCATGCTGGTTCATCTGAGCTTTTTCTATGTCCCTGTTTCTGCAGCGGCAGGCTTTAGACTGAAGAGCTCCATTGTCCTCTAGGTTTGGGAGGAGGGATTAAAAGCTGAGGCAACACCCACGCTGGCAGGCTGGCTGGCTGGCTGGCTGGCTAAAAAGCGTTCACAGTCTTGAGAAATCAAAGATGACCCTGCTGTTGGCATGGGAAAGGCTGGGTGAACAAGGGAGTCACATTTTCGTTTTCCACTCCTTATCTGGATTCTGATTAGATCAGGTACCAGCACTGATTCACAGGGTTTTGTGAGTTAAGAGCAAGGGTGTGGGAATGGGTCAACATTATCTCTTTCACTGCAGGTGCTGTTTAGCAGTGAACTCCAGGGACATGGAGGCTGTCAAGCCTGTACTCCCTTTAAATAACTTCAGAGCCAAGCCATTTTTCCAGGAGGAACTTGGATAAAGCATAGGATGTAGACTGTCCCACTCTGAAAACTGCAGTTGTAGACATAAGACTGTGGCACATATAGCCATCGTGCTCAATTCAGGGTCTGAGCTGGAGAATGGATCAAGGCTCCAAGAGGGGCAAATTCATCCTTCAGTCCCAGAGGAATAAGCTGACATTGAAGCACTTGAAAACTTCAGGGACAATGGAATGAGCTTTTGGAGGCTAAATCTGGCTGTGGCTGAGTTGTCTGTCTCCTTCTACTCATGTAGGTAGTTTTCATTTCATTCCAGTCACCTTCCCACCCCACCCCATTTATATACCTCTCCTCATCTAGTCTCCATACAACATCCCACTTATCGAGAGGGGCCTTCTTTCAGGTTCTAAACAGGCAGTGCACAAGTGATAAGTAGGTCTTGGAAATAGGGCTTTGAGACTAGCAAGCCCAAGATGGCTTCTTCTTGGAACAGTAACAGTACTGTACTGTATTTCTATCTCTTCTAAAGGTGGAAAACACCCGTGTCTCGTAACACTGTAGGAAACAATATTTATATCCTGAATTTGGAGAAGTCAGGAAAAAGACATTTGGAAAGATGGGGGCAGGTCTGCCTGATATTCTGGGAATGCTCAGTGATGAAAAAAAGTTTCAGTTTTTGCCTCTTATGCCGCTACTGAAGACCAGGAACCATGCCAAAATAACAATGGGAGTGGGGCCTCCTCCCACAATGGATGGTTCTTGAGAAAAGCTGGAATCCACAATCTCCAAAGCTAGCTCATCTGTCCTGCCCCATATTTGCATCCTAACATTATTACATGGAGACAGGCAATGGTGGAAGGCAGCTCTGAAGTCCGCAGAACTTGTTTCCATCCCCAGGGACTCTTCCAACAGGACCTTGCTTCTGGACTGGGCCCTCCAATGCCCCACTTGAAGTACTCCTGAGAGATGGCCAGCTGGGAAACGGATGGGCCAGGCAAGCTCCTCAGCTTTACGGGCAAAGTGAAATGAGCAAGCCCTTCTGATGGGTAATGTGGGTCTGCGGTTTACTCCCCTCTCTGTTTAGATGGTGCCCATAACATTTATGGGGTATGGATAGGGACTGTGGGGTGGTGCTGCTCTAGCTAGTCCATCCTGCAGCTTGGAAGGGCTGCACAGGTCTGTGTTTCTGCATCTTACTTTTAGCCCGTAGTCCCTGGCTGCCTCCCAGACGAACTTTTTGCTGAATCCGCCGGCCCCAATCACCAGCACATGTTTGCCCTCCATCAGGTGGCACTGTGCACGACGCAGCATTGTCTCCACCAAGGCACAAGCTGTCTCTCCTCCTGGGGCCCCCACCATCCGGCCCATGGTTTCAAGGACTGAGCAAGTCTCCAGGCACAGCTGTGAGTTCATCTCCAGGGCTACCAATTGCAACACCTGGTCCTCTGAGCTCAGAAGAAAATCCACCCCTGTGAAAAGAAGATGCCAAAGAAAAGAGGACATTTGTTACAAGGCCTTGCTGAATATCCACAGAAAGGCCACAGAAGCCACCTTTGATCCCAGATCTAGTACCTATCACAAGAGCAAGGGAACTAATGCATCTCTCTGTTGCAGCAGAGTGCTGGCTAAGGAATTCTGGAAGTTGAAGTCCACAAATCTTAAAGTTGCCAAGGTTGAGAAACCCTGCTCTAGAGGACAGGCACTATGACACAGAATGTTTGCTTTCTGAGTCCCATCAGGTGATACTGTTTAATCAATGGAACTTAGAGCATGCTGACTCTGCCTGATCATATGGGAGACAGGGTGTATGCCATGAGGGTCTTTATAGGTGATAATTAACACCTTGAATTGCACTTGGAAGCCTACTGGAAACCAACGCAGCTCACAAAGCAGAGATATTACATGGGCATACCAAGGCACGTCCATAACTGCCTATGTGCTGAATTCTGGACCAGCTGCAGCTTCTCAGTGGTCTTCAAGGGTAGCCTCATGTACAGGGCATTGCAATAATCCAAACATGAGGTGACCAAAATATGAGTAACTATTCCTAGAACCTCCCAATCCAGGTATGGCACACAAAATGAATTTGTGCAAAGGCCTTCCTAATCATAGCTGCCACCTGCTCTTTGAGCAAGAGGCAGGGGCTGTGAGTGCAAGGAGACCCTCAAATTGTACAGTAGTCCTGAAGGGGGAAATATAGCTCTATTCAGCACTAAAAATGGACCATCTCCAGACCTGAGTGGTCCACATACCCACAGCCAGTCAGTCTTGTCAAGGTTAGCTTCTGTCAAGTTTGTTCTTCCCCATCCAGACCTGTGCTTCCTCCAGACACTGAGACATCTCAGGGTCACCTGGTCAGCTTGGGGTCAAGAGATATAAGGGGGTATCATCAGCATACTGAAGATATCCAACTGCAAACTGATGGACGACCTCACCAAGCAGCCTCATGTCGGTGTTAAAAAAGAGGGATGAGAATGTTGACCCTGAGACACTCCACATTTCAATGATCTCGAGAATGATCTCTCCCTCACCCCTTTCTGCCAACACCAATTGGACCCAACCATGGAGAAAGGAGGAGAACCACTGCGACACCTTTTCTCCCACTCCTACTCCCCATAAGCACTCCAGAAGGATACCTCGATGGTACTGAAAGCTGCTAAGAGATCAAGGACAACTGGGACACCACCCCTGTCCTGGCTCTGCCAGAGGTCATCAACAAGTCATTCTAGCTTTATTCTTGTTTCTTTCACTTCTTTCATGCCCATTTCGCCCCAATATCCAGCTCTAACACTATCAAAAAATGCCATGATTCACATTCCAAACTTCTCATCACTAATTCTATGTTTCACCATTAACAGTCACATCAGTTATGCTATTACAGAAAAAAAAAATTATTTTTTAAATAAAAATTAGCAAACCAAGAGTGTACTTCTATTCCCCTATTTTTGTTATCAAGTGGCAGTTGAGGTTGAGTGTGGCAAAGATGCTGTTGCCAACAATGAGTAAGGAGGTTGGGACAAGTTTGCTCAGTACATAGTAATAACATGGAAAATAGATAATAATTTAACATGAAAAACCAGACTCTGAATTTCAGATAAAGTGAGACCATGATATCAAATTTAATTCATGGGTGGCAACTAAGTTTGATTGTTTTTCTTAGTTGGCCAGTTTTAAGGGAAAAGATTGCACAAGAACCGATTGCTCAAGAATGCCTTCAGAGGCTGGAATCAAATGACATACTCCAAAAAATGTACTAATCCAGATCAATATCATGTGGTTTGAAGACCCCAGTTTGCCTCTGTTCAGAGAATGCAGACAGTAGCGATGAAATATCATTTAGGTTTTTTGTTAGAGACCACCATGCTTGTGGTCTCACCATCATGTAAGCAGCTGCTAACATAAGACAAATACAAAAATAGACATTGTACAAGCCTATTTCTAGAACACAGAACCTGGAAAGGAATTTCTCTAATGCTGCGGGATGCTATCTGGCCCTGTTACTATAATCGGTAAAGCCACATCACGCTGCTGCCCCATGGCTTGCTAAAACTGTAGTTCAGCTGCTCTGACAGCCCCAGTTTCATTGTGCAACCAAACTGCGGTACCCCACAATATCTTACAAACAATAATGGCTGATGCTATAAGCTTACCGATAATGTCAGTTTGTGCTCGGCAACCACCTTTCTGCTCAGCTGATAGACTAGTCTCCATATCCATGAAGGCCTTCATGGCTGCCTCTGCTTTCTGCTTTATTTGGGCATGGATTGCAGCAATTTGGACCTCATCTTTTAGTCCCCAGTGCCGTAGGCTGCTTTCCAGAGTCTGGGGCACTGTGGTCTGGTGCTTCAGGGGCTTATTTGTTGGACCCACACCACATATTACCTGGAAAGAACCAAAAGGTTTGAGATCTCTCTGGACTATTGGCAACAATTTGTCAGCATCTCTATTCCAACAGTCCTAAAAGTCGGAGTAACTCTTTGATTATTTATTTATTTATTATTAAACTTATATGGCTATATCCATACAATACAATAAGAAAGATTTCCAGTTCTATTTGGTTTAAGAGAATAGAGTATTTCCTGCCCAGCAGGAGGGTAAAAATTGTCAATCTGGTGACTGATTATATAACTTAGCTTATTTCTAAATGAGACATTATTTTGCCACAAAAAGTCTGCTGCATTTGTAAGCACCAATAATTGTAAGCTCATTTATTTTTAGACTGCTCCATAAAACATTCAAAAGGGGACATGAATATTGGTGTGAATGTGCTAATCATCTCTTGTGTTGCAGATGGCTCTTCTGTGGTGTGTGTGTTTTTCTACTAGTGATATGTTCCCAGTTTTCTTTTAATTTCAACTGGGCACATTTGAAATTACCTTGCTTAGCAGAGGCTGGTCTTTTCGGGATCTGCAGACAACAGCACATATTCGGATTGCCAGATTGGGCCGCAGAGATATGTTGCCTGGAACTGGAGATATGGAGCAGGAAGAAAAATAGGAAAGGAAAATATCAGACGGGTAAATTGGTATGAGCTGAACACGTGGAGGAAAATGAAAAGAACAAGAGAGGCCTGCTGAAACGCTTGTATTACTCTGGAGTATTATCAGTAATGTAGAGTAGTTTTGAAAAATTGTGGATCTGAAGATGGTAACCTTACCATCTCCACCAGTACTGTCAGCTGTGCAGCTTCTACCCCCCCACAAATCATCAGCCCAAAGCTTCTCTTTCAAAATGCTCAAGGTCTAGTGCATGCAAGATCCGCTAATGAAATGAAGCAAAGCAAGCGGAAGAGACAATGGTTTATGGAGTGACTGAGTCTTCATTATGCTGATACCTTTAGATATGGAGGGCTTAAAACCTAGGACTAGGAGTCCTAGTCCCAATTGTTGCTATAGGTATTCTGGGAGTTCTATTCCAGCACATCTGGAAGGTGGCAAGGTGAATCAAACTATGCTTTACAGGCACTGAACTGAAGGATAATTAGCTTTGTGACCTTAGTGGGAAGTGGCCAAAAGCTATTCCTTACCTGGGGAGCTGTTTGTATTCGAAGGCCCAGACTGGATGATGTGAGCAGTAGGAATGAAAGGCTCCAGCAAAATGCTCTCCTCTTCCTCTAGAGTCTCCAGCAGAGTCAGGACAGCCTGCAGGACACTTCCATGTTCTGACTTGTCAAGGAATGATACAGCTTGGGTTCCACTGCAGCGCCAGCCTGAGGGCTTCACCACTACCTGTGGAAGTATAATACCTGTAGAGCCAAGACTTAAGCATCCAGCTCTTTCCCAAAAGCTCTGTAGCCTATTTCCAACACTCATGCTATGTTCTCATCTGAATGGAAAGAGCTGCAGCGTTCTTGCTCTATAATGCCTCTGTCTTAACCTCTGTCTTGCTTTCTAATCTTCAGTTCAGGATTTCTTACCTGCTTGTAAGACTCCATTGCTCCACCTTGCAAGAAGGCTGTAATTTCCTCCTGTAGAAGGTTGTCTTGTCCTTCCCGGCCACTCAATTCAACCACATGGATGCGCTGCTCTTCTGTCACGTTGTGTAGGAGCAATGGGCGTTTGAAGGTGAAGGCCAGGGTGGGGGGCACAGCTACTTCTCCCTTCTGATCCATGAGTTGCCGGGTCAGCAACTTGTCTTCTAGCAGGCGAGTCAACTCTCCTGAACCTCCCGTGGGGCAGTCAAGATCTCGGGCCAATTCTGCTGCTGACTGGCCCTGCACCTTGCAGGGTCCAAAGCTCCCTGTGAAGTAGTTGACCCGACGTGGGGAAGAAAATTCTTCCAGCACTGTGCGACCGCCAAGCTCAAATGTCACAGCCTTCAATACAAATAAGGATGACTCTCCAGGGTGGGTTTCTGATGGGACCTTGGAGAGCCAGGTTGATGACAAGCACAACAGCATGTTACCTAGGAAAAAGAAAGATGGGAAATCCAGCTTGTGAATGTATCTGAGAAGGTAGGGATGTTGTGAAAAACTAAACAGGCCAAAACGTCTCATATATTAGAATTGCCTATACCACATTTGCATCACAATAATCATTAACAGTGAAAGATGTGTTCTGTACCATCAACACCCTGATTACTTGCCCTGACGATGGCCTTGGAACCAGCAAATTGCCTTCCTGTTTTCTGTAATGTGCTATCCTGTCATATTTTCCCATATGACACCAGTGAACCTAGTGAGACTGAGCAAGGAGAAGAAAATAGAATAATCTCTCAGGATATCATTAGCACTACCATTAGTCTTCACTGTGTTGTTGTTGTTGTTTTTAATGTACTAGCCAGTCAATTTATTACAATAGGTTGTTCACCATTTGGATGACAGCCTTTCAAGTTTTATGAAAGGAAAAAAAATTGTAGGAAAGTGTCCTCCTACACCCTTTGGAGAGTGCCACAAGTTCTGCCTCAATCAATAATGTCATATCCAGTCCTTATTGCAATATGCAGAAAGCATCCTGAAAGTAAAACATGCAGATTCTTTAGCTATCAACACATTAATTCCCCAAAGAAGATACAAGCAATACATTTATAATTACAAGTGTGTAAATAGGCCTCTGGGTGGACAGCTTTCCTACTTTGTGACTACTTCTTTCTTTTTTGCATTTTATTTGTTGGAAAAGATGTACCGTATTTTGTTTTTGAAAGGGTGTTGGTATAAGGCAGCAGAAAAAACAAACAAAAACAAATGGCTTGTGAGATGCCAGTTCGTTTCTCTCGACCTAAAAAGCAGCTCAGTTCCCTTTGGAGGAAAGTCTTTGGTCTGTCTTCCAACTCAAAAAGTCAGTCTCCTTATTCAAAGGACAAAAAAAAAAGCAAACCAAGGTTGCATGTTTGACAATACTGAGATAAAAGTTACTGCAGAAGCAAAAGATGGGAAACTTGTGGCTCTTGATCCTTCTTGTTCAGCTTGCATCGCCACTGATCATGAGTTATGCTGCTTGGGCTATCATAGATTGGAGCCCAAAAACATATGGAAGGAGAAGACAAATCAGCTTTCCCAAAATGGTACCCTCCAAATGTGTTGGAGAGGAATTGGAGGGAAGAAGGAAGAGGTGGTTCTCAGGAGGCAATGACTTTCAAGGGCTCTGGGGACTAAGAGAAGGTAGTGCAGGGCTAGAAGTATTTAAACCACAACTCTTTATTGGATTATTTAGGCTCCCTGCCTTCCTTGCTACTTTATTGAATATTGTTGCTACAGAAACCATTCATGAATCCTTTAGACAGTAGAGATTTGACTAAGCTTAATTCTGAAAATGCTGGCTGGCTCAATTATGTATTTGCTCTAGAAAATTATAGCACTTCCACCGCATTTCTACAGGTGGTCCTCAGTTAACAACCACTTGTTCAGTGACTGTTCAAACTTCAACATTGCTGAACAAGCAGTACTTACAACCAGTCCTTGGAGTTCCAGCCATCACAGCATCCCGTGGTCATGTGGTCACCATTTGTGACCTTCTTTGCTGACTTCCCACAAGCAAAGTCAATGGGAAGCTGGTAGGAGGTTGCAAATGGCGAGCACGTGATGTCCTTGCTTAACAACCCACAATGATTTGCTTAATGATGGCAACTGGGACTGCCAGAATTGCCATCCCCAAGCAGCGTGGTCAGATGACATCGTACTTTACAACCGCATTGCTTAGCAACAGCAATTCCAGTCCCAATTGCCATCATAAACTGAGGACTACCTAGATACAAAATCCAAGCAAGTATATTCATGTTTGTTTGGATATACCCTTTTTTATAATCACATATTGGTTTTATTATTCCTGTAGCTAGGAGCTACTCAGACTCCTTGGCCTTCCTTGCAAAACAGATTTAACCCTCTGGATTAGAACACCAAGAACTCTTCCAGGTAAGTGGCAATACACAACTTTGCACATAAACTATGAAGATTTTAACACCTGAGGCTTTTCTGCGCTCAGCACAAAAATGGGCCCTGATATCTTCCCAACAGACATTAGTACCATTATTGTTAAGAAATTCAGTAAGTCAAATATGTTTGTGCCATCGACCTTTGGGGATTTTAATCCCTGAAGCTCAGACACAGTATATTCCTTAGCTCAGATATAAACATTAATTAGTTGTCAGAATCAGAACAAAAGAATTTCATTAAATTGACAAATAATTTGGAGTGCTTTAGGAGGTTTATGGGTAGACAGTTATGCCTTGATGCTGCAGGTTGGGAGGAACTCAGGTGGATTTCTATAGTTCCCTTAGGCAAAGGGAATCTGCCACAAGACCCTGGATTATCACCAGCCCTGACTCAGCTCTGCAAAAAGATGGAAGAATCACACCAAGGATATAGCACAGCAGCTGTCCAGGAAAGAAGCTGAACCAGATATGTTGGTACAAACAGCTAAGGAGAACATTCTAATGCATTTCAGACAGTGGCTTCAGAAAGCCGTTGCTTATGATCATGTACTTGTGATTACCGAAAAAGCACATCTGCTGAATTGTTAATTTAGTAATAAGAATCAGTGCCTATAATCAACTCATTTAATTTAACTCATAATCAGTTTAGTTTGATTAAAGACTGGTGTATTCAGAAATGTTAATTTGGTCAGCTCATATTACAGGGTAAAACCAAATCAATTTGTCTCCCTGCACTATTAAGTAAGGTTAACTGGGACCAACCCTTTGGCACACGTGTACAAGTTTGCAGCCTCTGTTCCATGTTCTCTAGGAAAACAGTCTTCATAGTTTCAGAGATCTGAAAAGTTTAGCACGCTTACTTGATGGTATTTAATTTGGTCCTGATTTTTATACAATTGGGTATGAACCACTTTTGTGGGACAAAACATTCTTCTATTTTACATAATTAGTTCCTCAGAACAGTAGCTAAGGGATGGTTGTCAGTATTTACTGGGAAGACCAACATTCTAAAACTTTTGCATGGAGATGCTTGAAACCACAATATCTGAAGTGGTAGTATGGATACTACATATCTGAGGAAGGTTATGGCATTATTATTGTTGATTGTGATGGCTATTCAGCCATCTGTTTGGGTTCAAAGCATCTTAATAATATACTAGTTATTTTGGACACAAACTGTAAAGACTTTGTATGGAATAATTTACTTAAATTACCTACATTTTCCCACAAAACCAAACAACTGAAATATAAGGGATTAAAACAACCAGACAACTCCTAATTGTGATCAAAGTATGAACAGTTAACTTTAACTGACATGTGATTATGCCTAATTATCCAGTGAAATAAAAATGCATGAAGTCTTAAACAAAAGAATTAATCATAGCTGAATAAATCCTGACTGGGATTGAACTCCTTAAACCATTCAAAATGGTAACCAACTCTAATTTAGCCTCCACTCCTGAAACAAAGATAATAAGTGGTCTAACCAGGAACAAATCAAGATGAAGAGGATTCAGGCAGTTCTTCACAAATACTGTCTCCCAATATATAGTTTAATTGTGACTGCTCTTCAAAAACTCTTCCACTTAACCCCTCTTTTCTTGATCTGAAGGTAAACGCTATGAAGTGCCCCTCACAATACCATGAAATTATGATTAGCAACTTTAGAATCACAGTTATCTTATGATTAAGAAGATGATGCGCTTTATCACCTTAGAAGATCACAGCTGATTTCTGAGAGCATGCTTGGCAAGGAAGTGGCATATACCTTCTGGCATATGAGAAGGCATTAGCTTGAAGAGCATTGAAACAAAACGTAGAAAATTAATTAATTTTCACATTTAATTTATCAAGTAGGGGAGCATACAAGTCTCCAGCTGCTTAGCAGTTCTAAGCAAACCTTAAGGATAAGCTAAGTTAAAGCAATGTGCCTAATCTAGGAACTTACCAGGACATTGGTTGCCACCTTCCAGAAGCACTGACAGGTATGAAGCAGGGGAACCCAAGACACAGATGGTTATATCTGATGGCCTAAATCCTGAATAAGACAAGAACAGAATCAGCAGTCCATTTCCCTGGAAATCCCAGTTTTCCTTCTCTCTTAACTCCACATTCTGGCCAGCTCTTAGGGTCTGGAGGCAGAATCTCTGTAAATGATTCTTACAGGTATAGGGACAGATGAAGTGCTCAAATACATGGATTACTCCATCATGAGATAACAGATTATCCCATATATTTCCTGTTGTTCTCTTCATTCCACCAGCTTTCAGACACAACAGCTCCGTATTTTGCTTTAGTTGGTGGCTGCACCTAGCCAACCATAGCTGAACTTGAAAAAAGCTAATAGGTTGGACCTGGTTAGTACTTGGACAGGGGATCATCAGGCAATTTTAGGGCAACAGACTAAACTGGCAAATGATTTTTTTTTTAAATCCCCTATCACCGTCAAGAAAATTACATGAATGTATTTGTGAGTTATCAGCTTCATTCAAGGAATCTTCACCCTTTTTAGGTTTGCATTTTACAGCCATTATGGTTTAGTCATATGTGTAAATCAGGGCATTGAATATATCATTATTCAATAAATCATGGTAAAAGAGTTGGCTTTATATTACGTGTGTGTTAACCCAATGTGTATCCTGCATCACCCATATATGAACAATACAATCTTACACCCACCTGATCGGGGCTCCTTGGTGAGATCAATGGTTCCCGGGAGCCCTTTCTGGTGCAAGCTGCATTGCAACAAGTCATAGTAGTAGGCTGTGCAGGCCCTTGCCTGTGCACCCTCAGGGTTAACTTTGCTATCATGGAGTGTGTCTCGGTGCCAGGCACTGCGCAACGGACTCAGGGATGGAAGAAAACTCTGTTCTGCCCAATCCAATTCCTTGGGTGTTTGGGGTGGTTCAGTATGGATCTGGTCCAGAGACAGCTGCAAAGTATTATGCAGAAATATGCGAAGAAAAAGGGAAAGAGCTCACTTTAGATTCCATCCGAGGAACAGAGAGGCAGTTATTTCGAGAGAGTCCTATTAACTAAGCTGCTGGTCCACAGAGGATTCAAGATAAGAAAGGTCTTCAGCGCAAAAAGGAAGGTGATACCAGCCGCCACCCCCTATTAGAACTCAGTTTCTGCTTCTTAACAAATCTTCATTTCAGTTTTCTGTCCCCTCCAGAAATAATCTCAAATGGGACACTGTGGGTTCTTAAAGATAAGCACACATACTGTCTTTAAGAACATATGTCTGTGCTCATGCATCCATGAAATAGCAACACACACACACACACACCAGGTAAGGCAGGAAAGGACAAGATGCAATGAAAACAACTTACCATTGTTCAAGATGAAGATACTGCAAAGAAAAAAGAAATAAATTTCTTTATACTTTCTGTGACTCAAATTATTATCCCGTCTCCAGATCTAGACACAAATCACTTGATGATGATGATGATGATGATGATGATGATGTTCCATAACCTTACACAATTAAATTTAAGGAACGTGGGAATTGTTTGGGCAGAGCAATTGCCCTCACCAAACCCTTGAATAAGAACACATCTGGTTTTCTGGGGCTTTCTGTGCCTTCCCTGTCATGGCTGCCTTCTGGAACAGCATTCCCCCAGATCCATACTACTCTGACCCTAATGATGTTCAGTGAGTCACTGAAAACTTGGTTGTTCTCCCAGGTCTTGGGGCAATGTGGTGGTTGGGCTTCCATAGGATGCTCTGTTATTTTGTCATCTGTATGCTTATAATCTGACTTTCTTTTTAATTGTTTGTACTTTTTTTAAAATGTAAGCTGCTCAGAATCATTTGGGTGGCCACTAAATATACATACATACATACATACATACATACATACATACATACATATATATATATATATAAATGTTCTTTTGTCATCTTGAAATCATGCCCAGTTATTCCATCTTGAAAATAAAGAAATGTGTGATCTTACACCACTTTATAGCAATTGTCATTATGCTGCATGCATTCTGATGCCCATTTTGCACTTCTGTCCAGATTCTACCAAGGGCAACCTACTGCCTGCACGCTGAAAGAGACCTTGTAGAAAAGGGATCACTATGTATATGAACAACAGAGGACAAGTATTGAAGATAGGATTTTCAAGATTAACTTATCTCATTTAAAATTGGTGACATTCATATTCTCCTTTCCTTCTTCCAGAGATCTCAGAGCAGCATTTGAAATTCTCACAGTGCAAACTAAGCAGCAAATTCCATCACCCTTAGTGCTACTTATTCCCTTATAAAGCTGTTTAAAATAGTAGCCTACAAGCACCGGCAGAAATTAAATTGTGCAACATTGATATTCATATTAGAGAGATTCAGAGCTCCATCCACCTTTCCCAAAAAACAATGCAAAGTTTGGGGATTTTCAGATGTCCTTCAGCAGACAAAATATTACAAAAAAGCAAAAGTGATGAGACCAAGAGGAAAAAAAGACTGATTTGATATGGATTGCAATAATATTGTGTTGGGGAAGTATATGTCTGTTCCCATTCCATATGGAACGATGGCTCAGAATAGTGAGAAAATAATTCCAATGTATGTGTGCCTTGAACTCTCTGCTGGCTTGGTGGTGTCTTTTAGAGGCAGGTGAATAACCTCTATGTGTCTTCAGGCAGAGATGTTTTGCTAAGCACTTCCCTGGGGATTCACAAATTGAAGTCATTCAATAAGAATAAAACAAAGTGAAAAGTGAAAGATTTATATGATGTGAAGCAAAACCAACAAGAATGAATTCTGCCCAACACTGGAAGGATACAATTCCGACAATATTTGACTGGGAACTTAAACTTGGAGAATAAGCAACAATGGCAAAACTAACAGCATATATTTCCAACAGAAGTTTAACCCAATTTAAGCAATGGTTCCCATATATACAATACATCATGCAGCATCACTTATAGTCTGGCTTCTAAGGGGGCCTAAATGTCTACATGTAAACTAGCAGATGTATAAAAAGGGGGAAGTTAGAAAACCAAAAGTTCTTTTTCCTTTTCCTTTTTTTTTTTTTTTGGATATTTTAATTCTTGCTAAATTTGCTTTATCTCTTTTTATTGACATGTTATATATATACAAGAACCTGCATGGGATGTACCATCGACAGATAGCTGAGGTGGCTGACATTGGGAAATCCTACCAGTGGCTGGAAAGGGCTGGACTAAAAGACAGCACTGAGGCACTGATCATACCAGCACAAGAACACCCTCTAATACCAGATCCATAGAAGCAGGGGTCTACCGCACTAGACAGGACCCAAGGGGCAAGTTGTGCAGAGAGGCCTCAGAGACAGTCCAACATATAGTGGCAGGGTGTAAGATGCAGGCAGGAACAGCATACACTGAACGGCACAACCAAGTAGCTGGGATTGTGTACAGGAACATCTGCACAGTATATGGGCTAGACCCTCCCAAGTCCAGGTGGGAGATTCCACAGAAGGTCATGGAGAATAACAGGGCTAAGATCCTGTGGGACTTCCAGATCCAGATGGACAGGCAGGCACTGGCCAATCAACCAGCCATTGTAGTAGTAGACAAGGACCAGAAGACAGCACTGGTGATAGATGTAGCAGTGCTAAGTGACAGCAACATCAGGAAGGAGAATGAGAAGCCGGAGAAGTACCAGGGGCTGAAGGAGGAACTAGGGAGGATGTGGAAAGTAAAGGCCAAAGTGGTCCCAGTGGTGGTAGGAGCACTCGGGGCTGTGACTCCTAAGCTGGGAGAGTGGCTGTAACAGATCCCAGGAACAACATCAGAGCTCTCTGTCCAGAAGAGTGCAGTGCTAGGAACAGCTAAGATACTCCGCAGAACTCTCAAACTCCAAGGCCTCTGGTAGAGGACCCAAGATTGAGGAAGACACATACCACCCATGGGGGTGAGAGGGGATTTATATATATAAAGTAATAATACAAGGGGGACCTTAACACTAAGTAATCAGCTAAAGATTGAAACCAATCTGCAGCGGGTTTTTCCCCCTAATGTTATATTCAAATCTGGATGAAAAAGTCAAATAATCTTATGCTTATAACACTGACATCCTAAATTGTAATTAATATTGATAGAATACTTCTCTCTCCTTTCTTTATTTCCAATTGTCTAAGTTATCTAAACAATAGAGTGTCAATAAGCTTCAATTAATACTGTATAAATATCATTGTATTGAAACAATATAATGTTTTAAAAAGGAAAAAAGGAAAACAAAGCAAATGTTAGAATTAAACTTAGATAATTCAGAATACTCTCAGTCTATTTGGCAAGCTCTGAAGAGTCATGCAAGGCTCCTATTGACTGAATCAATGGCCAGCTGGCCTCACTAGATAACAGTTCTACTGGACTCAAAGTGATTGGTGGAAAGGTGCTAGTAATAAACAGGCAATAAGATGTCAGTCCTGAAGGGCCTGGAACTATAAAACAGTTGGAAGTGATATGGCAGAGTTACTGCAACCCATGACGTAAGGCCATGGCCTTGTCTTGTAGCCTTTTGAATTCTTGCAGCCTTTTGCAAATCAAAAGATGTTATCAGTCATGTTTGTTTGTTTGTTCTCACAAACTTCAAGAAATTGTATGTCTTTTGCCTGAAGATTTGTATCTACTCTTTTCTTGCACGCTTCCAAACAGAGAAGCTGGGAAATGCTGGGATTATGACCTTCCCAAAGTACAGCTTCAGGTGCAGAAGCTATCCACCATTAGTGAGAAGTTCTGAGTAGGATCCCACTAGCAAGGGAAAAGTGCTTCTTCATGCAGTCCAGAATCTAATGGCTCCCCGGAGCACATATTTTTATATATCGATGTGTATGAATGTTTTGTAAATTCCAGTATTCCATTCTTAGTATTAAAAAGTTCAATTCTGCTTAACTACTCCAAACTTCCAATTGAGCATCCACAATGAAATTCACAACATAACATTATTTTATGCAAGTTATTCCATTTACCCAATCAAACTTTGGAATTAATTACTATCAACAGGACATCAGACTTCAACTCCATTTTTACCTGCCATCTCCTCCATTTCTTAGCAATACACCATTCTGCAATATTATATCATATTAGGCTCCCCAGAGCTTTCCACAGAATAAACAAAATCCTCTTGTTCTTTTCAATTGGTAATATATACCACAGGCACCTACACTGAGGTAATGCATCCAATATGCTATAATCAATAATTGAATAGCAGTCTGTGTATCCTAGCAGCCTGTGAATCCTAGATTTTCTGTTTAGGAAACTAAGTAGAGTAGGTCAGTTGTTAGAGATTAGGATGGTTGGACAGTTGAGGTTCCAAATGTTAGCTCAGTGAGTTTGTTTAGATAACCACTGAGATATTGACATCTTTCTGTTTAATAGTATCTGTGCCATCAATCTAATCTGTGGCTATACAGGTAGTCCTCATTTAGTAACCACAATTGAGACTAGCAGCTCTATTGTTAAGCTAAATGATCATTAAGTGGAAAATCACGTGACCATGACTGTGCTTTCCTTTTCCCCACTTTCCCACCCTTTGGAATGCTCACCCCCACGCTGGGATAATTAGCAAGAAGGGAATTAATGTTTGTATTTACATTCATTGGAGAGGAAGGGGTTACAAGAGAGTAAGCAGAATACACATCAAAATCAATGCACTGGCGCTCAAGGCTGGGAGCTGCGAGCGCACTATGCAAACAGCCTCGTGTATTCCCCATTGTGTGCCTGCTAACTCTCTTGTAATCCCTTCCTCTCCAGTCTCACCTGTCTGCTCACCCATGCTTCCTAGTGCCCACCTGCAGCACCCACTCACCTGCCCATACTCCCTAGTACCTAACCACGACACCCACTTGCCTGTCCACAGCACACATCTACTCGTGGCACCCACCCACTCGCCCACACTCCCTAGTGTCTGCCCACCCATAGCTCTCACCCATCAACCTGCTTGCCTGGGACTCCCGCCTCTTCCCAGGTTACAATCATGTGAGGTTCTCACTTAATGACCCACATGGTCCTGGCGTTATGACAACAACCAAGACTGCTGGGATTTCCGTCACTAAGCAGTGAGGTCCCATGATGTCACAAATTTACGACTGCATTGCTTAGCAATGGAAATCCCAGTCCCAGTTGCTGTCATAACTTGAGGATTACCTACAATAACCTCCTTGCTTTGTTGACAATTACAGTTAAAGTAGCCATGTGTACATAATTTGGATACAACGGCAGCACAATCATTTAAATGAAGCTTGGGTGTGTCTGTGATATGAACTGCATGAGCTGTTCTCACTTCTGTCCCAGAACAAAGTATCTGAACCATATTCTAATCTATTCTGGTAGCCTCCTTTCCTTTTTGAGAGCAAAGGACAGCTGAACCAACATGCAGGAGAAGGTGCCACCATCCCAAACCACTGCACTTTCTTTTAGCCTGGAATGCTTAATTTTCTCTCTTTACTCCATCCATTTTTTTTGTTCCATATATCTGGATAAGTTAAATATCTGGAAAATGGACTTTGGAATAATGTCACCAATCACTGAGGGCATTTTTACTGCTATATAATCACCTCTGGTTACAAGATATCTTCTAAGCCAGGAGCTTTATATCTCAACCCCAATAAAGGGCCAGGGCCCTCCCAGCTATGCAAATATCAGAGGCAAATACTAGATGACAAGTGCTTCCAGACAAAGAACTGCCGATCAAGTGCACTACTAATCCCAATGCCCTGTGCGATGATTCTGGCTTGTCCTACTTAGTGGGAAGGAAAAAGGGTGGAAAGAATTGCAAGCAAAGAACATCTGGAATTTCACAGATAAAGCAGGATGATTGAGTTTGTATAAATAGCCAGAGGTAGACTACTTCCAAATGGCAGGTGATTAAGGGGATAGTCAGACGGGTCTCCGAGGATTGCAAAAAACGGATTCTCGCCATGTACAACCCTTGGTATGTGGGTTGTATCAATTACCTACCCATGCCCTAGTCAATGCATTCATTTTGCTTAGACAATTTTGCCAAGGGATGCTGCTTCCATCTACTACCACAATCTCAGAATCTGTTAATCTTTACTTAATAGGTAGTGAAGGATCTGCTTGAATAGGCTTGAATAGGCCGCTCAATAGTTATAATTATGACAAGCTAAATACCAGCCCACTGTGTTTTTCTATCAAGAAGTATGCCTATGGTTTTCTTTTTCTTTTTCTTTTTAAAAATCTCTTTATGTCTTTGGTATGCAGTGCCTAGTAATTCTGCTAAAGAATGGTGTTGTGCACATTTCAAATTGCCTGATAATGTGAGGCTTTTAGTTCTTAACAAAAGGTACCTATAAGGGGACATAGTAGAAACATACATGTATGTATGCCTGGTGTTGATCATGTGGAGAGCAATAAGTGTTCCTTTATAACACAAGTCCTTGTGGTCATGTGAAGGGTAGGAGATTCAAAACATAATTCTCCACTTGGAAAAGCAACTCTGCCCAGAGAAACTTCTTACTTGCCACCTGCAAAGGCATCTTGTTATTTGTAACCACAGGTGTATCAGTTGAAAGTGCTTGATCATTTGGTGATAGTACTAGGAAATGGTCAGGTAACTGTCCACATTAAATATTGGCTGCAGTTACCAAATGGTAACCAATAGAGGTTTCACTTCAGGGCTTGTATTTTTTTCAAGACAACACATAGCGAAAATTTGAAAGACGGTGCTCACTTTCATATGGGGGGGGGGAGTGGTAGATCTGATGAGGACTGTGGAGATCCCTGTCCCCTGGAGATCAGATGAAGCCATACTGTAACTTGAAGCCTACCAAGGTGAGAAATCCCCAGGTTTTCTGTTAGGGCAGTGTTGTCCAAACTTGGCCACTTTAAGATGAGTGGACCAACTCCCAGAATTCCCCAGCGAGCCATTCCCAGAATTCTGGGAGTTGAAGTCCACTCATCTTAAAGTGGCCAAGTTTGGACAACACTGTTTTAGGGAGTAGGTGTAATGTTGCAATGAAAGGTTTTCCCCAAGCAGCCTCACTTCCTTTCCCTGTGCTTGAAGGAGCCTGGGCTTACTTGGAGAGAATTCCAGCCCACCTCCCAACTGCTGTTTCTCCTCCATAATGGCAACCTGGCCAAAAGAGCTGAAATACACCTATCCAGCCTCAGCAATTCTGAAGGGGACATGACGTGGATAGAGGCTGCCACTACAGCAAGCAGAAGTACAGTGGAACAGCACATACTATCTTTTTACCTCTTTGAAGAGAGAGGAGGAGGGCAGGTCAAGGCAAACAACTGTAGCTCAAGAGCTGAACACCGATCGGGCTGGCAGTTCTCTTGATTCTTTGATCCAGATCCAGCTGCAATGTAATTTACCCTAAGATGGAATCTAGAAAGGGCATAGAAGTCAATTTACTTTTTTTTGTTTTTGGTCTGATCAAATGCATTATTCACACTTTGATAGCACTTCGAATACTTAAGCAAAGAGCTCACTGCACTCTGATAGAGACTTGGCGCACATAATGTCCTAGGTTCAGTTCCTAGATCCCAGCTTCACAAATCTAAAAACTCTCAACCTGGAGCACCATTGCTGAAATCCTTAGCTAATATTGTCATAACTTTTTAAAAAATTATTTTTCATAATAATCAGAGTTTATAATTAGTGTAAGTATCAAATCTGTGATAATTAAAGTGGGGTTTTGTTTGAGTTCTCGTAACTTTAATGCTTCAAAAATACTTTACATTATTTAAATGGCCACCTGACCAATTCTTTTCTTTTTTTTTTAAACCTTTATTTGTTCTTATTTCTCTCTCTGGATTTCTGCTGCAAACGCAAGATTACTAATTAGATAAAGTTTTTCTACAAGAAAAACTAAGCCATTTTTTACCTGAGTGTGTATTTGTGCAACGATGGTCAGTATTGCTAGGACAACTACATCTGACTCACCATCATGAGAAGTATGCTAAAAGGACTGCATTAATACCAATAGAAAGTTAATATAGAACTGACAAGCATAGCAAGATACATTAAAATGAAAGTGAAAGACTATTACTAATAGTTTAATTAGTAACTATTAACAATTCGAGGCTACTGTCTCCTCACAAATCCTCTATTCAGAATTAGAATAACTTATCTCTGTCATATTAGGAGACATATTGCTAAATCATTGATATTTTTATGTTAAAAACCATCAAGGAAATATTGTTTTTGCATTATAGTAAACATTGCTTTAAGCAAGGATTATGCAACATTATGCAGAAAAGAAAGTTTACTAACCAACCAGAATTTCTTGCTGAAAGGAATAGTGTAAACAAAGTTATACAGACTCAGAAAGAATTAATTACTTATTTAGATGTTTTGTGATTTTCAAAGGCAATCCAGTGATCAGGCAATTTGGGGGTTTGCACTTCTACTTCTGGAATAGTTTATACATGGCACTGTTGGGATTAAAGCAGGATATCTGGGCAGGGGAAGGCACATACATTCTTAGAAGCTCTGCCCCCAATTGTTCTTTTTCAGTTTGCCCCTTTCTCTCCTTCTCCTCTTTTCAGCCAGTTGCCCTCCTTGGCATTCTCCAGGTGGTCCAGCTGTAGTGGCACCCCTCTTTCTTGGGAGTAGCCACTAGTGACTCCCAGGTGTGTGCTACACTTCCCTAATGCTCATCCCTATTAGCCTGATGACAAAAGTCTGCTTAGAAGGTCCACACAGAAATGAAGAGATTGTAAAGACCTATTTGTTCTACTTGGCAAATATTAGGTAACACTAGGAACAGAAATAAATCCTTTCTCAGATTCATGTTAAAGATTTGAACTGGCAAACCATTTAGTGGCTTCAACAGGGGCTCCTGTTACAGATATGCGTGCTCTCTAGAATGCTCTGGTATTCTAATCTGTTTTGTTTTTTTAAAAAAAAAACTGGGTTTCCTTGAATGGGTTCTGTTAGGGACTATGGGGGGGGGGGAATGAACAACCGACTCAACCATCTGCTCCCAATTCGAGGCTACTGTCTCTTCACAAGCACACGCACAAAACCTGACATCCTGCCTGCCCCCAAACTCCAAACAGCATATCCCCAGCAGCCCATGATTTCTAAAAGACAGCTGAATCCAGAGAGAGCTAGAAAGTCATTGGGGGAGTTTCTAACTTACACAGCAGCACAAGAGTGATCATGGTGAGTCGGTGTAATGGTATGTGGGAATGACCTTGGGAGACAGAAGGAAGAGATGCAGACTAGACAACTGTCATGCAAAAGATATCTCGGTCCACAGAAGCTGAGTGGGTGTGGGAAGTGTTTCAGAAGGGACCCTTCCTAGTTTTCCTGACGGTAAAAGGAAAGGAGGGGAGAAATATTTTCAGACTTGCAAGATTCTGTTAATGTAACCTTACAATAAAGATAGAGCTAGTACTCCTGGCTGCGCTTCTTGTCTGGACTACCTTGAAGGGCTAACAGTCCCTCCCTTTTCACTGGCTAAAATGTTTTTCCCCTTCTGGTTATCACTGTGTCCTACATGCAGCAAAGAGAGACAGGATAGTTTTAAAAAGGTTAAAACAGAAGTGCTGCAGATTCCTGGAAATGTATCTCTTTTATGTTGCAGACTATGTTTGTGTGTACGTATGTTGTGTCCTCAAGGCAGCATCCTATGCAGATCCACTTAAGAGTAAGCCCCATTGAGCTGCATGGGAATTAAAAAAAGGGTGAAGTCCTTGCTGCTCTCTGAGCTTGGCTGTTTGCTTGCAGACATTTCATCACCTGACTAGGTACCATCATCACATCAGTTGCACTGATGATGGTACCTAGTTGGGTAATACAAACAACCAAGCTCAGAGAGCACCAAGGACTCCACAGTTCAACAATGAGCTACAGATATTCTCTTCTGTTAAAAAAAGAAGTTTAGGATTTCACAGCTGGGCTGCAGAACACGTGCACCTCAAATCCCTTTAGAGTGAGACTTACTCCAGAGTAAACATGTTAGAATCGCATTTGCAAAGGTAGGCAGGCAGGGGACAGAGATGCTGAAATGGCTTCAGCCAGGCATGCACAACGAAAAAAGTCCAATTTAATTTCACCTTCTTAATCCATTATTTTTCTCTATATTATTATGCTGCATGTCATGTTTATCGACACCAGGCCAACAGTATTCCTCAATAAGGGATTCATTCTAAGTGACATCCCAAATGGTGATTTTCTTGCATAAATGTTCAGTTTCACTATATTAAACTATCATACGCACCATAGAGCTATACCACTCAGTATACACATATTATTTCCATTTTCTTTTTTGATTAGGCCTAGCAAATATTTATGTAATGTGAATATTTTTCCAGATATGGATAATTAGCACAGACTGGTACAAATGCAGACAGTGCAGAAACAGGTGAAAACAGAAAAAGTAATTCTAATTCTAGGGCTGGGGCATCTATTTTTGTGAAACTCGAATACGTTCAATATATAAATCTGCATACATAAATTACAACAAGCACACATTTTGTTTCATTCCCAATTTTTCATCATTAGTGCTTTGCCTCTTGATCAGGGGGTCTGGGAATTTTGTTTAGTTTTAAACCAACAGGTTTGGGTTGCTGGGGAACGGTTGGAAGCCCCTGCTCTAATCCACCACCTCTCTCTGTGAAGCCCTGACCTGGAGGGTACAGCCTCTGTGTGGGACACCAGAGCTCCTTTTGCGAAAGACCAAGCAAACCCCCCAAAATGTATTTAATAACCCTTCACACGCAATGGAGAAACCCGCCTGCCAGCTAGGATCACAGTTACCTCTTCACACTTTCCCCAGCGCTTCTCATTTAGTCAAGGGGGAAGGGGCAGCGTTTCGGCGGATTCTTCCCACTCTTTCTGCGCCTGTTCCTGCGCGGGAGGAGTGTGACTCCAGCCCGAGCACTGGAGAGGGAGGGCAAATCCTGAAGGGCGCGGGCAGGCGCGCTCAGTTACTCCACTCTAAGGAGCGACGGAGAAGGCGGCGATGGCTTCTGGCCGGGCTGCTTTACAGCAAAATAAGCCCCAGATAGCTGCAAGATCCTAGTCAGATCCGCGGGGATTCTAGCTTTAACCCATCCCTTCGGGGATGGAACCTGACGCCTTTATTTCCCAGCGCAGCAGCGGGTCGGAGGCAGCGGCGGGCCGGGGACAGACGGCAGAGCGGGAGCTCCGGGGGCGGAGCTTCAAGGGAAACAGGGTCCCCGTGGGCAGCTTGACAAGCCCCCTTTCCCTGCCCCCACAGCAGGCAGAGTCAGAGCTGCCAGCCACGTTTCAGAGGCGACTTCGCTTCCCCCACAGCCCCAGCCGCGGCGACCGGAGCGGTTAAGCTCTCCGACGGCGCTGCGACCCCGCAGCCTCGCCTAAGACCCGCGGTCGCAATTCGCAGGCGCGCCTGTCAGCAGGTCGCAAACAAACCCGGTCGGCTCTCCTCGGAAACGAGACTTTCTCCTGCAACCGTGAGGGGGACCGCAGGGCTCCCCAGCCAAGCACACGTTACACTTCCGAGCGCGGGCGCCCCCGCAGTCGGTCCCCCGCTGCCGGAACCCTCCCCCTCGGTACTTCAAGCAGCGTTCCCGATCCGTGACCACCGGCGCCATCCCCGCCCCGGCTTCCCCGTGCCTCAAATCGGGCGGGAAATGCTGAAAGGGGAGAAGAAACGCAACCCCTCTTCCAGTCTTCTCCAGCCGGGATTACCTCGGAAGGAGGGGAACGGTGCTAAGCCCGAGCCGCACGATCCGGTCCGCTGGCGAGGGCGGGTGGAAGGAGCCCGGAATGACCGCGGATCCAGGCAGGCAGGGCAGGCTTTATAGAGAGACGGGAGAGGCATACCCAATGAAGAGCGGCAGTTTAGCAAGCAAAGCAGGCGGGCGCTCGCCGCGACCAGAGACGCCCTCAGCCGTTGACCAGGCGAGACGCGATCCCGGGATCAGGGAGCGAGCGCGCAATGGGATTGCTGCCAGCAGCGGAGAAGCGGGCGGCGGGGGGAGGGATCCGCCGGGAGGGGGCGTGAGGTGAAAGGTCAGAATTTCCTCTCATTGAAAGGAATGAAGCTAAGGGTTCCCTTTCTGTGCATGTTGCTGTTACGGCCCTTCTCCTTTGAGTCCATCTTAACGGATGAGTACATAGCGACTTCTTGACCGGTCCATGCAGTTTTCTTGTCAACATTTCGAGAAGTGATTTGCCATTGCCTTCCTCCTAGAGCTGAGGCTGACTGACCCAAAGTCACCCATCTGGTTTTCCTGCTTAAGGCAAGACTAGAACGCAGGTTTCCCCATTCCTAGTGCAGTGCCTTTAACCACAACACCAAGCTCACTGTCATTATGAATTAACAGTCTGTAGCATTTTCTACGTCGGTGCAAAATGGTTCATTGTGATGAGCATATGCAGTCATTACATAACATGTCCGTTTTACAGATGGGGAACTGAACCAGAAAGTTATATAGAGGCCTGTAGTCTATATATGGCACAGCTTTATTTATTTTATCTTTGCATGACATCTTTAATTAAGGAATCATTAAACCCCACAGCAATTCTGTTTCTCTTTTTTTGTGGGGGAAAAGAGCAAAAGGAAGCAGTTCACTCCATTTAAACGAAGATCAATTGATTTTTTTTTTTTAAGTTAAGCCCTGAATAGAAACAGAAATTCTGTTTCAAGAAGGTGGATGATTTACCCAGGATGGTTTAAAAAATTAGAAATTGGGATTCTCTATGACAGGTTTTATCCCAGATTTAAGGGTTCTACTTTTTTTTTTCATTAGAGCCCTGTTGTCTGAATGATCTGGCCCAGCTCCTGTTTCAATACAATAAGACGTTAATATATATGAACACAATTAGTGTTTTAATTCCTTGTGCCTTCTAATTAAAGGTTTAATAGTTGAAAATTGATGATGCAATAAATAATGTTTGTTTTGAAAGTGCTACGAGGTAAATGTAGTTGCCCATATACTAGCGGATGGATAACAGTGTAAAAGGTTGTGTTTTTTTTAATGAGATAATTTAAGGATGCCTAGCTGTTTTGTGTTTCAACAAAGAAAATCCCTACTGATCTCTAGCATTCTCATATCCATTAATGAAATAATGCAAAAGGTTCACAACTGGCAGGTTCTTCCACAGCCATATTAATGATATGTGTGTGCAATGGTGGTTTGAGTCATCCTTCAATATCTTGAGGAGGCTGATGAAAGTTGGAAACAGAATCCATAACATCACGTATTCCAGAACTACACAGTTTGAGGTAGACCTGACTAGGAAAGCAAAGTTATGAATGCTAGTACTATTTTGATTATAAGGTTACAGTAACAGAATCTTGCAAGTCTGAAGGGCCTCCCTCCCTCTTCAAGATAACTAAGGAGGGCCAAGCCTGAGACACTTTCTCAAATTACATTTCTGCCTCGGAATCAAATTTCTTTTGTCTGACCATTGTCTTGGTTGCAGCTCTTCCTCCTGTCCCTCAAGGTTACTCTTACTTCCCTTTACACCTGGACTTAGAACTCTAAATGTTATGGGCTAGGGACTTGTCAGATTAAACCTGGCATTTATGTTGTAGCTGGAGCAAAGCCCTTTGGTTGTCTAACTGCTGATGTAGTTGCACATGAAATGAGGATCAGAAACAGTAAAGATGTCCCAAATATTGGAACATGGAGTATAGGAAGCATGAACTGAGGAAAACTGGAAATTTATTTATCTATTTATTTATCAATTTTACATGGCCGCCCATCTCAAGAAAAAAAATGGCCAAGAATGAAATTGAATGCACCCAAGTTGACTTGTTGGGCAACAGTGAACAGAAATGGACTGGCATCAGGCACTTTGAATCTGCTAATCACATGTTCTTAATTGATTGATTAATTGATTGATTATATGCCATCAAGTTGTTTTTGACTCCTAGTGATCATATAGATAGATTTTCTCCATGACAATCTATCCCTAACCTGTTCTTTCAAGTCTCCCAACGGTGCCTCCATTGCCACCACAACTCAGTCCATTCACCTTGCTGCTGGTCATCCTCTTCTTCTCTTTCCTTCCACCTTTCCCAGCATTACATTCTTTTCCAGAGAGCTGGGTCTTTGCATAAGTAGGATAGGATAGGATAGGATAGGATAGGATAGGATAGGATAGGATAGGATAGGATAGGATAGGATAGAAGTAGGATAATTTGAGCCTGGCCATTTGTGCCTTGAGTGAGAACTCTGGGTTGATTTGTTCAATGATCCATCTTTTAGTTTTCTTGGCTGCCCAGGTTATTCTCAGGTGTCTTCTCCAACTGCATTCACGATCAAGGAGAAGCTTGCAGGAGCTGTTATGCAATGCAGTGCAATGCAGTCAGTGAACACTTACACATTTCTATTGGGCTTTGAGGAATGCCCATCACAGTTACTATTATTCAGGCATATATACCAACTCCAGAGGCAGAAGATGATGAGATTGATCAGTTATATGAACAAGTACAAACTGAAATTGACAGAACATGCAAACAAGATATACTAATAGTTATCGGCAATTAGAGTGCAAAAATTGGGAACAAAAAAGGCCATGTAATTTGACAATATGGACTTGGTAATAGAAATAAAGCTGGAGAATACTTGACTGAATGCTGCAAAACCAACAAATCATTCATTTCAAACACTTAGCAGCACAAGCATTCACTGTACACATGGACTTTGCCCAATGTACTGTACAAAAATCAAATTGACTGCATCTGTGGAAGTCAACAATGGAAAAGCTCAATAACTTTCACAAAGACAATAGCTGGAGCAGACTGCAATATAGATAGTCAACAATTAGTATGCAAATCAAACTAAAGTTGCAAAAGAGCACACCAGTCATGAATGTAACAAAATATATGATCTTAAAAATATACCCCCAGAATTTAAAGGCTGCCTGTAAATTCACTGCATTGGATACTAACTAGTACCAGAAGAACTATGGGAAGACATTAAAAAAGTGAACTCAAAGAAAATGGAAAGCTTTTGCAAAAGGTGAAAAAGCAAAGATGGCCAAAATGGATGACTGAAAAAAACTCTCCAAATTGTGCAGAAACATACAGGAATAAGAGAGGCAGTCACAGAACTCAACCAAAATTTCCAATATGCTATCATTTCATGTTAACAGCCATTTCAACCCATATCCGATCATCAGGAATCACTGGTGATGAAAGAAGACCTTGAAGCACCTTTGAAAACTTTATAAAAGAATAATGCACCAGGCACTGATGACATTTTCACTAGTACTATAGCAATCAGATGAAGCTGTTACAATACTTAAAAAGCTTTGTCAAGAAATTTGGGAGACAACATCATAGCCAACTAACTGGAAAAGATCAGTATTTATTCTAATATTGAAGAAAAGTGATGCAACTAACTTCGGAGAATATCACACAACCACTCTGATCCCACATGCAAGGAAGACTGAACTCAAGATCATTCAGTGGAAACTAAAATTGTATCTGCAGTGAGAACTACCTAAAATGTAAGCAGGGTTCAGGAAAGAGTGAATAACAAGGACAATGATCCACAAAGTCACTATGGGTTCTATTGACTTGAAGGCAACTAGCAACAACAGCGACAATGCTGGGAGCAGTGTACCTTGAGGCAATTCCTTGTAGCTAGGCTACTCCACTACAGTGCAGTACTGCTACTTTAACCTGGTGCCCTCCATGTATGTGGCACATCAGCGTCCAGTATTCCCAGCCCACATGGCTGACATCTGTGTCAGCAGGAAATTCACCCAATGCATCTGCACCATATCAGGTAAAGTTACTCTGTTATACTGGTGCAAAACGCAACAGCCCAGTATTCTGCTGCTACGGGAGGTTCATTAGTTAACAGTTTGTTTCTAAGTGCAGTTCATGGTGCTGATGATTACCTATAGAACTCCATATAGCTTGGGGGCTGAGTATATTAGAGGCCACCTAATTTGTAAAATCTGCCCGTCCATCCTAGGGGAGTAGGGAGGGCCTGATGAAGTCCTAGGTATGATGGGAGGGGGTGTGGAGGCAGGCATCCTCAGTGGTTGCTCCGTTCCTTTGGAACACCTTACCCAAGGCAAGAATGGCCCTTACACTTATGGCCTTACAGAGAATAATTAAAACCTGGCTTTTCCAGAAGGCTTTTAATGATTAAGCACTAGAAGAAGAACTAGTGCTTATTATTCCCTGCTTACAGTTTTATTACTTTCATTATCCTGTATTTGATTTTTTACACCACTTAGAGCCTCTGGTTGATAATAAACAAATACATAAATAAATTCAGATAGTTGTATTAGTAGTACCTCTTAACAATTACATAGCAAGGTGGATGGACTCAATTACAGCAATGATAGGTATACCATTGGAAGACCAGAAGGGCCAGCCTGGAGACAGATCATCTTGGAGAAGGTTCATCTATGTGGTCCCAAGAGTCAACAGTGAATTGATGGCGCGTGATAAAAAAAAAGTGTCATTTACTTTGTAAGACAGTCAGATGTAGCTGCTTCTGTAGCTTGCTCATAGTCGCCCCCCCCTCCCTGCCAAAGCACACCTCATATTAATTAATTTGGAAAGCAAACCCTTCCATTCAGTGCTGGCTAGATGGTGTATATGATGCCCCAAGGTCACATTGACTGATGGCGCCACTTCCTGCAAAGATCTGCATTTTTAGAATGATTTGGAAGGAGGGCGATATTGGCCGTCCTAAGCTTGGGTACCCTAGACCTGTGCCTGCTCAGCCGTAGCCTAAAGCCGGCTCTGTTTCCATTGGCATCAAGAGGATACTTTTTTCAAGTATAAATTGCTACCACTGGAAATTTGTAGTAGGGGATACTACTTGAAAAGGAAAGCAGTGACCCCTGCTCCCCTCCCCTCCCAGCCCTGCCACCCTCCTGACATGTTCCCTCTCCACACATTGCATTTATACTTGGAAAAAGCTTTCTATTTGATGCCAGTGAAAATAATTTTTTCCTAGACCTAACTGCAGGGAATGGGTATACACACACACATTCTGTGGGAGTACGGTTAAGGATGGACCTTTGGTGGTGGAACTGCTATCCATCCAGCCTTGAGTTGGCAGAAATTAGCTGTCCCCATTGCTGTTCCCTATCCTGCCTCTGCTGCCTCTGTTTCCAGTGATTATGGTAGTGGTATCTGCAGGGCGTTGGGTCGAAATCAGCAAGATGGTGGTGCCACTCATGGGCTGAGGACCACATACAGACAAAAACATGGAGATATGGCAGGAAAAATATGTCTCTGGCAAGTTTGTGCCATGGTTAGGTTCAAACGGAGAAAGTTCTGTGTATATATTATAAGTGGGCATGCAAGGTTAGCTGGGGTGTCTTAACCACTTCAGGTTTAACCATGACCACTTTTTTCCAGTTCAGCTACTTTTGGCATGTGACCCAGGAAGAGCATGACCAGCTTCAACCAAAGAAAGTGTCCCACCTGAGTTAAAATATTTATTTGTATGTTGATTTTTCCCCTTTTGTTTCTGTGGAACTCTTGCCTACTTCCCATTCATGATTAAAATAGAGAAGTAGAATGTTAGGTAAGAGAAAAACACTGACTATTATTTTAAGTATGTATAATAAGTCTATTATATTATGATTAATGGTCAATGTTAGAGATGAGGAACATAATGGAGCTTTCTACTCATTTCTAGTTTCTGATGTCCAGGAATCAGAAATATGCCTTGTATTATCATTATTGTACATTGCTAAAAGATCCGTCCTTCCTTACCATTTTTGCCTTATCCTTTTGTTCCTTGCCCCCTTGGTTCAGTTAGTCTGCTTCATCCTTTCCCTGGCCCAATCAAATTGCCTCAATCAAGTGCCCCAACTTCTCATTTTTCCCCACTGCATCATTTCTGTCCCTCCCCATAAGGCTGTCACAATTCTTTTTTCCCCTTCTCATTCTCCTTTTGCCCTCAAGCCTCCTCTCCTTCCTTCAGTTTTTCCAGGAGGCAGGGAGAACTTCGAACCAAAGCAGCCTCTGTGATCATTTTCTAACAATGGCTTTAAGCCCACGTTGAACCCAGAATCATCCTAGGAAATAAAATTGGGAGTCCAGTGGTTTATTATGCAGATGCTTCTGTTTGCCAGTATAATATAAAAATATATTTTAGAGGGGTTTCAGCACTCAGACCAAAGGAGGTATCCATGCATAGTAGTGTACAGTATATAGCTATACCATCATGGATTTTGCACTCTTCCTGGGATAAATAAGCTGTAACAAAATAGGGGCTTTGGAAGCCCTATGGAAAAGCATAAAATGGACATTCATGGTCCTACTGTGGCTTCTTATGTTATAATGGCAGTGAGCCTTTCCCCACTTGCAGCTAACCATGGCACAGACATGCCTTAGCAACATCTTTTTCAGCTGCTCTCCATGATGATGCATGCATCGTATCGCCAGCTAAGCACATTAAATTGTGCTTAGCTGGACTGGTGTTAAAGCAGTATTTTCACTCTTATTCCAACACCATCCAAGGCCAGCCTCAGGGTGTGTAAAATCTGTTAGACTTTATCTCCTTAGGAGTAGATCAGGAGAAAATAGTTTTAGGGACAATGAAACACAAATAATAGAAACAGGATAGAGAGCAGCAATTGGGACAACATGTTTTTATACTGGTATAGTTTTCTGTTGATTGAGGGATGGGTGGAGAGCATTTTAACCCAACACTGGGAAATGACCCAGTGATTGATCATAGTCAGTGAAAGAATCTGGGGTTATAGATAAATCATTGACTCTTCATTGACAATTGTCAAAAATATCCATTATGTAACCATTTGGGCATTTTTATCATGGGAATCAGGTTTAGGGCTTTGCAAGCTGCCTTTGTGCAGACCTGGACTATAACCAGTACATATGACTATATTTGCTTTGGGGCTTGTTCACAGCAAAGACTCAGTGATGACACGAGGCTCTTTGTCGGGAAATGGAAAATTGGGGGCCAGTGCTTTCTTAATGCAGCTTGAAGACTATGAATCCCACTTCTGACACCAGTTTCTGTGGAATCAAAACGCAGGACCCAAAGGCAAAATAAACAAGGCTTCACTGCAGTGTTTATTAGGCAGTACATACTGGAGGGGGGCCCCGCCAATGGTTAGTGGGAGACACTCCCCTAAAGGCAAAATGGATACCCTGATATTTATACACTTCTATGAAAAGGGGAAGGGGAAAAGAACACATACACTTACATATTCATGTGATGATGCAGGCATACATTAGCAAGCAACAGATCTCAAGTTACTTTCTGCCCCCCTTCTTATCTCATCCTTCTTCGAGACAGATGCTCTGTGTATTTGCCCCTCTTCTTGTCTGCTATCTTCAAGGAAAACAATAGCCTTACTAAGAGGCAGAAACAAGTTAGCTCAAGGTGCTAATTGTCAGGAAGAACTGTGAGGCAGATGCCTTGTATATGGGGATGTTTGTGATCAGGCTTTGACATGAGGCTTTTTACAATCAGCCCAGTTTACACCATTTGGGTAAATTCTTTACAACCCGCCTGCACATTCCTTTATATTTCAATACCCAAAGATTCACCCAAAGATCTATTTTCCTCGTTTTCCCCATATGATTCAAATGAAGATTCACATGATGCATGCACAGGCATGCACACATCCACCATCCTTAGACAAACATTTTCAACTTTGAGAATGGGCTACCTATATAAATAGCACAGAGGTGATCAAGGTAGCCTTGGGAAACAAGTAAGAAAGCTATGCCAGGAACTCTCTGATACCGGATGTCAGTTAGGAGCTTGGTGGTATTGATGTCAGGGCAAAGTGCAAGTCTGCACCCATAATAAACACTGCCTGCTCAGGATCGTTCTCCTACATCTTTTCCCACCCAGATAGTAAAGTCTTTATATTCTTTTGGTGGCACAGAATAAGTGGATATAATCATGTTGCACTGTCCAGGAAGTGCCAGGGAAGAATGAACATTGTTCCATTCATACGAAGGGAGGCAGATGGAGTCTGATGAATTCCAACTTGAACTGGGAATTCCTCAGCCCCTGAGATCACTATTATCCATTCGAGATAACGGCATTCTATTGCAAGCAAGAGAGAAGTGTGCATAGCTGAAGGTGTGGCTTAGGCTTTTACCACAGTAAGCAGCGTTCATCTAATTGAACAAACAAGCTGCCTTCATTGAGCCATTCAAGATGATTGGCTCACATACAGGGGAGGCCTGGGTTCAAATACTTGCTTAGCCATAATTCAGCTTCCTGGGACACCTTGTGTCCCTTGCCTTCTCATATTGTGACAGAATGCTGGAAGTTCACAAAATGGAATAATGTCCATGCAGGTCACACTGAGCACTTCAGGTAAATGGCTTGGGAAGGTAAGGTAAATGGCCTAACAAATCAGTTGTGGTGATCTTTCAGGCTGCATACACAAGTACCTGTTCCTAAGACTTCCACACTGACATCTATGATTGTGCCGTAAAAGAAATAGAAACTTTGGGAGAATGGAGCGGCCATGTAAAAAAATAAGGATGCCCAAATAGGTTATGAAATAGTTGGCCTCCTGTCTCGGGTGTATGTGCCACTGCGCATGCGTGTGAAAACCTCTAGGGCACATCAGCTGTGAACTGTCTGCTCATTATTTTTATCTTCCATATTTATTAGAGTTATGTCCCTGGGTTCTTACTGTGTGGAAAAATTAGAGGAGGGAATGTAATGTATGCTTCTTCCAGGAATGCAAAATGAGATATATAACATTTCCTCCTCTGATTTTTCCACACAATAAGAACCTGATGATGTAGGTTGGTCTAAAAGACTGACTGGTCCCAAGTCACCCAGTGAGTTTCTGTGGCTGAGGGTAGCCTTAAATCTATGTCTTCCTGGATCTAGTCCTTAGCTACAACACTACCCTGACATACAAATTGGACTTGGGTACTTTAGTTTCTTGAATCAAAAGGTTGTTCAAAGGGTGCAGATTGGCAGGCCTTCTGGAAAAATTGCCAACAGCCATAGAGGTCATAATGTTGGCAAGCTATCTCCTACCAGATTCCCTGGTGGGCTTCAAAGCTTTGAATATTACTTTGCTGACTATCAGGTGGCAGCCTTGGATGCAGACTGGAGGGTAATCTGTGTCACCATTAGAAGTGTTGATTCATTCTGTCATATATGTGAGTATTCCAGTGCTGTCAGTCTCACGCATATTGCTGGGAACTAAATAATTGCTTCTGGAAGAGGAGTGATGGCTGGGACTCAAAGAGAGGAAGGACACAGGATCTCCTTTCAGATTTGTAATGTGAGAGGCATTGGCAGGCAGTTCTCCTTTGCCCTCTTTCTGGCACAGGATAGGAGTGTAGAGTGGGATATGGTTCTCTTACAGATAATCTGAAAGGAATTTGAATCTGTCTTGACATCTGACTAGGAGATAAAGACTATTTTTTTTTAGTTTCCATGTGCAATAAGTTGAAGAAATCCTTTGGTTTCTGTATAGTATATTCATCATACTGTATAAAGCTAATTCATTTTGGTTCAGAGCAGAAAGAATTAATCTGGTTTCATAACAGGCTTTTGCATCTATAAAAATTGTTTCCAAATGCCCTTTGAACAACTGCCAAATCCTTCTTTCCAGAGAAAGGAGTCAGTAAGAGAGAAAATGAGGACTCAGAAACAGAGGAAAAGTAATACTACCCTTAAATAGCAGCAAAAAAAAAAAAAAAAAAGTAAATACTATAGAAAGAAAGGAAGGGAGCAAAGAGTAAAGTGCTTTGAAAACAAGAAGCTTTAAACTAGTCCTTCTTGCTTATAGTAAAGTATACTGTTTTCATATTAAAGTTTCTATCGTTCTGCTAAAATGCCTCTCAGGATGGCAACAGATGGAAAATTGTGTTAAAAATGGAGTGCATGGGAGGCAGAATTCCAGAAAATTAGCAGGTCCCATTCATTTAGCCATATCTATGTTTCATCCTTCCAATGGCTTTTTAACTAAATTAACTGTCATGGTTTTTTCCAAGCCACACACTGAGGGTGGCTATTGGGGGCCAATGTTAATGGGGTGTTCCACTTGCCCATACAGTGACAAGGATCCTCATTACTGTCCCCTGAGCTTTCTAGCTCAACTGCTCCTTCTTGCTGATTTTGCTTTTCTTCTGAGTCCTTGTGCCAATTTTGCCAAGAGGCAGAGGGCATGTGAATGATCAGTGGTGACTGTGTCAGGGAGGTGGACTACTTCAGAGATGGAATCTCCCTGAGGACATTTCACCCAGAACCAGCACATTTATAAGGCACTATTCATACAATAGAGCGGTTCTTTTCAATCTTGGCAACTTTAAGATGTGTGGACTAACTCCCAGCATTCTGGGAGTTGAAGTCCACACATCTTAAAGTTGCCAAGGTTGAGAAACCCTGCAATAGAGCTCAAGCAAAGAAGTGTTTGGGTTCCAATTTTAAAACAAATCTTTAAAAATCCCTCCCCAGGTGGCCTGCTTGCTATAGGCATGCTCTCATTCACCTGACCACATGATCTGGCCATTTCCCCACTGGTGACTTGGAGCATCTTCTAGAGTCACCCAGCCATTGTGAAATGGCAGAAACCCTGTTCTTGTATTGATACAACAATGATTGGATGACTCTGAAAGATGCTCTAAGTCACTTATATGGAAATGGCCTTTGTCATGTAACAGTAGCATGGACTGAAAACTGCAGGTGTGCACTCAGAAAGAAAAGAAAAAAATTCTATTTAGCCTGTGTCTGTGGAAAAAAAGATACAATTCTATCTGTAGCTTACAAAGAAAGGTCAATGCTAGGACAGTGCTAGCATTTCTCAGTCTGGTTGCATCCCTAAACAAGAGCAAGATTGGTTAATGGAGGTTATTTCTCCATGTGTTTTAACTACAGTATGGTTCATTTATAAGAGATGGAATTGTAACATGAGATTTCTAAAACCCATGAATTGATTTTCATATATTGAAGTCTATCTATATACTACTAACACTCTTGTGTCTGTTTGTTTGTAACCTTCAATCGGGTGAAGCAGTGCATCACAGGGCAACAATTTTTGAGCAAGGTACCTCAAATGGAATAACTTACGAATGCGTCCAAAATCTGGGACCTATTACTCCCGTGGGATTGAAATTTGGCAAAGTTGTGTCCACTTCAGCACCACTGTGCCGCTGTACCGCCCCAGTCACCCACGGTCACGCGATCGTCATTTCCAACTCTCCCTGCCAGCTTCCCACAAGGAAACTCAGTGGGGAAATGCGGATTAAACAATTCCAGGCATTCTGTAAAAATTAGCATCAATGATAAAAATGTTTTAAATAAGTAAGATAAATATTCAGCAGTGGATTTCACTAAATTTGATGGAATTTATGGAAAAGTGGTTACAGGTTTATTAGATCATACAGACAGGATTTGTAGGAACAGTTTGTATGAATTCTAGCAGTTTATTTCTGCTATTCAGGATTTAAACTTTAAGTATAATGAACATAGTTTTCAATACTTCACTAATACTGTGCCCAAAATCCTAAATTCCAATCTGCAAATTTAATATATTTTTTCTTCATTGAATTGGTTCTTATATATGCTTCTAATATTTTATAAGTCACTCAACAACTCTCTCTTTTGGAGGAATAAAGCAGGATTTTTTTTTCAAAAAAAAAGTTTCCATTCTACAATAGAATTTAATTAGAAACATTAGACAAATTAGTACCTTTAGCTTTCTGGGGTATTTTAATGTACACATTTAATTTGAATGCAAATGAATAAAACAAGTAACATTTGGAAAACAATTTAACATACATGTGTCTATCTGTGTGTGGGTCCACATATGCTATCTCAGTCTCTTCCTCTCACTTCAGTATTATATTTAAAATTTTGCCTGATCAAATATTCTGGATTGTGAAGCCTTGATGAATTCAGATCATATACCCATACCACTTTGTGCCTCTGGATGTTCAGTTGAAGAGAAAATTAGATGTGCAGAAAACCCATCTTGGGTTGCCTGGTACTTGAATCAAAGTATCTGCAGTGTGGGCTGCAGCCATTCAGACTCCGTGGTTCCAGAGCACCTTTGTATGTATGTTTGCCTGTGTGCATGTGGCTGTGTCAGATGGAGAAAGGATTTTTAAAGGCAACAGAATCACCATTGTGCTACCTTGTTTCATTTGGGGAGAAGTGATAATTAAGAACAATTAGCACAGCTCTATCTTTGAGGCTGTACACAAACATCGTGCTAATGAGGCATCATAGCAGCCCCTGGGATACTGAGGTGTTCATTCTTTTTTCCCAAAAGAAAAAGCTTGTCAGCATGGAGAAATGGCTTAGGATAATTTATGGGGAGTAGCATTCACAAAGAGCTCTGCAACCCAAAGTGGCTTTACTCTGGGGGGAACTATCTGTTGCCTGAGGGGAAGATGTCTACCCCGTGTTCACAGCCCTTTACATGCCTCACTTTATAGACCTCAAATTGAACTTCCACGGCTTCGTTGTAGAGATGCTACGTGTTTTTCTAAGAGGGTTTCTCTGCACTTATCTCCTGCCTGGGACTGAATATTTCAACTAGCATTGCCTCCCTTCTGTGTCAGGAAAGCTTGCTGAATCTTTGTCTCATAATTCAGAAAGACATACAAGTCCTGCCAGAAAAACACAGCAGCCCTAGAGATGCCGCAGCCATAGAAACAGTGGCACAGCAAGCAATAGCGGCCACTAGTAACCTCATTGCTGTTACTAGCCTTGGATATAATGAGCTCCCTTTGGCATTTGTGTGCTTGAGTAGGAGATGGACTTTTGTCACTGGAACTTGAGACAGTGCCCGAAAGCTGAAGCCTCCACATCCATTCTAGGCTCCCTTGTTCCAGTCTAGGCAAGCTCACATGATGTTCTATCAGGTGTCCTTGGCAGAATTTTAGACCTGATGTAACCATGTTGGGTTTGACATTCTTATTTCTTTCAGTCTAAGAAACCAAAAAGAGGAAACACATTTTGATCCAAAAGCTACAGTACTCTAATTCCTTTACTTGGACTATCACCAATAAAGCAAATCCTCATGGGGGGCTGCTGGCCTCACAGCCTGCTGGTGGACTTCCCAAGACTTCTGGTTGTCTATTGTGAGAACAGAATGTTGAGCCTTAGAGATCATTCGTCAATGCTCTTCTAATTTTGTAAGGGCTCAACTAACTTTCATTAGGCATGATAACAAATAAAATAGGAATAGAAGAGGTATGAGATGATGTTTTTACCCCAAGTTTATAATTCTTTAGATGAAGAGTAAGAGGAATTATGGTAACATAGAATACTTCCCATTAGGTAGTTCCTAGCAATCAAAAGCATTGTGGGGGTACTTTATCTTTTCCTCCTTAACATATTTTTTGTTTTACTTGTAAGAAGAAAGATGAACAACTGATAAGGAAAAGTAGGTATGTTACAAATGGAGGATTTTGTTTGCTTGGCATTCTGTAAAATTTGGAACAAGTGAGAGTCATTGTGCAGTAAAAGTTTTGAATGGAACTATCCATAAACAGATGCCTTTCACTGAATAGAAGACAGGTTACAGGATGCAGTCGGAGCAATTTTTTATGGTAAAAGAGTATTTTTTTCTGACAGACGAACTTAAACAGAAGAAAATTCCATTTAGAAGGAATAGGTTGGAAGGGGTGATTTTTACTTTTAAACAGCAGAGATTTAGACAGAACTCTGCAGAAAGCAAGAGATTTCATGGGAAAATTCAAAGAAGAATTGGAGGAAATGAAAATGGAAGTGACAATGACAGATGTGACTAAACAGATGCCACAATAGATACAACAGGACACTGAAGATGATACCATGTTGGGTGCTACAGCTATTGATTTTTCTAATATCTTGGTGTAACTATGGATTATAAATGCTTAATGTGGAATATAAATGGAGCAAATGCTCCTCAAAAGAGAAAAAATTCATGATTTGAAAAAGTTAAAACAAGATGTGATTTACTTACAAGAAACACATATTAGGCAAAAATATAAAATATCTGAGTCATAAAAAATTGGGTGAAGAATTCATTTCAGCAGGAATGAAAAAAAAAAAGGAGTTGTTTTGTATAGACATTCTCAACTATATCCAAAACTTATATTGAATTGTGATTATGGCAGATATGTGGGGTGGAAGTTAATCTACAGGGGGCTAAGACTTTGATATTGGGAATCTATGCCCCAAATGAAGATAAAACAGTATTTTATAAAGGACTTATAAACTATTGGACTTTTTGTATGAAAATTGGTGTCTCCTGGGGGATTGGAATGGGGTGGTTTCCTCACAAAAAGACAGAACTTCTGAGAAAAATATTAAAAATACACAAGGCAAACTACCAAATATTTTCTTTGATTTATTGGACAATTTGGAGCTTGCTGATGTATGGAGATATAAAAATGGTAACTCAAAAGAACATACATATTTTTCTGAAATACATAAATCTTTTTCCAGAATAGATATGATCTGGATCTCTAAGACTTTGGTTACTCATGTTCATAAAGTGGAGATATTACCAAAGACTTTTTCAGACCATGACCCAGTGACTTTCTTTTAATAGGAAAAATGGCTCTTTTAGATGGAGATTGAATGAGATGTTGCAAAAGGAAATGGTAGTGGAGGATTGCAAAAAGAAGTTAAAAGAATTTGTTGAGAATAATCTTAATAAAGGCATAGAAGTAAGAACAGTTTGGGATGTAAGCAAAGCTTTTGTAAGAGGATATTTTATACAACAGAATAGTGAATTTAAAAAGAAAATGCAAGAGTAAATACAAGTGATTTTGGATAAGATAAAAAAAAGGAAGAAGAGTTAAAAAAAAATCCCCAGAGAGTACAACTACCAAATTACCTACCAAATTAAACTTCTACAGAGACAATTATCTATGTTAACAGTGAAAGAGATGGAATAAAGATGAACAATGCAATACAAATAAAAGTTGTATTTGCAAATAAACTGGGGAAATGGTTGGCATATAAGTTGTGAAAAGAAAAAGAAAAGAAAGTGATACTAAAGTTATAAGAAGGAAATACTGTAATCACAGATAATACAAATATGCAAAAAGTGTTTTACCAGTATTATTCTACTTTAAATAAAGGTCAAGACATTTCCTTGGAAAAAGTGGATGAATACTTACATAAACAGAATTTACCAAAGAACACAGAGAATCAGAGACAAATTTTGAACGGACCTATAACAATAAGGGAAGTTTGTGAAGTTATTAAAAAGGCTAAAACAGGAAAGGCACCTGGTCCAGATGGTCTGCTGGCCTCTTACTATAAATGTTTTGAGGACGAACTTTTACAACCTTTACAATAAACGAGGAGTATTATTTACAGAATGAAAAGATTCCTGACAGCTGGAAAGAGGCTAATATTGCATTAATACCTAAAGAGACCCAGGACCTGACTTTAAAAAGAAATTATCAACCAATATCTTTATTGAATAATGACTATAAATTGTTTACCACAATTTTGGCTGAAAGTTTGAAAATAATTTTACAGGAATTTATTCATGAAGATCAATGTGGGTTTTCACCTAAAAGACAATTACGAGATAATATTAGAAATGTGTTGGATATTCTGGAGTATTTGGAGCAACACACTGAAAAACAAGCTGTATTGATCTCCTTAGATGCAGAGAAGGCCTTTGATAATTTGAACTGGATTTTCTTGTTTAGAGTTCTGGACCTTGGAGATATGAACCGTGGAGATAATTTTATTAAATGGGTAAGATCAATTTATACTTCGCAAAAAGCACAAATAATTGTTAACGGAGAACTAACACAACCTTGTGAGATTCAAAAAGGGACAAGATAAGGATGCCCGCTGTCTCCACTCTTGTTCATTTTAGTTCTTGAGGTATTGAATAGAGACATAAGACAAGGTGAGAGAATAGTGGGAATTAAGATTAAAAAAGAAACATATAAGTTAAGGGCATTTGAGGATGACCTCGTGATACTTTTGTAGGATCCATTAGAGGGAGTAGAAACATTAATGGGAAAATTAAAGAACTTTGGTATGCTAGTAGGTTTTAAGATTAATAATCAGGAGACAAAGATGTTAGCAAAAAATATGAAAATAGAAGATCAAATAGAACTGATAGAGAAAACTGGTTTTAAGATTGAGAAAAAAGTAAAATATTTGGACATTATTATGACAAATATGAATGGTATGTTATTTCAAAATAATTATGATAAGACATGGACTGAAATTAAGAAGGACATGTTAAGATGGGAGAAATTAAAATTGTCACTGTTAGGAAGAATTTTTGTGATAAAAATGAATGTTTTGCCTAGAATGATGTTTTCTTTCAGACAATACCTGTTTTGCCATCTGATGTACCATTTAAGCAATGGCAAAAAGATATATCTAAATTTGTATGGCAAGGAGGAAAAAATCATGTGTTAAATGTAAAGTGTTACAAGATGCAAAGAGGCGATTGGATCTACTGTATTTTGCAGCTTGTTGTTTGGTTTAGATGAAAGAAAGATTGTTGCTAAAAACAAAAGACTTTTAGAGTTAGAAGACCATGACCTGAGGTTTGGATAGCATTTATGGTATGATATAAATATGATGATATTTATGGTATGATAAAGTTAATGTGGATTTTAAAAACTATTGTATTAGACATGCCATATTGAGAATATGAATAGATATAAACCCAGGCTGTGCCCAAAAACACCTCTATGGTTCTCAGCATAAGAAGCATTTCATAGAAGAGAAACAACAGGCAAAGACAAATGTTTAACGTACCAGGAATTATTGGAAAATCAACAAGGGAATATAAAATTGAATCAAGAGAGCAATTAATGGCAGAAGGACATAGTTGTCAATGGTTTTCCCATTTACACTTATCAGAAAGTTTTAAAATGGATAAAAAGACTTATGGTATGGAACAAAGTAAGACAGAATTTGAAGTGCAGTTGTGTACTGATGATGAACATGTAATTGCTAAAATGTATAAACCTTTCTTGAAATTTGAAATGGAGGAAGAACAGGTTAAAGAATGTATGATAAAGTGAGCTAAGAATTTTGGTTATAATACAGTAATATTATACCTCGGTTCACGAACGCTTCTGTTCACAAACGCTTCTGTTCACGAACAATTCAGTTCACGAACAGCAGTGTTCGCAAAATTTTGCTTCCGTTCGCGAACTCCGCATCGGGTGACGAACACGACCCGCGGCCATCTTCCCTGCTCTGACACGTGGTCGTGGTTTCCTGTAGGCGAGATCGCGGTCGCAGACAGACACTGGCTGTGAAGCTTTTTAGTGTGCTTTTTAGCATGGCTCCAAAGAAAGTACAGAGCAAGCATGGTGGTAAAAAGAAAGTGCAGAGCAAGAATGGTAAGAATAAGGTTTTGAAGAAAATAACCATTGAATTGAAGAAGGAAATTGTAGAAAAGCATGATTGTGGTATTCGTGTGACTGATCTGGCCTTGGAGTACAAGATGGCAAAGTCGACAGTCTCCACTATTTTGAAGAATAAAGATGCCATCAAAGGAGCTGATGTGGCAAAAGGAGTAATGATGTTAACCAAGCAGAGGACACAAGTGCTGGAAGAGGTGGAAAAACTTTGTTAGTGTGGTTGAATGAGAAACAGCCAGCAGGTGATAGCGTTAGTGAAGCTATGATCTGTGAAAAAGCCAGGAAATTTCACAGTTAAATCACTGTGAAATCACTTGTTCACTTCGCAACAAGTGAAGAATTTAAAGCCAGTAGAGGGTGATTTGATAAATCCGCAAGATAAATGGCATCCACAGTGTGACAAGACATGGTGAGGCTTCCAATTCATGAAGGCAGAAGGATACATCGCTCAACAACTGTTCAACTGTGATGAAACAGGGCTCTTCTGGAAGAAGATGCCGAACAGAACCTATATCACGCAGGAGGAAAGGGCACTGCTGGGGCACAAGCCCATGAAGGACAGATTGACCCTGTTGCTGTGTGCGGACGCAAGCGCCGAGCTGAAAATTAAGCCACTACTGGTCTTTCATTTCCAGAGGGTTATGCAGTGCAGGAAAAAACAAATGACATTAGACAGATTTTTCACCAAAACTCAGCCTGCAGCTAAGAGTTAAAGAAGAGAGGAAACCCCTGAAGGAGATCTCCCCAATGTTCTTTTGGAGGAGGACTCTCCCTCCTAACAATAACCACCTCCCCATCCGCCTTCCTGTCCTCCACGCCAGACGTCGCCTCAAGCAAGGTTAGTGTTCTCTCTCTTCATACTATACTGTACTGTACTTTGTTTCATAATTTTGTGGTTAAAAGAAAATATATATGGTTCAGAACGGATTAACCTTATTTACACTGAACCTTATGGGAAAATTTGATTCGGTTGGCAACCAAAATTGGTTGGCAACCACATTCGTAGGGGTCAGAATGGATTAACCTTATTTACATTGAACCTTATGGGGAAATTTGATTCGGTTCGCGAACAATTCTGTATACAGATGGCTAAATGGGAAAATATATGGTTCAAAGGGTTGAAATTTACATTATGTTATGATTTTAAAGAGAATTTTTAGAAAATGATGTATCACTGGTACATGACATCAGAGAAATTATCTAGAATGTATAAAGGTATTTCAAATGAATGTTGGAAATGTGAATAACATGAAGGAACATTTTATCATGCTTGGTGGACATGTAAAAAATACATACATTGATACAGAGGATTTTAAAGATTAATATTCAATTGAAGCCAGAACTTCTCCTTTTGGGAGTGATGGATAAACAGTTAGAAAAGAGCCATAGAAGACTATTTCAGTATATGATTACTGTGGCAAGATTACTATATGCACAAAAACGGAAAGATTCGGCATTACCCACCGTTGGAGGAATGGTTGGTGAAATTGACAGAACTTGCTGAGATGGATAAACTGACATCTTTGATTAGAGAAAGGTCATTATTGACATTCATTAATGACTGGAAACCCCTTATGGAGTTTTTGCATAAGAAAGAAAATGATTTTGTGACTTATGGTTTTGATGATTAGAAAGAATAGGTTATAGAAAGAAGAGAATTATGATGAAATCTTCAAGAGAGAGGTTTGATTAGAATTGTATGTATAACTGCCAAGAGGAAGATCGGAAGCCATATATATATTCATGTTTTCTGTTCTTTTATTTCATTTTTTCTATCTTCTTTTCTCTTTGTTTTTCCTTTTCTTTTTGCTTTTTCACATTTACTCCACTATATTTTTTTCTTTGAATATATTTCTTGTTATCTATGTAAAATCTTTTAATAAAAATTTTATTTTTAATTTAATTTATTTTTTTAAAAAGAGCAATTTTTTATGGTGAGGATTTTTTTCAGAGGTTGGAAGTAACTTTAAAAATTCTATCTGCAGCCTTCATTGAAATAGTAACAAACATAATCACATCCAGAGGCTTTCTTAAAAAGCCTATGTGGTTGTAGACTGCTGGATGTAAAATATGGGAAACCTAAATTCACATTCACATTCAACTATCTGTGTTGCAATGTCCAGTGTATGTTGCTCTGAGGATATTAGTAGTATTTCTTAATTAGGAAGGATTATGGTGGAGCTGATTCCTGAGATGAGATGTGTCTGCATCCTTTCCTGACTGCTTCCATCTTGTAATTCAGAACTAACATATTTTGCATACTGAAGTCTCCAGTGCAGTTAATTTCCAGAAGGATTGCAGATCACAAAGCTAAGGAGTTTTGTTTTCTGTTTTTTTCTAAAATCATATGATGTTACCACTTCCATAGTTGGCCACACTGGGCCAGGTGGCCTTATCCAGTACAGGTCAAAGAAACTCCTGATATATCTTGTTTATTTGTATTCACAGCTTCTGGTTGCCCAATGATTATTACTTTCATCAGAGAGAGAAGACAAAGTCAAATGGGCTGAGAAGATGACAGATGGGGAACACAGTGAAGCCTTGTAACAAGATTCCCTTGAGTTGAGCTGTATTCTAAATGCATCGTCATAATCCCCCATCCGCAGATAGGATTACCTCTGGGTACAGTGGAAAATCTAAAAGAGTAAAGGTGAAGTCACTCTCTCCTGCCTACAAAACTTTGTCCAATATGACTACTTGGATGGGAATGTGGGCCTTCAGAGACCATTCCTCTGCCATAAAGTTCCCTAGCTAAAAAGGATTGCTGGGAAAATGAAGGGATTATTCGGGTCTGATTGACTGCCTTCACGGTCTCCATGCTGCCTCCATATGTTGCTTACCGAACTTCACCCCATCATCCTCAGCCACCATGCATATGATTGGAGATATACTCCCACAATTTTGGGGGGATGTCTCTTCCTCCTTATGTAAATTTAAGTCAAGCAGTTTCAACTGGAATAGTTGTGGACAACTGTAGAGGCATCCCAGATGTTCACCACTGTTTCTGTATGGGAGATCATGTCCACAAGGGATAAATGGCCAAAGCAGAGCCAGATTGAAAAATCTTTAAGCAGGGTCTATGTTCTGTGCGTTAACTAGTCATTCTGTTTGCTATTTATTTAGTCCCTTTGCGTTGCCCTGGGAGTTCAGGGCAGAAAGAAAGCTCACTTTGGCTTTTATCTCTGGCTAAGGTACTGTCAAGTAATGGGAGGCTGTGCCGCAAGAACATGGGGAAGGGGAGAGACCTACTATCAGCTTGAAGTGTAGCAATTGTACGAATTGCTTCTTTGTTCCCTGCTAGAAAAAAAATTGGCTCCAAATCTTGTTTCCTTTTTCATCTTCCTTCTCCTTCTCCTTCTCCTTCTCCTTCTCCTTCTCCTTCTCCTTCTCCTTCTCCTTCTCCTTCTCCTTCTCCTTCTCCTTCTCCTTCTCCTGTATCTTTTCTGTTACCTTGCAGAGTGCCAGCAACAACATAGTTTAGCGCTCCCCACCCTGGCAAGATGCATGCTTCAGATATGCTGAGGTCTGTCATCCTTAACCAGCTGGGGAAGGGTGATAGGGCTCTCATAGGGATGTTTCGAATCATGCATTAAAAGCTGTGCTGAACGTGTACCTGCTAAATATTATTGCTCTTATTTGAAGCATTTGTGAATGGTCTTCACTAGGGTTGCATCAACCACGAGAATGAGGGTAATGTGATTCCATATCACCAGCGATGCAAGGGTGGGGAAGGATCACCCCATACCCTTTTAATAAGCCTTCAGAGCTTTGAAAAATGTAGGTATTTTATAAGTAAGAAATATTGCTGTGGTTATTTAATAATGATGTAAACCACATTGCAGAAATGATTCTCTACTAAGTCATTGAACTAGGAATTGCTCGTAGCTGCCATTAAGCATAACCAGGGCTTGGAAAAAGAGACCTGTTCGGCGGTCCTGGTCCTGGTCCTGGTCCTGGTTGCTCCGACTTCTTCCCTGGGCTGAACTCCTTTTCGGGTGGGCTGCTCGGCCAACCCCCCGCCCCCCGCGCTGAGTTCTTGGGAAGCTTCTGCAGCCTCTTGCTGCAGGCCAGATGGTGCGGGGGCACCTGAGTCTCTGCAGACAAAGACTGCTCTGTGGGCCCCATTGGCTGGGAATTGCCTTTATTCTTTGTTGGAAGAAACACTTGTCATTTGTTTTTTTACACACCAGGCTCCTGTTCTGCCCGCCTGGGATTGCTTCTTTCTCGCTTTTGTGCTCTTTTTCTTCTCTAGCTTTGTAAACAAGCAAAGGGATTAGAGGGAACTCTTCCTGGGGATAGCCCCATTCCCTTCCCCACACTTGCACTGCCGGCGAAATGGAACCATGTCACCGCCACTCGCCCGGTTGGTGCAACTCCACTGAAGACGGTTCTTCAAATAACGACAGCGACAGTGAGCCTTTGCATGGAGTTTCAAAGTATTCGACATGGTTTTTAATGCGTGATCTTAACCATCCTCACAACAGTGATATCACCCTTCCCTGACCTGGCCAGTAGATTTTTATAGTTAAGCCCATATTGACGTATGGATGGGCACGGTGTGCAAAAAAAGCACAGGAACACAGTGTATGATGCCTTAAAAAGTACACTATTATGCTATGTATTTCTCTGGTCTCATGCTGCAGCTCTTACTGGAAGACAGCATATCTAGCAGATGCATACTCCTCTATTCACTGTATGCTGTCTAACATAATCTTAAATTCTGTACATAAAACAGCCAATGTTTTCTCATGTTTGTTTATCATCCAGTGTTTTGATAACACAGGAGCATTCCAGCTGATGTTTTTGCCTGGTTTAATCATTCATCATCAAATCAGGAAGTAAAGGAAAGGCCAGAAAATAGCCTTCTCTATAAGCCATCATTTGATTCCAACAGGTTTAAAGAAAAACTAAGAAAGCTTCATAACCTAAATTTCAAATCCTTCCATAACAGCTTTTGTTTCTGCAAATACAAAAGATTCAGGACTTGAGTAAGGGAATGCAGGAACCTTACATGAGAAAACAGCTGGGCACTGAAGGATATCAGGAACACAGAGACCAAGCTGGTTATGAAATACATTTCCACTTGGATTGTTATATGAGGGAAGGGACAGTGGTCTTGACCAAACCAACTGCTGATGCAGCTTAGAGGAAAGCCCTGCTGTGAAAACTTGCTGGAGATGTCTTCCCATCCTGAGCTGCTTCAGAAGTTCAAAACCACTGAGGGCTTTTAGGGAGCCTCCATTACAAATAATTGTAGGGTGCCAAAATGCATTCATTGATAAAACCTAGCACTTCAACAAATCTTTTAAGGAGAAAGATAAAATTTTGGAGAGCTGCTGTCAGCCAGAGAATACGATATGGAATGTGATAATCCCTCCCTACAGAGATCCAAGCTCTCTCTTCCCTCCTAGGCTTCTGGAGGGCAGATGAAACCTGGGTTTTCCATCTAGCCAAAGAGGAAAGCATGCACTGAATGCTGGGATGCATTGGTGGACACATGACTTTGTATGTTTTCTTTTATCCCTTATAATGTAGGGATTTTTTGTTATTCTTTTTGAGTGAGTTTATTTACTTATTGGGGGGATTTTTATGCTGCTTTTTATTGTTAGTTTCTCAGAGACCTTGGAAATGGGTAGCATACAAATAAAATAAATAAGTAAGCAAATAAATAAATAAACTGGATAACCCAGCATCTGTCAGCTTCTTATGAGGCTTAGTCAAACTCCTTATAATATTTTAATATTTTTGTAGTGAATATGAAAGTTTATACTTCTGGAGTGAAGGCAGAGATCTACAGACATACAAATGTTTGCTTGGAAAAAAATAAGCAGTGTTTATTTTGATATTATAACTCTAAAAAACCTAGGCTTAATTTTTCTGAATTTTTCTTTCTGAATTTTACTTAATTTTTCTGACATTTTGGAGTTTCTTTTCCAATAAGATACTTGTTTTCTGAGCCTGATTCATTCTAGTCTTATGAACTTGTAAATGCAAAAAATAATTCTGTGGAATTAGAATCAACTTCTTATAATCTTCTTTGCTTTGGCTTAGCTCATTTTTCAGCTGGATATCACATCTGGATAACAATAAAGATAATTAATGTAAAAGAAAGTACTTTCTAAAAGCCTGGTCAGATGTTTATTATTACGGTGATTACATTACAATTAATACATAAAAAGAGGCCTGTTGCATCTAAAATAATAAATAATTGGCCTAAGTTTTTAAAGGGAAGCTAACCATGAATCAGTTAACTATGAATGGACAAGCTGGAAATTTGAAGGGTCAGACAAATCCCAGTCTTTGCAAACTCCCCCAAAAATGAGCTTCAGGTAGCTTCTCAGAGAATATTTCTTTGAAACCCTGTTTAAGGTGCAACCATTTTAAGAGCCTGAGAAGTTAATCTTGCCATCTGTTGCCCTCAAAAGGTCTATTTGGCAGGGCTTTTAACTTCAACACTTCTATTAGGTATTATGATTATGGCATATCATTGCTTGGGATCTATAGTTGCAGGCTACTTAATGCAGCAATGTTAGAAATTGTTCTTCCTGGTGCGTAGACAAGTCATCACATTTGAACTAAAGAGCCCAGTCCAACATAAATAGAGGTAGTCCTTGTTTAGCAACCACAATCGGGACTGGCAACTCTGTCATTAAGTGAAGTGGTCACTAAATGAAAAATCACATGTCCGTGAGTTTGCTTATGATTCTACACAAGACATGTACTAACTGACTAATGGTGAACACATGACAGAGAGAGATGGTGTGAAAGTGATAAATGCAGATATTCGTCACAAAGTTACTTTTTCATCACTGTTGTAACTACAAATGGTTGCTGTCCAAGGCAATTGCTAAGCAAGGGCTACCTGTAATGAAAAGTGTAGGCTATGCTTTAGGAAAAAATCCTAAATGTGGTCAAGGCAAATTTCAAAATTTAGCCACAGTGATTGTGGTAGTAATCAGACAGACAGATCTTGGCACCTTGAAAATGCGCCTGAGTCTGTGTACCAAGTCCTGCTCTGAATGGGACCCTTAATGGGTAATGAGTGGACTTGGCAAGAAGCAGCACCCCCAGGAGTGAGTATGACAATTGAGAACCATCAGTACGATACCGAAGAACATCACCTGGCATTATCTGACTTTCATAACAGTGAGGCCTCGTTGTAGTATCACATTCAAAATGCCTATGGGAAAATAATATCCTTTTTGGATACCTAGTTTTGTGCTAATGCATCATAATGACAGGAGTGGGTGGGGAATGCTTTTCCTTATCACTGATGCTTCTTGATAATATTAGAGCTATGGTTGCCATACATTTCCAGATGACATTGAGGTGTCAATTGCTTATTATACAAGAGTCTTGGGAAATAGCATTGCTTGAAAAGTGAGCGTGCCAGGGAAAGTGTCCTGAAGAATCCCTCAATTAAGAACTTTAAAAAAAAAATGTCCTCCAGTTTTTTGTTATAGCAACAGCAATTCCTAATAAATTGCTTTCATCTATACAAAACGTTTTTGGGGATAAAAAGACTGAGTATGTGTGTTTAAAATTATAGTCTCCTAAGATTAGAAATGTATAATACAGTGTTTCTCAACCTGGCCCACTTGAAGATGAGTGGAATTCTGGGAGATGAAGTCCATACATCCTCAAGTAGCCAAGGATGAGAAACAGTGGTACAATATATACACACCCAATTTCTGTGCATTAAAAATGTTTTATTTCATTTTATTTTTTTCTTTTACCAGTCTTTTGTATATCACATCTCAGCTTGGTAGGTTGTAGAAATATATATTGAATAAAAGGCCTCCGCAATTTTAAAAAAATCTATTTTTGGAAATTTACTTTTTCTTGCAGCAGTATTGATCAAGGTGTCACACTCCCCAAATCATTTTACTGGATTTCCTGTTTCCAACTGAGTACATTAGATTAGTGACTCATGCTAAACAAATAGGGTTTGTGTCATAAAAATGCAGGAATATTTATCATAAAACCGTACATCCCTCTTTTCAATTAATATCACAAAGTGCCTTATACAACTCCAGAATACAGTAATCAAATAAGAAGCATTCAGAAATGTATCATCAAGTACTGTACAATCAAGAGGAATAGTTTTAAAGAACATAGATGAGCCAGCTGAGATAAAACAGAACAAATCTACTTCAAAAACATATTGGTGCCTAAATAAATAAATAAATGTAAAGTGACCTGTCCTAAAGAGAGCACTCCACAGTTAAGTCATAATTGCCAAGAAGGAAACTTGATAAAGACCTTGGTTGACAGTGGAACTGGAAAACTGGGTTTGGTTAAAGGATTTAGAAGACTAGGGGCTTTCCCACGCTGCAACCATTAGCTGCTTGATTCCTCCCCATAAACCAGCTGGAAATGAAGCCAGGTTAAAAAAATCCCTTTCTGGATTTCAGGCCCCCCTCTGCTTTGGCCACAGTGATGGTCTGGTGTTCTAGCTGGACCTTACTTACTAAGAGTGTCCATTGATGGCTTCTCCTGCTCCACTTCCAACTCCATCCTTTTTTCTATCTGGTGCTGGTGTTGATGGAATCTCACTGGCACAAGAGTTATGGCAGAAGTTGCCCCTCGCTGGGACAAAAATATCGTGCTGCCCATGCCATTTGCCTCCTAGTCCTCTTCCACACATGTATCTTTAAGAACAGTCCTATACTGTGAGAGAAATGTAACCTGAAAGTAGAATCGCTCAGTAGGTTAACAAAGACCCTCAAGCTTCAGTATAATTAGTTGTTTAGAAATAGTACTCAGTGTATTGTGCCGTGTAGTAACCTTATCCTTTCATCCTTTGATCTATTGCTGTTGGAACTCTCCACGTCATTTCCCTACAGTAGAGCCCAGCAAAATGGGCAGGTGATACAAATCCTACCTCTCGCCTCATTGGATTTCAGCTAAAACCCTGAAATGTACTAGGGCCTTTTCGCATTACCAAGTTATTGTGTTTTCTATTCATCCTGAGACAGCACAAAAATTTGCTGGCATGAAATTTACTGTCCCATTGCTGACACCCATCTTGCCTCACCTGCCTCTGTTCCTGGCCATTGCAGTTATCTGACTTCCTTCCAATGTAATGGGAAACAAGCTTCGTAGATTTTATACACCCCGTCCCTGCCCTTGGATGGAGCTGGCATAAGAAGAAAAACACTTTTAACACCAGCACAGCTCATAATGATACTGTAAGCTTGCCTTGTTCGTGGGCTGAAGATCAGAAGGTCATGGGGAGAGAGTCAAGAAAAGTTATTGTTAGGGCCTCTATGGGGAGAGGACAAGCCCAGCCTGCATTCTTCTGTGATGGCTATACTCCCAGTGTCCCCCCCCCGCCCACCTCCCAATTTCTTCTTCTGGTTAAGAGGTGATCTATTCTGGGGAAGTAAAAACCGAACAGGCCAGATATGAGAATATATGCCATATGAGCCATACTGTTAAAAAGAGGTGATCCGTGAAGAGGACGGCTTGGTTTTATGGTGTGTTCTCATTAGATTTCCTACTGCTTTATTTGGGTTGTAACTTTATCAACTGGGCAGATGAATTACACTTTATAGCCTTTGCCTTCCAGCCAGTTCCTCTGTCTTGGCTTCTTCCCCTTTCGAAACCTAACTCTGCTGGCCTCCCCAGAATTAGAACTGCCCTTCCCCCCACCCCTGCCATCATCACCCTGGATCAGGGCGTCTCTTCCTAACTGAGCTGACCCCACAAGCACTCCAAGGTTTGGGACTGGTAAATGTCATTTCTAAATACACATTTTCATTTTGGAAACAGGGAAGAGTTTCCACAGTGGCTGCCAGTTTCAGGGAAGTAAGTGGAGAGCTTCTCAAGTGTTACATCAAAAAGCTGCTTCCAATGCTTTTTAAGTAGAAAAGTGGAATAAAAATGTTTTAATTAAATATAAAGTGTAAAAAGAACGCTCTTACATATCAGATAAAAACTTCCTTGCTTCTACTGTTATCTACTGTAAAAAGGCCATTGGCTGAACACCCCTTCTTTTCATAGCAAAGCATTTCAGTTATTGTTAAAATTATTTCTTTTCCATTGAGCAGTAAGGTTGTTAGCAAGGACAGTTTGTGATACTTTCCCACACTGTTGTTGACTGTGGTACATATCTGTTAAGGCACAATCAGTTTTAGCTTCCAATTGATTTTGCAGGGCTTGACATGGTTTTCAGCTGGCAGATATTTTAATCAGTGAATAGGGTTTTCCTCTGCTGAATTAGATAGTTGATTCATTGCTTTATTGATTGAATGAATGAAATCTCTGTCCTTTATTTTCAGATATTTCTGAGATATTTATATAACATGTACAATTAATAAGATGAACTTATGTACATCTTATGTAATTATGTAAATATGTGTATTATGTACATGTATTTATATAATTAAAGTTTTGATGATAAATTAAGTTGAGGAAACATATTGAATCATAACACAAGGGAACTAAGACACCTGTTCTTGATTTTCCGATTCAAACATTTCGCTAAAAATCAAATGATTGTTGAGATATAAGTGCTCAACATTTAGACATTTGAAGGGGGCTTTTTGGAGAAGAGGTGATTTGACTCAGCTGATGAAGAGATGCTGAGTGATGCCCATGAATATGACTGCCATAAGACAATGTAGGAAACTGATGGCATAATCAGAAAAAGCATCTAGTCACAAGCATTTCGGTCCACGGGGAAGCCATTTGACTCTGACTTTCAGAAAATCGACCAGTTCTCTCTAGCAAATGTGTAAGGCTAATAGATGTTGGGAAGACAAAAGAAAAGTATTTCATGTGCTTCACGTAAATACTGTACATTGTCGTGCTCAGCACCAATTTGGTGCCGTGGTTTGAGTGTTAGACTCAATGTACGTAAGAGACCCTGGTGCAAATCCTTCATTTGGCTACAACTCTGTTTGGGTGACTTAAGCCAGCCAGACCCTCTTTCTTATGCTAGTCTGCCTCTTTGATTAGGAGGATAAGATGTCTCTCATCCTGAGATCTTCAGGGGAATCACAGGATATATTGCAGTCTTCCCAAATACAGTCTCCTCTACACCTGTGGGATGGAAACTCTTCTCAACATAATATCCTACACAAATAAATGCAAAAGTGACTTCCACATCTCAGAATGTTCAGTGAAGTAGCACAGCAGGCTTTCTGGGTGTGTAAGTGCCTCTATCAGTGCCTTGCAGGCCCTGACAGGCTATTCTGGTGGCACTATCTCCCCCAGACACTAGTCTATGGGTTTAGGTGGCAGTAATAGGTCAACATTTTGTGTCAGGAGCATTGTGGGAAAATGCAAGTGAAGACTACCGGGTCGGGTAAAGAAGTGGGGGGAGATGTTCCTTAAGGGAATCGGTGGTTCTCTTTTTCCATTCATGTTGCTATCCTCCAGGTGCATTACAGTCCTCACTCAGTTGGAGCGTGCCACCTGGGGTCATTCTGTGACAAGCAGAGATTCCATAGGAGTTCCTCAGTATATAGTTCAGGGGGAAGAAGTTTCACCATGGGCAAAACTTTGCAACCACTGGAGCAGAAGAATCTCCAACCCACTTAGAGACAGAATTACTGTTTGTGTTTATCACTGGGGCTGATACAAACTGAGGGAGGAAGCCCTTGAAGCCAACAGAGGATCCAAAGCATTTCAAACAGGAGGAAAACTTACAGTAAATAGCAATGTTCTGTAGGTCCTGAGAAGGACTTGTCTCTTTTATATGAGATGAGAAATTTAGTTCTGTGCTGAAATGTAGCTCAGAACTAAATTTCTACTACCACTCCATACTACTATGGTATGGAGTGGCATGAATGGGAAATTGGGAGTGCAACATATTCTTTATGGCAGCACAGTGCCATTACAACCTGGAACGAAGGAAAAAGAACTGAAGGTTCAGCAGAGGGAAAGGAGGAGGAGGAGGAGGAGGAGGAGGAGGAGGAGGAGGAGGAGGAGGAGGAGGAGGAGGAGGAGGAGGAGAAGAAGAAGAAGAAGAAGAAGAAGAAGAAGAAGAAGAAGAAGAAGAAGAAGAAGAAGAAGAAGAAGAAGAAGAAGAAGAAGAAGAAGAAGAAGAAGAAGAAGAAGAAGAAGAAGAAGAAGAAGAAGAAGAAGAAGAAGAAGAAGAAGAAGAAGAAGAAGAAGAAGAAGAAGACCTTCCCAGCCAAATTAAACAATTGTGAGCATTTCTATGCAGCACAGTGTCACCTTGTGGCTGGTTTGTGTATTGCAGCATATGTAACGAATTTCTTCCAAGGAGGTGATAAGGTTTGGTCGCTCTTTTTTTCCTTTGCTGAAGAAGACTACTGTAGTAAGATGGCTGTCCCTTTGGAATGGGTCCACTTGAAGGGAGCATCTACATTTCCCCATTCCAGCCATCCTTATTGGTATCAGTTCCAGTCGTCAACTGGACACACATAAATGTGTAGCTTAAAGACTAGAATTAAACGGTGGCCATGCTTAGAAGTCTCTAGCAGCACAGGGCTGCTTGAGAGATCCAGTTTCAAATCCCTGTTTGGGCACTAGGCTCCTGGATGCCTCTGAGCCTATTCCCTCAGTTTGACCTACTCACAGGGTTAATGGGAGGATGAACTGAAAGCAAAGGACCCCTGAGCTCTTTGGAGAAAAAGCAGGATATAAACATAGTCAACCAACAAGCAAACCAGCAATTTTTTTTTTCTTTTAGTGTGTCTCCCATGTGCCTCTGTTACCTCAGTACTTTTGGAGTTATTAGGCATCATCCCGCAGGCAAGTGGATTCAGAGTTACTTTTGGATCCATTTATTTCCATTTGGACTGGCATATCTGTGCCGCAAAAATCTGGACAACCACCAGATGGCCGTGAAGATTGTGAGTGTTCTCTGTCTATGCTGATGCCATCTGATTGATTGATTTATGCAGCCCCGCTATGGTAGCCCTGATTCCAGTATAAAAAACAGCCATTGTCACATGTCCTATATTTGCCTTTCTTTACCCTAAAGTCTGCTGGATTATAGTTTTATTTAGTTAGTTAGTTGATTTGGGCGCTGCCCAACACTAAACCTACTCTGTGCAGCTCACAGTGTAACAGAAATACTACAGAGTAAACAAACAAGATAGTGAATCTGGCCACAAGACCCAAAAAATATCTGCAAAACACATCCAGGATGGGGCTCAACCCACCCTAACCCAAGGTCTGGGAGAACAGCCAGGTCTTTAAGGCTCGTGGGAATGCTCCAGAAGGCCCACCCTCTGGAATGCAGTGGGAAGCCATATGGATATCAGGAGGGATCTCATTTGTATCCTTCAATATAAATCCTGCATTAAACAAGGGATGAACTTTCAAATCTCAAACAATAATTTCACCATTTTTAAGAATCTAAACTATTGACATCACATCCAGTTTCAGGAATAATATCTCCTCATTTGCTATCATCTTTGATCACCCTATTCTGCCTTTGGAAATACTACAAAACTGTACAAAATCTGTTTAGCAGAGGCAAAAATGAGATTTACGTACAGGCCACGAACAAGGATCTTCCCTTCAGCTTGATTCAACTCTTGTGGGAAAAAACCAGCAGTAATGCTATAATGTCTGCAGCTTGACTCTACATTAGTAATGATCTGTGCCCCAATTCTTCTGATCAAGATGATGCATTAGTTCAGGGCAAGCCCTATTATGGTTTCTTGGGGAATAGGGGAAACCCTGTAAGGATCAGAGTCCTGGAGAAAAAGTTAACTACAAGCAGCCAATTTCTGGAGTTACTGTACCTTTAGAAAGGAAATAGAGTCAATCAGGAGCTGGGGCCTGTTAACATGATGCACAGTTGGTGTGACTGGACTCCTCACTGGAGGAATTTGGCCTCTATTCTTAGTTAGCTCTCATTTAAACACAACTAGAACAGCAGAAGACAGGCCCAACTCTCATTGTCTCCACCTGCTGTGGACACAGAGAGATACTTCCAACCTTTTGTAAATTTCAGGGTGGACTTAATCCTGGTTGAGTACTACTGCTATCTGTAACTGAACAGGTGCAGATTTCAGGCCCCCGGCTGAGAGATGGATTAACAGAGACGGCCCCGTCAGCATTCTCCAGAACCTCTTTTGCTGTAATCCGACAGGAGGGCAAAACCTTAGCAAGCGTGTTAATATTTCTCCAGAGGATAGGAAGGGGGTGGAGTGGAATATGAAAATTTGTTACTACTTTCAGGAATAATTGTCTTTGTTAAGAGCTAAGACTTATCCTATTAAAGTAATACTTTAGATGTGATCTGTTCTGATAAACTTTACACTGGCAGAATCCATTCAGAATGCACCAGTCCTCCAACAGGAAAATGTATTTTGTGGGACTAGGAAATTGTTGAGCAGGATAACTGGAGAGCATACATCGCTTTTACAATTGCATCACCCCCTTCTCTTTTCTCTCACTCTCATACCCAGCAGCAGGAGCCATATGGTTTCCTCAGAGATTGGACCAGTTGTTGCTCTGCCCAGCTCTGTGCCAATCCTGGGTCAGAATCTCTCTTATTTCCCCACAATGCCTCAGAATGCAGAAGCCATGTCTGTCCTAAACCCTTCCCCACAGCAGGTATTCCTGATTTTTACTTGGTTTTTGCCCCCATGCTTGTCCCCCCCCCCCCCCGCACTTTCATCATGATGGATGTTGCACTGATTTGAGGTCCTGAAATGCTGTTGTCTTTCTCACCCACCGGGACCTAAGAGCTGGGTTTATACATCATGCTAAGCCAACACCAAACCAATCACACTTTAGTTAAGGCCTTTCCCCATTACTGAGTTGAAATGCTACTCCTTCAGTGAGCAGAAAACTATACGAACATAAAATTTGCTATCCCCACTGATGATCCCCTTCCTGCTTTTTTTGCCTCTGTTCTGACTTGGCAACCAATGGTGCTGTCCTGATGTGTGTGTGTGTGTGTGTGTGTGTGTCTGTGCAGGGCATGTTCAGTAAAGTAATTAGTTGATTCCTCTGGCTTTGTTTCCCTCCCCACCCTCCATATGTCACCAGCTGACAGCCACCATTCAGGACAGGAATGTGGGTGGGAAGGGGAAGGGTCTGATGATTGTGGCTGAGTATCCCAGATGTCTTGGGAGCTTGAGCATGCTTTGGGGGAATTCTGGGAGCTGTTTTGTTTTGTCTTTCTGATGGGATTGAATTAGAATGTTGCCGCAAAGAAGAGAGCTGCATCTTACTTGCAGCTTTCATACCCTTCAGATCCTCCAGAAGAAGAGTTCCACCACTTAGCAGCTCCATAGATTTCAATCCAAGTGCCAATCAATTTATGGTTGCTCCCACAGACACATACTTTGCCTCGCTTCCAAACACTCATCCACAGTTATTAGCACATATGTTCTCAATAGATGATAGTTGATCATCAGTGAAGCTGACAGTTGGTCCAACGAAACTTCAACTAGCTGGTATTCGCAAAAGTCTTTTCAGCCCCACTGTCTGCAATTGGTCTTGCTAAGCTACTACACACAACCTGTTGGAGGTTTATTTATGCATTTTTTATTACTGCTTACAGATGGATATTAAATCAGGCTTAGAGTTTTGCAAAGGTTGGCCCTTTACTCCCTACTGACTTATAGCATCTTCATAGCAACAATCAGCACCACTGAATTAATATGAAGTGCATCCTCATTCCTGTTACTCTGGTTTAATTTTTTTAAATTACTTTAATTGCAATTACAATAGAATAAAGGGAAAATGATAAGCTACAAATAATACAGACATATATAACGAAAGAAAAAGAAACAAGAAAAGGACAATAAAAATATCACTAAACTGTAATGTTGGAACAACAATGATTGGAAGACTCTAAAAGACGCTGTGAGGACTCCTCTTCCTACTCCTTTAACTGTAGCACAAAGATGCCTCACTTACCATTCTTAAGGGTTGATGTTGTTGTTCAGTCGTTAAGTCGTGTCCGACTCTTCGTGACCCCATGAACCATATCGCGCCAGGCCTTCCTGTCCTTCACTGCCTCCCTGAGTTTGCTCAGTTTCACACTCATTGCTTCAGTGATGCTATCCAACCATCTCATCCTCTGCTGTCCCTCTCTCCTTTTGCCTTCAATCTTTCCCAGCATCAGGGTCTTTTCCAAAGAGTCCTCTCTTCGCATGAGGTGACCAAAGTATCTGAGCTTGAGCTTCATTATCAATCCTTCCAATGAGCAGTCAGGGTTGATTTCCTTTAAGATTGACTGGTTTGACCTCCTAGCAGTCCAGGGGACTCTTAAGAGTCTTCTCCAGCACCACAGTTCAAAGGCATCAATTCTTTGGCGCTCAGCCTTCTTTATGGTCCAGCTCTCACAGCCGTACATTACTACTGGAATTCTCAAGGGAAACGTCCTCAAAATCTATTATTTGTCTCATCCCTAGCCTACCCCAAGAGCAGTTTTTATTCATCTTTGGACAGTCCAGTTTAAAAGTAGTCAGGAGACTACCTCAGGAGAAGAAAATTTTGCTTAATGGGTGATCTATGACATCCCATATATGGATTTGTGTTGGACTACAGAAGAGACCAGATACCTGGCTTCTGCCTGCCTAATGCCTGACTGGCAGTTTCTGAAGGCTTAGTAAGCAATTCTTAGGCTCTTTGATAGAGTGCTATAGTCCTTGGATGAATGTACATGTATGTGTTTGGGAGAGTAGACCGAAATTAGCAGCCTTCTCACCTTTATCTTCCCTCCCCCGTTCATCCAGGAAGCAGCTGAAGAGTCCATAGTGAAATGGATTTGATTGATTGATTGATTGATTGATTGATTGATTGATTGATTGATTTTGTGCCATCAAGGTGGTGTTGACACTCAGCATAGATAGATTTTTTTTCCCATGATGATCTGTCCCTAACCTGGTCTGTGAGACTAGGCTGAAGCTGCCATAACCTAAAGATGAAGCAGGCATGTAAGCAGAGAAGAAAAAATCCAGGAATCTTGTGAAAAAGATGCCTTTGGAGAGGTAGATAAGAAGGAAACAAGTAATTAAGGATCAAGGGAGAAACGTCACCAGAAACAGACAAAGGAGGACGGGCACTGAGCACATGGACCATCTCCCACATCCCTTCAACAGCTACCAGACATGTGAATCAACAAAGCATGGACTCTTGTGCATAAAAGGGGTCTGAAACTCACCCCCTCTTTGAGTTGTCTTGAATCTAGACTTAGCAGCTTCTGTCCCTCTAGCTAGTGCCTGGCAGGCTAGTTGAGAAGGATGTGGGGATGTGGGGATGAGTGTGTGTGTGTGTGAGAGAGAGAAAGAGCAAATGTACATTGAGACCAGTAAAGTTTTGCTGCTACTGTACTTTAAATTCATTAGGTCTCCATGTATTCCAAAAGATCCTGACGTGGCTCAGAGTTCACTTGAAAGTGATTTGCGTGTGTTCCTAATTATTTCCCAGCTGTTGACCAGGGCTGTGTGTCTTGTATGCTGTAGCCACCCCTACCTGGAAAAAAACAGGTAGAAAGCAAGGACAGCTTACAAGATCCATGTGCCTCAACAGGCTGTGTGTGCATGAGTGAATGACCATAAGCCAAACATGTAACAGGTCCTTCAGTCTTCCAGCGGTGTACCCATCACCAATGTAACTGAGTCCATCCACCTAGCTGCTGGTCGTCCTCTTCTCCTCTTTCCTTCCACCTTTCCCAGCATTAGAGGCTTCTCCAGAGAGCTGGGTCTTTGCATAATGTGTGGGAAGTAGGATAATTTGAGCCTGGTCATTTGTGCCTTGAGTGAGAACTCTGGGTTGATTTGTTTTATTGAGCCATTCGTTTGCTTTCTTGGATGCCCATGGTATTCTTAGGACTCTTCTCCAACACCAAAGTTCAAAAATGTCAGTACCCTTTCTATCCTGCTCCTTCACTTCCATAGAGTGTCACAAGAAATACCATTGCCTGCACTATTCTGATCTTTGTAGGTATAGACACATCATGGCATCTGAATATCTTATCCAAGACCTTCGTGGCTGCTCTACCAAGTACTAGTCTGTGGCGTATTTCTTGGCTGCTTGTTCCTTTACTGTTGATGGTTGATCCTAAAAGATATCCACCACTTCAATATCTTCACTGTCAGTTCTAAGGCTGGTTGTTGTACCTGTTGTCATTAGTTTGGTCTTCTTTATATTTAATGTTAGTCCCTTTTTTCACTGTGCTCCTTGACTTTTATTACTAGAGTTCGGAAGTCCTTTGCATTTTCGGCCATCGGAGTAGTGAAATGGCTGACTGAGAACCAGTTGGGTCTAGTGGTTAAGGCTCCAGACTGCAAACCAGGAGATGGTGAGTTTTAATCCTGCCTTAGGCATGAAGGCCAGCTAGGTGACTTCGGGCCAGTCCCTCTCTCTCAGCCCACAATGTCAGGCTTGGGCGACAAGCCGGTCGGTCAATTCCCGTAGCAACCAACGGATCAACTTTCAGCTGATCCGGAAAAAAGTGGACCCTGCACCTGCGGGAAAAAATGCTAGGGAGAAAAAAAAAAAGAGTAGTGAAATGGACTGTGGAGGGCAAAACTGATCAGACTTTGGGAATTACAAAATGCTGGGCAAAGGTATCTCTGGCTGAGAGGGACCTAACCTCAATGCAGCAGCTTCACTCATGCCCCCACCCATGCTGTGCACCCTAGTCACTATTTCCATGTCCTAATCTCCAGCCATCCAATTGGCTATCAGGTAAGCCAAAATGGTGCCTGCTCTGGGACTCCCAAAATTTGTTCTGAGCCACAGCAGGAGTTGGCTGCTTTCTTCAGGCGGGGGACAGGACTTTCCTTTCCTTTCCTTTCCTTTCCTTTCCTTTCCTTTCCTTTCCTTTCCTTTCCTTTCCTTTCCTTTCCTTTCCTTTCCTTTCCTTTCCTTTCCTTTCCTTTCCTCTCCTCTCCTCTCCTCTCCTCTCCTCTCCTGTTTTTTGGTAAACATGGATTTAGAATAGCAATGTTCAGGAATAGCACTATTTCTGGAATAAATAAAAACCCATGTCCAAAAGTAGCCTGACTATAGTCTGATAATCAGATTCCCTTTCAACACCCTTGTGCAAAACACTTGTGCAAAAGCAAGGTTTCACAAATAACTAAGCCACTGCTGTAGTATCTATCAAAATTCACCTCCTCCCCAGCTAGCCCATGCTAGGAAGAGTGATTTCTGGTTGTTCTACCCAACCTGTTGGTGACACTTGCTGAGAGGCTCCACTAACTGCTTTCTTTAATTTGTTCCATATTACAACTAGAAGGAAACAACTACGTCCTAGCCTTATCAGGAGTATCTGAGGAGGGGGGGTCAAATAAAAGTCAAGATGGTGATCATGACATGTGACTTAAGTCTCACCCTTTTGCACATGCATGCAATATTCACGTGTGTACAAAAAGGTGTGGGGCTTCAGTTGTGTGGTCACAACCACCGTCTTGACTTTTCTGAGCCTCTCTGTAGATGCAGCTGCTTGTCACTGAGTCAAACTGGGTTCAGTGACGAGGCAGTAAAAAGTATGCTGGCATATTTTTCTGCTGTCCCAGGGGTTAGAAGAAAGGACTTCAGACAAGGCTCTGAGGAATAATCCTAAATCACTTTTTTATCTGTTCAGTTGTGTCTGATTCGCGGAGACTGCCTGGACTAGTCCCTGCAGTTTTCTCTGCAAGGTTTTTCCTAAGTGGTTTGCCATTGCCTTCTTCCTCGGGCTGAGAGAGAGGGACTGGCCCAAGGTCACCCAGCAGCTTCGTGCCTAAGGCGGGACTAGAACTCACGGTCTTCCGGTTACTAGCCTGGTGCCTTAACCACTACACCAAACTGGCTCTCTAGGGGAAGGGAAAATTAGAGCAGATGTATCTGTTCCCATTGATCCTCTCTCACGCACATTCGTTTCCCATGGATAGTGAAGGTTTCAGCAATTCAGAATACCGGTCTCTTCTGTTACAGCTCTTTGTAAAATGAGTACTCTTAGCCATCCAGGAATTGTGGTCAGTTTAGCCAAATGGACAGGGCTTTACTGCAACCTTATAGGGCTTTTATTCCCCCATCCCTACCCCAACCTCCAGTTCAGTGTTTAATACCGCTTTGCAGTTTTGCTGAGATGGTCTTTGCTTTAGTCCAGAGCACTACTTCAAAGTAACTCGGGTCGCCTGTGGATCATTTTCTTTGTAACCAATGGGAGGCTTACATTAGCCTCGCAGACAAATTCAGCCATGAATTTCACATCAGTTAGCACATTTGTGTGGAGTATGAACACTGTGAGAGTGATAGACATTTTATTCTTTGATAGTTAAGACAGTTACTCTCACTTTGCCATTTTTTATTTGTATGGTTGTACCAAGAACACTCCTGAAATATGTCATGGTTGTTTTGCAAAACTATATTCTGTAGATTATCAACATGTAAAATATGGTGGCACTTCGACCAACTCAAGATCCTCAGTTAGAACTGTTTCAAATAAAAACCTCTTACTTCTTCTCAGAACTGGAAAGTATTGCAAGCATGTATATTGGAATTCAAATTAATACGTATTTGGCATTTTTAAAATCCAGAACTTGGAGAGTATACTTTTTTCACATGCATATCAAAGCTGTTTTAGATTTAGATTTAGATTAGATTAAATTATTTTCTGATTTCTTCTGTTTTGGTGGATAGTTATGAATTCTTCTCTAGGTCCAATTGCAAGTTCAGATCATGCTCCTATGACTCTATTTTGAAAATTAATAATTATAAATCAGCTAATCCTAGATAGAATTTCAATATTTTTCTCCTTAGAGACTCTCTTGTTCTGGAATATATTAAGAAGAAAATTAGTTTCTTTTTAAAACATTAACTGGGGTTCAACCAACATATGTTTAAGGCAATTTTCATGGAATCCATTATTTCTTTTACTTCAGCAAAAAGAGACTTAGACTCCATCAGCTTTATACCGTTGGATAGATAGTTAAGGATTTACCCAGCCATCTGCTAGAAACCCCACAGATGAATTATATGAAGCATTTACAGCAGAAAAGTTGAAATTGGGGCTTTGCGTTCAGAACAATTGGAATACTCTTTGAAATGCATTAACCAGCAATATTGGGAATCAGGAGAGAATGCTGGAAAGTTTTTTGTCTATTGTTTGAAACAACAGAAACAGTGGCATTTTATACCTCAAATCCAGACTATCATCACAGTAATATTAAAGCCTAAGAAAGCCTAAGAAAGATCTTACAATATGTTCTAGCGTTAGACCAATATCTTTGCTTAATGTGGGCACTAAAATATTAATAGCAATATTAGATTAGAGACAGAAAAAGCAATACCATTCTTAATATACCATTTCAATCTGGATGTATCAGAACTAGACAAGCATCTGATAATGTTCGCTTGTGACTGACTTTATGGATATAACTGCAGATAGATTGGAATCAGCTCTTTTAATTTCATTTTGCATTATGCATGAAACGGCCTTTGATGTGGTCTAGAGAGTGAATTTATGAAATACATTTTAAGAAGACATGGGTCCCCATTATCTTTTTTTTTCATTGGATTAGAATTTGGTATGTTTATCCTGTAGCTAGAGTTGTCATCAATGGATTTGTCTCTCTTTAAGTTACATCATGGTACTCAACAAAGATTTTTACTGTCTCCTTTCATTTTTAATTTGGTTGTTGAACAATCTTCTTCTTTTGTTAGACAGTCTCAAGATAGTAAGACATGGTGGCACTTGATATTGGATACAAATTATTCTTATATGCTGATGACATTGTTGCTATTCTTGATAATTATGTAATATCATTACCAAAGCTCGTTGAAGCTTTACATCAACATAGTTTATATTCTGGCTATACTATTAATTGGAATAGGTCTAATATATTGCCTTCAAGATATACTATACCTGTAGGTTATTGTAGGTGTTTAGGATTTACTATTTGTACAGATTCTATAAAATACTGGAGTTTACATCCCTCCCAAAGTTTATTACATTATGTTGAATTAAATAAATGTATGGATATAATTTTAATGGATATAACTCCATGGTCAAAACTCCCATTAAGTCTTTGGGGTAAGATTAATGTTATTAAAATGAATATTACATTGAGGTGAATGTATCTCTTAAGAAGGATTCCAGTGTTAAATCCCATTAGATTTCCATACAGATAGATACATTATTGAGAATATTTTATGGCAGATTAAAGCCCTGAGAATATCTTTGGCCAGACAGTTACCTTATGAGGATGGTGGCTTTAACCTAGCAGATTTTCAACTATACCATTGGGCCTTTATCTTAACATCTATATTATACTGGAATAAGACTTATTATGATTACTTTCCTCGCCGGGCCCATTTGGAAAGCAAATGTGTAACATCCCTGAAATCTTGACAGGTGTTAACATCTAGATATATTAAATCAGGATTGTTTCCAGGTTTGAAAGCTGCTAGGTATATTTGGTTATTAATAGGTAAGTTGATGTGGTAGAACTCAGATCTGAAAATAGTGAGGAAGAGATTCTATTTGAATGCCGTACCTGAGCTAAATGATGGCTTAATACCTTAATTCAGTTGATTTTCAATGGCTGTTTTAAAAATATTGAGAAATTGTCTTTTGAGTTTGACTTGCTTTCTGTATATGTTTGGCAGTATACACAACTGAAACATATATTAACCAAAAGTACGGTCTGGATAATTTACCAGCCATCAAGATACTCACTATTTTAGCTTCTTTAAGAGATGCTACACTCAAATGAAAACCAACAATTCATTTTTATAAGGTAATAAAAAGTGAAAGGAAAGTTAGCATTAATTATATATTGGATCTGTGGAAGGAAGAATTAGAATATCCAGTTTTGGAAGATCAATGGGTCCAGGTATTAAAAAATGGGAAATACAATTCTTACTATTTAAAGATGAAACTAATTAATCAGAAAATATAATGTCAGGTCTATTGGATCTATCAAAGAATGTTTAATAAAGGATGGACATTAAGAATTCTACGTTGGTAATATAAGAAATTTGAACATTCTTTAACTCACATGATTTGGCCTTCTTCCATTATAACTTTGGGGGGTTTCAAATTAACATGTATGTTAATATAATTTTGGGAACAAATATTATATTTAAGAATTGTAGGGTGACATTGAATTATATTGGTAAAATATAGAATTAATCGTTTTATGAAGAACTTTGGCTCCATCAAGCTGGAGGCAGAACAAAGAGGATAATGGTACGTAACTGGAAAGAAAGTCACTCTCCTGATTTTATGAGTTTGTGATCTGTTTTTGAAAAGTTTTTATGCTCTGAAAATGAAAAGATGACACATTTTGTTGTTAAGTGATCCATATTTAACAATAAGCTCCCAATTAAATTAACTCCTTATAAGTATTTATACTGATCACGTGGATCTTTTATTTTTGTTATTGAGGGGGTTTTGGGGGTTTAATTTTTACTGTAATTGTTATGATTAGTTCATTTAACCACTAATTTATTCATCCCTGCTCTGGTTTCTTCATTTTGTTCAATTTAAAACAGTCTTGCCCTGGAAGCAAATACTTATATGAAACCCCCCTTCACCACACTGAATCAGAGTATGTCTGTTCTGGTTTTTTTACGGATAAAGGTAAAAGAACATTTTTGTTACTTTATTAGATTCTGTGAATCTGGTTTATGTATACATGTGCAATAAATTTTACCCTCTTAGAAGCAAGGTGCCAAAAACCCCAAAGCCTAGAGCAAGAGTAAACTTGTACTTCACAATTAGGTTTCATTCACCCAAGAGCTTATTTCTGCCTTTGTTTTTCTGGACTTTAGCTACAACATCCAGAGCAAAAATAGATGAAAATATGTAGCATACAGGTAGTCCTCATTTAGTGACCAGAATTGGGACTGGCAAATCAGCTGTTAAGCGAAGCAGTCACTAAGTGAAACATCATGATTTTACAACTTTACTTCAGCTGTCCTTTGCCTTACAGACCTGCTAAAAAAAGTTACTTTTTCATCACTGTTGTAACTGCGAATGGTCGCTGTTTGAGGGAGTCACTAAATGAGGACTACCATATTTCCAAATGATCAGAGGTTCTTCTTCTGACGCTATGCCAAAATTATTGGGGATGGGGGCTGAGTGACAGTGGAAGAGTACTTAGTGAAATCCATGTGTCCTGCCCTTTGAACTTCATCAGGTTTAGCCAAATTGTATCTCTCCCCACCCCCCACCCCAAAACCTGTAGCTCATAGCTCTATTTACATCCCCAAACATATGTAGGATGGGATTACCTATCTCTTCTTTTAATTCAAGCATGGATATAGATGAAGGCTTCTAAAAGAGGAAGTTTCTAAATTAGAAAGTCCAGCCCTTCTTTTTTCTAGAAATTTAGGACTGCCTTGAACTCAGGCTATGTAGAAGCTTCTGAATTCATCCATTAACCAGAGCAGGGCAGTGAGAGAAGGCTGCAGAATGTTGCCCCAGAGTTCCACCTCTTCTCTCCCCTTATTCAGAATCATGCCTCCAAGTAAAAAGAAGACTTGCTCCTTGCAGCTTCTGACTCTAGCTTTCTCTCCATTCTACCCCTGGGATGCTCTAGGACATGGAAAGTCTTTCCCCGTGTGTCCGGCTTCTTCCTTTTCTGCTCTTTTTTCTGGCTTTGCATCTCCGAGGCCCTCTTATGCTCCTTTGGGGATAATGGGGGTGGGTCTACCTTGATCTGGGGGATGTGGAAAGTATGTGTGTGGATTTCCTCCCCTCTCTTATTGTCCTGCACATCCTCCAGTTGCTGAGCATCAAAGATGGCCTTTGCCCCAGAGAGGCGCTGCTCTGGCTTGTACTGGAATTTAGGCTGAGTTTTGCACAATTTTGCCAGTTGGATTCTGCATTCACGTTCCAGGTCACGGTCTGAGATGGGCACATCATGGACCTACCAAAGGTGAGGAAAGCAACAAGAACAAGTTTGGGTTCTGAGACACAAGTTGATATCTTGGGAAAATAGGAATCTGGGATCTGGTATTATAGTAAATTGACTTCTAAGACAGGAGGCGTGAGGGTAACCTGTTGACCATGGCCCATATGTGACCATAAATTCCTTCTGTTATGGCTCTTATGGCTTCAATAAGTGGCACTACTGAATTTGGGCTGTAAGTTCACTGAAACAAATTCTCATTTAGGGGAGCAAAACAATTAAAAAAGGGAAAATAAGGCTTCATTTGAATTTAACACACCAAGAATAACAAGAAGCAGCCCAGCAATACCACAAATACAAAATCCCTTCCTTGGAATGAGAGTCGATGCACTTCAGGGACGTAACTGCGTTGCTCAATCATCCAAGGGCAGCCCCCAGCCCCCCAAAGTTGTCCACTGCTGCAACAGAGATGAGCAAAGGATGCTTTGGCTTTATAACTGGGCTGGTCATAAGATACACTGGGACTGCTGGGTAGATTTCTGGGTGCCTTGCAGCAAATCAACTAGGGCACACCTGATAAACTGTAGTCTGCAACCCCCTGATTACCTCAAGAAAGTGCTGCAGGAATTCAGTGGCACAAAAGCTGATTTCCAGCAATGCACATTTTGGCAACAACCATCATGAAAAGTCCAAAATAAAGGAGATAATTCAAATTCCATGTGCTGGATACCTACAAAGCCCTATATAACATGACGCAGAGTTACATCAGGCACCACCCTGATTCTGCCCATCTGATCCACACTTTTTCTTACTATTTGTTGAGAGACACCACCCTCTCCTGCACAGGAAGTACATAGGACTTGGTGGCTGGCCTTTTCTACAGTGGCCCCTCCCCTCTGGAATGTGGTTCTCCTGGATGTATGTGTAGCATCTCCCTCCTTGCATTCTGCAAACCAGCTAAATCGTTTTTATTCTATCATGCTTTGGGCCCTAACTGGCTGTTTGTTGACATTTACCTTGGTACGTAGGTATCACTTTGTACTGCTTCTGTCTTGACCTAGCTATAAACTGCCCAAGGCTCATAACTGTGGTAGCCAACAAATATTGCAAACAAACAAAGAAAATCAGTGCACATGCATTAAGCCTCCACGAGGCAATATGCATTCATCTCCATCCTTTAACATCCCACCCCTCACTTACGCATTGTATGCCTTGTGTACCCGTAAACACCAGAACCAAATGACCTCTCCCCAGGAGTGCTGCGAATTATTGATCAACGTGTGCACATCTTACATGCCTGCACACCAAAGGCGATTGACTGGGGCTAGCCCAGTGTTGTCCAAACTTGGCCACTTTAAGATGAGTGGACTTCAACTCCCAGAATTCCCCAGCCAGCATGGCTGGCTGGGGAATTCTGGGAGTTGAAGTCCACTCATCTTAAAGTGGCCAAGTTTGGACAACACTGGGCTAGACAGAAACACGAAAGGGAGGTGCTTCACTAGACAGGAAGTTTCTGTAGTTTCTACCTCAGCCATGAAGATGTCTTCTTGTAGAAACTGAGGTGGGATGCTGCGTAGCTTCTCCAGTGTCTCCACCAGTCCTGCGCAGCCCCGTAGTTTTTCAGAGGAGCCCAGGGCTAAGCGGACTAACAGCAGCCCCACGCGAAACAACACCTTGACCCCTGCAGGAGAAATGCCAGGGCAGAGTTCAGAGCAGTTGAGACTCACAGCAAGCACTCTTACACAAGGCAAACCTGTCTATCCATCTAGCCAGGCCTATTCCGACAAGCAGCAACACCTTCCATGTTCCTTAACCCTTTTGGCTGGAAGTGCTAGGGGTGGACATGTCAGCATTCAAACTGGGTGTTCTTCCGCTGAACAATAGTGCTTCCTGTGGCTTCTGAATAATCTGAGAGCTCCAAGGAAGCAGAATGAGTATTAAAATGGCACACTCAATTATGCACAGTGTTAGTTCACTACTGAATGTTTAGATACTTAACAGAAGCCACCTTGATGTTTTCTTCAAAGAAAGGCATATCATTTTAATGCAGGCATACTGCAGGCATAAAATGCTGGTGGATGAATTTATTGAAGTCATTTTTTGTATACTAGGCTATCCTGTTTACTCAGAGTATTGCAGCTGATGTAGAACTGTAATTCCTAGAATTCCCAATCTTTGCCCATGCTCACTGGGAATTCTGGGACTTTACAGTCTTAGAACTTTTAGAAAACTGAGGATGACTGGCCTAAAAGAGCTTTCCAAAGTAAGGCTGAGTAATCTGATGAAATATCTTTTTCAGGATCTCAGGAATGTCCTTCAACCATAGCTCCTGAGAATCAGCATACAGTTTCCCATCATTCTGAATTGGAAACAAAAAAATGTAGTACAAGCCCTAAAATATACATATAAAAACAAGAAAACCTCAAGAGTCCCTTGCGTAACATTGGATTCTTGGTAACTTCTTGGGCATGTCCGTAAGCTTTTCTCGGCAACAATATGGAAGTGGTTTGGTAGTATCTTTTTCCTGAATGTTTTTTCAACTTCCCATTTTATCCATTTTACAGCTCTGGGATTCCCTAGTAGCCCCTCATCTAAATAGTTATCAGACATGACCTTGCTTAGGGTTTTTGGAATAACTCCATTCCAAAACATAGGGGGAAAAAAATCCTGGCTCTGTAAAAACACAGAGCATAGTTCAGCCCACTGAGCAACATCACTATTTCCCGGTGCCCTTCGTTCTTACAAAACAGCTTCAGTGTGACTCCAGCAAAATATTGTCCAACTCAGTTCCAAATCATGACCATCCCTTCTGTGCACATGTGCTTCTCCATCCAATATCCTATTTCTTCATAAGCTTACTTGAGAAAGATTTTAGTCTCCTCTTTTATCCATGGAAGATACCTCTTCCTAAAAAAAAGATTGTTCAATCTCTCCCACACTTGTTTTCCAGTTTAGTCTCCTGCATCTGTAGGGTTAGACTCTAGCAATTTGTTCTCCCAGCTACCTCACGCCACGACAGTTGCTGCCTTGCAAAGTTCTGCCATCTGATTCTGATTCTGGTCTCAGTTCAGACTTACAGATCCCCAAGTGCTCGTTGCCATCACTCACCCTCACTCAGGAAGGCATCCCAGACTCTCAGCACTGTGGGGAAGGGCAGTGTGCGGACGAAGAGGCACAGAAACCACTCGGGCATGTACAGCAAAGGCCCCACCCCATGCTTCTGCAAGTGCTTAAAGGCCTTTGGGCACACGCGTTGGAGGAGAGCGGTAAAAATTTCACTGTCTAGCAGCAGCGCCTCCTACAGGAAACAGATGCAACAAGACCATTTGTCACTCTTCAAACACTCTCCTGTTCTGTTATTCTCACTTTCCTACAATCTGTTCTAGCTTCAGAATGAATAGCTCCTCTTAATTTACCAGAAGTCAGTGTATCCAATATCTTTGATGTGACTGTAGTGAGCTTCCAACTAAGACCTAAAATACACATTCCCTTGAATTAGTTCTGGGTCATATACAGAGTCAGATAACTGCAGCTCATCCCTCTGTTGAATTGGAAAACTTTGGTCATTTTGAAATTAGGAGAACTTCAGGAGACATCAGTGGATTCAGGCTGGGTTTAATATCACTTCCCACAGCTTCTGTTAAAAATTGGAAAAGTACAGCAGAAAAACAGATTTTAAAAAGTCTAGGAAGGATTTGTGATAGGATTTTAATTTGGGGTTTCCTGGGCTGTGCTATTGTTTCTAATTAAAATTCGTATCTTCATGTCCAGTCAGAAGGCTGGATGCAAGCTGAGGTTTAAAACACTGAATTATTTAATTTTTTTCTTTATTCTTCTTTAAATTATAGAATGTGATGGTTAAACTTCAGCCTGCATTCAGCCTTCTGGATGGGCATGAAGATTTTAATTTTAATTAGAATCTTCTTGTACTCTGTAAGATTATGTTGCAACATAAACCACTTCATAGGGAGAACACACCATTTGTAGCAGACCAGAGACGTCCTACAATGTGACTTGAGCCCTGCATTTTCATTTGTTATTTTCTTTTTACTTGGCATCAGGCTTTAAACAGCTCTGTTATTCAACCCTGACTATTTTCATTTTAATATCTAAAACTAAAAATAATTTTTTTATTTTATTCCTTTATATCTTGTGAAAATGGTCTATCTATCAAGAAATGGCTGGATCTTCAAGCCATATGCCTCCATGCTATACAGTCAGGAAGTGGCATTATGGAAGTTATTTCACTTTTTGCATTTTGATCTTTTAATCATCAGAAAGGGAACACAGGTTGTGGGAACCCCATCTCTCTCGTACACCAGGGTTAAGGGAAGAAGGCAGTGGCCCTTGGTAGATAGTGGCAGTGGCAGCAGGAGCTACTAAGCCACTCTCCCAGAGCAGGATGTAAGGCCAGGATGTGAAGACCCAAAGGACTCCCAGGAGGGGAGTTGTGAGACCTCCAGTTTCCATCCTACAGGTTCATCCATCCATTACAGTCTCACTTGTCATCCTCACCTGGCACAATTCTTGAATCTTAGGCTCCAGTTTCATGGGTGAATCTTTCCTTATTTGAGTTAGAGATGAAGCTGTACCACCTGAATTTCTGTCCTTAATGTATCTATTTAAAAGCTCAAAATACTCACTTCAAAATAATAAATAAAAATGCAGTCCTACTAATATTTGTATGCACTCTTCTGCCTCTCACTCCCCAATATTTTAGATCACCCACCTATCCCCAATAATTTAATTTATCAAATTAGTTGAGAACAGATGTTAGCCCTGCAAGGTAGTCCAGACAAGAAGCACAACCAGGAGTACTAGCTTTATCTTTATTGTTAGGCTACATTAACAGAATCTTGCAATACTGAAGGTATTTCTCCCCTCCTTTCTTTTTACTCTCTGGAAAACTAGGGAGGGTCCCTTCCAAAATGTTTCCCATGCCATCCCCACTTCTGTGGGCTGAGACATCTTTTATATGCCAGTTGTCCAGTCTGTGGCTCTCCCTCCTGTCTCCCAAGGTCATTCCCACATACCATTACAACAAGCTAGTTCTGTGCCACTATTTTCTTCCATATTTTTTTACCCTTCTCATTCAATCTGGTGGCAAGGAAATTCCTTTCTGTACAGTACTCTTTTTTCCAGAGGAGATAAAAATGTAGAGAATTATACACAATTCAAGGTAAAATTATTCTGGACTCCTCATAATACAGACAGAGTACAGCCATTCCCCACTTGCGTGTAGCCATGGAACAAACAGCTCCTGGCAACATCTGCCTTAAAGACATCTTTAGCTGCACCAGTGTCAAAACTGTGTTGTCCATTTCAGTCAAGAGCAACTAGCAGCAGTCTTATGGTGTGTTAGATGTGACATGCTTTGTAACCAAACTTGTTGGCAGCAGCAATCAGGTGACTGCAGGGAGCAGGATCTAACTAGTGCCTACTGGCTGCCTTGGACTGGGGTAGTAATGCCCTGTCCCCTTTGGTCCCCAGGCACTCTCCTCCACTCCATCCCCCCCCCGCCCCCAACTCCCATGGGGAAAGAGATGTGAACAGCTGATCAGCAGGCTTGTTGAGATGCCAGATCTGGAAAGAGCTGCTCTTTCGAAGTCCCATACCTCCAAAAGTCTTCTAATTACATTACATGTTTTGCTTAATTAAAGCCAGAGAGAGACTGAAAGGGGGATATATTAGGGGTTCCATTCCTTTCTCCCAATCAGTGCTAATTAATATCATCTCCAGCTGGAGAACATTCAGATTAAACCGGCTAGGATGTTGCTTTCAACAAAGGAACTTAACAAATCATTTGCTCTAGCTCTTTTAAGTTTCAGCCTGGATCCTTTATGGCAAACATCATAAGAAGCCAAATGGATTCTTATCAACAAGGGTTGAAGGGCCAGACTGTTAAAGGCTAATCTGCATATGAGGAACCAGTGCAAGCCACCAGGAAGCAAATGCCAAACTCTCACCCATGTCCCATCATTGTTTTCCTGCCTGCTGGCATTGTTGAGAAGCAAAGATGGGCACCAAAGCCAGAGGGTTAAACCCATTGCTTTGTTTCCCAAACCCTGCAGACATTTTCGATTAGGAGGACAGCACCATTTGGCAGCAAGCTGAAATAGAGACTGTGGAAGCAGGATAAGAATTGGGGTGGGGACAGAAAAATTCATCTCAGTAGAGTTTCTGCTATTTCAAGAATGGATGGAGAGAACTTTAACTGAACCTCAAAGAACGGCCTCAAGAACTGCTGTCCCACCCCAGTTTGCTGGTTCCCATCCCCACAGGTGGATTTCCTTTCTTCCTTAAATCTCTCACCATTTGGGGGCTGTAGTAGCCAGGCAGATAGTCGTCGCAGATCTGTACCAGGCACCAGAAAGCTTGCTGGAAAAGATAAATAGGCAGCTGTCAGGGAAGAGAAACAGTAGCAGCTGAGAGGGAGAGCCTTAGACTATCTAGCATGGAATAACTGAGGCAGAAAAGATAAAAGGGGTGATCAATCTGATCCTGCCCATCTTGTCTGGATGTCTAGAGGGGGTATTGGAAGTCAGAGGGGTGTAATCTGGTCCCTTCTCAGGGGTCTTCACAGAATACACTAAAAAAAATGTCAGGATGGCGGCCCTGGTGATGGAATCACATTTCTGTCCATTTTTAATCTGTAGCAACACAGATAAAAACAGGCAGAGCTCTGATTGCACCATCTTGACTGGCTGCCATCTTGACTTGGCTGCCATCTTACTCTTTTGGCTACATCTGCAGACACCCCTGCCCTTTCTCTTCTGACTTGTTGAAGGGCAGTGAAAACTATTTGGTTTCTGGGGGGCTTTGGAAATTGGGGGAAACTGTAGAGTTTTATTTCTGTTTGGGAGGTGTTTTAATATTATGTGGGCTTACACCCTACCCAGATTTTTTCAGATTGGGGTGGCACATAGATGTTGTTTGATCCATCAGCCAATCAATCCAACAACCATAGTGATAGCTGTAAGGGTGAAGGGCTTTGCATAAGACTCACCTCTGGTGGCATGTGCATGAGAAGCAGGGCACCCACTGGTCCCTGGGCTTGACAGTAACCTTCTTGGGGCCGATAGACAGTGTAGGCCTTCAGCAGCTGCAACAGCCCTTGCTGTCTATAAGGGAACAGAGATTACAGAGTACTTGAGGAAGCCATGGTCGCATCCTCACCTTGTCTTCACCAGAACCTATCCAATCCAATAAGAGCAAACCAGCTCAGCTCTGTGGCTGATGTGGGTCTTCCAGGCTGTGTGGCCATGTTTTGGAAGTTTTGGTTCCTAATGTTTTGCCAGCATCTGTGACTGGCATCTTCAGAAAACAGGAGCACAGAAGATGCTGGTCACAGATGCTGGCGAAACATTAGGAACCAAAACTTCCACAACACAGCCACACAGCCCGGAAGACCCACATCAGCCATCATATTCTGGCCGTGAAAGCCTTTGACAATACACAGCTCAGCTCTGTTGTTCTGTTTTTAGGTAGAATCCTATGCTGGGCCTTGGCCAGTGGCATTCAACCTCAGCCTCAGAATACGTGAATGGGCTTTCCACTCCCCAACCCTCTTCCACGGGGCATGTGACCGGTCTACATGGCAGGATTGTCTGCCTTCCATAGATTCATGGGCTTCCTATATAAACTAGGATCCAAGCAATTGGCTGGGTAGTAGTCCAATGCCTCTGGAAAGTTTCAGCTTGGCGTTAGCCACGTTAAAGTTTGAAATGGAATCAGTTATGCAAAGTAAAAAGAATTATAGACTGTAATCATGCAACATACTGAGCTGGTTACTGAGTTAATTCATTTTCTAGGGTCGCACAATACGTTGAATCATTAACCACCCAAAGGCCTGAGTTCAGACAACACATTAAGCTTCACACACACACACAGCTCAGAGTTAGGACCACCAGCCTTTACCCATGCAGCCATAGTTTTCAGGGGACGTGGTGAACGATTGTGGGGACACAGTCATAGAAGGGGCCATTTTGGTCATGAAAACAATCATCTAACTTAAAGCACCCCCAGCAGATGATTGTCTAGCCTCTGCTTGAAAATATCCAATGAAGGAGGTCCTGCTTCTTGTTTCAATCCACTCTTATCATGAAGAAATAGATGCAGGTATGAATAATTTACATACGTAAGGTATTTAAAAGGCAGAATTTGGATTATTGATTTGTTAATTGATGCACTGTAAACAAGGTAAACTGTTCAGATTAGGATATGAGTGCTGCTGACTCCCCAGGTGCACCCCAGCAGCTCAGTAAGAATAAGCTTTTACAGGAGTCTTTCATCAGTTTTAGTGCCTACTTTCCGATACTATCACAATAGCAGGGAAACCAGAGCTTAAACTATGAAGGAGGAAGGTGGCTCAACTCTTCACAAAACCCACCCACCCTACGCTTCCCTTTCTCTACACCCTCTCCATTGTACCATGCCAGGAAACAGTGTGGCTGCTTAAAGAGTTGCAGCCAGGTGCTAGGGTTGAACCTCGATGGGCTGCAAAGTATTTTTTTGGAACTGAGTCAAACGTGCTGCGCAGCTTAAGTCAACAGATGATCTGCTCAGAGGAGGCAGAAAAGAGAAAGGCAAAGCTTTCCTGTGTGAGAGCATTTCTGGAGCATCGCCAATGTCTTTTGTCTCTGACAGGGTAGGAGGGCAAAATCCGGTATACAAAATGGAAAGATTTGGACCTTTGAACTGGTATCTATTTGGGAAACATGCCTGAAAATTGAAACAAGCTTAGCAGGGAAGCATCTGCATTTGAAAAGCACCCCCCCACACACACATAACATTCACATCCCTCTGAACTTTTCAACAATACTGTAGTGCAAAAGTTAAGGAGCTCACAAAATACAGAATCACTGTGTTATAACACAGCTACAGTGTTATAAGAATACAGCCACCACTATGTCCAGGCTGAAATTGGGGTATGAATACCATGGCTTTTTACTGGATGCTACCACTGATGTGAATTGGGGAAAGCAGTGCAATTCCTTACCCTGGGAATGGGGATCTGCAGCTTTGCAGATGCTGCTGAACTATAACTCTAGGCGCCCCGCACCATTGGCGCTGCCATAGTTTCCCTATAGTTACAGGCCTATTCCCTTTTTCTACTACAGTAATATAATATGGGCAGGCCCGCTAGCTTTCTTCCAGGTAGTATTATCCCCCACCACAGTACCCTGTTATATTTTGCACTTCAGGACCTGGCTGGCCTAGAACATCCAAGGTCAGAGCTGGTCAGTTCTTAGAGGGGAAACCACCCTTCCCTTCCCTTCCCTTCCCTTCCCTTCCCTTCCCTTCCCTTCCCTTCCCTTCCCTTCCCTTCCCTTCCCTTCCCTTCCCTTCCCTTCCCTTCCCTGCCCTGCCCTGCCCTGCCCTACCCAACCCAACCCTACCCAGGGGCAGGCACACTTTTTGAGCCAGTGACCATATATGATTTCAGAGCATGCATTGGGCACCATCATAAGAAGATGAGCATGGGAGAGCTTGACTATTCACCAAATGAGTGCCATAATACCATATCCTGCATGGGAAACAGGTGAGGTTGCTCCCCATTGTCTCCTTGGCTTTCCAGTGAGTCTTCTCGGCTCTGGCTTCTTTGGGTCTTTTTTCCTGGTCAGGTGGGCATCTTTCCAAGCAAAGCAGTGGCCTGGGGCTACCCATTGCTTTTATTTTCTACAAATGCCAATGGGATTTAGAGAGGCTAGCCCTTTGCTCTGCAACAAACTAACTTCCTTTTCATTTTTTTTAAAATTGAAATTAAAGTTAAGTGAAGCAGGAACCCTTGTAGCTGTGAAAGAACATATTCATGGACATAATGCTATTATGGAGCATAGGGAGCAACACATAAGCATGTTACAATTTAGCCTTGGGGTAGTTTTGTTTTTTAATCAAGAAAACATTGCAAATAAAAAATAAGAAAAAAAATAAAAATAGACACTATATGAAACATTTATCTATTTTAGTTAAATATTACTTATTTTCTTTAAAAAGTATATGATAGGCTGCAAAGTTCTTCAGACAACCAGTCTGTGTATTTCAACCTGTAATAATCTATTCAGAAATTCTACCCTGCATACCCAGGACCCTCAGGAGACAGGAACATCTCATGGAAAGGGAACTGGCGGTGAATGTCCTTTGTGATCGTCTCCACCCATTGAGGATCACCAGGTACCTCAAGCAATTCCTGCAACAATAACAACAGACCTCTATCAGTGGTGGCCCCATACTTGTACAACTCTTTCCCAACAAATTATACAATATCCCCAGCTTTATGTGTTGTTAAACAGACTTCAGTGGTAAACAACTCTTGTATTTCACCAGAAAAACCCCATGTATAAACAAGATAAAGTGATTGACAATACAGTGCCAGATGATGCCTTCAGGCACTCAACATGCTACTAAGGAACAGCTGAGGATCTTTCAGAGTATTAATAGTGTTTATGACATCGCATAGCTAGATTAAACCCTTCCAGACATCTAGTTGCTGATGTTGCCATGCAGGAAAAGAAAGTCCAAAGCTGAAAGACAGAAGTACTGTACTTTGCAACACAGAATGTTAAAAGCATGAAAATAGAAAAGCTCAACATAATGGAAGATGAAATAGACTGCACATTGACATCTTTTGCATCAGCTAATTGAAATGGACTGGAATTAGACTCTTTCAATCAGAAGATCATGTTGTTTACGACCAAGACATAAAAAACAAAGAAGGAATGGTGTTGCTTTTATAGTCAGGAAGGATACAGCAAAGACAGTACTTGGGTACAATGTAGTCAATCACCAAATAATATCAATTATACTTTATGAACAACTCTTTAAAATGACAGTTATTCATAAACACTGATGCATGAAGAAGAAGAGGTTGATGAGTTTTATGGTCAATTTCAATCTGAAATTGAAGATCATGCCAGCAAGATATGTCTGGAGACTGGAATGCCATAGATGGAAATAGTAAGGAGGAAAACATAGTATGGGCTAGGAAACAGAAATGAAACAGGAGAATGATTTATCCATTTCTGCCAGTCCAATGACTCCTTCATTGCTAACACAGACTTCAAAAATGATGCCTATATACATGGACATTACCAGATGGAGTGTACAGAAATCAAATTGATTATATTATTGGTACAAGGAGCTGGAACAGCTCAGCTATACCATAAAAGCAAATATGTGGCCAGGGGTACAGTGAAAAAATAGGCCTGTTATTAGATATAAAGAAGACCAAATCAATGACAACAGGTATAGCAACCAGCCTTAGAAATGACACTGAAGCAGTAGATAACTTCTGCCTTTTAGGATCAGCTATCGACCAAAAAGAAACCAGCAATCAAGAAATACACTGCAGACTAGCTGTTGGTAGGGTACAAATGAAGGCCTTGGAAAATATATTTAGATGTTGTGATATATCTATGCCTATAAAGATCAGAACTATGCAAACAGTGGTTTTCCATGTGATACTCTATGGAAGTGAAAGTTGATTTTTGAAGAAGCAGGACAGAAAGAATATTGGTGCTTTTGAACTGTGATGTTGGAGAAGACTCTTGAGAATGTCATGGATAATCAAGAAAAGAAACAAATGGATTATCAAACAAATCAACCCAGAGTTTTCACTGGAGGCACATGTGATCAGGCTCAAATTATCATATTTTGGACACATTATGAAAAGACCCAGTTCCTTGAGAAATCCATAATGCTTGGAGAGGTAGAAGGAAAGAGAAGCAGAGGATGACTAGAAAAAAGGTGAATGGACTTGATTATAAAGACAATGGGTTTATAACCCAAAAAGACCTGAAGGGCTGAGATGGGGACAGATCAACCTGGAGAAGGTCTGTCTGTGTTGCTACTAAGAGTTGAAACCAACTTGACAGCACACAATCTAAACAGACTTCAACTACTTTGGTTTACTTGTTTCATACTATATTTCCTTAAAAGCACCATCTTGAGTTTTTAATTTTGTAATTAGATTATTTTGCATACATTTCAATTGTTTTAACTGCATACTGTTGCCTTGGAAGCACTTTTTGCTGAAAGACAGCATGATATTTTAAAGTTAAAAAGTGTTACAAATGAAAAAATAATACCAAACTAAGACTGTATTCTGGCATAAATAAAAAGCAAACTTAACACTCCAGACTTACACACATTTACTTGGAAATATGTCCAACTGTTAGACTTACTCCCAGGTAAATGTCCATAGGATTGCATTTTAAGGTATTCCTCAATTTAATGAATTGTTCTTGCCATACTTTTGTTTGAGATGCTATACGATAAGAGGCAGGCATCAGGTCTTAATGTAAATATTCAAATAATCAACTTAAGAGGAAATATCAGTCAGGAAGAATGTGTTGTCAGTTTGCCAATTAACTGACATAAGGGCACAGATGACAAGAATAAGTGCAATAGCAGAAGAGGCAATTGTCCTGTTGGCTGGTGTGATGATAGAACATTTCTGATCCAAAACCTTTTTAATCCAACACATGTGGAATATCTTGTGCATGGAAGGCTGGGATACATTATAAAAGGTGCTATCTTACCTGGTACTTTCCAGGGCTCCTCTCCATTTTGATCTGTCCTCCACATAACAGAGGCCAACAGCGTGCACGTAAAGATGAAGGGATTCCTTTTCGGCACAACAGCTTTACCTGAGTCAAGGTAAACCATATAAACTAAGTACATAATGATCCTGTATAGAGCCCACTTCTAGAAAGGATCCCAATACCCCTTCTCCCTATAGCTAGCCAAGGTTTGGGCCCCAGTCAGCAGGCAGGATTCAGTTTTTCTCCTTTTTTTTTTTAACATCTGCCTAAAAGTACTGTGATCGCCAGGGAATTTTAAACAGTGATGGGCCATCATCAGCATGTCAGTCAAGTCTAATTCTATTTCTCCTTTATCTCTGTTTCAGTTGGAGCAGCACAAAAGCTGCAAAGGCTAAATTGATGGGTGGAACCAATAATGGATTGGATGAGTACCAAGAAGCTAAAGCTCCATATTCACACAAGATGGAGGTCTCATTGGCATGCAATTCACCAGGCTAGCCTTTTCTGGATGGCATCACACCATAGCATGGATTGGTAGCATATGGATGGTCCACTGGATGTTGCTGAACTGTTATCTGCTGTAGGCAGAATGGCCATTGATTAAAGACAGTGGAACTGCAGCCAACAATATCTGGAGAACAGTATATCTACCACTATAAAAATTAGCTTTGTGGCAGTCTGCTGTTTATATCTTCAGTATTCTTATTAAAAGTCTTCCACAAATGAGTGTGAGAGATGGATAAAATATGTTATTATTGACAAAGAAATAGTAGCTTGAGCATGCTAAGAGTGCAGCTGTGTGAGAGAGAAGGAAGTAGTGTTAAGTGTTATGGTTATCAAATAGTGGCAGATGGAGAGGAAGTTGTCTCCTTGTGTGGGACAATGTAAATAAAAACTAATTTAACCTGGGGCAGTCTTTATCAGTATAATGCAATTAGCTGAAACCTTGAGCAAATTACCATAGACTTGCAATGGATGAGGTGGGAGGGACCAGGAAGAAATCATAGAGCGGCCGGAAAGACTGTACACCCTGAGTACCTTAGCCAATGGGGAAAAGGGGAGGGACTTGCGATCGGGAAGGTGTATAATTAGGCCGGAGTGTGTATGTGGGTGTGGCTTCTTATTTGCAACGAAGCCCACCAGCCTTTGCAAACGCTTCCAATAAAACTTTACTTCTGACTAACCCAGAGAGAGATTTGTGGTGCTTGTTTCGCACATGAGCCTGTTATTCTGTCTGTCTGTCTGTCTACCATCTATCCATCTATCTATCACAGGTGTATGGTTGCTTGCCTCCTACACAGCTTTATTGCCCTAAATTGTTTTCTTTTTTTCAACTGCTACCCAAGAGAACATACAAAATGCTAAGCCAAGTTGGTCACACAAAGAATTCCAGAATTCATATTAGAGTAATATCTTTAGTAGGTCAATCTTAAAAGTATTCTGTAACCTTGGGGTTGGCCTTTGGATCCTTGTATGGATTTTAGGATCACAGTATTAAACAGTATAAAGGTAGCTCATAAAGTTAAGACAAAATTAAAAGGAATTAAACACAAATTCCAAGTTTCACAATGCAGTGAATATATGAAGGATTCAAAAGCCTTGTAATGTTAAAAAGTCTTTGGTGCCAAAAAGGATTATCTTTCATGTGAATTTGGCTAAGCTCACCTTTGGAAACTTATCTTAGAGTAACTCCTGTCCATCTGAGAAGGTTGATGGGATGCAGGAATAAGACTTCTCAGTTTTAGCATCCAGTTGTTAGGGTGGTCTTCCTACCTTCTGTCCTGGGCTTTCAGTCTCAGGCCTTTAATTTAATATCAGTATTATGCTGCAGTGTATTTGCAATTATTAACTGCCTTGGAAGCAGAAATATTAATGTTTCAAGGAAAGTGCAACCATTGGCCACAAAAACTTGGCATCTTGGAACTCTTTCAGTTATGTTGTTCTATTTGGACTGTTTCTGTTTGGGGTTGGTGTGTGCAAGAGAGAGATAAGGGAAAAGCTTCTGATAAGATTCACATGTTCTGCTGTGTCATAATATAATGTGTTTGGTCTTGACTTTGTTCTATGAAGTTAACCATTTGCTATTTATTCAATAAATCATGGTTAAATGTCATTTGATGCAATGTGTCAAATACTCAGCTCTTTCTGAACATTACATGAAATCACAATAGGGCTCATTAAAGACTCTGACGAAAGGGTGTGCTGAAATCACCATTTAAAGGAACAACCCTAGATACCTTCTTACCTTCCTGTAGCGCCGGGCCATGGTTTTCTCCCAGTGAGCTGTCATTTCCAGCCATTTGGCTTCACGGTGTCGGATGAGCTCGACAGGGAGATGATCTTGGCTGCATGTGGAGGAGAGAAAAGCAAAACTTAGCACACCTCCCTAAATTTCCTGTAAGGCCATAATGTTCCCCACTGTTCCTTCCTGCAACTGAAAAAAATCTTGCAAGACATTATTACACTTCATGAGGGCTCCTACTAAGTCCATTCCTACAGAGCCTGTTTTATACGACAGAGGATGCAGAGGCTCGCTGAGGGGAAAATGTGCTTGGCGGTATTAATCCAATACCTGTTGGAAGCGTAAGCTACAGGAGTGTTCATTCTGCCTGTTGATTGTCCTCTGGAAATGCATCCCCTTTCCCTTTGACAAAAATTGGGTTTGAAAGCTGGCTTTTCCCCAGGTTAGAAAGGTGAGCTTCTTCTGTGGACAGGTGTTTGCATACACTTGCATCCAGAATAGTCCCATGATTCCCACCACCACCACCACACACACACACACACACACACACACCAAACTTAAATAGCTTAACATGGAGACATGGCATTTGTAGGTGTGGATCTCGGAGTCTGTGGAAATGCCTCATTCTTCCTTTTGAGCAATTTCCACTCCTCCTCCAGTTTACTCCAGCAGATCAAATAGCCTAACTTAAGAGGAGAGAGACTGAAAGGAGAACTGATACGTTAAGTACCCTGGATCTCCACTGCACATCCCCCTGGCTGCTCTCATTCAGAAGCACATTTTCCAGAATGAATCAGGACAGTGCTGCCCAGAGAAATCCCTGTCAAAAATATGCAGGTTCTCCCCATATCAGCCTCCCCATTTATTTAAACACTCCACAGGCCACAACAAAATACAATATTATTTTATAAATCCAGTACTATATCTCTCTTAACCATAACCCTCAACCCCTGACTTATATGAGCATGAAGCTTATTACGTTGTATGAAATATTTGTCTCAATTTCTCCAAAATACATAGGGAAGAAATGAAGATTTCATATTACCACATGTAAATAGGTACTGTACAGTATCTTCATGTACTCTCTTTTATTTTTTATTTGCAAAACCTTACACATTTTTAAAAGTTTATAGAATGCATATCCTCTGTTGCATTTGTTGAGCTTGCTTAGAAAATCTCAGTAATAATAATAATAATAGACTTTGAACTTGCTTTATGTACTAATAATGAACTTGTTATTACTAAGATGTACAAAGTCCTGTTGAAAATGAATATGCAAAATGAATATGTTAACAATTGTGTGCTCAAGTGGGCAAAAGGTTTTGGATATAATATAATGTTGGATCAGTGGGAAAACATGTGGAACATGTTTACACTTAACTACAACTTGAAAGAATTTTTTATAAAATGATGTACCATGGGTATTTAACACCAGATAAATTATATAAGATGTATGAAAGAAGGTCAAATATATGTTGGAAATGTAATCAGTGTGAAGGTACTTTTTATCGTCTTTAGTGGACTCGTAAGAAGGCTAAGAAATATTGGGACGTGATATGTATTTTGATTCAGAAAATTTTAAAAATGGATGCACAACTGAAACCAGAGGTTTTCCTTTTAGGTATGATGGACAAACAGATGGGGAAAAAATGACAATTTATCTCTGTATATGATAACAGCAGAAAGATTTTTATATGCACAGAAATGGAAAGATTTACAAATACCTACAGCCGAAGAATGGATAGTGAAATTAATGGAATTGGCAGAGATGGTGAAATTGACTACTTTGATTAAGGAAAAGACTTTGATTGGCTTTGCTTCTATTTGGAAACCACTTTTGGACTTTTTGCTTGAGACTGAAAGAAATAAAATTTTAATTTTGGGGTTTGATGACTGATATATTTTATAATTATAGAAATACTTTGTATTAGTTTTTCTTATATCTTTTATTGATATAGATTTATTTTGTATTATTTTAAACATTAGAGTAAGAGTTGAATATATTATACATTTATGCCTGTACCAAAGTTGGAGGTTATCTCTTTTTTTATCTTCCTACTTTTTCTCTTCTTGTATTTCTTTTCTGATCCTTTCTCTTTTTCTGTTCTCTTCTTTTTCTTAATTTTTATATTTTACTCTAGTCAGAATTTAATAAAGTTTATAAAAACTAATAATGATAATAATTACTTGCAAAAGCAATAACAATAAAATTGAGTTTTATTGCAATAAGGTTCAGTAGATGACTGGCTTACTACAGACTATTTTTTCTGAGCATGAAAGACAAAACAAAAGAAACAATTTTTTTCTAAATTGTCTGCTTACAACATTCAAATTCCAATACAGGTGAATATGTGTAGCTCAGGGTCGAACTGTGGAGTCCTTGGGGTTCCCTGAGCTTGGTTCTTTTCTTGCAAACATTTCATTACCCGGCTAGGTAACATCTTCAGTGCTAAAATGGATGGGGTTTGCTCTCTATTTACCTGCTGTGCCTGCCTTGCCAGTGCTGGTAAGGGTGGGGTTTTTTTTGTTTTGCTCCTCTGGTAGTCTTTGATTGGCATATGTTTGCTGCTTGACTATGTGCCTGGTGGTAACCTTTGCTTATCTGGGTGATGATTGCTGGTGCTTGATTGCTGGTAAGGGGATCTTCTGTCTTTTGTCTCTTTTGAGTAGTATGTAGATACTGTTAATCTCTCTGTGTCTGTTAATTGCTGCCTTGTCTGAATACCAAGCTTCCAAGAATTCTCTTGCATATTTGGATTTAGCTTGGTCTAAAATGCTGACAGTTTCCCAGTTAAAACTATGGTTGAGTCTGTCCATGCTAATAATGTATTGCTAGCATTTGTACATTGTATAGAATAAATCCATAGAATGTGAACTGGTGGCTACTAGATAAAAAAGATTTAAAAAGAGAAAAAAGAAAAGAAATTCCACATATCAATTACAAAGCAACTGAATAAAGAAACAAATTAAATGGACCCCCACATTGAAGAAGCTGTTTATCAAGTGAATAACACAATGTGTGACTCAAAGTTACACTGAAGCAAACATTTAGTTACATTTGAGTAAATCTGAGTAAACACCCATGTGTATGCCCCCGCTCTTTGGAACATTCTGCCCCCGGAGGTGCGATTGGCCCCCTCACTCCTGGCCTTCTGGAGGGCTTTGAAGACCTGGTTCTGCCACTTGGCCTGGGGTGGGGAGGGAATACTTCAAGCATGGGGATGGCTAGCCCCATAGATGCCTGCAGTCTTCAGCCCCAGATCCTTCATCTTCTGGGACTCTCTTCTTCTTTTTTTAGTAATGTTTTATTTACATTTTTATGTGTTATGTATTTATATGTATTTATGGTTTTAATGTTTTGTGTGAGCCACCCAGAGTCCCCCATTGGGGGGAGATGGGCGGGGAGAAATTTAATAAATAAATAAATAAAAATAAATAAATAGTAACAGTAAACATTTATCTTGAAGATGGAAGAAATGGCGAACTGAAGTAGTGGAGCCAAGGACCGCAGCAGAATGAAGAGCTGGAGGGTAGACCAGCTCTTCCTCATTCCTCTCCAGTCAAGGAGAGGACTTGAGATTACCTACAAGTGCTCCAGACAGTTGCTCCTTGCGAGGAGACCACAAGACAGCAGTCTCCAGCAGATTTAGAGCTCTGGGAGACAAGGGAATAGCTATCTTTTTGCTCAAACTGAGGTTGGCACCTTTAAAAGGACACTGGGTTTGCATACTTCCTTTTCTATTCACTTTTGGAAATTGTTTGTTAACTGCTTTTCAGCTATTAGGAACCTTTGGATTGGCAAGCTTTACAGCACTGGGTGAGTTTCCTTCAATCCTTAGTGAAAGAAGTTTTAAATACTGGTAGTCCTCACTTAATGACCATTCGTTTAATGATGGTTTGAAGTTACGATGGCCTCGAAAAAGGTGCTTTATAGCCTGTAAAGCACTTCCAGCCATCATAAAACATTGTGCCACCCACTCCCCCCGCATTTCGGGTGCTTGGCAATTGTCTCACATTTACAACTGGTTGCCAAGTGCCCCACGATGATTCCCCATAGGAAGCTAGCAGGGAAGGTTGCAAGTGGAGGGGATGGGGCAGTGTGCAAGAAAGGAGCTCAAACCCTGAAGATTTGAGCTCCATTCCTCCATCCCCATGTTAGAAGGTTGGGCTTTTTCTTCCAACACCCAGGAAGAATTTCCCCTCCGTCTACGGAGGGAAGGGCAAACTCTTTGGTGGGCTTTAGGAATGTTTGAGAGTGAAAGGGCTGCCTGTTGGGAGGATTTCAGCTCTACACGGAGCTGAAATACTTCAGCAGACAGCTCTTTCACTCCATCTGCTTAATGATCCGGGAGATCACTTAACAACCGCAACCAGGCATGCCCAGATTGTGGGCATCTCGCTTAACAACCACTTTGCTCAATGACCAAGATTCCGGTCCCAAATGTAGTCATTAGGTGAGGACTACCTGTACAAGTTTAAGGACCTAAAAAAATTCTTTTGGAATAAACAGCAAAAGGGTGATTAGCACTTTGATTTTGGAAAGTTACAAACAGACTAAGGGTCCAGATGGATTTGAAATAAGATTTTGGAATTAATTATAAGAATCCTTCCCATGGGAAAATGCTTTTGTTCTGAATTCTCTTAAAAAAAAAAAATCATGATAGGATGAGGCTTTGAAGGTTGGACACTAGAAGGAACCAGAAGGAACTAAAGATTACAATTATAGGAGAAGAAAACTTAAATTTGACTTACTAATACAGAATGAAACAAAATATTTTAACATTGGGCATATTGAAGGGTATTTGTGAACAATGGACCCAGAAGTTAATTTTAAGAGTGTCTGCCTCTATAGATATACTGTGTTTAAAAGACGTTATGGAAGAGAACAAGTTTTACCAGACAAGACTGAGACTGATCTCAAAGTGGATTTAAAAATGACAGGCTGTAAGAATGATATGGAATAAGATGCTACACTGGACATACAAATGATACAGCTGATGTCTTAATAATTAAAAGGGATATACAAATAACAAACCAAAAGAGTGACATGGATAACTTTCCTATATTGGATTTACAAAAGAGACTTGTTAAAATTTTGAAGGATTTTGTGAGAAGGAACAAAGAAAAAATGGAAAGAAATCAAGTTCTAGGACATTATTTGAAGGGATTAAAGATCAAGATTGTTAGAAGTAAAAGGAAGGAATATAAAGTTGGTTTATTTGATCAAGGTTAAAATAGATATGTTGTTATTTCTGGTGACCTTTAATGGACTTTGCTGAACAGGACTGAATGAGGAGGCTTTAAGGATTTGTTTATAGATAAGAGATGAGAAGAAGAGAACATTTATTGTATTTTAAGAGAAGATGATAAGTTACTAAAATTATTTATACTTGTTATGATGAAGGGGGGAGTCATTTATGTGTTTCTTTTCTTTTTCTTTACTATATTCAGATTTTCCCCCCTTCTTTTCTATTTTTCTATTTTTTCTTTTCTGCACTTTCTATTTTTTCTTTTTATTCTTTTTTCTAGTTTGTATTAGTTTTTATCTTTTTAATTGTAATTTTTAATAAAATTAGTAAAAAAATATATATATTACCCCTAGAAAGAGATATTAGCTTTCTTTCTTTTTTTCTTGAGAGAAGGAGCATTCAGTTAAAGGACGAGGTGGCCCTGGCTCTGAACTCCCTTCACCCCAAAGGCAGTGGTTTCCAGTGGCTCTGGAGCCCCCCTCTTGCTGCTACGATGTTCTGACAGAAAGCTGCATGCAGATGCTTTATGTAGCAGCAGAGGAAATGGTGAGACAATTATACCGAGAAAGGGAGCAAAAGGCAGAGATTTATCCAGTCAGAACCATCCAACAGGGTGGATATGGTCTTCAGGTTGCCTATTAAAGAGCCAAGTTGAAGCATCTTTAATATGAAGCAAGTGCGCGCACAAAATGCTCTGAGACCGGAAAGGGTGAGGAGACTCTTCTCTGAGTCAGACAGCTTTACTCCTTTCCTGCTATGACCTCAGCTTCTGAGTCCCTATGATGCACAAAGCCCCAGGTGATTTGCTTATCTACAGCTTAGCCTAGAGTTTTAAGTCAGCCAGTATGGTTTATTCAGTACACAGTCACAAAAGCCAAGCTTAATCTGCTCTATGAACATCTTTTTTATCTTTTGCTGTTGCCATGTTGCTTCCTATTTCATGCAGATTAGCAGGGATGGTACCGGAGAAAAAACATTTTCAGTCAGGTTGTTGTGAGAGTAAAATGAAATTATCCTGAGTTCTTTGGAAGAATGGTAGGACATAAATGCAGTATGGGAAGTATGTCTGTTTAGATAATTCTTCCCTATTACAGATACAGTAGAATTATACCAGTCTTCAGCTTCTCTTGCCTTCGTGGGATTGATTTAGATTCAATTTTGATCAAGTCACCATATTTCCTAGTACTGGTAGGAGTTGGAATACTAGAACATTTGCATATCAAATATCAGGGAAGAACTGAGTCACTACAGGATCCAATGCTTGGGACTTGGCCAGACTGTACAGTACAAATCTTTCGCTCAGAAATAGTATTTCAATAAAAGCAATCTCTCTCTCTCCAAAAATGAAATTCAGACAAAAGGGCAAGAACCCAGCTGATGATTGCATTTTAAATGACCTTTGAGGTTGCTAACAGAATTTAAGCAAGGTGTGCAGGGATATCCATGGAGGGTGGGTCAACAGAGTCAAAATGGTATTATCGATTAAAGCCCCACCCCTTTTTACATGCACGTGATGCTTGTAATGTACATTAGAAAGGGCTGTAGGGCTTTGATCACCCAGTGGCACCTGACATTTTAATGCTGTTTACCCCCTTTCCCATGGATGCCTGTGAAGGTATTACAAGAAATTAAGCTTGCTTTTTCCATTTTAATTGTAATGAGTCTTTTTTTCTCTTTGCATGCTCTGCACCAACCTGAGGCAGGCAATCTTTTTGTAGCTGGGAACTATCCCTTTCCCCCCACCCTTTAATCTTTTTTAGCCTCAAAGGTCATAGGGGAAATGGTGGTGACATATCCCATCTTTGGAGGACAGGAGGCTTCAAAAATAGATTTTTTTAAAAAACGTACAGTAAAACAGGAGCATCATGACTTTAAAATCTTAATTTACTGCTTATTTTCACCATAATTTACTGCAACAGAAAACCCTGCTGTCATAATTTTAATAACACAATCTTGGGGAAATCCCAGTGACTGCCAGAAGGGGTGTTTGTGAGAGAGAGATGCTAAGTGGCTCTTCTCACATTACAGAGAATCTTGATCTGTGTATCACTGTTAAGAGTGCTCTCACAAACTCCTGCTCGCTGTGGGTCATGGTTTGCCCCAAGTTTATTGGTTCAAAACATGGGCACATACACACACATTTTCCTCCTCAGGAACTCTGGGAATAATAGAGTTGCAGTTAGGAAGGAGAACATTAGAGTTCTCTAAAGTTTTGTCTGCATTTCACCAGACTCTGGTTTCACAATTCTTTGGGGGAAGTCTTGAAAGTTAACACAGTTTAAAATCGAGAATTTCTACTGTGGCTAAAAAAAATATTACTAATTTATTGAATTCAGCCTTCTAGGCAATCCAAAGTCTTGCAGGCCAAAGAGTCAAGAAAACCTAGTTGCTAGCCACCATAACCACAACTTTTATTGTCGGGGTACACAAGTTGCCATGGATACAGCGAGAGGATGTGGCTGAGCTACATTGCTGAAACAGGAAGTGTTAGTTAATAGGTAGGCAAAGACATTTTCCACTCAAGCCCTCTTCTACATTACAAATAATCTTGATCTAAATATCATTGTTAAGAGCACTCTTACAACTCCCGCTTGCATGTTTCTCATGAGTCTATTGACTGGTTGGCCATAGAGACACTTATGTTGGAGTAGAGAGGCTAGTCTTCCTCAGTTAGGGGTATTAGGACTATAACTGAGTGTATAGTTTGTCATCTTGCCAAATAATAGCATTTAAACAGACTACAGTTCCAGTCAGCATGGATGATGGGAATTAAGACTTTATTTTGATCCAGCAAACCAACTATGAATTTAGTCACTCATTTACCATACAGTGAGGAATACCCAGATAGAGTACTCCAACTGCCCTGTATTAATTACAAGGATGAAATAGACAACCTATGTAGAAGTGCAGGAGATATGCAGAGTTTTCACAAGGTTCTTTCTACCCGCTAGATCAATTCTAATCTGTAATCAACAACGAAAGGGTTCTTTTCAATTCTGTACTTTTTTTTAAGTGGTTGTTGTTCTCGTTGTTCTTGTTGCTCTTATTCCTTTTTGGTTTTGAGCCTATATGTGATAATGCTTTGCTGAGCAATTTCATTCTAGCATTATTCACAGTGGGAAGTCACCCAGATTGGAAATGGCTATTATAGATTCTTTCTTCTCCGAAAGAACAACATTTACCAGTCCTACATATTTGATTTACTCCTATTACAATAAGCTACAATTATAGAACAATGGTACTCTTTGGCGATTTAAGTTTATCAGTCAACCAGAAAGGGGGTGGGTGGATGGATGGATGGATGGATGGATGGATGAATAAATCCTTTAAATATATTTTAAAGGGAGTTTTTTAACACACTGGAGTGGTGAATAATCATATACATTTAATATTTTTGAGAATGTGGGAGCAACAGTGTGAGTACCTAGTTTGGGCAAAGATTGCTCACTGTTTTTTAATAGGTTCCTGAGGAGAATTTGTCCCTCTCCTAAGTGATATTAAGCCAATTTTAGAGTTTCACTACAATTCTACTTCAAGATGGCAGGAAACCTTGCTGCCAGTTTTGGGGAATTGTGGTTAAAAGGCTTTCCAAGCTCTATAAAAAGGGAGATTGGGTGCATGAAGCTCTTGAACCTCAGTTTATCCATCCCTGATATACAAGATCCACTACTGAAGCATTTCATGGCTGAACCAAAGCATTACCAAGTTGCTTTAGCTCAAGCTGCTATGAAAAGGACAACTAAGCATGGTTCGGAAGTTTGTAGCTGGTCTATTCCATTCCACAACTGAAGTTTTAATTGTTGAATAGAATATTGCTGATTCCAAACAGATCAAAGTTGATCTGATTCCATACTGTAACATTAAGTATTCCTGAAGTTGTAACAATTTTTTTAGATTCACCAGGAAGTATAAGAAATAAGCAAAATATATAATACACCTCAGAATCAAATTGTTTAAAGTGATGCAGGCTCATAAATACAGCTTAAATATAACTGTCATTTAGCTACTTAAATATGATTACAGCACAGACAGAGAAGCCATTGTAACCACACAGCTCTGTAACAAGTAAGTAAAGTCATCTCTGAGTCAAGCTCAACTCCTGGTGATTTCCCATGCAGTTTTCTTGGCATCAGTACAGAAGTAATTTTGCCGTTGCCTCATTTCTGGGATAGTTCTATGACTTCCCAGTCTACCTACTGCCCTGGTCGTCTCCCAAGTACTAACCAGGGCTAATCCTGTATAGATATTCATAGATAATATGATTGGTGAATGATACTAGCTTTCATGTATAAAGGAAATGAACTCTAGAACACGGTTTTCAATTGATCGCACATAACCACAGAAAGTGATCCAGGTGGGACACAGGGTTCGTCATGAAATGTTAAGTCTTTTAATCTTACTGTAACAATAATTATAACAATAGCATGCTTGCTCATATATAGATGTATTTTGAGGGCAAAGTTGGCTTTTTGTTTCTATCATGTGGCAACCAGGTTCTTTGATAGACTGAATGGCAAAACTTAAGAAACCAAAAGTTAAGACTTATTGTCCTACAAAATGAGTTAATAGCTAGGTTAGGATTATTGCCTGTTTTCATTGGGAGGATAATTGGTTCTCATCATCCTCATCCAGCAAATAACATCTGAGTTAGAAATAGGTTTCCATGTGCTCTATTTATATGAATGTAGGTAAACACCTTTACCATACATGTCTGGATCACTCTGACTTGACTAAATGCATCTTTTGATGTGTATGAATTCAATTCATCAAGCCTTCAGTCTTTTTACATCAGCCTTCTCCAACCTGATACCCTCCAAATACGTGAGGATTACAGTTCACAGAATACCCATCTAGCACGGCCATAAAGCTAGCAAAAGGGAATAGATCCAAATCTACAAACTTGAAATGGCGTTGCAACCCCTTTGTCCCTCTTTCAAAATCATGCCAGTTCTCAGTCTTCCAAACAACCCTGATTTTGTGACACTCTTTCTGTTCTAGCCCAGCTTTCCCTAATTTAAGACTTGGCAATCAAGCTGATCTGGAATTTAAATCTAAAATATCTGGCTTCTTGCTGGGGAAAGTTCCCCTGATCTATTTCACAATTTTTAATATCTAATACTAGCTAGATTAAATATGAAAAATAGCAAAATAATTCTCACCTCTAATTTTAAATTGTATTTCTTGCCTGTAGAAGCTTAGGCTTATTTTACTGGGGGCAGACTCCTAAGGCAATATTACCAGAAAATTACAAAGAGATTGCGATGCCAGGATAGGATTCTGTGAAAGAAATCCAGAGAGAGCCATTCAAAAGAATGAGCCAGAGGGCCCTAATTCAGCACAGCTTGTGTACTCAAAAAGGGATGTTAAGTTAAAAAAAAAAAAAGCACTCTCCCCTGGAAGACATTAGTCTAAAATTACCTAACAACAGGGTAGAACATGGCTGTGTACTTATTTATATACCTCCCCTCTGCCTTTGATGCTTGCCACATCTGAAGTAAATAATACATCTTGGAAAATGACCTTAAACCAAGACAGATTTATTGCCTTTCAGTTTCTCATCCCCATCTGCTAAGTACCTTTCCTTACAAAGTTCTTCTGAAGCGACTCCTTCTTTCTAATGAATGGAAGGAATATTATTGTGGGCATCTATAGATGCAGCTAGTCAGGTGGGAACAAAAGAATCAGAAACCTATGAAAATTACCCATTTCTGCAAAGTGGAGCAGTCAGAAATAGGAAGAACACAGAAATGAGTACTCTAGAATATGAAAGAACTCCACTAGTTTGAAAACAGATTTCATCCAGTTGTCTACAGGAGAGTTCAGTGCCATTTTGCCTTTGAGCATTATTGCTCTATGCAACAAAGGTCCAACCCCTCATCCCCCACCCTTCCAGCAACCTTTGGAGCAGAAGCTGCCTCTTACCCATTATGGAGGCTATTGCCCCCAATAAAGCCAAAGCGATCCGTCTTGCGATATGGAGCCATGCCATTCAGCTCAGAGTCAGAGCCCAGAGAGCTGGTATCATCACGCAAGGAGAAATCAAAGGCATCTGGTAGTTCAGCCATAGCTTGACTTATATTATCAGGGAGCTCTGCTGACAGAGAAGGGTCTGACATTCTTCCCTACCAATCAAATCCTTTGAATCAACTGAAACTGTCAATCTTGTGACCTTATCTCATGCTGACTGCAGGGCCCATGGTTTTGCAGTCTCTGAAGTGAAGATTGCCTCTATGCACATACTCCTACTGTTATGACTAGAGTTCTCCACAGGTTCTGCAAGCTATTTCCTCCCAAAACCATTTCCTGATGTAATACATAGCACTATGAAATGGGCAAGGCAAAGGGGGTGGGGAACAAAAGACGGAAGGGCACAGAAGACTACAGGGAAGGAAGGCACTCAGTAGCTCTTTTGCAAAGTAAAAAAAAAAAGAAGTTGCAAAGACACCCCCAGGAGATGCCCTTTCCCTCTCTTAACCTCTCTCCTATAGGCAGAACAAAACCAAGGTGCTGAGCCAAGAGCTACTTCTCCTAGAATACTTACTACTGGGGACATTTTTGTTATCCCATCAGTTTTGAATAATTGTTGTTGTTGTTATATCTAGAGTCTGGGTTGTGTCCAAGAAGCCTAATAGAATAGACACAGTTCTCTCCATGGCATTTTATCCCTCCAGAGGAAGAATTATTGGTTCAAAACTATACAGTGACTTCATGAAGTGGTCATTTGAACCTGAGCTTCCCTCCTCCTAGGATGACACAAGGACCATTACAACATATTGTCCCTCTGGTATAACCTAAGGAAATAAAATGCTATCAGTATGACATACTACAGTAGTCATTATACACATGAAAGTTCCCCAAAGATCACCCCACTTCCTTAGGTCCACTTGATTTGCATTATTTGGAGATAAGCCCAAAATAAGTTTATATGATTCCTTCCTGTGCTAGAAATCACTGAGATTATCTATCAAACTTATATATGGATTATGCTAATTTATAGTCTCAGTAGATTTATATCGTGCTTTGAACTGGAGTGACTCACCAGATGTGTAAGCACAGTACCAGCAAAGTACCCTGGAAGATGCTGGAATAGCTGTAGGCTTTCTACGCTCCACTCTCTCCACCACAGACGCTTGTTGTTCAACAAGATCTAGATCATAAATTCACTACCCTCCGCTGTTGTTGGATAGTTGTCTCAAGAAGATGTGTTGTGCTTCCTTGAAGACACAGATGATTACTGTGGGAATCATGATTGTTCTTTGATACAAGATTTGGGGTGAATGCGTCTGTCTCAAGTGATGTAGGAATAATTCAACAAATCCAATTTCATTTTTTAATGTATATATTCTAAATGACAGTAGATATTAACACACATCCAGCCATATGTAATGATGGGTTCCTAAAGTTGGCATACAGTATTCAGAGGATGAAAATCATCCTGTAGTCATGTGTGATTTCTGTATATATCTAAATGCAGATTTCACAAATTCCTAAATAACTGAAAGGCTGCCATATAGGAATTTCATCACATATAAAATTAAATTCCTGAGTGACTGTATACAAGGAAGGGTATTGGCAGTTGTTAATTGACACAACTGTACCTCTGCAATTTGCTTGACCCATCCCAAGGTGTGGTGCTGTAAGGTTTCATCTCCCTGTCCCTTGAATCGGAAAGAACAGATATGAATGTAGAAAAATTTAGCACTAGTGATGTAAAGCTGTGTTTGCACAACCTACTAATACCACACAGAATCATGGTTTAGTGAATTAACCAAATTGCCTGCCTTTTATAATATGAACCATAAACTCATCACTGCGACTGGATCTTCACACTAGTCACAAACTATTTACTCACATTTTAGCCTTAGCCTACTGTACGAACTCAGCCTGTAAGTTTCACAAAGGGAGACTAGGCCTAATTCACAGATCCCTGTCAAGGTGCTTCCCTCTTATCCTTGAGAGGGAAGGAAAGTCTCTTGTTTTGAGAACTGACACCCGCCCCCCAGCCTTCCTGTTATCACACTGCAGGAACAAGGCCGGAGATCACTGCCTTCACATGGGTAGCAGTTGGTGTTGCTTCTGTTGAGGGGAGCAAGGAGCAGAGAAAGGGATTCTGCTTCTTCTCCTTCTCCGCAGCCAGCCTCATTTCCTCCATGGCCAAGCACAGCTCCTTCCAGCGGTAGTGGCTAATTGTGGCTGCTGCTGTTGGGGATGGTGGTGGCTCTCTCCAGCAAGCGCAAGAGAGGGAAGGGGCAGCAAAGGGGCAAGGCGCAGGGCAAAGGATCTGTGCTTGCTGGAGGCAGGGAGGGAGAGAGAGAGTGAGGCAGGCAGCAGAGAAGGAGAAGTGCAGCATTAGTTTGGCCTGGGGTAGGCAAGGGAGGCCGAGCCTGCAATGGTGGGAGGCGGTGGCCTGCTGTGTGGAGGCTGCCCTAAAGAAATCCGACCCAAGGGAAGGTATTCCACAGGGTTGATATTCCTGATCCACAAAAAGGAAGAAGAAAACTGGTTGCTGTGCGGGGCTCTGTCAACCAAGGCAGAAATGGCCATGGGGTACAAACCCAGGGGCTGAACTGAGGGGGCAGTCCCTGCAACAGGGCAATTGGACTTGCTGGTCGCCGACCCAGAATGCTCCCGTAGGAGGGCTTGCTCCTCTTGGGGAGGCGAAACGCCGGACGGCATTGCTCTGGCTTCAGCTCTTTGCAGCAGCGAGCTGGCATCGAGATGGAGCTTCTGCCACCAGGAGCTGGGCAAGGAGGCGTGGGGATGAACGCTTGGAAAGGCCGACTGCTTGCACTTAGAGTAAGCTTTTAAATTCAGCTTCCACAGGATACTGCATTCGAGTCTGATCTTGGGACAACCAGGCATTTTTCCACTCTATGTTCTCTCTCTTTCAAACACGTATAACATGTACCCGTTCACCAGCTTCTTAGGGGAGTATTTCGCATTTTCAGTGCATTGCGGGTCCCAATATTTCTCCGCCCGCCGCTTCTTCCGACTCTACCGGGACCAGCATGAGGAAAACACCACAGTTCCCAGAAGCCTCTCGCCGCCACCGCCTCCTCCTCCTCCTCCTCCTCTTCCGTTTTCCAGGGATCCGCCGAAGCTCGCGCAATCGCAAGAGAAGGCTCGTCTTGATCCCTCCAGCCTGTAGGTGGTGGTGGCGGCGGCGGACGGCGAGGCCTGCAGGCTCGCGGCTTTCTGTCTTGCGGGCTGTTTTCGGAGGAGGAGGAGTAGGAGAAGGAGGAGGCTCCTTGTTAAGAAACAGGAGAAGAAAGCCGGCCTTTCCTCCCACTTGCTTGCTAGGACCACCGAGCGGGGCGGGAGGGGGGCGCGCCGAGGGGAAGGAAGGAAGGAAGGAAGGAAGGAAGGAAGGAAGGAAGGAACCAGGCGACTTCGGCTTCTTAGGGCGCCATGTCGGACGGCGAGAAGCTTAATTTAGATTCCATCATCGGGCGCCTGCTGGAAGGTAAGCGGCTGGGGCTGGGCCGGCTTTGCATTGCCGAAAGCGACTGGGGCTCCCGTCGCGCAGTCCAAGGGGAGGCCGAGCGGCGGACCTTGCCCGCTTCCCGACCTCCCGCTTCCCCTCCCGGCGCTGGAATGCGCCGCGCCGCCCCCGCCCGAGCGCCTCTTCCAGACGGCGGCGCGCGCTCGCTCGCTCGCACGGCGCGGGGCAGCCCCCAGGATTCCCAGCGGCAGCTCCACTTCCCCGCTCGGGGCACGGAGGAGAAGGGAACCGGACGGAGCTGCGTCGCGCGAGCTGGCGCCTCGGCATTGTCTCCCAAGCGCAAGGGGGATGAAGCGGCCCTGAAACGCACCTTCCGTCTCCCGGTCGGAATGTCTTTATTTCCGCGGGCGAAGCGGCCCTTACATCCCCTTCGGTTAGCCTCGGTTACGACCGGGGAACCAAGGTCGGTTCGGGACTAAAATCTCATGAATGAGCTGCCCCCGCCCCAGTCTGCGTAGGTTTCACCGTCGCGGCTCGCCTTTCGTAGCCGCTCTTGCAAAACCTCTCTCCCGATGTTCTCCGTAAAAGAAAAGAGCCGGAAGCTGGCGTTCTGCAGCGTGGGGGGAGAGCTCAGCGGAGGGTCGGGGCAGGTGGGAGACCTGCGCCTCGAGAAGGGTGTGCCGGTGGCCGAGGGGCTCCGCCAGCAGTGGCTGAGTGTTCTTGGAATCCTTGGGTCCTGAGCCTAAGAGCGATCGAGCCGTACAAGTGTCCAGGGACTCGCCCTCTCCGTGTGAGGGCGACGAGCCTCTGACTCAGGCGGGGAACCGAGTTTCCTGACGCTGACGGTGGGAACGAAGAGCCGGGTTCCGCATCGCCAGGCGATTCCTGTGGTTTTTTGGTTCGGCTCCTCTTGGGTGCAAATGAAGGGCGGGGTGAAGCGCAGGTGCCGACCTACCCCTGGGGAAAGACCTTTTGCGCTCGGTGGGGAGGGGGGAGGTTAGGCTTAAAGATGCGCTGATGAGCAGGCGGCTCTGGCTTTGGCAGCAGGACCGGAACCTGAAGCCCTTTTAAGGAGGCGGTCTTCAAAAGCAGACCCATGTGTGAAAAAGTGGTTGCCCTAGTTCTTGGGATCTCCTCACCCAAGAAGAAAGGAAGATACATCAGCGTCGGCTTATAAGACCCTTTGCTGTTTCAAAAGTAATTTGAGACCATTACAGCCCCAACCTAAGTATTCACTTGGGCACCTGTCTCATACAATTCAGGAGGTATGGAGTCTGGTTTTCTGCTAATCAACTCAGTGGGAGTTGGCTTTTCCAGATTATCCAGTTGTGCCCTAGTTCTGATAAGATTGGGATTTAGCCTTGCTGAATTTAACTTGTGAGGTAGGTTAAATCTATTCCCATTGCAGGGGTGCGTGGGTGGAGTTTGAGAGAGATTGGCATCAGGATAAGGCAGGATTTTAGTATTAAATTTGCCCAAGCCCATGGATTGTATAGATTTAGGTTTATGCAATGCCTTTGTTTTTGCTTTTTGATTCAAAGCTGATATACTAATTTTGGTCAGAGCCAGTTGCAAGGTAGCAGTGCAAAGGAGAAACCCTTGATCACAAACTCTGGCTTTGCTATAGCTAGAAATTTGGAAGTGTATTGGATGCAACATCATCACTTTGCAACTATTGTGTAAATGAGTTTATGCCAGCTTATGCTAGATGGTAGAGGACTGCTTGTGGGACAGTGCTGTCATCCCAAAGTTGTAGGTTTTTACCAGCACTGCTGACTGATCCGCTTGCTTCACTTTGTGGCTTTTGTTTACACAGCCACAGCCAAAAGTGGTGAATATCACAGCAGAGTTTTCTTGGTTCCTTGTTCTGGTTTTCTTTGATCCTCCTGTATTAAATATAATAAGGCAAGTTTGCTAATCAGTCCAAGGATGGTAATGAATTGGTGGCTAAATTAATCTTGTTTTTTTCTGGCTAGCCAGCTACACATTGATATTCTGGTAAAGTGGGACTTACCCATGTGCAAGTTCCAGGGAGAGAGGGGAAAAAACCACCACTAGTCTCAATATATATTGTTATTTATTTACATCAAGTTTAGCTTGTTTTTCATTAAAATTGTCCCAAAGCAGAATGTTACACTAAAGCAAATAATGCATCCTTTAAGATTTTGCTTGCTTCGTGGCAGTTCCCCAGTTGATGTCTCCTGAGCCCGTAATGGTTTGGTAACCTTTGAAAATGCATGTCCTTCAGGCACAGACCTGGCTGATTTTGCCTTCCTCAGTTCCAGAAGGTAATTTGGCTTTTCACATGGGAACGAGGTAGGATTTGGTTATAATGCCAGAACTTCCTAGAAACAGCAAGAGGAATGTGTCAGGAATATCTCTGGGAAGGTGAATCAGCATGAAGGTGGATGCTGGGGATTGGGGGTGTCATCTTTTTTTTCCTCCCCCAGTGCAAGGATCACGTCCAGGCAAGAATGTACAGCTCACAGAAAATGAGATTCGGGGCCTATGCCTGAAGTCAAGAGAGATCTTCCTGAGCCAGCCCATCTTGCTGGAACTAGAAGCCCCACTCAAAATTTGCGGTAAGTGAATGTTATTACAGTCTTCTTCTCTTTCCCTGGAGCCCTCACAAAATGGTTGCCTTGGTGAGCATAGCTAGTCTCAAAACACACTTTGAGCAGAAGACTCTGTACCGGCACCTTCATAATGGTCTCCTCAGCTGAAGCTTGCCCTTTTCTTTTTATCTGGTCATGTAGACCCTCCCTCTTTCAGGCAAAGCACTGAGCTGCAAGCACACCATATTTTAATTTTCTAAGAATGCCTATGTAAACAAAGATACTAGAGGGTAATGCCTTGGTTTGTACTGTGTCAGCTTCCCTTTTAATCATTTTTTAAAGTAAAGGAGGGCGAGAAATCTGGCAGAAATTAAAGATGACATCTACAGGTACATTAATGCCCATGAATGCCAGGCTGTCTGGTTCTGGAATGGTCATTTCCCATCTTTGCCATTCTGCACTTAGAAAGAAGAGAGCATACCCTATCGTGCAGTGTATAAATTGTTGATCATTTCTGTATTTCTTTTTTCTTCCATCCCCCAGGTGATATTCATGGGCAGTACTATGACTTGCTTCGACTTTTTGAATATGGGGGTTTCCCCCCGGAGAGTAATTACCTCTTTTTGGGTGACTATGTGGACCGAGGGAAACAATCATTGGAGACAATCTGTCTGCTGTTGGCCTACAAAATTAAATACCCTGAGAACTTCTTCCTTTTGCGTGGAAATCATGAGTGTGCAAGCATTAACCGCATCTATGGTTTTTATGATGAATGTGAGTGCATCATACCAACAGGGTTGCAGGATGGGAGGTGAAGCCATGAAGAATTCACGTAGATGATGAGGGTAGTGGGTTGGGAAATGGTGTGTGGCATACAGCGTCTATGCTACATGAATCCTCCTTTCTCTCCAACCCCAGGGAGATCCCCACCAAGTCTTGCAGGAATGTGGCTACTCAAAGTAGTCCAGCCTCTATCTTTTCTAGCTAACTTTTGCCCTTTCCCTGCTTTCCATAGGTAAACGGCGGTATAACATCAAATTATGGAAGACTTTCACTGATTGCTTCAACTGCTTACCCATTGCTGCCATTGTTGATGAGAAAATCTTCTGCTGTCATGGAGGTAGGCCATCTAAAATGTTGGAGTGGGGAAGCTGGGTGGTACTACTGATGCCAGCAATGCTCTAGGCAAGAGACTGAAGTAATGCAGAACTTCTACAGTTCGCAATCTGTGTCAACAGGAAAAGAACTCAAGTAATAAGCAGTGTCAGTAGCACACTGGGGAATTTGGTGTCTTTCGAATATTAAGTAGACATGCTTCCTTTGGGAGGTGGAATGAAGTCTGGGGAAAAGTGAAAGGCCATGTTGACTTCCTATAAGCGGTTTCCTCATTGTTGCAGCATTTTAGATGAAACATTTATTCAGGCTAATTTTGACTCCATTGAGGGGTAAGAATTGACTTAAAGGATTGAGTATGGAAGGCCTTGTCAGACGTATTGTTTTTTTCAATTAATACCCCTCCCAAGTCCACCAACAGGAGTGTTTTGCAAAATAGTGACTCCTAGTACAACCAGTTACTGATTACCTCTAGTGAGAGCCACACATTGAGATGATCTGCCTTTATAAATGCAAATTCCGTATTCCTTGTATTCCAGGACTCTCTCCTGACCTCCAATCTATGGAACAGATTCGGCGGATCATGAGGCCCACGGACGTGCCTGACCAGGGTCTGCTTTGTGACTTGCTCTGGTCTGATCCTGACAAGGACGTACAGGGCTGGGGTGAAAATGACCGTGGGGTCTCCTTCACATTTGGTTCAGAAGTGGTCGCCAAATTTCTTCACAAACATGATCTTGACTTGATCTGCAGAGCACATCAGGTTAGAGTACAAAGGAAGTAGGAAAGGGTACACCTGGTTGGAGTGGGAGTAAGGTGTCTGTGTGGGTTGGGAAGTTAGAATCCGCAGTTTTAAATAAAGAGAGAAGGTAGAAGTGGTGGGAAACATAGCTGCAAAAGCTGACAATGAAATGAAGAAGGGCTGAAGCATATTGTTGACAAGGGGACATTAAGTTGAGTGTGTGCGTGTATTTGATTAATGAATTCTCCCTCCCCGGTTAGGTGGTAGAAGATGGATATGAGTTTTTTGCCAAACGGCAGCTGGTGACACTCTTTTCTGCTCCAAACTACTGTGGCGAGTTTGACAATGCAGGTGCAATGATGAGTGTTGATGAGACTCTCATGTGCTCCTTCCAGGTAAGGACTTTTGAAGATCTACTGTTTACAGCTCTGTTATCTTTTTATGCCTAGTATAAACAATAAAAGTTAAAGTCCCAAGGATGCACTATTTGGTGATGAAGCGAGAAGTAGATTTTTGATTCTTGAATACGTTTAAGAGTGAGTTGTATTTTAAAAGGATTTCTGTATCCACTAAATTCCTGGTCTGGAGCAAGATTGTGTCTCTGGTCTATAGTAAACTGGGATACTTAGGATACCAAGTTTCTCAATTACAGTAACTTTGTATATTAAATCTGTTTATGTCTCTGCACTGGGTGCATTTTTCTGCCTTTATGTTAGTTTTTGCTCTGACCCGCAGGGCTACTGCAGTGTGCCCATTGGATGGATGGAGATTCAAAAGCTACAGAAAAAGGGGGTTTTTTTGGAACCAACCAACCAATGGCAAAGTCATGAACAAGTTTTTGAACTGCAGCAAAAATACTTTGTCAGATTGAATATTGAGGAAAAGGAAGTGTTCATATACACATACATCTTAGTACCTTAAGTGATAGTGAAATGTGATAAGGGAAGTACTTTGCCAAGAATAATTCCCCTATTTAAAAGAAATTTGGACATTATTCCTTTTTTTGTTTTGCATTTGTTTTGGGCATCTTTTTTTATTTGGTACATTAAACAGATCAAGTGACTATGTAGCATACTAATCTGAGTCTATAGTTTTTTGAAAATAATGTAGTTTCTTTCTCCTTGAGGAAAAAAAATTGAATATAGTGGTTTTTTGGCCTATACTATCTATTTATATAATTTCAGAAACAAATATACAGGCTCAGGGGGAGTTTATAGCTGAAAAGAGAGAGACGTGTGGTAAGAAGGGATATGAGAGGTGCAATTATATGTACTTAAGCTTGCTTTAGAATAGAGAGCAAAGTTCAAGGCATGAAGTTAGAGAATTTGTGGGTTTTTATTTTGCCAATTATAAAGATCTGTGTCTGGAGTTGTATTTCCACCATAAGAGTTTAATACATGCTCAAAACATCAGGAGGCTTGGTGCTTAGTTTTGTCACCATGAAACATTTGCAATGGTTAGATCAGTGTCTCTCAACCTTGGCAACTTTAAGCTGTATGGACTTCAACTACCAGAATTCCCCAGCCAGCACGAGTTAGATAAAATCAGTTGGAATTTTCCCCCCAGAAATTAGGCATGGAAGAAAGTCTTTAATTCCTGTTTCCCCAGCCTCTCATCTTAACTTTTTTTTCAACAGATCTTGAAACCGGCAGACAAGAACAAGGGCAAATATGGTCAGTTCAGTGGCTTGAATCCTGGTGGACGCCCAGTCACTCCACCACGCAACTCAGCCAAAGCCAAGAAGTAACAAGTCCTGCGTGCCCCGCATCTGCAGATGAGGGGCCTGGGCGGTCTTGCATAGCGGTTACACTGTACAGCGGCTGCCTACCTTCCCAGGATCCAGCCATGTGATTTTTTTAAGAAAAAAATGTCTGAATAAGATTGAATACCAAAAAAAAAAAAAAAAAATCTGCTTCCTCTAGAAAGGGAATGTCATTATTTTTGGGGGTATTTTTGATTGACTTTTTTGCCAACTGTGTCCTGATGTATGCACCCCTTTCCCCCCTGGGGGTACTGCATCTTTTTTGAATAAACATGTAAGATTCTTACGTAGTTGTTTCTCTTTGTAATCTTGGGGAAACAAAATGAAATGGGCTGGGATTGTGAGAAAAATGCTTCCCACTTTCAGAGAGAATACTCCCTCCCCTTCTCCTTTAAGGCTGGGGAGCCCATGAGTTTGAAGAGGATAGCACCTGCCCTGTACCATGAAGTGTACAAATGGACTAATCTGGGAAAATGTACAAGCAACTGAGAAAATTGTAGCAATGAAGTCAGAATCCGGTTGTAGCATACTTTAATATAGCAGCTCTGGAGGGTTGTTGAGTCTTGTACCGTCATCACTTGTTGGGAAAAGTAGTAACAAGATACTTCTTAGAAGGGCAGAGAAGCCAGACAAATCTTGGTCATTCCATATTTGACTTGATAAGGCCTTCTATGGAGAAGTACATGATGGAACTTTGGACAGTATTCCCTGTTATGTCCTCTGTAGAGGCAATCCTTTGATTAGAACTGTTGCTTCAATCACTTCTCTGTCTAAAATAAGTAATTCTAGGGTGTTTTTTTTTTTTGGCAACATGCCTGCTCTTCGGAAGCACTATACAAGACAAGTCCTTCAATTAAAAGTGGCTTTGGCCTTTAACTTCAAGGCTACATTGACTAACTGGAGAAACCAAGAGGAAGTAACAAGGGATCAGGCCCAGTCCTTTCCCACCTTCTATATTTACTGAATAATGGCAGTTTTAGGACCATCCTAGTTTTTTCTCCTCCTAATTTCACTTTCCATTCCCAGATGCCTTCCAACTAATGAGAGGTTTGGCAATAAAACATGTTAATTACAGGGAATGAGAGGAAAGTTGGCTCCAAACAGTGGAAGACTCTAAAGGAAACTTACAAGGTTGGTCTGTATTACAGCAACAATATACATTACCATCAAAACACTATATTTGTTACAAAATGAATGTGTTGGAGCTCTGCATTAGCTGCAAACCCAAAGCCAGAAATGTCTCCTACATTTCTGCTTTTCCAAAGAAAATGAAGGCTGGGGTGTGATGATGGTTCTATTAGAGTTCTACACTGGAGATACTAGTTCCATGATACTCAGTTCATTTACTAAAAAATGCCAACGAAGAGCTGTCTCTGGTCAGAAAGTATTCCGCTGGGGTGGGTTGGATTAGGAGTCTAACCTGCCAAAGACTCCTTTCAATTTAGAGGTGTGCTGCGTGCATAGCAATCAAGATGAGCTCACGAATCTCCCTCGCTGTCCTCCGCAAGTACCTCTTGGCTGGAAAAGGAATGAGTCCCCGCCTGGGACTGGCTTAGAACTGATCCAAAGAATAAGGAACGAAACTGCAAAAGAAAATACAGTTGGGGAGAAAGAAATCTGAAAAGGTACACGCATTCTTGAGTCTTTCCTCATCAGGAACTGACAACAGGAGAGAATTTAAAAAGCACACAAAAGTTTTCTCTAGAAATGCTTGAAGAAAAGACATAGATGACGTTCAGAATAAAGTTTGCCGTACCTTTAGGTTGAATGCTTGCTGTCTTTCCCTGTTCCTCCCAATCATTCCAAAGCTGCTCCCAAATGTGTATTTTTCACCACACCCCTCTCTCTGGCACGCCATACACCACACCCTTTTCAAATGACTTTTAAAAAATCCCTGATTTTGCAATAGAATGATTAACAAAACCTGGCTGCTGCCATTAAAATTTAGTAAATAATGGCTCAGTTCCAACTGAAGAAGTTTGTCATAAGTTAAGACGGACTGCAAGGGATGGAAATAATTATAAGTAATTAAGCTGGTACACAGATCGCAGTAAAGTACAGTCAGTTTAGCCACAAATTATTGAATGACACAATAGTGGATCCATGCATACATAACCCTAGATCATGTTTTACAAACCACAATGGTTGGATGTAAAGAATGCATAAGTGGTCCAGGAAGTTATGGTAGGCAGTTCCCGGTGCAGGTGCCCCTGTGATCACCACTGCAGAGGTCATATGCACTTTGGCTCAGCGTGCTAAGTGGATCCTGCTATTCCGTTGCTTTCAGTAACAGTTACGATCAACTTAACAGGACTGATCTTTTCTCCAAGAAATTCTCCCTTGAAATCCCCACCCCACCCATTTCAGCGGCATCACCAAGACACTGCCCCAATATGACTTTTTTAGAAGCTTCTTCCCTGCTTCTGAACTAAGTGATGTGTCATACACTACAGTAGTCACTAGTACATGCAAAAGGGGCAGTGTGGGTAGATGCCATAAGTGCTGCAACAGTCACACCTTCCTATACTGAAAAGTATGTGTATCCATGCTCCTGCTTCTCCCATCCTTGAATATGGATGGTCAGGAGATTCTCCAGGCCAATGCCTGACACCCTCCACTATGCTTTCATGCCCTGAGCATGCACAAGCTTGCTCCACCTACCCTCTTCTGTGGTGGTGTGCCAAGGACGGTATCCTCATTTTCACTCTCTGACTCCCCGGTCTCAGACCTGGAACATCTTGTGTGGAAAGTAGGGCTGGGAGATGGTTCCACTCCATCGCATGTGGTTTCCATGGCTACCATGTAGGCATCAATGTCATCATTGGTGAAGTCACAGGCTGGGGCAACTGGCTTGTGAGTGCTGGAAGAGACAAATGGGGACAGGCGTGTTAGCTACGGAGCCCTAGCTTCCTTTCTTGGAGAAGGCACCCTGTTAATCATAGGGGAAGCCTTCCTTCCTTCCTTGGGGACACATGGTTAAGTTCTTATCCAATCAATTAAGTCCTCATCCCAAACACCAAGGATTTGATACAGCTTGCTGACTAGCAGAGAACAATTTAAAGCCAAAATACTAAACTATTCCAAAAGTAACTAAAGCACCCATGGATACCCACTAAGATGGTAGTGCATCAAGACTGGAGAATGGCAAACAGCTCAGCTGAAAGGCAACAAAATTGCCCATTTGAAAGTGATGCTACCTTCCTGTATGCCAAGGAGAGATGGAGGCCCTGTTAAATGCTTTGTTCTCTTCCAGCAACTTGTTTTCTCTCTGTCTGTGCCAAGAAGGTTTAGCACAGGAGGTAGAATATTTCTTACCAGGCTGGCAAACGGCTTTCTGATTCAGAAAGTGTGGCCAGGACCAGCTGCAGTTCCAGCACAGGATCCTCCACAGTAAAGATAGCTGGCCTGTGAAGATAAAAATAGGAAGGGTGGGCATATGTATTTCAACTGGAAGGAAATCAAAGAAAAATCAACAAGAATGGAAACATGTCCAAGCTGACCAGGCCAAGATACCAATGCCTCTGGTGAAGCAGAATAGAAAATAAGTTCACCGATGCTTACAAAGACTGCTTTTTTTTTTAAGAATATAAGCAGGATGGTTAGATCAGACTAGGGTCTCTGAGAAGCCTTTCTGGAAACCCGCAAAGCAATACTGTGAAACACTACTGATGCCTTCCAGCAAGTGTTATTCAACACCGTACTCTAAAGTGGCCTGCTGCCACTGTAGATGGAAGCTCTGTTTGATCATTAAGCTGCTTTTGCTTAGTAAGTTCCTTAAGTCCTACCTGCCAGGTATGTCAAAGTGGATATCAAGGGAAAGATTTGAGGACTCAGCAAAACTCAAAAAACCCTAAAAATGGGGAAGAGGGAGAGAAAAGTGATGAAGCAGGTTGGAAAGAACAAACTCTACCCATCCTAAAGCAGGCAGGGAGCTGGGTGCATTCTCACCCGGAATTCCTTAAGGCAGAAAGTGATTTGTGTTTCTTGCTTGATGTGGAAGGCCTGGAACTCCTCCTCACTCAGACACATCTCTGTCACCATCATCCGACTTGGCTCTGTCACACAGAGATGGATCAGAAAACATCTCTTCATACAACCACTTGTCTCCATTCCATACAATTTTCCATGAGGAAGCACAATAAAAAAGACAGATGCGGACTGATGAAGATAGTCTATTCAAGGTATTTACAGCCACAATGCTAGGAAGAAACCCTTAGGCTGAAACGTGCTAGCCACAGAATAGTTTCTCAAGGGAGGCTAAGGAAGCCTTGCCTTTGGAGCTTTGGGGGGTGAGTTGGAAGCACGGCCTGGTGGGCAGCTCACCTGTCTCTTCTTCCAGGTAACTGCGGAGAGTCACCTTCCCAGCAGGGCTGGCACCCAGAGTCACCTCAGCCAGGGTCAGTGGGAAATGAACCACAGCATCTGCTAACAGCCTGAATTGGATGGAGGAGAGGCAGGAAAAGGCTGAGTAGGAGAGGGAAAATTTCATGGCTGAACATCCCCAGTTCCCTTCTGTACTTAGTACTTATTGTCTTAGCAATTTAACTTGGATGGCAGCACTGTCTTACACAAAGCATTCATCACTTTCTTCCCATCATTTGTTCACATAACATATTCTCATACTCAGTAGCTCAACTGGGGGGGGGGGGAATGTATAATTCCCAAAACATCCTCCCACCCATTTCAACATTTGTAAATTACGCCATGCTGACAGCATAGCAGCCTTGCCTGCTGAACAGATGAGTAGGAACAGCCTATGGACAGTGGGATTCCCTGTGCGAAGGACGCATACAACACATGCATGTGTTGTATTGCCATTGCCATTCCTACAGATGCAACTAAACCATAATAGCCTCCCATCCCCCTGCCTTGCAATCCCTCTCAATCACATCATAATCCCACCTGGGAGGGGCACGCAGCAGATGGGCATATTGTCTTTTGTCAAAGACAGCCTGTAACAATTCACATTCCTGGAATGACAAATCATGAGTCTTGACAACCCCTGCAGTGAATATGAGAGGGAGGGAGGGAGGGGGAGGGGGAGGGGGAGAGGGAGAGAGAGAGAGAGAGAGAGAGAAAAGAGTGAAACTTGTGAGGGGAAAAGTAAAAGCTTTTGATGAGATATGTGCTTATTAAAAAGCAAAATACTTTTCTATGCATTCATTAAAGATAGCACTGTTAAGACAGTTCATGCTTCTTTCAGGTTAGATCCAATTCACAAGCCATCCATACACAACTGTTTCCTTTATTTTTATTTATTTATTTTATTTATTATTACATTTTTATGATGCCCATTTCCCCCCAACGGGTGACTCTGGGCGGCTCACAGTTAAAATCAAAAACTCCATCAACAATTAAAAATATCCCATAAATAGTTAAAATAAATTAATCCATTAAAAATCAAGTATAAAAAACAAACCCTGTACATAAATACTAAAAACATTCAAGATGACGGGGGGAGGGGGGGCAAGGTCAATCACTCCACAAGCCACCTCCACTGGTGCAAGCCCCCATCCAGCCCCCAGGCCTTCTGGCACAGCCAGGATTTCACCCCTTTCCTGAAGGACATGAGAGTGGGGGCACACCGGACCTCGGGAGGCAGATTGTTCCATAGGGTGGGGGCCACAGCAGAAAAGGCCCTCTGCCTAGACCCCACCAGTCAAAATTCCTTGACTGGTGGGGTCCGCAACATGCCCCTTCTGCTGGACCGAGTGGGGCGGGCTGAAGTAACTGGGGCGAGACGACTCCTCAGATTTATGCAGATCACGAAAGCTAAACTCTCCTTTTATTTGAGCTCAACTTCTGGTGACTTTGTAGACATGACCACGCAGGTTTCTTAGAATCAATAGAGAAGTAAGTTTACTACTGACTTCTTTTGCAATTTTTTCAATGTCCCCATCTAGCCTGTAGCCCAGGCATTCTGTGATAATTTCCTATCCATGATGCTGCTTAGCTTCCAGGCCCAGATTGTCATCCACACACACTCCCTCCCCCCTTCACCAGTTCACCATAACTGTACCTTGAGCACAACAACACACATAGATCCTTTCCGATAGCATACAAATGATTCCACAATATAGATATACAGAAATAAAGAGATACAGATAGCTATCACCAAATCTCATAAGATTTCAGATGCTCCCAACCTGAAATCTTGCAAGATTTTGGCAAAAAGGCTCAAGTGTTCCAAACTTTTAGGTAGAAATGCTTTAATATTTTTTTATTTTAGTGGCTGCATCAGAGACCATCTGCTGTATTTGCACAGAACGTAGTAATAGATAGTATCATCAACAGTATACTTTTACAAAATCACTTTTCCTAAACAAGGCATAATTGAAATATTGCAGAATAAGGGACATCTTCAGATCATATAATTTGGAGGCTGCTGAGTATATCACTGCTACCATATGGAAGAATGACCTTCACAAGCACAGACTACTCTTGCTTCTTGTATGTGTGAGATACCGTCCTTTTTTCCCATCAACTAAAGTAAACTGATAAATGAAACCACAGAAGCACTTACAGTACACTGAAAAAGTATACTGTACATGTGAAAGCGAGAAGTTTGTTCCTGTTCATAACAACCTTCAAATATATGGTTTGAATATAAATTGATTCCTGTTAGTGAAAGCTATTGCAAAGAACTCTAAAACATCCAACATTCTGCTGAGGTAAAAAAGAGGCATTTAAATCCAGTTCCCTGATTGGATTTCTCTTACCCCCCACATCCCAGGAAACCATCTTTTATTTGATCTTCCCACTGCAAATAATGGGAAGTCAGTTATACATCAGTTCCAGGACCAGGGGAAAAAATCGGGAGGGAAGGGTGTGTGTGGAAGGAGAAGAGAAGGTGTCTGAAGGCCTGTTCACATTCACCCCCTTTCTTTGCCCTCCAAAGCTGAAGAACCAATCTCAGAGAAATAAGAACTGCAGTCATGTCTGCAGGAATAGAGAAAGGAGACGTCAGAATTTCAGTTTCCCCCTCTGAGGGTGAAGAATATCTGACTCAGATTATTGGCCTGATATTTTTTCTGCCCCATAAGATTACACTCTTATGCTATGGATTTCAAAGAAAACGTTGTCACTAAAATGCAGTAAGATACAAAAAAGCGCTAGCGAGGATAGGCTGAATTCATCAACGGGAACCTGATATCATTCATTAGTAAATTACATGTTGGCAGGAAACTTGCAAGCCTGATTCAGAGTTTAAGATTATTCCATGCAAGTGACATCATGTGGAGAGGCAGCATGACTATTTGTGGTAGTCCTGTCTTGTGGCTGTCTACTTTGTAAGATGTGGCACCCCCCACCCCCAATCATATTCTGAGGAGAGGCCCAGAGATGATAAGCCCTTGAAGTACAACTTATGGGAATGGCTGAGAAGAACTGGATATGCTTCTTCTGACTGTACCGCTGAAGCACTGAAAGCAGGGAGATAGGGATAGCAGAGTATGTATCAGCAAGTGCTAACTGTGTGTAGCTACGTTCACTCTTTCTCTCTATGTTATGCTTCTTATGGATGAGAGGAAAAAAAAAACCAAACTAATGACCCAACCAATTTCTCTGCAGGAATTTGCTGGCACTGGGGCTGGACGTTCTATTCCTGGCACCTGAAGGCATCAGATACCCATTTTTCATTTCCTTAGCCTTCCGCAAGTGAACAAACTCTGATCTCTTCATTCGTACAGAGTTTCAGGCTCTTTGCAGCCCTTTACTACTCCAGTTAAAAAGTGGTACAGGCCTGTGGCTTTTACAACTGACTTTCAATAGATTCTTCCCTCTTGACTGTACTTCCTTTTCCAAATTCATTTGAACCACTCTTGGATCCCACTCTCCCACTTAGGTATCAATAAGCTGTAAGATTCCTGAACCATGGGTGATCATTCCTCCATTCAAATGACCACTGGGTCTAAGTCTTGCTGCACCCCCTTTCTACTGCCTAAAGTTAACCCCTTTCACATACAAGCAGGGCTCTTCCCCAGCGCTCACCGTATTTGCAGTGCAGCTGCACACGGAACCGGTTCATCCGGGGATTCAGTGACAAGAGACATTTCTCCACCGTCTTCTCCAGGGCAGGGAGTGAGCGGAATACAGCTAGGAAAGACTGCAAGGCACAAGGGCGTGAGATTGTTCTTGAACAAGTGAAAGCCACCGAGAGTGCCACATTCTGTGTAATGCTTGAATGCCAAATTAGGATGGGGAAGATTCAAGTTCAAACCCCAAGATAGCTTGTAAACTCAGTGGGCCACTCACAGGCCAGGTTCACTTAAGGAGGTCAGTCACAGACTGAACAGCTGGATCTGCACAACCTCCTAAGCTGGAATAGTTTTAACCTTGGTTAGTTTTATGCGTGGCTTTAGTGCCTTAAACAAACCCAGCTCATTTGACTGGTTTATTATTCAATGTCTTGTATGAATTCAGAAAACTGTTAATTCAGTAACCGTGTTAGCAAGTTAGTGAACTCACAAACTATCTTTGCATCTAACTGTGGGAAGAAAAGGGAGAATTACCCATACGAGGGAGAGGCAGCCTGTGCCCTTTAGATGTTTTGGAGAACTCCCAGCTCCAGCTACAATGCCCAGTGCAGCGATGCTGGGAGTGTCATCCAAAACATCCAGTTTGCTTGCTCTTGATCTGCTTGACCTTGAACCACCTGGAGAAAAGGCAGGAGACTGGTATACTACACTGAAGCAATAATCACTGCTTAACTCTGTGGCCACTAGCCTCCCTTCTGGCCCTCTGAATTTGTGGAATCAAGGTGCACTTCAGGATATCAGGGGACTGTCTCAATCCATAGACCCTGTAATGGAAGAAACCTGCTGGCAGAAGGGAGAACATCCTGGAAATAGCCACATCACTGCATCTACATCAGATTTCCCCAACCTGGTGCTCTCCAGATAGGCACTGGAACTGCCAGGCCACCTGGGAACTATCAGAGCAGCTTTCCCAAAAAATCTAGAGTGAGTCAGATTAGAGAAGGCTGACAAACAGTATATGAGATGGCAAAAATGTGACCGGATTATACTACTTCATATTGCTGATGGAAAATGGCATAAAAGAATGTTTTTCTGTACACAAAAACAGCACCAGAAGAATGGTTTAACTCAGCAGTTCAGTGACATGCTAATTTTCTGCTACTACCTGCAGTATGAAACAACACACTTCCATCCATGCCAGTGACTGCAAAGAGGTCCAGAGGCCACAAGAACCCAGAGGGGGAATATTTACTTGAGTTCTGAGGAGAGGCTGCACACTTTCTGCAGCTCTCAGGAGCACCTCACCTTCATGAGCACTTTGCATCGGAAAGCACCCACATCTGGGTCTGATCCGGATTCCCCAGGCTGGTAGCGCTGGAAGAAGAGTGAGGTGAACAGGAAGCAGGCATAGGCAGAGCGAGATGTGTTTATTGCACGCAAAGACAACTGGGAAGGTAAAACAGGAAATAACAGTAGCACAGGAATTGTCTCCCCATCCCTCCAGCCCTTAGCTTTCTCTTAGGTTTCGAACACCAAGCAACTAAGAGAGGGATGCTTGATCAGATCAGGTCCACCATTCAATTATCCCAGCTAGCGTCTATGGGCCTCCCACAGGCAAACCATAGAGGAAAGAGCAACTTTACACCAGCATTCCCCAGCAGCTGTTACTGGAGACATTCTGATTCTTTTTTTCTGCTCCAGCTATACAGTGGATCTTTTGAGGTGAACTCTGACCAGAATAATACACAGTGTGACTGCTGTCACCCAACATAGTTAAATAAAAGCATTCCAATATTGGCAATTTTATTATGCATTCCTTTCTTTACATTCCCAACAGTGAAACTTGCCTTTTGCTACAGTGCAGCACCCTGAGGTTGCTATTTTTTTTCAGGTATCTACATGATCCCCTTCCTGGTCAGTCACTACATGCCTTGTAAAGATTCAGCATAACTGGTCCAAACATGAAGCAAACCTGAATTATCAGGCAGCTCCTGGTACAGTCAAAACTGCTGACAATTGAGCTACAGAGACACAACAATTCAGACTATATTGCAGCCCTGCTTTGGTCATGTCAGTGTTTACCAGGATTCTATTGTTCTTCCCCCAAAATAATTTCTTCACATTTGGCCACCTAGGGGATATGCCCCTAATGAACAGTTTTGAGATTTGTATTCAATATATACATTGCATATATTAACAGCCTCAGCACAGCAGGTTTCCATTGTATCTTGTCCTATCCTTTATAATATATTGCAAGTTTTTATATAATATTTCTGCATCAGACTGGCAAATGAACTAAATTCCTTAACTCAGTTTTCCCATAACATTTTACATTTAACTTTTTTAAAGAAGTGCATTAATTTTTCGTTGAAACATATCCTTCCACTTACATAACATTCATTTAAAAGTTCTCCAAGCCCACACAAATATCTCCTAGATCTCATCTTACCCCTTCCTGTAATGGTTCAATGTAGATTTCATCTCCAATCCGGGAGAGAGCATGTATCGCCTTCCCCAGGGCTGCAAAAGGGACAGAAGAACATAAAGGACTGGATAAGTTGAAGTCTCACATAATGTGAGATGCTGTTTCTTACACTAGCTAGGAATCTGTGTAGGCTGAGACTATCTACCACAACTTCCTCCTCCTCCTAATTAACTATTAACAGCAACTTTACACCAGTATTCCCCAGCAGCTGTTACTGGAGGCATTCTGATTCTTTTTTTCTGCTCCAGCTATACAGTGGATCTTTTGAGGTGAACTCTGACCAGAATAATACACAGTGTGACTGCTGTCACCCAATAGAGTTAAATAAAAGCATTCCAATATTGGCAATTTTATTAAAAATGAACAGGACGATCCTTTCTCTCTAATACTCCATTTATTCTTAGTCTCTCTATCCTGTAGTTAAATACTGTTGTTTTACTGATAAGAAAGCTCCTTCAGGAGTGTGTTCACTCTACCTATACTCCTTTTTGGGAAAGGCCAGACCACATCAGAAATTAACACCCCTTACACAAAATGTAGGGGTCTTCTTGGACTCACAAAATTGGACTCAAGGAGCAAGTGGCAGCTGACACTAAGAAGGCCTTTATGCAAATCCATCTTATGTGCCAATTGTGTCCTTATGTGGACCAGGAGGCCCTTCAGAGAGTCGCTCACACTTTGGTCAACTCATCTTTGGACCACTGCAATGCACTCTACATAAGGTTAACCTTGAAAGCTACTCAGAAGTTGCGGCTGGTCCAGAATGTGGCAGCATGAGCAATTATAGTTGTATCTCATCAGACTCATGTAACACTTTTGCTTCATGAACTGTACTGGTTACAGAAGGCTTCTGGTTGCAATTCAAGATGCTGGTTATTATCTATAAAACCCTTCATGGCATAGGGCCTAGATATTTAAAAGACCATCTGTCTTCTGTGGCTTCTACTGAGCCCAAATGATCATGCTCCAGGTCCCATCCGTAAGCAGTGTCACCTGATGGGCCCCAGGAGCCACACTTTCTCTGTCACAGCACTCGGCTTTTGGAACACCATCCCGCCAAGATATGTTTGACCCCTACTCTGGCCATGTTCAAAAGAACTCTGAAAACCTGGTTCTTGCCCCAGGTCTTGGGTTAGAGTGGGTGGTGGGTCCTGTATGTTTGTCTTTTTATGGTTGCTTTTCTTATGGCATTGGATGGGCTTCTTTTGTTTGTTTTAATGGTACTGTATGATTGTTTGTATTGTACGCTGCCTGGAGTTGTTGTAGAATTAGGTAGCCTTATAAATTTCTAAAATAAATAAATAAAATTGTTGTTCACAGCTCACCTTTCACATTGCCCCCTGTAACTATGCACTTCATGCCAATGGAGAGATGTCACAGAGATCCCTAGTACAACTGGGAAGAAACAAAATGTTTGTACTATTACTCTTCACTTATTATCCAATAGGAACTCTACTTTGCAAAGAAGGTACTAGAAAATTAGAGAAAATAAAAAAAATATGTATCACAAATTCAATTTTTTGCAATGAATCCACATACTGTCTATTTAGATTAATAAGCTTTATTCATACTTGTAGGCATTTGAAGGGCATGAGGTTTCTAATTTGCATTATGTTTGTTCCCCAATGTCAGCTCCTACTTTAATGACAATATGTAAGTTAAAAACATAATAATTTATTGATTCATATAATACAGAAATATTATGAAATCTGTAACAGAGTATGGAAAAGATTCTCAGTCTAAGGGCCAAACAAGTCAGTTGGAAAAACGGATTAAAAACTGTGTTGTTAAGGAAGGAGCAGTAAGCTGTCCTCCTATGTTTTTTTCAAATTATGTCTCTTGAAGATGCTATTTGTCTTATATTGTGAAGAGAATAGATATTCTAAACCAACCTTCCTCAGCCAGATACCTTCCAATGTGCTGAACTGTGTTGGGTAGAAATTCTAGGAGTTGAAAGCCAACATACAGAGAGGGCACTTAATTTGCCCTCATTTAAGCTAGAGTAATTTATTTTTGTTCTTTGATCTCTTGTCCAATCATAAAACATTTTTTTACTCAGAAATAAGTATACTTCAGTTCAGTATGCTTTCTTTCATAGTCAGGAAGGATACAGCAAACACAGTACTTGGGTACAGTGCAGTCAGTGACCAAATAACAGCATTCAGATTTATAGACAACCCTTTAATATGATGGTTATCCAAGTTTATGCTCCTACCACTGATGCAGAAGAATAAACAGTTGATAAGTTCAACTTGAAATTAACAGAACATGTAAGCAAGATGTGCTGCTTGTGGTTGGAGACTGGAATGCCAAAGTTGAAAACACTAAGAAGGAAAATATAGACTACGTGGCCTAGTAAACAAAGATGAAGCAGGAGAACGACTTATCAGTTTCTGCCAATCCAATGACTCCTTCATTGCTAACACATTCTTCAAAGAAACAAAATGATGCCTATATACATGGTCATCACCAGACAGAGGACACAGAAATCAAACTGATTTTATTATTGGTACAAGGAGGTGAAGACTCAGTTATAATAGCAAAGATGTGGTCGGGGGCTGACTGTGGAACAGGTCACTACTCCTGTATAAGTTTCAAGGCAAGCTAAAGCAGAATAATAAAGCCAACTAGTTTCCACAATATGATCTTGAGCAATACCCATTATTTTCAAGGAGAACATCAGGAATTGCTTTAAAGTCCTGAACATCACTGATTAGAAACCACAGAAACTGTGGAATGAAAACAGTAATGATGTAAGGATGAATGTGAAAAGAGACTGCCGAATATCAAGAAACAGAAGCAAGATGGATATCAGAACGAACAGTGGAAACTGTCAAAAAGAGAAGAGAAGCCAAAGCCAAGAAAAACAAGAATCTCAGGAAGAAACCTGACAAAGAATTTCAGAGCTGCTAGAAGAGACAAGAAACAGTATTACAAAGACATCTGAAAATATACTGAAGATGGGAAAATACATGGTAAAATAAGGAAGACAGGTCCATCCTGGAGGAGGTCCATTTGTATGGTTGTGTCAGCCTCCCAGGTAGACCAGACAGGGAACACAAGATGAGCTAATTCTACTGTACCGTAAGGCTACATGAACAGAATCTTGCAAGCCTGAAAATACAAATCTCCTACCTTCTCTTTTTACAGCCTGATAAGTTAGGTTCCTTTCTAACTTTCTTTCTCTACCTGTTATTTAGCTGTGCGCTCCTGACGATTTTATCTGATCATACCCTCGGCGGCATCTCTTCCCCTCAACTCTCTAGGTCATTCCCACATACCATTACAGGTTGCTAGGAGTCAACACTGACTCAATGGCACATAATCAATTATCATTTGGAATTTTACTCAATTTATTTGTGTGAATGAAAAAAAAGATAAACTACCTGAGACCCACTAAAAGCAAGCCTGGAGGTGAAAGGGTTATTGAGGAAGATTTCAGCTTATGCACCATGTGGAAAAATATCAGAAGAATTAAAAGACATAACCAAAAGATAATTCCTAGATCAGAAAATGGTTATCAGAGGAACAGACAGTTTCCATGTGAACTGGATGAGGCAATGGTATTCTAGTGGAAGAGTACAAGAGATGCGAGAAAAATGCTAAGCCTTGATGAAAATTATAAAAGTGTTTGGGAAGTATAGTCCTGTGGAACCATCACATAATTCAAGCTTTCTATGAGGGCCTGCCTCTTGCTCCAAAATTGTCCTGGAGATCAATTGTAGCCTGGCTAGGAGTTGGGGTCTGAGTTGGGTTTTGAACAGTTGTATGAATGTGTGAGTGAAGCTTTTAGCTTTTATCATTCAGAAAGTGAACAATGGAAGTTGCAATACTGCATTTTTTCCCAATAGGTCTTGAGTCTGAACAACATAGCACTGAAGGTGACATAAGATCCTCTTTACACCTCTCAATGTAACACATATACAAGTTCATAGCACTTGTACACCAAACAAATTATGGCTTCAGGAAAGGCTGTGCAGCTGTTTTACTTTTGGAAAAAACTATTCAGCATCACTGACTTATATAAAGAAACTCTGTTTCACATCTTTCATTCTTATCATCTGTTCAGCTAAGTAGATGGAAAAATGTCAAATATGCTTTTAGAAGAATATGAATTTAATTTAAAATTCCATTTTGTGCCTATTGCTATATAATCTCCAGAAGTTGCCTGTCTGAACAGCTGGAAAGCACCACCCTTGCTTCCCTTTTTTAGTGATTGTTTCAAGAGAACTTATGCCTCAGAAAGATATGGAAAAATAGGTTTGGCATTTTGTGTGTGTGTGTGTGTGTATAGGTGGTTTGGCATGATAGGCAGGCAGGCAGGCAGGCAGGCAGGCAGGCAGGCAGGCAGGCAGGCAGGCAGGCAGGCAGGCAGGCATTTTATATATAGGCAATTGCTATAAAGAGAATAGTCAGATTTGTTTCGGTAGGGAGATTTGGTTGTGGTGCTGATCCTGCCCTAACCAGAATAGGAAAGCTGTTCCCTTAGGGGCAAGGAGGTCTTGGGGACAAATTCAAGGAGTATCCTAAGCAGCCTTGACGATGTAATTCTGCATATTTATGCAAAAGCAAACGCTACATATTACTTTAAATAAGCAAAGGATTGCAGTTTCAACAATATCGAGAAATTGAAATTGTCACGCGGCCCGCTTAAGAGAGGCAGGGGCACTGTACAAGATCAGGCTAGGCAATCGTAGCCCCTGGAAAGGATACCTTGGCATGGAAGGCATCAGTCCACCGTCGTCTGAATGCTAAATTTCACATCTGGACACGCGACTCGCTCTGCTCTTTGGCCACGAGACTTCGCCACCCCATCCCAAAGCTAAAGACTGCTGAATGGCCACCCGTGGCATGAGAGAGGAACTGCCGCTCCACAGTCCCGTCAAAAAAAGCACCGCCCCAAACCGCCCGCTACATGCCCAGTAATTCCGCCTTCTGCCACCTCCCTCCAACATCAACGCAAAGACCCAACCTCCCCTGCACCCACCCTGCCTTGTCATTGGCCAATACGACTGCCAGGTACCGCTGGGAAAGCACGTGGGAAATTAGTGAAACCTCATTTGTGGATTCAGTCCACCTGACCAGCATGGTGTTTGGACCGGAGGGTAGACTACAGTGCCGAACAAGGGGGAAGGGAGGGGGTCAGATTCCAGGAATCTTCTGAAAGCCACGCCCCCTCTCGTTAACCCTTCGATTATGGCTGCTCCCCGAGGGAAGAGGGAGGGTTTACGCCTGCGCTGTATGGAACGGAAGGAGGAAATTACTTTGCAACAGAGGATTTCGGCTTGTTCCAACTAGCAAAGGGGAGAGGACGGTTTATTGTTCCTAAACTCGCTTTCTTGGGAGTTTATCCCAAGAAATATCCCTATTGATATCAGTGGAATTTTCTTCTAAGTAGCTGGGATACGATTATGCTTTTTTTTAAAAATCTCCCGTCACTGACAGCATTATTCAACGTTATTTCACGGTTTTCCTTATGGGACATTATTTGGGGAAATGGTGTTTTACTTTTCTGAATTTTTTGCAAATGGAAACTAGTTTACCTTAATTTAACGTGAGCCATGAAACATGAGAAGAAAAAACGAATTATCTTTTACATTTAAGCCATCTCAAGAGCAAGATCTTGGGTTTGTCGAAATGACCTCCTTATCTACGTTTCCCCACACACATACTGCTAAACATAAATAGTACCCACCAAACGCATTACAAAATCCATAAAAACTCCAGTGGATTTCCTTTTTGGAATTAAATCTCTAGCCAATTCAAACAGACATGTTAAACAAAAAACTAGAAGGTTATACTGTATTTGCAGCAGGCTGTAAGCAAACACTTGGGATTAAACCTGGCCCCTGAATTACAAAACATAATTGAGAGGTAAATTATGACTTCATTGCATCCGTTCATGGTTTAATCAACTGCAATGTGTACATTAGTAAAAAAAAAAAAAATTCCAAATACCATAGCCTTCAATAATATTCAGCCTGTACATTAAAGGTTTATGGTCTCCAAAATCAAGAATAGATTTGAAGCATTTAGAAGCATTTATTATCAACTAACAATAATGAGCCCTTTCCACAATTCAGACAAGCCAAATTTCTTGGTTTTAAACTGAGAGCAACCAAGTTGTACCATGAGACACAAATTACACAAATCCAAGTGTTTTGCCTTAACTATATTATTGATCCGGCTGTGATTTATTTATATCCATTCCTCTACAATAATTCCAAATGACTTACGTAAAAAATACAAAAACACAAAATGAAACTTAACACACCATTAAAATGAGCAAAAATGTTCTCAAAATCAAAATATATTGTAAATATGAAGACAAAGCAAAAGCAGGAGGTTTAATGTAGGAAAGAGATTAGGGTGCATGGCAGATCTCTACTAGAAAGACAATCCATAATTAGCTTCACTACAGAATAAGCCAGAGTACCTAATTGTAACCTACACAAGAATGTAAAAGTAGACTTTTTTCTATAGTAATAAATCCTTACGAAAATATGGATCAAAGGTGAAGGCCCAAACTAATATCCTTTTAAAATCTTGTGCACGTCTGCCACCTGTTTGCTATAGGTATGCCTAATACAACTGTTGTACTATCTACTCCCCCACTTGATTTAAAATAGCAATTTTAGAAGAAGAAATTTCTATTGAATAAGTAGAAATATACTGAGGGTTAAATGTCCATTTGGGCCATTAGAGCTTTAATTTGGGCATTCCCAGCAGGAAACCCAGTTTATTCCAAGAACTAAAATAGCATCACACTGTAAATTTGTTTAACAAAATCCTCCAAGTTTCAGAAACTGTTTATGATAGTCTTATGACCTGAAATATTTACAGGATTCCCTGGAAAATTGTCAGTTTAGTTTACCAGCCAGATCAATAATACAGTTAAGACAATACACTGGGATTTCTTAATCTCATGGTACTACTTGGTTGCTATCAGTTTAAAACTAAGAAATGTGGCTTGCCTGGATTACAGAAAGGGCTGATTATTGTTAGTTGATAATGAATGCTTCTAAATGCTTCAAATCTATTCCTGATTTTGGAGACCATAAACTTCATTACCGAAGGCTGAAATATGTTTTGAAAAACGAACACAAAAAGAATCTGCCGCTTTTCAACTGGAGGCTTTTTTGTAGGAAGTGATTTTGTTGTTGTTTTCCCTGACCAGTAGAGGGCGCTCTGCAACCATTGCTTTGCAGATAGATGCTTCCTGTGAGTGCAGGATATACTTAGATGGGAGGGAGGCCAAGAAAGATTTAAGTTGACTGGAGAAATGGATGTAAGAGGTCTGTAGAGAAATAAAGGTGTTATCTCTATGTTCCAGTAATTCAGTTTAGTTAAATGGATGCATATAATTATAGACAGAGGTAACAATGGGAAATTTCCCAGTAGTGTGCATTTTCGTAAGCAATTCACTTATTGCTCCATTACTGATTGAATTATTCTGTTTCAGAAGTTGGAGTTTAAGTGGAGAAGCTGGTAGCTCCCCCAACAGTTGAATCTGGAAAGTGTCAGACTAGGGATAGTTAGTCTACTATAATCCAGACACTATAATGTGTTTCTAGCCAAAGGAGAGAGAGATGCATAGAGCCAATGATTTAGGAACATTATCTATATTATCCAGTCATAAAACATAATAATAAAATCCACTGTAATGTATTCACAAATATATATATTCATCAGGCTAATCCCTTTCAGGGTAATCAATATGCAAAATGCCAAAAAACAGAAAGAAATAGTAATCCAAAGAAATTAAGACAATTGTTCTTAACTCAAGAAAAAGAAAGAAAATATAGGTAAATCAAGTTTACATTAACACCATTCACTATACCTTTCCGTATCTTTCTATTCTTGCAAATTCTTGCTTCCACCTTCTCAGGACAGCACCTCATCCTTTGCCTTTTCTTTAAACCTCTCATCTCTCTTTTTGAGGATCTCATCAACTTCATCTAACTATGACTTTCCCATCATCCCTTTCTTCTTGACCCATCCACTCTTCCTTGTTTTGTGATCTTCATTCATTCTATTTGAGTAAACCTCTGTAATGCACATCTTTTTCACCAGTCATTCACTTTTGTATTCAGTGTGCATTCCTTTAGCATCCATTCATTCTTGACCCCATCTCATCTTGTTTTGCCATATACACTTGCTTAATACCCCATTCCTGTGTATTCAACTTACTGTTAGGTTTCTCCTGACATACCTAACTCACTTCCATATAACAAAATGGGCAAAATAAAAAATGCTCTTATCAGAACTGTTTTGCTGCTTTCAACATTCATTCGTTGCAAGAGATCTTATATTACTACCTACCACCTTTCTTCCAGCATTTGCACATCTTAAAATTTCTCAGTTTTCCCAGCTTTTTAAAGCATTCTAGCAAAATACATAAATTCATCTACTTGCTCTAGTTTTTCACTATTTACACTTATTTGCTTTATTTTCCTCTTAAACCCAACTACATTGGTGTTTGATACATTAATTTCCAGATTCATACTCCCAGTTGGATCAACAATCCAACATTCATTGTACACCATTGTCTTCAGCCAACAACATGGCGTTATCTGCTTACAAAAATATGCACGCATTCACATTTCTGATCAGGACATTACTAACATTACCACAATTATCCCTCATACATTTGCATTGAACAATCAAGGAGACATCACACATCCTAATCTTACCTCCTTGCTCAATGTACAACCATTCACTAAATATTCCATTTATTAAGTTCCTTATAGTGAATCAGGCAGAATACAAATCTTTGTAATAAATAAACGAGCCATCTTATTGCATTCAGTGACCAGCCTTCAATTTCAAATTTGCACAATATATTCCACAATTCAGACTATTTGTTTTATTATATATTTTTTTCAAAACTCAACAAAGGTATAAAAACCTTCTTACATTCCCATTTTTCAGTGACCTGCTGAAGAGCAAAAATATAGTCTGGGTATCTCCTGCCCTATATAAAGCTATGCTACACTTTCCAAATTTGATCATTGTCATCTCTTGAACCCTTTCTATCAGAATTCTGTCAAACAATTCACAGATGCACTTAACAAACAAAACCCCCACTATAGTTTTTGTTTTTACTCTTGCTATCTTTCCTTTTGTACAATGGAACGGCAAATTTTCAGGCATGGATGTGGTCTTCATGCACATGTTAAACAAGTCATACAGCCACTCCACATAATCCAAATCCATATTTTTACATTCTTCCAGTTACATGATCTACTCCTCTCCCCTTGCCATTTTCCAACATTTTCACAGCATTTATGACCTCCTTTCCAGCAATTTTTTCTTGGACATTAACATTTATAGAATTTGTTCCATTCTTCCACTCTTTGACAATACCATACAAATCTCTAAAATTCTCCTTTCAGCATTTATTCCTTTTAGTTTCATTACAAATAATTTCATCACTTATATTTTTAATTCCATCCACTCTACTGAAGGCTCCTTATTTAGACCTTTTCACCTACTTCCAAAGCAATTTTTTATTTCCATCAAAATCACAGCATTTTTCTTCCTTTTTTAATCTTAATTGTCCCTTTCTCTCTTTGGAACTATCTTTTGTATCTTTTTTTTTCAATGTCCATTTCCCCCCGGATCCACTGTTGACACTTGTGGGACAAACCATTTTCACAGCATTTATGACCTCCTTTCCAGCAATTTTTTCTTCGACACTAACATTTATAGAATCATTACAAATAATTTCATCACTTATATTTTTAATTCCATCCACTCTGCTGAAGGCTCCTTATTTAGACCTTTTCACCTACTTCCAAAACAATTTTTATTTCTAAATGTGGGACAAACCATTACAATGAAACTATTTGTAATGACTGTAATGGTTTGTCCCACATTTAGAACCTCTCATCACTCTTGTATCCTTGACTGATTATCTGTCATCATAAACAGTGAAATCAATCGTGATTTTTTATTCATTCTTCTTCTGTGCATTCATATAAAAGACTTATGGTTAAGTCAACAAACATACCATTTTCTAGGCAGTTACTCACCAAATAGCCACCAGTCTCATTCATTCTGGGGTCTCTGAATGGCTCAACCACTTTTTCAGTATACTCTTTTCTTGTTTCCACACATCAACACATGTCACCTAACATAATAACTTTTCATCTGAGTCGTATTTATTCAGAACGCTACACATTTTTTCCCCAAAGCACATCCTTGGTTCTTTGATTATCATTATTCACTGGATCATAACACGCAGTTCTTATCAACCTGTGTATTGCTATTTTCACATATATACTCAACCTTCATACTTTCTGACATACTTTTTAGTTTTCATTCATAATTAAACATACACCTTCATTCCCCTGCATGTATTTATGTACTCCACTGTACAAGATCAGATTACAGTAATACCTCAGTTCACGAACGCTTCTGTTTACGAACAATTCGGTTCACGAACAGCAGCATTCGCAAAATTTTGCTTCCGTTCGCGGACGCCGCATCGGGTGACGAACACGACCCACGGCCATCTTCCCTGCTCTGACACGTGGTTGTGGCTTCCTCTAGGTGAGATTGCGGTCTCAGACAGACACTTGCTGTGAAGCTTTTTGCTGTCGCCTCAAGCAAGGTTAGTGTTCTCTCTCTTCATTACTGTACTGTACTGTACTTTGTTTCATATTTTTGTGGTTAAAAAAAATACATATGGTTCAGAATGGATTAACCTTATTTACACTGAACCTTATGGGGAAATCTGATTCGGTTGGTGACCAATTCGGTTCGCGAGCACGTTCTTAGGGGTCAGAATGGATTAACCTTATTTACATTGAACCTTATGGGGAAATTTGATTCGGCTCGCGATCAGTTCGGCTTGCGCCCAGAATCGTGGAACGGATTAAGTTCGTGAACCGAGGTACCACTCTTTCATCCACACCTATTACATCCTACCCTTTCTCTTATTTCAGATACGCAACATATTTCTTTCCCTTTCTTTCGTTTGTTAATTCACACTTTACTGCATATTCCTCTTACATACCCAGGTGCAGTCTGTTATATGCTATGGTTGATGCCATAGATGCCACCTTGTCTGTCCATCATGGTTTAGGCCAATCAAGCCTCACAGGACTTTATAGTAAGACAGAGAAGTTAGTTTACAACTGGCCTTACTAACAGTAACAGTAACAACACTAACTAACAGTAACAGCAGTAAGGTCTGTTTTGGCACATTTTGGCAAGTATGCCACTACTGCAACCAAAGCCCAGTTTTACTCCAAACTGCCCATGCTATTCCCTCACAAGCTAGCATCCTTAATATAGTGTAATATATACACTTTACAAGCCAACATCAAATACTATTTGTCCATATCAGATATCAGTTAGAAACTATATGCAGTGTACTCACATACACAGGATACTTTCTGTATATATTTTGAAATGAGGGAACACAAATTGAAATAATTGTGAGTATAATCAAATGTTTATGTATATGTACTGTTTTATCAAGGAATGAAGTACCTGGATAATATATTGTTCTAGGTTTCTTTTAAAAAGCAAGTTTGAATGTGCCCATTTTATAAATATGACACCAGTAATGTTTAATGTTCTTATTGTTTCTATTGATCAATATTAATCTAGCACAAGTAGGTTTTATAAATATTAAAACTCCATGCTAGTAACCCCTTTGGTAAAGTGGGCCAACTATTTAAAATTCCCTCCACTCCACTGAATTCCATATCTCCCCTACATAGACCTGCTACACCATACTACTTAACATGAGCAATTAATAAGCAGCAAGAAAGCATGAATTTAGTTGCACAGCAATAAAAATGTTATCAGGGATTAATTCATCATATATAATTCATTAATTTATATATGGGTATAAGTTGAGAGTGGAACTGAACTCACATGCATTTTATTGAAGGACACAGTTGAACTAGAACAGGGCATGTTATCTGCTGAGTCAAAAGTTGTCCCATGATGTGGGACACTTTTAAGTAAGTTTTATTTTAATAGGCCAATTAAGCACAAATTCCCACAACACACTGATCCATAAACAATCCAATCCCATTTTACCCTAGATTAGCAATGTTGTGTGAACTCAGCCTAAATTATACATAACAATCAATACTTTCCAACAACTGAACTGCTCTCAGCCTCAGTGGTAATCCAGACATTTGAACAAGCCAAGGAATTTCTTCTAAAAATATAATTCACAGGTTTTGGCCATGTACCTTATGGTGCCTTTTGTACTGTAGAATGTTATGGACATTCTACAACATTCTGTGGTGTAGAATATCCTGAAAATCTGTATATGCAACAATATGAAGGAAGATCACTTACTGGAAAGGCTGACTTCAATCCTCTGGACTGCAAACAAATCCCACAATCAGGAGCAACATACGTAACTCTGGGAGATAAAAAGGATCCAGAACTTTCCAGAAACAATGAGTAGAAATTACTGAATGAAACAGTATTTCTTCATGAGGTAGAAAATGAATGCCGTGCCAGTGTTCTCTATGCTAGTGTCCTCTAGAAACATAAGTTACTCTTACAAGATTTGATGGCCATACTGTATGTTTAAATCCTTTTCTAGAATCCTGGAATTATGAAGTTAGAAGGGACCCCAAGGATCACCTAGTTTAACCCCTTTCAATATTAGCCCATTCTTGAGAAGTGGTTACCTAGCTTCTTTTTAACAATCTCCAGAGAATCCACAACTTCCACAGGCAACAATCCTATACACTTTACATGGGAATAAATTCCACTGAATTCAGTAGAGCTTACTTTTGAATAGGCATGCATGGAATAACATTATACCCCTGATAATTAAATGCATCCTTGTTTAGACACCCTATAAAGATAGCAAATAATAACCACAAATGTAAAAGGAAGTCCTCTTGTCTGCATTCCCTTCTGTGAGGACTGATCTCTTTTGGGAACAAGAGCCTTAATTCCCACACCATGAAACATTACTGGTGGATTATGAACAATTGATAAATGGGGCCAAGTGGTTTTCATTGGCAGATCACCTTAATACAAAATTTGGGAAACTATCAAATCAGAAGACCAGCTTGGCTTTCATTCAGATGGATGCTGTGAATGCTGCTTACTGGGGTTGTTAAAACTTCCATTCTAAAACCACTACTAGTTGCTTGTTATTTTTGCCCAATTACAACTATTTGTGTATATTACTTGCAAATACTAATTTTCCCTCAGGCTGGTTTTTTTCGAGTTTCAGTTGTAATGGTTAACACTTGTGAACATCATAACTGGAGCCACAAAATAGCTGTTTGGTTCCCCCTCCCCCCTTCCCATGTTCAGTGGTAGCACTAAGACATTCCAGCACTTCCATGCTTCAAGTAATGGCTTGAAATCTGACCACAGAGAGGTTTCGTTTTGGTGCGAGGCAGGAGCCTTGCTTTTGTCGGCCTCAGGAAAAATTTGTCCGCATTTGGCCAGATTGGAAGCCTCCAAAATGTTACAGTTTATGCATGTTTAGCAGAGACTTTTAAGAACTTGGCAAGAGAAGTTGCCAAGTTGTCTGCGCTGAAAGAGCGCCAGAATGAGTTGGGACGTCTGATGGGAATCCATAAGAGCTGCACTTCCTGGCCACCAGGAGGTGATGCAGTGCTGAAAAAAAAGGGCACAGTATCTGCAGATGGCAGGATTCTTCCTTCTTTCTTCAAAGGGTAAAAACAGAAACAAAAACAAAAAATAAAAAATAAATGAGTGAGAGACAGAACAGTGGGGAAAGATGGTTATAGTACAGCTTTGTTTGAAAAATTATGGCCCATCTAAATACCGGGAAAGTTGCTTCCGTAAAAAAGGACTTGTACTTTTTTGGCATCTCTTTATATTTGGCCCCATTGTGATCATCTCATTGAAATGCCACAGCTTATTTTGTAGTCTTAGATAAAGCATTGCCCCTCAGCACTCTGAGGTTATGATCTATTTACAATATTATTGAAAGACTTTGCATGGTTCAGTTGCCCTGGGGGTGGAGTCCCTGTTGCTCAATAGCAAGCTGTTGGGGATAGTTTAGTAGATTCCCACCTGAACGGGGATTTGGACTAGTTTGCTTAGAAGGCTTCTTTGAACTCATACATTTTATGTTCCTGTGATTCTACCATTATGGAATCTGATTTCACAGTTTATGAAAAAGAGGCAGATCACCAAGGAAGAATACATAAAGTATGCCTGAAATTGTAGAGAGGGTATCAAGAAAGTTAATGTTCAGAATGAGCTGAGGCTGGCAAAGGGTGCTAAGTTTTCCGATTCTTCAAAATAATTTTTTTTAAAAAAAATTAAATCAATTAAAAGTGAACTTATGATCTATGGTTTTGATGATTAGATAGCACAGATTATAGAAAAAAGAGAGTCGTGATGTGACTTTAGAGAAAGAAGTTGCACTTATATTTGCTGCATTGCACCTATAACTGCTGTAAACAAGATTGAAAGCCACTTCTTTGAATCTTTTTTCTTTCTTTTCCGTTTTTCTTCTACCTTTCCCCCCTTTTTCTCCCATTTTGCACTCCAGCTTTCTCTTTTATTTCTTCCTTTTTCTTTTTTCTCTTATTCTATTTTAGTTTGTATTAATTTTCACTCTTGTTTTTAAAACTTTCAATAAACTTACATTTTTTAAAAAATTATATCACAAGCTACTCACAGAGGACAACAAAATGCTAACAGAGAATGAGGAAACAGAGCTACTCCTATTTTGTCTCTGTCTTCACCAACAAGGCAATTTGTGTTCCACCAAGCAGTTGTGAGCAGAACAAAGAGGCAGGATTGAACATGAGATTGATAGAACCATGGTCAATGGATATCTGTTTACTTGCAGCCTAAATCTCCAGGGCCAGATAAATTGCATCCTAGGATACTGAAGGAATTTGTTCATGAGCTGGCCAAATGTTTATGTAGTATGTCTGAGAAATGTTGGTGAGTGGGTGAAGTGCCCGATGATTGGAAGAGGACAAATATTGTCCCTATCTTCAAAAAGAGGAAAAAGGAGACTCCAAGGAACTGCAGACCAGTCCATCTGACATCAATATCTCAGCAGATTCTGGAGAAGGTCATAAAGAGATTAATCTGTAAGTACTTGAAACGGTACAGTAGTTACCAGACATCAGCAAGGATTTGTGAAGAACAAGTCTTACCAGACTAATCTTTTTTTAAATTTTTTGATTGGTAACTTCCTTAGTAGATTGTCAAATGCTTTGCAGAAATAAAGATATAATAGAGCTACATACAAAATACTCTATGATATGGTAATAGCAAGCTAGTATGGGATGGATGGGATGACGGTTAAAAGGTTACATACAGCAGGCTCAAAAATCATACTCAAGGAATGATTGTCAATAGTTCCTCACCAAACCTGAGTAAGGTGAGGTATCAAATGGGGCACCATAGTGTTCTGTCCTAGATCCTGGATCCTTCAACATTTTTACAGATGACTTGGATGAAGAGTTGGAGGGGATGCTAATTAAATTTCCAGATCATAATTGGATGGGACAATTAATACTCTAGAAAACAGACATAAAATTAAAACTATTTTGATAGACCAAAGAAATGGGCTGAAAATAACAGAATGAAATTTAAAAATTGCAGAGTTCTTCACTTAGAAATCAAATTCACAGGGAGAGAGGGCTAACAGTATATGTGAAAAACATCTAGTAATAAATTGCAAACTGAATATGAGTCAGCAGTATGATATGGTTGAAAAAAAGGCAAATGCAATTTTAGGTTACATTAACAGTTTCCAAGTAACAGGAAGCAGTTCCACTTTATTCTAGTCAGACTCTATCTTAAGTATTGTGTCCAATTCTGGGCACCACACTTCTAAGAAGAATTCAGAGAATGAGAGTGACAAGGACTCGAGAATCTATGAAGAGCCTGAAGGAACTGGAAATGCCAAGCCTTGAGAAGAGAAGACTGGAGGTGGGGTGGAGTGGGGCAGCAAGATACAATAGCACTCTTCAAATACCTGGAAGGATGTCACAAGGTAGAAGGTATTCATCATTCTGGAACACAGGACATGAAATAGTGGATTCAGGAAGGCAGACTCTGATTGAATGGTACAAAACACTTTGTAACAGTAAGAGCAGTATGACAATGGGTTCAGTTACCCAGAGAAGTGGTGGGCTCCCCTTCATTGGATGTGCTTGTACACAAGTTAGACAGCCATCTGTCAGGATGGTTTACTTTAGATATCCTATGTTGAACAAGAGGTTGGGGGACTTCTGAGGAAGAACTGGTGAACTGAAGATGGCTCAGTGAAAAGAAGAGCCAACGACTGCAGTGGAATGAATAGCTGGCGAGTAGACCAGCTCTTCATAATTCCTCTCCAGACAAGGAGAGGACATGAGATCACCTACATGTGCTCCAGACAGGTGCTCCTCATGTCCTCAGCAGTCTCTGGTGGGTTTAGAGCTCTGGGAGACAAGGGAATAGCCATCTTGCTCAAACCACAGTCGGTGCTTTTGAAAGGACACTAGTTTGCATACTTCCTTTTCTAATCACTTTTGGAAATTGCTTGTAAACTGCTTTTCAACTATTAGGAACGTTGGATCAACAAGTTTTACAGTACTGGGTGAATTTCCTTCAATCCTTAGTGAAAGAAGTTTTAAATACAAGTTTAAGGACTTAATTTTTTTTCTGGAGTAAACAGAAAAGGGGTGATTAAAACTTTGATTTTGGAAAGTTACAAACAGACTAAGGCTCCAGGTAAATTTGTAATAAGATTTTGGAATTAATTATAAAGAATCCTTCCTGTGGGAAAATGCTTTTGTTTTGAATTCTTTTTTTTTTTAAATAAGACTTTAAAAATTGGACACTAGAGGGAACTAGAAGAAACTAAAGATTACAATTAAAGGAGAAGAACACTCAGACTCGACTTACTAATACAGAATGAAGCAAAATATTTTAACATTGGACATATTGAAGGATATTTTTGAACAATAGACCCAGAAATTAATTTTAAGAGTGTCTGCCTAAATAGTCTGTTTAAAAGATGTTATGGAAGAGGAACACGTATTACCTGACATGATTGAGACTGATTTGAAAGTGGATTTAAAATGACAGGCTACAAGAATGACATGGAAAAAGATGTTATGCTGAACATGCAAAAGAAACCTTGATAATTACAAATAACAAACCAAGGCAGTGACCTGGATAATTTTCCTATATTGGATTCACAAAAGAGGCTTGTTAAAGCTTTGAAGGATTTTGTGAGAAGGAACAAAGAAAAAAAGAAAAGAAATCAAGTTCTAGGACATTATTTGAAGGGACGAAAAATCAAGATTGTTAGAAGTAAAAGGAAGGAATATCAACTTGGTTTATTTTATCAAGGCTAAAATAGATACATTATTATCTCTGGTAACCCTTAATGGACTTTTGCTAATCAGGACTGAACGATGAGGCTTTAAGGATTTGTTTATAGATAAGAGATGGGATATGGGAAGAAGAGATCATTTGTTGTCTTTTAAGATAAGGTGATAAATTACTAAAATTGTTTATACTTGTGATGAAGGGGAAGCCACTTCTTTACATATTTTTTTTTTACTATATTCTTTTTTCTTTTTCTCTTTTCTGCACCTATTTTTTTCTTTTTTTAGATTGTATTAGTTTTTATTGTTGCAAATCTTTAATAAAACTATTATTAAAAAAAAAAAAAGATCAAGAGCTTGGGCTTGATGGCCTCAATGGCCCCTTCATCTATGTTTCTATTTGACTAGATGTCTGAGAATCTCTGAAATTTATCAAAGAGTGCCAACTTACATCTGAAATTTGAATAGCTGGTATGTAAAACAGATATGTCTGTGCAGACTGATCCCACCAATTTGCCCAGTAGGGATGTGCATGGTTGTGTTTCCAATTTCACCATACTGATCCAGAGAGATTTGGCAGCAAATGACGTACAACCGTTATGTTACAACTGTGCTGCTTCCATCAGCCAATTGCCTTAGGGCTCCAACCGCATCAACTCCTTTGCCACAATGGGTTCTAAGGGCATTGGTTGCCAGGTGTTCTTGTATACATTTACTGAAGACTGTCTCTAACAACCTTAATCACTACCCCAAGTGAGATCCAAGAAAAGTTGAATCACAGGCAAAAGTTAGTGAAACTAGAATAAACCATTACTTTATTTCTTTATCTAAGAGTAAAAGCAGGTTACACATATTTCCATAATCATGTTATTATGTGAAGAAGAGATGAGTCATTGACCCAATCAATGAGCTACCTCTCCCCATCTTTAGATCTGGATATGCTAAGCTTATGGCTCATCTGGTGAAAGATGGTTTGGAACTGCTGGAGAATTAGAGTTGCTTCCACTTTAGTCCATATCTTTAGAATTGCCAGTCTCTGTCATTGACTTTTCAGGTCACTATTTGCTCCAGGTTTTCTATATTGCTTTCTGTTTTTGTTTTTGTTGTTTTAGATACAGCTAATTTATTTCTATGAACATGCTTACTTTCCAGCGGACTGTGAATAAGAGACAACTTATTTTTTCAAGTTGCTTTAGTAGAAATAGATAATGGGGACACCAGCATGCATTCTATATTTTTGTTCTTACCATTTAATAGAACATTTTTTATTTGTGATAAAAATTAAATGAAAATCAGCAAAAGGAAGTCAGTATTATTCCTTTGAGCAACATAAATCAACATTCAGCACTCCAGAGTAGCTATTGAAAGGACAATCTCTACTCACACATGTGACTTGCTGCAAGTCCTAAGCAAGCAAGAACTGCAAACAGGAAATTTAGGCAGCAATCCTATGCCCACTTATTTAGAATTAATTCACAGTGGGGCTTGCCTCTGCTCAGACATGTATAGTGCTGCACTGTCTATTAACTTTGCTAGGCACCTTTTCTTAATGTACTTGTAAGCACACGTATAGCATGAGTTTGGCCAAATAGATTGATATTGCTGCATAGCAGAGTGCCAATACAAAGGGCTTATGCAGAACGAACACTTTGTGTCTGCTTCCAGCCAACTGTGAAAAACAAAACCTCAGTAGTACTGAAAAGCTCAGGGCTGGAAGTACCTTTGGCCCTCCAAGATCTGTAGAGGAAGTCTTGATTGGACCCTTCCTATATAGGAAGGTAATTCATCACTAAATCTGCATGATTAATTTGGCTTTTATATCGATTCAGTGAATCCATGTTCTAGTCAGATTTGCTTTGGTGGCCAAGCAGTGGGTTCACCATCCAGCTTCCCATTATTGTGCCACTGCTGTGCACTTTGTGGTGGCATGGTAATTATGGGAGTGTCTCAGGCTACGTGCTTTTTGAAGAAATCCCATGAGTGCTTCAGCACAGCTCTAATTCTCAGTGTAGCTGTTTGAATGTGTGAACTGGCTCATTCCAGTGTTGCCAGAGAGGTAAAGATCTCTGCTTGCTTTATGTGACGTGAGACAGTGGTTCAAATAACTCACCCTCGTGGCACCCCCAGCCTCTTGGACAGGACTCCTACTGAGAATTCTTTTAAAGGCCAGGAAAAGACCCGGGGTATCTGAGATGTGTCTTGCCTCTGAGCAGCAGTCTCTTCCTGAGAATGAATTTGTCTATCTAGAGTGCATAACTAAAAATCAGAGTCTTTAAATAATTAAATCACTGTGTTCACAAATCACGCTAAGCAGTTTGTTAGCTTTTGACTTAGCATGTTGTGTGAGCCTAACCACTATGATTGGTAAACTATGGTTTATGATTGAACATACGGTGTGAATCCAGTTGGTTCTCGTTTATTGAATGAACCATGGCTTAATGCAATGTTCCATCCAACCTATATCAACTGTGAAAGTCACCATTCTACAAAATGCTCAGCTGAGTACATAGAGGCACACCAGGCAACCTGCAGAACTGAATGCAGGGACAGGAAGGCTCTCTGGTGAGCCCCCTGATTTTAGACAGGAGCATCCATCTCCCCTCTTGTCCCGCTCCCAGCCACTCCCCCACCCAAACTAGCTTGGAAGGGACTGAGGGAACCTGAAGTTAATGCCAAGCAAAGCTTTCCTACCTCTCGCCCTCCTGCATCTCCTCAAAGAGGCATGTCCTGAAGTCTGAGCACCTGGACTGTAGCCAGCGGTATGCTTTCAAAAGATCCCTACAGGCAGGCCGTTCAGACCCCTCGCAAAAGAATTGATCCTTCCCCCACAAGCCTAAGTAGGTGAAAAGAGGGAGAAGTGGGGGATAAAAGAGAGAAGAAAACTCTTGTGGTATCTACTGCCAGGCGGGCAGGCCCTGCCTACAGCGAAGGGCAGAGCTGCGGTGTAAATCCCAGCTTTGATCACATGAATGTTAAGGAGGCTATCCCAAATTAAGTAGATACTTTCTCCATTATAAATGTCTAATCAAGATGCTGTGAAGATAAAGAAGCTACAAGGAGGTGTTAAATGGGACACCCTAAAGGGATATGAGTAATTCTTTAGTCAGGGCAGCATTTAATGCTTGCAGTAAACAAAGCTCAAGGCTATAAAATGAAGATGAAAATAAGAGCAGGGAGAGAGGGAACTTCTACCAGAATGGAATGAAGTCTTTCAAACAAACTTTTTCTCTCCTCAAGTAGCCTTTGGTTAGAAATGAAGCAACACAGAAGGTGGGAAAAGAAAGGCTTTCCTAAATCCATTTGTTTCAGGTGGAATGTAAGTGGATAAACATGCTGGAAAATTAAGGCTCTTTTAGGCATGTGCTATAAAAAGCAGCTCACCTCCAAATTATTGTTTGTTTGTTTCATTTTCATCTGTTGTTGGAACTTTTGCTTTAACTTTTCAGCTTCTTTAAACAAATATTAAAATATGATCTTGTTATGTCTTAAAAGTTTTCATCTTTGGGGACAGGAAAAGTTCATAAATACACAAGGCTTGTTTGTTTGAGCCATAAATGACTGAAAATGTTTTTGTGGTCCAAAAGCAGATATGCTCTATCATCACAAAGTTCATAAAATGTGAGCTCAGGAAGATGCCAGATGCTTCACTAAAAAAAATCTTGCTACTATGTATGTACGCATGTATAAGTATGTATGTGTGTTACTGTACTTAGGAATGTGTAAAGATCATGCATCAAATAAATAAGGAAGTGTCTGGAAGGAAATGGAAGCCAATTTGAACATTTAATGCAATTTATGTAATTGTCTATGGGGCCTGATTTTTGGTACATACACCCTGTTTATGTATGTGTGTATTGCATATAGTGTATATACACACATACCCACACAGTATATAGACATACTATATTATGTGAGATGGGTGGCTATATAAATGGAATAGGTAAGTACATAAATAAGAGTGTATCTGCGTCTTGAAGAACCAGTATAATTGCTCTCCAGGGTCACTGCAAATTTATTCTGGCCATCCAGCTTTTAGACACATACAACTGGTTAGAGGTTAAAGGTTGCAGAATGGCAGAGCAACCTGTTCATTGTACGTCTCACTAGGACCTGGATCGAGCACACAAGGATGTTCTGTTTTGTTCAGTGGAATGTGCCGTATAAAGACGCTACTCAAGGAGCAGGAATTGGCAACAATTCTGCCATGTGGACAGGAGATGTAGAAGTACCTACTACTGCAGACACCACAGAAGTAAAAGCAGATGTAACATGAAGTAAAACACATATGTAAATCTAACTTTGGTTTTTCTTTTGTATTTGCACTGCATGGATTTTCCTCTTGTGGTTGCAGAGCGCTCCACAAGTGCCACTATTATAGAGACATCTGGCCTAAGATCAGCCCTGACTCTTAACTGCATGGTGCATCAATCCCCACTACAGTAGAAGTTCAGTTTTAAAAACCCAGCGATCATTTCCCTTTCACAGAATTCCCTGATCCGCCAGTCCATTGGTGGATGGAGAAGAAATAGTAAAAGGGGAATCTTGGGCATGAGGGTTTCAAATTTGAAAAGAGCAGCTGTGGGAATGTCAGCAGAAGAGAACCTCAGCATGTGGTGAAGGGGGAGGAAGAGATGAGAGATGAAGGAAGATCTGAGAGGAGGGCAGGGAACACTATATTTCAGTGACAGCAACATAAAATTATATCACTGAGAACAGTGTAAACAGACATCTCTCTCGTTATAGTAACTAATGGCTAGGATTTCAGACCAATGTCTGTGGGATTCTCCCTAGTGATATCACTACAGACTGAAAGAAAAGCCATAGAGAATCTCTGTGCAATTCTCATAGCCCGCTGTCTTTCCTGCCAGAAGGGAAAAGAAAAAAAAGAAGACATCACATGTTGGCAAAGAAGAGGCTGGGAAGAAGCTCTATCAAAGGTCGGAAGTGGGAGGCTTGGCTGGGGCTGGCGCCACTGGAAGGCAAGGGAGCGACTCACCCTTCTCTGGTGAGGTCAGCCACCCACAGCACTTCCTGTGTGCATGAGGGGAAGGGGGGAGGAAGTGAGAAAGGCAAGGCCGGGGATGGCAGAACTGGGCAGTCAGCCAAGGCTGTGAAGGCCAGCTGGTGACCCATGCAACCATGTATGGAATGGCTTCTCTCTCTATTGGGTTGAAAGTCAAGCAAGGATGCTACTGACCGAGACCTAGCTCCCAGTGAGGAAATAAAAGAGTGACTGAGTTAGAAAGGAACTCTTCAGCCTCCCCAGATATCTGATGTTCCTTAGCAAAATCTTCTCCTTACTAAGCATGATCAAAAGGTTGGCTGAGGGATTATGGACATAAGGAACCAGCACTTTCGAAGAATGTAGTTGAAAGCCAGAAGGAGCAATAGAGTTCAAGAGGATCTTATAGTTTCATCTGGAAGAAGACCCTTGATGGTTGACATATAAAACTTGACAGAGAAAAAGGCCATTGGCTGCTGTCTAGCTATCAGACCAGTCATGATTCTCCTCATTAATAAAGAAGCTCTGGGCACATATACTGGAAGGTACCACTCTGATGCTGTGGGGACTCAAAATGGTTTCTTCTCTTTTCAATATACCAATGGGCATGATACATACAGTATGAGACACTTCTGCTGGAGATCCTCAGAAATATATGCCTTGTTTCTAGACAGCTCACACCCATCATAAGCACTACATAATGCCCCAAGAGATACTGTTTCGTGATCTTACATGAAGAATTCCAGAATTCCTCCTACCTCTATTTCCTAAAGTACAACAGAGTTGTAGGTCATGGTCAAAGAAACACTTGAGGGGAGAAATATATGATCTCTTTGTTGCACAAATATATAAAACAGAAATTGTATCATCTTCATGTTATGTCTTCTTAATGCATGGATAGTATAGGTGTTAGAGGCTATTAAGTGTATAAACTTTGCTTATTAAGCTGAATTATCTATATGAATATGGCCTCAGAAAAACAGATAAAACCCTGCCCAATAGAAGGGAAGACCAAGAAGGGAATGGAACAATCAGATTCAAAATAGTTACAGGAGACTTAAAGAGACTTTTATAAGACTGTTTAATCAAGATAGATTATACTTTAAAGCATGACTTTACTGAAGCATGCTTTCTAATGTGTTATGGGTTTTTACATCATGTGGTCTTGCAAATGTGCTCAGTCCATTTTCTGAAAGTAGTAACAGAAAACTGTGATAGAAGATTTACTCCAAATCATTTAGTTGGACAGCACTGCCAAATGGTGCATTTTGTCCACACACATAGTAATCTACTCAACCCAAGTGGTTTATGCATCTTTCTTGTACTTCTTTATACTGTTCCAGAAGTTTTAAGCACATAAATACATCATCTCTTAGGTATGTTTACATCTTACTATAAGGTGAGATGTAAAAGTTGCATTTCAAATGATAGAAAATACATAACTCTTCTTGTTTGTCCATCTGTTTCTCTCCCCCCACTCCCCATTTTAAAACATTTGAAAACAGCCTATGTACGTCAAAATCCTAAAGCTTCTGCTTCTCAAAAAGCATGTCTCTAGAGCGGATGATTAGAGAAATAAAACACCTTTGTAAAGGCTGTGTTTGCTCACTCCTGTAAAGCCAAGATAATATGTGTGTTGGGTTCAATAGACAGAAGGTAGAAATTCATTCTGTGTATCTTCTCAGACTCCAATTTCATGCCTGCTTACAGTGCTGCTGACTATTGATCTCCCAGATAGCCCATATCTCCTATATTTTTAATAATAATTTTTATTAAAGTTTAAAGATACAAAGATAAAGAACTAATACAAACTAAGAAAAATATAAAAAAGAAAAGGTGCAAAGAAAAAAAATTATAAAAGGACAAAAGAAAAAAAATAGCATAGGAAAAAGAAGAGAGATATATAAAGAAATGACTTCCCCCTTCATCATCACAAGTATAATTTCAGTAACTAATCACCTTTTCTGATACTACCTCAAAAGACTTCTTCTTCCTATATCCCATCTTTTATCTATAAACAAATTCTTAAAGTTTCATCATTCAGTCCTAATCAGCCAAAGTCCATTAAGTTACCAGAAATAACAACATATATATTTTAATCTCAATCAAATAAACCCACTCTATATTCCTTTCCTTTCTTTTTAACACAGTAACTTATCACTTTCTCTAAAAATACAACAAAATGTCTCTTCTTCCCATATCTCATCTCTTGCCTATAAACAAATCTTTAAAGTCTCATCATTTGGTCCTGGTCAGCAAAAATCCAATAAGAGTTACCAGAAACAACAACATATATATGTTATCCTTGATCAAATAAACCAACTTTATATTCCTTCCCTTTGCTTTTAACAATCTTGATCTTTAATCTCTTTAAAGTATCCCAGAACTTGATTTCTTTTCATTTTCTCTTTGTCTCTTCTCAGAAGCTCCTTCAAAACTTCAACATGTCTCTTTTGTAAATCCAAAATAAGAAAGTTATCCAAGTCACTCTTCTGGTTTGTTATGTGTGTATTCCTTTTAATTATTAAAACATCAGCTGGTTTCATTTGTAAATCCAGTGTAACATCTTTTTCTGTATCATTCTTGTAGCCTGACATTTTTAAATCCATTTTCAGATCCACATTCAAATCAGCCTCAGTCTCTGTTTTGTCCAGTGAAATCTGTTCCTCTTCTTCCTCTTTTAAATCTGTTTTTATAATAGCAGATAATCTTGAGAGTAATTTCTGAGTGCATTGTTCCCAAATATCCTTGAATTCTTCCAAAGTCAGATTATTTTGCTCCATTCTGTGTAAGTGGGTCTCTTCTCCTTTAATAATAATTTTTAGTTGTTCCTGGTTCCTTCTCGTGTCCAACTTTCAAAGGCCCATCTTATGTTTTTTTTCCTAATCAACAGCATTTTCCCATGGGAAGGTTTCTTATACTTAATTTCAAAATCATCATATATATTTTTATAGAATTCTAAACAACCCACAGAAAGGATTCTTGTAATTAATTTCAAAATCTTATTTCAAATCTATCTGGTCCCTTAGTCCATTTATAATTTTCCAAAATCAACATTCTAATCACTCTTTTGCTGTTTATTCCAAAATAAGAATTTTTTAAGACCTTAAACTTGCATAAAACCCATTTCACCAAGGAAACTAACCTGGTGTAATGAAACTTGTCTTTCTGACGGTTCTTAATACCCAAGAAACCATTAACAAGCAATTTCCAAAAGTGATTAAGAAAGAAAGTATGCAAACCCAGTATCCTTTTGAAAGGGGCTGACCGCAGCTTGGGAGAAGATGGCAATCCCTTGGCTCCCAGAGCTCTAAGCCTGCTGGAGACTGCTGTCTTACAGTCTCCTCATGAGGAACTGCTGTATGGAATGTGTGAGAGCTATCCCAAGTCCTCTCCTTATCCGGACAGTAATTCCAAAAAGCTGGTCCATTCACCAGTTCCTCATTCTGCCGCAGTTGTCAGCTCCACTCTCAGCGGAGACTTCTTCAGTTTGCCATTGCTTCCCCGGAAGTCAGATAGCCCATATCTCCAATATTAGAATTATATATACAGAATGTGTACTATAATATAAAGACATAATTTGCATTATAATTTCAGCTGGCGTTTTTCTGAAATGTACAGTTCCTTGAATGCTTGCTTATATCCTTTGTGGCACAAGCCTACTACAGTGTCATGAATCAGTCTGTAAGGTCATAGAAAATTCTATTTACTCCTAGGCATGGTTATTACTATCTTGTGATAGAGCAGAAAAGGATGCACATTGTTTCTTCCTTCTCGCACATAAGGGTCAACTCTTGAATGTTATCACACAAAATATATGATACTCTGCTACTTTGTACATTGACACATGATGGTTTTTAATCACAGATTTTGGGGGAGGATTGTCTTATTATAGTCTTATTGCTGATGTTAAATATGTATTTTCAAATGAACTTCCTCTTGCTTGCTCTGCATCTCTCAAATATGCCCCTGACATAGAGAGAATAGAAGCTATTTTATAGGGCTTTGGGGAGTTACCCTATCACCCTTTATGTAGATGAGCTTTCTGACTAATTTGTAGCTTTGCAGGCCATCTCAAGAGATTGCAAGTTCCAGTAGGGGCTAACATAAATGCCTCTGGTAACACATCTTCCTTCAGCCACAAAACACATTAAAAAAATTGTACTGTACTGCATTACATTGAGCTTCCTGTGTAGGGTGGAGAATGATATGAGATGTCCTAGCAGCAAACTTTTTGGGCATTATAATTGCAAAAACCTGATGGCCACAAAACCTACAGAATAGAAAAAGACTGTTCATACAGGTGGCAGGGTACAAAACATGTCCAATTTCAGATGATGGAAGAGGAAAATCATCATAGGTCACAAAAGGTTAGCTGCTTGTATCACAAATATGATCTTGGTGCCTGTTAGTTGTGGAGCCCATATCTGCAATAGTTGGACTTAAAACCTAAAGTTGGAATACAGAACCCACGTGGGTCGATAAGTTACTGAACTACAATTCCCAACATTTGTCCCACTGGCTATACTGACTGGGATTACTGGGAATTATAGTTCAATGATGTCTGGAGGGCCAATGTTTCTCACTCATGGCCTAAAGGAAATCAGTTACGTCATTTTAGGGCCAGATAACAAGGCCTTTGCATGGGGGCAGGGGGTTGGGTGGCACGTCTGCTGTGGTTACCAAAGAGGCAAAGTTATCCCACTGGAATTTAAACTCCTTCAACGTAAAATCCATTTCCTCTATCCTAGATATCTTGACATGTATCGGATCAGGGCGCGCATGACAAACAGATTGCTTGCAATACTTCTGTTCTTTCACTTTGCAGTTCCTAATGCCTAGGACATGCCGTCATGTCCACAATCTTTTCAAGAATGAGAAACTATGAATTGAGATCTAGATCCAGGCCTTTAGTTTATCATATTCAAGGATTGCCAACAATCTGTGTTATAAAGGAATATCGTTGTATGTAGTACAAAATAAGCATACTATTGTGAATAGCATTGCTACTTTTGAAACTGTGTGAATTTTCCTGGCAGCTTATACTGTACATACACACCATACAAAATCAGTTCTTGCTGTTTGTCACCCATATTTATTTTAGCAGATACTCTTTATTTCAAAGACAGTTTCTTGCTCTACAGCTTCACAGTCCTCCAAGACAAAACATACGTTACACATTTTTCATGTAATGAGTATTTTATATTCAGAGCACTCCAGCTCTATCTTCAGTGTTTCCCCCTAGAAAAACAGAACTGGGACATTTACAAATAAAAGTATCCATTCTTTAGGTAAAGACTAAAAGCTCATGATTTAGGTTTTAGATTGATCTCTGTTGTCCCTGATAGTCCATTTTAGTTAATTTTATATTTTGGTGTAATGGATTGAAAAACAAAGAAGTAGGAAGTGTTATGTCCCAAAATCTCTATGTGTTTTATGAATACATAAAATTGTTTCTAGGCCAAAATAAATAAATAAAAATGCAAGGCTTTGTGCAGAACTCCATTTCTTTTAAATATATACACTGAGCAACCACTACCTACCATAGATGGATTTATTCTGTGCTTACATCAGCCAAATCTGAGATACATAAATCTTCATTTTATGATTGAACTGTTATTTCAAATAAAAACCAGAAAGGCAAATTATGGTGGATTTGGGGCTCAAAACGTTTAAAAACCTGAGGACTTTAAGCTCATACTGTATTTGAGATTAATTCTGAATATTACCTTTTGGAGGCGCAAAACACTTTTTGGGAAAGAAAAAAAGAAAAAAAAGCACTACAATTAGTTGTGTCTGTAAGTGCCTTTGTTTTTACACAAAGCATTACGCAAAAGCCTGCAAGGGGAAAAAAGGAATAGGTTTCCATCCCCCTCCTCCTTAAAGTTCAAAGCCTCATAATAGTTTTTCCATGTAAATAACGAGTCAGGTTTGAACAATGAAAAAACGTATATATTCACAAATGCAATTAATTTTGGATGAAGTGATTGGATTTCCTCGAACAGCACAAAACTTTTTTATTTTTTTTTGTTTGCTAAATATGTAAATATTTAGTAATGAGAATAAACAGAGTTTCGGTATTTTTCCACTTTTGCCATATACCTGGCATGCCAGCTTTAATAACATGTGACAGTTTATTTTAAATATAAAGTTTACTTCTCAAGTCCTCATCTAGTTAGAACGCTTCCCATCAGCAAAGTCGGTCCTAATCAAAGGAGGGTAATTGAAAACAAACAATTGCTTGGCTATTGAAATTCAGAGAAAGGGTTAGAGTGGTTTTTGTTTTTTTTTGGTCAAATAACTTTTTAAACATAATTAAAGAAAACAAACAAACCATTTCAACGCTGCTCAGAATCTTAGCAAAAAGAAACTTCTACTAAAATCTCAAAGTTTAACACTTTAAGATGTTTTACTTGGAGAGCAGTATGGAAGAAACAAAATAATGCAGTGAAAGTTTGATGGGTCAGAACCACCTATGCTGCTAATTTGCTAATGGAGATGCTGCGTGTGCAAGAATTGCAGAACTGGGGACTCTCCAAAACTTGATTGTTTCCACTCAGTGGTCTGTGTACAAATCCTATGGAATTCGGCAGGGCTTCCTTTTGCTAAAATGATAATATCCATGTAGTGCACATTTTCAAGAAGTACTGGGAGGCTGTTTATTACCTCAGCACAGAACGTTTTCTCTTTTGTACAAATTATACTTGCAAGGTAGGGCTTTTTAAGGATTCCTTCTTCAGCATCCATCCATCCTGGGTTTTTTCCCCCTTTTCTTCCCTTCCTACCATTGCCCAAACTTTTATGCAGCCTCCCCAGTTTCTTCCTTGCACCCCTTTCCAAGAAACCCATCCGGTGTCCAAGGAACCCATCCAGTGCCAGGGAGGTTACCCCTCATGTTGCAGAGTTGACTGCTGAGTCACCCGGTGTGGACTGAAAGGGGACTGGGAAAACTTTTGCTGATTAATGAATTAGTGTTGGATCCCACAGATATGAGACATACAAAGAACGGAAGAGAAGAACAACACTGGGTTGAATGAGGGACAAGTGGGTATAAAATGCTGGGGGGTGTTTTGTTTTGTTCTGCCTGGAGGGAGGGGAGGTCACCTCTTGCTTCCAGTATTCTTGAGTGGCTGTGCAGCCAGGAACTAGAGGCACACCCTCCTTTTCACAGGACGGGGGAGTGGGGTTAGTCACCTGCCAATGACTAAAGGCCACTCAGTTTATGAGAATGGGGCAAGCCCTTGACAGCAACCCACCAACAAGCTATTGTGCTTTGTTTCCTGGACAAGGGCAGTGGGGCAACAAGAGGAAGCCCAGTGCCTGGCACTCAGACTGGTATGCGGTGTAAGAGCAGTTCACAGTTGAGGCCAAAAGTCTGGTCCAAGGGGGTCATGGACAGGCAACTGTAGGACAGAGAATGGGAAGCACACAGAAGGCGAAAGAAGTGGAGAAAAAGAATGGGTCAGTTTCTTCCCTCTATCCCCACCCCTTTTCTCCCTCCACCCCCCTTTCCAAATCTGGCATTTCAGCCTGAGACAGGGTGGGTTCACACACTCACCTCGCCTTGTCTCTTTGTAGGGGAGAGGAGGCAATCTGCAGGACCTCTCCTCCCCCTATGCCCCCCACATATATTCCCCCCTCCAGGGACTGGGCTTAGCTTTGTGGTTAAAGCTTTACACGTCAGAAAAGGGGGGGGGGTAGAAGAAAGGTTGCATGAATATCTTCCCCAAATTAAAACACACGCATGCTTGCACACACGCACACATCCACATTTCAAAAAAACCCCACAACCAAACCCCAGTGAGTGGGATTGGCAAATGGGATTATTAATCCTGGCCCAGAATAAAGGAGGCAGCAGACTCCATGCAGACCCTTCGGCGAAAGGAAGCATTCAGTCACACACCTACCTTCAAGGGCTGCACCGGACTGGGGCTTTAACCAGATGGCGTGGAGAGCAGGTAGGAGCCCTTGGTCCCTTTCCCCAGCCTGCCCCCATCCAGAGGGTAGCCTGCCCACTCTCTTCCTCACTCAGAAGCTAAAGGAAGCCCTTGCAACACACTGGATTTTTCAATATTTGCTGGAAGCCCCCCCCCCTTAATTTTTTTTTTTTTAAATGCCACTAGCAAAACTTGGCAGCATCCAGAGATCTAGAGAACAGGGTGGGGAGGAGTATGGTGGGCTGGCATTTCCTCTGGATAGTTTTTACAAAAACAACCCAAGAAAAGTCCCCTTCCTTCTTTCCTTTCAGAAGAGTCCTATTGCTAGGACTTTTACCTTTCTCCTGTACCCCTCCCCACTCCAAATTTTGAAGAGCTGGAAGTGGGGCACCTCAGGCTGAGCAGCAAGCAGGAGGGGGAAGAAAATGAATGGGTGCTTGTAGACAATTGTATCAAATACATTCTTGAAAGCAACCTGGTTCTGCTTAACACTTTAATTTTTTTTAAAAAGCAGCCACTTTGAGAAGAGGGTTATGCCTTTCTTTCTTTCTTTCTTTCTTTCTTTCTTTCTTTCTTTCTTTCTTTCTTTCTTTCTTTCTTTCTTTCTTTCTTTCTTTCTCCCTTTCTCCTACATTCCTGGACACCAATCAAAGAACAAATCACAGGAGGTGGAAGAGGAGAGCGAGAGCGAGAGCGAGAGAGAGAGAGCGCGCGTGGTAAAAACTTTGCATACATACAAAACAAAGTACAGACAGCTTTTCCCACCTAACACCCAGCAAACACAAGCCAAAACAAATAGGGAAGGGGGAAAAAAAAGGAAGAAAGGAAGGAAGGAAGGAACGGAACCCGGGGCAGAGCCAGCCAGAGAGAAAGGGAATTTTTCACTCCGCGCCGGGATCTGCAGCGTTCATTCGGAGCACAACCGTTGGTCTGCTAACCCGCCGTGTCGCCCCCAGCCCACACTCTGAGTCTACTATGCTATGTGTTGCTGGGGAGGGTTCAGGTAAGGGCTCGCATCTTGCTCAGTTTTGAGAAGGGGGGTGGGGTGGGGGTCTTGCTGTGCGCCTTGTCTTTTTTTCCAACCGCTGCTGATTCTAATTTGATTTGATTAAAACGTCTGTCTGGCTTTGGGACTGATTTAAGACTTTCCCTCTGCCCCCCTTCTCCCTTTTTCATGTATGTTTGTGATTACTGAAAGGGGGGGGGTAGAGAGGAGAAGGCTGCTTAGCAAGGGAATAACATCCCAAATTGACAGAGGAAAATCAAAGTCACCAACATTTTAGACCACTGCTAAAAAGGGTTTTTCCCCCTCCCCATGGCTTGAGTTAAGTGCTGTCCCAAAACAGAAAGAAAGTATGTTTGGTTACTAAAATAAAAGGATAGTTTATTCGTTTGTTTTTAAACAAAGAACAGGACAAGGGGGAAGAAAGCCACCCTGAAACACTTTTTCCCCCCAAATGAGGAAATGTCCTTCTCTGGGGGGGATAGAAATAGGGGGGAGATCACAACCTTGGGAAGTGTCTGAATCTTTCTAAGTTCTGTGAGGGGTCTGGGGTGTTGTTTTTGTTACTTGGTAAAGTTTTAACATTTCAGTCTGGTTAGCAAAACTTTTCTCACTTCTACTTTGAGAAGGTAGAAAAGCTGAAGAGGGGGAGATTACTTAGAATGAGAGTACTTTTTCCTGCAGGGTGTAATTTTTATAAGCAATGGGGTTTTTGTGTTTTGCAGACAACACCCCAGGCTTTCTGGGAGAGGACTTGTGTTTAAATAAAATAGAAATGTAAAAAGAAGCCTTAAAAGGTCAAAAGTGGTTTGTTTCCCGAACTGGCTCTTTTGACAATCTAATCATGCCATTTAGGAACAGGCGAGTCTCTTGCTCCCACAGAATTAGTTATTTAAAAAGAAAGAGCAAACAAAGCTTTTTTTTTAAAAAAAGGATACAGAACAAAAAGCTTTGGGGGGGGGGTTTCACTCTGGATGTTGGAAAAGGCAGAGCAAGGAAACTAACTGAAGGGGAAGATGCCGGAAAACATGAGGCTGGGGAGACCAGCTTTGATTCAGCCCTCTAAGAGCAGACAGGCAAACACAGAACACAACGAGCAAGAGACCAAACTCTTACTGCTAGGTAGAGCAAAAAGAGATGCTTGCCCAATTGCAATGCTCTTGGGACCCTTTTCAGCCAGGCGGTTTTGATCCTTGGCTGAGTTAGCTAGCAAAATTAAAGGAGAGAAGAACGTCCCACTGATAAACACACACGGCTCTAACACTCCCATCCGGCAGCTGCAGACAGCAACTTTTCCCCCCCCTAGGATAGCTGAAATTAGGGGGAAATGTTCCTCAACAACATGGCCAGGATGGCTAACCTCTGGGCTTCTTAAGCTTTAAACCAGCTTTAGAACTTCTCCAACTTGATAGTAATTGAGTAGCAGAAGAATGGATAATACTATATGCTGGAGAAGCTATGAGGAAAGTTTCGTGGAAGATATAGGTAGAAAGGGAATAGGTGCCAGGAAAGGGCATAATTTTCCAACACCCTCTCTTTACCTGCATGCACACACACATGCAAGATTATTCAAGTGTGCTTGCAGCTATGGCAAGTCAGACAAAAAGACATCACTTGCTGCTGAAGCCTTCAGTTTTTGGCAAGTAGTTTTCAACCACTAGCACCATAATGTAGCCACCACAAGCTGATGAGTCACATGGGCTTCTCCGGGTAACAGGGACTTCTACTGCATGTGAAGAAAAAGGTAGGAGCCCTTCCTCCCAAGAGAGAACTAGCAGTTCCAGCTGAACCTGAAAACTTTCTCCACAGTGAAAGACTATGGTTAGAAATCCAGTGCCCGCACAGAAAGCCAACTCTGTGATATAGGCAGGGATACCAAGGTATCCGAGAATTCCCCAGAAAAACCATCCAGCCAGGTGCTCAGACACGTATACGTGAACACCCACCTCAAGAAGGTGCATAGTTTTATGCTCCAAACAGCCATGCACGTGCACACTATATCAGCATCTCCTTTCTATGCAGCAGTATTTGTCTTGCTGCTGAGAGACAACAGGGCAAGGAGGCTTCCACCATTGGCTTAGTTTCCATATTCATACCACCATCAATTTGGCAAACAAACTGGAGACATATTATCACTCTGAATGGATTTGAAGTACAGAAAGAAAGTGACTACAGTTGAAGAGCTGGTTTAGGGACCAACACATTTCATACTGCTCTCCAATGGTTTGGAGTGACATTGGCATGTAGACTTCAAAATGAACATGGATGTCATATGTATAAGGAGGCTGCCCCTTTCAGGGAATGGTAGCGCCAAGCTCTGCTCAGAACTGAAGTGCAGGGGAAAATATCTGAAGTGCATGAGAACTATAGGAATCTGCATAAGATCAGACCTTGTTCAGCTCACAGGCATCTCTTTCACTCAGCCTATTTGAGTCTCCACATGGCTATTTAAAACTAGCAAAGAGACAGAATGTAAACAATCAGTGTCAGGACAATCAGATACACGACAGGAAGCAGACTAATTCATACAGTCTGTCCTATACAGAGATCTCTGTGCTGTTCTTCCAAGTACCATATACTCTGACACAGATATTGCTTCATACCCAAAGTGAAGGCTGCCAGGACTCAACTGTCTGGAAATTGAAGATTTAGCTCTGTGGAGAAGGCATTCCTGCATGTATTTGAGGGATTCTTCTTTTGACAACTAACTTGACAACAGGAATTATGGCATCAGAAAGCCAGCTTCAGCTCAGAATATCCAACCTGGTGCACTAATGCACCAATACACATGCATGAATGCTTCTCACATTAGTTTCTGAATAGGAGTTAAATCATGGTTTTGGAGCAGGTGAGGGTTCACAGCAAAACCGAGTAAGTAAATTCCCTGTTCCCCACTTGATTTTCTTACTGCCTCCCATCCCACAATCAGATGTGTTCAAAGCAGCTGTTCAGTTCTGAGAAGTAAACCCTCTGCTGTCCAACCTCTCCTACTCACCCATATCTTTGCATGCACATACATACACACATATGTGCACATGTACCACACAGAGGCACACCCTTTTCTACATCCATGCCTTTTCTAGAAAGTGTCCTTCATAACTTCTGCTTCTGGTCTTGGTTTGCTGGCCCTGAGCCTGCAGCCAGGAAATTAAAGAGGAGAAAAGAAAAGTTGTAGAAATTGTCTGACTGTTTTGTGTTATTGTGACAAGGCAGAGATGCACTTGAACAAGAAAAACAAAACAACTGAGGCTCAAACAAGACATTTTGAATGAGACTTCAGTTTTAAGGATGCATATGCTCAGCAGCTTCCCACACTCCTGGTCAAGTGCTGTAGAACTTGAATAGCCAAATTCTCTGCTCTTGGGGACCAATCTACCCTCCAAGCAGTGGTGTGGAAACCAGAAGTATAGTCTGATACACAACACAGGTGGCCAGGCTTAAGAACAGAATCTCTGCATAACTATCACCAGGGTATCGCACTGAATTGTGAACAAATGTTTAAAAGCGTCCATACTTTTGTATCTCCCAACCTTTGAAAACAAATTTCCTTTGCTTAGATATGAAAATTTGGGCAAAATGTATACCACATGGTTAAAACAGATAAGGCTGCCAAGTAAACTGTTTTATGGGCCAGGTCTGACACATAATTGGGCACACTCTGGGAAGCAGCCAATACTTTTTCTGTAAACTACCTCCTGTGCTCTTTATTAATTCCATCAAAGGGGTGACTAGCATGAACAGATATGATGCCATGGCATTTGCACAGAGAAAGAAGCTCACCTAGTCTTCAAATTTAGGGACAACCAGATGTTCTCCTTATACCAGTATTCTCCAACCTGGTGTATGTAGGTGTTCTGAAGACATTCTAGAAAAAAATCCAATTCATAATTGGATTTTTGGAACTAATCTAATTGGATTTTTGGAACTAATTGGATTTTTGGAACTAATTGGATTTTTGAAACTAATCTAGGAAAACCTCAGTCCCCCTTCCCAAGACCACAAGAAGCATAACAACTGAAATACAAGTTCTCATGTCTACACAACAACTTTGCGGTCACAATTATTTCAGCTTCTTAAGAACAAGATCAGGTTTAAGCTTCACTCTTGCAGAAGCCCCCTGTATAGCCCAGGCACCTGCTAAATCTGGGAGCAAAGGCCCAGTATAAAAATCGTGATGACTAGTACAACTATTCCCATTGAACTCTGTCACTTTTCTTAACAATAGCCAGAAGAGGCCAAGATTATAAGAAGCCAGTTTCTTACAAGAAAATATTCGCTGGTTCCTGAAAGATAAGAACAGTTTGTTCACTCTTTGGACATCATCTTCCTAAACTTCAGCTGCAACATGTTAGGCTAGCTGTGATCCATTTATGCAGGCAAAATCTATCTACATGTGACCACTAAGGTGTCTTCAAGGGGAGAAAAAAGAGGGATGTCAGGAAGAGAAACAGCCTCAGGATGACAACACAGTTAGATGGATAATGGAAAGGTCTCAAAGTGCAGAGAGGCAGATCTGGCAAAGCAAGGCTCCAAATTATGGGCCTTGCCTAAGTAGGCAAGGATGGCATGCGGAGAGGGAGGAAAGCATATATCACAGGTAGGAACAGCAAATCTGTACTAATCTGGGTCACGGGCAGGAGGTTCTTTGGATGCTAGCCCAGATGACGTGGAACAATTAGTCACTAGAACTTAGTCACAGAGAGATATCTGAGGTCTTGAGCAAAAGGCAGCATGGTACGTACCCTGACTATATATGGGAAAATCAAGCTCTATTCTGACCGCACTGAACTGCAGGCAACGGATGAGGACAGCCTCATGAGGGCTTGCGGAGAGGCCAAGGGAACAGAACACAAAGGTGCAGGGGCGGAGGGGACATGACAGTCTGAACAGCAGCAGAGGAGAGTATGCAGGATAGAGGAATCCCAGGAGATTTCCACAAAAAGGAGATCGATGGGGAGTCCAAGGGAGATGAGGGCAGGGTGTTGCTGCTGAGTCTGGTCCCAAAAGAGGGGACTGAAGGGGTTATATCAGCTGTTTGGGGGAGTTGTCTGGAAAAGGGCTGGAGCCTCTGCAGGACATACACAGAAAAAGAAAAGAAATGGACGTGAGGTTAAATGAGGCAAGATGGAGTATGAACTGCAGAGGAGAGATCACGCAACAATAGGAGATAAAGACTGTCCTACTGACTACCTCAGTGCTTCTCAACCTTGGCAGTTTGAAGATGTGTGGACTTCAACTCCCAGAATTCCCTAGTTAGCAAAGCTGGCTGGGGAATTCTGGGAGTTGAAGTCCACACATCTTCAAGTTGCCAAGGTTGAGAAACACAGGACTACATAGACAGGCCATGTTGTTTTCTAGGCAGCAATACAATGGGGGCTGTCATTGTTTACTTTCCAGAAGCTTTTTTTTTCTTTCCAGGCTAGGCTACCACTTCAGGATTTCCTAGTGGTCTCCCATCTAAGAACTAATCAAGTTGACTCTGCTTAGCTTTTCTGAGATTGGTCATGGTTAGCTAAGTGCTGCCATCTGCTGGGACCTACTTGAGAACAGCAGAGGCATTAAAACAGACCTCATTTTCTTGGGGAAGCTTTCTTGACTCTGTACTCCCAAATTACAGCGAGGCAATTTCCTGCTTTTTAAAAAGGAAATAAGCAGTGAAATAGTTGTGTGAAGCCTCCAATCAGCTTGGTGCACCTATTAAGAAACCCACAGCAGATTTTTAAAGGCAAACCAGAATGAGGTAAGATCCCTAACTCGATGTTAGCTCATCAATCTCAAAAAAAAAAAAAAAAAAAGAGCCATCCACCTGCCTTTTACAGCCTCTTCACCCCATCTGGAAGGACAGTTTGCTATCTATAGAAACTAGAACACAAGATTTTTTTTTCCAGTCTAACATCTAATCCACAGTGCTAGTTTTTTTCTTGGTATAGACAGATCATGAAAAGGCTAGTGATTTCTCATTTAGCTTCTAATAATGGAAGGCCCTATTTATTGCAAGCATGCCTTGTGTATTCTTGTGCTCTGGCATACAACTGCTTAGGCCAAGAGGCCTTTGCTAAATAGATGATTATGTCAGTTGACTCTTCCTTCTTCTGTCTGTAATCCCTTCTCGAGGACCTTCAGAGATAATTTACAAATCCAGCTGCAAATCCCTGTAAGAGCACTCAGAATACCAGATTCTCTGTGATCGACTATGCTAGATAGAAAGACTTCTAGTTATGATTTCCCACAGCATACTTTGGACAAAACGTTTGCAAATTGCACTGTCATTCTTTTCACAAGTACTTTGAAATTCCAGGGGAAGTTGCTTCTATGTACTATGTTTTGTGTATAGCTTGGTTTTTCCTGAGGAATTTGCAATGAAGAGAAAGGCTCACAAGCTGAAAGGGGATCTATTTGCCTTAACCTTGCAACACAAGGTGGTCACACACTTGGAGAGTTTTCAGTCAGGAAAAACCAGGAAGCACCTCTGGAGTTTCCGTGACAAAGAATCTGCTGTATCCCAAAAAGAAAGCATCCGTGAGTGCCTTCAGCTCTTTGTACTGACTGCATGCTTCGTAGCTGGATATTTAACCTGGTTAAGTACATCTGTGCTTAATCAAGATAGGTCATTGCTGGCTCTGTTTGCACATGTCTCAGTAACCAAATGGGCACTAGTATTTAAGTTTAGTCATTTCTATTCTGCACCAGATTAATAAATGGTGGTATTGTATCAAATCATATTGTGCACAGGGACTTCTCCTCAGTGTGACTTCTGCCCCTCCCCCTTTTTGGCTTTCGGAAATTTGGATTTTCCTCTTGCCCCGCTTTCTAGCCTTGATACTCTTGGAAGCTCACACCACCCTGTGGTTTTAGACTAAGCTGGTCAGATTTAGTTTCAGCAGAGCTCAGCCCAGTGTTTACTTCAGCTCCACTGGCTTCTGCATTTAACTGTAGGGGAACGTGCTTATGGAGCCTCCCCACAAGAAAGATTCTGAAGTCAACTAAATACGAGCCTCAATATGTTACTGGTGCAGAGGACTGTTTTGAGGTTGTGCAGGCCTATTCTACTCTAAGTTTACTCAAAGTAAATCCCACTGAGATCAAGAAAGCTTACCTCCAAGTAAGCAAGCATGGGAATGACTTTTATATAAAGCAAAGGCAGCAATCAGAGAATGCTTCAAAGAAACATCAATATACTCCCAATTGCTTCCCAATCCCTAAACTGCTATCTGTCCTTTGTTATCAGTCGATGCCTGCAATCAATACTTCATTCCTAAGAATGTCTTGCTATAAAATCTGGTGCCAAAATCTGGTAACCCTTCACCACATGCAGCAATTGAAATAAAGTGTTTCCTTGCAGCATTTCAACACATGGCTTGTTCTCTGCATGCTTGAGGTCTTTCATCCAGAACGGTTGCTTTCCTTCAATGGAAATCCATCATATGTCACACTGCAGGAAGCCTCTTGTTGTACAAAGAATGCAATGCTAAGCACACTGAGTAGAAGTAGGGCTGCAACCCTATGCTCATTCTTCCCAGATTTAAGTCCCTAGAGTGGGACTAACGCTCAATAAAAGGGAAAGCCTTGCACGGTATGTTCCATGGAACTCAGTATGATTTACCACTGAGTAAGCATACAAACTGTAGGAATAGCCTACAGTTTCCTTCCCAGTCCTTGGACCACGCACAAGATGCCTCTTTCATGTTCTGCATGCCCACGGTGATGTTCTTATAGTCTCAGTATCTACTATCCCAAGTATCCTTTCAGCATAGACATGGAAGGTAGGGCAGCAGGGGGGAAGGTGTTTGGCATTTTCTGTATACTGTAGAGCTGGAACGGCCAAACCTCTTGGCTCATATCCAGATCCAAAATTATTTTTGCATTGTACGGTCTAGACATGATCTCTTCAACTGTACTCCAGGGGCACTGCACACACTTGGTGGCCCTGCTTCACAACTTTTGGACCCTAGAAATGTTTCATTTCTTTGCTTTCAGTTACAGAGACCTGAGTCCAAAAGGATTTCTTCACCATCTTGTCTGGTGCAACTTTGTCTCTCACTGTCAAGGAAGTATAATGTAGTATCCACATACTCTGTGGCACAATATTAAGAACACGCTGGTATAGCTTTAGCGCATCTCACTTCCCTAATTTTTTCTGCCAATGTCTCTTGCATATTGCTCTGCAGGCAAATTAGCATGGCTAAGCATACAGCTAAATGACTTCAAAAGCAACTTGTACGTTCAGCCTCAGTGTTATGTCCCTTGGATTTGGTCCCTCAGCCCTTCAGCCCTTAGCACCTTCAATCCTTTCAGTATCCTTCATTCCGACCTGATTTGTCTTCACATCCCTTGCAGCAATTCGCCATTCTGTGTCCATTTCTTATTCACTGCAGCTGCCTGTAAGTAGGTGGTTACTGATGGTCCTCCATTTGTTCATTGGCTGTAAATATAATATATTCCACTAAGGTTGCAACCTTAGTCATATTTACCAGGGAACTAGTTGCCCTGAAATCAATGACCCTTCATCCCATATGTGATTTAAAAATTCTAACTTTTACATAGAAGTTAAAAATCTGCTGGAAGACCTAATAAAGGCTTATTCCTAGCAGCGTTTTGGCATATGTTCAGTGGTGTTGTTACATAAACAACTGGAAATACCTCAGTTGGCCATATAATCTACAGAAAATCTTCTGTTCATCTAGGAATTTCCTTGTGCCTCATTCAGTTTCACACTTTTTCTGTTCCTTGTCACTATCCACTTTACTTTACCCACCTCTCCCCTGGAGCAATACAGCTTACCTCAGAATGGAAAAATCCTTACAAAGCACAGCCACTGTCTGGTTAATTTCACTGTCCTTTTTTTCTTTGCGTAGCCTTGACTCTGTCACTGATGCAAACAAGCCTGTTGGCTGCTTGGGGCTCCCCAGTATCACCTGCAAACTCCTCACTTGCTCAGCCTGCAACAACTCCGAGGGAACAAAGCAGATGTAAGGAAAATATGCAGCTAACAACAAACCATCTCACCCCAGCCCACCCAGCACCTTTTCGGGTCAGCCAAAAATTCACCAAATGAATATTTGAAAAGTATTATCTCAGTCTAGGGTCTGCAAAATGAGAATAAACATAGACCACAGTGAAAGATGGTTGGTTGGTTTTGAAAGTGAAAGTAGTAATAAAGGCAGTTGGCCGATGCTGCTGGTTCCCTGTAAAGGTCCGGATGCCAAAAACATATCATTTGCAGTGTGCCATACACAGATAGGAGACCCAAAAAGATTCATTAGTGATGATCCATCATAATTAATATATATCTAAGAACATGGCTTACTGGTAAAAGATTATGTATTGCACATATTATAATGATCCTTAAAAGATACACTGATCTCTATTCCACATTTATGAGCATTTTTACAGGAGCATCAAAAAATTAAGAGTGCTGGCATTTGAATTTGAGCTACGCAAGACAGAACCATTCCCCAGCTGGCCAAGGGACACTGAACAGTTCACACTGCCAGGCTCCTTTTGGCTCTTAGAGAAATCCCCGCATTATACTGTGTACAAACACACATACTTCTGAGATTTCTTCGCAACCACTATATATTAAGAACTCACTTTGAATCAAGCAGAGAAAATAAGGATTCATTTCACTGATCAACTATTTTTTGGATGCTAGCCCTTAATATTTTTCTCACCTAAGATTATACAGGAAACTGTGGAAAAGTGATAACCCGTCTTTAAGGATACCACTCTATAAGGCACTCTAAATTTTCAAAAAAAAAATGTTTGTCCTATTTGGAAAGCTGCAGGCTGGGAAAGGATATACAATGTTCTAAATCTGAAACCTTATTAATTAAGACATCAGGCCTTCAACCCACTAGCACATACAGAAAATAGGATTTGAAAGAAAACTTTTAGCATTTTGTAATGACTTTGTTCAGAGATTAAAGGGTGCTAGGAATTTGTCTTGGATCAGTAGAATTTGTCCCAAGAAGTACAATTTCCTTCTAAAAGTTCAGCTCCTCTTATGTCTCTGTCTCATGTATGAATTGATAGCCCCCTCCATTTTAACCTTACCTCTCCCTTTTCCTTTCCAACTACCTGTGTGCACACTGAAACGTCCTTCCTATCACTCTGATTATTCCCTAACAGATTTATGTACTCCACTTATGGAACAGGAGTAGGGGGTTTGACATGGCAGTTCTCCCCGATTTCCTTTATAGAAAAAAAAAATGCTAGGGGTATTTTGTGGACTATTTTAAAGACTTTTGCGGGTCTTCTATAACTCAGTTTTCAATAACTCTGGTTTTATCTTTCCAATTCATTGAATGTACCTACTTTTACAAAAGACCTTGGGTAAATTGGGTGTAATGTTTATTAGCTTTAGCCTCAGTCAGGTTAAACCAAGTTACACTTGATTGATAAACATTTTAAGGACCAAGGACCCAGTGGACAGCGTGTGCATCCTAGATCTATCTCTTACTCTCATATTTTGTGCCCTCTGCGCAATCTGTTATAGATGAAACCTGTCTCTGCTAAGTGGAAAGGTACTTATTTGCTATTAATTAGGGCAGCTGTCCACTGAACTCCAGTCATAGCTTCTTGGACCAGGTCAGACACAATCTTGTCAGCCTAGGCCAACTCTCTCCAACCTGGTATCATCCAGATGTGTCAAACTTTAGCACCCACAATTCTACCCAGCATGCCCTGGCTGGCCTAGATGAACGATCCAATCATATGTCCCATTTTACCTTGCATTTTCTCTTGACAAACACTTGGTAAAGAGGCAAAATTCCTTTTTCATCTGGCTACAGGGGGAGCATTCTCTTCTCCCTGAAATTTCAAAACAAAATAATCTATTCCTGGCTTCTTTTGTTTAAAATCAGAGATTGGAAAACCACTCACAACCTCACTTAGTTCACTGAACTACTCCCCACTAACCTTCTGGTTTCAAGCAGTGAGAAAGCTACTTAGAACATTTCCCCACTTGTGAGTAATCACAGAGCAAACACGCCTTGGCAACCTTATTTCTACTGCTTCCCTTGGGCACTGCCCTCACCTAGTCATCTGCCCACAAATGGCTTCCCCCTTCTTCCAATATTATGCATGAAGCCTCTCAGGCTTTGTCATACCCTACCTGGGAGGGAAGTCAGGTGACTGCCTGGCTTGCAATGGAGGCAATAGGAGGAGGATAGGAATTGGCATTTCCTGCTGGTATAATTTGACCCATGGATAGGTGGAGCTCCACAGACCTCCATATCTGGACTACAAAAATTAGTTGGGAGCAAAAAGTTGGGAATTGCTGTCATTCAGCAGCTGTTTGGCAAAAGGTAGCTGTTGTGGAGACAACTCAGTTCTGCCATGGTGAAAGGCCTGCATTGCACTGTTGAGATGAGCAAAGTCTACAGAACGTATTATATTAAATCCTCTCAGACATTGTTAGTACTCTAACTCATTTTGGAACTGATTAAAAAAGGATGTACATCACATAAACAAGCACAACCCGTTTATTTTAATACTATCAAGGTCACAACTGGAGAAGTCAATCCCTTGCCCATCTCGTCTTTCCCGCCATAAAAACAGAACGCTACAAACTTGGAATCGGCCCTCCATTTCTAAGGCAGCGCGACTCCTACCAATATGCACGATGGGAAAAAAGGATAAACCCTTCTCCCACCCCCGTCTTTAGGAACCTCTTTTTGTGCATGCCGAAAGACGGCAACAGTTCTCCTTTGGAGAGACCCGCGGCCCCTTTCCCACCACGATTCGATTTCTTCTTCCGGTTCCCATTCCAGCCTCCCCAGCAGCGCGAGCAGGATCCCTGATCCCTGCCCAGCCAACCTCAGGGCTTCTGCGAGTGTGCCCCCCACCCGCCATCTCCCGCCTCCCCCATCCCCCTTCCGAAGTCGGCAGTCTTCCCCAGCTTCGTCGTTCGCTTTGCATGCAGCCCCGTTCGCAGCTGCAGAAACTCGTTTCTCCTCCACCGAACTGCGACTCTCAGAGCGAACCGACCGAGCTACGCTGCAAAAAACGGGAGCTCAGGGCAAGAGAAACAGCGGGCAGAGGAGGGGAGGATCAACGAATGGACTTTCCCTTTCCTCTGATTCTCCACTCCACGTTTCGGTTTTCTCTTCGGCTCAGTTATTCCATCTCTTTCTGGCCAAGCACTGGGGACTCTTAAGACTTTCATCTTAGGGTTATCCCATTCAGCAGCACAGGGGCGATCCCCAGAAGTAGATTTCCTGCGTTTTCTTTTCTTTTCTTTTTTCTGTTCCTTCGGAAATTCAGTGGACAGGTGATCGAAGTTTTCACAATGGCACCTTTGAAATTAATGTCAAGAAGGTTTAATTTTAAATCAATCGATCGACTGATAACCTGGTAAATGTAAGATGGAAAAAAAAAAACACCACATATTTGAACCACAGATCTGATAGACTGATTCATAAAAGCTTCAAGAATACCTTAGTTAGTGTTTTAAATGCCATATGATTAAGCTGCAATAGATTAACATGGCTAAAAAGATAAGATCCTCAAATCGAGCTCTACTACTAGTGATTGACCCTCTGAGAACTGTATCTGCTGGAACCCAAATGTTCTTTTCACCTTGAAAACTTAAAAACAGAGTATGGCCATTCTCACGTAGGATGATGGTAAAAGTCTGTATCAATGTACTACTGTATGTGCTCTCTCCAACTTTAATAACACTTCTGTCTGGACATGTAAAGTTGGAGTGGCCAAGATTACACACTTGCTCTTTCTTTTTTTACTAGAGCCACCAAATAAAGCCAGGTGCAAAAAAAACTTTGAATACAAGGATTAAATTAACTCCATAGAACTCCCAGTGCTTCTGTATATAAATATCCATTCCCAGTTATCCCAAGCTTTTTATTTCAAGTGAAGGGATTTTGTGATTGAAATTGTATAAGAGTCAGAAATACTTGCTCATCTACTGCAAAGCTCTCAGATCCAGCTGCACGTTCAGTCTATTGATTCATAAGATTGAGCTGTTAGCCTGCCATCCTAAAAGGGGGAAAAAAAACTTACAAAGGAAAATACACATTTTCTTCTAACTACACACGCATAGAGTTACGCTGTAGAATCATTTTTCTGTTTCATATATCCATGGAAAACCAATATGGACTAAAAACATGCATGTTTATTTAAAGATAATTCCCTTTTGCCTTCCAGCCAACATTAACAGCATTTGCATATGCACACAAAGAGTTTGAGAGGCAGCACAAACCAGTGCATAATTACTTAGGCTAGAGTTCTATCCGATGAAGCACCTTCTATCTTAACTTTCATACAGGCTAGGATTCTGTATTTATGGCAAAGATGTAGGTAGCACAGTGGCATATGGTTAGGAAAATCAGCAGGAAAAAAAAACCCCAAAATGAATCACACTGCAGTACCTTTGCTTTTGCTAGGCTGGAACAGAAAACAATAATACGTAGTCCCATGCCATTAAACTAATGTTGTGGGCATGACATTGAAAATTGCTCTTGGTTGATAGTAAGTGTGTTTGAATTCTGTTGGAATTGCTTCTCAGTAAACATGTAGAAGATTAGACTTTAGATTTTACAGAAGAAATTTGATTTGTTATTCCAAGGGATGTGATGTTTTCATCCTGCTCGAGTTGTTTATTTCTTTTCTCATGGAGTTTATTATTTTAAAATCTTTTGGAATAGGACATTCAGTTTTCATTCAAGGCAGAAATGCTTTTGGAGACATAGCTTATCTCAGCAAATGATGTGGAGGGTTAAAAACGTAATGTAAAGTAAAAGTAAAAAAGAGTCAACCACTGGTAACTTCATGGACATGTCTGTGAAATTTCTTGGCATCAGTATGGAAGTGGCTTGCTACTGCTTTCTTTTCTATGACAGTCTAAGAAAAACCAAGAGATTTCCAAATCTAACCCTGACATTTCCTGATGGCCTTCCATCCAGGGACTAACTTGGCCCAAATCTGCTTAACGTTTTTGAAATCTGATAACATCATCTAGGTGTTGTCACTTCTGTGGAAAGACACAACCAGAAATGAAAACTGGTTATTTCTCTCTTAAACTTCTCAAAAGTTTCATGCCTGAACCCATTTGTCCATGGATTCTTACTGTCAGTAGATCATGTTCAAAAAGACCATTCACCAGCCATTTTGGAATTGTATCAGCCTCTCCTGCATGCTTGCTTTTCAGGAAAGGGAAGCTACAGGCAGGCTATCTCTGAGAATGACTCACAACTCCTGTGCAGGTTGCTGATAAACTGTTAGTGCGGAGGCCTAATGTAGGCAAGAAGCACAAATGGCAAACTCAGGAAGAAGCCCTGGAGGTGCCAACGTGGCTTAAGCCAAGTGTTCAAAAGGTGAAAAATACTTAGGCAGATTCTCTGTTGTAATGCCTCAGATATGTTTTTCACAACTATCACTGCAGACTGTACAGATATAACAGGAATGTTCTTATGGCAAACTCCCTTAAGCACATACTGTATATGCCATGGGCTCACATATGAAAAACACAACACCAAACAGGAAGAGGCAACCACAGAGAGAATGTAATCCTCTCCAATTTCTCCCCCCACCCAGCTACGCTGTAAAGTGGGTAAGATTATGCATATATCGGTGTGGGATTAGATTGAAATTTAAGGCTTAGTATTTATAAAATGGGACGTGGTCTCAAAGCTTGCTAATTGCTGTCTTGTGCATTAAATCCTTATTTTACTTCCTTGGAGTAATATGATTCTTTTTGTTAAGTTCTCACTAAAAACGAAGGATAATTCTTCCTACTCTCTAGTAAACTTTGTCTTGTGACTTTTTCTCTGGATGAGGTCACCTATTCCATATACTGAAGCAAATGGAAACCAAAGCCCATCAGATCCCAGAGTCAGTTTTTACCCTGAAGCATCTTGTTTGCTGGGTGACGTATCCACAGAGTACCCTGGTCCTCAGTAATCGCTGCAGATGGGGACTGAGAAGAGGTGTGCTGTTAGACCTTAACCTGACATAACTATCTATTCCCAAACTTAATTACTACCCAATTCTATCCTGTTTCTCCAGTCTGTGCCTTCTCTTTCAGGTTCAGATGGTTTTTGTGATTTGAGAATGGGAATCCATAGCTACTTTTCACTCCCTTGGGGCCAATTCAACCAAAAAAGGGTGTAGCTACACCACTTCCTTGGAGATAACCACAGTGTACTCATTTTTCCAATCATGGAACCACAGAATTATGATGATCTTGAAGGCTGTTTAATCCAACCTCTTCCTCAAACCGGAGCAGGATTTCTCAACCTTGGCAACTTTAAGATGTGTGGACTTCAACGCCCAAAATTCCCCAGCCGGCTGGGGAATTTGGGCATTGAAGTCCACATGTCTTAAAGCTGCCAAGGTTGAGAAACCTTGAACTACGTAGAGCATCTTCATGACTAGTTGCTCTAGCATCAGTAGATGACTGTCCAGCTTCTGCTTGAAGGGAAAAACTTTGTATCCTTGTGCAACTGGCTCTGTGGTCAAACTGCATTTGCTATTAAGCTTTCCTTAACATCCAAAACCTAGTAATTTGTCATAGAATCATAGAGTTGGAAGTAACCTTAGAACTTATCTAGTCCAACCCCTTGTTCAGTGCAGGATCCACTAAGGCATCTCTGACAGATGACATCCAGCTCTGTTAGAAGACTTCTAGTGAAGAAAAACTCATCACATTTTATAACACCCTATTCTACTTGCTGACAATTCATGTAGTCAGGAAGTTCCTCCTGATGTCTAAGTTGAACTTACTTCTTATGGTTTTAATCCACTGGTCCTGCCCTCTGGAGCAACAGAGAACAAGTCCACCACCTCTTCTAGGTGACATCTCTTCAAAACTTTGAAAACTGCGATCGTATTCCCTCCAACTGAAATGGAGCCATTAATGAGCACTCATGGATACAATCATTCAGCCATCTCCATCTGACAGTAGTATTATCCAACCTACCTTTTACCATTTTAATAAGGAATTCTTCATGAGTGGGTTTTCCAAAGGCTTTGCTGAGATCCTAGTACACCATGTCTTTAGCATTCCCCTTATCTACTAAGCTAGTAGCTCTGTCAAAGAAATAGATACGGTTAGTCTGGCACAATTTGTTAGTGACAAACCCATGCTGGCTCCTATTAACTGTAGCATGCTTATCCAAGTGCTCACGAACATGCACTGTTATTACAAATCTCTTTGAGGAATTTGCTCAACATAGCTGTCAAGTTGACAGGTCTGTGGCTTCCTGAGTCCTCCTTCTTCCCCTTCTTGAAAATGGGGACATTTCCTGTCTTTCAGTATTGTGGGACCTACCATGCCTTCAGGAATTCTCAAAGAATACTGGAAGTGTTTCTGCAATACCTCTGCTAGTTCCTTCAGTCCCCTGGGATGTAATGTCTCTGGCCAGGGAGACTTGAATTCATTTAAATTAGCTAAGCTTGTCTTACCCACTCCTTGTCTATGCTAAACTGCAGCTTCTTCCTCTTTCCCATCTCCTCTCACAGAAGAGTGATCAGCTGGGCTCCATTTAAAAAACAAACCTGAGTTTTTGTACATTAATATGAAGGAGCTCCTAAGAATGAATACTGACAAACAGGGAATCGATGAGGATGGGTAGAAGCATATAGAAGAAGTCATATGAGGAAAGGTTCAAGGAACTAAATATGTTTAACCCAAAGAGGAGAAGATGAAGCAAGAGCACACCAACACTCAGAGTACATGAAGGGCCATCACACAGATGTGGGCAAAATTCCCTTTTCAGAACCTAGGAATGGCCATGCTGCATCATATAAAAGATCTATATAGTCAAGCATTTTGTTCCCATCACCAGCCCCCTTTACATTTTTGGAAAGTCCAAAAGTCCCAGTGCCTCTCTCATTCTGTTGTCACTTATTAGCTTTGGCCTGCTGTGTGAACTTAGTCATTGTGCACAGTAAGTTGTAGACTATGGCTTAATGTGTTGTGTAAATCCATCTGATTGTGGAGTATTCAAAAATCCTTGATTAACCATGGCTGGATATGTGAACCTAGTTGTTGACTTCAGCAACTTCCAGCAGTCAGAGACTCCAAGAAGTGAGCCCTGGTTGGCAACTGGCTTGGAGCAGAGAGTGCTTTGAAGGCAAGCTGCAGACAAGCCTACTGTGGAGGGTTGAACAGAGAGCCAAAATGGATAGCGCATAAATATACAAGTAAATACATATAAAGTAAGGGCATGTTTTCCATCCTTCCAAATTTTCAAATGCAGTTTTGCGAAAATGGATGTGAGCAAATTATCTTTGCTTGCTTCTAGGCTTTGAATGGGTGGGGGGAGTGTTAACACAGTGGTGGTCTAAAACTGCACCCTGACCTTGAGCTGAGGGTTGAAATACTTCCACTGGATCTGGATTAGTGAATTAGGATGACAGACAATTGCTGGTGGGAACCATGATCCCAAGAGCTCTTCGTTCTGGGAAATGATGGGAATTCCTCCACCATCCCACTCTATTCCACCCCATACACATGCATGCATAGACCAAAACATGCCAAGAAAGATGCCTGCTGGATGGAAATGTTCTGCCACCAGACATGACCTTTCCTTATGTTTCATAAAGGTTTTGACGTCAGGAGCCTCCATGGTTTTTTGAGTCCAAACAGACCATTGTTTCAGCCTGGCTCTCTCTCTTCTCCACAAGGAATTCCCTCCAATCAGCCTCTCCCCTGAATCATGCTGCCTTCTGCCCATTCCTCAAGACATCTCTTGCCCTGAAGCTCACCACTTCAGAACCCACTCTTCAAGAGCAGCTTGAGCTTGGAAACAGTGTGGGACAAAATACTGGGGCAGCTGTGGGTGCCTTTTCCCACAAGCTCCTCATCTCCCCAAGTGGCTCCCGCCCTGCCATGAGACCTGGGACCATGTTCTGGGACTGCTACTTCCATCCCCTCTTCTCAGACGTAGGTTTGGCAGGACTGGGGGGCAAGGGGTGATATCGGCCCCTCCCTGCATGAAGGTCTGTTTAGTCTGCGGCTCTGTAATAGCCCCCCTTCTTCAGCACCACTGTAAACATCTGTCAGGGTCAATCTATCCCAGGGCTTAACCAGGCACAATCTCTGTTGCCACTCCCCCTCCCCCTCTCTTCTTCCCGCCATTCCTGTTTATGCAGAGGCTCACCCAAGAAGTCACAAGGAGGGGCCCTTCGCCCAAGGCTCACTTGGGGTACAAGCCGCTTTCCTTCTTTTGTTTCCAGGTTGCCTCAGTGCACCCTCCAACAATTGGAAAAGTCACATCAGTAGACCCTTGTTATGCAAACCAGTGACTCATGGTGCAGTAATGAGAAATCAAAGCCCTTGAGTGAATGAGCCATACTCCCCCCACCCTTGAAGTTTGTTGAAATGCTGGCTGCAGAACATTTTGGCATAGATATACCTTTCCATTGTGCTAATGGCAAATTCTGTATATCTCAACTCCTGCAAACTCCTCCACTGGTAGAAGAAGATATCACCTTCCCTGCTTTAGAATGACAAACTATGTAATTTCCTGCAATCAAAGAAAGCAAATGTTTACACTCAGACATCACAAATCACTGGCCGCTTCTTTGCTATCTCTCATCAATGTTCTCCTTCAGATACTAATTTTTAAAAACAGGCGCACATTGATAAATGTGTTTTAGGTGCTTTTAAAAAGAGCAGGTGCTACTTGCTCTCAAGCCAGTAAGAGCGATCCATTTTGTCGCATGGAATGCGTGGCTTTGTTTTGTAGCCAGTCTGGGGTGGCATAGCAGAGTGGGAAAAGGAGATCTGGACATATGCAGAGTCATATTTCAATACATTTCTTTCATTCTTGGGGACTGGATAACATGTGTATTAGCAAAGTGAGATTTATAAGCAAGATTCCCAAGAAGAAAGCAATTCTTTCTGACAGGTTTCATTTTTGAAATAATAAAGCACTGACATCTCCAAGGCCGGGTTGCAAATGTTTAAATTGCTTGAATCCTGCTTGTTCACGGTACCTAAAATCAAAGAGAAAATAGGAGGCTGCCAAGCATGTCAGGCTGGAAAATATTGGCAGAATTCTAGAATCTAGAAACAGCAGGTTTGCTGTTGCTAAAATACTGGAACTGTGGGCAGTGCTGTTCTGGGATATTAGAACTGACATTGTTGGTTGCTGGCCTATAGATGAGAAACAGGGGGTGAAGCTGAGTTATTTGCATCTGTAATCCCAGGGACAGGTTTGCAGGAATCATGGGCATAAGCAGAGCTATTTACAGAGAGCTGAGGATTAGAATAGCAGGATGAGGGTGGAATCACAGAATGGAGTCAGAACTATTTTTACGGGGAGCCCTGAACTGGAAAAGGTCAGCAAATTGGGGTGAGGCTGGTTTTCAGGGAGGTGGTGTGGATACAGGTCATCCCCAATGCTAGAGGCAGTCCATTTTTTTAATTACAGTACAATGTTATTAGGCAATTACTTAAAGCAGCCATTAACCCTATAGTGCCCAGTAAGACAGCAAATTGCAGACCATGTACTCTAGTTTTCCAACTTGCTACAGAGGTGTTTTGGATTGAGCTTGAAACTGCCCAGCAGGGTCAAGTCACAATGCCCAGGCTGGTGAATGTGCTAAAGGAAGCACAGCAGCGCTGAGTGTGAGGTACCAGAGAACCAAGAAAACTATGAACACTGGAGCTTCAAAAAAAGATGTGCTCAATGCAGTTTTAGACCTTCAGGCATACAGGAAGAATCTATGGATTTCTTCCAATCTCACTAAAATCCAGGAATAAGGTTCTACGCAATGGCTACATTACTTATTCTTTAAGAGATCAAAAGTAAATGTCTTATTGATAGAAGTCTTGGCTTTCTCCGTCAATGTTTTTATGCCACATGCCTTACTGGCGTCATCTTGCATTCCATTTTGGCTTGAAGGCTTTTTGTTTAGGTTATAAAATATTGCCCATGCACAGAGCAAAATCATCCCCGTGCAGCAAAATGTCAGCCTTTTAAAGTCAAGGACTAAGCTTTAACGTGTACATGTATACTCTTAAATTTGCTATCGTAACCAAATCGGATTATGATGATTAAGTGTCCTCAAGGTGGCCTTTTCCAGGATGATCTGTCTTCAGCCAGGCCCATCAGATCTTTCAATAGTGCATGATTATCATTGTTACTGAGTCCATTCTCTTTGCTGCTGATCATCCCCTTCTTCTCTTTCTTTCTACCTTTCTCAGCATGATACACTTCTCCAGAGAGCTGTGTCTTTGCATAATGTGTCCAAAATATGATAATCTGAGCCATGACATTTGGGCCTTGAGTGAGAACTCTGGATTGATGATTCATTGGCTTGTTTTCTTAGCTATCTGTGGTATTCTCAAGTCTTCGCCATCAGCAAAGTTCAAAAGTGTCAATATTCTTTCTGTCCTACTTCTTCAAAATCCAACTTTTACTTCCATAGAGTATCACAGGGAAAACCATTGCTTGCATGATTCTGATCTTTGTAGTTATAAGCATATAATGGCATCTAAGTATTTTCCCAAGGCCTTTCTTGTTATTTTACCAAGTGTTTGTCTGTGGTGCATTTCTGGATTGCTAGTTTCTTTACTGTTGATTGGTAATCTAAACAGCAGACCCTAAAATGAATGTGAGGGAAGAGGGTAAAGGTATATCAATTTTTAAAGTTCATAATACTTAGAGTGACTGGAGCCTGTTCAAGCAATATCTCTGTGTAAATCTCAGTCTGAGAGAAACAGTGAGGGGTCCTGCTCTTCTCTAGTTCCTGCTGTTTCTGTCATTGAAGGGTCAGTCTCTATGGATACAACGGCTTGCATCTAGGAGTTTTGCGGTACACTAGAAGGTTTCCCCATGAGCTGGAGCCCTCATGGAAAGAAGTGCCAGTCATGTGGAAGCCTTTGTATGGACACAGAAACTCTGACATGGAGACAGTTGTGTTGCACCCATGGACAATGCAAGTGTTCAGACATCACTGCACATCTGAGAGAGGGAAGAGATTGCTCATCACTTCTCACATGTTGAGATTTACATATTGAACATATCACCTGAGCTGGGTTTGAAATGGAAGCAGAGGGAGGAACTCCATGAAGTTGGTGCTTCAGCAGAGTCAGTGGAGTACTCCTGTTTTCTATCCCTTCTGTTAGGCTTTCTCCCCTTAGCCTTTACTGCTGTTCATTCTCTCTCTGCTTTAATAGTTCAGTGTGCAGAAGATCTTTGTTCTTAACTTTTTCAGTGACCTCCCAGTAAGTTTACAGCATAGTAATCTTGCACACCATGAGTATTTCCAGACAACAACTTGAACATCCCATTTTCCTGCCTTATTCTCATAATTTTATGGAAGTTTTTCATTTGTAACTCTTTTTCCATTGCTTCTTCCAAAATTCTTTTGGTGGAAAGAATTGCTGCATAATGTCTTCTGAATGATAATGCTTGCATCTGTTCATCTGAAATTGCCCCATGACATATTTCATGCATCCTTTTAAATCCCATGCCTACCCAGTAGCTAACATCAGCCAGAACCACAAAAATGTATGTTTCAATAGAAGAGTTTCGAAGAAGAACTATTTGTAGCTTGGGGTTGAACTATGGAGTTCTGATGCTTTCTGAGTTTGGTTGTTTGCTTGCAGATGTTTAATTACCCAACTAGGTAACATCATCAGTGCAAGTGAGTGTGGGGTTTGCTGCCTGTTTATATGCAATAGCTTGCCCTGCCAGTTTTGGGGGGGGTGTAGTTTCCTCCTCCTATAAACAGGCAGCAAGTCCTACTCTCACTCACACTGATGATGTTACCTAGTTGGGTAATGAAACGTCTGCAAGCAAACAGCCAAGCTCAAAGAGCAGCAAGAACTCCACAGAAGTGTTATGTACTACACTACAGTAAAATCGGCATATATCAAAACTAGTAAAATCAGCAGTAACAGCATGAAAATAGAAACTCTGCCAAGATAAAACAAATCAATTAAATAAACAGGTTTTTTTTCCTGGCACTAAAACAAGAAATGAATGAATGATCAGAGTAAATACAAGTCTTTCTAAAGATTGGATCTCCATCAGAGAGATGGCCATATGATGCAATATATTAGTTACAGTGCTTAGATTAAATTTTTCATATTCAGGACAGAGCGTGTGGAGACAAAAATGCTTAGATGCTATATCTTCTTTGGTCTCCAGGTTTTAAATGACAAAATCGGCATTTTGAACTGAGTCTGGAAATGGGATCCAGTGTTATCTTTTGTTGAGAAACGTACCAGTGGAGTGGCAGAAGACAACAGCTTTGATGTCCATATTCCCAGTTTGAATGTTGTGCTCTGTTGCCTCCTATGGCATGTTCTTTTTGTAACTATAAGATATTTCACCATGGCTTGGTCCATTTATTTCAGGAAAGGGAATTCTAAAATGTTATGAATATTGATCCATCAGATGACTGCAGTCCCTTTATTTCTGTAGTAGTTTTGTAGTATGGGAAAGAAAGTGATTCTCTATCATATCAGCAGCAATATCCTTTAAAAAAAAACTCCCCCTACGGTAGTTTCTTATGGGGCAAAATAGATGGGAAGCCATCCCGGTAACCGGCATGACTTCCCTTAATTTTTGCAAGGAAAATATTTTCTAAAATTGGCAGGATAAGGATAGTGTTGGGACACTTTGATTCTGCCTTTTTTGCCTGGGTGATGCCCATGGAACCTCTCTTAGAGGAAGATATCCTTGGCGTTTGAAAGTGGCCATCCAAAACTGGGGCAATTACGCAGAATCTGTAAAGAGTCCCATTCTGGATATTTCCACAGGCTACCGGGCAGCATTAAATATCAAAGCATCTCCATGGTTTTAGGGTATTTTTATAGGTAACTTTATGGAATTCTTCCACTCTGGAATGTTCCAGTGTTAAATATTTGTAACAGCACACAGGCATTTTTATGAATGTCTATTCTAGCCAATTCTGATATGGCATATTTGCTTTGGCTGCACCGTTGTTCCTCTTTAGCGCCTGGGCTGTCTTATGATTCACAACTCCCACTGATAGTTTATAGCTGCTTTTGTATGTGCTGGTTGTCAGCTTGTAGTGCATTGAAATGTTCACAGTGGGACGTGTACCCTTGCTGGTGTTCTGAGAATGTGCAGCTTTTGGTTTGCCAATTTGGTGGAGGTGAAATTGGGCGTCCTGCTGCTTTCCAAATGCTAAGGGGGGATCCCCCCCAAATCTGGGCTTTGTTCATCACCCCCACATTGATTCCAGCTTCTTGTGCTATAGTGTAAGTCCTGGCAGACTGATGACTTCCTAAAAATTTTCCACCCCCCAACACCTTGTGACCCAGCATGTGGGAATTGCCATGACTTCAACAACTATTCTGTGTAAGGATCCATCAGAAGCAGTCCATTCTGGCTGGGGATTTGATTTGCTCATTCCAATGACTCATGTCTTTCTTGTTGGTCAGGCATCTGCAGCCCCTTTCAGTTTTGCAGGTTTGATCTTCAGGTCAGGAGGTGCATGGCTGGGGAACAATAGTTATGGATGATTATGATGTGTGTGTGTGTGTGTGTGTGTGTTAGGAAAAAAAACCCCACAAGCATCTGCTACAAGTCTATTATGCTGCTGTATGGCGGAAGAAAAGTGGGTGGGGATATAAGAATTCCCATGCTAAACCTCCTTGGGCCCCTCTATGTTGTGTGTGTGTGTGTGTGTGTGTGTCTGTAAGCGTTTGTGTGCGTGGGGGGGGGGACCAGAAATGCGATGGGAACCATAGCTCGCTCTTCTCCTTGGCCTCTCCAGGTTAGGCTCTTAAAGGGAAACTGCAGCCTCCACATGCCAAGCGACCCAGGTGAAGAAACATGTGACACCTGCTTTAATGGGCTGCTGGTTTCCTCCGCTGAACAGGGGCCAACTTCACTCCGGCCCCCAGCCAAGCCGGCAGGAAGGGGTCACCCGAAGGCTCCGCGCGTGGGGCGGGAGCAGGCCAGCAGAGGCAGGAGAGCCGCGGCGGGGAAGTAGGGGAGATGGCCGGATGGGAGAAGAGCGTCGGGAAATGATGAAATGGCGAGAAAAAGGAGACAAAGCAAACTCCGCCGCCCCGATCCTTGTCCCTCGCCTGCTTCCGATCCAGCCTCGCCAGCTGGACGCGCTCTCTTCCTGAGACCGGCAGCTGGCAAGGCGAGCTGAACTCCGGCGCGAAGAGAAGAAAGGCGAGCTCTCCCTCACTCCTTCCTCTCCGGCCGCCCGCGGTACCCCCGACTCCCCGCTCGCTCAGCCACTCCGCACCCGCCGGGCCTCCTATTTAAGGCACAGGGTCTGTGACCTCAGCGCTTTCTGAGCCAATAGCGGCTCTCTACGTTGCCGCCCGCTTTGGGGTCCTGTTGCGTTCCCCCGGCTGCGTGGCAGAAATTGGCACGAGTGGCCGGCCAGATAGAGCCCCAAGAAGGAAGGCCAGAGGGCAGATCAGTGTAGATAACCCTGCCCACCATAAGCCTCAGTCAAGATTATTTCAGCGAACCTAGCTGCCTAACAAGGAAATCTGCGTGTATTCTGTGCAAGCCAGGGTATGTGTACTTGGAGGATATCCTAATGACTTCAAACTTACTCCCAAATAAACATATTCCCGCAGTAACAGCAGGACAACCCACAGGCCTTTCCCCGCAGCTGAAGTGAAGTGCTCATACTACTTGGGGACGAGATGAAGGCAACTTCCTAGGGACATGGCAGAAGAGAGAGATTGCCAGGGCCTGTTTTGCCATGGTGAGACATAAGCACGGAAGGTTCTATAGAATGTTAATGTGGGGACATCCTCGCTGACTGGCTTCTCTAACATTAGGGTCCTTGGTCCAGGAAGGGTGGTGTCGCATGATGTTCGCTGGCCTAGAATAGATGCGTCAATACTTCCATCGGAATTACTGTGTTAACCAAGGCTATTTCTATATCAGGGATTTATAGTCTCTTATTTGTCATTCACCACTGCTACATCACAAATGAAGGCAGGCGTTATACTCCATAGCAATGACTTGGCTTGATGATGTTTTCAGTTCCTGGAATGAACATTTATCCTGTTAGGGTCTTATGCCAATCTATCCTGGCATAAACAGTACTTTGTATTTACCTGTGCCAGCCAGACTGGGTTGGGGTAGGTATGTGTGCCTTAAACCAGGGTTCCTCAACCTTGGCAACTTTAAGACGGGTGGACTTCAACTTGCTGGCTGGGGAATTCTGGAAGTTGAAGTCTACCCGTCTTAAAGTTGCCAAGGTTGAGGAACCCTGCCTTAAACAGCATGGGCCCCTGTGTTTTTAGCCACCCAAATAAAGAGGTGAAGTTTTTCCTGGCAGGGATATAAATGATGGGGGAGAAGGGAGGGGCAGAAGAATAGTTGTTCCTGTTAAATTTCTTTGGGCCAAAATCATGCTAAAGAACTAAAGGTATTATCAGGAAAGATAAATGTAATTATTTTATGTGGGATTAAAATGCTATTTCTACGTCAGCACATTTTTTATAGAATTATAGGGTTGGAAGGATCCATTTAGACATCAAGTCCAACCCTTGTTCAGTTTACCAATCCAAATTAATGCACCCCTGATAAATGCCTCTACTGCAACCATCTGGCAAAGTGCAGGTCAAAAACTCTCTGGGGAACTAGTTCCACTATTGAAATGTTCTTACCATTAGGAAGTTTTTCCTAACACCCAACCAAAATCTGCCTTTCTATAACTTAGACTGTTGTCCTATGCCCTTCACCATGGGGTGTTAGAGAACATGTCATAATCACCTTCTATGTAACATCCTTGGTAACCGCTGTCATATTATCCCTTCAGTTGTCTTTTCTGAAGACTAAATATACCCCGTTCTTGCAGTCTCTCCCCACAAGATAGTCTCCAGTCCCTGATCATCCTCTTTGCCTTTCCTGGCACTTGCTCAAATTTATCTGAATGCTTCTTAAAGGGCAATGTCCAGAACTGGATCTGACCATTGCAGAATAGAGAGGAAGAATTACTTCCCTTGATTTAAAAAGCTGCTTTTTGATCTGTCTGGCACCTTGCAAAACGTATGTGTAGTGAGGCATTTGATGGGGGAAGTGTATAAAGTTGGTGCAAATATAGTTTATTGTGACGTAGACAGTGACTTATGCTTTGATTCTGTGCAAATGGACATGCATATGGATAGTGGTAACAACAAAACAAAGGATTATCTACAATTTGTTCATACGGTGTGCCAGTCAGCTTAACAACATGAGTCTTTTTGCAATCTCTTTCCAGTTTCCTTACATTGGTAGCTCATTGACCACTAGTTGCCCCATAAGCAAGAGAGCACACTAAGGGTTCATATGGAAATGGCAGGTATTCATGCTAAACCATTAGGGAAAAGATCCTCTTGATGTAACAATAGAGCAGCATCTTGACTAGACCTAAGATATTGCATGACCATGACCAAAGATTTGAGCTCACCGGGACTCTTTTTCAGGCTGAATCTTGAGCAAAGCAAGAAAAAAGGAGGGAGGAAATATATTGCTGATTATTAGGGAAAAAACCTCCCCTTCTGCAGTTTTGGATATTCTTAAGAATAGTTTGGATGTTAGACAGGGCCTAATTAAGCTAGTCTATATAAAAGTGCAAAGATTTCAGTGGCTACTGGGGCAAAGGAATAAATGACTGTTCTCCCTCAGGAAAAAATAAATGACCAATAAAATTCATGCAAAGATGCCCATTTGCTTACCCTGTTATTTCTTGGCAGTCGCTTACAACCTGTTCAGCACACCCTGTAGGATGAGGCAAGGAGGTCATTTTCTTGCTCAGGAGCTCCACATAAAATTGGAGCCACTGATGAGTAGGACCCGCACAAGCCCTTGGAAGTGGATTATTGAAACTCCAAGAAGGCAAGAAGCTTCAAGGGTAGGATTCCTGTGCCTTGGTTATTATCAGAATTGTCACCTCTTCTGGACAGAGAGAAAGTAAACCCTGTCTGTGAGTTGCATATGTCATTTTGTTTACAGCAAGCAATTCTGCATCAGTTGCCAAGCCAATTGCCTGACACAGAAGTTAATTTTAATAAATAAAATTATATTTGTTATAAAATAATACTTTTAATAAATCAATAGACATAAATTAAGCAAAAGTGAGACTAAAATGCAGTGTGGCATCCCAGAAATCTAAAAATGTTATACTGAATTATAATCTTAGTGCTGGGTGTGTAAATACAGTTTCTGGAACTTCATGTTGGTTCTCTGTAATTGTTGATGTTTCTGCTTTTCCATTGTATTAGCAAAAGTGTGGTGGGAATGGAAATGGGGCAAAAGAAATAAAGTAGAAATTACAGTCTGAACTTTTAGGGCCTGCTGAACAATTAAAGAGAGGAGTATTGGGCCATTTTTCAGACTTGATGAGTATTTAATCATGTTTATATAGCACTGAACACAGCAGTGTGGATGTTTATAGGCCTGTGACTGCTGCTCTGTATATCACACACCTCTCACTCCCACCCACTACTAAGTGGTTTCTTCTGCAGCTCAGTGGCAGGGGCCTGAATTTTAGAGGTAAGAGATTGAGTTTGATCATGGCTGCCACCATGATGGATTCCAGATGTTCATTTTATTAACATATACACAGAAGTCACTTTCCATATCAGTACAGTTCAGGCTGTAACTGACAGGCATGATCAGATAAGGATCCCTCCTTCCTTATCTGAACACAGAATGAGATGATAGAAAGTAGGGGAAATGATCTGGAATAAGTGCTTCAGCCTCATGTGAGCATAGCACCTGCCTACTATTTGTTAAAGCAGGCTGACTTTTTTCAGTTTTTTTCAGGAGCCTGAAAAAAAGATGGCACTGTTTTAAGAGTCACATGAATTTAAATCAGTGAACTCCTTGGAGTGGGGGCTTCTTATTTTCATGTTTGTACAAAAACCTGAAAAAAGTCCATTAGCAGACTGAAGCTGTGCATGGTCTGAAGCACTGAAACATGCACAGCTCTAGCAAAATCTAATTCATTGGGTTCTTCTGGGGCAGGGGGTAATACATCTATGGTCCTCCAGATGTCCTTAAACCACTGTTCCCAACATTTCCCACTACTAGCCATTGTCTCCATGCGCTCTGTCTTATATATGAAGAAGTTAACCTAAGGCTTTTGTGCCTCCTCCCTGTGTTGCCTCCCTTCACCCACTGAAGAATTCCAAGCGACTGCTCCATGTGGCTCTTTCTGTTCTTCTGAAAGGAATGCCTGAGGACCATCTTAAATGCCCAGGGAGTAGAAAGGGAGTTTCATTATATGCAAGGGCACATGGTTGAAAGATTCAGAGCCCTTCTCCCACTTGTTGCTTACCTTCTCACCTCTCTGTCTCCCTATTCCCATCCCCTTGCCCATGTGTTTCTTCTCAAACAAGCCCTGATACTGGAGCTATGCTCGGCTTCGACCAAAGTACTTGGAGTGAAAGATTGCAGAGAGGTAAGAAGCAGACAGCAAGAGGATTCAGCAGTCCTTACACACATGGCCCTTCTGTCATTATAAATAGACCCATCATCCTACTCTATATGACTGGAAATAAATCCTTGTTTACAGTAAATAACTCCTGCAACGTTCCCAACATCTAATACGAGGGTAGGCCCCCTCCATGGATTTTCCTTTTCTGAGGTTCAAAGTCAGGCTGCATGCTACAATATGCACACGTTATCTGAAGGGAGTCCTACCATATGCTGTGGGTTTGTAGGGTTCCACAGTAAAATTCCTTCATTGTATGAATTTCTTGGAATGAAAGACTTCTTTGTTATGGTTGCTAAAATCAGGTGGAAAGAAATGGAGAAATAAGGAAATAAAAGTATAAAAAAGTCCAGGAATAAAAGGGACTGAGAGATAGGGTGTGAAGGATTTGCATTATAGTGGGGAATGAAGAAAGACTGAGACATGATAGATTAAAGAGAAAAAAATTGGAAAAAAGAAAGTACATGGAAGCTACAAGATTAGAATGCAGAGAGGCCTATGGAGTGGGAAACAGGAAATCAGCAAACAGATGAAGATGTTGACAGCAATGGTGGGAAAGTTTTCACTATTACTTTAGTCCTTAATTAGTTCAATTAAGCTGTTCTGTTTAACTTTCCTTTTTCCCCACTTTTCAGCATGTACTCTCTCTCCATAGGTCTTTCTTAATGCCATCTATTAGAGCAATTCTCTCTCCATTCACTCTCTGTTCTGTGAACACCAAAGCACATGCTATGGGATACAAAAACAAAAATGGGGCCAGTGGAAGATTGGTCGTAAATACTACTGATAACAAGAAAAGGGAAATGAGAAATAAGATCAGTGAAACTGAGAAAATATATAGCACAGAACTGGTTGAGGAAGCCTGGAAGAAAGTTAACAGAGTAAAATTCGGTTAAAGAGGGTCAGAAAGAGTACACTGAAACCCCATAAAAATGGGTTTTAGAATGACAGGAATTAATAGAGACAGAATATATTCAAGGACCAATTCCACTAAAACAAGAGGTATGAGAGGCAATAGAGGAGCTATAAAAAAAGAAAGTCCTAGGCATGAATGAAATACCTACTACGTGGTTTAAAGCTGAAGGAGATGAGTCAGTTAAAATGCTAATAGTTTTACATCAACAAATATCAAACAAGATTGGGTGACTGAAAAATATGTGTGTGTGTGTGTGTATACTGAAGTATAGTAATGCAAGAACATGCAGATTACTGACTGCAAGCAAAGCTTTACTTAAGATCTTATGTAGAAGTGTACATGGAAAGAGAAATACCAAATGAACAGGCAAGTTTCAGAAAAGGCAATTCAGAGGGATATGGGTTATCAGTTACTACTATACAATAGATATTGGAGCAAGCAAGTTAAGAAGGAAGTTTATCTTTGCTTTATTGATTATAGCAAAGCCTTTGATTGTTCAGATTTAGATCATATGGAACATACTGAGGTTAACTGGGCATGCCAAAATAGCTGATTATTCTTTTTAGTAATCTTTACAATGAACAATAAGCGATTGTAAAAACTGAATCTTAGGAAATGGAGTTCAGAATAGGGAAAGGAGAGAGATAAAAATGCATGTTGACCCCATATCTGAAAGATATCCACACCTTAACTCAGGGTTCCTCAACCTCAGCAACTTTAAGATGGGTGGACTTCAACTCCCAGAATTCCCCAGCCACCCATGCTGGCCGGGGAATTCTGGGAGTTGAAGTCCACCCATCTTAAAGTTGCTGAGGTTGAGGAACACTGCTTTAACTGATTCAACAAATGTGTTAATAGAATGGCAATATTAGTAGAGATGACATCTGGAATCAGATGTGGAGGTTGAAGCACCAACAGTTGAGATATGCAGGGGGTACTAATACTGCTACTACTAACAATTTTTATTTACAGCCAAAAGACCCAAGTAGCAAAGTACAAATATAATTAAAAGTTTGATGTAAGATGAAAAGTTTAAGAGATAACTTAAAAGAGACTACATAAAACATTTAAAAACTCAAAACTATTAATTTATTAGAAAATACCTTGTTTTTATAGTCTTAGTTGAAAATTTGGCTGTTGCCACTATCTACTACAGATGGTACCACTTTATTAGCTAAAATTATGGAAGGCTTTAAAAATCTCACTAGGAAAGCAAATTGGGGCCAATGGTTAATTTTAAGAAGATAAGGTAATGCCAGCCAGCATGCTTAGTGAATGTACAGCTGACTATGAAAAAGTAGAAGTGGTAGGCAATTCTGTTTTCTTGGGCTCAAGAATAATTAAAGATGGACAGGAATTTAATCCTATGGAAGAAAAAATGCCAACCTTAATTAAGATCATAGACTCTGGATTTTACCAATACATACATATAGCAACATGATAGTAATTCCTTTGTATTCATGAATTTGGTTCAGCTAACATGAATTTGGACTTTTAATCAGTTCTGCATTTAATGTAATCTTCATACCTAATTCAGAGAAAACAAATATGTAAGGGGATAAAAAAGGAGAACTTAATATAATCTACATCTTTCAATTGATGATACAATGATATGGGATTGTATATGATATTCTGGGCTACTGATTGATAAATATAAACAAACATATAAATATAACTATAAATATAAGGGTTCCCTGGCTATGGCATCTTCTCGAAGATAAAAATGGCATGTCTGCTTCTTGACAGGAAACCTTACCAATTTTAAAAAAGTTATTACAGTCAACATTTCATTTCTTGTTAAGTCCCACAGTTCTGCAGATGTTACTTTTAATACCAGCTCTGTGGATGCAGCTTTTAATTAAAATGTGAGCAGATGCAATCATGTGATTCTCTGAGCTGCCAAATTTACAGAGATTCAATGTGGGCTTCCCTGGCAAATCTAACTGATAATCACAAACAGTTACTGTTGTTTGATGGTTTGTGATTTCAGGTTGCTAAGCAAACCAAAACACACCTTTCCTGCTTCATTACAGATGCAGTGGCATTCTGGGGGGTGCAGCATTTCCCACAGAGCATTGGTATGTTTGAGGAAACAGTTTTCCTTCTGCAACATGTTTGCAAAGGGGTGTGTTGCTTCTTAAAAGCTGTATGCAATGGCTCACTTCTCAGCAACAAAAAAAATGCCAGAAAAATCAAGCACATGTTTTTTTCCTTGCAAAACACACCTAACAAGAGTTACAATTTGGTCTTTGGCAGCTGTCCTTTGCCAGTGTAGAACAGGCTAGGAACCCTGCAGCTGAGGTTGACTTAACATCTGGCCCACAGTTATATTGGCATTGTGAACCAAGACTTCCAACCTTTATCACTAATTGTTCCCACCTTCACGATCAGGATATATTTCAGAAAGCCAAGAAGATGTTAAAGGGAGGGGAAAGGAAAGATCAAGCAGGTTTAACACATTTTACAGGGTGGGTGGGGGGAGTGGTGTTATACAAAGCTATTTCTATACTAATTTCATCTAACTTTCAACTACTTTCTATTAACCCTTCCTTTTGCTCCTTGTGGGCTAGGCCTCTTCCACCCCCTCCCCCTTTTTGAAAATTGACTTTGGAATCTGTTTATCTGAAACAGACCTGGGCTAGCTAATGAATACCGGTAGCGGGGTAGCACACCACATACGTTCGCCAAATGTATGACAGCATCTGTGTGGAGTCTGACCTCTCTATTTCTTGGCTCATTATAGCTTGGGAAAAGGGGAAAAAGTTTAGTATATTAAATGTGCTTGTGCTCTAAAATCTATTTTATCTGGATGGCTAAAGATTAAGTTGATCCCAGAATGAAATAATTATGGTTATTTAGGTGCCCTTTTTGCAATCACCATACAAAAATGGCTCAGTAGTTCATACCGTTTGCACATATATTACAAAATACTGAAAGGAACAGTTTTCCAACATTTGAAAACAAGAAAATAAAGCATGAATGAGACTCAGGGAAAATTTGCTTGGAAATTCCAGAAAAATATTTTAGAAATCTTATTATTTATTTAGCCATTTAAACGTTAGTAAAGAAAAAATTTTTACCGAAGTGTTATTAGCAAAAAAAGGAAATTACATAACAAATGCACCTCCAATTTGGAAGTTTTAAAAGTGCACATTATGATAAATGATAAGCAAAAGATCTTGAAATGTTCATATAAATGATTTACCTATATTATAAAAACATAGTTGTAAAATTCTATATATTCGAATTCAGATAATGATATGGAAACTGTCAATTAAATACAGGCAAAATTTATGTTGGAAGATTATTTATATTCCGGGATCATGGTTCTTTTATGGGAGAAAAGGGCAACATATTTGTATTATGAACAGAAATGGAATACTTGCTACAGTACCACCATGGAAAAATAGCTATTGAAAATATTTTTTTGTAAGTTGCAGAAATTAATGACAGGTATCTAAAATTAGAATTCCTGGTTTTGTACCTGCCATTATACTTATTTAGATTTCCTCCTACTCTTAAGTGTTCATTCTCTATAGGGATTCACTGCATTTCTATCTCAGGACCAGAGAATTTGTGCCTTCAAACTCAGAGTTTTCTTTCAACTCAAGGGTTGGGTGGAAAGCAGCGGGGAATGACCTAGAGCAGTGTTTTTTAACCTTGGCCATTTTAAGATGGGTGGACTTCAACTCCCAGAATTCCCCAGCCAGCATGCTGGCTGGAGAATTCTGGGAGTTGAAGTCCACCCATCTTAAAATGGCCAAGGTTGAGAAACACTGGCCTAGAGGCAAGCTCTCATTTCCTTCTCCTCAGCCTCAGCCAGATCCTATGTAAAGGAGAAGAGCGACTGAGGATGGCTTTTCCCTTTGGGTTTGAGTGATCTTTGGTGGGAGGAGAAAGCCAGGGGAATCCATCAACTACTTTCCTTAACTTGTCCTGCATTAATCTCTAAAATAGCACCCCTCCCTGGCTTGGTTACTGAAGCAGAACAAGGCTAAGCCATGAGGACTGTGCAATGCCTGCCAGCCAGCATCCTTGTTTGCCACTCCCAGGCCTGGAGGAGACCCCTTTAATGTGGGTGGCCATGAAGAAGAGCTCATACATGCTTGTAAATCAAACAGTGGTTGAGCTCCACCCCATGTGATTCAGGTGACTGCTTCCTCTATCATCATCATCATCATCATCATCATCATCATCATCATCATCATCTCTCCTCCTCCTCCTCCTCCTCCTCCTCCTCCTCCTCCTCCTCCTCATGAATCTTCATACATTTAACATCACCATCTTTTTAGAAAAGGAAGATTTCTTAAAAGTGCAAAAATGTTCCAGGCATCAGAGGAAGGTGTTTTCTGGTGACTCATCAGTGACAGCAAATCAACATCAGGTACTACAGTTTTGGATTCACCCCCTTTCCACCCCACCCAAAGTTATCCTTCAATAGAAAAGGAATATTTGGACTGAAAATCCACAAGGGCATTTCCAATGCAGCCTGATGCTCCAATAAGATTGTCTTGGCTTAAGGCACATTTTGATAGTGAATGCCTAATGCTGAGGACTGGAGAAATAATCTCATGTTTTTCACAAGCTATTTTCTTCCTTGTGGGTGTTCTCTGTAAAACCTTGAATCTGCTTTTCTACTACACATGCGCACACACACACACACATACAGATGTGTATCTATTTCCCCAAAAGAAATTCCACATATTTTCCCTGAAGAAATTAATCAGGTCCTCGTTCATGGTCAATTATCACAGGCTAATTTAGTAAGAAAAATTTGACTTGTGCCTTCTGTCAGAACTGATATACACTAAAAAAAAAATAGTCATCATAATTTCTTCCTGAACTGGATGTTCAAAAAATACATGCAGTTTGTTTTTTGTCTTTTGTTGATTCTTAAAAAAAAAAAACCTATTAATTTTGTTAAAAGTTCTGATAAGCAAGTGCATTTTTCAACAGATGCTCAGAGCCGATCATGTGAGTCCAGTCACTGCAGAGTTTAAAAAGATGCTGATACCTAAAGTAGGAGAAATACAAAGACAGTATTAGCAGGATGTGAAATATGAAGAAACGTATTACCTAAATGAAAGGCACTATTTTTGAACCTTTTTCCAGCCTTGGAATCTCTTAATTACAAAAAAACAAAACCAAACCAGAACCTCTAATTAAGAGGCAGAACTCTAATGATAGAAAATTGGCTGCATTCAAGTGAACTTTTTTTTAACTTAGTTTCTCACAGAACCCCATCAAATTCTCATGGAACCCTAGTCTGAAAAGCCCTGGCGTAAAGTACATCTACTGGAATGCCAAAACAAATCTAATTAACCATCTAGTAAGAGTGTAGCTCTTCTGTGAACAAAAGAGGCATCTTTATACTGAAACAGACTATTAGTTCACCTAGGGATAGACAACATGGTATCCTCCAGATGTTTTGAACTTAATCAGGCCAAGCCAACACGATCAGTATCAATGGACTGTGGGAATTATGTCCAAAACATCTGGAAGGCACCAGATCTCTAACCTCTGCTCATAGGTATCATACTGGGGGTTTTCCTGTCCTGCTCCTTGAAATTCTGTTGTGCAGATGCTAGGAAACGAACCTGAAATGTGCATTTTGCTAGTGGACTTTGAGGAGAGAATGGAGTTTTGTTTCCAGTTTCTCACTCTCTTGTTGATAACTGAGTGTGTGTGTGCTTGTGTCAAGTAAAGCTCAGACAGTACGCAGGGTGCTGGATTTGAGCTAGTAGTCTTGTTCCTGCTTCCTATGAGAGATTATTGCTGCAATGGCAAATAGGGGTACAATTACATGTTGTTGTGAGAAAGCTACCCATAATCTTTATTTAAACAATGAGATACAGTGTCAGCTTGCTAATGCATTCTGTTTTGAAAAATAGTTTCTCCATTACGTTAGGAATTTGGAGACGGCATCTGATGGTGTATGTGAAATGTTTCACTATGTGACATTGCATTGCAGAAATACCATTTCACAATGTTCTACATTCAGTTGGCTTATTAGGTCATCCCAAATATCACATGTTCACTGCCACTTCCTACTGACATTAGCAGTTAAACCAATAATCTTGAGCTGTGCCATGGGAAACCCATAAGGCTCTACTTAGGTCCATTATTATTTTAAAGGCTCTTCCTCATGGCCATGTGAAGCACTTTCCTCCAGTTCTTCGGTCGGCAGCACAGTCCGTTGGCATAACATGCACAGCCGACCGAGCCCTGTTCTGCCCCACCAAGGAGGTTGCAGGTAGCGCTGTTCTAACCCTTTTAGTATGGACAAACTAAGGAAAGCAATGGGTGGTGGCTTTGTTTCCCTTCTCACTGAGCATCACCTGCCCGGATGTGATGGGGCAGAAGTGAGGGAGGGTAAGTGGAATGGGAAGGAGACACGGATAATCACTGAGCTCTGCCCTCAGTTAGTGCTGCAAGGGGATGGCTGTGCTAGCAATTAGTGGCCATTGCCAGTAGCACCACAATAGCTGCCTGTGGATAGGCAAAAGGGTGTGGGGATAGGCAAAAGGGGACTTTAGTCCCCCCCCCACAAGTAATAGAAACAGTAAAAAAAAGAGTACAGTCATGTGAAACTGCAGGTACAGTAGAAAACCTGACACGCACTCATTGGTGTCAGAATCAGGAACATACAGCTGGCAAAACCAGGTTCTCTTTCCTGGTTCAAATTGACTTCCTATGCAGCACAGGACAATCACACTTTCAAAAGAGCACTAAATTTTTTTTTTGTTTTTTTAAGGAAAAAAACAGATCTAGTATTCTTTTTAAAAAGCACTAAACGCAGACATATACAGAGTCTGTGTAAGACCCAACAAATACTTTAAAAGGTGCCAGTCAGCCCTACATGGGCATGTGACTCTCTGAAAACCAGGTGACCAGCCTCTCTTGCAGCCCAGACCAAAATGGTCCTGGCGGGCAGTGACCAGTGACCCAAGGGGAGGGGCATGGCTGCAGAAACCAGAGCAGCAATTGGAGCTGGGCAGATCCGAGCGTGACTGTGTCATCAACCGCATCATTGATGAAATGTCCTGGATTGTGTCCATGACCAAAGTTGTGCCAGAAGAAGAGAGAGAACCCTACTCTAAATCTGGAACAGCTAAGAACAACTCTAAGCTGCCTTCCACTAAATGTGTGTTTTGGGAAATGTGGGGAGTGAAGGAATCTTTTTGCAGAAGAAAGAGTAATGATTAATAATAAGGCCAGACCTAGCTATAGGTGGTGGTAGAAATCAGTTGATATCATGGGGTCATTTGAACAAAGACACCATTTGCCTAAAAGGGAAGACCAGGAGAATCGGAGGCTGAATAACTACACTCAATCAAAAGCTGTCAGAAAAGCCATCAGAATGAAGGAGATGCATCGCCCATACTGATTCTGCCAGTTTCTGGTTTGGTGTAGACCACTGGTAATCTGATTAGGATAGACTTCATTTAGTTTGCAGGTACTAAGCGCTCTGACTCAGAACGATGGCACCTGCCGTTGAAACTGCCCTTAGAATAGGATTAAGCAAGCTTTTGGTGGCTGGTATCCATGCTTAACAATTTGCAAGACCATATGATCAAGCAAGAAGTAGAAAGCAGTGCATCGCATACAAAGGGATAGGCCAGGGTTTTTCCAGTTTGGGGGCTGTGAGATTTTCTTTTCTTTTCTTTTCTTTTAAATAGTGCTAAGCTTACTTTAACCTACACTACCTGTGTATTTCCAGTCTCAAAAAGATGGGAAATTGTGCTGCCAACATTCAGCAATGCAGAGTTTACAAGGGCTGCAAAGAAGTGGTTACTTGTCCATATCTTATATGCTGGGGAAGCATAACCTGGAAAACCCAAAAAGAGAACTAGGACAGGCACAACTTTATTTCACAGTGAGCTTCCAGGAAGATGCTGCGGCTCATAGGGCTAATGTGATTCTTGGTCATATTCAAACCAAGGAATTACTATTTCCTTTTTGCTAGGAACGATCATTTTTGAATGCTGTCTTTCCTGGGGCATCCCATCCCAGAAAAGCAAAAATTGGAAGACAAATAGAGTGCATAGTTAGAGAGATCTAAAACTATCACAGTGGGATGTAAAATGATGCATTTATTTGTGGCAGCACCTACTTTACCTTGACTAATCTAAAAAAAACCACACCACCACAACATAAGACCTGGTTAGTATTTTCAATGGGAGACCACAAGCAATGCCAGATTTCAGTACTATTGCAAGAAAACAACCTATGTATGTTAAGCTCAATTTGAGGGCGATTTCATTTATATTTTACTTAGCTATTTAGCTTTTGTAACAGAAGGTTAAAAAGTAACTTTGTATCTACTCTAGTGTATGTGAAGAATTATTTTTACAATAAATTATGGATTAACAATCTCAGTGTGCTGTCAGAAACACATCCAAATCACTGTTGTAAGATATAAATAGATACAAATGCAAGTCAGATGTATTTCAAAATTAAAATATTGTAAAAAGTTTTCAGATCTCTTTGGCTTTGTGGGGAAAAAATACAGACTCCAGACGTTTCCATCATAGCATTATAGGATAAATATTGCTTTCTTCCTTTACTCATTTAGATATTGATTTTGACACGTCTCCTTTTCCATGGTTAGCATTTTCTAAAAAAAATTGAAAGTCACCAGTGTGTATGGGGACTGGCGCTGTTTTTCTCCAGTTCGCTACAACTGAAAGTCTAGAGTCTTCTTTTAAGTATCTAAGCATTTCTTTGTCCATTGAATTGGAGAAGTCTAATGGCTGTATACTCTAGCATACAATGGACACTTATCAGAATAACGAAGAGCTAAAAATTCATATATACCTGTAAATAGCTTAATGGGGAAAATATTAACTAAGAGGACATTGGCTGCACAAAGACCTCATGTGTATTCTAGTAGATTGTTTTGAAACCTTTAAACAAGGTTCTTTTTTCTTTCTTCTTCATCTAATTAATTTGCAGTAATCTAAATAGAGGGTGGATCTTTCTGATTATACAGAAATGCTGAGAGGATCAGGATATCTTTCCCTTATGGAGCTGGATTAACTATTTATTTGAGTCCTGAATTTAGCAGCTATTAGGTACCTCCGGGTTATCCACATCAGATATAATCCAAGCAGAAACTGTATGAAATGTAGAATTATCTTGAATTTGACAATATATCTGAAAAATAAAAGTACTGTTATCATGTGATTATAACCACTATAGAAAAGGACCAAAATGTTGTTATGCAGGATGAGCCCTGCCATTAGGCCTGTGGGGCAGCTGCCTCAGGCAGCAGGAGAAAGCTGACAAGGTGCTTCATTTATTTATTTTTATTTATTTATTTGTTGGATTTCTCCCCCGCCCATCTCCCCCACAATAGGGGGCTCTGGGCAACTTACAAGAAACATTAAAACTATAAATATATAAAAAATACATAAGAAGAAAAAATTCATGGAAGAAAGGGGGCACACGTTGCTGTGCTGTCTGCACCACATTCCTTAAGCTAGCTTGTTGCCTTCAGGTGCAGTGGAGGAGGACAATGTCCCATTGCTGGTGTTGAACAAACAGTTCAAAGTCCAGGTGCTAGCAGCATGTTGAGGACATTTCCACATCCAGTATTAGTGTCACTCCTCTATAGCTCTCTGCCTGTGTGACCACACAAGTTTGCTTCCATTTTTCAGGGCATCATTAACTTCCAGCTCCAAGATGGCACAAAATGAATGGCAGTGAATGCATCTGAGCAACTGAAAGGATGAAGCTTGTGGGAGGGCCGTCTGGGAACTCCAAACTGCCCTTGGCTCCTGGTTGCTATTCTCCCCCTGCTTCATAAGTCACCTAAGCCACCATAGTACTCTGCTGTTCTTTCACTGGTCTTCCTAAAGCTCACTCTTTAGGGACAGACTTAACCATAGTTTTAACTGGGAAACTGTCAGCATCTTAGACCAAGCTAAATCCAAAAATGCAAGGGAATCCCTGGAAGCTTGGTATTCAGACAAGGCAGCCATCAACAGGCACATAGCAATAAACAACATCTACACACTATTCAAAAGAGACAATAGAAAGGAAAACAAATGACCAGAACATCTCCTCACCAGCAATCATCAACCAGATAAGCAGAGATTAACACCAAGATTACCACCAGACATACAATCAAGCAGTAAACAATACCTTAATCAAGGAACTACCAGAGGGAAAAAATAAAACCCCCACCCCCACTAACACTGGCAGGGCATGCCACTGTATATAAACAGAGAGCAAACCCCATCGCATTCCAGCACTGAAGATGTTACCTAGCCAGGTAACGAAATGTTTGCAAGAAAACAACCAAGCTCAGAGAACCCCAAGGACTCCAAAGCTCAGTTAGACAGTCCCCCCCCCCTTAATTACAAAGAAAAGAATGCATTGCAAGCTAATAATGATAGGAGGGTGTTGAGTTTTTCATTCGTCTGTTGGTTAGCTGGAGGGGGTGATGGTTGCTTGTTATTGCCATTTCCTGAACAGTAATGATGAGGACAGTCATTTGGACAATGTATCTGAGGGCCTAGTAGCCGGGTAGAACTGCCCAGAATGAGGACGAGGGCGGGGCACTGAATACTTCCTTTATCAGAAATGGCAACATGTCTTGGGTGATGAAGCAGAATTTCTCAAGCCACAGCAGGACCTTCCCATGCCTCCCTCATTCTCTTTAGAAAGAATGATCAAGATCAGGCAGGAGTTACTGTATACCAGACATCCATTTGGGACCAAAAACACATACCCTTTAAGCTCCCAGTGTTGAGACACCACCCCTTCCCCCTCCACACTTGCAAAGGAAAATGACACAGATTCCTAAAGAATTTGTATAAAAGGAAAGGAAATCTCTGGATTGTGTGGGAGAGAGAATGGGTGGGCACTGTCCCTGGTGGGTAGAAGAACAGTGGAAGCACTGAAGTAAGATGGAATCATTGAGGCTGGGCTGGGCTTGGGTGTGGCGCGCACTGAAAAATGCCACAGGATAGTCTTTAATGAAGTGCGAGTGGCCAGGGCGGGCTGCGTGCTTCGTAGGTGAATCACCCAAGTGGGAGGCACTGGCATGAGTAATGTGGTAGGTTTTTACGGCGGCTTTACAGTCATAACCATAACCTAGCCTTGGTCCAGGAATAAAGATATATTGTAGATGTTTCTGTCTCTGGCAGAGGAAAACAGAAACACCAGGCCAGCCAAGTGAAGAATCCCCTTTTGTGGCATTCCTAACAAAGAAATGTGGGAATGTGCCTTAGTCTTCCATGTAATGTTTCATATTACTTAGAGCTTTTTGGCTGTATTTATCTTTTCTATTAGCATCCAAAATTTCACTCTCAAAATGCTAAGGGTTGTTTTTTTTTTTTTTTAGAATTACAGCATTCATGGTGTACTAATAAACTTAGGAAATAGGGTTTCTCTTTTGGACTAAGAGCATTGTTTCAGCCAAATGTTGTACATTTGACAGAAAAACTCTAGTTTTGGGTACATGCTGAATGTATTTCAACCATTTGTCCACTAAGTGTGGAAATATTTGCTATCAAACAGATAATGCTTAATGTACATTAATCATTCCAAGTTACTAACACAGAATCTCTGACTAGTCTGTTCTATCCTGTCAAGTATTAGATCACTTAAAATTATGCCTTGCCTGAAAATAGGCCTTCACCCCAACTCTGAACATTCACTGGGAATTTGGATGGGATACTTAAGGAGACATTATTCTCCTTAACAATAAGAGGGCCAGTTTGGTCTAGTGGTTAGGGCACTAGGCTAGAAACCAGGGGACTGTGAGTTCTAGTCCCACCTTAGGCATGAAGCCGGCTGGGTGACCTTGGGCCCAGTCACTCTCTCTCAGCCCTAGGAAGGAAGCAAGGACAAAGCATTTCCAAAAAATGTTGCCAAGAAAACTGCAGGGGCCAATCCAGGCAATTGCCAGGAATGAAAAATTGACCTATATATTTCCAGAGAGATATATTATTTTTTTCTCCCTGAAAATCTCCAGAATGTACCAGCACTATGGGGGCAGGGAAGAAGGATAGAAGAACTTCCAAAAAAAAAAAAAAAAAGGAAAAAAGACATTATGTAAGAATCTTTTCATCCTAGCACAATCTTGGTAACCTTTAGGCTACACTGGATTGGACATGAGGAGAATCCAGGTAACATGTTTCATAATGGAAATAGCAACCTTAGTTTCAGGGAAACAGTACCAGGGTTTTTTCCTCTCCCTTCCCTGGCCCTACTGAAAGCCTACACGTGCAGGCACACATCCCCTAAAGTTGCTATTTGCATCTGGGGAAGTCTTAATTGGCCCCGATTGCTTTTAACTGCTGCCATGGGAAACCCTGCCTGTAAAAAAAAATAGAAGCGTTTCTGCTGAGGTGGCAGAAATGCATGAATAAGTGGAGCCGTTTCGTTTGCATGAAAGAAGGGTGGGACAAATAGGGTTGACGAGGAATAAGGATTGCTTGACAAAAGGCTTTTCTGGTGGACTCTTCCAGCCATTAGACCAGCATCAGAATAGACCGAATCACTCTTAAGCTAAAAAGGCCATCTGTTCCCATGCACGTAGATATGATTTATACCACGGGTTTGGGGGAAATATATACAGTGGGAGAGAACAAGATTGCTTGAAGCCCTTTTCTCCTGGGATTTCTCTAGGGGAGGGTGGGTGTGGAGGGTCAGGGATGGGGAACGCAGGCTTTGCTCCCCCGGTCACAGTGCTCCCTTTGCCCACAGCTCCTTACAAGTGTGCTCCCTGCAGGAGATTCGTGGGGGATCCTTGCCTTCCTGTGTGCCACGCTTTGGAACCTGCCTGGGGTGCCTGCACTGAACCGCACGGACCAAGTGACCACCAGACAGTCCATCCAGCAGATGTACGACCTCACTCGCTATCTGGAACACCAGCTGCACACGCTTGCGGCCACTTATGTGAGTGTAGATGCTTTGGGAGAATGGAAGCGACTGAGCTGAGCGACTTCCTAGAAATTCTTTCCTTCATTCCTTCCTTCCTTCCTTCCCTTTTCCCTGAACCATCTCCGTTTCTTCCTGCCTAGCTGAGATCTCCTTTGAAAATTGTCCCTCCCTGTTTCTCTCCCTTTGGACATCTGCGCAGCAAAGGGAGGCCTGGCTGTACAGTCCTTCCCTCTGTGCATTCTGGCTTGTGGGCTCAGTGAATCTCAGGCCACTTCTGCACAGAGGGCCTCTCATGCCACCTATCCACAGGACTCAGGCAGTCGTTCTATTTTTTTTTTCTTAATGAGTATTTCTGGAAATTAAAATGATGCAAGAAGTGGTAGGGAAAGATAGGAGCAGTGTCATTTGGAGCCTCATAAAATTATGAATAAGACTGGTGCATAAGAAGGGAAGCATTATACAACCAGATACTGAATCCTGAAAGCCCACTGGAAGAGAAGGGCTTTAAAAGGCAACAGACTGATTTTGCGCACGATTTGAAAAGGGATTTAGGGATATGGACTTTTCGTGCCTGCAACACTCTGTCCCAGCACCTAAAATTTCCTCCTACATGGTGAATAGCTGAAATACTGTTCTCTCTCCACAGCTATGGCCCTCACTTGGCAGAATATCTGACATCCTTTCTCCTCCCTGCCTTCAGGCACCGGTGGAGTCTCCCTGTTTACAATCTGTTGTGGATCTCCCGCTGGGGTGAGGTGAGGCCTCGTCTGTCAGAACTTGCCAGGGAAACGCCCGGCTGTGCAGAGAGCTGAAAGTGGGGGCAGCCCCTCATCAGCTTGCGTGGCATCCCTGCTCTCTGGCCTACCTGGCATTTCAGGCCCTACCCCTTGGCAGGTTTCCTTGACACTGAGCATCAAATGCTATCAAAATCAGGGATTTGCTTGTTTGGCCCATGGAAAATGCAGGACCCATATTTTCTAGTGTATCAACTTTCTGGAAACTTTCTTTTAAGGAAGGAGACCAAGAAGGTCAAGTTTCCACAGTCTAGAAAACAAAAGAATTGTGCCATTATACAGCAGCCAGGGTCCATTCATTGAGTTTCCTTTATGTGCTCACTTAATGATGATTTCTGTCACAGAAATGAACAACATTCTCAAACAATACAGGCTTTTGATAATAATAAGCTAATTGAATGGAAGAGGCTGATCAACCGAGGCAAATTCAGCCTGTAGCCAACTCTCTGGGCCTCCACTGTGCCCATATTCAGCTTGTGCCACTTTCCAACCAGAAAATGTATAAATGCATGGAGAGGTGTTTCTCTGTGTGTGTGTGTGTGTGTGTGTGTGTGTGTGTGCATGCATGTGCACGTGAGGGAGAGAGAGAGAGAATGAGGTCAAAATGACAATCATGACCTTTTCTTCTTTTCCTGTCTTAGTGCAGGGACTGAAAAACTACCATCTGATAAAATCTGGGGTGGTAGATATGTTTTATTTATTGACAAAACTGTCCCCAATTAAATATTGATATTTTAATCCTTGTCACCAAAGGTACAATTATTTATCATTATAGCAACTAGAATGGCAAAAGATCAATTTGATCAGTACTGGTGTACTAATCCTACAGTGCATGCATGTTGCCACATCTAATGAAGTCACAATCAATATGGGAATTTATTTTGCCAACCTCAACTAATGGTGCATTCCCATGTTGTCCACCTGGAACACAAAAGATGTGAGTGTCTTCAAAATATATAGTTGTGTGCACAGAGACATATAGACAAATTTCCAAATTTAGGTGATATTTTTGTATGAAACCTGTTACATTAGAGCCACAGAAAGCTAGATTTCACTTATTTTCAGTGAGTGAAATTATATAAGTAAAGATATGGCAGGAACAGCTGGTTCTTCACTTGCAATGTGTACTTGGCTTCACACTGAACTCGGACTCTCAAACTTGTCTTCCCTTTGTAAAAGACGGTAAACTTTTAAAAACTAATTAATGACATTTACATCATAGGTTAGAAATTAAAGATTACTTGGAAGTCATCTGGTCCCAAACTTTGCTTAATGCAAGATCAACTGATATACGTTCCTCCTTATGCTTAAAAAAGAAAAGAAAAGAAAAGCCTAATCCATAGATGCTCATTTCCAGAACAATTTCCAGAGCTAGACAGAAAAAAAACCCCACACTTATTTTTACTAAATACTAAAACTAACTGTAACATGTACAATGTTATATCTACTGTATATTAAAAAAACCTACACTTATTTTTGCTAAATACTAAAACTAACTGTAACATGTACAATGTCATATCAAATGGGTGATGTTGCATTGAAATAATTTCCACTTCTGTTAGGCTTCCACAATCTTTATAGTGCTTTGCAATTTCTGAGAGCCTAGGTCTCTGCTTCTGCTTCTGCTACTGCTTCAAATCACAATAAGAAAATGATGGAATGTATATTGTGATGTCATGAGGGAATTCCTGGCGTTTTGTACTTGCATTCTAACATTGGATGCAGGTATGTCAGTCACAGGGCTTCTACTGTGACATCATGACATGCATTTCATCACATTCACCTTCTTGCTCCCCCACCCCACCCCCAGCATCTATATCTTAAGATCTGTCAGATAGTGCAGTTCCATTTTGTAAGTGTTCACTTTTAAACGCTAGTCCATCTTAATTGTCAAGAAATAAGAGCATGATCCAGGCCTTAGAAATAACCTACCCAGACAGACAAAGATTTTAATAAACCAAAATAAAAACGGCTTTCTGCAACCAGGTACTTTCCAAATCTGTTGGACTGTGACTCCCATCATCCCATCAGACTTGCTTAGTGAATGAGTGGCCATATAAATTTAATAAATAAATATCCCCTGGCAACATGGCTGGGAGCTAATGGGACTTATAGTCAACACATCCGGAGACCAGCAGGTTGGGAAAGGATGTGTAATAGGAAACCAAAATGAAAATAAAGAAATGGAAGAGTCATGGTAAGTCAAATGAAGATGAGGAAAAGCATTGCGGCAGTCTGAAGGAGAATGCTGAGAGCAATAAGTGCAGGAACTGGGAAATCAGATCCTATAGAAAGGCTATACTGTCAATTGCCGCACCTCACAGCAGTTTTCCTTTGGAGAGGGGAGCACAGGCAAAAGCCTAAATTCAGGAGATTAAAACGGCAGAGGAACTCAGACAGTGACAAAGGGATGATCCTGATGGTCAAGGAAGCTGTGCTAATGCCTTGGGAGGACTGCCCAGGCTACCCCCCCCCGCCCCCCAGTAGGTTAGCATTCACAATGCTTAATGGTTGGCAGCCAAGCAGAAGGGGAAAGCAAAGCAAAGCAAAATAACACAAGGATACCCAGGCAAAGGGCCCCCTAGTCACAAGCGCTCTGCTCTGAACCTGTCAGGGAAGGAAAACAATTGGGCAGGCCATCCCGCTGGCAGACTTCAGAGGAATGTTACAGACTTTTTCCCAAGGGATTTCTGTGGAAGCAAAGCTCCTTCCACAGGCTGCCATAGAAGCTATGGGTGGAGAAAGCTATTCAGAGGGCCAGGAGAAATGAAAGGAAGCACCAGCCGAACACAAATGTCTTACCTAGGCAAGTCTCTTAGAGGCTGTGAAGATTTGAGGTTTACGTGGACCAAATCTCTGCCATGGCCTTTCCTTGCTTGTCTTCTGGGCAATGATTGTGGGAGGAGCAGGGAATGGAGTCTGTGGGCTTGATTAAGTGCCAAAAGGTACCTACCTTTTCCCAAGACATGCTGAAGAAGGTTGTTGTCTAGCCAGGGTTGGGCCAGTTCTCTTTGCAAACTCTTTGGGGTTTTTTTTCTTTTTCTTTTCTCTAAGAACTAAGCAGAGGAGAGCAAGTTCCAGCATCCACTCAGGCTGTACACGAAGGCCGAAGGCCTCTCTGCTTGGCCTTCAGTGGGATGGGTTGCTGTGCAGTGTACTTGGAAGGGGCAGCAGCACAGTCTTGCTATGAGTGCCTAGCAAAGCTGGCCCATAAGCACCAGGCACTAAGCATCAGGCAGCCCACCACACCATGCAGAGAGCTGACCCCCCCCCCCTCAACTTGCAGGAAGCCATAGCTGACTGCATGGGTCCCACTAGCCTGGCCTCCTGCTACTCAGCTTTCTCCCATCCCTTACCTGCTCAGGAACTGGTGGTTGTTGAACTTAACTAAAACCCTTGTGCTGGGCACAATGGAGTCTCAGCAGCCTTTATGAGAAAGTTCCTGTGTTTACCTTTAAACTCATAAGAGTTGTTAAGCACCCTGCTGGATCAGGCCAAAGGCTCATCTTCAATATTCTGTCTGGTTGCACAGAAAAGCTCAAAAGAAACAGTACATGAGGGCAACAACCCTTTTTTGTTTCATGGTCATTGGAATGTATAATATGTTGCCTTTGAATCTGCAGGTGGTATACAGGTAGTCCTCATTTAGCAACCACAATTGGGACCAGCAACTCGGTTGTTAAGCAGAGTGGATGCTAAGTGAAACTGCAACTGTGCTTGTGATCTTACTTTAGCTTTCCTTTGCTTTACAGACCTGCAAAGGTCATAAATGCAAGGACTGGTTATAAGGTTGCTTTTTCATCACCGTTGTAACTGCAAACGGTTGCTAGACAAGGCAGTTTCTAAACAAGGACTACCTCCATAACTATCAAGACTAGTGGCCACTGATAGCCTAATCCTCCACAATGTTATTTAGATACCTTCTATACAAATTTAGGTCTAATTGAGTGGCCACCACTGTATCTGTTGACAGATAAGTTCTTCAGTGTTCTAGACAGCTTTTGGATCCTCCCCATTAAATTATCCAATCCCAAATAAATGATGAAATGTAAAGAAGCATTTTAACATTTAAGATTGATTCACATTTTCAATCTGAGCATTTTTTTGTGAGTGTAACAAGTGACTTGACACTGGATTTTGCACTGTCTTTCTCCCTCTACCTTGGTACACAGTCTTGCAGTGAATGGGACAACAGTTGAGATCAATGAATGGGGTTAACAGTAATTGGCGCGTTGTCCTTATATAAAAGGTGAAAGTATCACAAAAAGATGGAAAAGGAAAGCCTTTGACAGATGCAGGGCTATATCACTTCATATCTTAAACAAACATATCTTCCAATAACCATGTTTCCATGTGCACCATCTTTCCTTCCTTATTCTTTTTCCCTATGAAGCCCCTGTTCTTAAATATGACAGAATTCCTGCTTCTCCTTTCCCCACCTTCTCCTGCTGGTCTCCTGGTGATGGCCACGTCTCAGCCTGCCTGTTAGCTGATCTCTGCTACTGCTACAATATTGTTTGGGGAGCCTCTACTTGCCCTCAGGCCACAGAGAGGAAATTAATTTGTCTCCTGAGCTTGTCAGATTCTTCACACACCCGCAGGGTTTGACACACCTCCCTTCCGCTTGGTGCTTCACCCACCCACTCACCCCACTGCCTGGGCAATCCTGCTGCCTGCGGGACACCACTGTTGGCAGGGGGTGGGGAATCCCAGGAACGCAGCTCAGCAGGGCAGGCGGGTGTGAATAAAGCCAGCATGTGCCTCTGTCTGTAGCAGAACGATCAGCCGGGAAGCAAGGATCTTTCAAAGATAGAAACTTACCAGCTGCAGTTGCAGTATGGAAGTGCAAGAAGTGCAACCAGGTAAAAGTGAGGCTTTTGCAACTCAGTGGATCCAGGGACATTTTGCCCATGACTAGGGATGGGTTCGTCAGCAGGCATAGGTAGGCAACAGAATACACAGAAGTATGTCCTCTTGCATTTTGCATTGTGTATTGCAAATGGTCTTTCCCACATCAAGCTGAGGTCTTATCCACCCCTCCATCAGCAGAAAACTGTACCAGTTGCTCCCACTGCTAATCCCTACTCCATTTCTCTTATCTATGTTCCTGGGCACTGCCAGTGACCTGATTTCCTTCCAAGGTAAAGGGTGACAAGGCTTGATAGATTTTGCACACCTTGAGGCTGTTGGAATAAGGGGAGTATTTTAACACCAGAACAGCTAAAGAATACCGCAGCTTTCCCACTGGTGGACCAGGGACCAGATGAAGTAACATCAGGGGGTCACAGCAGAAAAAAGAGATTGTTTGTTTTGTGATTAAGTGCAAGTGGACGCATGTCCTGTGTTCCAGTAGAGTTACACCTCCTTGTCTTGCTGTGTAGGAGAGGGAGGAGGCGTTTGTAGAGATGGTGGGTGGAAAGAACTGTGAAAGTGGATATTCCTGTACCACTGAGTTTAACATTGTCTTGTCTTTTCCCCTCAGCTCAACTATTTGGGGCCACCTTTCAATGAGCCAGACTTTGACCCTCCCCGGATAATTGGGGTAGAAGCTGTGCCAAGTGCCACCGTAGACATTCAGGAGTGGCACAGCTTGAATGACAATGCCCGGCTAGCAGCTAATTACCAGGCCTACAGCCATCTGCTCTGCTACCTGAGGACCATGGATGGCACAGCTCCAACTGCCTTGCCAAGTCTGCGCCACAGCCTAGCCCACTTCCGGGCTAGCCTGCAAGGGCTGTTGGGCTCAATCGCAGGCATCATGGCTTCCCTGGGCTATTCACTTCCAACTCCAGGGCCCCCTGTAGAGCTTACCCCACCCAGCCACTTCCTGCGCAAGATGGATGACTTCTGGCTGCTGAAAGAGCTACAGACCTGGCTGTGGCGCTCAGCCAAAGACTTCAACCGGCTGCGCAAAAGGGTGCCTCCTTCCGCTGTTATGCTGCATCTTGAGACCAGAGGCTTTTGATCCCTGCCATTGCCATTGTCTCTGCCTCCACCTCAATTCACTGACATCATTCATACCTGCCGCTCAAGGACTAGCACTTCTGAAAGACTCCAAATCTACTGCTCTTTCCCAGCCCCTCCTCACAATTGCTCTCCTCCTCCCATGCTTTCTTGGTGCTGTATTGCTGTCTGTTACTAAGCTGTGCCCCTGGGTGAGCAGATCTACATCTATACAGCCTGTTTCTTTTCATCTCTTTCTCCTCTGCTTTCTTGTACAGTATTAATATTATATCCTCCTCTTCTTCTCCTTCTCCTTCTCCTTCTCCTTCTCCTCCTCCTCCTCCTCCTCCTTTTTCTTCCAGAGGGGGCCATTCATTTTCAAGAAGAAAAGGAAGACCCCTTTTCCCTCCTGCCTCCATGATGAGCAATAAAGCCCTGGCTGCAGGGCAGCCAACATCTGGCAGCCTCCACCCTGATGCTCCACTTGCCTTAAACTGCACTCCCTCAATGGCTGGATTCCTCTGCATTCTCCCTGCTCTCTCTAAGGGGCTATGCCAGTTGGGAGCTTACAAAGGCCACTCACTGATCAGGCAGTTACATGGGAAGCATCTCTCCAGTCAGACCATACAATATGCCCAAGCTGGACCTTCTGCTGGACCTTAATTCTAGTGGCCGTCTTCACCAGAAGGGGCAAACTGGACTCTGACCCAGAGATGAGGGGCTTGGTTTAGTGCAAGCACTTGTATGTTTTCAGCCTTTCTTTCCCCTCTGTGGTTAGGTAAGATCATTCATTCACTATTGCCATGTGCAGACCTACCCATAGTAGGATAACTGTCTAAGCCAGCTCCAGTAGTGGCTACCACTTGTTGTACCATTCACTCCACAAGACAGGATTGGTGAAGCTCTGTGGTTTACACTGTCACCAGCAAAGGAGGAATTTCCCACATGTGGCCCCATCTACCATTCTTTCTCTCCATCTTTGCCCACCCCTCCCTCCTCCTGTCAGGTTGTTATTCTAAGTTTGTCTATATTAATATTTATTTATTTTCAGATGTTATTTATTAGATTGTATTTATTGCAGAATTTCTATTCTTGTATTAATAAATAAAATGCTTTCTCCAGGAGTGGCACTGACTTTATTTTCTCTCAACCCAGCATGCTCTGGGTTGGTCCCTGTCACATTTTGGATCAAACCTATTATTTGTGTGTATGTGAATGCTGTATGAAAACAGGGGGTAACTGTTTTCATACAACTAAAGCTAAACCAGTCTTATGCATCCTGATGTTCCAAAAGTAGTTTGCAGCTGAAACTCCAGAATTAAGAATATAAGCCAATAAAAGCATAAATCAGGCCAAGGTCCATCTTAATCCAGGATTTTGTTTTTCATAGTAGCTAACCAGATGATCACACATCCCTCTCCTCCCGTGGTTTCTGTAGCTGGTACTTGAGGCATGCTGCCTCCCATCTGAAGCTAGCACAGAAACTCAAGGGTAATAACCCTTGACATGCTTGTCTGCCATGAATTCTTCCAACCCCTTTTTATAGCTCTCCAAGCTGGGGGCCATCAACATACCTCATAGTAATGAATGCCATGGTTTGTGAGCAGTGTGAAGAAGTGCTTGGTTTTGTCTAAACCTCCTTTCATTTAGCTTTATTAGATGACCCCCGTTCCCGGTGTTTTGAGAGAGGGAGAAGAACTTTTCCATGTCTATATTCTCCATATCATGCATTATTTTTTATACCTCAACTATGTCTCACTCAATTTCCTTTTTTCTGTCCTAATGTTTTAGCCCTTTTTTTCCCATAGGGAATGTATTCAAGGCCAGTGATTTCTTTGGATGCCCTTGTCTACATCCTTCTTCCAATGTGGTGGTCAGAACTGAATACTGTAGTCCAGCTGTGGACATGCCATAGATTTTTATAAAAACATGACAATGTTGGCCATTCTCAATCCCTTTTCCAATTAAACGCCCAGAGTCAGTCTGCAGTGAGATGGGTGGTGCAAATTTGAAATATAAATCAATAAAATAAATAAATAATCCCTAACAAGGAATTTCTGCTGCTCTACATGCTTGACAGCCTTTTTCACAGCTGCCACACATTGACTTGACATTTGATTGCTGGCATGGGGAGAGTTTGGACATGCCCAACTCCTATTAGCCACCTTTGACCACTGTGGGCTCACCCCATTCCCTCCAGTCACTGGAAACTGCCCTCTCTGACAATTTGGGCTTGGGTTACAGGAAGGACTGGATAACTGGCTTCTGCAGAGGAATCTCATCTGCCAGCATAATGCTCGATCAACACTTCCCAAAGCCCTTGTTAGGTTTTTATGCCAGCATCTTCTTTCTACAGGTTTAGCATTCATTTGAAGGACTGCTAGGAAGTTAATTTAAAGCTAGAAAGATAGCCAGATTCTACCAGCTGCTTGTAGTTAGTTCTGTCACAATTGGGTAAATTCTGCTAATGGGGGTTTTGCATGGCCATATTTGTTATTTCTCTTAATTATTTCTAGGACCCAGTGGTGATGAGCTTCTGGTCTAATTATCTGGCATCCTGATGTTCATTCATTCATTCATTCATTCATTCATGCAATTTATATAGCTGCCCATCTCACCACAGTGACTCTAGGTGGCTTACAAAAAATTAGAACCAAAAGAACAAAACACGGTTTAAACTATATACAGAGAAACCATAATATTCCATATGCCTGAAGTCGAAAGAAAGAATGCTGTTCCATTTCAGTCACTAAGACAACTAACAACCCAGCCAAAATGTTTGTGGGATCATCCAGGTCTTTAATGCCATATGAAAGACCAACAGGTTTGAGGCCAACCAGATCTCAGAGGGAATGCTGTCTCACAGACCAGGCACAGCAAGATAGAAGCCACGACTTCTAGATCTTATAAGATGGCACTGACTTAACAGATGGGATCTGGAGCATGCAAACTTTGCTGATTTTGGTGGAGTGAGCAGAAATAGGTGGTCCCACCAAGAACCTGGCCCTGTGCCATGTAGGACAATAACCAACACCTTGAATTGCACCTAGAAGCCTAGTGGGAACCAGTACAGCTTGCAGACCAGTGGTGTTACACAGTCATGTAGTAGATCACTCCAAACTGCCCATGATGCCGCATTCTGGACCAGCTGCAGCTCCCAAATATTCTTCAAGGGCAGCCTATGTAGAGTGCATTACAGTAATCCAACCTGGAGATAACAGCATACATTACTGTGAGTAAGGCCTTCTGATCCAAAAATGGGTGCAACTGGTGCACAAGGTGAATCTGTGCAAAGGTCCTCCTAGCCATGGTGAGGCCACCTGCTCCTTGAAATGCTGAATTCAGCTTTGCTAGTTCTTGGAGAGTCTTGTTTTTGTTCATTTGCTTTGCAGTTTTATATCCAGTCCCTATCAGTAATATTTATGAGCATAAATATGCTAATAAATGAGCAATGGGAAGGTGATTCTTTGGCCTATTAAAAACTGCACTGGGGAACAAAATATTATCTCAAGGTGTGCTATGGTAAGACCTCAATGTTTTATGTCATTTTCCACTACCGTCTTTTTGTTCATCATGTTTTTTACTGTACAGATAGCCTTTTCTGCAAGGCCACTTGATTAAGGGGAATGATGATTAGATGTAGATGTAGATGATAAAAACCCATTTGTTTGTAAACTAGATGAACTCCAGGGTATAATACTGAGAAGCATTATTACTAACAACACCTCAAGGAACTCCGTTATGTGAAAACTCTGTCTTCAAGGCAAAAAACATTAATGTGCTGGTAGCGTTATGACAAAGAAAAATTCAGGATACAAAATGTTGTAATATTGTATATTGTAATATATAACTATTAGGGATATATTGGACTCCTAGGTAAAAATATCACTGCTAACTTCAGTGAAGAACTGAGTGAGAATACAAGGATGCAAGCTTCTGCCATGGATGATATTTTAATCATATTGAATAGTTTATCATATTATTAATATTTTGGAGTATTAGGGTTAGAAGAGACTATTTAGATCATCAAATCCAACCCCCTGTTCAGTACAAGAATCCAAATTAAAGCTTCCCTGAGAGATGGCTACACAGTTTCCTCTTGAACACACCCTACTGCATGGGAGCTGACCAACTCTCTTAGTAATTGGTTCCACAATCAAAATTCCTCTCACCATTAGGAAGTTTTTGTAACATTCAGTTGGAGCCTGTCTTTCCATAACTTAAATCTATTATTCTATGTTCTTCATTTTAAGATGAGAGACAACGTTGTGATCTTCTGTGTGGCATCTGTTCAGTTATTTGAAGAGTCTGATCACAATACTCCCCTTCTCTTCTCAAGGCTAAATATTCCCAGTTCCTTCAATCTGTTTTCATGAGGTTTCATTTCTGGTCCCCTGATCACGCTTGTCATCCCACTCTTTTCCTATCTGAATCCTTCTTAAGATGCAGAACTAGGATAATATTTGAGGTGGAGTCTGATCAGTGCAGAATGAAGTAAAATTCTTCCTTCCAAGGATATGAAAACTGCAGCCTCAAATTACGTTTGCTATTTTTGAGGCCATATCACACTGCTTACTCATCTTCACTTTGTAATCAACTCATATTGGATTTTTCACACCCTAAGTTCTGAGAGAGAGAGAGAGAGAGAGAGATTGATTGATTCTGTGGCCTGAAAAAGATTGAAATCTCCTGAACTACTATTCCAAGACTAACTCTATTCCTGCCACGTCACGTAATAGAACTTTGCATTTGTCTTTGTTACATTTCATTCTGTTATTTTTCAGGCCATTTCTTTGACTTATCAACATGGTTTTGCTTTTAATGTCTGCCTTCAAGGGTATTGGCTATTTTCCCAGTTTTGTATCACCTGCATTCCTTTCACCTCTTCATCCAGGCCACTAATAGCACTTAGCAGTGCCCATCCCTCACTCCTTGATGGGGACTGATTGATGAACTCTTCTGGAGTACAATTTGATTGTGATGTTCTCTTGGGCTTGCTTTTACCATTTCCCATTTTTGAGGTTTTACTTACCCACAGCTTCCCCATCAAGGAGGTTCTTCATCTCCTTTGCTTGTGCCAAGCATAACTTAAGAGCTTTTTCCAAGATAAGGTCTTATTTCATGCAATAATCTTTCCTGGGTTGTATTATCCCTGGTACCCCAATAATTCTATCCTTGTTGAGAGATTCTGTAGGTAAAACCATTGAGCATCATGTGAGTCTTTGGGGATGTAAGAATCACATACGGCTCAACAATTTCACCTACTTTTACCATGCCTAGATTTTCAAAGGTCTCATTCTTTCTTGGTGAGCAGTACTTTTCAAATTTTGACATCACAGCACTCAATGTTAACATTTCATAATTTGTATATCGAAAATTACTATAAACCTCAAGTGTGTCTTCTCCAACAACATGCAACAAGAGAGATAATTTGTAACCACATTTGTCCTTGGCCTGTACAGCATCAAGTTACCCTTGAAAGCTTTGTCTGAATTCCCTCCAGGATTCTGGAGTAGTCTAAGATTTTGAAGAGAAGGGGGAGTTTCAAAAACTCCTTGTTTAACTTGTTCTGTAAAGAAGTGGCAGTTCTTATCAACAGGACTTGGGCTTTCCTGTGAAACTCTGGAGTCTTTTCTATTGAATGTGCTACATTATGAGGAAGAAGATATATATCTTTCACATCTCTCCTGCTCTGTGCTTTGGACAATATGTATTTATCTGAGTTTCAGACAATGAAAACCTCAGGAACAACAGAGAGCATGTCTCTATTTTAAAGTGAGTGTTATTCAGCTGAGGAAATATACACCAAGCCAGTTCCACAAGGAACAAATTCCTTCCCCCCACCCCCACCCCCACCCGCCACCATTCCAGAGCTCATCTACAGTATTTCTACTGCTTCTTTCAAGGAAACATCATGAATCACTTATACACTGAGACCTTGTTTTAACAGACTAATTGGGAGGGAGGGAGATCCATTATTCATCAATGGCCATTGAATCAGAAAGTACGTCACTATGGTGGTTTGTTATGCAAATGATGTTATTTATGTCCATTGTGCCATGTCATCTTTAGGTATTTTACAGAAACGTAAGTGACATTTTGTAAAAGACAGAAAATTGTTCTGTGCATGTCTATGCAAAGCCTGTTGCGTAGCAGTCTGGTAAATCAAGGTTTCACAGATTGATTCAAAGTCCAAATATTAAGATCCATACTGAATGTCCATATCAAATTGCCTAAATATAATACAGACATATCCCAATACAGTAAATGGATGGATGTGTGATGAATAAATGGCTGGCTGGCTATATTGTAGATAGGATTACAGACATACCAGCTATATGTGTTCTATATTCATTACAAGGACACTATTATACTTTTTCACTTGTTATCAGGACCTTTTCTGATTCCATCTCTGCATATGTATATGCTTGTGAATATACACAGATACAGAGATTTCAGGGAAATGGGACAAGATTCTCAGGAAAATTTTTGAGACATTAACATGTTATTCGCTTTGTTTCAGAGGATATGAGGATCTGTGGCTCCCTATATTCATTGTCAAGAGAATGGGTGATATAAGAGACCAGGACTTATTCTCCATTGAGCATCACCCCAATTGCTACACATTTATTGGGGCAGTTGGAGGGCTCAGTCTGACTCCTAGATCATATCTATCTCTATTCTCCTTTTGGAAATCCCTTATTAGCTATGATTAAATCATACTCCCCTTGTATTTCAAAAAAATCTTTTGGGAGGGCCTCACAATTTTTGCAATGCAGCACAAGAGAAATTGTTTTATTTTTATTTAGAAAGTAAAAAGGATCAGAATCTTTGGCATGCATATCTCACATACATATTCATATTTCCTTCTTACAGTCACTATTCAGTCACAGAATTCATACAGAGCACTAGCCCCATCATGCTTGGTTTGTAATTAGCCTGTTGTGTGAACTCCGTCATTATGGTATATAGACCGTAGGTGAATCCGGCCAATTGTGAATCCAGCCAATTGTGGTTTATACAAGAAACTACAGTTAAATCATTGCTTAGAACAGTGAACAGACCAGGTGAATCTTTGTAGCACACTGAGCTGGCTAGAGGTGTAATACATTGGAGGAATAATCTGTGCTCTGTGACAGGCTGAGAAGGGTTAATGATATGGAGAAGACTGTATGCACAAAATTAAGGCTTCATTTTTAGTTCCTATTTACTCTGCTCCACCTCTGTTTCCACATGATGACTCACACTTCCTGAAGACAGTTTACAAGTAATTCAACAACATCAGAAAGATGAGCTAAGTAACCCTACCAGGAATTTGCAAGCTAAAATTTGAATTTGCCTGTTTGCATATCAAACCCCCCAGTTATACAGAACTGTAATACTAGAAGAAATTAACTTTTAAAGCAAAGCTTGGTTTTTCAACATAGTACTTATTTAGAATAAAGATAAGCTTTGTAGGTCCCACATCTGAACACCTGACCGTTGCTGTTTCCTGAACGGGATACTCATTACCAAAAGCTGGACATCTTGAAATGTCAAGCTAAAGTGAAATTTTGGGTTTCAGTGTAACAGTGTCATCTGAGGGAAATTAGTGCTAGTACACTTAGGATTTTCCTGATAAATGGAGTGGGAATATTCATATTTATTTGGCTCTATTTTTATTTGATGAAATGCATGCCTTATCTTTTCTGGGCTGCTTCTATAATTCAGAAAGAAAATAGGTGTTTTTTAAATAATTATAAATGTAAAAATAATCAATAAAATTAAATAGCCAGCAGGGGGGAAAAGTAACACTTAGAAGAGTTTCACTATACTTAAGCATTTTAAGCCTAGAGAGAGAGAAGGCGGGAGGTGGGGGGTTGTGACCAGTTCTGAAAAGAAATAAAATTTAGGGATGCTTATTCCAGAATGGGGAAGCCTTTTCTTACAAAGCAGAAGTGGAAATAATTTAGAAGTTGGTTGGCAGATCCCTTTCAAGAAGAGTTCCCCAAGAACAGATATTTGGAATAGGCTGCCGGTGAGATTAAGCCTCCTAACATGAGCCTGTGCAGCTGCAGACACACTGCAGTCTTCCTTCTGCTCAGCTCTAGGGAAACTAGAAAGAAAAATCCTGTGGCTCTTGCTGCCCAAAGGCCCAGAAACAGGACTTAACAAACCTTGTGCCATTCTGGACACAGAACGGGTGGTTATGTTGTCTTGCACCTCAATAAAATTCCTTGCTAAAACCATGAAGCCAAATCTTTAAATGTTAAAAAAAAAAGAAAGCTTAAAGGGAAAATAGAAATATGGGGAGGTGGGAGGAGGCAACAACCACACACACAGAATTCTAAGTAAATCAGTACAGTGAACTTCATCACCTGCTTGCCTGAGATGTTGGATTTCAGAACGTTTGCAGAACATTGCAGAAAGAGTGGTAAGAGAGAAATCATTTGGCCCTTCTGCCTGGATGATGACAAACAAGCCCTCCATGCTGGCTCTAAAGTTGCTTTAGAGCTTATTCTCAATTTTAAGTTCTAAAAATTGTGGGGGATAATTGAAAGCCACCCTCTTTAGACTCTCTTGCTTTCCCCAATTATGAACAATGATTGATCCCTGGTGTTCTGGGTCTAGAGAGCAAATTGGGAATTATTTATGGCTAAACCTACTTTCTTAACGACTTAGTAAAGCTCTATCCGGTTTTCATCAATTGTAACTGATGAATATAAATGAAATTACATGGGATAAGTTCTTCTGGTAATCAAAAATGAATTCTATTTATTTGGGTCCTCCAGCATGGGGTGAATTTATCAGATTGCCACCCAAATCTAAGAGTTTGCCCCACTTTCTTTCCAATTTCCAACCATCTCATGATGGGCCTCCAAAGCTAGTATGAACAATCATGTTGGAATATGACTCATGGGATCTGGGGGTTAGCACGCAATAATGGATTTTAAGGAACCCAAATCTATTTTACCTTACCAGTGAAAAGACATTATAATCAGATAACAGAAAACAACTATGCATGCAAATCAGTGATGTTCAAATGTAGTGTGGCTGTGCAGGTTTGGAAGGAGAAATCCTAGCAAGCCCAAGTGGCTGTGGACATTAGGACCACCTAGATCTGAGGATGTTTCATCTTTAACCTTGGATGGGGTAACACTTCCCCATTCAAGAGTGGTGCACAATTTGGGGTTCTTCCTGGACTCAGAACTCCTGCTCAATGAGCACATAGCAACTATGTCCAGAAAGGCCTTTGTATAGCTTCATCTGGCGTACAGGTTGCACCCCATCCTAGATCAGGAGGCCCTTCAGACAGTCACTTATGCCCTGATCACCTCACAGCTTGACTACTGCAACATACCCTACATAAGCCTGTCCTTAAAAACCATCTGGAACCTCCACCTGGTCCAGAATGGGCATGGGTGGTGATGGGTATGTCTTGGTATGCCCACGTAACACCTCTGCTTCACGAGCTTCACTGTTGCCAGATTCAAGGTGCTGTTCATTACCTATAAAGCCCTACATGGCATAGGGCCTGGTAACTTGAGGAACCACCTGTCTCCTATAGGATCTGCCCAGCTTTTGCAGGGTTGATGAGCTCTGGGTTCCTACAATTAAACAATGCCATTTATTGGGATCCTGGAAGTGCACCTTCTCTGTAGCAGCACATGCCCTCTGGAATGAGGTTCCTCCTGAGATCCAGATGGCTCCTACTCTGCTGTTGTTTAGAGGGGCCATGAAGACCTGACTCTTCCCTCAGACCTTTGGTGAGAGTGAGTGAAGCCCCATTTTGGGTTGTGTGGGCTGGTTTTTGTTCCTGTCCAGTTTTGCTATCTTGATACTTTTCATTCTTATTTTTGTTCATCGTGTTGTATTGTTTTTTTAATGTTTTTTATTTGTGAATTACCCAGAGTCATTGGGAGTCAGGCATTATACATATTTTATAGAAGGAGAAGGAGAAGGAGAAGGAGAAGGAGAAGGAGAAGGAGAAGGAGAAGGAGAAGGAGAAGGAGAAGGAGAAGGAGAAGGAGAAGGAGAAGGAGAAGGAGAAGGAGAAGGAGAAGTTCCCATCCAAAGTGTCCTGTCATTCAAAACAAGAAGGCTGGTTTCTGTCAGCTAAAGAAGTAAAGCTGGAAGCCACTTTCCTATATGAAATACAGACTGAAAACATTACAGCAAGCAGTACAAAGAGCACCTAAATAAGGAATTATTATGCCTTCTTTCTTGGAAAAGAGTTGCCTGTTAGAGGAGTCATGCCTTTGGCTGAGAAAGCAACTGGGGCAAAAGGCTGAAGAACGTGAACAAATATTAGATACAGGATTTGTAATTCTTTCCTGAAGCCAGATGATTGCAATTCTGTTTTTCTGAATCAAGGGCTAAGGATGTGGACTTGGCCTAGTAAAGTGGGTCAGGCCCACAGTGCTGCTCCATAAAACAAAGCTCTCATGGCTGAAGCTCAGTCTCATGAAACACATTAGTCACTGCTACAAGCTAAGGATAAAGGCAGATGGGAGAAAAGTTGAGGGTGAAATAGGGGTTGAGAGGGTAGTAGGGGTGGGATGCGGAGGATGCATTGAAAGTGGTCCAACTTGCTCCGTGCTCCTTTCTCTTGAGCCCTGCTTGCTCTCTGTGGGTTGGGGAAAAGAATGAGGGGTGATGACTCATGCTGTATTGGATTCCTGATCGCAAAGTTCAGTCTGGGGCAGGGCCTGAGGTTGGCGCCTCCTGCCATCTTCCTTTGTCTCACGGAGTCTCTTGTCCTGGAAACCAGCTGACTTGGTTCTGATTCCCAGCAGAGGACAAGGCCTAGGATGGGCTGTCTGGGGCCATGGCCAAGAATGGGAGGAAAGGAAAGTAGGCGTAAAGTAGGCCAGGAAACAACCTTGAATTAACCACAGTTGTTTCATCACCACCCTTCATCCTCTGCCATCTGCCCTCTTATTGTTCACTGGCTGGCACACAGCAATGCCAAATCATGGCCATTTAGAGGGCAATTTTCACAGCAGTTCTAATGAGACATATTCTGTGTGAGTGTGTCTGTATGAAAGGAAGAGTGAGAGAGATTGCAACAGTTGACTCTCAAACCTTCATTTTCAGAACCTGAAGAAAAAGAAAAATGCCTGGGAAAGGCATTGTTCATGATCTTATTAAATGATCATTGTTCATGAATTTATTATTAAATTAATCTGACAAATCAGCCCAGTTTCACTTTGCCTTAGAATAAAGGTGAGCAACCTGAGGAGATTCATGCTGCCTTTGATAACCTTGAACGAGGCATTCCAAAATGCCTCATCAAATTGCAGTTTTTAATGGGACAGAAGAAGGAAAGTGTCAAAAACATTTCTGGAGAGTCAGTCATATCAGCTGCATTTAATTTTAATTACATTTTTAAAAGGATTAATAAAATTTAGTTTATGTCTTCCTGGACATACCTATCTACCACTTTGGTGAGTATGGCTCCCAGTCTGGTGAGCCTTGGTCTGGAAAGATGGCGCATCTTGCCCTAGAATCAGAAACATGGTTTGGAGAGAAGCATTAACATATGTCCCTACAGGGTCATGATCCAGTCCCAACTGGAATCAAGTAATATTTGTCATTTTAAAGTTACATGAGATCACAAGCTGGTGCTTCAAATCATATACTGTCCTTGAAAGGAGGAAAAATATGCATACAGTGTGAGAGTTAATCCTGACAAGGTCAGAAGCCAACAGTCTGACCTCTAGACTAGGCCACTGCAGTGACAAGGAACAGGTCAAAATATTTATTCCCACACAGAAGTGGGAGGCTTTGAACCTGGGGCCCTATGGGAGAAAGAGGTGCAGAGACTGAATTTTGGATTCACTATAAATAGGGCTTTCATTTTCTACTTTGCAGTCACTGAAATTCTTTTTTAATGGCTTTCTGAATTTTTGTAACAAAATTACTTATAGAGTTCTGCACCTTATGCAGCCCTTATGATTTCTAGTTCTAGAATCAGCCAAAAGAAGTCTGACAGATAGGCTGAGAGAGTCTGCAGAGTTTGATTCCCAATTTCTATGCTAGGATGGTATACAGTATGTACCATGAAAGGAGCCGTTAATGTAGAATATTTATACATTTGATCACCTAGATTGGAAGTCTTCCAGAGTTGTTTTCCTATACACAGGACCTCCATTTTGTCTGGAGGGAACGTCAGTTTCTTCACATTCCCACAAATATGTATCCCTAAGCCATTTCCATCAAGAGTTCTACGGTTCTCTATATTAGAGGATGGAAAATGAAAGACAGAGTTGAGAGGCAGACATATCAATAATACCTCCTCAACCCATTCTCCTACCAGATAAGGCTGGGATAACTTTTGAAGCATGATCTTTTTCCTGAAAATGCAGTTCTATGTTTGAGTCTTGGATAACTGGGCAAAGAGAAGAGGGAACAAGATGCAGGAGAAAATGTTAACAGCTGTTCGTGAAAAGCTAAACTTTTAGATATTTCTTGGATGAGGGTATACCAGGAAATCCCAAGCTCAATTGCTCAATTGAAAAACCATTCTGGAAGAAGGCAATGGCAAATCACTTCCAAATTGTTGTTGCAAATGGCATGAAGATAGCCATGAAATCCTCAAGAGTCAAGTTCTTCTTAAAGAGGACTTGCTTTAACCTAAGATTACACAAAATATTCTACTCATTCTGGGATCTAATTCAAAGGTTACTGGCCTCTGTTTCCCTATGCCAAATATGAACAACATTGGAAACATAATTGCACAGTTAACTAAATGGGTGAACATAAGATATTATGCACATCCTTGTGCTTCCTATCTCATGTATATAATGCACAGATGAAAATGCCTTATGTTGAACAGTTTTCTCCACCTAACGTCCATGAGACTCCATTCTTTTAACAACCACACAACAAGCAGAGCTTCAAGTAGCAGGCTTTACCAATGACATTTTAGAAAAACTGGACCCATTCAATTTTTTGCCGAACAGTTGGCTCTTCAGTGCATAAAGCTTCTATTGGTGAGGGGGCAGAAGATACAATTCTAGAATATGGGCGAGCAGGTGGATTAAAAGAAGAACGTGTCCTTTGCATGCGGACTGGGAGAGGGGGCCAGGACAAAAAGTGAAAAAGATTTACTTTACTTATAATTAAATTAATTACAAATGTAATTCATATTAGTACTCCTCTGCATTTAATATTTTTCAATTTCTTTGGAAGGCTGACATTTGTATGTCCCTGCAGTAGAATATAACCAAAGGTGGACAAATATCTGAAGAAAGATAAATTCCAAAACGGAAGCAAAAACCAACAAATAAAACAAGTGGGCTTTTAAAAGATGTGTTAATAAATGCTAGATATGTTCTTGTTTCCTTTGTTGTTTTGGTTCTAGGTTTTAGAGCTAATTAGTTTCACTCAGAGCATCTGCAGAGAGAGGGTGGTGATGCGAGGCCCATCTCTTTGGCGTTTGTGTCAACATCATGTCCATCTGACCTCAACATCATACTGTATATAAAAGGAGCAGGACTTGCCTTGTAATGCTCCGTCTGCTATCTTGCTGATTTTGACCCCCTCTTCTGGAATACCACTGGTTCTACTTCATATGGATCAGCCCCACTATATAGACCAGTGTTGTCCAAACTTGGCCACTTTAAGATGAGTGGACTTCAACTCCCAGAACTCCCCAGCCAGCCATGCTGGCTGGGGAATTCTGGGAGTTGAAGTCCACTCATCTTAAAGTGGCCAAGTCTGGACAACACTGATATAGACCAAACCAAGAAATCAATTCCATGTGGTTAAAACTAATGTAATTTTATTTTTTATTTTAAAAAAAGAACAAAACACAAAGATGATAATGATAGAAATACATACATTGTCAAAGAAGGGAAAAAAACATAACAAGTGCTTTAAAAAAAGTGGAAAAAAAACCAACAAGAAAAAGAAAAAAAACAAAACAAAATATAACATATTGTTATAACAGTAAACAGTTCCAATTCTATATATGCTTATCTAATACAAATATTATACAAGTAAAACTATATTTATTTCTAATACACTTATATAACTATCATGCTTTTTTTAACCTGTTGTATGTTGTACAAATGATTCCTATATTTCATTATACTTGTCCATACAAAGTCTACGTCTATAGGCAATCCACTCATAGGTGGCAAATGTAATCAGGTCTTCAATCCATTGAGTGAATAGGGCCATACATTTATCTTTCTAAAGCTGCAATATCAGTCTTTTGGCCATAGTAAGGGCACAGAGAATCCATTTACATTGTCCACTTGTCAAATTCCATGTTCTAGAGAATATTATCTGCTGAAAATTTTAACTTTTGTTGCACAGTCACATTTGTATAGTCCACTACTTTATCCCAAAACTTAGTAAGTATAGGACATTGTAAAAACATGAGTTTTAAAGAAGCATTATCCTTATTACATCTCCAACAAATTGCTGTCTTAGACAATCCTTTTCTATACAAACATAGTGGAGTCCAATACATTCTAAATATTATTTTTTGTTGTATAAGTCGTAGTTTAAGGTCCATTGACACTCTTGCTATAGAAGTTAAGACACTCCCCCATTGTCTAGGGAACCTCTAATTCTTTATTTCACTCATTTCTTAACATTTGCATATCAAATTGATTTATTGATTACAAATATCTATAAAAAATAATAGTAGGTTTTTTAGTTTTAAAGGATTTAACAAGTTATTCTAGTATCTCAGGTGCTTCAGAAGCTGAAAATGCTGCTGGTCCAAACAATGTTGTTAACAAATGTTGTAGCTATAAATATTGTCATTGAGTTACATCTGATACACGATATTTATCTCTTGACACAGCATATGTTAAAAATTCATTTTCATCATCTATCAGTTGGTCCAAAGTCAATATCTCCACTTCCATCCAATTTTTCCATATCACCATCTTTTTTCCCAATTTTTAATGTTGGGTTTCCCCATAAAGTAAATTTAGCATGGGAAAAGGGGCCAAATCTTTTTTTATTAGACATTACATTCCATAGCTTTCTGATTGACATAATTGTTTCCAGAGATACTAGAGTTCTAGTGTATGCAGATCCTAATAATATCTATCTAACCAAAGGTGCTATATATGTATATTCCAATGTTGCCCAAATCCAAAAATTAACACCAATTTTTGGCTTCCAGTATTTAATACTTGACAATAGGTAAGCTTGATGGTATAGGTCCAGATTCAGAAAACGGAATTCTTCCTTATTCATTGGTAGTTGCATTTTCTTTGGGGATATTCTCAGAATCGAAGAACCCCATAAATTTTTTTTAAACAAAGAATTTATTTTCTGAAAATATTTTCCAGATATATGAACTGGAATTACTCTCAGAATATAAATTAATCTGGGAACAATATTCATTTTGAGAGCATTCACCTTTCCCCAAAGGGTGAGGTTTAATGACTCCCATCTATCAATATCTGAAGAAATCTCGTTATATATTTTATTTATATTACATGTTACTGAGTTATATCTTTTGGTATGCACATACCTAAATATTTTATGGATTCAGTACAAATATGGAATTGATATTCCTTAAATGAATGGGTAACCAAATTTTCACCTATTGGCATCAATTCCAATTTGGACCAATTAATAGAATATCCTGCTATTTTACTAAAGGCATCTATCATTTGCATCAACACTGGAACAGCAGTGTGAGGTTTAGCAATAAACAGAAGAATGTCATCCGCAATTGTGTTCAACTGAATTATGTACTACTCCATAGATCTCCCTCTGTTGTCTAATAGCACAAGCCAGGGGTTCCATGCAGATATTAAAAAGCAAGAGTGAAACTGGACATCCTTATCTAGTTCCTCTAAATAGTGGGAAAGTAGCAGAAAACATGCCATTAACCTTTACTTTAGATGTGGGCGACTCATATAATATCATGATCTATTTTATGTATTTCAAAGGAAATCTGAACCTGTTTATTACAGCAAATATGTACTGTTTATATATTTTGTCAAAAGCATTTTTATCATTTTCAGCATCTAATGATAAAATTACAAATTGGTCTTTGTTTTTATTCAAATCTATTAAATCTACAACTAACCTAACATTGTTTGCTGCTTGCCTAGTTTTTATAATGAACAGTATCACTTGCTGTAATCTATTTGCTAGCACTGCTGTTAAGATCTTTGTATGAACATTAATCAACGAGATTGGTGTTAATTAGCACACTGAGTATGATCTTTACCTGATTTTGGTATAACTATAACATAGGCCTGATTAAATGCCTCTGACAATATTCCCTTATCAAATATCTCATCATACAATTGACAACGTTTTGGCATCAAAAGTTCTATAAATGTTTTATACCACTCTATAGGAAATCCATCCAATCCTGGTGTTTTACCACTTGCCATTTTAAAAATTATTTGTTTAATCTCTACCTCAGATAGTGGAGCAAACAAAGTTGTGATTTAATGAAATATTGGATCCTGAGCTTGATAGAAATATACCAGCACCAGCACAAAAAAAGCAATCCTTAGTGAGGGAAACAATTAAAACTTATATGGAAGAATTGAATTTAACAGACTCTTGGGATTTGATGTATCCAACTAAAAGAGAGGATACATTTTATTCAAGTGTGCACCAGAATTTTTTTAGACTTGATTATTTTTTAATATCATCGACTTTATATCACCAAATTCAAGAATGTAATATTGATGTTTGTTATGTATCAGACCATAATGCAGTTACTTTGAATTGTGCATTTCAAAGTATCATCTCCAAAGTATCGAGAAATTGGTATTTCAATGTCTCCTTATTGAATGATAAAAAATTTGTACAACAAATGCAAGTAGAGACCTTGCAATACTTTGATTTGAATTCAGACACATCAAGTGCATGATTTTTGAATGGGAAGCATATATATCCGAGGTTGAATTATTGCTTATGCATCATACAAAAATAATATTAAAAATAAAAGGGAAAATAACTTGAAAGATGAACTGAAATATTTATGGGCACAGATGGTTAGATGCCCATCTATTACATTGGATAAAGAAATAAAGAAGAAGAAATATGAACTAAATACTATAATATCACAGCAGACAGAATTCATGCTAACATGTTTATGACAAAGATATTGGGACAATGGTGAAAAACCTGGTAAGATTTTGGTTAATTGCTTAAAGCAAAAGAAAGATAGGGCAATGATTCCAATTATTAGAAGTGAAAGAGATGAAATATATAAAACTTCAAAGGATATAAATTGTCAGTTTTTAAAATTCTATTCAGAATTACAGTATATAGCAAACCAGAGAATGTATTGAACGAAGATACAGAGGCCTTTCTAAATAATATTAACCTACCACACTTAGATGATACACAAAAACGAATGGTACTAATATTGGCAATAATAACAGAATCTTGCTAGTCTGATTGTGCTTTGCCCCACCCCCTGCCCTTATGTGAATTAGGAAGGTCTCTGCCTGAGTCTTTTGCGCATGCCTCTTCGTTTTCAGCTTAAACCGTGTTTTTCCCCTTGTTGCGTTGGTAACGGATCTGGCCTATCTCTGTCAAGGTCCTCTTCCTTACTCTCTACCATATGTATGCATATTTCTTAATTTTAAAAAACCATACATAGTAGTAATCTGGACTTTAACAGTGCGATCTTGGGCTTTTTTCCTTTGTTGAATGAATGAATGAATGAATGAATGAATGAATGAATGAATGAATAGAATTATAACCCATGTTTAAGAATGCACATTGCCCATGTGAGCAGTCTTCAGTCATGGATCACATGTGACCTTGCCAAATCCTTCCCATGATCCAGATATACTCATTGCAACTTCCCATTGCAAAACCTGACTTCATGAATTGCCTTTCCTCCATTTGACTAATAGTCACCATCACCCATTTCTACTCTCTGCTTCTCTTTGGATCCAGCCAAGCAAAGAGGACTCCAGATAAGTGAGGTCTTCCAGATGACAATGTAATCTATGGCTATGCATATGGCATAAATCATCAATCAATCAGTCAATCAATCAATAAAAAATAGCAACTGTAAAGATGACAGTAGCAGTACAACCTTAGGTCCACTTAGAAGTCAACCCTCCAGAGTTCAGTATGACTTATTTCAATGGAAGCATCTGTATGTCTGTAGACCTATATTTCTTTATCTCCAACAAGAAAAAGTTATTAAACTGCTTAAATTATAAATAAGCTCCAGTGATTGTCTGATCCTTTTCCATGTGTATGCTGAGGTAGACAAATGACAGAGTTAACTTCTAACTTATATAGTAATTTTCATGAATTTCAATAAAGCCAAACACTAAGTTTTCATGGGGGTAAAAGTGACATCTGGTGGTGAGAGGCAGTAGGACTGGTACCCTGTGAGAGAAAATATTTTTCCTCCTCTTACGTACAAAACAAAAAGAAAGCATAGTTAAACTAGTTTATCCTAACACCATCCACCATCTCCATCTTTTTTTACTCCTGCAAACCGTTCTTATTTTGCATTCTTGTCTACCAATGTCCATACATTGCCTTTGGTTCTTTAGGAGAATCTGCATCTTGGATTAATGAGATACATTTTTTCAAAGGCTGTTTGCAGTTGCACCATGAATATATCCCAGAGCAAGCCCTGTCATCTCATTATCATTTCCCGGGCACACCACTGTCATCTCCCACAAATGATCCTAAAAATGCTTCCCTTGGATCTCTGAGTGATATTTAAAATTTGCTAATTCTTGAAAGCTGGCATTACGAACAGCATGTAATATGTCCCAGGCAACAATGGGAAGCCCTGACGCTTCAAGGCATTTTTGGAGGACTGGTTATCTGCTAGACCCCAAGATACAGTGGGAAGCCATGAGAATAGTTTTTCAACTAGTCTTTGTAACAGTAATCCTGCATAGCCATGCCCTCAGTATTGAGGAAGAGTGCATCCGTGTGTCACAGAACCAAATGGATTGCTAAGAACCCAGGAAACTGGCTGGTCTTCCTTATCCAGGGGCAAATATTAGGGAAGTTGTTGATGAGACTGTCAAGGAATCAATGGCTGAAATTGTTTTTGCCCAAATCTCAGTTTTCATGTAGAAGGGCTGCATGAGTTGACTGGAGAGTGCCAATGTGTAAGACATCACTTTTTATCCTGAAATACAAGAGCAAGCAGAGGGAGATGAATAAATGAAAAGTCCTGAAAGAAATTCCGTGGCATTGCAGGCATAATTTGGGGGTTGTACCCATAAGAACAAAAAAAACCAGAGTGCTTTTTTTAAAAAAACAAAAAAAAGGGAAGAAGAAGGAGAAGGAGAAGGAGAAGGAATTCTGAATTTGAATTACCTCCAGATCTCTCTGGAGAAAAATGATGCAGAAAATGAAGTCATTATTTTATCATACAGCATTGCTCAGCTTGATTGTACAGGAAAATAACTTGTAGTCTAAATATTTGGAGAGGATCCATTTTACTACTTAATTTCCTGATTAATTTTGCAGGTGGAGCAAGCCAGAAATAATGTTGACTATAGAAATGACCTATCAAGCTATTTCTTAGATCAGAAATGGACTCATGGTTTTGAACCAGGCTTCAGCAAGTCTTCCAGACAGGAGGCTCCAAGGATTGCTTTTCTGTTCTCAACTTCAAGCAGGTGGGCAGTCTCCACAGTCTAACTCTGCACATATCCAGTTCTGTTCTGACCACAGCACTGAGTGGGATATGAGTCAGCAAGATCATAATGGATACACCCCCATTATAACCTTTGTGTGGATGCCCTTTTATGACTTAATTTTTGCTTTTTAATTAATCCTTGAATTATTGCTGAAACAGTTTTTCCAGGAAGAATTTGTTTCAAATTCTTGAGTTTATATTATTATTATTATTATTATTATTATTATTATTATTATTATTATCATTATCATTATCATTATCATTATCATTATCATTATTATTATTATTATTTTAAAAAAGAGAAATGAAAGGCCCTGTTCACGGTCAAAATGATGATAAGTAAGGTGTGATGGAATGGAATTATGAAGGCCAGACTCAGGGAGAAAAACGTTTCCTTTCATCTCCTGAGGCGAGAGGGAGAGATAAGAGGATGAGACTGGCACCTCCCTGAGGAATTCACAATGTTGTGGCTGGCATTACTTGGGAACTGGGGTTTCAGTCTGGGAAGGTTCTTGCTAGAGGTTGTAGCTAACAAACATTGCTGGACTGAATTTTCATGGTCTCTTGGAGTTCCTTGGGCTAGGCCTGATAGAAGGCTTTTTAAACTCACTGTTATAGTATGGTATTATATAGCTTTTTCTCACTTTCCATAAATGAGAAAGAGCAGAACACCATAATTCTACCAAGGTGCAGTGGGCCCCTACTCTCCTGGCTTTCCGAAGAGGATTAAAGACCTGGCTCTGACAGCGTGCCTGAGGCGACAGGAGCTCTAACCGTCCCTGGGGGTGGTTAGCGCCCTAATGACGCTCCTTGAGTTATTCACCAACTCTCCATCTTTTTTGGAAGCTATTTATTATTAGAATGGTTTTTATATTGTATTTTAATGAATTCTATGTCTGCTGTAAACCACCCAGAGTCATTTCAATGAGATGGGCAGTGACAAATTTGATATACCGTATTTTTCCGACAATAAGACGCCCCCATGTACAAGACAACCCCCACTTTTCCAGCCCAAAATTAAGAAATCAATATTTTAAAGATAGTGCAGAACACATTTTTATTTAGTAATTAGTTAACATTGACCTGATACAGTCGGTGGGAGGAGGTCCAAACCGTCTCTCTGCAGCTCTATTTCCAGGCTCTTTTGCATAACTGATTACATTCAAGCACGAGTGAAACTGCAGATAGCTTGTCTCTGCAAACAGACTTCCTCTAATTGGTTTGTTCAGCATCAGCTGACGTCAGTTACATCAGGCTCCTGATTGGAGGAAGTCTGTTTGGGAGACAAGCTATTTCACTCGTGATTGGAGGCTAGCAATAGGAGGAAGCCTCTCTGCAGAAACAAAGTATGGGCAGTTTTGCAACCGTGTGATTCTCGGCTGACTTCCTTGAATAAGACGCCCTTCAGTTTTTAGGGTAAGGATTTTAGAAAAAAGTATCTCTTATAGTCGGAAAAATACGGTATATATAAATAAATAAATAAATATATAAATAAGTTAAATTTAACATCTGTATTTTTATCTGTTGGTAGATTTATATCTCACTTTTCATTCAGCAGCCCAAGGAGACGGGACATTATATTGTTGGAATATGATTACAATATCATATTGTAATGAAAAGTTTTAAATGGCTTCTTCGAAAAGTAACGACCACCAGCTAGCAAATATTCTAACAATGATTTAAAGATGGGTGAAAAATTAAAATTGGGGCCCTACAAAGGCATGTCATGCAAAGGCTGGAATGAATGAAGGAACGCTGTGCTGTGGTTGATTCAATTTTTGGATACATTGCTACCCACACCAAAACCTCATCAAGGAAAAAGAAAGAATACACTGGTGCTAAAAGCTTCCACATCTCTGTCGGTGTTTCTCTTTTCCATTTTTATTGGCTGGGGGAATTAGACTTCCTGCATTTTGAAAAAAGACAAAATAATCACAGTAAAAAGAAAGGACCCCATTGATTGGTGATGGTATTATGTGGATCCCCTACAAAGTATGGGAACAAAGCGTAGTGCTCACTTGTTGAAAATGACAGAACATCCACAGAATATACCTCAATGTGCTGTATATTGGTACAAATACAAGGCAAATGGAAGAGGAGCTGTGGGAGTAATTTGGCTATTAGTTGTGGGAAATCACATATATGTATCTGTGCATATATATTAAATACAGAGGCCAAACAGTCAGACGCAGGGAATGCTGAGGGTAGCCAATCATCAGTGGTTGGTTTCCAACACATTCAGCAAGAAGCAATCCATTTTAAAACTCAGATTTTCCAAGTATTAACATGACAAGCCTCTGCCTTCACCCCTCTTCTTCAGGCTATTTGCATACAGCACTCCCAGTATTTGAACTGAATCAGGAGAGAAGTCAAGAGCCGTTCATAGCAGCTCCGCTGCATCTATCTGATAGAGGAAGCATTGAAAAAGCAAGTGCAGAAGTTAATATTAGACATGCCAATTGAGAGGTGACAGGGGACACAGCTGTTTATCAGATGGGAAATAGATGAGTGAAATACACTAGCCCCTTTCAATCATTGCCCCCCTGTGCAGAATACATACAGAGAAAGAAGAGTTTCTCTTTCTTGCCAGAAATTGCCATTCCCTGGGTCTGGAGTTCTGGGTTTCCTATGGTGCTTCAGTCCTTTAACAATTGAAAGTCTAGAAAGCTAGGAAGAAGAAACATGCTTCCTACTGCTTCACTGCTGCTTATTCTACAAAGGACTCCCAGAAGAAAGAAGTATATACTGACCCCATTGGATGAATGGTAGAAGGGTCTGGATGTATAGCTGGTTGGTAATCATATGGCTCCAAATGGACATTCTTGGCTTCCGCTAGACCTCTGGTGATTTCATACAGTCCATCCTGTATTCCTGAGGGAGATGAGAACCTTGTAGGTGACACAACAGAGACATAAATATGGGTTCTTGTTTCTCAAGCACAGCGCTATGTAAACTTTAAAAAAAAAATACTGTTGCTAGATTTGAAGGTGATGGTGGAGTTTTAAATCATCTCTCTGAAGAGGTCAGTGGAAGAAAAATGATACTTTAGTGGTTCCTGGTTGCTCTGACATACGTCTACATCTTTAAAAAGTCAGTAGTCATTCCATTTCCTAGTTACACAATGCACAGACATCTACAGTAGTTCACTTGTCTCATTACGTAGCATTTGACCTCTGTTTCTCTCCTTCTCATGGACTCATATATGAGATTTGGATAATAGAAAATCATTCTTTACGCTCTACCACTGACTTCACGTTTTTAAAGTCACTGAGTGAAAAAAGAAGGCACTCTTCCTTCATTCTTTGCATATATTCTGCATAACACACAAAGAGGCAGAATGACTTTGCAAACCTAACTTTAATCTCTGTCCTCATGGTGCTAGCCTTGTTTCACCCCCACACCACAATTTTGTGACTTCAGGAATGTCATTTGGTTGTTTTCTGTACTGCAAAACAACTGCTAGCCACAAAACGTACTCAGACCACTTCATCACAACTCCAGCACCTCTTCCTGTCCTAAGAGTTGGATTCTGCTAAGGACAGCAACTATGGAGAAGCTCAAAACATCTTGTCCATGGAATCAGAGCATAGTATGGCATCCTCCATACTAATTATTCTTAAAGCATTGTTCTAATCTCCAACTCTTTAAAGGCCTATATCTCCTGCAAGCTGATGATTTGGACAGTGCCTTAATTCTTCATCCTCCACGGTCTCTTAGGATTCACCCTGTAGCTGAAAAGTCCTGCCCCAGTCAATGACTTCCTCTTTTTCCAGCCGTGGCACCTCTTACAGGCATCTCTATTCCAATAGAAAGCAGCATGCAAGTTGGAATAGTAATCCCATTTGTCTTTCACCACCTTGAGGCCACAGAAAAAGCAGCCTTACAAAACTGGGTCCAGGCTGAGAATGAGGAGTATTCTGGTCAGATGAGTGTGGAGAAACAGCAGCTTCAGGAGACCTGCAAATGGGTCATCTGTGCTATTCAGTGCAGCTCAGTAGCTGCCTCTGGCAGCGAAGTTAAGGAGCAACTTGTTCCATGTTGATCATGGACCCAAAGGTACTACAAGTGGTTGTAAGTCAATCCCATTATTACTGAGGTTTGCTCTTGTACATTGGCAGTGACTTATAAAAGAAGTCTGCCAGTCTTCAGATTTAAGCTCCTACTTCTTTACGTGGGCAGGTAAGGACAACTTTAAATTTTGGCCAGGAGTCCACCATGACTTCATGTTGAGCTGAGTTTCCACAGTTGATATGGATTACAGCCCCATGAGCCTGCCAATAAACTTGGGGTTAGCGTAATTAAAGGAAAAACCCTAAAAAGGTGGAAATATTGTACCTATAAATGTTAGCACACTTCAGTTTGGCAACCACTGATCACATCAGTAAGTCAAATCAAGTACATTATCAAGAATTCATCATTAACTCAATATAATTATGCACATTTGTCTGTTTATATACTTATTCACGTTAATAAAGCATGGAGAATAGGTCGTGTAATAGTTATTCTGAGCTCCCATTTAATCAACAAAACAGAATGATGACAAGCTAGCATTACATAACCTTTGACAAAGCATCATTATTAATTTGTCTGAAAATATACACTTTTTCTCAATCTTATTTTGGAACTGAAAGCAAACTTGATCCTGCTTTGTCTATAATGAGTTTCCTACTAGTCATCATTTGCAAAGTTTACAAATATGAACAGTCCCCCAAAATTATGCATGGCTGACTACACTGAATACATGGAGGTTAAAATAAAATGTACAACATAGGAAACGTGCACTCCCTGCCAGATTCATAAAGACTTAAGGTTTTTTGATGAAGACAAAAGGGAAGGAGAAATTTGAGGGATTTTGTTTTGGTTTTGTCTGCTTTCTACTTCTGGGCCTCTTAGATGATAAACATGCTTTTTCAGTTCCAAGGTGAGTTTGATATACTGTACTAACAGCTATATCCAGCACAAACTAGCTGTCTGGAGTTCATTTTGTTTGGTCAGGTGTCAATGGCTACACTGGTTGGGTTGCAGGAATTTGCTGCATCAGAAGGGCATACAGGGCTTTGGATTTTATGGGACAAGGGGCAAAAGGAAGAGAAATTCCTAATTTTCTCTTGCCCAGATCTTTGGTTCTATCACTGGGGCCCTTTGGAGGTTGTTTTCCTGGTAGGGTTCCTCTACCTTTAACAACACAGAGAAAGGGGGAAATATCACTTTGCTCAATTGATAGAAAAAAGCAGCAACTCTAAGCGAGTGAATGTGTGTTACTGAGAGTGCTTGAGGCAGGCTCCTTTGCAATACACTCTCTAACAGCTGCAACTTGGACAAGCAGATCAAGATCTGCATGGTTGATCACACAGGATTCTGGGCAAGTTCCCACAAAGGAAGTTTGGTTGAGAAGCACTTGATGAGAAGGTGAGGCAGGCTAATGGCCTGAGAAGCATCATTACCTTGTTAGAAGCAACCTTTTTAGCTTATTGCAGTTAAAATGGGAGTTTTTCAAAATAGTGCAACAAGTCAATATCTCCATTTGCAACATCTGTTAAATCCAGCTTATCTGACTAGATTTGTCCAACACACTAGCCAAACACACGTTAATGTAATGTGATGTACAAACGCAGTCCTAAAGACATGAAAGTCTCTATTAAGTTTCTCCCTCAACCTTTACCCAGAAGCAAAGGAAAATGAAATAGGAAACTGGGTTGTTCTATTAGTTGTGTTGAAAGGCCAACTCCATTAGGATTTTCTCACTTCCTGATCCTGCCATCTGAATTTTTTATTCTTTCCAACCTAACAAAATATTGGAAAGAAATTATGTAAAACCGGATGGGTGGATGGGACTCTGCTTGTCTGTCCAGTTGCAGGATAACGCTTTAAACACAAAAGAGAAATGGACCAAGTTTGTATTGGGGGGTGGGGGGAGAATCCAGCAAAAGGGAAACTGAGTTTGAAATGGGCTAAATTTGGCTGGGAGTAGTGGAGAAAACATTTCAGAAAAGAATTTCCCCCAACACATCCTTATGGGAGAGGCACTTGGGCCATGGCCCAGGAGGCTGCTGACTGCTCCGTCCTAAACCTCCCTTCAGAGATGTGCATATTTGGCCCTCCTTGTCCTTCCTAGTGTGTGCTTGCATGTACACAACTCACCCCCAATACAAGAAGAGGTGAAAACAGAAACACATATAGATGCAACATGTTCCTTCGTTACACAGAAGACGGTCAAGATGCCTCCTGTGGCCACTGCTTGTCAAAGACTTGGGAAGAATCCCAGAAGCTGCGTTCTGCTTGTTTTCCCTACCTTCCTTTTTAAACACAAGGACAACTATTTTGTTTTAAGCTTGCTTTGCTTCTTTTCCCTCCTCATCTTTTAAAGCAATACTAAATATATTGTATTTACGTTCTACTTTCCTTCAAGAACTCAAGGTGTTATTCAAAAGACTCCCCTCCTTCCCAGTTTTAATCCTCAGAGAGACCTCATGACTTAGGTTAGGCTGAGAGAATGACTCATGGCTGAACGTACATCTCATTGAGGCTCTCCCCAGTCCTAAACCAACACTTTTAGACTGTAATGCTGGCTGAAGAACAAGATTTAAAAAATACTATAAACACGTGTTTATATTCCCTACTTATCCTGAGGACATGAATATTGCCTCCTGTTCACAGCATATTCTCTTTCCTCTGAAGAGCTTCCAACTATCACCCATTTACCCATTTGTCGGCCCACTACTGGTGGTGGTGTTGTTCAGTTGTTAAGTCATGTCCGACTCTTCGTGACCCCATGAACCATATCGCGCCAGGCCTTCCTGTCCTTCACTGCCTGAGTTTGCTCAGTTTCATGCTCATTGCTTCAGTAATGCTATCTAACCATCTCATCCTCTGCCGTCCTCTTCTCCTTCTGCCTTCAATCTTTCCCAGCATCAGGGTTTTTTCCAAAGAGTCCTCTCTTCGCATGAGGTAACCAAAGTATCGGAACTTGAGCTTCATTATCAATCCTTCCAATGAGCAGTCAGGGTTGATTTCCTTTAAGATTGACTGGTTTGACCTCCTAGCAGTCCAGGGGACTCTTAAGAGTCTTCTCCAGCACCACAGTTCAAAGGGATCAATTCTTCGGCGCTCAGCCTTCTTTATGGTCCAGCTCTCACAGCCATACATTACTACTGGAAAAACCATAGCTACTACTGGTGTAGTATTTTAAAAACAGGATTTTTACTGCACTTTTGATGGGGGTAGGATTGTACCCTTCATAACACCCCATGGATAATGGCTGCTCACCTGAAAGTTCAGATTGGGTAAAAGAAGAACAGAAGAATCTGCAGTGTCAGGGAGGTCAGCCTTTGGGGCAGCTCTGCCGTGTGGCAAAACAGCCTTTTATTCCTGATGAAATGAACCCTTACCTGCATCTTGGTCTGACTTGATTCCCAAAAACAGTGAGAAAAAGGGTGGTTGCAACAGGCTTTAACCCTGACGTGACCTGGTCACAAGACCAGAGGTGCAATGTTCACTCAACAAGGCTGATTTTTTCTGTGTCCTACAGTTTTATTTTGAACATGAGGGAATTCTATGGACGAGTCAACATGGAAGAAGCAGCCCACTTCATTCTCCAGGCAGAGGAACCAGGTGGGTGTTGGTACCACCACCTTGCTAGATCTCTTCTGCCTGAGGAACTAATGGCAGGTGACTTCTCAAGATGTTTTCCCTCCACAGAGAAGGCTGGCAGAGGGTCCAAGGCATTTCTTAGGCTTGGGAAAAGTGAGCATCTATCTCCACCCACATCTTACCAAAGGGACTATAAGCAGATCTGGCTAAGATATGGTCTGCTGTCCATGGGATGATGGGCAATTGTTTCTTATGACTCTTCAATGTAAAACTGAATTTGCTTTCAAATACAGAATACTTTCAAACGACGGATTGTTTTTAAGAAAGCTCTTTAAATAGGAGATTACCCTCTGTAGAATTAGTTACATGGCCATCTTCGACCTGAAAGAAGTGAACATAAATGCAAATCCTGCTTTAGGATGATCTTTAATGATAAAGCAAAATAAAATCTGTATGAATAAATACTTCTCCTTGCCCATGTAAATACATTGTACAACAAGAATCTACAATAAATTTTGCAGCAAATTCATGTTTAGGATTCCTAGCCATTACCTCTTCCAGAATATTCCATTTTGTTCTCTTCTTCTGATTTTCAGCCCCTCCCACCCTTTATACCCCCTGCAAGTGCACAGCCCAATACGGCTGCTTTTGCTGTTAAGGTGAGTGCTTGGTTTGGCCTAAAACGCTATTTGGATTCACTTTGGGGCACTTCTCTCCCCAGTCCCTTCAAAGGGTTTCACATCTGCCAACCTCAAAAATCTAAGAAGAGGCTGGGGGCACCAGGAGCCAATCTGTAGCTTCTCCAGGCGGAGTACAAAACTCAACACCCGTGTTATAGCAGATCACTCAGTAACCACTATTCTTTTGAGGCTGCTTCCCCAGGAAGGGGAAAAAACAAATTGCTACCTCCCCCCCCCCCCCATGTTTTAAAACAGGCTGTGTGTGTCTTCATTTTCCAGAAACTCTGAACAGAGGAAAGCTGCCTGGCCATTCAGATAGTTTTCTCCTCCTTGCATATCAGTTCCCACTGAAAATTGTGATGACAGCATGACACTAGTTTTACAGCTCAGTGGTTTAGTTGCACTGTAGAGTCTCTATGTTTTTGTACATGGGGGGGGGGAAGTCCTATGTATGTGCATATGGGGAAGAGTAATGGCCTGTTTGAACTCAGAAGCTAAGATGCTGGTGTAAAGTTCAATGTATACTGCTTGTATAATTAAAAGAAATCAAGCTTGACTTGTTTTCCCCCCAGAATTGTGAAATGGACTCATAGGATTGAAATTGGTTCATTATTAAGGCTGCCTATGAAATAGATTACCAAGCTCCAAAATCAGATGATCAGAGGTGGATAGGACAAGAGTTCCTGCAAATGGGAAAATGGCTTCAGCATTGCAAGTTGCCAAACTGTGACTTTCTGACTGCTGTAACAATGGGTGAAGTCCTAAAGAAAGTTGGATCAAGCAATTTGAAGGACTCCTTGCAGAGAAAGGCTGGGCCTGAAAAGTAGCTTCGGAGATCCCGCTGTTTGGTCTGGCAGTGAAAGCTTTCAGGTTGCTGACTACCATGGATCTTTGTGAAGATCTGCTCTTGGGAGAAACACATGTGCTCTTCTGTATTGGTTGTTAGGAGATCATTAAAAGTAGTGTTCTTCTGGTCCTCCTTTAAAAATAAACTCTTTTTGTTTTTCAATAGATTTCTAGAGTTCCTTCAAAAAATGAAATATACCTTCTAGGAATATGCAGATAAATGCCAGATTATTACAAATTCCTTACACGAATAACTTTTTTTCTGCCTTTCTGAAAACAGAATTTAAACATAAATGGGTCACTTTTACTGTGTAAAGCAAACTGCATACTCTATAGGCAATCATGTTAATGGTCCACATGAGTTTTTCCATGTAGAGGCCTCTTCTATTCTTGCCACTATAATCAAATTAGGCACAATTTCCTGTTTATTCTCTACATCCAAGAAGTAATCTTAATGGTACTTTAGGGACAAAGTAGCATGTTGTGATTCTTTTTACAGTGTCAACCACCTACTTCTAATATGCTTGAATTTTTTCACCCACCCACCACATCTGACAATCATCTATTCTTTGCCCTATATATTACAAATGGAAGGATTTCTTTCTCCTATCAAGATGCTTCATGGAGGCATCAAGGACCCCCTTTGCCTCCTCTTATATTCAGTTTGATATTGGACAGATTGGTCTGACTTAAGGGGTAAATGTGAGACTATCTAGGCTTAAAAGGGGCTGGAAAACAGAGTGTTGTTATATGCCTATGTAGCAATATTATAAGTGCTTTATACCAACATTTATTGATGTAGTGCAATAAGTTGGTAAATTGTTAGTTAATCGGTTAACACACTTTATATAAGCCAGTATTTTTCAAACTTGGCCACTTGAAGACGTGTGGACTTCAACTCCCAGAATTCCCAACCAGCATGCTAGCTGGGGAATTCTGGGAGTTGAAGTTACTGGGCATACATTTTGACTTCTGTTTCTCTGTGGAATTGAAATGATCAAATCCAAAACCATTATGGGCACAATTAGAAAGGTATTTTGTGATCCCTCTGACAACATGGCAGTGGCTTAGCTCCTTTTTTAGTTATAACTCTACAGTAATTCCAGATTTATGGGCTACAAGACATAATTGCATGATACTGGGAAATAAGTACTGTTGATTCTTATTCACAATAGACTATGAAAACATCCAGTGTACAAATAGCAGATAAATCTTTTTTTTTTTTTAAATCGTAGTCTCATAGGTATGTTAATACTTTAGATCAGCTTATTGCCAATCAAGTTTTTTAAACTATTTGAATTCTTGCTAGAACCATTTGGATTGTCTAAAACTGTAGAAAGGTATTATATATCCAGTTAAAGCATCTTTTGATTTCACAATTTGTTGCAGATACATTAGCAACATTTACAATAACTACTGACACTGATATTTGTTTTGGACAATCCTAAATCAACACTATTTTTCTATAGATGATTAAGCAAAATGATTTATTTGCAAGAATTTTGGAATAAAGAGTTGGAATATCCCATATTAACATATCAATGCATAAAGAACTTAAAGCATATTAAGTGTGTTTCTTATTATACTTATTATTTTAAGATGAACATAATTAAACAGCAAAAAAATGTTTATTGGACACTTCTGAGAGTGGTTAAAAAGGACTGGCTGTCAACCATTATGCTAGAAGCATAAAATGATGGGGAGTTTAGAGATGTGAATATGATTTTGGATAATTTACCAATTACTTGGAATGTAGCAGGACATGAAGAACTATGGATTTACTGAGAATGGGTGTAGCAGAAGAGATTATCCTTTTACTACAGAACGACAATACAGCCCAGGATGTACAATCTTGAGTTGATGAAAGGGATTTACTCTGCCTTAGAACTGGCCCTTATTATCAAGGTAGTGGAAAGATGGAGCAATGACCACCTTCTGTGTGGTCAAGGTTTAATGCTTAGCTTTAAAAGTTGCATTGTTATATATGTACTTTGTCTCTTTTTTCTTTTCTTTCTTTTCTTTTTTCTGTGTAGAATAACAACAACAACAACAATAACTACTACTACTACTACTACTACTACTACTACTACAATCATCAGACCTGAGTTGCAAAGATAAAGGCAGCCACTAGGTGGCAGCAAAGAGTTCGGTCCTTCTGTATCTTTTTGCTACCACCTAATGGTCATCCTGATTTGTGTAACTTATCTCTGATAGTTGTAAAGATCTTTTTTAACGATGGGGGAGGGTGGGGGGACAGGCTTTATTTATTTAATAAATCTGTAGGAAAAAAATAAAACAATGGCAAATGAAAAAAGAAAGAAAAGGGAAAAAGAAAGCTATACAACTACACACACACACACACACATATGTATATGTAAAATGTATATGTAAAATATATATATAAGTTTTACACAGCATTTTCAATAAAAGTTATAGTTATTCTTTATTAATAACTGTAAAGATAATGTACTGCTAAGTTCCCCATTTTACTCATTTGCTTCATTTTAAGATGCAATTTTCACATACATGCTAAACAAGTTACACAAGATTTGCACATGTCATTAATATTTTAACATTCTTCTCTTATACCACCTACACATCTTACCGTTTTCCAACATTCACAAAGCATTTATGACCTTTTTTTTTCTTGACACCAATATTTATAGCTTTTATTTCATTTCCTCTCCTTGACAAATTACTAGCAACCCCATACAAATCTCTGAAATATTCCTTCCAGCATCCTCTCACTTCAGTTTCATTACACATCATTTCATCACTGTTATTTTTAATTTTTAATATTTATTTTTAAATTTTAATCCATTCATCCTGCTGAAGTTCTTTGTTCAGCCCTTTTCACTCATTTCTAAAAGCAATGTTTTTTCCATGAAAATCACTCTGCATTTCCTCTCTTTTAAATGTCATTATTCTTTATTCTCTTCTTCTGTATATCCCCATACATAATGTCATTCTCTTATTTACATTCTTTTTTTATCCATAGCCTCTTTCACTGCATCATTCTACCAAGCATCCTTTTCATATTTCTGTTAGTTAACTTCACACACTGCTGTAGTACTCTGTAATGTAATTCTTTGTTCCAACCAGTTTCCATATCCTCCTCCTATACATCCATTTTCTATTCATTCACTTGGGAGATTAATCTGTCTTCTAATACTTTTGTAGATTATGGGTCTTCCTGCAATATTCTATTTTCAGTAGAGTATCTTTCACATCTTTTCTTTTTTCCCATGCTCATTTTCCCCCCAAGATCCACTTTCGACACTACCAAATAATAGTCTGTCCCACATTCAGAACCTCTCATCACTCTTGCATCCTTCGCTAATTCTCTCACTCTTTTATCATAAATAATGAAATGAAGCCTGCTTTCTGATTCATTTCTTTTTCCATGGGTACATATGAATAGGCTCGTGTTTAAATCATGTGTTCAAAACAAAGACATTTTTCTAAGCCAACAGTCACCCATTCTCATTCATATTTGGCTCTCCAAGAGTACAGAAAATAATTGTTTCTCATCTAGTCTCTTATTTCATTCCCGTTACTACATTCATGTCACCTAGCAGAATATTTTTTCCCACTAGACTGTATTCATTCAGAATGTTTGCATAATTATTTCCAAAACTCGTATCTGGTTGAATCACCATTTACTGGGGTGTAACATGTTACCATACAAAGCCACAACAACCTAGATGACAGCAATTCATACTTTCTATCATACATAATGAGAGCTACACTTTCACTTTCCTGCACATGAACTCCACTCCGTAAGATCAAGACACCTTCAATTTAGACCCATTACAGCATCCCCCAATTTCACAAATATTCTTTTGTTCCTCCCTTCCCTTCCCTTCCCTTCCCTTCCCTTCCCTTCCCTTCCCTTCCCTTCCCTTCCCTTCCCTTCCCTTCCCTTCCCTTCCCTTCCCTTCCCTTCCTGCTCTTTATCATTTATTCCTTTTACATTCCAAGTTGTAACCTTCCAAATGCCACAGCTGTCACCAGATGGGGCCATAATATTGATCTCCATGCCCATCATGGCTTTGGTTGATCAAAGTTTCCACATAATGCTTTTCCAGTAAGATAGACAACATGTACATGTAATAGGCTGTGAGAATAACCTTGGGAGACAGGAGGAAGAGCCTCAGCCTAGACAATGGTCTGACAATATCTCAGCCCACAGAAGGAATGGGGGTGGAGAAAGCATCTCAGAAGGGACCACCTCTAGTTCTCTGGAAATTAAAGAGAGGGAAGGGGGGGTTGGGGAGAGTAAAAGTACGGTAGGTTACTTTTGCAATATTCTGTTACTGTAACCTTACAATAAAGATAGTGTTAGTAATCATGGTTTTGGTTGCCTGTCTGAACTACCTCGAAGGGCTGACCTGGTTTTCAGCCTTAAAGACCACATGCAGCATATCCAGCTTAATGGTAAGTAGTGATCAGATTTGGCATATTTTGGGCAATATGCCACAAATACAACCAAAGTCCCAAACTTGCTCATGCTATTCTTGCAAACTAGGGTCTCTAATATGGACACTTCCTTTCTAAACAACATACTGTACCATTGCCCACATCCCACCAACTGACACACAGAACCAATTAATCAGTGCTCTGCCGCTTACAGATGAACACTGCAGGTGGTAGATATCTCTGACAGCTACTCTATAATGAATTGAGTATCATTTGGAAAGAGACTCCCAACTCAAGCTTTCCTCATGTGACATTGCCATTTCTTGCAATGCTGCTGTGATTGGAACCTGACTGCCATGGCCATGTGAAGGAGACTATTATCAGCCTTTGTCAGGGACATCTTCCTTGCTAATAAAAGTCCTTCAGCTGGATCTTTCTGGATCCAGAAGACTGAATGCAAATAAAAATTTAAGATGATATCATCAAGATTCAGTTATTTTTTCATTGCCATTGACAACATTTTCACTAGAATTATTGATGACTGGGCAACTACAGATTTTATCTCTCTCTTTTTTTTCTGTGAATGCTTCAGGGTGGTCTGGAAATGGTTGTTTGCTTTAATGAATACAGTATGGATTGAACAGAGAGGAACATGTTGTTCTCCAGTCAAGGATCCATAATCATCTTATGACCAGTGGGGTTTCTACAGTTTATGTAAATTACTGCCCCGTGGACTGATCAAGTATCTGGGGGAAGCTTATACATGATGGTTTTCTGTATATATATCTGTTTTCTTTGTTTGCTAAATGTTATATAGAGTAGTTTATTATTGGCAAATGATTTCAAAACAATTTCCATAATGATGGTGTTCAGTGACATTTAGCAGTTGTGTTCCCAAAGTCAGACCATGTGTCTTTAATTCACAAAAACACAGTGCAAGAGAATCAGATACAGAAGAATTTTACAAAGTGTTTTATATGCTATAGATTACATTTCTAGATCCTGAAATCCTGGATCATAACAGCTCTTTTAACCGGGATAATTTTTTTAGAGATTACTGAAAAACAGTTGCCTGTATGAAGTAGTGCCTAACTTACAGACATTTTAATGTTTTTCATTGTTCTCATTATGGCAGTATACAAATTGATTGACAGGCAATGCAGATGAGATTATTTCAAGGAGATGTATACTGCAGCGAAGAATAAATAGGTTTGAGAGAACCTATTGAGGCAGTGGAAGCAGAGAATTTGTATCCTCCCCCAATAATTTCCTTCCTGAAACTCCAACTTCTATATTCACCCTATTCCTAGCACACTTCCAGTGTTAAGACCAGTGTCTCTCAACCTTGACAACTTGAAGATGTGTGGACTTCAACTCTCAGAATTCTGAGAGTTGAAGTCCACACATCTTCAAGCTGCTAAGGTTGACAGACACTGGTTTAGACCAATGTTTATTCTACAGATATGGGCATCCTAGCATCCTATAGGAAGAAAGCAACTGATAGAAAAATACTTAAGGACCCTGTCCCATTTTCCCCCAATGCATGTTTGATCCTTCACAATGGTACTTGGCAAAAGAGATTGGGGGCCAGCATTTTGTTAGACACCACTGCAGTTTATTTTTATTTATGCACTTGATTTAAACCCTGCCTTTTTATCAGGTGAGTAGTAAAGATGGCTAACGTAATTTTTAAAAACTCAAAATTCCCAAAGAAACATAAATTAAAATTAGTACTTAGGGCACTTCCTCTTAAGGATTCTGCACTAGTTTGAAAGAAATGCCAGACTCCTGTGATCCTGTAATGTCAGCCATATTGGAGAACCAAGCTGATTTATTTCTGGCTCAGCTACAGGGAGCCAGTGGGCACAACTCCCCAAGGCCCTTTGCCTGCAGGGGCACCATGTGAACCTCTTCTCTGTCAGGTGTTTGAAACTAACAATGAAAACAAATGGGGATAGTCCTCAGTGAACCCCACATGTGTCGATGAAGTGCCAGAAATCAACAAACAGCAACAACTGAAGAGAGGTCCATCCATCCATCCCAAGAACCAAAGCACCCCCAGGAGTACCTCTGGGAATCAAAGCTGCAGCTGGCAGCCTCACCTGGGAAGACTGCTCCACCCCCTGATGGCCAGGGCCACCCTCCTGTGGACTTCAAGGAGGCAATAAGTTGCCCTGCCATCTATTTCCAAGGGCCATAAAAGTACCCACAAGCCTCCCCATGTTCCACATCCTGCCAGACAAAGGTACACCAGAAATTTCATCAATTCCATCCAAGCGGAAGGAAGTCACCCAGACACAGTCTGCCTCAAGCAACTCACTCCTGCAAATAGGCTTCAAGGCAAGAGTGCCAGGGATCTACAGATGTTACAAAACAGCAACAACGTCTTGCCAGCTTCCCATGATCCCCAGCCATGTTTAGAAAAAGCAGCTGGCCATCCACTCCCATTGCCACAATCCACAATCTACAATCCAACTGTGACACTCTGGGATGCCTTCCTGAAACAGTCTTTCATGCAAACTGGGGCAATGTGGAGACTAGACATCTCATCAAGGTCCTCACTAGTGATGAACCATAGGAGCAAATGAAAAGTCTATAAAGAGAGATGTTATTATGACCTGGATTGCAGAAAAAATAAACAAGATGGGCTTCCACTGCAAACAAGGAGAAAGCCATGAAAAAGCAGCCTAATGAGGTCACTACACACAACAAGGGAAGTGGGGTTGTACCAAAAACCATGCTACACTATGTTCAGCTGGCCACCATCGTCCTGAAGTGGAAGATGTTCTGGGCTATACAGCTGGCAGTGGGATTTTACCAGCAAGAGAAGTATCAGCAAACACCAATCATCCTGAGCCACCTGTGAAGAGGACCCTAACAATGGTAGATTATCATAGCCCCTCACCCAGTCAATCTCAAGGAGCCATGGAGCCAGTCAGTTTCCTACTATCTCCCACCCCCAGGAAGCAGGCCAAAGTTAGGGAGGGAATGTTAGCCATTAAAGCCAGAGCTCAATCAAGGGATGCATGCTGTCAGAGTACTCCCAAATGTTAATGCCTCCCATATTGTGCCCTGCCCAGTAGCAACTCTTACGCATAGAAATGGAGCACTGAAGTTGTGGTTGCTCCAAACAAGAAAAGGGTGACAAACAGCTGATGGCTGAATTCACAGATTTAGAGGGGGAGGGGGAGGGGAGGGGAGGGGAGGGGAGGGGGAGGGGAGGGGGAGGAGAATTTGGAGGTTACAACCTGTAGCTTTATTCTGATACGGTGAGAGTGTCCCTCTGATGGGCCAATTATTTCCATGTCAAAGGCTTGGCAATCTTCCTGGATCACATAGCACCATGACAGAAATGGAGGAGGACTTAAGTGACTCAGATGGAGAGGGAGGTGGAAAGGGTGGTGGAGGAGAAGGGAGCTGTAACCATATTTCTGGCCAACACCTTCCATGACTTTAGCAGCAAAATAATGCCCTAATTGACAGATGCATGTAAGAGCAGAAACAACTCTCAGACAGGCAGAGGGGAGGGAAGGGAAGGGGTAGTCTGTATCTCCTACCGTAGCCATCCACCTGTCCTCCAACCATAAGTACAGCCACTGTTCCATATAGTGCCTATGAGACACATCCATCAGAGATTATCCAGCAGATTCTTAGGAATCCAAATCTGAGAGGGAGGACAAGGATGGGGATGGGAATTAGCAGGGGGCCTGCAGGCTGGGGCAGTTACATGTGCATGTTATGATATAATCTAGTTCTTCACTTACTTTGCCCAAAGGGATGAAGAGTGCTGTAAGAAGAATTGATCTTTCTCTGTCTGGTGCCAATCACGTAGGGCTGCTATATCTGGGCAGCTAAAATCCGGGTGACCAATAGACAGCAGTCTAGAGACACAGAAAACTCTAATTGTTCGCTACTATCTCATAATGTTTGCAGCCCAGATATGGCAACACTATAATCATGGCTGCTCAGCTGATGTCTGACAAATACAATTATACCATTCAAATGTTCTAAGTAGGGAGTACTGGACATCCATAGGAATGACAGTCTTAGGGGATGTATTATAATGAACTCACTAAAGTGAATGCCTGCCCTGTGGTGCTAATGCCTGCAACATTTCATGAAGTACTTCCAAATTCTGGGCTTTTAACTTTGTCCAGCACTGTGCTTCCCTGGCTTTATGCATTTTTGCAGATACAGCACATTGTGTATTTGTGTGTCTGTCCTGCTATGATCTATCCCCTTTAAGTCTATATCATTTTAATTCCAACTCTTGAAGACTTGATGCTCCCAGACCAACCAGCCCAGCCTTTAAGGGAATAATAGGAATTTCAAAGGACTGTAAAGGCTCAAGTAGAAATGTAAATGAATTCAACAATGGCTAGTCCAAGGCATTGTCACTCTCTCTCTGTCTCTCTACTGTGTTTATTTCCCTTCTCATCTCCTCCTTCCCTTTGGCCAAGAACTCACTGGCTTGAAAGCTGAGAGCCGTGGGACAGTCTGACTCCAGATGGATCATTTGCTTAAGTTGACCATAAAATTGTGTCTGTTCCAAAGGACGCCGTTGTGTCGCCCGGAGGCAGCCGAGCCCATTCCAGCTGTTTGGCAAGGGGATGGAGTGGCCATGCGAGAAGCCAAGGCAGGCCTCCCCAGAGAGTAGCCATGCTTCAAATTCTTCCTTGAAGCCTGTGGCATGAATATGCCCTCTGAAAAGAGCAATTGGTATTACCACAGACTGAGAAAGAGCTCTTGCCGCTTTGATAGGATAATCGTTTGAATAGTTCCTTCTTTCCTGTAGCGGGCATTGCTCTGCAGTAAAGGCTCTGGGAAAACGCCAAGGCCTCCCAGCTTCCTCCGTTGGTGGTTTGGGGCTCAGTGTCTGCAGCCTGCCCAGGGCTCTGACCAGAAATGGCTTCCGTCATTTGAACAGAAGAATAAAGGGTCATTATAGTCAGCCCTGACGTGGTCTAGGCTGAGTTAAGGTAGTGGAGGATTTTGCCAATTTGCTGTGCTAAAAGAAAGCAAACAAACCAAGACAGAGTTCTTACACAAAAGATGATGTAACCTTGCATATGTCTTTTTATTTACATCTTATATGTTCTTATAGAACTTGGTCTTGCTTTCATAGTAGGCTTTGGAAATGGTAGGTTTCTCCCATCTTCAGAGAAGTTGCTGTGAGTTCTTCCTCGATAGGGTGCTGCTGTCTGTTTTAATTATGAAGGTCCCACTGCCCAGGGTGAACCAGGAAAACTTTATTTTTTATTATATCCTGTTGAGTTTTTAACTTATGAGGGCACACCTGAGTCCTGGATCTTGCTCCCATCTGGTATCCACGGGGTAAGCCTAACAGCAAGGAAAAAAAAAAATAATCCCAAATATAATTTAACACTGCTCATAAACCTAGACCTTATTCTAGAGTGACCAGGAACTCTTCTTTGTTATGCTGGGTGGTACTATTAAAATCTCTCACAGTTCAGAGCTTTATTAACCCTCACACATACCTGCCACCAAATCAAAATAGACAGTTATTTCAATATGTCCCCCCCCCTTTTCCAGACATCTTTACTGTTTAATAAACCAAAGCAGTGTTTTCCAGTCTGCAAACTTCCAGCTATGTGGACTTCAACTTCCAGAATTCCCCTGCCAGGATGACCTTTGCTAAGAATTCTGGGAGTTGGAAGTCCATAATATGGCTGTTACTAGAGTTGGAAAAACTGCCCTAAAGAGGTAGTTTTATACAGGTCCAAACCAAATCAGAAATCCACATGACAGTTTATGTTCAGCTCATTTTATTTACTGTATACCAAAGGTAAAGAATGATTTACAGCCCACTTCTATGAAAGGCTTCAAGGCCACATTACAATTTTGATGCAATCAAAATCATGATCATCACAACACTTCCAAAATAACCAAGGCCATCAGTTGCATAGATTTATCCCTATATGCACACTTAGAAGTTAGCAAGGGCGACAATTGAAAATGCTGATGCTTTACATGCTGACTCAAAAGTGAGTCTCAACTGAGACAGTCAGCGTGGCTTATCCCCAGCAAGCACATTTAAGATTGCAGCTTCCTTAAAGAGAATTAAATAATAAACTTCCCCCTCAAAAAACACAGCACCAGGTTCTAGCTGGTCTTTTTACTGGTCAGTATAAAATTGTATCTGAAACATTTTGGGGTTAAATTGCTATTTGCACAATGCAATCCTATGCGGTGGGGCTTCAGATTGCAGCATTCTTAAATACAAGTAGAAGCAGCTTTACAATGGCTTCTGAAAAATACGAAAACAAAATTTTGCTCCATCCCCCCAACCACTGGCTTATCATATAATCAAATTATGATCAGGAAAATCATATTTATAATGTGCATCCCATGTTGCATGCATGTCTTTACCAAAAATACTAGGCTCACTCCAAATTGTTCCAGGAATAAGTCTGAGATGCAAAGTCCAAGATGCAAAGAGGTGATCGGGCCATAAACTGCAATTAGCCTTGACTGGCTTGTCTTTGCCCTTAATTGGCAAATTAAATTGGCTGCAAAAAAGAGCAGGCTCCTGGCCATAAAATAACCATTAAGCGAGCATACCCAGAAGCCCCATAGAGGAGACAACCAAGCAGAGTAAAATCAGAAAGAATATGGAGTTCTTCAAATACACTATGGTGATTGTTTTTAGCTATTTGGGGATTGAGATTTTTTTTTTGAGGGCGGGGTTCTGTTGTGGGATTATACTCTGAAAAATGTGGGAGTCCTGGGAAATTTGTGACATTTGGTAGATATGCCACTACCATCGCCTTCAACATCCAACATCCTCTTCCCCTTTCCTTCCTGGCAAGGAGAGAGAATTTTAATCCCTCCCCCGCTCCCTTGGAGTAAGGCACAGGTTCTTAGTTCAGCTCTTTTCAGCCAAGCAGGTGAGGGTACCTGCAGGGGTGAGGAGCTGGTCTGGAAATCTTGCTTCTTCTCCAGCTGCGGTGTGTTCATCAGAGCCATGGGGATCTAATTATGCAATTCCAAGAGATGTCCTCCTCCAGCCTTTCCTCAAACACAACAGGAAACAATTGATTATTCAGCAATAGGGCTGATCACAGATGTATTTATTTACCAGTACTGTCTTGGTTAAGAGGCTTAGGTTGGAGATTATGTATTAATTGGGCACCAGGCACTTAAATTGAATACCATTCCTAGTATTGTGGGCATCACTTTAGCTGGCAGAGAAACAAGGCAAATTAATGTGCATTCAGTGACAATTTGCAGTGGTTTTCCCTGCCTTTACTCCAACAATAAGTCATTTCTCCTGCTGTCCATATTTAAGGCTAACTTCTGGGCTGCAAAGATTCTGATGACCACTAGATAATGGCACAGAGTTGTTTTCTGTGTGTCTTTGCTCTCATCTAGTGGCTGCCTGGATTATAATAGCCCAGATCTGGTAGTCCTATCTAGTAGAAATGAAGAGGTATCCTACCAATATAAACAGCTGTTGAAATTGTGTAAGATTCTTGCATGGTTTGAATGAAAGTGAGTGAGATTCTTATATGGTTTTGATGATCTTGTGCTAATTAGCACTGTAATGCCATGCAGGACTTATAATTGCGGCCACCTCCAGAAAAAAAGATTCAAGGAAGACTGCTCAGAAAAGTCTTGAATTGAAATCAAATCTGAGTACAAAAATGGGCAGACGCATAGAAAACTGATGATCTTTTATGCTCCATCACTAGGCGGCAGCAAGAGTAACACTTTCTGAAATAAAAGCCAATATTTCAGGTACCATATCTCATACATTTGCAGGTTCTGCTGAGATACTAAAAGTGGAGTTGCTTGGTTTTCATGGTGTGTGGAGTGATTGTGACTGAAGATGGTGTATATAACAAAGAGATGCCTTTTGTCTGTGCCTTCTGAAAGTTGCTTTCTTTATTGTGTATTGAAAGAATTTGACTAATTTGGCACATTGAAGGTTGATTGTGGAGAAAAACTACCAATGAGCAATTAACTGCCTGCATTCCCAAATTATGAAAATCATTGAAAACTCCACACAGATAAACATCTGTCTGTAAATCTGACTACAACTTCATTTACTGTACTTTTCCTATTTCTGCAGTGTGTCAATCATTCCCTTTTTCATGAACCCCACAGTCCTTGATTTATCTCTAAATAATGATTGCTTGCTGGAACTGGCCTTGCAAGTAATACACTACAGCTGAGGATTGTTTTTCAACTGTGTGACTCTTGAATAAAGCTGAGGCATCAGCTCCTGAAGTTCAAAGGTATCTGGGCTTATTGTTTCTGTTGTTCTTTATCAATAGATTTCCAGCTTCTGTGGTCTATTGCCATTCATTTGAAGAAGGCAGATTTCGCAACAGCATCCTCAGCAGGGAAACTCAATTTCTTTTCTTTTTCTTATGATATCTAGCATGCTTTTGCTAAGTTGTTGCTGCTTCAAGTTGAGAAGATAACATGGACTATAGAAGGTATTGCAGGTATTTGTTGTAAGTTGCTCTCGGTTTGTATGACTTTGTTCAGTCTCCAGAAATACATGCAACACATCAGCCTAGTTGACTTCTAACGCGATAAGTATATTTAAGGAAAATTCCAAGTTCTTGGTTGGTATTTCTTGTTTGAGTGGGAATGAAGCTTGCCATTAACCAGTTTGAAGAGACAGTGATAGCATCCAATAGCATCCACACACAGAATAGACAGGAATTCTGATGCCCTATGTTTGATAACCAAATCCCCATTAGACATGACAGTATATACTAGTACACTTGAAGATTTCTGTCAAATATTAATTGTTGCATTTTCAAGTTGTGTGCAAGAAGGTGGCCATAACAGAATCACTGTGAGAGGCACATTGCTTCCCAGATGTTTCCCCCTGTCATAACTAGCAAAAACAAGTATTATTGTCCCAACTTACATTTGACTATTCCAGCTTTATGAAGCCTTCAAATATATTCCCCAATTGACAAAACTTGTACCTGATTTGTTTTTAATAAGCGCGCTATGTGGGAAGTAACCCCAAATATATGGACATTTTCTACATATGAATCTTAGACATAGGGAAGGACAACAGAATAAGCCTCACTAGCAATCATCTCTCTTCTTCTAAGAGTGACAGAACCTTAAAGGATGGAGCTTGGGGTAGGGAACTGATTGGAGGACATAATTTGCACTCTCCTACTGGTTAGCTGGTGGCGGACCAGAGAGTCATTGGCCTTTTGAAATTGGCAGAAGCGAAGATGATTGCAGGATGGGAGACTCAAAGCACTGGTGGGATGGAGAAGCGCTCTCTCTCTCTCATATAAAAGAGATTTAGGGCCAAAATGCTGGATCCTGATATGGTGTAGAATGTATGCTAAAGGAATAGCTATGGCAAATGTATCATTTAAAAGCTGCAAGAGTTTTATTTTAGAATGCACAATTATTCATCAAGAGCTATTCTTGATTCTTGCAATTCTTTTTAGACTTAACCTTGAATGTATCCAGAGACAGTCCCTTAAATCTGCGTGAATGTTACTTCTAAACTCCCCATCTAATGAAGCCTGAATGTTGCCCCTGCTATTTCATGTGATTTGGAGTGAAATAGAGCACATACTTTGTCTGTGGCAAGAAATGAAAGCCCTGGCCCCTTAAATATTGCCTGGAGATCTGGTTCTCTGGCAGAACTCCACCATACAAGGGAAGATCTTTAGCGTGCAACTTTTGGGCTAGGGCCTGCAACACTGGTTTCATATGACCTTTTCCCCGGTACTTGGGAAGGGCATAGCCATGTGTCAGAGAACCAATTGCATCACTTAGGCTCCAGGCAACCACCTGGCCTTCCTCATCTAGAAGACAAGCATTCGGGAAGTCATCAATCAGGCTCCTCATATAGCGCAGGCTCCGATCGTTGCCTCCAAAGGGCCAGGTTTCATCAAGCAGGGGTGCATGGGATGGCCTGAGCGTCCCCAGGCGGTGGGGACCATTTCTGAGCCTGAAGGGAAAGCACAGGTGGTAGTGAAGGTGGATCAAGAGGATCGCTTCCACCCGTACTAGAAAAAAATCTTTGCTTAGATCCAGCAAGACTAAACATCCAGTAGGACGTTCCAAGAGAAACCATGATCCCAGAATAACTCAGTATTGGAAATACATAAATCTCATTTATTTTGAAATATCCCCTTAACAGTTTTTTGAAACTACAGGAATCAACTTTGGGATACTTTTTTTGTTGTTGCTCTTAAAATCTCCTTCATATTTTCAATGCCATTTCTTTTGGAGAAGCCAAAGGAGCAATTGCATTCAGTGACTTCTTCCAACTCTAACCACTGCTCTGTATTGAATATTGTCCATTCCACACCTTCAACTGAGCAGACAATGCTAAATTCTGCACTGTAACCACAGGGGGAGTATTTGTAAACCTGTCTGTCTTTGGCAAATAGGGGACAACATACTCCTACTTTTCTACAGAGGATAGGATTGGTTAAAGAATTGCCAGAGACCTTGGTTTCATTACTGAATTCCACAAAGTTGCATGGAATCGAATCCACTTAACAGTTCCCCCAAGAGAGCTCACTCAGAAGGAGAGTATGTTCACTTACTGTTTCTGACATAACATGGCTGGCTCCGGGTGGAGCGCTGCCTGGTAGAAATAGGGCTCCAAATGGACATGTCTAGCTTGTGCCATGACTTTTGCAGCCTGATAGAGCCCATCTTGGAGACCTGCATAGAATGGAAATGTTACAGGACTGGATTATCTGGCATGACTATAAAATCACAACAGACCACAAAGACCTTTCATGATACACACCTTTCTTGAGCTTAAAGGACAAATGGAAGTCTTACAGGTTCCTCTGGGGACTTCATGCAGGGGTTGAAGGGGAAGGTGAACACATCCAGGGCTACTCAATCCTATGCATTATTTGATTTTCTCCTATGTTATCCAATCAGAAAAAAAAAAGACATTGCTTCCAAGGAACACTGAGAGTAGGGTTTGTATCTTTCATAAGGCAATGTGACTGATGCTTTGATTAGTAATGTCACTGGAATGATTGTTCCACAGAGGTAGAATGCCTTTCTATTTATTTTTGCAAAATTAGTGATAAACTAATTAAACAACTTGGTTCCTTTCTTAATGATTTAATCTGTTCATAAAGTATTGGTTGAGAAGATTATCTAAATATACTGCACAATTCTGCTTGCATAGACACCATTAAACTCAATGGATGCCACAAGTTCAGTAGTCAGTTTCAAGGTTCCATCGCACGTTAAACGAAATGTAAAGAAGTTTGAACTTTTTCCTGCCATGATTCTCCTGTTTTAAATATTAATTGCAAAGTTAATCTCAATTACGATTAGTTTAAACGATGACTGAGGGCTGTTTCTTAAACCGTATAGTTGTGTGTCTGTGTATGTGTGTGTATACCTATACATACATACATACTCCATATAAATAAAAAAACATGGAAGAAGAACAAACACTCTGTTGTAAACTCAGCAAAACTAAGCTAAGCTAAAAAGGGCTCCACAACCACCCTATCCAACAACCAGGTTTTTAGCACCTTCTGAAATCTCCTAAGAGTGTGAAAAGTTGTTGTCGTGGGGAAAATAGGAGGAGGAAGGAGTATTAGGTACGTTCACTCCCTGGAGAAATTTATACAAATAATAATGGTGGGATAAAAAAGATCTAGAACGGAAAGAGAGAGAGAGAGAGGGAGAGGGAGAGGGAGAGGGAGAGGAGAGGAGAGGAGAGGAGAGGAGAGGAGAGGAGAGAGAAAAAGAAATTCCCAGAGCCCCAGCCTTGCCTTGCAGCTGGAAGGCTTTGTCCCAGTCTACAGCATCTTTGTTTTCTAGGAGTGCTCTGCAGGCATCTTCCTCCCGGTAGAAAGCAGCGTGCAGGTTGGCATAATAATCCCTGTTGTCTTTCACCACCTGCAGGAAGTGGCACAGAGACACTCATGGCACCGGGAATACAGCAGACGGTGGAGACCACGCGGGGGAGCTGGTGAGGTCGGGATAACTTGGAAGAGGGATATGAAAGAAAGGAGGCAAGGAGAACTGCTAGAGCATCTCTGAGTGCCTCCTGAATGGCCAGAGATGCCAAGGTTTCCTGTGTGTTTCCCTCATGTTTGGTGCCACTCGGCTGTGGGAGGAACCCATCAGTGTTCGGTTGGAATTTCCTACCTCCTTTCGTGGTCGGGTAAGAACAGCTTTAAATTCTGGCCAAGAGTCCACCACGACTTCGTGCTGAGCTGGGTTTCCACGGTTGATGTGCATCACTGCCCCACAGACCTGACAATTAAAAAGGGGGTCAAGGAGACCTAGAGCAGAAGACCGGATAGTTCCATCCCAAAATGCTTGGTGGATCGAGTGCTGCTTTCTAATTTTGGAAATTAGGGAAGAGCCAGATGTTTACTACATCCACAGGGCAAAACAGCAAAGTCAAGTATGCTAATGCTAATGATTCAACTGAGAAGCACACAAGTAAATTCTGTGTATGATAATTTTCCAAAATGTCATCGGCTTCAGTGTAAGGCAGACAATGAAGAGCAGAAGAGGGTTTGCCACATACCCATCAGGAGCCCCCTAAATTAGCTTGCCATCCCATCTGCTTGCATCTCCCCTCTCAGACAGAAAGCCTGAGGTTTCTCCTCCTGCTCTATCTCCTGACAGCTTGTGGACTGTCAGACAGCAACCCCATCCTGAATTGGAGGATGCAGGCCAGTGGCCTCCTCCTGGGATTTGGGCCTCGATCCTAGGCTGATTTCTGGAGCCCCAACTGGCTGTCCCGCTGAGTTATAGCCCCCCCCCCTTCCTAGCTGTTGATGGCCTTTTCTGTTTCCAGAATCGGTCCGTCTCAAATATGCTCTTAGGTGTGTAGACTTGCAAGCAGTGAGAAATGCCAGGGATGGCTCAGCACTTATCCAAAACGCAGTTCATTTGTAAGTTGGTTTCTAGAAGCTGATAGTGTTTCATAATGAGGTGAATAGAGAGCGTATTAAAAAAGTTTCTGGCACTTTCTTGAAGATAGCCCAGGAGAAATTTTGTTTTTCCTCTCATATAGTTCATCAAAAGGGTTGGGGGGTGGATCTGGGTGCAGAAGTGATCCCTCCCTGATTGGCTGATTCAGCACCCACCCACAGCCTGTTGAGGGCCAAATGCTACGTTGAGTGAGTTGTAGGAATTTGCTACCTCGGTGAAAGGCCATGTGGTTTTGGGATTTTCTGTAGCAGGAGAAATCAGCAAAGAGAGGTTCCCACCTTCTTTTGCTCCATTCTCTACCTGTTTTCAAAGCTTACTCTGCTTTTTTAGCATGATGCAGCTGGAGGTATCCTTGTATTCTGGATTTTATTGGCTTTGCATTTGCAAATGTGGCTAAAGGAAAAGTAGACCTGAACGTGAACGCACCAGGCTGCAGGGCTGGTGTCCGATGTTAGTACAGTGGTACCTCGGTTCACAAACTTAATTCGTTCCACAATTCTGGTCGCGAACCGAATTGGTCGCGAACCGAATCAAATTTCCCCATAAGGTTCAATGTAAATAAGGTTAATCCATTCTGACCCCTATGAATGTGGTCACCAATCGATTTTGGTTGCCAACCGAATCAAATTTTCCCATAAGGTTCAGTGTAAATAAGGTTAATCCTGAACCATATGTGCTTTTTTTTTAACCACAAAAATATGAAACAAAGTACAGTACAGTATGAAGAAAGAGAACACTAACCTTGCTTGAGGCGACTTCTGGCGTGGAGGACAGGAAGGCGGGTGGGGAGGCGGCTATTGTTTGGAGGGAGAGTCCCCTTCGCCTACAAGAAGCCACGACCACGTGTCAGAGCAAGGAAGACGGCTGTGGGTCGTGTTTGTCACCCGATGCGGAGTTCGCGAACGGAAGCAAAATTTTGCGAACACTGCTGTTCATGAACCGAATTGTTCGTGAACAGAAGTGTTTGTGAACCGAGGTATTACTGTATACATGTAGAGATTGAACAGATGCAGTTTTTTCAAAATTCATAGTAAATGGGGAAACTCCAGCTGTTACTTTTAGAGAAAGGAGGAGCTCTAAATAGGTGGTTACCGGCAGCGTTTCGGGGAGGGCCTTTCGCAACACACCCTCCAACACCTGCAATTTGGAAGAGCAGGTCAAGATCAGCATGGCTGGCCAGGTAGGAGGTGCCGCGCAGGTCCCGTGAAGACGTCTTTGGGTAAGCAAACCTGAAGGGAGAGGAGAGGTGGGGCTGCCTCAGTTCTTTATGAACCGTCTTCCCACCCCGCTTGAGACCAAGCAGATGTGCTCACAGGATACCTGTCAGTGTTGCAGACTCTGAACTCCCAGGAGAAGTCTTCCTGGTCGAATATGGATTGAACGGGTCCTGAGTCATAGAATTATACAGGGTGTGAGCTGGAAAGGACCCTGCCCTAGCTTTCATCAGAGTATGTGACAGTCTTGCAGCTGCTTATAGCTTAGCTCCTTTAACCGTTCCTGATAGGTAATGGTTTCCAGACCCCTCCGCAGCCTAGTAGTTCTCCTCGGAACTCACTCCCCGTTCTCCATCCCCTTTTAGAAAGCAGTGCCCAGAATCTGTCAGGGAACCTCAAGTGGAGCCTAATCAGTGCAGGATATAATGGGACGATTCCCTCCTGTGGGTTGGGCACATTGCTTCTGTTTAGGCAGCCCAAGACTGCAATGACTTTTCTGGAATCTGCATCATCGTGTTGCTCATGTACAGCCGGTCCTCTGTTTGGACTCCTAAGTACTTCTCGCGGGCTCTGCTGTCACACCAGGCTTCCCCAATCCTCCATCTATGCAGTTCATGTTTTCCACCAGAGCTAGGACCTTACTGATGAACACCCCACTTGAAATTTCCTTCAAGGTCGATGCCGATCTTGGGGTGTGATTGTTGCAGCAGTTCAGCTGCAAATCCAGCAACTGAAGTGATTTCTAGCCTGAAATTTTGTGTAAAGATATTTTTCCACAGAGCTCTTGAGAGAGTCAATGTTAAATTCTTTACTAAAATCAAGATGCACAACCTCTACAGCATTTATTGATCTACTAAACTGGCCACAGTTCTAAAATACATTAGTATGGCATGCCTTGTTCTTGACAAATCAATGCTAAGTCCTGGTACAAGGACCCTTTTTTCTAGGTGTTTGCAGTCAGGATACTTGGAAATCTTTCCTACAACCTGACCAGGACAGATGTTAACCTAAGTTGTCTGTAATTTCCTGGTTCCTTCGTCAGCTATTTCTTGAATAATGGGATTTCAAGTCATGGTATGCTATCCACTTTTGTAAAAGTTCATTAAAATTTACTTTCGTGAAGTCCAGGATTGGCTCTTGTCATTTATAGAGTAATTTTGTTGGAATATCCATAAATCATACATTTATCTCACACTGAAGAATTGGTGCAATGGTAGCTAAAGGTTTTATCTGTACAATATCTTCTTTCTGAAGGGAAGTCTGCCACCTGAAACGGTCTGCAATGGAACCTGTAATGCTTACCTGAGAAAAGGAGATACCTGGCTGAGAGGAGATAGAGGAAGAGGGGGAAGAGGAGGTGGCAGACTTTAATTATAAAGGGATTTGGAGGGCACGTGACACCATCATTGCGTGATCAACCAGTCAGTCAGCCTTTTATTCCTGAAAAAATGAACCATTAACAGGATAGTTACTTTGCCCTGTGTCCTGGAGGCCCAGAAAAAAGTATGGACATAATTTTGCCCTGAGGCACTCTGAATACAAATCAAAGAAAAACAGAGTTCAAACACTTTAGCTTATTGTTGTATGACTGACATTCACAACCTGCGTTTTCACTTAGCTCATATTGGTTTTTTTATTAGAATATTTCTCACAAATCAGGGTGGCTGTGACTGAATGGCAGTTTAATATGACAGGGCATTTTAAATACAAATGCTTAATAATGAGCAATCATATCTCCTGATGAATTTATTTTGTCCTGGCCCCATTCGCATCTTGGAGTATATGGTGTCCAGTCTACCATTTAAAGACAAGGGTGGTTACAAGACGCACTCCTTGTCTCTTAGACATTCTTTGTACACAATACATCTTTATGTCTAAATAGCTGTGTACTTTGGACCAAATGTGGTTGAAAAGATTCCTTCCCTCCCTCCGTCCCTCCCTCCAACCTCAGGAAGCTACCAGAGCAAAGCAGATATATAGGATTCCCTGCTGGCTTGAGGATATTCACTAGGCAGCCAGAGTTATTATCAAACTAGTAGCCTATGAGAGCCCATAAGACAGGAGGCCACTGTAGCCAACTTGGATCACCTCTACTGTGTTGCCAAGCTGCTGTTACGCAACAAGAACTCTCTGGCAGGCTGAGCTGACCTGATGGACATGATGGAATGATGTCATTGGTCCCAAAGTTGATGGTTTTTGTCTATTTGCCAGAACTATGCAAGGTGCCATAGACACCTTGAAGCTTCCTTCCTAATTAAGACACCAATGAGCAGACATATCTGCCTTTTGGTGAAAATAAATAAAAAGGCAGATCTCTTGGGAATGAAAGGGAGGATTGCTGGTGCTGTGTTTGTAGTCTGCAGGCTGAAGGTGCTGTGTGAATGCAGGCACAGTTGATGAGAGGATTCTTGGAAGAAGGAGGAATCTGCAGCTGAGGCCCCAGCAGAAGTTGGCAGGATCAGAAAGGGAGATCTGCAGAGTGGATGGAATGGTGGAAAAGACTGAAGCTGCTTTGGAAATGACAGATCTGGTGTCAACAAGAAAAAGCTTGACCAAGAGGCTGGAATTCTCTAAAGCTCAGGAAAACATTTTTCCCTCTTTCCCCTCTCGGCTAAAAGTGATCCATAAAAGTGAAAGTACTGAAGCTCCCTTATCAAAGTCATTATAAGGAATACCCTGTGAATTGGGGAGGGAGCAAGTGAGCCGCTTAAGAAAATGAAGAAATGTCTGATAGAAATGTCTGCAGAGTTTGCTAAGTTAAGGCCACTGTTTGTAATCGAAATCAGCACAAATCCTTTGCTTGGAAAGGAGCACAATAAACATCACTGTAGCTTAGGGAAAAACACTGTCTAAAAGATACTTGTCCCTTTCCCACCTTCAGAAGACCAGGAGATATCTGGAAAGATGGACCAAAGGCAGATACAACCAGCTGTCTAGGGCCACCTATATGTTGTTCACAGGGAGAAGAATTTAACCAGAGCCACATATCCCTGTTTGCTGGGGATACTGGAAATTTAGTCCAAGATACCTGGAGACACAGGGTTGGATAAGCTGGTCTAGGTAAATGCCTTTCCTTCCAGCCATTAATCCTTGGAGCCAGGAAGGAAAATGCTGAATCCCACATTAGGTGAGGGCCTCCATTTGGCCTCACACAAGAGGAAGCAGGCTACGGTGTTTCCCAAACCTGTTGCCACCGTCTCTGGCCTTGCTGTTCCATAGGAGATAGCAGAGGGTGGGGCCGGTGACCTTGCTTACTATGGGCCGGGTAAACACGCCAGGCAGAACATGTCAGGGTGTGTCATATTACCTGCAAGCCACAGGATTTCAAAGAACTTTTAAGCCTGCCTTTTGATGAACAAGAGAAATGGAATGTTGCTATGGATACTGAGTTCGATGCATTAGTAAAACAGAACGTTTTTGAGATTGTTGATTTACCTGCATCAGAAAAAGCCATAGGTTCCAGATGGGTGTTTAGAAAGAAGCTTTTACCTGATGATACTGTTCAGTATAAAGCTAGACTGGTGGCACAAGGTTATTCACAAGAGCAGTTTGTGAATTATAATCTTACATATGCACCTACAGCTAGGCCTGAGTCATTGCGTATAATGTTGGCCTTAGCTGCACAAAGAGACATGGTTGTTCATCACTTTGATGTGGATACAGCTTATTTGAATGCTGAGCTTCCTGAAACTCTGTATATGAAGCAACCTCCAGGTTACACATGTGATGATTCCCAGAAAGTCTACAGATTGCGTAAAGCGCTGTATGGATTAAAACAAGCTGGGAGATGTTGGCATCAATGTTTAGATAAAGCTTTGTTGAAAATTGGTTTCAAGAAATCATTAGCTGATCCATGTGTGTATACCAGAGGAACTGGGGAAGACTATACAGTACTTCTCACTTATGTTGATGATTTTTGTCTTGCCACTGGTTCTTTAAACTTGGTAAAAGAATTTGCCAAGCAAATGGAGAAATATTTTAAACTGAAGGATCTAGGTATGTTAAGATACTACCTTGGGACTGAAGTGCACAGAGCTGAAAATGGAGAAATCTATCTAAGTCAAAAGAAAAAGATAGAACAGTTGTTAGCACAAATGGGAATGTCAGATGCAAAACCTGTAAAAACCCCAATGACTTGTGATTTTGTAAAACATGAGATATGTGAAAAGTTGTGTGAAAAACCTGAAGTGTACCATTCTGTGATAGGTTCAATCCTTCACCTAGCACAATGGACACGTCCTGATTTATCCTATGCTGTTGGAGTTTTGAGCCGTAAAGTGGCCAAACCAACTGAACATGATTGGCAAGGATTAAAAAGAGTAATGAGATATCTAAAAGGTACAACAGACCTTTGTCTCAAAATGTCAACCAGTGGGCCTGAAAAGCCTGTAATATTTGTTGACAGTTCATTTGCAGAAGAAGGTGACAGGAAGTCCATAACTGGGTTTGTTTGTAAATTTGGTGAATCCACAATTGCGTGGAAAGCAAAGAAACAAACATCCATTGCCTTGTCCACAGCAGAAGCTGAATTCGCAGCTTTGTCAGAAACAGTTTGTGAGTTAAGATGGTTTCATCAATTATTCACTGATTTGGAAATAAAGGTGTCATTGCCTTATACAGTGCATGAAGATTCCCAGGCCTGTATAGGGTTAGCTAAAACAGAAAACCTAAGAGCTCGTACAAAGTATGTTGATGTAAAGTACAAAAATGTAAGACAAGCTATGTTAGAAAATTTCATTGATCTTGTGTATTGTGTATCTGAATCAAACCTTGCAGATGTATTTACCAAAGCACTGCCTATTGTACAGCATGAAACAATGTTAACTAGACTTGGGTTTGAACAAATGTAATTGTTTCTGTATTGTTGTAACCATTTGTTTGTACTATCTTGTAACGTGCATTGTTGTGTCGAAAACGGGCTGAGAGGGGTGTCAGGAGTTTCTCATAGAAAGAAATTCATCCCGTTATCTGTACAACAATATTATGTCTAGCTTATGTAGCTTATGTAAACAAAACAACTTGTGACTGTGTGTTGTGCACGTATACTGCTAATTCCTGCCACGTATTGGTGTGTGTATGCTAGTTACCCAGTGGGGGGGTATGGAGTGCCAATACAGTGGTACCTCTAGTTACGAACGCTTACGAATTTTTCAAGATACGACCAGCTCCAGCCCCAAAAATTTACCTCAACTTGCGAACTCCGCCTCGAGTTACGAACTGGATCCGCGGCCATTTTCCCTGCTGCCACGCGGTCGCGGCTTCCTGTGGGCGAGATCGCGGTAGCAAGGAGACGTTCGGTGAGGCTTGTGGTGTGTTTTGTGGCGTTTGGAAGGTTTTTGGTGTGCTTGTCAGCATGGCTCCAAAGAAAATGCAGAGCAGGCTGGCAACTGACTTTAGACAGGTTTTTCCCCAGAACTGAGCCTGCAGCTAAGAGGCAAAGAAGAGAGGAAACCCCTGAAGGAGATCTCCCTGATGTCCCTTTGGAGGGGGACTCTCCCTCCAAACAGTAACTGCCTCCCCACCCCATTCTCCCTCTTCATACTGTGCTGTACTGTACTTTTTTTCATGTTTTTGAGGTTTAAAAATAAAATGCATATGTTTCAGAACTGTTTAGCCGTATTTACATTGAACCTTATGGGGGAAATTTACCTCGGGGTGCGACCAAATTCGGAGGGCGGAATGGATTAACCGTATTTACATTGAACCTTATGGGAAAATATACCTCGACTTGAGACCAACTCGAGTTGCAACCAGAGTCACGGAACGGATTAAGTTTGTAACTAGAGGTACCACTGAATAACTGGAGCATTGTATGCCCAGCCCTGCAGTTGTGTTAGTGTTAGCCACTATGTAGGTATGTAGTTTTATGGGTTATGTAGTTGCAACAAATAACCAAGTAGTGTACCTCTTCTCTGAGAGTTTTTGGCTAGAGACTTTATGTTTGTGGATAAGTCTTGGATGTTGAATATATGAGAAGACGTGTTTTTTCCTATATTTTGTATACAACTTGTATTTTATGAAGTTTTGCATTTTTATCAATAAACAACCAGATAGTATATATTTTCTGGCTGAGTTTCTTTGGCGAACAAGATATGGACATTGCAGTTTGCAAACTTCTCATGCTGGTGTGTATTTTTTCCCTGGGCAAAGTTTTTCTGGAAGCACTGCTGCGCAACAGAACAGACTAACACCGAAGGGCCCAAACTTTTCACTGGGGAGAAGAGGTTGAAGAGCAGATTTGTGCAAAATCTGGTTTGCCCATGCTGAAATCTGAACCAGCAATCCCTTGATCAGGGCTCTGTACCCACTTTGGAGAGACTGTCAGAGAGGCCCATTGGCTTTGGCTGTGTTTAGGGAAAAAAGTAAAGTCCCCCTTTAGTGAACAAAGGGGGAAAAATGGAGAGGTTGGAACCAGAACTTCTGAATAGACTTCTGCTTGTGTTTTAGCTGTTGCGCTTGTTGTACTGCTGCCTTGGTCTGGTGTCTCCCTTTTTTTTTTCCAGATAGCATTATATCAGATGTAGCTTATGACCATCTCCATTGTTCATTTTCCAAACTGAGGCCATCGCAGTACCCTAGATGAACTGCTATTGTGTCTATGGTGCCAAGGCAGGCAGTCCGTGGAATTTCTTTTTTAAAACTTTTTAAATAGAAAGCTGTAATTTCATCCATCCTAAGCTTATTTTAGCATATTTATTTATTTTGATTCATGCATTCCTTTTATACTGCCTTTCTGCTACAAACCAACCAACCAACCAACCACCAAGCTTATGCAAAATAAATTGAAACAAAGGTATAGATGTGTGTGAATGCACACATGCATACATTTATATATATAAAACTTAAGTAATACTTCTATTTTGGTAAACAAGCAGGCCTTTGGTGAGGGGAGATGAGCAGATGAACTGGATGGAGAGCTTGCAAGTCTCCACCTCGCTTGGCTTCAAGGATGATACTTCATCTGGCGTAGTCTCTGCTCTGCTCCAGACTCTGGGAAAGGAACAGGCAAAGTAAGTTCACAGGAATATAAAGAGTTTTCTGAACCGTGTGACAGATCTCTCAGCCTGCACAGCCATCTTGTCATTACTCATCAGTTAAAGAGTTCATTTTAATAAAGCAGGTCTATTCTGGGCGCATAGAAGTCACTCTCAGAGAGGAATGGTGGCAGGAGCAGCAGCAGCTTGGCGCCCACTCTGAGGGGTGGAGCACAGCTGGCCAGTAACCACAATACTTGAGCTACCAGATCTGGATATAAAACTCTGGGTCACCACTAGGGGCAGCAAAGCTGTATCTCTTTGCTCCGTCTAGCACACGCCCTAGTCAAAATGCAGGAGGCTGACTGATGTGCTCATCCATCACCTGATTTGGCTGCCACTCTAGGCAAACGTCTAGGTTCCTCTATGGTAAGCCCCACAGCCGACCATGACAGGTTTGGTCTTTTGAAAGAATCTGGGTCTGATTGCGCGCCCCCCCCCCATCCTCACAGGCCTGTGGCCTGACGGGCTGTTTGTGTATTGGGAGCTGTGTTTATGGGGATTAGGAATTTCCTGTGTTGGTCCTGCTTGTTCTGGTTTGATTAGATACATGACTAGTTAAAAGTTGAACTATAGTACCCTTTGCCTCATTATAATAGTAAAAAACACACCCCTAGGAGTAAACATGAGATGCTAATGAGCCCCTCTCATGGCTTACTATGGAGTACATAGTTGTAGTATGCACATGCATGATGTAATTCACCCATGGATTCGTTTTAGCCCATAAGAATGTTGATGAATGTTACCTGCTTAGTGAAATGTATAAAAACCTTTGGACAACGCCCCTTTGCATGCTCGATTTGGATTTGATCCCAAGTGCGCCTCTTTGCTTCTGTACAGAAATACAGCGTGAAAGCCTTCCCTCTACTTGGTGCATAATTTGGCCCACTCTCACACCGGGTAAAAACGTGCCCCAATCAGTTGGTCACCCCGTGGCGAACAGGCCCTGAGGTGGCTGCAACCCCTACTTTGCCTTCATGCTACTGAAAGATGGACTGCTCAGAATATGCCTCTGGGAAAACCCATTTGTCTTCTCTAAGAGGACACCCTGTAGCTACAATACACACACTTTTCAGGAGGTTTTGCTTTACTGCCTTAAACTGGGCTTAAGGGGAGTTTTTTGTTAGAGTTCTGGCACCACGAACAGGATGCTGAGGTCAATGGGTGAGCACTGAATCGACCACAGGCACCCCTGAGGACTTCAGCAGGTTCTCACCCTGGTACTTCACCTGTCAACTCCAGTGTCCAACTCAGCTGAAGACAGCTTGATAGGGAGGTACAGTCCCCTCATGCTCCAGGGGGCTGAAGGGAGAGCTCCCAAGATGTCAAAGCTGATATGTAGTTGGCATGGTGGCCCTTGGCCAGGCAGCCACCTGCTCTAAACCTCCTTGATATAAAGTGATCCCTGAATCATGAGGTGTGTGTGGCAGAGAGCGAGCTATCCCAAAGAAGCACCCATCCACTGAGCTGAGCTGGGGAATTTTAATATAGCCCCCATGAATAAATATGATCTGTCTTTGGAAAAGAAGTGGTTTGGTTTGTTTTGAACATACGATGTTTTGCTCTGAAACTAAACAAGTTGTTGTGGGGGAAAAAAATTTATGCTAACACATACATTTCTCCTTCCAGCCACTTTTTGGAGAATTTGGGGAATGAATAGGTATCAGAATTCTCTGCAAATGAAATAATTACATTAGAATGCAGTCTTGCTTCCCTGCAATAAAATTACTGATAAACAATGATTACCCACCACTAACTCAAATTTTATTTTAAGTACTTAAAAAGGGAGATGAAAAACTTCAGTTTAAAAGCCTGAAAGGGAAAAATATTTTCAAATAATGTTTTTATTTTCAGGAGTTTCACAAAATGAGATTATAGTGATTCTTGGAGCAGTTTTTTTTTTTTTTTTTTTACTTTTGACGAAACTTAGGTGATTTTTTAAAATACTTTTATTGGGATTTTTCAACATAGTAAAATCATATAAAGCAAAAAAAAAAGAGATAGAAAGTAAGGAGAAAGAGAAGGGAAATTAAAAAAAAGAGAAAACATACCATTATGCTGTCCGCCCTTCTTTCTAGAGTAACTATCTTCATTTTTTCCCCATCCTCTTCATCCCTTCTTAATCCTGAAATCATCAACTCAATCTTTTCTTCTTTCAACAAAAAATCCATATAAAGTTTACAGTATTTCAAAAAAATCTTTGTTGTCTTTTCTCTGACCAAACTGGTCAGCTTCGTCATTTCTGCAAGTTCAGTTAATTTTATCATCCAATCTTCCACTGTAGGTATTTCATCGCTCTTCCAACTTTTTGCATGCAGCAATCTTGTTGCAATTACCATATACAATATTAATTTCCCATATTTCTTTTCTAATACCTTGTCCATAAAACCCAATAGAAATAATTCTGGTTTCATCATGATGTTAGTCTGCAATATCTTTTGCATCATTATATGGATTTGTATCCAAGTTTTTTTTTTTTTTTTTTTGCTTTTTCACAAGTCCACCAAGCATGATAAAAAGTTCCCTCTTCCTTTTCACGCTTCCAACATTGGTTTCATGTTCCTTTATACATTTTAGATAACTTAGCCAGTGTCATATAGCATTGATACATCATTTTATAAAAGGTCTCTCTTAGATTATAGCACAATGTAAATTTAACACCAGTTCCCCACATTTTCTCCCATATGTCTATAATTATATTATAACCAAAATTTGCAGCCCATTTGTACAGTCTTTAACCTGTTCATCCTGTTTCAAATCTTAGTAACAATTTATACATTTTAGCTATTATATGATCATCTATTACTGTATATAAATTGTCCCCTTGTATAGGCTTTACTTGCATCCCATACTACTGTTATTTCTGTGCCTTTATTCAAAATGAATTCAAAAAATTATTTGTTATTTATAGTCTTTTACTATTGATCCATTATATAGAACAATTTCATTCATTCTCCATCTATATCCTTTATATTTCTTCTTAAGAGCCCAAGTCACTGGATTGTGATCAGAAAAAGTTCTTGGTAATATCTCTGCTTTGTCAGTCCAGTTAAATAAATTCTTGGAAATCCACAACATACCAATTCTTGAAAATGAGTTGTGTCTCTCAGAGTAATATGTTGTATTTCCATTTATATATGTCCAGTTGAAAGTTCTTAACCATTTAAAAAAAAAATCTTAGGGAGTTTACCTCATGTTCTTTGAAGTTCTTTTGCAGAGGTTTTTATCCCCTTGTGGGCATCCCACTCCATTCTATTCCCCTAATAGACACAAACTGTCATAATTAATCTCCATTAGTCCATTAAAAAATGGATTTATTTTGATTGGGTGCATAAACACCTATTAAAATAATCTTAAGCGCATTCCCAAAAAATCTCCACTCCTATATATCTTCCTTGTTTGTCACTGAAGATCAGTTTGGGTAGTAAAATTGGATTTATATACAAAACCACTCCACTTTTTTTAGTTTCCCCTGCTGAAATAATTCCTCTCCCAAATTCTTATATACCAAATATTTCTTATCTTTTTCTTTAATGTGTGTTTCTTGCAAACATAACACATCTTGTTTTAATTTTTTCAGATAGTGACTTTTTTTTGACAGAGAGTTTAGTCTGTTTATATTCCAAGTTAAACTCTTGTAAAGTTCCACATCTACATTGTTGGTTTTGAGCAGTCCATAGCTATATCTCCTATCGATGTAACATCTTCCTCTAAGTCCTCTCCTTGTTACTGGCTCTCATCCTTTTCTTTCAGTTGTCCCTCTCCAAATTCATATTTGAACTTCTCATAGAACTCTCTTGCTTTTGGTACAGAATTCAGTTTGTATCCTTTCTGATTATGCATCAGAATTATTCCCTCCATTGTATCCCAATGAAATGGGTGCCCTGTTCTTTTAAGTACACCTGTTAGAAAAGAATGATCTTTTCTTTTTTGTAAGACCCTGACTGGTATTTCTTTCAGTACAATAACATCTTTAACATTTATCTTAAGTCTTGAAGAATCTGATTTATCTTCCTTACAACGCATACAAGTATTATCTCTTGGAACATTGTTTTTCTTTGCATATCTAGAATCTATCCTGTGCACCTTGTCCATTTCTTCTTTTTTCCAGATCAAGTAGATATGAGATAGATTCCAAAACTTTCTGCCTTAAATTTTCTCCATTCCTCCTTAGCAACTCTTAGTCTTAAACAATATTCTCTCTCTCTTAATTCCAATAGGGCTATATTATCCAAGGCTCTTTCAATTTCTTTGTTGATTATTTCTGTCTTATTTTCTAAAATCTCTATTTGCTCATTTTGTTTCTCTTTACCAGCTATCTTTTCAATGAATTCCATTATTTCTTTTAAACCCATCTGAACTTTTTCCCATCCTTTTAGTTATATTTTTGCCATTTCCTCTAACATTTTTGTAATGTCTCTTGCTTTATACCTGGCACCTCTTCTAGTTGTACTTCAGCAGCTGATCCTCTCCTTTCAGTTGCTCTCCTTACCCTCCGTCCGGGGGCTGCCATTCTTGTTTACATCCGCATCTCGCGATACTTCTGCTGGAATATTTTCTATTTATTTGCTTGCAATAGCATCTCAACTAGCATAAGAACTGCTAAGAAGCTAAAAGGTTGTAATGAGCAGCAGTGAGGCCATCCTTCAGGGGAGGGCTAGTTCTGCCATGGGTAAATGAGCACGTCGTAAAAGTTGTGCGTAGTGAAGATTAAAGTCTTAGGCGTTGCTGTTTGCTGCAGGCACTGCCTCTGTAGGCATTGTAGTTAACCACAGATAAGAAACATCTGTACTAGCTAGCTAGCAGGGAGGGGCCACACACGAGGGCAACATGCAGTGCGCCCGTGCTAAAAAAACTGAAACAGGTGAAAAGAGAATGCAACAGGTTAATGCCTTTCATCCGCACTGCTAACGATTGGCTTAAGCTTTTGGATCAGAAATCTCTAAGAGAGGTGGCAAGGAATGGCCTGGGGTAGCCACCACCCAATTCTGCCGCTTTGCCGCGTTGTATTGCAATAAACAGGCGTCCTGATCTTCCGCAAGCGCCTGCCGGCTTTCTCCTGTAGCGAACGAACTTCCCACGCTTCGCACCGCGGCCCTTTTCAGAAATTGCCTCCTCTAGCCAGAGAATTGTCTATGATCTATTACGACTTCCTGTTATTTGAGTTAGTCCTTCTCCTTCCGGTTTGTTATCTTTATTTTGTGTAAGCGGCAAACCCTCGCACGATGGAGCTCTGAACAACCCGCTTTACTCTTAATGATGCCTTTGCTCTCTTTTCTTTTTTTATATCATCATTCACTCTTTCTCAGGGGTTATATTTTTCATTCACCGGGTAGTCTTGTTTTCAGTCGATGGATGTGAAGGTCCCAATTCATAAAATTCAAAAATTTAAAACTTAAGTGTAAGAAAACCGGAACACGGACTTCAGTGACGAGGACTCTCCTTTTGAAACACAGAACTTGATGTTTCTCACGCGTCCTAGGGGGCTCAGCTGATTTTGATTTTTGATTTTTTTTTTTTGGCATAGTTAATCACTCTGGTTATATTAAAACGATTTTAGCCAAGAAAAATTATCCAAAGCAAAGTTTTGAATTACAAAATTAGAAGCAACGTCACATATTCTGGATGCAGATTGTCTGGTCCCCGTGTCAATACCGATTTCATTTCTGCTACAGTATTTTGATTGATTGAAACTTGGTTGGAAACTAGAAACTCATGAAAACAAAATGTGTTTGGCAGGATTTATTTGCACATGCTCAAGGACTATTGATTATAAGAAAATACTTTTTTTTGAACATAAGTCCTCAGTCTGTTACACCATTTTTGTTTTGTTTTGCCCTCACAGTATATTATATCTCATCTGGACTGTAAGACTTTCTGCATGCTCATTCAATTTGAGTGACCTTTAAAGTGATAGACAAATTTATGGAAAATTCCAAACTCTTTGCTGAATTTCATTAAGTGGGAATAAAACATGCTATCAACCAGTTTGAAAATACAGTGATTGCCTCCTGCAGTATCCACAGACAATGATACTAAACAGGATAACCAAATCTTTATTCAACATGAGAGAATATCCTAGTACACTTACAGATTTCTGTCAAACATTCATGGTTGCATTTTCAGATTGTGTCCAAGAAGCTGGTGGGAGCAGTAATTGCTTTAGAGAGTCATTGGCCTATTCTCAGTCTTTTAAGGTAGGAAGAAGTGAAGATGATTGCAGGATGGGAGAGTGGTGGGATGGAGGAGCTCTCTCTCTCTCATATAAAAGAGATTTAGGGCCAAAGTGCTGGATCCTGATATGGTGTAAAATATATACTAAAGGAATAGCTATGGGAAATATATCATTTAAAGGTTGCAAGAGTTTTATTTTAGAATGCACAATTACTCATGAAGAGCTATTCTTGGTTCTTGTGATTCTTTTTAGATTTAACCTTGAATATATCCAAATAAGCAGTCTCTTAAATTTAGGTTTCAAATTTATTTATAACTTCTCAATGAAACCAGAAGTGTTGCCACTGGTTCAAGGAGGAAAATGCAGTAGCTTATTTTGTGTGATTTGGAGTGATAGAAAGCACATACTTTGTCCAAGGCAAGAAATGAAAGCCCTGACTAATTAAAAGATGCTTGGAATTCTGGTTCTCTGGCAGAACTCCACCATACAAGGGAAAATCTTTAGCGTGCAACTTTCTGGCTAATGCCTGAAACACGGTTTTCATATGACCTTTCCCCCGGTATTTTGGAATGGCATAAGAATGTGTCATACACCCAATTGCATCACTTAGGCACCATGCAACTGGTTGGCCTTCCTCATCTAGAAGACAAGCATTCGGGAAGTCATCAATCAGGCTCCTCATATAGCGCAGGCTCCGATCGTTGCCTCCAATGGACCAGACATCATTGACAAGGACTGCATGGGATGGGCTGAGCGTCCCCAATTGGAGGGGATCACTTCTGAGCCTGAAGGGAAAGCGCAGGCAGTAGTGAAGGTGGAGCAAGAGGATCGCTTCCACCCATACTAGAAAAAATCTTTGCTTACATCCAGCAAGACTAAACATCCAGTAGGACGTTCCAAAAGAAACCATGATCCCAGAATAACTCAGTATTGGAAATACATAAATCTCATTTATTTTGAAATATCCCCTTAACAGTTTTTTGAAACTGCAGGAATCAACTTTGGGATACTTTTTTTGTTGTTGCTCTTAAAATCTCCTTCATATTCTCAATGCCATTTCTTTTGGAGAAGCCAAAGGAGCAATTGCATTCAGTGACTTCTTCCAACTCTAACCACTGCTCTGTATTGAATATTGTCCATTCCACACCTTCAACTGAGCAGACAATGCTAAATTCTGCACTGTAACCACAGGGGGAGTATTTGTAAACCTGTCTGTCTTTGGCAAATAGGGGAAACAACATACTCCTACTTTTCTACAGAGGATAGGATTGGTTAAAGAATTGCCAGAGACCTTGGTTTCATTACTGAATTCCACAAAGTTGCATGGAATCGAATCCACTTAACAGTTCCCCCAAGAGAGCTCACTCAGAAGGAGAGTATGTTCACTTACTGTTTCTGACATAACATGGCTGGCTCCGGGTGGAGCGCTGCCTGGTAGAAATAGGGCTCCAAATGGACATGTCTAGCTTGTGCCATGACTTTTGCAGCCTGATAGAGCCCATCTTGGAGACCTGCATAGAATGGAAATGTTACAGGACTGGATTATCTGGCATGACTATAAAATCACAACAGACCACAAAGACCTTTCATGATACACACCTTTCTTGAGCTTAAAGGACAAATGGAAGTCTTACAGGTTCCTCTGGGGACTTCATGCAGGGGTTGAAGGGGAAGGTGAACACATCCAGGGCTACTCAATCCTATGCATTATTTGATTTTCTCCTATGTTATCCAATCAGAAAAAAAAAGACATTGCTTCCAAGGAACACTGAGAATAGGGTTTGTATCTTTCATAAGGCAATGTGACTGATGCTTTGATTAGTAATGTCACTGGAATGATTGTTCCACAGAGGTAGAATGCCTTTCTATTTATTTTTGCAAAATTAGTGATAAACTAATTAAACAACTTGGTTCCTTTCTTAATGATTTAATCTGTTCATAAAGTATTGGTTGAGAAGATTATCTAAATATACTGCACAATTCTGCTTGCATAGACACCATTAAACTCAATGGATGCCACAAGTTCAGTAGTCAGTTTCAAGGTTCCATCGCACGTTAAACGAAATGTAAAGAAGTTTGAACTTTTTCCTGCCATGATTCTCCTGTTTTAAATATTAATTGCAAAGTTAATCTCAATTACGATTAGTTTAAACGATGACTGAGGGCTGTTTCTTAAACCGTATAGTTGTGTGTCTGTGTATGTGTGTGTATACCTATACATACATACATACTCCATATAAATAAAAAAACATGGAAGAAGAACAAACACTCTGTTGTAAACTCAGCAAAACTAAGCTAAGCTAAAAAGGGCTCCACAACCACCCTATCCAACAACTAGGTTTTTAGCACCTTCTGAAATCTCCTAAGAGTGTGAAAAGTTGTTGTCGTGGGGAAAATAGGAGGAGGAAGGAGTATTAGGTACGTTCACTCCCTGGAGAAATTTATACAAATAATAATGGTGGGATAAAAAAGATCTAGAACGGAAAGAGAGAGGGAGAGGGAGAGGGAGAGGGAGAGGGAGAGGAGAGGAGAGGAGAGGAGAGGAGAGGAGAGGAGAGGAGAGGAGAGAGAAAAAGAAATTCCCAGAGCCCCAGCCTTGCCTTGCAGCTGGAAGGCTTTGTCCCAGTCTACAGCATCTTTGTTTTCTAGGAGTGCTCTGCAGGCATCTTCCTCCCGGTAGAAAGCAGCATGCAGGTTGGCATAATAATCCCTGTTGTCTTTCACCACCTGCAGGAAGTGGCACAGAGACACTCATGGCACCGGGAAAACAGCAGACGGTGGAGACCACGCGGGGGAGCTGGTGAGGTCGGGATAACTTGGAAGAGGGATATGAAAGAAAGGAGGCAAGGAGAACTGCTAGAGCATCTCTGAGTGCCTCCTGAATGGCCAGAGATGCCAAGGTTTCCTGTGTGTTTCCCTCATGTTTGGTGCCACTCGGCTGTGGGAGGAACCCATCAGTGTTCGGTTGGAATTTCCTACCTCCTTTTGTGGTCGGGTAAGAATAGCTTTAAATTCTGGCCAAGAGTCCACCACGACTTCGTGCTGAGCTGGGTTTCCACGGTTGATGTGCATCACTGCCCCACAGACCTGGCAATTAAAAAGGGGGTCAAGGAGACCTAGAGCAGAAGACCGGATAGTTCCATCCCAAAATGCTTGGTGGATCGAGTGCTGCTTTCTAATTTTGGAAATTAGGGAAGAGCCAGATGTTTACTACATCCACAGGGCAAAACAGCAAAGTCAAGTATGCTAATGCTAATGATTCAACTGAGAAGCACACAAGTAAATTCTGTGTATGATAATTTTCCAAAATGTCATACATTGTCAGTGCAAGGCAGACAATGAAGAGCAGAAGAGGGTTTGCCACATACCCATCAGGAGCCCCCTAAATTAGCTTGCCATCCCATCTGCTTGCATCTCCCCTCTCAGACAGAAAGCCTGAGGTTTCTCCTCCTGCTCTATCTCCTGACAGCTTGTGGACTGTCAGACAGCAACCCCAGGACAGCAACCCCATCCTGAACTGTAGGATGTGGGCCAGCGGCCTCCTCCTGGGATTTGGGCCTCAATCCTAGGCTGATTTCTGGAGCCCCAACTGGCTGTCCCGCTGAGCTATTGCCCCCCCCCCTTCCTAGCTGTTGATGGCCTTTTCTGTTTCCAGAATCGGTCCGTCTCAAATATGCTCTTAGGTGTGTAGACTTGCAAGCAGTGAGAAATGCCAGGGATGGCTCAGCACTTATCCAAAACGCAGTTCATTTGTAAGTTGGTTTCTAGAAGCTGATAGTGTTTCATAATGAGGTGAATAGAGAGCGTATTAAAAAAGTTTCTGGCACTTTCTTGAAGGTAGCCCAGGAGAAATTTTGTTTTTCCTCTCATATAGTTCATCAAAAGGGTTGGGGGGTGGATCTGGGTGCAGAAGTGATCCCTCCCTGATTGGCTGATTCAGCACCCACCCACAGCCTGTTGAGGGCCAAATGCTACGTTGGGTGAGTTGTAGGAATTTGCTACCTCGGTGAAAGGCCATGTGGTTTTGGGATTTTCTGTAGCAGGAGAAATCAGCAAAGAGAGGTTCCCACCTTCTTTTGCTCCATTCTCTACCTGTTTTCAAAGCTTACTCTTCTTTGTTAGCATGATGCAGCCAGAGGTATCCTTGTATTCTGGACTTTATTGGCTTTGCGTTTGCAAATGTGGCTAAAGGAAAAGTAGACCTGAACATGAAATGGCTACAGGGGTGGCGTCCAATGTTATTATGCATGTAGAAATTGAACAGGTGCAGTTTTTTCCAAATTCATAGTAAATTGGGAAACTCCAGCTGTTACTTTTACAGAGGAAGGAGGAGCTCTAAATAGGTGGTTACCGGCAGCGTTTTGGGGAGGGCCTTTCGCAACACACCCTCCAACACCTGCAATTTGGAAGAGCAGGTCAAGATCAGCATGGCTGGCCAGGTAGGAGGTGCCGCGCAGGTCCCGTGAAGACGTCTTTGGGTAAGCAAACCTGAAGGGAGAGGAGAGGTGGGGCTGCCTCAGTTCTTTATGAACCGTCTTCCCACCCCGCTTGAGACCAAGCAGATGTGCTCACAGGATACCTGTCAGTGTTGCAGACTCTGAACTCCCAGGAGAAGTCTTCCTGGTCGAATATGGATTGAACGGGTCCTGAGTCATAGAATTATACAGGGTGTGAGCTGGAAAGGACCCTGCCCTAGCTTTCATCAGAGTATGTGACAGCCTTGCAGCTGCTTATAGCTTAGCTCCTTTAACCGTTCCTGATAGGTAATGGTTTCCAGACCCCTCCGCAGCCTAGTAGTTCTCCTCGGAACTCACTCCCCGTTCTCCATCCCCTTTTAGAAAGCAGTGCCCAGAATCTGTCAGGGAACCTCAAGTGGAGCCTAATCAGTGCAGGATATAATGGGACGATTCCCTCCTGTGGGTTGGGCACATTGCTTCTGTTTAGGCAGCCCAAGACTGCAATGACTTTTCTGGAATCTGCATCATCGTGTTGCTCATGTACAGCCGGTCCTCTGTTTGGACTCCTAAGTACTTCTCGCGGGCTCTGCTGTCACACCAGGCTTCCCCAATCCTCCATCTATGCACTTCATGTTTCCCACCAGAGCTAGGACCTTATATTTGTCACTGATGAACACTATCCTGTTAGATTTGGGAAGGATTAAGCCTCTCAAAGTAATTTTGAGTTGTGATTTTTGTCCTCAGATGATTAGCCTAGCTCATATCATCAAAAAATCTGACCAACATCTCCCCATCTGCCTTCCACCCTCTGGGTCACTGATCAAGTTGTTGACTAGCCCAGAGACCCAACTTGAAATTTCCTTCAAGGTTGATGCAGATCTTGGTGTATGATTGTTGCAACAGCCGCAAATTCCAATTAAATGAGTTAGTCTGGCTCATCTTGTTCTTGACAAATCCATGCTAGTGTGTAAATTTCCTGGTTCCTCTGTCTTTTGCTTCTTGAGTAATGTGACTAAGTTTGCTGTTCTGGCATCTCCCCAGTTTTCCAGTCTGTAGTTGGGGGTTCCCTTTGGTTAGCTCCTTTCAACCCTGGGATAATTCACCTGCCCCTGGGGACTTTAATTTCAGGTAGCATTTTGGGATTGCATGGTAGGTTTATCAACTGTGTTCCCCATCTTTCCTCAGTCAGTTTGGGAAGAGGATTGTCCCTCTGATTGAAAAGACAGGCCAACAGTTCTCCCTTCTCCCTCTCCCCCCATTACTACCCCACTTTCCATAAGCAACACCCCATCCATTTTTAATTTGGAGGTATCAAAGCAACACTCTTTCATAGCAGGTGGCATTTCTTTGCCAGCCTCATCCTATTCTGATCTGTAGTCTTCTGATTCCATCCCTACAGACCCAAACCATGTGTTTCTACTCCTCGTTGGTTCTTTCTTTTTCCTGGATATCACCTTTTCACTTCTCAGCATCTCTATGTGTTCACTTTTTGGCCACAGGGATTTTGGATGCTTTCCCTTTTTTCAAGCAATAGTTTGTGCCTCTGCTTTCAGTATTTTGTTTTTCACACCCAAGGTAATCTCTTTGGAGCTTGTTTATCCTTTAGGATTTCAAGACACAGTATGCTGTCCACTTTTGTAAGACTCTATTAAAATTCACTTTCCTGAAGTCCAAGATTGGCTCCTAGTCATTTATAAGGTAATTACGTTAGAGTATCTATAAATTTCCATGTATTTTGTACTGAATAATTGGTGCAATGGTAACTAAGAATGTTTTGTCCTATCTGTACAACATCTTCTTGTCTGCAATGAAATGTGTCATGCTTACCTGTGAGAAGGACACACCTGGCCCAGAGGAGGAGGAGGAAGAATGGGAAGAGGAGGAGGGAGAGTTTCAATTATGAAGGGATTTAGAGGGCACGTGACACCATCCTTGCTTGGTCATCCAGTCAGTCAGCCTTTTATTCCTGAAAAATGAACCATTAACAGGATAGTTACTTTGCCCTGTGTGCTGGATGCCCAGAAAAATGTATGGAGACAATTGAGTTGGCAGATAGTTTTGCCCTGATTCAATCTGGTTACAAACTAAAGAACAATAGAATTCAAACACTTTAGCTTATTGTTCTATGATTGACATTCACAGCTTGTGTTTTCACTTAGCTTGTATTGGTTTTTTTACTAGAATATTTCTCACAAGTCAGGGTGGCTGCAATTGAATGGTAATATAATGTGAGAGAAGGGCATTTTTAAAAATACAAATGTTTAATAATGAGTAACCATATCTCCTGATGAATTTACTTTGTCCTGGCCCCATTCACTTCTTAGAGTATGTGATCTCCAAGATGCACTCCTTGGCTCTCAGATGTTCTTCCTACAAAGAATATCTTTATGCTTGGGTTAGAGGTGACTTGACTATTCCTTTCACTGTATTATGGGGATCAGGAAAACCTCCTGAACCAGTTTTCAAGGTAAAGGAGCTGTATTTAGGACAAAATGTGATTGAGTGGATCATTGTGTCCATGTGGTAGTGTCAATTTTTCAACTAGATAAAGGTGAATTAAGCATACTCCATCGCTGCATGTACATTGCCGGGACGGCATGGGATTTCACTCTAGAATTATAAAATTTAGTATTTTCTCCATTCGTAGTATAACAAAGAAATATTATATTAGCCAAATTTGTAAAGTGGGGAAGCAAATCCAAAGCAGGAACTATTGTAGATTTGTTTATTTAACAAAGAAGGAGGTATTGGTGTGATTTTACAAAAAGAGTCTTGCATATAGCTTAAGCACAATGCTAATTATGAGTCCCATTCTTCTTCACAGGAATCCTACAATAGTAGTCAAAGGGTTTTTTAAGAATCCAGTGTCACTTTAACAGTAAGGCACAAATCTTGGATAGAACAGAGAATGGCAAAGTCAAAAGCAGAAGTGCTTTGCTTCTGGGCAAACTGCCAATTTTGTTGTGAGGAAATTAGCAGGATATTGTCCCCATGCTCTTGAAATGTTGACTGATTGTTAGTAGGGGTACCACATATGGGCTGCAAAACCCTTGATGATCACTAGATGGCAGCAAAGCGTTAGGGTCTTCTCTTTGCTGCCATTTAATGTTCATCTGGATTTTTTTATGCAGCCCAGGTGTGGTAGCTTTAATTTCTACAAAAAATTGTGTTAAAGAGACAAGAGCAGACCAAAGTTTCATGAGTATATTTGTATGCTCAGCATGAATTTCTCTGACCCAAAACAAGATAGGAGAGACAACCAAGCTTCTGATGCTCTTTCATTTAAAAAAAAAAAAAAAAAGATACTGGATCCCCTGTGGGCCTGAGGATGTTTCCTTGCATAATCTGGAGCTCCCATCCAAGAGGGCACCTTATGGGCCAAGAAGATAGAAGGTCTAATGCTGCTTAGCTTGCCTGCTTTACTTCATTCCTCCCTACCCTCCTTCAAGGTCCAATAGGTACTAAGGCAAAACACAGACTCAGGATTCCTAGTTGGCTTAAGGATATTCTCTAGGCAGTCTGCAGTTACCTCCAAGTTAGTACCTATGGGAATCAGTAAGACAGGAGGCCACTGCAGCCAGCCTGGATCATATCTTCCATGTTGCTCCACTGCTATTATTCAGCAACAACCATAAGACAGGCTGAGCTGACCTGGTGGACATGGGATGATGTCACTGATCCCAAAGTTGATGGGTTTCGTCTGTTTGCCAGAACTATGCAAGTTATCACAGACACCTAGAAGGTGGAATTCCCCAAGGCTCAGGAAAACGTTTTCCCCTCTTCCTCCTCTCCTCTCTAGGTTAAAATTGATCCATAAAAGTGAAAGTACTGAAGCTCCCTTATCAAAGTCATTATAAGGAATACCCTGTGAATTGGGGAGGGAGCAAGTGAGCCGCTTAAGAAAATGAAGAAATGTCTGATAGAAATGTCTGCAGAGTTTGCTAAGTTAAGGCCACTGTTTGTAATTGAAATCAGCACAAATCCTTTGCTTGGAAAGCAGCACAATAAACATCACTGTAGCTTAGGGAAAAACACTGCACGTGTGACTGTCTAAAAGATACTTGTCCCTTTCCCACCTTCAGAAGACCAGGAGATATCTGGAAAGATGGACCAAAGGTAGATACAACCAGCTGTCTAGGGCCACCTATATGTTGTTCACAGGGAGAAGAATTTAACCAGAGCCACATATCCCTGTTTGCTGGGGATACTGGAAATTTAGTCCAAGATACCTGGAGACACAGGGTTGGATAAGCTGGTCTAGGTAAATGCCTTTCCTTCCAGCCATTAATCCTTGGAGCCAGGAAGGAAAATGCTGAATCCCACATTAGGTGAGGGCCTCCATTTGGCCTCACACAAGAGGAAGCAGGCTATGGTGTTTCCCAAACCTGTTACCACCGTCTCTGGCCTTGCTGTTCCATAGGAGATAGCAGAGGGTGGGGCCAGTGACCTTGCTTACTATGGGCCGGGTAAACACGCTAGGCAGAACAGACTAACATCGAAGGGCCCAAACTTTTCACTGGGGAGAAGAGGTTGAAGAGCAGATTTGTGCAAGATCTGGTTTGCCCATGCTGAAATCTGAACCAGCAATCCCTTGATCAGGGCTCTGTACCGACTTTGGAGAGACTGTCAGAGAGGCGACAGAGAGCTGCGTCCTTTCCTCACCCTCCCAGTGAGATTGGCATGGATGTGATGTCTTTCCTGGCTCCCTGGAGCACTCCAGGCCCTTCTTTTACTCCTTTGAGTTGTTCCTATCGCAGGGCCCTCCCACGTGTCATAATCTGGAGGGGTGGGGAACAGAGGGGACAGGGCATCGCTTGGGGCCCTGATGCGCTGTGTTTAGGGAAAAAAGTAAAGTTCCCTTTTAGTGAACAAAGGGGGGAAAATGGAGAAGTTGGAACCAGAGCTTCTGAATAGACTTCTGCTTGTGTTTTAGCTGTTCTGCTTGTTGTACTGCTGCCTTGGTCTGGTGTCTCCCATTTTTTTTCCAGGTTGAAGGTATAGATAGTAAAGTAGATGACCTTGACAGAGATAGGCCGGATCCATTAACAAAGTGACAAGGAGAAAAACATGGCTTAAGTCCAAATCAAGCAGAAAGTATGTGTAAGTGGGTAAGACAAACACCTCCCTAATTCACATAAGTATAAAAATGGAAGAGGCAGAATACAATCAGATTTGCAAGTTTCTGTTATTATCGTCATTCTCAATAGAAATATTGTTAGTCTTCCTGTGGAGCTGATTCTTGATCTGGTTTACCTGGTGGGACTGACAGAAGGCATAGCATCACATCCTAGCTTCATGTAAGAGGCATTGGGCGCCAATGTTATTTTTAATGGAGAGGGGTAATTTTGCCCATGCTAAGCATAGTTTTTAAGCATATTTATTTATTTTGTATTCGTGTATTCCTTTTATAATGCTTTTCTACAATAAAGAAATAAATGAACCATCAAGCCTATGCAAAAGAAATGAATACAAAGGTATAGATGTAGGTACACACAGACACACACACACACATATATATAACAAAAGCACTTCCATTTTGGCAAAAAAGCAGGCCACTGGTGAGGAGGGATGAGCCAATCAGGAAGACAGTCTGCTCTTTCTTATCCCTCTCCTGCAGCTGCATTTGGAAAGAGCCAGAACAACAAGTCACTCTCAGAGAGGAATGGCAGCAGTAGCAGCAGCTTGGCGCACGCTCTGAAGGGTGCAGCAGAGCTGGCAGGTAACCACAATACTTGGGCTGTCAGATCTGGGTGCAAACCTCTGGGTGGCCACTAGGGGTAGCAAAGGCAGGAAAGGACTTTTCTGTATCTCTTTGCTCTGTCTAGCGCTTGCCCTAGTCAAAATGTCGGAAGCTGACTGATGTGCTCATCCGCTGCCTGATTCGGCTGCCACTCTAGGCAAACATCTAGGTTTCTCAATGGTATGCCCCATAGCGGACCATGACAGGTTTGGTCTTTTGAAAGAATGTGGGTCTGATTGGCCCCCCACATGCTCATAGGCCCCCAGGTGCCTGCAACCCCTACTTTGAACACATTTATGCTACCGAAAGATGGGCTGCTCAGAATTTGCCTCTGATTGGCTGAGAAGATAACTCTTTTTTAAATGACAGCACTAAGTACCCTTTGTCAGATCTGCATTTCATTATATCTCTTCTTGGGCCCTCAGAAGAGCCTGCCCTGCAGATCTTAATAAGAGAGCCCACTTCCTTCTTCCCTACCAAAAGACAGGCAGATACAGTAACAAGCAAAGCCCATTGGCTTGGAACTGAGTCCTTGAAGCACTGCAGGTTTTAAAATGTGACAGTGAGAATGTCATTGGCAATGTCAATGGAGTTTCTTGAAGGACAGCCCTACCAGAGCCTCTTGCAGGAGCCAACACCTGACGTAAACAGGGCCTAAATAGCTATGGACAAATCAGAGTTAATTCAGGAAAGGTAGCAGCTGTTGAGCTGAACGGGTTTGTGCACGTCACAAGCTGAAATCCCAGAAAGCAAATAAGGTCAGAGAACATTCATACATCATGAACCTGCTCTTTGGGTGGAATGCAATTGCTTATGAAACACAGGAATGAATATTAAACCTCAAGCCCCAACTTTATATTGACCCAAAGCAGCTCTTTTTTGCCAGAATTTTATTTCTGTTTGTTCCTCTTCATGTAGACCATTATAACCAATAGAGCATGCCAAGCTGTTGACTGCCTCCTCAAGGGTATGTGATGAAGAAGAAGAAGGCTTGGTGTGGTCAGCAGTTAGCACCTTCCCCAAATGCCAAAATGATCCCACCTCCAGTAGCTGTAGGGAGCCTGTGGAGAACTTGGGGATGAGATAGAATCCGAATCCTGAATACTATCTTAGGTCAAAGAATGAATCGTTGAAGATTAGATCTGGCTGCCAAACTAACTAACATTGGCTGAAGACAAGTTGACAAACACAGAAATTGCAGAGAAATACTTCTCCACAGGCCTGATCCACCCGGGCATCTGGCAGGCTATCCTATGGCCAGAGGGGACACTCCTTGGTCTGTGTGCCACATGGTTTTCCTCCACCCCCACTTGATGGCCTCCAGAGCCCTCCCAGAGCTACAGATCACTAAAACTTTCAAGCACTCTTCAAGGTATTTTTATTTTTCTGCCTCAAATTGGGATCAAGGGAAAGTTTTTTTCCATAAGTCTCTCTCTCTCTTTCTCAGCATTTAAAATGATTTCATCTTGTATGAAAGACCAAATTGTAGTAGTTGTGGACCTGCCTTCAGGCTCACAATCTAAAATTAAAGATGAGGTGCCTTAGGGAAGGAAGGGGAGGGAAAGCCAGGTTAAATAGCTATCCAATCGGGGGTGCATAAGTGTCTCTTGGAGTTCAAGGAGCAGGTGACAAAAATCTGGTTAGACCAAGGAAAACAGCCTCTCTCCTCACTCTGTTCTGCTAAGTTGTGTAATGAAGGCACATGTAGCTCAGCTCAGGTAATCTCTGATGGCCTCTCTTTTCCAGCACGTTCTGCGCATGGACATTTTCTAGTGCAACAAGGCCATAGATAGGATAACCAGTGTTGTAGGCTTTCATTATCACTGCCTTACTCACTATAGCCCCAAATCGCTTTCCACGGAATGATGGGAGGGTGTACGCATTTGCCTGTGTACCAAAAACATCCATCATGGTCCAGCTGATAAGGTGACCTGCCTGGTTCAAGATGCCAACACTGGGGAAATGTTGTATCATTTTGGCCAGATACCTGCGGCTTTGTTCATTGCGCCCATAGGCCCAGTTTTCATTCAGTAGATCAACGTGGGAACTCTTCAAGGAGGAAAGTGTGAAGCTGGGCTCTAGCCTGGAAGAGACGAAAGGCAAGAAGAACACAGCCAAATAAATGAGAACAGAGGATTACGCTGTCAGTGTATCCATTTAGTCCAACACTGGCCAGCCAGACAACTGTGAGTTATTCCCAAGAAGGAGAGCTGCTTATCCAGGGCACGATTTATGATAATTCTGTTTCTGTAAAAGTGCAGAATCATGAATTGATTCCGTTTTTCTCCATCAAAGTGCAGAATTCTATTTTTGGTTGCCATGTTGCCAACACAGGCTTGCCCTTTTAAAAAAATGCTACCCATGATGATGAGAAAGCATTCCCAGTGTCTCATTTACTATAAAGCAATAATGAACAAGATGCAAACATTTCATTTTTATGAGATGGGAGTTTCAGATCCTCTTTCCCCAGAGGCCAGAGTAACTGGGCTTTGAACAGGCAAGAAGACCGAAATGAGGAAATGTGATCCTATATCATGATCTTTGCTAATGGATAAACTTTCACTTTATGAAATATGCAATGTCTACAAAATCTACCTTAGACTGATTTTCTACTGCAGCACTTGAAACAGCTGATCAAATTTGCTTTAGCATTATTCCTCTGACATTCTGCCTTCAGGAAGGCAAGCCTTCAGGAAAACCCAAAAGCTCACACTTTTACACTATGAATGTTTTTTTCAAGGGCTATCATGTCTATTACATTTTTTTTCTATCTTTTCTAGACAGGCTTCCTGCTATACCTCACCCCCTGTATGGCCTTGTCTCTCTGTTACTGGAGGAATCAATGTGTCCTACAGGAATTCTGCTGATTTTAGTACCTGATTGGCCCATAAGCAATGTGAATGCAGACTTCAAGGATGAATAACAGGCTTGACCATGGGAACCTGATTGTATCACAGCCTCAGAATGCCCTTCTGCATCAGGCCTCACCTCTATGAGAGTGGTGATGGCCAACATGATGGTCACTCACCCAGGAGCATAGATTTTATTTGGATCAGGAACCACATAGACGCTGAAAGGAGTTGTAGATAACTGTGTTTGCTTGGCAACTGCTGCATCCTGAGTAGCTTCAGGTATCCCTTCTTGAATCCCTGAAGAAAACAATAAAATACTTGTGTACCGGGAAAAGGCCATGTGCTTGAGTTGGGAGAACAAACAGGCAGGATGTCAGAGGTGTACATCCAAGTTACCACCTCAGCAGCTCATCTGAAGAACCAACTAGGCAGGAAACAGATTTGTTTTAAGTAGCAGATACAGGGCATCAGGTTGGGGAATTGGGGTGATACAGACTGGCATCTAGGTAGGATGGGGACAGGGAAACTACACGTGGACCTTTACCGTCGTCATGATCCAGAAGAGCAGGAGAGAATGCCTGTTATTTGTATTAGAAGGAAAATTAATTCTGAGGCTTTCTTCCATTGCACACTTGTTACCCTCCCTCAGTGGAGACCAGGATAACAACAGGGGTTTAGTAAAGAACCTCTGTTTCGCCAGGATCACAGTCTGGATCAATCCAACCTACCATTCCTGCAGCTTACTCTAGATGTATGTTTCCTTTGATTTGAGGGTCATACAAGCTGCTGAGATGGATCCAGTCCACACTGGTAGAGGAACAGGCAAAGTATTAAAGCTACAATAAACAAAATGTTGCCAGAAGCTGATAACATCACTGTGCACTTAGTGGTTGGAGTAATGTAGGAAGGGAACATGCAATCATGTTCTTTTTCTCTTCTGAATTCAGTGGTAATTACTCAGGAACGTCTGAGCTATTTTAATTATGATGTCACTGCATATATACTGTAGTAGAAGACCTATCTGAGAACTCAGTGTCTTTACTTCACTCCTTCAAAAAGGACTGTTACCAAGGAGTCGGAAGGTGTGGGCCCAGTTCACAGCATCCGTATCCTTTAGAAGCCTCCGATACACATCCAGATCCTGATAAAATGCTGCATACACGTTGCCATACACATCGGAGGGTTCTGTGACAATCTAGAAGAAAGGCACGGGGCTTATATATAATCCCTTGATTCACCTCTTCCTCATGTCTCTCACATCAACCATTTACCAGGCAATTTTTCTCCCAATGTGGAGATGAAATGATGGGAATAACCTCATCTATGTAATATTTTCTTGTTTGGAAAGGCCAAAGGTGGCCTCCTCGAAAAAAGCAGATGATCCTTAGATTATCCATTTGAGGCTGGCTAAGGACTCCTAGATAACATTTCTTCCCTCCTCTTCTCCCTCCCTGGCTCCTTCCTTCCTTCCTTCCTTCCTTCCTTCCTTCCTTCCTCCCTCCCTCCCTCCCTTCCGTCCGCAGAACCACCAAAGGCTATTTATTACCTCTTTGCGTGGTCGGGTGAGGACAGCTTTGAACTCTGGCCATGAATCCACAATCACCTCATGTCCAATTGGATTCCCCCGATTTATGCTCATGACTACTCCATGGACCTGTCAAGAGTCAAGGGTCAGTGCAGTCATGCAGTGCAGGTATGGGAGTTAGTCTGAGATCAATGTGTGGAGAAAAGGAGAGTGGCATTAATTTAGATGTGATTTGCTGCATCAACTTTCACCTTATGTTCTACCCCCCCCCCCAAATATTGATAATATTCCAGAATTACTTTTTTCTGTTGCTGAATAAGATGAAGGAATTTCACCTGTTATGCAGAAACAACCTCCACTTGCCAGGGATCTACACCCATTAAGGGCATCTGGCTGAGTATACCTGTGTATCTTTATGATTCTACAACATATACTATGTTGCATGGATCATGTATTAGATATAAGTATTTTCAAGAAATTGTTTCTTGCACTTCCAAATTTTTGGCAAATGTAAGCAAAAATGTGATATATTTTATTGCTTTTGAGTGCCAAATGTTAAGTTTTGGAAAAATGAGGATATTGTCAGGAATCTACTCCCATATTTTAATAAATGTTTCAGAATTACCGCAAGTGCCTGAGGAAGACTCTTCCTCAGCATTTCCTCCAGCTGGCGCAGTTTGAAAGGACAGGATAGGATCGACATAGCTTTGGGTCTGGAAGCTGATGGGTAGAACCAAGAGACATAGAGACAAGTACCTGAATGAGAGTCTACTTGTCCATGCCTTCCTGTCATCTCCAAACTGAGGTGCCCTCTATCTCATCAAAACAACAAACTTATCCAAGGTCCGTGCCAAGAGACAGGCCACAAGCCAGTGCAGCTTCTCTCCTTCCAGCTGTAATGAGCCTCTCTTTCCTCCCTTTCAGGCCACTTTTCAATATAACCCAGAATTTTCCCTTTGGAATCACCAATATTCTGTCCAAGTGTCACCTGCTCACCTTCAGCAAACCAGGTCTCCTTAGGGTAGCTCCACAATTTCTCCTCCCCTCCTATATCAGTATTCAGTCTGGTCCGGTCTCTTTAATACAGTACTTGCTTTGCTGTAGAGATCCAATTTATACTACAGCAGATTAACTATTAACAGATGCTATGTAGATGTAGAGGTTCCTTGATGAAGAGGGGGTAAAGGGTGCTAAAGAGTGTTCAGTAATAATTGGCCAAGTCCCTGAATTCTTCATAAGTAGGGTGATGATGGTATTTGTAAGTAGTGGAAGCTTCTCAGGTTACAACTTTGAGTTGCACACACAGACTAGGTTAGCATAAAGATTTGCTTTTTTAAGCTGGAGCAGAAAATACTTGCAAATACCCTGCGTTCAAGTCTCTAGTAATATGCGTGTCTCAACATTCATATGCAGAACAGCTACAATGATTCTACAATAAAGAATAAGAAAAAGGACAAGTAATTTTAGAACCCAGGCTCATCCACTGAAGGTCGACAGAGGGACATGCAGGTTAGGTAGAAGGAAGGTTGTCTTTACTGGTTGTCACAGATGATGTACTGATGGCTGTTTTGTGACGTGAGCAGTTACTGTGTTTAGGTGATTTTTATTCTCTATATATGCATTTATTTGGATACATTTTAGAGTTATGCAAATCCTTAGAAAGAGGTGCTTTGGAACAAGCAGGAGGCCCAAAACATTCCTTTTTGATCATTAAAGCTTCTTTCTTTCAAGCTCACCTGGCTGTTTTAGAAGCTGCTCCCTGCCACCTTTGCCGGTGTATTTGTGCAGTTACTCTCTATGCACATGCAGAGAAAAGAGGGGGCAGCTTTTGAAGCACCCGAGTGAAGCACCCCATGCCAATGAAGCTCTATGCCTCACTTTGCTCAATGAATGCTCTCCTGGGCACTGTATTTTATTTAGTCTTTTCTGCACCACTGGAATAAGCACAATCTTGAATGTTATGATTCCCTTCCAAAGAGTGACCTGCTCTGAGATGGAGTTTAGTGGGGAAGGGGAGATATGAAAAGATATGAAAAATTGACTCTGGTAAAGGTCTGGCCTGTTTGGAAAGCTCTAATAAGGAGGATTTTGCCATAGTTATAGCACGAATTTAAGAAATTAAACTCTTGTGGGCACTGGGTCAGGCTTGGGGCCAAGGGAATAACTGGGGAGTAGCAGGGAGGACCATACAACAGGGATAATCAAGAGGTGGTTCCAAAGTCAGATTCACAGAGTTGGCAGGGAGAATCACTTAACACTTAACCTTTAGAAGGGAAAATTTGTGTCTGAATTTCTCTGGGAAGGGGCTTCTCAGGAAAAGGGCAAAGTTCCCACAAATCATTCTTTGTACTTTGAATGTTTCATTTCCCCACCTCTGGGGCTTCCAGATTAGAATTTGGTTGTGCGCTCTCCTTGTCTCATTCATGGAAGTTTATAGAGATATTTTTCCACTTGTAATCCAGTCAGATTTTCCTACTATTTGTTCTGTCTGTTTTTTTAGTAGTAATATTGCTGTAAAGGAAAACTATTAAGAGAGTGTAACAGAATAGCTGTATCAACCCGCCCCTCCCAAAAAAGAATGGAAGCACTAACAGCGAGCAACCTGGAAGCACCATTTGTCATGTCATGTTATGTGTATGTAAGTGTGTGTGTGTGTGTATGTGTATGTGTACACACACATACATACACACACACTGTTTTTCAGACCTAAGTCTAATATTTTCAGACATAAGTCTAATATTTTTTTCCAGAATGGTCTTTTACTGTGACTAACTATATTACATTTTCTAAGGGCATCATCAAATTGTTGTTTTTTGTTGCTTTTTTTTTTCTTCCAGACTTCAAGAAATATAACTTAACATGGCCCATCTGGAACACTGACAGCACGTTGTCAGAATTGCCACAAAATGGCTGACATGGTAAGCATAGCCATTCACAAGTATTCATTTACCAGAAGGCAACCCCCCCCCCCGATAATATGGTGTCCCACAATTCCCTGGAGCTGCCCAGAATGCCCTCTTCCCCCTAAGCTTCCCTCTGACTTTGGGGGCAGGGGCAGGTGGTCACATGACCAAAGAAAGATGCTGGCTGAAGCCCCTTTTGTTTTCAAAGAGCACCTCTGGGGCCTGCAGGGCAGAAGCATCCTTAGAAATCAAGATTTTGCTAGAGATTGCCCCTCGGCTCTCCTGCACAGTAGCTTCCCATTTTTGTAATGAAAAGAATAAGATATAAAATAAAATAAAATGGACTATGGAGCTGGCCAGAAACACAAAGAGAAGTCTGTTGAAATGGTAGCTTGTTGCTTTTGTGGATTTGAAACAAAGGATTAGCTGGGCAGTTCCTAACGGCAGGCAGAAGAAAAAGAAGGGGAGATAACTCATATCTATAAAACGGAACAAAAAGAGAACTATTGACAGCCTTGTGGCAATCCTTCTACAATTAAGCACTTGGAAAATTTGTTGATGTTCTTCTATTGTACCCTATTGGTTCATACAAAATTATTGTTAAAGTTTTGTTCACAATAAACTGGTCTTTCAAGTAAATGAAATTTTTGGAAGTGGCAATTGCAAGCCTTCCCAGGGCTGACAGAGAGGGACTGGCCTAAGGTCACCCAGCTGGCTTCGTGCCTAAGGCGGGACTAGGACTCACAGTCTCCAAGTTTCTAGCCTGGTGCCTTAACCACTACATCAAACTGGCTCTGAATAACCATTCTTAAAAAGTGAATTAAGGACATAAGAACTCAGCGATCCCTGAATCTGATGCCTGGAAGACTGCTCATCTCCGGCAACCGGCACCTTTCCCCACAGATCACGCAGGGGAGTGAACGTCTTTCATAACAGGTGGCTGCGAGGAGGCTCCGTTCAGCACACTTCCCTGCCATCCACAGAGCGGCGGGGCCTTCTCGCCCGTTCCCTCCAAGGCAAAGCGAAAGCAGCTCCGCCATTGGCTGAGCCAAAGAAGCAGCGACAGTAACTACACGCCACACGGGCTGTTCCGTGTTTTCGGCGAGAAGCTCCGCCGCCGCCCTCCCCCCGCCCCTCTCCGCTCCAGCGTTCGCACGAGACGTTTCGGGCGCTGCTCGGACCTGGCGCCCCTCCTGGTGACGGCGCCCGCCGCATTTCTTCTCGGCTGGTTTCTTTCTCTTTCCCCGGTAGGAGAAGGTTCTCGGGGCCCAAACCGGGGGGACGGGGGGAGGCTTCTTCCTTCCTCCCCCTCTTCCTCGATGCTGCTTCTCCGGCAGAGGAGGAGGGATTCTCTCTCCCTCGAGGAAGAGAGCGAGCGAGAGGCCGGGTGGATTCCGGGTCATCTGGGAGTAAAGCTGAAGTCGTGGGAGAGGCGGCGGCCGCCGCTAGCCGAGGGAAGTGTGGCTCGGGGCGGTCGGTCGGGGAAGAGCAGCTGATGGGTAGCGAAGACGCGGGTCTGGGTGGGAAGGGCCGGCCGCTGCGCTCTTTTCCAGCGCTCGCGAGGAATTTGCCTCGACGGCGCGCTGGGGATCGAGAGGCGTTCCGCGATGTTCTCCCCCGCCGAAGGACAGGGCTTCGCGCTGCCCTCGTGTCACGGCCTTGATCTTGCTGTGCCAGGACCGTCATAGAAATCGTTAAGCTGGTTGCAAGGCTCTGGAGGGGAGCGCGGGAGGTTTTGCTCTTCCCCGCGGAAGAGGCGGGAGCCGATGGCGCAGGTGGGAATGAGCCCGGGCACCTCTGCTCTGAAGGGGGCGGAGCGCGGAGGCCTCGGACAGCTTCTGGAAGCCTCATCCAGGGGCCGCTGCTCTGAGCCTCGCTGTTTCTCCTTCCTCTTACTTGGGAGCAGCCCCTGGACCCGCTCTGCACTTCACATGGAGCTATGGGCAGGAAGCGGCTCATCACAGACTCTTTCCAAGTGGTGAAAAGGAAGCGAGGGAGTCAGGAAGCAAAAGAGGCTCGGAGCCCACCGCAGGGTAAGCGCTTCTGAGGGCTTTTCCCCCACCTCACCTTAAGGTGCTTGACTCCCGCGAATAAGCCAGTTGCAGATGAATCTGGCTTCAGAAATGCCTTTGTGGGTTTCATCTCCTTCCCCCGCTTTGGCCACGGGGGATGGCTGGGTTGCTGGATTCCTCTGCTGCTTTTCACTTCCCGCTCGTGCCAGAAGAACGAGCACTAGTCCCTTCTGTTTGGTGGGTGGGTCTCTGAGGACATGTGGTTTCCAACTGCCCTAGCAAGCAGGGCCTGGAGATCACAGAGTTGGAAAGTACCTGAGAGGTCCTGTAGTCAGCCTGTTGCTCAGTGCCGGAGGTCCTTGCTCACACTGAGCATTTCATTGGTTGGTTGGACACCCCCACACACACAATTCTTTCACCTTTCTTGTCACTGGAGGCAGAAGGGGAAACTGGCAACTCTTCTCAGTGTCACCCCAACCTTTGCTGAGTCCAAAGAGACACCTTCTCCCAGCATTTGGCTCTGCAGACCCCATTAGGAGAGCTTCAATAACCCAACAATGTTACAGAATTCCAGTCCCAAAGTGGGAAGCATGTCAGTTCTGGAGAGAAGCAGGGGAGTAGGGAGATTTTTTTTTACTTCCTCTTTTGTCAGGAAGAGGTTTGGGGTTTGCTCACTTCTTTGCTATACTTACCTGTGTGAACACATCCACACACACAGGGGATCCTTCCTCCACCCGCCCTTTCTCCTTCTTGAAGCCTTTTCTTCCTCTCTACCATCCACCCCCAGCCTCCTGCCCCTCCACTGTTTCTCTGCTTCTTGGTCAGCTTTCTGCCACCAAGTCAGGCGTTGTAATGGGCAGTAAGAGTAACCTTGAGGAACAGAAGAGCTGCAACCAAGGCAATGGCCAGACAAAGGGAATTTGAGTCTGAGGCAGAAATGTAATTTGAGAAAGTGTCTCAGGCTTGGCCCTCCCTAGTTCTCTTAAAGATGGGGGGGTGGGAGGGGAGGTGCATCCAGACTTGCAAGATTCTGTTACTGTAGCCTTATAATAAAAGTAGTATTAGCATTCATAACTTTGGTTTCCTAGTTTGGTCTGCCTTGAAGGCCTGAGAGGTTTTTGAATGATGCTGGCACCTCTGAGCCAACTGCTGCCAATCCAACATGTGGGAAAGGAAGGTCTCCCACCAGGCACAGCAGCTGCTCTCCACCCCTAGCCCTACCCCCACCATACTCCATCCCACGTAGGTGCCAAAATGGTTGTGTGGAGGGAAGTTGGTTTGTTTTAGGACAATACTGGAGCCTGCACAATAGTCTGTGCTGCTTGTTTGCACTCTCTGCAGTTGCCAAGAATAAGCTGCATTCTCTGTGACTCCCTGGAAAGCACTAAGTTGCTATCCCAAGGGAGAAGGCACAGGCAGCGTTCTGGGAGAGGAGCTTGGGGAACTCCCGCCTTCAACTCTGCAGGCTTAGCTGTGCTGTCACATGGTGGCAATAGTGGGATCAAGTGGATCCTAGACGGCAGCCCAGGGTAATTTATTTTCCTTCCCTCCCTCCCTCCCTCCGTCGGTCCTTGACAATTGGTTAAGCGCTATGCAAGGAAAAAATTGCCACCTGTTAATTCTAATGGGTTGATTTCTTCTCAGATTTAGTTCAAGCAGAATCTCACCTGCAAGATGCTGCACAGCCAGATCAGCTGGAAATATTGAAGCAGTTTGATTTCAGCTGGCAATATGGTCCCTGCACTGGTAAGGATTTCTAGCTATCTACTGAAACTAAGTCCAAGTACATATAATGAAAGAAGTAAATATGTTTGCCCTTCCTTTGCTGCTGTCCTGCAAAGTTTTAAAATATAATCTCATTTTAACAGAAGCTTACACAATAAGACATGATTCCTAAAAGGTGTATCATATTTTCTTGCAGATGCATGGGAAATCTGCAGTAGATCAGCAACTATTTCTTATTCCCAGTTATTTAATGATATACTAAAGCCTTGATTTAATCAGTTATTTGGGGGGAAGGTCTGAGGCCAAATATCCATTAAATCCAAATTTACATAATTTGTTATTTTTCTCCAAATCCAAATAGTTTTATTAATAAATTGCTATTATGCATAAGTAGATGCAAATAATGTCATTATGTCACTTGTCTGGATTGCTACAGAAACAACAGTTTTGTTATTTGGGAGTGAAATCCAAACTAAAATTCTGTTGTATCCATAATCTGCTGAATGGCACTCTGTAAAATCGAGGCTTTAGTGTAACAGCAACAAAAATAACCACCCTCCCCACTGCCACTAGAATACACTGTAGAAATTAAGGGAGGTTGGACAAAAAAAAATTGGATTTTATCAGAAAAAAATTGTGTATATTCCATTCTGACGCAGAAAACAAATGAATGTCTTCTGTACTTGGCTTTGAATGATGAATCCAAGTATAAAATAGAGCTTGCAAGTCTGAAGTATACCCACTTCTGCTGTAAAATGCTATGCGTGTTGATAATGCTTGACAAACGACGATATTAACATAGAAAAAAGGAACTCATAAATCATCCTCAACCTCTCATAACCACAGTTGTCTCAGATAAACTGATTAGGAGGCTTCCTGCAGATATCCCATTCTTGAATCACTCACTTTCTTCTGCTGATAGGAATCACCCGTTTGCAACGCTGGGAACGAGCCAAATTCTTAGGACTCAGTCCCCCTACAACTGTGCGAGATTTGCTCCTGAAGTATAATAAGGACCCTCTTGTTATATATAGGTCAGTCTATTATGTTTCTACCCCTTTCAGTCTGTTTTTTTTTTTAAAAGCATCTATCTGAAAGAATGAGACTATGAAAGTTAGATTGTCCATACAGAGTCCTGATAGTATTAGGTAAATTAGATAAATAGCATGGATTATGTGGTTAAATTCTGCTGTTATTCACATTTGTGTGAATAGGCTGTAACTATTTCTTTAAAGGGAAGACTCAAGATGAATTCTAGAAAAGTGAGATACTATATAAGATAAACTGGAAGAAAACTTCCAGTCATTCATACTGAGAGTATAGAAGTAATTTGTGCAGGAACAAAGCCACCTTCCTTTCCTTGAAGCTCAAGTATCCATGGCTTGTATCATGGTAGAGTCGCTAGTGACAAAGACACATGCTGACTTCATGAGAAAAATACCAGTTAGGATCAGCAAGGATAGAAGTTAGGACGAGGCTGCCCTTCAGGTATGTTTTCTTCAAGGCAACTTCAACTACAAGCTATTTGAAACATATTCAAGCAAGGAAGCTTAATTCCTTGTATATTTATAGACTAACATGTACTTAGAGCTTATTTATAAAGCTAAGAAGAGAGTAAAAACGGAGCCTTCCATCCAAGTACCGATTGGCTCCTAATCTTCTTAGCTGTTTCAGTGCCATAGGAGTAGGTGCTTCCAGAACAGTCAGGACCCAACCTTAAGGGGATGACGAAAATGTCAGGAGGTCCCAGTTACGGTCTCTCTCTGCTTCCCTTCCATATGTTTGTTCCCCTCCTCCTTCCCTTTGGCCAAGAACTCACTAGCTTTGAAAGCTGAGAGCTGTGGGACAATCTGACTCCAGATGGATCATTTGCTTAAGTTGACCATAAAATTGTGTCTGCCACAAAGGATGCCGTTGTGTCACAGAAGGCAGCCAAGCCCATTCCAGCTGTTTGGCAAGGGGATGGAGTGGCCATGCGAGAAGCCAAGGCAGGCCTCCCCAGACAGTAACCATGCTCCAAATTTCTTTCTTGCAGCTTGTGGCATGAATATGCCCTCTGAAAAGAACTTTGCTACCTGAGGCTGAGAAAGAGCCCCTGCCATTATGTCACCATAATAGTTTGGATAATTCCATAATTCCTTTAGGGAATGAAGTTCTGCAGTGGTGGTAAGGTTCCTGTGGGGGTGAGGGAGACCTTCTAGTTGATCTGCACTTGTGATTGGCCTCAGCTTTTAGAAATCACTAACAAGAACTTGACCAGATCAAGGCTGATATGTACCAATATAGTAATCACAGCAGGATGAAGCCAAACTCAAGATGGAATTGCATTCTGCTTTGTATTTTTAATGTTTCATTCAATTTTGAACCTGGTTTGATTTGGGTAAGTGCTTGTGTACTTTTAAGAGATGCTGAAAGGTGGAACGATTATGTCATCCGTGTTTGTTGTCAATACATCATGAGCCACTTTTCTAAAAGAATTTCATGCTGTCTTTAGTAAAATTACATCAGAAGTAAAAGCTATTAGTTTCCTAGTTTTAGGGTGTAGAGGACATCTTCAATAAACATGTAACATGCTGTAGTTAAAGCTACTAAGAAACTAAAACTACAGGTAACTATGAAGGCTCAGCTGGTGTCAACACTGCCAAAATAAAGCTAAGATCTAGTTATTTGCTCAGACATTTTAGCTTTATTAATTATAAATTATTTTGCTTTTCTCTTGGTTTAATGTTGCATTTTATTATATTTATTGGTTTTATTGATTGTACCTATCCTGATATTTATAGATATAGTAAAGCTCTAAAAATTTAAATAAAGAAAATGCACTTTCCTATAAATTTTTTTCCCATCTTTTTGGGAGTGGGGAGGGGAAACATCCGTTTCAATCTTTCACAGATATTACAATGAAGTAGAATTTCATCACCATACCTTTGAGGGAATTTTAAATACTGGATAGACAACAGCACACTGTCTGTGGCGTGAGATATCTAACAATAACACCTAATCCATAACTGTAGAGGCACCGATGGACTGATATGTCAGAATCAATTTCCCAGAGTACTTTATTCCACCTAAATGCATAAAAAAACCTTGACTAAATTAATGGATGGGCCAAAAGAAGGCATACCTGGTAAGATAAATGGAGACAGGAGCTGAAAATTACAGAAACTATGTTTGATAAAATCATGATAAGACATTCATGTATTTAAAACCTATAATACAAGCAATAATTTAAAAATATCTTTAATAATATAGAACAATATGATGCTGATTGTGTATGTGTGTGTGTGTGTGTATATATATGGAAAATAACAATAGTGAAATATAAGGAAAATAACAGTGAAAAGGGAAAGCTAAAAATACAAACTCAGCATCAAAGTAAAGTTGTTAACAATTACTCAAGTTGCATCTGAGATGTAACTGAAACAAAGATAGCCTCTGGAATTACAAAATAGAATACGATCATAAGAAATCTGTAGTTGTTCATTAACACATTTTAAAATTGAAGAAATGTTTACATGTGGTCTCCTTTTAAGATAGCTTCAACTAAGGAAATTGCAGGGGACTGGAAAAAATTAAAATCTTATCAATAATTATAGCCAAGGTAGGCGACAATTAGCTCATTGATCTATCTATAATTTGGCAAAAGTTCAGAAGTGGTTTTGCTACTGCCTGTTTCCTAGGGCTGACAGAGAGGGACTGGCTCAAGGTCACCCAGCTGGCTTCATGCCTAAGGCAGGACTAAAACTCATGGTCTCCCAGTTTCTAGCCTGATGTTTTAAGCACTACAACAAACTGGTTCTCTGCTAATATATATTAGCATTTCATTAATATAATTTGTTGGTGGTATCTTTAGGTAAAAGTTCCTCTTCCATACAAGAGTGAAGGGGGACACAAAAAGGCTAGATCATATGACAGTGTTAAAGAACAAGGGATATTTCAGTTTGTAGTGAATTTTGTATATTCCTGTCTTCCAACAGGAAAATGTTGGACAATGGAATGTTGTACTTTCACTAAATCTCTAAACCAATGGCTTTTTAAAATCAGTTTTCATTTATTTTAGAATTGCTATGGGTATCACTTCAAGATGGTGATAGATGCCCTAATATAAGCGCCATATTGCCAATCCCTGCCCCAGGGAAATAGATGGGGTCTAGATGAAATAGATGAAATAGATGGGGTCAATTTATTGCTCACAGTTGTCTGTCTTTATCAGTATCAGAATGCTTGTTAAAAGGCAAGAACAACTATAAGGACATAAGAATACTCTGCATGCTATCAGGTAGAATAGATTAGATACTATCAGAGTCTGGACACTTTGCTATGCAATATCAGGATGTTTGTTCTCTCTGATATCTTTATACTAACATGTAACTCCTTAGCGACAAATACCTTAATCAAACAAGTATGCTCCTTAAAGCAAGTTGTCTCCCATTTGATAATTTCACCCAGAGGCAGCAGTACTGTGAAAAATTGTCTAAGATAATGGATTTGGTATGCCACTATGGATAGGATAGCCACTGGCTGAGGACATCAATCATAGAAACATTTATGAAAAGGAACTGTGCTACAAGATAGCATTTTAGAAAGGTTTTCTACTCTTCCAGTTCATTTGAACGGCTGTATAGAAAGTGTTAGTTGCAGTATGTAAAATAATTAGGCAACAGTTGTATTATTGGAACTAACTCCTTTGAACAGAGGGCATAGGATTGCACTGCAAAATAACTCTGGTCCATCAAAAATCACTGCTTTATATGAACCTGCTCATATTATTCAGAGTTTTTATTTTTTATCTAAATATCAATATATGGTCTTTGGAGGTAGAAAACCCCAAAGTAAACATCATCTGTGCTGGAAGCCAGATTCCACCCTCTTGTAGAAATCCAGGAAATGTCCAGAAAATGAACAGCTTTGCATAAGATCTCTGATCAGGAATGAAAGAGGTAAATTAGGTGAAGTGCATGTCTACAACCATCCATGGATGTAGCTATATAAGCAAAGCCTGCAATCAGCCTGTGGGACATGCAGTTTTCCAAGCCATCAGCAGATTGATATGAAGTAATGATATACTCACACCAGGGACTGCTAGCCATAAACTTTCACATTCTGTGAGGAACTGAATCATACTAAGTATCTTTACCACCCTCTGGTGGGAAAATTGTGGAAATGGAGACCCACACTCATCCCAGTTCTAAAAGAATCTAAAGCCATGCCTGATGACTCCTTTGCAGAGCTGAATAGGAACTCCAACTCTATACCTTGTCCTATTCCCTCCACTCTTCCACTGTTCCACCATGGTGACCAGCACCAAAGATAGTGCCCAGAGATTCCCTGCTGTGGAATGCTTAGTCCCAATATTGTTACAATGTCCTTATTTGCACGATGAAGGGATTTCCTGAGTTAGAGGTTCTTACTATGGATTCCTAGCAACCTCTGGGGGAGGGAAGACTAATCTTCATCCTAGTTGTTGCTCTTGCAGTGGGGAGAAGATACTGCCCGTAGAGCTTGCCCAGGCAGCTGGCCTGGCTGAGTCAATATTGATGTGATTTTGCTGAGCTGCAGAAGAGAACCAGAAATAGCTACAAGAAGAAAAAAACAAATAACAAAATATTAATAACAAACTAAACCAGATGCCTCTTCCTAATCCCTGGGAATGCGATCCTTGTGATTCTTAAGTTGGAAAAAAAGCCATAAGTATACAGTATATGTTTTCCTTGCATAGCCAATATCTCATGAAAATTCTTGCCTTTCCTCTGCTCCAAATCTAAACATAGTTGTGCAGTTTTCATTCTCCTATTTCACACTTACGTTTTGAGTTACATATTATGCTAGCAAAATCACAATAGGCAAGTTATGGAATTAAGATAAATTTTCAAATTCTTCCTTCATTTTTCTCATATCTTACTAAGGAGAGTTTGTTTATTTAAAGAACTTACATGGCCACCTATCATAGCGATCTTAGGTGGCTCATAACCAATAAAAACTGAAATAAAAACAGAACCACTTTCCCACCAGTGGCCAGAACAACCAAACTTTTGAACTCCTGACTCAACTCCATCCTAGCCCAATGCTTGGGGGAAGAACCACATCTTCATGACCTTCCAAAAGCTAAAAGGGCAGCGGCAGTTTCCCAGCACTTAAGACACTATATTTATTTCATGCTCGGAAGCAAAGTTTCTCAAAATTCTGTCTTAGACCAAGTCCCAGATACGACCCTGAAATACCTCCTATGTATTTGAAATATCTGCCTGGAGTTTTCAACTTTACTCGCACTTCTAATTTGCCTGCCAACGTGCCAAACCATACCAGGGCGCAAGATGGGTAATGTGCAGTGCTGCTCCAACCAGTTCAACACCGACTGGCAGAAATCTTTGATGCTGCCCGTGTTCACTGTTCTGGTGTAGCTCTCAAACAGTGGTTTAATTACCACACTGAACTGCAAGTTGAAAGGAGTTAAGGATTCATTACAGCCAAGTCTTCCCGTTTTATACGTTGCCAAGGCAAATATAATACATCAGATTTTATGCCCCCAATTTGTTCCTTTGCAGTAACCAAATGCACCCCACTTTGTTAGTTCCTGATGGATACAATCCAAAAACGCCAGTCCTGTAAGGTGCGCTGACGTACATATTCTTCATAGAGTTCAGAAGCCTGATTAGATTGCGGTGGTAATACAGGAGCTCCATTAGGTGGAAGTTGGCGCTGGAATTTACTGCAAAAAAAAAAAAAAAAGTACAACCCGACCATATAAACTCCTTTATTCAGATCAAGTGACAGCTCAACCACTCAGGCCTACTATTCAACTTACTCAATGGCAGTGCTCAATTCTTCTATTTCTCCACGCAGTCTTTCCACCATCTCCTGGCTTTGTCGGCGTTCTTGCTGCAGTCTTCCTACATAGGCTACACTCTTCTGCAAGAGCAATGCTTTGCTGAGCTGAGAGCAGAGTGAGCATACAAGATGGAGCAGAATAAGAGAAGAGAAATAATTCCAAAAGGGTCACAGGACAAATGGGAAAGACCAGATAAATACTGGTCTTCTTCCTTACAGGGAAAAGATATGTACCTTAGTGCTAGTCTGATCAGATCCTGACAGTACTAGACTGGCAAGAGTGTTAAAGCCTGAGCTGATGATCATACGACGGGCACAGTCAGCAGAAGTAAAACTCGATCGGCAGCTTCCCTGCAAGGGACAATTACATTCTGACAATTCTCAACTTTGCAGTTCACTCAATTGGGGTATACAAGATCAAGCATATATTTTTTTATCTGCAGAAGATACATGGCATGTGGGGGTGCGGTGTGGGGGTGGAGACAGGTGAGAAAAATATATTTAGTCAAAATGAAGATGACTTTGAATTTAAGACAATTACCCTCATGCCAGGTAATTAGATATAAAAAATAATATTGCCTGCCTCCACTACCATATTCTAGCTGATTCTAAGATACTCTTCAGATTTTAAAATTACTTAGGAAAAATATGATCTTCCTTTCATATAAATATAGTATTCTTCTTACCTGAACAGGATTATGTTTGTACTTTTCCTGGTGATTACGCAGATTCGTCTCCTTGGCTATCTTCTGGGTTGGGGAACCTAGAACAATCCCAAAAATATAGGGGTAGGTGGGTTTATACCCTGTTTTCACCTAAATGTGATATATGGGCGAAACTAGAGGGAAAGATGAGACAGTGCTAAGAGGAGATGTGAAATGACTTCAAACCATGCCTAACATGGTTACCAATACCAAGCAAGGCAGCAGCAGAGGCAGGCACTGGTGAAGGCTCCTTTGTTATGGAGACTGACCTCAGTAGGACATCAGCAGGGAGCTTTGAGGTGCCACAAATCTGTGGGAGATGATAAATAGAGTTATCAGAGAGGGATCAAAAGAAAATATGAAGAATAAATTGTGCATATCAATCCAAGAAGACTCAAATAAGGCTATTTCTTGAAGGTGGCAGAATCAGAGCTGCTCAATCTTACCCTTTTCAGAAGATGGCAGAGAATATCCTTACCTGAGCAGATTTTGTGGCTGGAGTGAGGGGCAGTGGGACAGGACCTAGAAATGAAAAGAGTTTTTTATTATTTCTGTTTCTGTTCCTCTAGGGACCCCTATTCATTAGAAACCTTGGCTGGCTAAAGAGCCCTGCCAAGAAAAGAACATTCAATTTGGCAATTCACCAGTTAATTATGTTAGTTAGTTAAGTGAGCCATGCTGCTGCAGTAGATCCCACTTACCTTACCTAGAAATTAAAGCCCACGGTTGCTACTTAAAATGATAGGCATCTCTCTCAGCATGGCAACTAATACCAAAAATCCAAGTAAACCAGGACACAATTACTGTTTTCACCTAAAATTTTGGCTTGTACTACTCAGCTTGAAAACGATTCCTTGGTGTCTATTTATAGCTGTACATTTAATAGTTGCATATACACAAAGCAGAAAAAGAAGTTCTGCAGTTAAGCTTTTGCCCTTAATTTTTTTATTAGAATACACACATTGAATATAAATATGAGTTCTGCATTTTAATTAGTTTTAATATTACTTCAGTTTGGGAATTAAGAACATCTTTCAAAAGTAATTACATAGATCTTAATATTTATAGATGGACTTTAGTTGGTTCAGTCTGTCTCATGCAAGAATATATTGGAGGAGTATAACCCAGAAAAGCAAGTGATGGACAGCCTGCAGCTGTTATATTGTTACACAAGTAACTTCTAAAATTATAACAGAAAACAATAATCTGCCCGTCCCTTTATACATATAAACCTTACATGTATGCTGTGTCCTTAAATCTACATTAGATTCCAAACAAAATAGAAAAATCAGTAAACAAATCTTAACACCCATTACTTATTATCACCAGAGACTCAAATCCTAAATCCACTGAAGCCACTACTACCTGAGCTATAGATTATTTCATAATTTTCCAGAAGTGCAAATACAGAAAACCATTATTCTATGAACATATGTTTCATTTTCCTTTTGTTTCAGTTAATTCATAAATACAAAGCTTATACAGTTATGTAAATGAGGTACTCCAAAACATACAGCTAGTAAGACCTTTAAAGAAACAAACCTTTTTGAGCTTCTCCAAAGTTAACAAAGATGAAGAAGTTCAATTGACGACAGTCTGAAAATCACATGTCTACACAGGGATGTCCACATGTGTCAAAAAAGGCAAGATGGCAGCTGTGTCTTTGTGATTGAAGCCCTGTTACTATTTTACATGCACTGCACATTGATCTGTTAAAAAAGGGCTAGGGCATCAACTGAATGGTTGTGGCCATAATCTTGATTGTTTTTGCCCCCCCCCCCTACCCCTGTGACTACTGTAAAACTAACTAGGGTAAGCTGCACAAATACCCAGTATTAAAGGTCCAAAGGCAGAGAAATGCCAGAAAGAAAGCTTGAAAATGCCAGGCCCCATTTTCCCTCTCTATAGAGCCCAGCTTAGCAGGTACATACCAGCTGTAGGTAGCTGAGTGAAGGAGGCCTGGGGTGTTGCTGGCTGATAATGAGTAGGAGAAGGTGCTGGAGCAATCCGCTGCAGCTGCCTGACCCCCGCACCCTTGGTGGTGGAACCACAGTTTGGCATAATAAAAGTTCCCCGAGAAGGGGATGGTGAGGTCCTTTCCAATCCAGTGTTAGTGATGACAGAAAAGACAAACGTGGTTTGTGGCTGAACATGCAAAATGGGAGGGGCAGGTGGAGGGCTGATCCTTGGTGGAGAGGTAGGGAAGAATGGCAAGAAGATCTGCTGTCCAGTCAGAGGTGTGGGCGGCTCCATATCCAGAGGGATGGAGAGGAGCGAGTCTCCCAATGGTGGGAGTTCCTTGGCGTGAGGGGCAACAGGAGACAAATCAGAGGCATCCTGGCCCAAGGCAGTAGCATCTGTCAGAAGTGCAGGGACCTAGGGAAGGATAAGGAAACATCAGCTATTGTACAGGCAAAAATGTAAGTCTGTCAGCACCGGGAGAACTTCTATTTTCTTACTATTGCATAAGGAAGGAAGCGGGAGGGATGGAGGGAGTGGGGGATAAAGTAACTTCTGATTTATATCCATATCCAGGCACAGAGCATTACTTGTAGCAAATGTAATGGCTATAAAAAATAATTATTAAAAATAATTATATCGATCTTTATAGATGGATTTTAGATGGTTTAGTCTGCCTTGTACAGGAATATACCGGAGAAATATAATCCAGAAAATCAGTAATGGATTAAAGCAGTTATCTGAGTATCGGGGGTGGGCTGGGGTATACTTTTCAAACTGCAGCTTCCATTCCCTGTAAGATAAGTGCCTTCCCACAGAAAACAATAATCCTCCCTTTACACATATAAACCTGGGTGCTAGGCTTATTATGGCTACTGTAATAAACAAGTGGATATACAGCTTCTCCTTACCTGGAAGGTAGGCTGAGAACGACAAGAAGTAATAAATTCTGTGAAAAGAAAGAAGCAAGGTAGATGACTTGGAGGATACAGTGAGTAACAAAAAAAGAGAACTGGCTGATAAGCTCAACCAATTAAGCAAATAACCATTTGGATACTAATTACTATAAATCCCAGTTAGTAATATTTTTTAAAAATCGTGGACAGGAAGATGGACTATATATGGCTGGAACATGAGAGAAAAGACAGCTTGTAAATTTTGCCTGACCACATCATAAAATAGTTGTCATGGATGGAGAGACAACATATTAAGTTGTGTGTGTGCATGTGCACGTGCATGTGTATGCAGGGACTAAACAGATTACAGAATGCAAGTTCTCATATACCTAGGTATTAATCTTCTTCCAAGTACATTTGATAGTAACCATATTAATATCTTTAAACTTTAATATGAATAATGGACCAATTTTCATAACTGAAGTTTTATATCCTAATCTGATTCTTTCCAAATCACCATAGAGTAGACACTAGTGATTTGCATTAGATTTTAGATTACTGGCAAAGGGTTTGAATTGTAGATGGAAACAAATCTATTCAGGTTACCTTTTCTGATATTGTTTGTTGAAATAGATAAAAAGTAAAGTCATCCTCATGCTGAGCTTGATTCCTGGTGACTATATGGACAGGTCTATGTTGTTTACTTGGCAGCAATATGAAAATGGTTTACCAATGCCTTCTTCCAGGATGTTTTTCAACCTTCCAGTCTAGTCTACAGCTCCGGTATTCCCTGGTGGTCTCCCATCCAAATACCAACCAAAGAGGCAGAACAGAAATGGAGCAAGAAGCAAGGCTGAATGACTAGAGATCATGAATGATGAAAGGAGATGAAGGCCAGGCAGCCTTTTAAACAGTCTCGAAAAAGGTAAGAAAACAAATTGAAAGAAAAAGAAAGACAGAAGGAAAGACCAATTTAGGTTCCAGGACCATAGTACTGGAATACTGTATAGCACAATTCACCTGAGAAACTGTGGACCAACGGTTAGAACAAGATGGAGTATGTATGTTAACTAGATCAATAGCTATCATCCAGGATTCAACTAGTGAATATTCAATGCTTCTTTCATTTATGTCAGTTTTCAGCATGAGTTACAGTGGGGCAAAAAAGTATTTAGTCAGCCACCAGTTGTGCAAGTTCTCCCACTTAAAAAGATGAGAGAGGCCTGTAATTTTCATCATAGGTATACCTCAACTATGAGAGACAAAATGGGGGAAAAAATCCAGAAAATCACATTGTCTGATTTTTAAAGAATTTATTTGCAAATCATGGTGGAAAATAAGTATTTGGTCAATATCAAAAGTTCATCTCAATACTTTGTTATATATCCTTTGTTGGCAATGACAGAGATCAAACATTTTCTGTAAATCTTCACAAGGTTTTCACACACTGTTGCTGGTATTTTGGCCCATTCCTCCATGCAGATCTCCTCTAGAGCAGTGATGTTTTGGGGCTGTCGCTGGGCAACACGGACTTTCAACTCCCTCCAAAGGTTTTCCATGGGGTTGAGATCTGGAGACTGGCTAAGCCACTCCAGGACCTTGAAATGCTTCTTACGAAGCCACTCCTTCGTTGCCCAGGTGGTGTGTTTGGGATCATTGTCATGCTGAAAGACCCAGCCACGTTTCATCTTCAATGCCCTTGCTGATGGAAGGAGGTGTTCACTCAAAATCTCACGATGCATGGCCCCATTCATTCTTCCCTTTACACGAATCAGTCGTCCTGGTCCCTTTGCAGACAAACATCCCCAAAGCATGATGTTTCCACCCCCATGCTTCACAGTAGGTATGGTGTTCTTTGGATGCAGCTCAGCATTCTCTCTCCTCCAAACATGATGAGTTGAGTTTAGACCAAAACATTCTACTTTGGTTTCATCTGACCATATGACATTCTCCCAATCCTCTTCTGGATCATCCAAACGCTCTCTAGCAAACTTCAGACAGGCCCTGACATGTACTGGCTTAAGCAGGGGGACACGTCTGGCACTGCAGGATTTGAGTCCCTGGCGGCATAGTGTGTTACTGATGGTAGCCTTTGTTACTTTGGTCCCAGCTCTCTGCAGGTCATTCACTAGGTCCCCCCGTGTGGTTCTGGGATTTTTGCTCACCGTTCTTGTGATCATTTTGACCCCACAGGGTGAGATATTGCATGGAGCCCCAGATCGAGGGAGATTATCAGTGGTCTTGTATGTCTTTCATTTTCTAATTATTGCTCCCACAGTTGATTTCTTCACACCAAGCTGCTTGCCTATTGCAGATTCAGTCTTCCCAGCCTGGTGCAGGTCTACAATTTTGTTTCTGGTGTCCTTCGACAGCTCTTTGGTCTTGGCCATAGTGGAGTTTGGAGTGTGACTGTTTGAGGTTGTGAGGTGTCTTTTATACTGATAACAAGGTCAAACAGGTGCCATTACTACAGGTAACGAGTGGAGGACAGAGGAGCCTCTTAAAGAAGTAGTTACAGGTCTGTGAGAGCCAGACATCTTGCTTGTTTGTGGGTGACCAAATACTTATTTTCCACCATGATTTGCAAATGAATTCTTTAAAAATCAGACAATGTGATTTTCTGGATTTTTTTCCCCATTTTGTCTCTCATAGTTGAGGTATACCTATGATGAAAATTACAGGCCTCTCTCATCTTTTTAAGTGGGAGAACTTGCACAATTGGTGGCTGACTAAATACTTTTTTGCCCCACTGTAGCTAGTAGAATGTTTTTGAAAAATTACAAAAAATACTACTTAATCAATTTCTCTATTAACTTATTAATCCAGCTATGAAAACCCTTATGCAGAAATAGATGGATCAAGTGGGACTAGATTCAAATACTGCAATATAAAATACACCTATCTGGGATTCAAGCTAGACAATGGTGCTCTTTTCTAGCACAACCCATTCAGTTTCTACTCTCCCTGGTTTTCTTCCTCCCCACTCAGTCAATAAGCTGATTTCTTCCCAACTGTTATTTTTTTATTTATTCAGCAAAACATAGTGTTTTTGTCAAGCCTGTTGATTCCTCAGCTTTGGGCATAGATATTATATTACAAAAATAACATCAGCACTAAAAGAATGAAATCACTATTATTATATAGGATGCCAAAAAAGATTATTTTCAGATTTGCAGACTTGTAGAATCCTAGCAGGAGAGAGGCTTTTTCCAGAGCAAAACTCTATTCTTACTTCATGTGAACTAGGCTGTATCTGCTCACCTATACCCCCGAGCCAATGTAAGTGATCTAGAGCTCTGATACTATTTACTGTTGAGGTCAGAAACCAACCTTTCAGAATCTGGGGATTAATTTGAGGCTTTTGAAAATAAGTCAGTAATCTCATTTTCTTCTAGTGCATGAGATTTAGATACTTTGAATTTTCAGGTTGTGAAAACATTTTCCCACTGAAATATACATTAAAGAATGGAAACTGATCAGAGGAGTCCGGCAACACATTTCCATGCTGTATACTTTTTGGAATATATATGTGATACTTTTAAATGTGTATGATATAGATACATATTTGAAACACAGTGTATGAAGTGACTCTAAGAAACTACGCAAAACTCATTTACAAGTGTAGATATTTTGTCTAGGAAATGCTCCACCAGACCACAGACTTCGACTTAGTTATATAAAATTGGGGAATTTCTGTTACCATGAATGGGGTCCAAAGTGTTCACAAATTCTTCTCCAAAGTTGGGGTGAAGTTGGGTCAGAGTAGGCTGGATCATGTCAGCATTACCCTGGTGAGCTGAAGACATAAAATGAGGAGTGATATAATTCACTGTCCACTTTGTTTTACAGCTAAATAGCATATAGCATATAGCTAAATTGTAAACTGCCCAAAGTCACTTCCTTGTGAGAAAGATAGATAGATATGTTTATATGTATGTATATATATATATAAATATAAATATATATAGTCACACACAGCCTTTGCAAGCCAGTAACTAACTCCTATGTGGAAGCCCTTGGAAAGCTCTCTGCACTTGAGCATTAGGAAAAGATTTCACTACAAGACCATGGTGTAATAAGCACAAAGCGAGACTTCTCACCAAGACCGCGTAAGTTGGGACCACCATAAGGGTTGCGGCTGGAGAAGATGGTGTCCAGAAGTGCATCCAGATCATGTAAGGGATCAAGCTCCATAGGACCTCCACCTGCTGTTTCATTGTTGAGTTCTACCTCTGAAACTGCATCAGACACCTCCTGTACAAAATATTGAAGGAAAAAAAAACATAAGTTCCAGCAAAGGATTGGGAAGTGAAAGGCTGGAATGCTCAGTGGTTGTTATTCCAAATATTCCAGCTTCAGACTCTGCCACGGGGGAAGGAAATAGGAAAAGGGAATCCTTTGAATATTAAAATAGCACCTGACTAGGATCACAGATTGGTTTGTCAAACTTCTTCTGGGCCTAAAATAAAAAGACAGGATGGTTTGGATTAGAACACATTTTTGAGAGAACCTCTAGCAAAAGAAATTATAACTTATTCATTCAAGAGAATCAAAGCCTTAGTGAAGCCTCATAAAGCAACTGTAAATATAACTAGATGATCAGTGTATGTCTTATACAAATGGGAAAAGGTCAAAATATGAGTTACTACAGATGGAGGGCAAGTCTGTGGTCTGAGGTACCTGACCGACTCAGATAAAAGAATAATCAACTGGTAAATCTAATACTAGGTCCCATGACTGGGAACTGTGATAACGAAATTTACTGATTATGAAAGGCTACTAAGAATGCTCGCCGAACATACTTTACAAAATCCCTACAAATGTTGGTACTAGATGTGCAAAAAATCTGTAGAGGCATTTGCATGTATGGGAAGTGTTGGTAGTGCCCTTTTGTCCTCATCATATTTTAATTCTTGTACATGCAGGGTGAATATGTACAGAGGGCTAAATTATTTTAGGACAGAATTAGTCTCTTGGCTGCCACTGAAATAACTGAAAGAGGACAGCAAGATAAAAAATGTCATCTGAGGATGAAAGGTTTACATATAGTATTGTATTCCAACTATTTTATCTCACTGATATCATATGCCATCCATAAAGCCTTACAGTACTTGCTTGAGAAGAAACTTACCCGAATATGGAAGAATGTCCTCCATTTATGATATTCCCTAATAACAACCCCAATCTGGCGTTTCCAGTATTTTCCTTCCATGATGACAGCCTACCAAATAAATAAAGATAAAGAAGTTAAAGATAAAGAAATAGACTCTGGTATCTCTTTGTGCCATAAAAGCCTTGCTCACCTCAGGCTTGCGATGCTGATCTATGTCACTACACTCTAGAGGAGTCACAAAACTGCACACAGGATTCTGCCTCTTCTCCACATCTGTGTCCAAAATGAAACAGAAAGAGATTCCTGAATGCTACTGCCACTTCAGAGGCAAACAAATGTACTTGTTGACTGGCCGAAAGTCAACAAGCATTCATGAACAGGAAGGCAATGTTCATGGGCTTTACTACCAAAGAGAACAGAATATTTAATGCTTAGCAGTACACACTATTGCTTGCAGCTCATAACACTGCATAGAAAATAGTATTTGGCTGCAGAATTCATCAAGAACGTAGACTTCCTTATGGAAAGGAGATGTCTTGGGAATAAACCTCTGAATTTACCCTGTTCCAAGCTACTCACACTGTAGATACCACGCCCTCCAGATAGCATTATTGAGCCGAATCTTGTCACGCTGCAGCAATTTCAGCCCCTTGAAGGTTTTCCATTTCGGAGATACAATTTTCCCACTAAACATAAAAAGAACCCAAAGAAACCTCTATAATATCAAGTATGTCTGGATCAAGGAAACATTAAATAAGTCACAGCCAAAAATAAGTAAGAAAGCATAATGAACAGGAATACTACCTCAAAGATTTGACAATATAGACACAAATATTCCTACTCTGTGCCAATAAAAGAAGAAAATAAGGGAATTCAAAATAAAGTAATAAAATATATGCAATTATTTATCTTTTGCAAAGATTGGCTAATGTGCAAGGTTTCTTTGAAACCTAGTAGCTGATCTCTGGTTTCCCTTCCCCTTTGGATTTTAGGAAATGGATGAACAGGCGTGCAACAGCAGAGTAATTCATGCAGAAAAACATGTGCAGACTATTAACTATAAGCAACTATGCTAGTTTCAAAAACTCTATTCTCAGAGCAAACTTTGTGACTACTGTACTACTGACCTCAGAACAATAACAACAATGCATCATACACTTTCTTTTCAGCAAATTACATGATACATTCTAGCTTCTCTGTAGAATACCATGTAGCCAGTATATAATAATGTTTATGTATGTATATCTATGTCTATCTTAGCTTTAGCTAGTAGTGGCAATATGAGGAAAATGCTTTCAATTTCTTACTGAAAGCGTAATTTTTAATGTTACCACTAACTGCTGTTGTAGAACTCCAGGTGTAAAATAGTGAATAACGGACTACTTCTAGACAAAAAACTAATATTTGGCAGACTATACCACAAGAACATCCAAAAACACATACACCTGAATAATTTGTGATTTGTCATCAGTGGTATCCAAATGAAAGAAGTATTTCTTTCCAATTAAAAAAAAAATCTTAAACAGTAATATGTTGAAAACTTTTTAGTAGTTGAATAGATTATTACATTCCAACCATTTCATCTCACTAAAATCATTGTGCCTTCCAAAAACTTACTGCTGGAACTGAAGATGAAGCTAGTGGTCTGAACACCACTGACTGATCAACAGCAACACAATCTGATATCCTGTCTTTCTGAAAGTCATGTGAAAGAGCACACACCACCAATGTGAAGATTCATGTGCCCAGTATAACGTACCCTGACCTAAAACACTTCAAATCTGGCAACTAATTTACTGAGTGACTGTTCCAAAAACAAAGGACAGATTTTTGTCCTTGGATGTTTCCAAATTCGGTTTATGGGTGCTTCTAGCCAAAGGTCTTCTAGAATTGCTGATCAAAAGATATTGTGATATAACAAAAGTGTATTTCTCTTTTTTCAACATTTTTTCTTTTTTTTTGGTACTAAGAAAAACATGGACTAAATGGCAGGGAGATAAGAGGGGAGTTGAAAGTGGAAGAGGCTGCTGCCTCCCCTTTTCCCATAAAACATTATGAAAGGGACAAAAATGAATGCACAATAAAAGCCTTGTACTGAAGTATTCAAAATCCCTTTTTTTCCTTCTCTCCCCAACAGCTCTTTGATCCAAATTAATCTAGTCTAAGAATGAAGAACTCCAATCTAAGGCTCAGCTGGCAGGCCAATAATGAATAGCTTTGCAATAAATAATACTCTGTTATGCAGGGCAACTATAAAAGCTATGTTATCAACCGGGCATATAGGCTCATACTACCAGATTTATCCAGCAAGCTCAGGCATATAACAGATCAAGCTTTCAACAAAGCTATTGAGTGATAAATAAGTTTCTTTTCTTAAACATATAAATACTTTTTTTGCCCTCAAGTTTAATCCGAATGGCACATTACAAAATCACTTTTCTGCTTCTCATAATTTTTGAAGCAATTCAGAACAGGTCACACCTTTGCTTTAACTCTTAATATTGCTTCTAAGAGCCCTTATTTCCATTTGTGAAACATCTACTTGGTTCTGTACTACTCTATCATCATACAGATGACTTTGAGCTCTCTGATGTAATTGTGCTCAGGTTCTAGTGTGGGGAAAAAGCAATGGAAGAGTCCCTTTAACTCCAGGGTTTTAACACAGCCTGAAAGAGAATGACACATTTTGTTTAGAACTCATGTTTCAAATTATATTGTATCAAATTAGGGTACACATCTAAGGAACTCGGAAGGGATGTATCTTGTGAAACACCTCAAAGCTCTTGAAGATTCAGATGTTGTTTTCGGGAGCTGTGTAGCAATCCACCTTCGTTGCACCACAGTCTTCTTGGCACTTTCTGGCCTGCGTGTCTTCTGCGGCACGAACCGCGGTGAGGACCCACCACCTCCCTCCGTCCTTTTCGCCTCACCCTGCGACCTGACCCCCTTCCCTCCTCACCTGTAGGCCAGCGTCATGCACTCGAACAGCTTCGTGAGGGAGGCGTCGATGTTGAGCGCGCCGCTGCTCCGCGGCCCGTAGCGGTAGATCTGACAGGTGCCTTCACTCACTGTGTCGAAGTCGTAGGGACCCCTAAAACCATGCTGGGCCGCACCCTCTGCCTTCCCGGCCACGGCCTTCCCCACCGCCCCGGTCCCTCTCAGTCGCTCGGCCGCGCAGCTCTCCAGGCCTAAACGGACGGCTTGGTCGGTCGAGCTTAGGGCCGCTTCGGAACCCGGATCCGGATCGGGATCCGACTCGGCGTGGGGTTCCGAGACCATGAAGTGGCCACTGTGGATTATTTGGGAACGGGACATCGTTGCTGCCCCGGCTGCACCCCTCCCCGTCCGGCTCAACTGAGAACATCGCTAGCAAGTCCAGAATAACGCTACCGTCACCATGGCAACAAGGGATCCCTCGAACTGGAGCGGGGAGCTTCGGCTGCCAGAACGCGGGGGAACAAAAAGAGAGAGGACCCTAGCGAAGTCCGGCCCTACAGCAGGCTCCCATAGCAACAAGGAAAAGGCGTTCTGCGCATGTATCCCTCCTCAGACGCAGAGCATGACGGTTATTGTAGTTGTTTCAACTTTCCTCCAGAGGGCAAACCTCGCGGCACGAATTCTACGTCTATTTGCGAAGGGATCAAGCGAAAACTTTTAAACTTTTAAAATGTTTATTAAACTTATTATACGTCAATTATCAAAATCTCTCTGCAGTTTTAAAGAGGAAGTACATTTAATGATGTAACGCTTATACACGCAAATTAATAAAACACAGAAAGCCAGCTGCGTGACTTCGGGCCACTCTCTTTCAGCCCAACCCACCTCACAGGGTTGTTGTTGTTGTAGGGAAAATAGGTGGCAGGAGTATTAGATATATATGAAAAATAAAAGGTGGGATAAAAATCTAATAATAACTGAATACTGCATCTAGGCAAACAGTGGGAGATATATATATGAAAAAAAATAACAGGTGGAATAAAAATATAACAATAACCGACTACAGTATCTAGGCAAACAGTGGGATAATCAAAGTAGCCTGAATTATATTTCATCTGGTTAATTCTTGGAATTGAAAACAGCCTCTACCCCACTGTAACACAAACAGCAAATCACATTGCAGAACTATCATAAACCATAGGCCGTTAAACACAACCACCCTCCCTAATAATTTCCAATGGCAGTGGAATAACAACTTGTAAAGCATTTGAAACAATCGGTAAATGTGATTTATATGAAATAAGAGCTGAATAACAACAAATATATTTATTAATAATAAATAAATAAAGAACTGTCAACTGATGCCTATTTTTGCTTCTGAATAAATGCCCTGCCACTAATCCTCCCCTGCTTTCTGTGGACAGCTGATGTTTCTCCTTGGAAGTGTATTGCCTGCAACTTATACTGGGACGTTCTCCACTTTGGCAATGAAGTTGATTACGAATGTGTGTGTCTGCACTTATCATTAGCCATGAGAGGATGTCAACCCAACAGTGAAGTCAGGACTAGATTCCAAAGCACGTTGTGTTCTAGGCTGAAGTTACAGCAATGGAGCGCAGGTATAAATGTGGTTTATTTTTTTTTCCTCCACAGATGTTTTATTTCATTTTCATTCATTACAGGTACAATGAAACCACTTCTTCCTTGAGCTCCTCACTACTGATAGTGGGTGAGGTAAGCGTAATTAACAGGTCCAGTTACTGTAAACTTTGATCACGTAGCGAGCCAGGCCTGAACAGCTTTGCGTCACTAATGATCATGGGCGTTATCTCACTAACTGCTGTGAAGAAGCCAGGTAATCACTGTGGGATGCTTTTGTTGCTGTTTGTCCCATGGGTTGTGCTTTCACTCCCAGACTGAATTCATGCATTGTGCCCAGCCATGGTTTGTTTTAACCATGATTTCTTGAACAAACCATAACTGCCTGGGTTGTACAACATGCCAAGCCATATATTATGATTTACAAACCATAGTGGTGGGGATGGGGGTCACACATCAGGTAAAGCCAAACGAGACAAAGCATGGCTTAGCATGAGGTATGAACCCAATCCCAGTAGAAAAACCAAGAGCAGCCCAGCTAGTTTTTGTCAGTTGACAGAGCCCCTGGACTGGGTAGCATTACCTCGAGGAAGAAAAGCTGTCCTCTTCCCCTGTTACTTTGGTTAGGGTTTGGCTAGGATTAAGAACAGAGATATGCTTCAAACGAAGACATACAACCTGAGTTTACCAAGTGGAAAATGAATTAACTTTATTTTCAGGCTGTGTGAAGCTGGCAGTGGCACAGTGACGGTAAGTACACAAAAATAAAGAGAAAGCAGTTCATTCCCCACTTGGATCACAGTGAGAGGTTACAGTCTTAAACCTTCTCTGTAAAGCAACCTTTGGCCCATCTGAAGGCTTCAGGTCTGTTTGACTACAACTTCCACCATTGTGCTGGATGGGGATGACCAGAATTCCAGTCCAAACCATCTGGAAAATATCAGATTGGAGAAGAATAGAATATGAAGCCATTCAAAGCGAATTAAAGGAACAAACACAGCCCTGCCATATGGAACTTAAAACCGTGAGGTCTGCAGGGCCCTTAGGTCTGTAACAAATAAATGAAGTAAACCCAGTAAGAACGCTGGTCCTCTCCCCACCCATGCTGCCATTTCCCAGAGAAAGAAGAACAGATGCACTTGGAAAGCAGCTGTGGGCTCTTGAGGAGCAGAACTGTCCTCTCCTCCTCACTCTTCCTCCTGGGCAGTGTACAGGAAATACATCTCCCCAGGCTAGATCTCACTAATGTGTGTTCAGCCTTGGGACTCCATGAAATCCTTTGCTTACTGACAGTAGAAAGGGGGAAAGGCAGAGAAAAGGTCTTCAGACTGAGCTGGGGTCCATGTCAACGCTGGCCTGGCGCACAACCCGTCGAGTCCTGGAGCATGGCAAGGAAGATGGCGATTGGAGGTTCTTGGAAATTTCAGGATCCATCTGTCCCTCAAACTCCTTGGTCCGACTCACCACCAGGGCAGCATCAGCCAGCTGAGCCACTGAGAGGCGATGCTGCAAAGGGGGCTTGCGCCCAAATGAGACAGACCCCTCCATGTGCCGAACAGCTTTATGCACCTTGCCTGGTGCTGGGTGGTAGGAGAGCTGCTTGCAAGGCTGAGCATGGCCTCTGGAAGCCCTGCTACGTCCCCGTCGCCCTGGCCTCCGTCCACGTGCCCGCCGATCCCCTGGCAGGGATGACTTTGTTGTAGAATCTGTTACCGGCCTTTCATTTTCCTCACTTTGGGATGATGGTTCACAGGTCTTCCTTTCGGTATGAAGAAATACCTGCTGGGAGAGAAAGAGTTCACTGATTTGCACATCACCAACTCTACTGGATTCTCTTTTATTTACCTTGGCTTTTCTCTGTCACTTCAGCTTCCATATTCCATTGCTCTTGGTTAACATTTCTATGTAACTGGTTTGGAACAGTTTCATTTTAAGAACAAAACATTGGGCAACAATGAAGTGTGTATGGCTGTGTGCTGCTGCTAAGACTTGCATGCTTTTATTCTGTCTTAGAAGCATCTAGTTGAATAATTTTATACTTAGCATTTTAGGTCTGGCTGTCCCCTTCATTCTTCTGGCTCTAATCTTTTCCCCGACATGCCTTATTACAGTGAATATAACTCTCTGCCCCAGAAATGTCACCTACTCTGATTTATGCAGATACAATCCTTGGTAGGAGACCCTCCTATGATGCAATCAATCAAATTCATTACTTAGATTCTAATTTTGACAGTCCAATCTATAGAAGAACCTAGGCCTAGTCTTTCAGATTTTGGGGGATGAATTTAATTTTAACTCCTGACAAGGTGCTTACTCAAGTGAGGCCAAGCTCATGTTTGTTTGAATTGTGTCTCATGTCTTATTAGTTTTAATACAAAAGGGTGTTCAGCTGAGTTTGGGAGATTACACATTTCTCTTTTAGGAGGAGTCTATAGAGATACCACTCTTGGAAAAAAAAATTGGACTCAGAAGATCTATATACCAACATCAGTGGTATATACAGGTAGTCCTTGGTTCATGACGGTAATTAGGACTGGGAACTCTGTCGCTATGCAACGTGGTCGTAAAGTGTAATGTCATGTGACCATGCTGACTTATGATGGCAGGCCGGCAGTTCCACTTGCTGTGTTTAGGCAAATCCTGCATAGTCATTAGGCATAATGTCACGTGATCACCATTTGCAACCTCCTGCCAGTTTCCCCACTGATTTTTGGTTGTTGGAAGCCAACAGAGAAGGTCACAAATGGTGATCACAGGACTATGGGGATGCTGCGATGGCTGAAACTTTGAGGACCAGCCGGAAGTCTCTTCATTCAAGTTGTAACTCCGAATGGTTGCTGAACAAATGGTCATTAATCAAGGACCACCTGTTGTGGCCAACACCATCTTCTTGGACAGGATGCTAAGTATGTTTTTATTCATTGTTTTACCCTACTATTTTTTGGTGTAATTGTATTTCTAATTGTAAACCACTTCAAGATTTCTTTTAATGGAAAGCATTATGTTTTAAATAAACAAATATGCATTGGCATTTTTTACTCCCTTATTGCATTCTAGGTTGTAAACAGCTTTTCCCTTCTGCTCTCCATTCACTCCTCCTCAGACACCTTTGCACAATCCCATACCTCTTCCTCAGGCATGCCCTCTGTCACAGAGATGTGTTCTGGGCTATCCATCTCACTGATGCTGCGCATAATTGCATAAAGGTTAATGCGTTCCCGTCGGAGTAGGGCCGGCTTCTCAGGTACTTTCATGGTAGCCAGATGTTTCCGCACCTCCTCAGCTCCTGAATCATCTGATGCCCCGGGTTCTTCTGTTCCCTGAGAATTGAGCTGGGGGCTGCCAGCTGGGGGCAGAGGATGGCCGAGATTTTCGGAAGGCTCGTGCAAAGGACGAAAGCAATACTGGGGAGTTGTTACTGGCGCCTCTGGCTCTTCATCTGAGCTCAGAGTCTCATACTCCAGGCTTCCAGAATGATCACTGCTGGCATCACTTATATCAGAAAAGCCTCCTGATGGGGCATCTCCCGCCTTTTGTTCCCACAGGCTGCTGTGACGGCTGCATCGAGACATGAGAGAAATATGACATTCTGGGATGCAAAAAGTAACAGGTTTCCTTCTGTGTGTAGCAGATTGGCAATGACAGGTGAGTAAGGAATCCCTTACTATCTTTCAAAAAGAATTAAGTACTATATGAAGTTATAATGAAGTCACAGGGTATAACTGTAAAATAAACCTACCACTATTTGACTGCTTACTCCAAAAGTACCCCCTTTAGTTGCTCCCCACTGAATCTTCCACATAATCCACACAAATGGGAGGGAACAGAAGAATCAGCACCCTATTCATAAGGCCCTGTTCAGGCACATTTTCCATTCCAAAAGGCTGTCAGGCTATTGTTGTGCAGGTCTGCCTATAAACGGGCTAGTACGGGAGAACTGATTTTAATGGAAAGCATGGATCAGGCAACTGGACATCTTTCCACATCCTTTGTCCTCTTACACATATACTGGCCCACCAATAATGTCCTTTTCCTTTATCATTACCTGGCATCCAGAATGCCCTGGTAAAGTTCCAGCTGTCTCATGAAGCCTGGATTGGGGTGCACAATTGGTCGCCGTTCTTGCACATGACCAAGGGCCTGTTCCAGGGACCAACCATGTTCCTTCATGGCATAGGCAATCACTGTGGAGCCAGAACGGCTCACTCCCATTTTGCAGTGCACCAGGACCCGAGAGCCTTGAATCCTGTGAGGAAGAATTGTGGCCATAAGCACGGCTACTGCAACACCCAGAAATGAAAGAACTTCTGGCTTTTTGGTTGAGTTCCATAGGCACAGATAGTTATGTTATGTTACTATGATGACAAAAATTAAACTCTTTACAATGCATGCTAGTTCAGCCACATTCATGTACGACGTTCATCTTGATGCCCAGTCTCACCGAGCAGCTGAAATGAAGCTGTAGGTCTCCTTCCAGTATGGCAGTAGTTGCGAGGCCTCTTCATCATAGATACGCACATTCATGTAAGTGAAATGCTCTGGGAAGAAGTTGTCAATCTCACGAGTCACGTTGAGGATATGGCTGACTCTAAAGACAGGGAAGAAATCAAGTGAGCTTTCCCACTCCACCCTCACATGAAGACTGTTAACCACTGCTATCTGTCTAATTTTAGCAGAGTTTCTTCCACCCCAATTTACCCAGCCCTAAATGTCCCTACAATTCCTTGGTATCCCAGGATGGAATTTAAACCAAGAGCTGAAAGTACTTCCAACTGGAAAACAACTGAGACACGTGGTAAATAGCTATCTCAAAGTCCAAGGATAAACTTCCTGGAATGGCTAGCATTGTTTTCTGAGCAACATCTTTAAAAGATTACCTACCTGTTCTTTTGCAGCTCCTCAAGGTTGGCTGCATTCCATTCAGAGCCCTGGAGTGGAAAGGAACAATACCAGGCGCACAGTTCACTCTCATGTTGTCTCAACCATTAACAAATTTATGTGCATTCTGGACTTGTTACAGCGGCCCGCTCAGAACTTAACTATGCATTAAGCAAAGTCAGTGGAATAAGCCCTCCTGCTCTGTACCATTTCAGGATAGAAGAAAGTACATTTTTTCATGCTATCCCATATGAGAAACTATAGGTAGAAAAATGTCACAAAGCCCCCTTAAGTTCTATTTAAAGAAAATGTGCAGGGAGTAATTTGCTAACCAGTATAAACTCTGCATTTTGGAGATCACTTATTCACTGGTAATCCACCTAAAATGCATTCAAGCCATCTACAACTGCCATTTTGTTGAGGTGGGCGTGTGCATGCATGTTTTGAAAATGATTCGGAAAACACTTCTTTAAAGCAGAGATATCTTTTTACAGATTCCACGCAAGCCTGAAAACACATGCTACTGCTTTAAAAAGCCACACTAAAGAAGCAGTTGTTTTAATACATCAACTTTTGCATCCATTTTGCATTTTTAAGATTAATGTAGAAAACTGAAAGATACAACTGCTTTAAAAAGATTCTGCACTCCACTTCCACATGGTTCAAAGCACCTCTTCTGAGTCATTTTTGAAGCATGCACAGTCCTCATTTGTATGTTATGTGTCATCGTGAAATAATTATAGCATCTACCAATGCAGTCCTACGTATGTATTCTCAGAAGTGAGACCCGCTGAGTTCAATGGGGTGTACACACAGAGTGTACTGAGTAAGGCGATCATACCCAGCTTTGTCCCAGATGAAGCAGTTTCCAATTTCCCCAGAGGCAGCCCCATCACAGATTAAACAGATCCCAACTTTTCCCTTTCACTGTCAAGCTTTCAGCAGCCCACTTCAACCGAAAACAGTATTATCTCTGGATTTCTTTTAATGAGATTTATTAAAGAGAACAGAACAAAGAAACTGGATAGCTTTCATTTTTTGAACCCAGCTGATTCCTCAACTACTTAAGGCAGAGACCTTTTCAGACTTTTGATAAGGGTACCTGTGAATAGTTGAGGAGAGTATTTAGGAGGCCAGGATCTGAATCTCCTTCACGATCTGGATATGCCACAGCATTTATATTACAGTGGTACCTCGGGATATGAACTTAATGCGTTCCGTGACTCTGGGCATATCCCGAGTTGATCGTAACCTGACCCAAATTTCCCCATAGGTTCAATGTAAATCCGGTTAATCCGTTCCGCCCTTCGAATTTGGTCGCACCCCGAAGCAAATTTTCCCATAAGGTTCATTGTAATTACCATTAATCCGTTCTGGCGTCCGCGGACCATGCGTCAGGGGCGGGAGAACAGCCGGGCGCGGCGCGAGAACGGCCGGGTGCGGCGTGGCGGGAGAACGGCCACGGACCACGTGTCAGGGGCGCGGCGGGAAAACGGCCATGGACCACGTGTCAGGGGCGGAAAAATGGCCGCGGACCACGTGTCAGGGTGGAAAAATGACCGTACCCCGAGCCGGAGTTCACACATCGAGGTAAATTTTTGCGGCCGGAGCTTGTAACCCGAAAAGTTCATTAGTAGAGGCGTTCGTATCCCGAGGTACCACTGTATTATAGTCCAATTGTCTTCTCCTGTTTCCCAGCTATTAAAGTCTTCAGCTCTGCTACAATAAGTAGCAGAGAACAGAATACGTAGAGCTCAGCTACAGCTATGGTAGGGGGCAGAGGGAACCTTTTTTTTTTTAGATTTTTATCCCTTTTTTTTCATATACAACTCAAGGCAGCAAACCTACCAATACTCCTTCCTTTTCCTATTTTCCCTACAACAACAACCCTGTGAGGTGAGTTGGGCTGAGAGAAAATGACTGGCCCAAAATCACTCAGGTGGTTTTTCATGCCTAAGGTGGGACTAGAACTCACAATCTCCTGGTTTCTAGGCCAACACCTTAACCAGTACACTAAACTGGCTCTCTTACTTCAAGACTGAGGACAGGCATAAAACTTGTCTTAATTTCAGTCCAAGAGCGCAGTAATCTTCGGGAGGAAAAAATTGTGTTACTTATAAGTAACACAAATTTCTACATAGCTACTAGACTAAATGTTAGTAATAGTTAGGCTGTGGTTGTCTGATCATTGCCTTGGTAGGTAGCTTTCCTCCTGTCCTTCAAGGCTGTTCCCTATTCCCTCTATATCACCAGTCAAGAGGCACTGATTGTAATCTTTGGGACCCTTGATCACTAGAAGGCTGGCATCAGGATTTCCCTGTTGTATCTTCTTACCAAGTAGAGGTAGTCAAAGATCTTAGAAGGCCGATCCATCTGTGCCATGATAAGCAACATTTCATTGTCAATAAACTCCTTGTAGTCATTCAGGCTGCAGCCAACTCGCTGCTCCAGTTCTGTACGGATCTGTGGAAGAAGATGACTGATATTATCTTTCACCTGGGCTTCTTCCTAATCACACCCCTCTACCCAATATCCTGTCATACAGATCCCAGCTTCCCAGATCCTCCCCAATCCTTTTCCTTCCTTGTTTCTATTAAGAGCTGTTATGTTTCTTGTTCCCATAGTCCCGTCTCTTCACACACTTTGCCATTCCTGTTTTCCCCCGCACCCCCATCACCTCCTATTCCAATGCCCTCCTGTCCCAACATCCCACCTCCTTGGAGGTGATGCTCTCCAGGTCAGTGGTGCCCATCACCTCACGCAGCTTGGCCCGGATCATCCGCTCTGTCATCTCCTGTGCTGTCGGCCTGAGGCACAGAGATGGAGGGTCGGCAAAGCTCTCGGCCCACCAGACTCTGTCCCCAACACCATCATCTCAGGTTTCCCACACAGAGACCCAGTCCCACCACCATATATTCCTCAGCTGCCAGGGTATCAATCTAATACTATCCTGAGCCTTAGCATTTCCTTACAGAGATTTATTCCTTTAGGCCTAAAAAAAAGTCACAGGGTTAATAATGGGATTTGATCAGCATCCCCCACTCCCATTGCAATCTTCCAGTCTAGGTTATTGGGCTGGACTGCAGAGGCGGGACTCAAGAATGGGGCACAGTTGGCACTAGACTGACTAGCAAGATTGTCCAAAGTTCTCTGGGTTTGGGATTAGCATACTATGTGGAGCTCCTTCTAGGAACCCTCACAGGTCCACTGACAGCCTACAAACAGCCCCAGGGGGGAAAAGGGGCATCACTGACTGGTCAAAGACGACGGAGGGAGAAGTGGGCCGCACAGATTCCAGGTCAGACATGGCTAGCCACTCATTAATGCAGCTCTGGTCAGAATTCACAGCCTTCTGATACCACTCGGTCCAGCTCAATGCACCCCCTCCAGGAAAATAGTTGTTGCAGACCGCTTCGCTGCACGCTTTGTGCAGCACTTGCAGTGCTGACCTGAGAGCAGAGAGAGCAATTAGACCTGAGAATGTTAAGTAGTACCTGAAGCATTCAGAGCAGAAGAGGTCACGTCCAAGAATTAAACAGAGCTACCATAACCTGTAGCAGTTAGCCCCATCCTTTCATTTTGCAGATAGTTATTGACTACAGGACAGCTGAATATATTTGCAATGCTTTATAAGCACCATAAAATAACCTATATTCAAAAAATTTAAAAATAAACAGCTAATAAAAGAACTCCAAAGCTTTCTTTTACATTTTAAACCCTTTGGAAGCTATTGCCACCATTAGAAAAATGCAACAGAACTTTCTTTTCTTCACAGCATGAGGGGCACAACAATAGCTTCAGTATCTTTTCTGATATTCATTTATCATCTTCTATGGATGTCTTTAACATTGTTCATCCAATCAACAGCCTTGCTCACCACATGGTCTGGACAGAGATGGGCTTAAAGATCCGTGTTTGTCCCCCAGATGTCACACTGAAGCCCCTAAAGAAAGAATGGGAGAGTCAACTCTTAAGTAACTTTGTACTCCAGCAAGAATGCAGATATCTGGAATGTTGTAAAGAAGAATGCAAAAGTTTGGACAGTTGTGTAACTGGCTTGAAATATTCCAGAATGCCAGATCCCACTGTTAGCTGAAAGAAATGGACTTCCCCCCCCACGGAATCTGAAAATTAAACTGGTTTGTGTCTGCCTTTTGGAATAGAACATAATTAATCTATGAGTTCTAAAAATGGATTCTACCAGCTAAAGCTAGTGTGTCAAGTTGTACATCTCCCATTCTCTAAATCATGTAGTTTTTCCATAAGCTAGTCTGGGAAAACCTGTTTTTGAAGAGTGGCACATGAATGCTAAGGATGGATGGATGGATGGATGGACGGATAGATAGACTGATCCTAGAGAATCTTGGCTTTTACATATAAAATCTTTTTTAACTATAAAGATTTTTATAGGGGCAAGCAACCAAGATTAAATCAATGGAATTATACTGGGATATGGCAAGAAAGGGCAAATATACAACTTTGCCTTGGGGCAAAAAGTGAGAGGGCTCATTCATACAGCAATGCCAATGAGGGGAGGAAAATAGGTCAATATTGAAAGCAGCGCCTCCTCAAGCTACCTTTACTGTATCTCAGTAGTGAAACTGATCAGCCTGGACACAGCTGAACATGGGAAAGTTTTCAGGTAGCAACTGATGGGTTCCCTGTTGTTCTGTTCCCCTCCCTCTTTGCATCACCACCAATCACTTCTCTGAATGAGAGAGAGGGATGGCTTTCTAAAAAGTTCTGGACAGATCAATATTTCTGTATCTAGAACTCTGAAAAGAACATTCTATGATTTCAAGCTCCCCTACCTACTCCATGACCCCACTGGAGAAGGCTAATGCCCTGGTATTTTTTGCTCACTCAGGGGGGACTGTCTGCCATATATGGATTTGGTGTTTCTCTTCTGTATCCTTTTTCCTTCCTGCTCTTCTTGGAAAATTGGAAATTAGAAATGAAGATAGAGAACGAGCTCCCTCTAAACTACTTATGTGAATCAGTAACATCACCTTAAGGACATGAGTGGCAATACAGGACTTTTCTCCCAGCCTCTCTTTTTCTTTCTCCCCATGCCCCACCAGTCTTTCTTTCCTTGGTTTCCATCATCCAAATGAAAACCATAAATTGAATGAAAAAGTCAATTTATTGCTGCCAGACAAATATTTCACCTTAGCTAAAGTAACCAACATTTTTATGCTACAATTGTATAGGTTAAATAAGAATTTCTGGGCATAGTTCTGTTTTCTGTTTACCAATGGGAATATCAACCTCATGGAATTCAATCTTCCAGTAGGTCAATATTCCCTTGACCAAACCACACAAAAAAGGAAGGGAATATCTGTACAAGGGAAGTATCCAGTCTCTCTGGTAACCAAGCCACAGTGATCATGGAAGCACAGAACTCAACAGCCTGATGGGTGAGGGAAGTTCTATAGTAGACCAATTGGAGGCCAGCAGATTGTCAACCTCTGAAGATGACTTCATGTACTGTCAATTGTCTGGATGGGAAGTCTGGTGGCAGTGTGAGAGGAAAAACACTCCTTTCATGCCAGAACACCTAAGGCCAGCTTTAGGTTGGTGATGAAATGGGACTGCATCATGAGGACAGGTCTTCAGCAAATGATAAATTGGATGGCTTCCTCCATGACAAGGAGACTGATAGGCCAAGCTAGAGAGTACCTTGTAAAGCAGTAAGACTTATTCATGTCATTTCAGATGTATACCTTTTTCTTTCATTGCTTAGTGTACATGTAATGGAATGAGTTTCAGGATGACCACCTGTTTGGAATGTTGCTCAAAACCTTCTAGTAGATGCTTGTCTACATATTTTAGCACTAAAAGTCAGGGAGTGATTGCCCAAGTGGACAAGAAACCTGAAACTCTGATGCTTTGTACTTCCTAGGAAATGTTACTATACTGTCAGGCTCTTAGCTGAGTGCTCATGGGTGGCAGCTTGTGACCCCCAATCCCTTTGTATCCCCTGGGACCTCCTCAAAATGTTTCATGAAATTTCAATGACATAATTGCCGAAAATTGGCAGTAGGATTTTCTACATTTTATGTTAGGAAACATAGGAAAACTAGTGTTCAGGAGTTAAAACAAGCTTCAGGTTAGGTTATTACAATGCACTTTTCATGGAGCAGCCTTTGAAGTTGTCTGGAAATTGCAGCTAGTTGAGAAAGCAGCAGCACAGGTTGAGAGTAGCAGCTGTTGAACAGACCACATTTCCACTTGATGAAACCATTATACTAAATTCATACCACAACTCAGTGTGTTCGTTTTGTTGCATATAGCCTTAAATAGCTTAGGCCCAAGTTATCTTCAGGACTGGCCACTCCACATCCAGTTTTCAACTGAGCATCTTTTGCAGGTCTTGCTCAGATACTTCTAATAATTCTGATTTTTCTATAATGGGGCCTTTACTATAGGACAAATGACATTGGAACTGAGGCAGGACCCCACTTTATTAGAGTTAATAGATGGCTAAAAGCCTCTCTCTTTGCTCCTTGTTGCTATTTGTATTATTTTTCATCTGTGCATTAAATGAAGATGGTACAAGTAGTAGGATTCAGATGTGAAGAGTCTACAGAACAATTTGTGAGCTAAGACATGAAGCTCATGCATGACAAGTTTGAAACCTACAACCATTGACTCATATGGGTCAAATAATGAAGATGTAACTTATGGAAACTTAAACTGGGGAACTTGTGTCCTCCAAATGCTAGTCGTGTTAGACAAACAGCATTAAAAACTTATTTTGAACACCACTGACACATTGAAAATTGATATCTATTTGTTGTTATATTGTTCTTGAGAGTGGAGGCTACTGTTTGGATTTATTATTTTTTTTTGCCTGAGGCTTCAGCTGGTACAAAATGCAGTGGTACCAGATATGATTCCTCTGCTCTGCAAGCCGCAGAGGTTGCCAAGATGTTTCCAAGTACAATTCAAGGTGCCGGTGGTTACCCTTAGGGCCCTTCATGGCTTGGGACTGGATTACTTATGGAACCATCTCTCCCCAGTTGTATCTACCCATCCCATTAGATCCAGCAAGAGAAGCATGCTCCAGGTCCCATTTACTAGGAAGTGCCATCTGGTGGGACCCAGGAAATGTAACGGTATGAGGGAATGACCTTGGGAGACAGAAGGGAGAGCCACAGACTGGACAACCAGCATGTAAGAGATTTCTCAGTCCCCAGAAGGAAAGAAGGGTATGTGGAAGTGTTTTCAGGAGGGACCCTCCCTACTTTTCCAGAGAGTAAAAGGAAAGGCAAGATTATCTTAATGTGACCATACTATAAAGATAGAGCTAGTACTCCTGGTTGTACTTCTTGTCTGGATTACCTCACAAGGCTAACAGGAAGGGAACCTTTTCTGTTGTGGGGGCCAACTGCTGGAACATCATCCCCCCAGAGATCAGACTTGCCCTGACCCTGCTAGCCTTTTGCAAGACCTTAAAGGCCTGATTCTGTAATTGAGCCTGGAGCCCCGATGGTGTAGTTCAGCCCGTTTCTTGGTTGTGTTAACTGTTATGATTATTAGTGCTGGGGTGGGTTGTTTTTCTTGGTTGCTATTTATGTTATTTATTTTATTATATTGTTTTTAGATATTGTTAGCCGCCCAGAGTCATGTACTTGAGATGGGGACCATATAAAATAAATAAAGAAATGTGCTGTTTTTAATCCTGCCACACCAACACATGTTCTTCCTCCATTTATGTTTGTCTGCTTTATCTACTTCCATTGTTACTCATGTATTAAATTTTAAACTCTAAGTCCTTCTGGGCAGGGACCTTTTTTTATTTTACTTTTGAAACAGACATGCAAATTGATTCTGATATACTGCTGTTTCGATAATAGCAACAAATATAGCAAAATGCAGAATAGCAGAAAATAACTTGTGGAAAGAGAGATGTTGGGGGAGCAGAGAAAATGAGAAAACTTGCATAGGAGTATCAAAATGCAAGCTACATGACTTACATATTTGCTTCCAATGTCATGATGCAAGCACAAAAGGCCAGGGTTTGCATTATAACAACACAACACACATTTCATCACTTTTTTCGGAAGGGGGGTGTCATTGTGATTTGCAGCAGAAGGGACAGATCTTGAAAAAAGGAACATGTGGAAGAGAATAGAAAAAGGTGAGTTCTGGAAAACAGGAGGGGAGGGATCCAGAAACAAATGAAATCTCTTAGTGGTTCAGGCTAAACTTCACGCCACTTCTGTTTGTGAAAGTAGAGGAGACACCCCCTGTTTATTCCATATAAGCACAACTTGTGAAATAAAAAAAAAAACTAGTATGACCTTTCATTATCCCAGTCTGTTTGTGTATGCCATTCTATTTGCAAAGCAAGCTCCTGAGAGAAGCTTAAAATTAACCCATTAATTGCAATTATATGTAATAATATAAAGTAGGAGTAGGAACTATCTTACCCATCGCCATCAAGGAAAACCTGGGTGTCACTCCAAAGTGGAAGCACCATACCCAGGGTGCAGGTAGCCAAGCTGATTAAGAAAGAGAGAAAGAAGGAATTAGAGAGTATCTAAAACAAACATTATAGCGCTTGTTTGCTTTGGAGACTAGTTTCTTTGGTCCTATCTGTGCTCTCTCCTAAACCTGCTTTTGCAGTTGTTTGGTAAATATTGTAAAAATAAATATATTATCAGCAAGGTTTCAGTCAAATAGATGCTCCACAACAGAGGGACTGTACTTTATTATGCAGACATGGAATCTTTGTGGTGGCTAAGGGGAAAATACAGAAGACTTCTATTCTGCTTCTTGATTTAGAATTCTGCTGTAGCAAACTTTACTTGCTTCCAGCTGAACACATACATAAAAGTTCCAGGAGAACTCACTTTGGAAAAATAGAAGAGAGAGAGAAAAATAATCTCTGTGAACTGTCAAACTGGTTTGACTAGGAAATAAAATATATAAGGCAGGTTAGATATGCATGAGGTAAGGAACAACTGCTAAACTAAGATGGTTCTGATGAAGGATTTTATGTGTTACTAATTTTATGAAGAGAGCAAAGGGATTGTGAACTGGAGCACAAATGCATTTGGTTATTTCTAATAATAGCACTGAATTCCAAGTATGACTCCTAGCTGTTTACACAAAACAATAAAACACAGGATCAATAAAAGAATTAAACTACCTTACAACAAATTAAATCATTACCCACTGGCACCCCTTCACAATGGTGATAATTAAAATTACCTATTGAAGTCTCTGTGGAATGGTACTGTTCCTAAATTGCATCAGGTGGCTGCCAACTGAACCCCTGGGGGGAGGCTACTCCAGAGGGAAGGGGCCGCAACAGAGAAGCGCTGCCTCCAGGCTTCCCCTCACCACCTCATGAACAGAGGGGGCTTGAGCATCCGTCCTTGAGATGAGCAGTCAGGCCAGGTCAGCTGTACGTTGAAGACTTGATTCTAGAGATATCTAGGAGTCAAGCCATGTAGGCCTTTGTAAGAGAAAAGTACCATCGTGTTATATGGCCACAATGCCTTTCACTTCCCAGCATACAGGCCACTGCATTTGGTACCAATGGTAGTTTCTGCATAGTTTTCAGAGGCAGCCCCAAGTAGAGCACAATGCAGCCATTTAGTTTATGTTCCATTTATCAATCCAGGTTGTTAAATTTGGCTTTTGAATATGCTTTAAAATAAACACTAAAGAACCAAATTCTCTCTCTCTCTTCCTTTTTTCCACAAGTCACCATTTAGAAAGTGGAATGATGTGGCATGATAGGGTAAGAGGCTAAATTGGAATCAGTGGGTTGTTTTGCAGTAGACTGGTGAGGACATCTGACTCCCAGTTCATTCTAACAAATCAGAAAGTTAACTTCCAGACTACATTATACTGTTAAATTATCTGTTCGGCAATGGATTCATATTTATACATGCAGGTAATTTAGATATGTAAGTATGGTTAATAGGGGCAAACAGATTTTGCCCTCCAGACCATTTTCTGCGTAGATCCATCATTACCAGCCATTTTGGTTTTTTGGTCTCTCATTCCAAATGACCTCAAATTAATGAGACATCAACCAAAGGATCCCCAGGGCAGACAGAACTGCAGCGTCAGTTGTATATAGGGCTGAGTTAACCCACTGTATTAGCCACAGTTTACTGACAAAACCAGAATGGTTGAAATCACAGAACATTAAGGTTTATAAACCAAAGGGGCTAGGTTCACCCAGCACGCAGAGACAAAACTAAAGTACAGTGCACGTTACTGTGAAGTGTGAACCCGGCCATTCTCTCTACTCCCAAGTACAATCCTTCCCCTTCTCCTGCTAGCACCACTCCCTTGTCTCCTCACCTTTCATCAGGGAAGTCCACCCCCAAAAGCACCATCTCGCTCTTACTCTCCATCTCCGCTGCTGAGACCACCAACAGGTATCGGATCCTATGAACTCGCGCTGACTCCAGTCTCACAGCCTGCAAGGAGGAAAACATACTAGTCTTGCAAGTTTGCCTTCCAGTGTCACTTACATATATACATCAGTGCAATCTCTACCATGAAAATGTGTGGTGCTGCCACAGATCCAGGGGAAGGATTTTGTTCACCAACATTTGGAAGCTTTCTGAGTCCTGAGCCTTGGCTACACTTCATGTTAATACCTACATTAAAATATCATGATTAGTAACACATATGTTCAGATTCTCACCAGTCCTAGAAGAGAAGATAAACCTCATTCCTTCTTGGTAGCTGCTGATTCAATTTCCAGTCAGAAAAGAAGCAGTGGTTTTGAGGAGAATTTTTTTTTTTACGTAATTATCCAGAAAAAGAAACATGTTTGCAAATAAGCTGAAGTGTGCTTTGCATTGCATTTGGTGTTTAGAAACTAGTTTCCAAAAATTATAAATCTTATCTGTAAAATCATACTATATCAAGATTTAAAACAAAAGAAGGCAGATGTATAGAACTGAACTTTGTAATTCACCTTAGTTTTCCATCCTTGAGAACATACTTTTGTTTCTTTTCTAAGTTAAGAGGCCTGGAAATTTAAAGTGTATTCACACAACACACCATGCTTATTAATGTGAGTGAACAAATTACCATTTTACCCCCATTTTGAGTGGCTCCTTAACAACCTTTTTTGGCTAAGCAGCTTGCCTGAACACCAAGCTGCTGCCATTTCTGATCACCAAAATCAACAAACGAACAGTGCAGTACTTGGGAATGACAGCCGTTTCAGGTTCATAGTTAACCAGAGGAAAACTATGGAGTATGGTTAAAGAGCTTCATGGGGTGGGAGTCAGATAGTATTTCAAGAATCCACCTGAAGCAATCCAAGTGGGTTAGCATATTATGGAAACATGCCTTCTAAAATGCTGAATATCTGCAAGACACTTAACAATATTAGAATGATAATGGATTGTTTTAATTGTTAATCTCAGACAGATATATAAGGAAAGGTGAATTCCTCTATCGACTCCTTAGAAGTATTATTTAACTTTTAAACAATATTTATTATTGTATTTTATACTTTTCTCTCCAGTCTGGCTATTGGTATCTTGTGTGAATATTGATAAGCAGGTGAGAAAGACTATACAATATTCGCATATTATGCTAAGCCAAGATTTAGCCATGATTTATTGAATAAGCAACAATTGGTTGGGTTTACAGAACTAAACCAACTCCCATTATGACTTAGTAGAGAGGATGCAAATTCTGTCACTCTTGAAGACCACCCCAGGGTTTGGCAGCCTATTACGGGCCATACTCAGGGGTGGCTGCGGGGTGTGGTCAAAAAAGTCAAGATGGCAGTCACGATAGCACAATGCCATAAAAACAGGTGGTGCTTCAACTGCATTATTGTACTGCCATCTTGACTTTTTTTGACCACACCCTGCAGACACTCCTGGCCCCACTTCAGAGATGGATAGGGCCAAGGTCCATTTGGGGGCAGTGTCACAAGTCTTAGGAGGTGAAATGGGCCCCTTGTATCTGCACCTTCCAAAAACAAACACAAAAAGGGCCTTTTTAGGCCCACCCCCTTTGGGGAATCACTACCAGCTTAGTATGATGTGTGAATCCAGCCTAATATTTTACAGATCTCTTGGCGACGGGTTCCACACGAACAGCTGACATGGAAAACCAGCAGCTTTGCAAAGATTCTGAAGCTAGATTTGGAAGCTCTGGGCAAAAGTCTTGGGGCTTCTGAACTGAGAAAACCCCCAACAGATGGACATTTGTTCATTTTCCACATGGGAAGAGGAAGCTCTACAACAGAGAACAAACTGACTTTGAGTAATGTGTCCACTATAACTTCTCTTCTAACTGAACAACCCCTGGTGAGCTTCCAAAGAGAGGCAGGGTCTACCAGAACACAGCTTGAAAGCCACTGCCTGAAAGAAATTGTCCCAGGTGCTTGGAGGCTGCTGTGACTCACTCTCTAGGAAGAAGCAGGAAAAAAAAAAAAGAAAGAAAAATAAAAGTTATTTAAGCCAGCTTGGAAATCTCCCAGCAGAGGCCCCAGAGACAAAGCTGGGATCAAGCTCAGCAGAGACGCCAGCTCTGGCTGCCTGCCCAAGAGACGAAGAGCCCCACAGGCCATAAATGGGGAAGTGGCTGAGCTCCTGGCTGAATGTCTGAAAGCCACATTCCAAAAGGAGAGGAATTCTTCCCCACCCCCACCCCACGGGAAGGACGATGAGGGCCCAAAGAGAGAGTCCCGGAAGGTAGGCAGGGCTGAGTCCATTTCTCACAAGACTGCCAAGGAGCATCAGTTCTGGCCTCGCATCACAACAGGAGATAGGAAAAAAAGGCTAGGTCAGGTCATAAACAAGGAGTAATCTGAAGAAGGAAACAACTTGGAAAGTCTGAATCAGCCTGGGAAGCAATCTGGGTCTTCCAGAATTTCTCTTGAGGCAATAAACTTGTGTCTCCTGCAGTCTGCAGGGGGCAACTCGCATGATGGAATGTGAGGGAAAAAAGCACATTTCCACATATAGAAGATGAGAATATAACAGAGAACATGAGGACAAAACTCTTCTTTATAAATGCAGCTAATTCCAGCCACCCTGGAGGTACATTTAGCTACAGTATATGAAGCCTCACCTGCAATCTGAGTGATATTGTCCAGACACAGATTTTATTGCATTACTGAAAAGTAGGCCAGCAATAAACCATTAGTCTCTTATTAAAAAACTGTTTCTGCAGAACAAAGCAACTCCTTTCACTACTAATTGCTGTATAAGCCAACATGTTACAGATCAGGGAAATGCTCCTTGCTACGTCATGGTTAGACAAAAGCAGAGCATCCTGGATACCAAAGGGGGCTCAGCAGGATAGGAACCTGTTTATTCCTTGACCAAGATATGTCAGGAAAGACCCCACTGGCCTCCTAGGGTGCAAAGTAGGACAATTCCTCCAGATCACTTTGACTGGCAAAGTGATCTGCTCTGACAGGAACACCAGATCTTTACTAATCAGACAGCAAAATGCAGAACTGGGGTAAGAAACATCATTGGCGTATGAGGTCTGTGGATCACGGAAAGAAATGTGGGGAGACATCACTGGCTTCTTGAGGCTCAAGTAGCGATGGCTTTCCTGTTGCTACCTTTTCTCTGCTGCTTGTGCCCCCCCCGCCCCGCTATTAGCAGTCTCACCAGCTGGATGGTATCTTCTGGCCGCAGTATCCCCACCATTTGCTTTAAGTGCAGTTCTTGCTGCCCAGCTGCAGCATCCTCACTTTTAGGTGTTTGGTCTAGGGGGGCTGCTGGACCCTCCTGGACTGCCTCCAACTTGTCTTCTTCCGGCAGGAGTAGAGCAGCTCCTTTGACCATGACAAAGCTGTGGCTAAAGAAGAGGTAAGAAAAAAGAGACTAACATTGAAAGAAAGAAAGAAAGAAAAAAAAAGACCTGCTTATTTATTTGCAAAAGAAGTCAGTCTTGATCCCTCTGGAAGGGCAGCAAGAAATTTGATCCAGGGAGAAGAACAGCTTGCACCCATTATCTTCTACCCTAGCCCCAAAGGGAGGATTTTTTTTTTCTCCATTTAGAAAGTAATCACAGAATTCGAACTAGTCAGTCAGCTCTTGTGTTCAGAGGAAAATGAGTAGGAATTCTGCTGGCTTGAAGCATTAAACTCCATGGCAGAGAATTTAAAATAACAGTTGGTTTTGAAATTAAAGAAAACAACAACAAATGGTTTTCTCTCTAAGGAATATATGAAAAAGTCCAAACATAATAAATAATGAAGAAAGGAGAAGCTGCAATAAATACCAATGCACTGTTTAGTTTTAGATTGTATTGTTTGGCTTTTCTTAAAAAACCAAAGGACGATGCTATACACCACTCTCACTTTTCAGACACTTGTATTTCTATAAAAGTGTGTGAGGAAAGACAAGGGAAAAGGGCTTCCCACAGTGACACACAGAACGTGGGCAACCGTGCCTCTGCAGCTTTTTTAAAGCAGAGTGGTTTGGAAATGAGGGTTTAGAATAAAAAGCAGCATTCATCTAAACTGTTTAATTTTTCCACTGATCGGCTCCCACAGGAAAAGTGGTCTGCTTGAAAAATAGTAAATATTGCTCCAGAGGGAGAGGTAATTGCAGTCTATCTTGATTAGAGACCTTTCTCTGATACTGTTAGGAACTGAATATAAATATATTTCCATATATATAAAATGTTCTTTGGAGGATATTTTATCCTATTCTCTATACTTGTCACTAAGAGCTTTCCTTCATAGCTAATGTTTCAGTAATCAATATGCAATTAATCACGCTTCTGCAATGTAAAGTGCAGAACTTTCCCTAAGAGAGAGATCCTCAGTATGGACCCAATGGGAATCAACCTTTCCACAAAACCCTTTCTTGGCCCCATCTTGCATATGTTCTCTTCACAAATATTTTTATTACAAAGAAGAAAGGCAAGGGAGCAGGCATACTGCACAGCAAGGCATTAACCTCCAGTATTATCTTTATTTCCAAAAATGCCTCTGGGCTCCATAAATATTTTAGAAAAAAAATGTGGTTGAGTGGTGCCCAGTCTCTTCTTGGAAGTGCATCATCTACCCTGAAAAAAAAAGACAGGTCAGCTGGGGTGGAAAGGTATCCTGCAGGAGTGGGAACAAGAGGTGGCGGCAGACAGAATTCTGATAAATGAGTACTTTGTACATTTAACCAACCAACCAACCAATAAATATCTGGTTAGGTACTCTATGGTAGCCATTTTATGAATGGGCAAGCATGTCCCTACCAGCCATTTTGCCACAGTGTCCATTACATGCTCTCAAATTTTCAAATGATCATCAGTCCAAAAAAGGATGGTGAGACCTGTCCTAATATTGCATTCCTGGTTGGAAAACTATGATTCTGGCTCCAATATGCTTATGATCAGCATTTGGATTTTTAACTCCATGAATGTTACATGTATTTGTCTTTAGTAAACTAGATACACCCTCTCCACAGCCAAATATCTATATTCTGAAACAATCTGTTCTACTTAAAAAAAAAAAAAAAAAATCAGATGGTTGCAGATTCTTCCAATTTTTTTTTTTTTTTTAGTGCTGACATATTCCTGACAAAGAATAGCAAAATTACTCAGCTCCTAAACTAGCATTTCAGGAATGCTTATACAGTATATGCATATTTCTTCACTGTGCAGATCAAGAACTGAAACCATTTCTTTAAAGTTTCAAACAGCACCCGTCTGCTTCCATCCTTTCGGGGGGGGGGGATGTTTTGTTTTGCTAGTACGTTCAATTGCTGCTCGTGGAGGCATCATACTTAAATCTTTATGATTAAAAAAAAAGTGTGAAAACTTTCAGGGGTGGGGCCCGGAGAACCTGCAACTTGATGGTAGCTTTTTTAAAAAACTGGTTATATAAAGAATATTAGGAAGGGTGACTCCTTACCGTCGCTGCAACTGTCTCCTCCTGGGAACATCTTCATCCTGCAAAGGATTTCCATGTTGATTAGCACTTCTCTCCAGATTACAGAAAAAGAAGCTGCTGCTTGCGTTTAAAAGAAGTGCTGACTTTTCACATCTTACATCAATATCCTTTGCTTGGTTCCTTCTCCCAAGACCTTTCAGAGGGTATGACAGATCCTCCCAATTAAACAGAAGCTCTGAGTTCTAATTCTACAACCAGGAGAACCACAAGAGGTTGCCTTTTACTTAAGACATTAGTAAGCCTCTTGACTTACAGGACATGACATAAACCACAACATAAAGTAGCACACAACATATAAACATGGCCTATTAAACTATTAACTGTGCAATCACATAACTTCAACAAGCCATTCCTCGTACATAATTAGAATGGTAGCTCCCACTTGCCACCAACAAAGGATATTCAACCGTGTTGTTGAGTGCTTAAATCAAGGGTCAATACTAAACAGCACATGACTGGCAGGACCCATCCCTAGTAGTAGTCTGAGAGTGACTCCTTTGTACCAAGAGAACAATGTCCAATCCAGACATGTGGAGTCATCGAGTAACTATTTCTGCTATTGGTCTTGGCATGGGAAAACTCGGCATGACATAATGTTCCTATTCCTAACACCTCCGTGGCAGAAGCAAATCCTTTTGGGGATTGCTTTGTCCAGCTACAGTCCTGAACATTTGCAGGACTTCCATTACAGAACTCTGGGCCCCCAGCCTATTTTGGATCATTTGCTCTGCTTGATCAGTCAGACATGGGGGAGGGAGCGAGACATGTTGGTCACAACAGCAACAAACACCACCCCCTGGGAAATCCTGCTAAGTTCCTCTCTCTGCTATTTCACAGGCAACACTAGTAGGTTCCCAATTTATGCCAACACTAAAAGAGCTTTGAAACTTACTTTAAAACAAAGAACCTTAAACCCAAATGTCTCACTTTGCAATCAGTTCTATGCTTTCATGATACAGGTACAGATACATGGAGTATTTACAGGCTTCCTTAATTAAAGAAATATTGAGCATTTGAAGTAGCTAGTTGTATATGAGCTGCTTCAAATCCAGGCTCATTTTATGATAAACCAATATGAAAAAAACTACTATTCATTGGAAACCACCCTAAGAAACCATTTCTTTGGAGAGTAGCACACACATTTTAAAAATAAATATAATAAGACATTTCAAAGGAGGGTTGTTCTCCTACCTTGAAACTCTGCCTTCATCATTAAAAGGAAGAAGGATGGTTACATTTCAGCTCAGAGCACAAAACTGCTGTATTAATTTGTGCTTTGGGTTCAAACAAGGGCTTTCTTTTACAGAGGAAAAGATACTGCCTTATAATTGTGGCTTTCATGGCTTTGCTAATTCTTGATCTGTATCAATGGTTGGAACGTACTCGTTCAAGAAGTTGCAGGCCAAGGTGCCCCCATTACAGTAATGAGACCTAGCTGTTAAGTTGCATGATATAACATGGCAGAGATTACCCCTTAGAACTCCAGTAACACTTTCTGCAAATTGAAAGCATTGCACATACGTTATTGTTGCAACATCTACAACAACCCTATATGTGACCATTGTAGATGGTGGGGCTGAGGCTGAGCAGCTTGCCCAAGGCCAGGCAATAAGATTCCAGCTATGACATTACTGGTACAAATAACTTTCTGGCTCATGCTCCTGTTATACTACATCTCATTATTCTGTACCAGCCAAAGAGGTTGCTCCTGTGAAGTCAAATGCTTCTAATTAGACATTATCAGACTAGCATTTAACAACCTTCCTGGTTTTGTAAGTAGCAAAAGCAAATCAAGCACCAGGTATGCCCCAGTATCTGGCTGGTGGTCTATAACTGCCCTGGCAAGCCCCAGGTTGTATATAGGTAGTCCCTAGTTTAAGAAGGAGTTCTGTTCCCAAGGTCTGTCCTTAAGTCGAATTTGTACGTAAGCCAGAACAGCATTATTGTATAATACTGTATAAGTAGTATTGTGTAATGAACTGGAACCATTGTGTATTTAACTGGAACCATTGTATATTTAACTTGAATTTTGCTACAGTAGGCTCCGTTCTTAACTATGGATTGTCTGTAACCCAGGGACTATCTGTACTCCTCCTTTCTGTGCCACAGCTCCACAGTAACAGGGATTCCTCCAAAGATTTGGAAACATATGTAGAGGCCAGCAGGGCACCGTTCCCCTGCTTGTCTCCCATCTACTTTTCAGGATTCCTAGACTGGCCTTGAATTCCAGCTCTTGTATAATCTTATCTATGTGTTTCCCATTTTGTTAGCAATTTCCTGTGACATTTCTGAGCACAGGGGAAAAAAGCAAACAAACAGCATTTGTGCCACTTCCTAATTGCCAGTTCTTTGCACAACGTCTAATTACACTTGAAACTCAAGATCGTCCCACGGACTGCCAAGCTTGGGATGTGAACTCAGGCACAGGTGCTCTGGTGCAAGCAGCAAGGGCTCTATCCCAGCACTGGTGTCATGGCCTGGAAAGTCTTCCTCTTCTAAGGCCATTATGCAAGGGACATTTGGTCTCTGACGTTGCAATCTGCAAGGAGTTGGCAGGAAGTAGCAGTTGTGAAACTTACTGACAAGCAACTCTTAGTGCCTACTTCTCCCCACAGAAACTTGGGCTGTTGAAAACTGATTAGAGAAAATAGTATATTAATGGGAATACAAAGAAAGAGTGGCCACATTTTGACAAGTTTCCTAAACTGCTTCCATACAAGGAGAGGACAGAAATGGAGCAGTCCAGGAAAAGAAGGGGAGAACCTTTCAACAAACCACTATAATCTGTGGGAAAAGAGATCTGTGGACAAGTTCTGAATGGTATTTTTGCAGCTAAATGACTTCCTTGATTTCGTTGTGACCCTTACAGTTAAAAGAACTGGAGCTCAAACCAACTGGCTTCCAGCAGCTGGATTGCTTCACCTCTCCCCTTCTGAATACCCAGCGCAAGGCAGAAGGCAAAGCAATTCCTCCAGCACATGTCCAGACCCTGCCCCTGTACATCTGATCACCCAGAATAATTTCTAGCCCCCTATTCTGTATTCTTAACATGGATGGCAGAAATCTTTTCCAATGTTATTTTCAACATACTAAGACTGCATTTTAATTTTTTTAAAAATAGAAACTGTAGCCAAGTTTTTTTAACAAAAAAAACACCCTTTTGCCACTCATCGGCTATTCTAAAGCAAAATGGATGCTTGAAGGGCAATGGTTTTGATGGGATGATTGCATCCACCTTCCATACTGTAAGTGGGAAAGCGGTGACCCACCGGGAGCCAGGGGGAACGACTTCACCTAGAGTGTGGCAAAGCTCTCACCCACTCCCCGGATCCGGCAGTACGGCTGCTTCTCTCCATACACAGTACCGGGGAAAAAAAGAGGCCTGCAGAAATTGGATAATCTCGCCCGTTCAGTTTTTTTTCTCCCCTGCCCTTCTTCAGAGAGTTGCCCCTCAGGGAACTGCGAGGACACGTTTTTTCAGGAACAAGATGGTGAACTCTGAGGCCACTCTCTGCATAACCCTGCTCACAGTTTGCAGTGAGCGATAAGACAGACGGAAGGCAAATACATTTGGAGAAGGGGCCCAGGTAGAACAGGCGCCAAAGCATCCTTGGTCGCCGACCTCAGAAAGGAGGGACGGAGACAGGACCGTGAACGTCCCCAGAGGAAAGCGCGGCTGAAGGCAGGGTCGGCCGCGGGGTCAGAGCGGGATATCACCCTCAAGAGTCCTGTCCAGCGTAAAAGGGAGCGGGGCGTTTGGGGGGCTCACCTTGCAGCCGGTGGGGGTCGAGTGGCCACTCCCCGATGGGGAACGACAGACGGTAACCAGCGCCATGCGCGGACGAACTCCTGCGCCTTTCCTCCGCTCCGGGGGAGACTGAGACGGTGCCACTCGGAGCCAGCGCAACGCCGCCGCAAACCGTCTGCAGGGGGCGGGAGTAGCGGGCCACTCATTCACTCATCCCGGGGTGGGAGCCTGCCAGCCGTAAACTTTCTGCTCCTTCATCCAGCCACCCCGACGAACGAGCGCACGGATATTGCCCGCAAAGCAATACCGAGTGCGTCCTTTCGGGGGTGGTTCTTAAAGGAACAGGCCCGAGTCGCGAGAGACCAGGCGGGGGAGGAGGAGGTGCCAATCCTCTGCAACTACGGGGACTCGCTTCCCGAGGCAGTCCTCTCCCCGCCGTCTCGTTCTCCTTCTTCTCTTGTGCCAGGACTCAGCCCCGCCACTTGCACAGATAGCCGGACCCTTCATACCGTGGAAGAATTGTAACTGCGAAGGGAGGGTCTCTCAAGCTGCCCTGTGCCTGGAATACCTAAAGCTTACCTTTCCCCCACATAGCTGGCCATAGCCACCCGGCTGACTTTAAGCTACCTCCACGGGCCCTTTTTTCTTAGAAGTCCATCAGAACCACTGTACCGGACAGAATTTACAGCTGAAAAGAAAGAGCAATCTTGCAACTCAGCTCTAGCTGTTACTTGTCTATCTTTCACGGGGGTTTCTCCCTTCGCGTAGGATTGCTCTGGGCCTGCGTGGTTCCAATATCTGAAGGACACGTGGGGAAGCTGCTACACTGTTCCCTTAACATGGGAAGAGGAAAAGGCTCCCTATCTAAACTTGATGTGGCATATTCGGGGGTGGGCATTTATCCTGCCCCTGGATTTTGACATTTTATTACTGGCACTTATCCCAGGCTTAAAATAGGGAAGCCTCTGGAATGTGGCCTGTTATGAACTACAGCCATCTATGCTTTGCTGCAGTGTTCATGTTACTATTACAATGACTCAGCAGGTGATTTAAAAAAAAAAAAGTCTGAGGGGTAATTTGGGAAAGCAGAGCATCGTCTCTTTTTTCAGCCAGTAAGACCACTGGACTCAGCTGCTGTTGCCAACTAGGATCCTCCTGAAATTCAGCAGGAAGGCTCAGACTTTCTCACAAGATCCTAGTGAGCTGTAAGCAGTGGTGCCATCTGGGCAGAACCCAGAGCTTCATTGGGGAAAATTAAGCAAAAAGATCCTCAAAGGCAGTAGGGCTGGCTTACCAAATTTATATAAAAGAGTATACATCATCATCAAGAAACTATTCCTCTATGATATGGTCAGAGTTCGAAAATCACCTAACTGCACCATTGACGACAAACACCAGTGAGACACCAGCAAATACTATCAGCTGATATAATATGCTGGGATCAAAGGAAAAGTCAAATGCTGGAATTCTCAGGTCTTTGCTAGTCAAGCAAGACATCTTGTCTGTCCCTTTATAACAGCCCCATATTTTGGTCTGCAACAGTTTCCACAATAAATAATTTTAAGGCTCCAAGAGTTAGTTTATTGTGATAAGCATACCACGAGCTGACAATCACAGCTAATTATTAGGAGTACAGTATTGTTTTTTTGTACAGTACAACTCATTGGATTCTTGCACATCTTGAAATAACTTGGCTTGCATTCTGACTTGATTTGGGTGTTCAGAGCAAATACTGTACTGGTGGTAAATGCCTAGCCAACCTTGGCTGATCTCAAAAACTAAGCAGTTGAACTTAAGTTACTATTTCTTGGGCAGAAACCTAGCAAACATGCTAAGGCTGTAGGATAAATTGGGAAATTGAAAACAGCAGTAGGAAATCACTTTTATATTGTGGCCAAAAAACCTACATAGAATAGTCCATGGAATTACTGGGAATTGAGCTTGACTTGAAGGAGACTTTAACAAATACTGCATTTCCTCTATTTCTCTGGATATAGCTTGCTTGAACAGGTGGGGGATGAGAGCAGATGGCTTCATACAGTGCACGGCATACTAGCTGCATCTGCTCACGGCTTTCAGTGGGAACAGACAGGATCTCCAGATTCAGATAATTCTTAATATTTGAACTCCCCTCAGATCCATTCCTTGGTCCTCCAAGCCAGTCAGTCTTAAATGTGGAGTGACAACATACCCCACAACACAGTACTAACATCTATCTTAAACTTATTGAGGCCAACAGAAAAGCTGCCTTCCATTAAATCTGTATTATGACTGGCATTAGTGCTCTAATGTTTCAGAGAAGAACTTGGATTGCCCAGGGATGGCACCTGAGACCTTTCAAAATAGGCACTCCAGGGCATCTAAACAAAATTAGATGCCCTGGAACTCCTTCCATACCTTCCTGGGTGAAGGAATATAGAGAGAAAGGCTGTGCAAAATGAACACAATTAATTAATGGTTATTGCAATTTAGTAATTTAAAGTATTTAAAAACCTATTTGACAGGCTTTACGTGGCCTCATAAATCCACCAAGGTTTGTCAAACAAATTACATTTCTGTGAATGGCCGCTAGATGGGGACATGTAAGGTAGGAAATTAGGGTAACAAAATTTATCTTGTTCTGCATTACTGCAGTAGTAAAGATGCTGAGAGATGGCCACTGGTCAGATATGAGAGTTCAGAATTCCAACTGTTCACAGAACATAGTCATTTGTACTCCAAATTCTGTGAGTCAAGAGAAAGTGGTCAATATGCCATATAACTTCTCAAGAAGAAGACAGGGGGAAGGGCTCAGGAAACACATAAGCAGACAGAAACAAGAGCAAGGAGGCAAAAAGAAAAATGCAGAGTGGGCAAATAGCCAGAGAAAGAGGAACCTGACAAAAGAATTACTGGGGAATGAAGGTTTGAGGGGGAAAAAGACAGAGAATTAAGGCAAGGATCTGAAGAAACATTTAACCCAAACAGGAACTATATTCTTGGTCAGCCTTCACCAACCTACTGCCCTCTAGATGTGCCTGCTGCCCTCCAATGAAGGGAGAACATAAATTGTGGCAGACTGAGCTAAAGGGACAGGGAGAGAAAATTGCAAGGGAGCTGCTCAAGAAACAGAGTGGCAAAAGTAAATGGAGTAAGCTAAGTTGTGTCCTGAAAAGCAAAGACCTGAGATAGAAGTGACTGCTAAAATTGAAGAAAATGCAGCTGGGGGAGGAGTCTGGTAAAACTCCAAGCAATCTCAGTGGTGTGCCGCTAGTCTTTGACCTGGAAATTCTGCCATTTATTGCTTCTACTGTCACCAAAGCCCTGTAAGTAAAGGGAAGATGGGGGACTAAGAAGGCATGCATGCTAAGAATTTCATATAATTATTTAAAGTAATAGGATATATTCTTGACTGCAAGTTTTGAGTCTATAGGAAATAGGATCATTTCCTGTTGTTTGACTGAGTTCATAAAAATGGGGGATTATCAAACATATGGAATTCCATGCATTTGGCTTGCTGGAAATGTTGCACAAACCTGATTGGTTAAGTACCTCTTCTTTGTGAACTAGTTCCTTCTTAAGACATGCTACCATGGCATGATCATTCAAACCACAGGTTCCTTTTGAGTAAACAAATCAGCTTGTTCAGTAATTTACTTGAAATATGATCACAAGAGCCACAGAAATACCATGAATGTGACCAAGATAGATGAAACTGAAGAATGCTACCAAAAACAGATGCTGATTTCATGTTTTTATTTAGTATTCCTGCTGCCCAGAGCTCCCTGTGCCTGGTCCCCAGACAGCAGGAGAAAACTGCTCAAGAGTGGACCCAGCTCTTCCCTTTAGACCCACTGGGTTCAGTTTTTAAAAAAGTACACAACTCCCACTCCCTTTCTAGTATATATCTTCAAAGATATAAATAAAATAAATTAAACACAGGGAAGGAGGGGAGAACAGCAGCTCATGATGAGGAAGGGGAAAAAAAAAAAGCAGGAATATTATTCATCACGCCGCAGCCTGACTTCAGTCTTACTGCAAATATTAATGCATTGAGCACCTGGATCCCACCCTCTCTATTGCCCCATCCCTAAGAGGCCAAAACCCATGCAAGGACAGGAGCTGCAACAGCACACTTCTAGCACTTCCAAAAAGCTGCAAGCTCATCTGAAAAAGAGAAATTCCTCCTTTGATCATTTTTCCATTCTTCGCTATCTGTTGCTGCTCCTTTTCTCCCACTCCCCTTCTCTGTGCTGTAGAAAACATTTCCTCCGTGAAGGATAAAGCAGTTTAAAAAAAACTTACAAGAAATAATATTAGAGGACGGAACCAAGTGAACCCCAGGAAATGCAGAAGGTGCTGTCTTCTCACATCCAGCCTGACCCCAACAGGAAAGGGGGCAAAGCATGGAGCCCAACCCAAGGTTAAAAATACAGTGGCAGCAAGGAGAATTAGGCTGGGTGGTGTGAGGCTTGAGCAAGGCTTAGGGGCCCCTTGCTAGCAGGCTGGGATGCTACTTCTCTGTCAGAGAGAGCTGGAGGATGCGCTGCAGCTCCTCGTCTTCTTCACGGCGTTGGCGCTCCCGTTCCTCCTGCTCCCTCGATGACAGCTCCATGGCCAAACGCAGCTGCTCATCAAAGCTGGGGTAAGGTGGAGGCAAAGCTGAGGAACTGCTTCCGTTGGTGCTGAGAGCTGGGCTGCCCTCGGGAGGAGGCACACCATTGCCACCTCCAGACTCCATAGGGCCCAGGCCTGGCCCTGACTGAAGGAACATGCTTTCTTGGATGGCCCTGAGGACGAAGATGGATTTTGTGGCAAGAATGAAAAAGAGACATCAGCTGAGCTTCTGTCTGATCATGTTCTACAGGCCTGCTTCAGCCCACCTTGCCTAAGTGCCTTCAAACATATCTTTGCCCATGTTCTCATGTTAGCACTCTGATTGCCTAGCTCAATCTGGATTTTCTCCTTTCACACAACAAATACAAAAGAGCCTGTGGCTGCCAGTACAAATAAGTCAATGTGTCAGCTTTTGATTCAAGCTGTTTGCACTGATAATATACTCTCTCTACTAACAACCACCTTCTGAATCTCCTACACTTCCCATGTAAAGATGGAGTAACGTTTTTGTCCTTGTAATAAACCTGTGTTCACACTACGGACCACTGCCTGAGGACAGATACTCTTCATTACCTCCCATTACACAAGGCTCTTCTCCAATTTTGTGACCTTTTTTCATTTGTCCTGCACCAGTCTATTTCCAAATCAGAATGTGATTCATTTAATCAAATACTTAAAACACAGTAGCTAACGGGACATGTCACACTGAATTAGTTCTGTTTATCACAGAACAGTTTAACTTAAACAGTTATAGAAACATCTGGACATCCAGACAGGCAGCTGTGGATTGGGAAGCAGTTTATTATCTGTCTGCATTTGCTTCATCTGTTTCTACCACCTATTCAGATGCTAATGTGGAGACTATAGCTGCCTTCTCCAGCCTGTTGCTTTGCAGATGTGCTGCAATTGCATCTTTCTGAATTCTTATTTTAGGTGAAAGGCACCAAGCTGGGAAGACTGGATAAGAGCAAAAGAGCTGGGATATGAAGACTACCTGTGTGCATTAACAATTTTCTACAAACATTTTTGTAAAATATACTCCAAAGATATAATGCTGACAAATACAAGAAAACATATTCGTCCTAGCAGAGGCAGATTGTTTACAGTATTTTATTGTATTTCATATTATAAAAATAGATATGCTATCCTTCAGTGTAAATTTATTCATGTCCAAAAAAACAATGAAACCTGCACAACCCAATACAAAAGGAGTAGGGCTACTGGAGAAGGGTCTTGACTCAGCACAGGACAAAGCCATCACATTCTGGAGTACCTGGTGAGCCATTTCAGGTCAGCTGTGGCTTGGCAGAACTGAATCACAGAATGCTTTGACTGTTCTGGATTTCTGATGAAGCAGAATCCATGCAGGACACGTTTGGTGTGTGTCACCTGCCTTTTCTCTCTGCAGCCCAGTGTGCATACAATACTCACTGGTTCACCCCCCAGTCTTCCCAAAACCTTCCTTCCCTCTCCCAATTTCCACTGCTGCTGACATCCCACTACGACACATCCCAATGGCCTGCCGGCCCCCAAAGACCTTCATCTCCACCATCTGGCATACCCCTCTGACCTCTGACCTTCCCTTTCCTCCTTCCAACCGCCAAAGTCCTTAGTTTTTTCCCTACCTCACCCCAAAATGCTTCTGCCTGGAACAAAACAACTACATTTTCTTCCATGCATAGATCAAAACGCCTGAAACATGGGAGTTTCAGTTCAGGCGCAGGCTACTCCAAATTAGTTGTTCTGCAACAGAACTGTTCACGCACAGAATTTTTGCACATTGCTAGAAAGGAGCAGGTGATCAAAGTAGAGTTAATATAGTGCAGCAAAAAATAAACATTCTGGGGAAATTTAAAAAAAAATTCTCTGGCTTTGAAAAAAAACATAAACTAATCCAATAGGTAAACCTCCCAGGGAGAGAGCACTGAGCTGATGGCACCATCGTTACCAAGAAGGCTTTTTCCCGGGTGTTACCCACCTTACTTTGGGTAGTAGAGCAACCAGAGAAGGATTTAATCCATAGGCAGGCCCATGCTGGAAAAGGTGAACTTCAGGCACAAAGGGCTTTATGGATCTTTGCTTTATGCTCAGAAGTGGACTGGAAGCGACTGAAGTTGTTCATCATTGACATGATATATCCCAGAACCAGGGCCTATTCTGCAGCTTAGCAGGCATTATTTGGAATGAATGGCAGTTTGTGAAGCCCTGCCATTTGTAATACATAAAATACTTACAGTAGCTAATACAAAGGTTGGGGAGGTTCCATAAATATACCATGGAAACCATATGGTTCCCCAACAACAGTCTGAGCTATAGGGGCATTTTCAAATTGAATAATTCCACTCAGAATAAGCTGAACGCTATTCTAAGGCATATGAAAATATATGTATTTGTTTCTCTTTTCTGGATGAGATAAACTGGAGCACTGACGTCATCAAACAAACCATGTCCATTTCTCTGCGGCTTTTCATGGGTTTGCTGCAAAGCTGCAAGATTTGCAGCTCTTGGGCTTGCCTAAATTGCTATTTACTGCATTTTTACAAAGCACTCCTGGATCCCTCTGGGAGTGTTCATAGCTGTTTTCTCAAGCTGCAGTAGTTTGGTGCTAAAGTAATTCCCAGAATAATTCCAGGGAGGAATGGTGCTTTTACAGCAACAGCTCTCTATGTTAACAATAAGAGAAATGGAAGTAAAAATGAACTATGTAAAGCAAAAAAACGTTGAATTTGTGAATAAGGCAGAGAAATGGCTGGCATATAAATTGCAAAAAGAAAGAGAAAATAAAACTAAATTAATGGATTAAAAGAGATACTAAATTAATGGATAATGTGGCTATAGAAAAAGCATTTCATCAGTATTATTCCAATTTGTATAAAGGACATGATGTTTCTTTGGAGAAAAACAGATGAATATTTTAGAAAACAAAATTTACCTATGATTACAGAGGAGCAAAGGCAAATTATGAATGGATCTATAACAATAAGGGAAGTTTTGGAAGCTATAAAAAAATTAAACCAGCAAAGGTGCCTAGTTCAGATGGATTACCAGGCTTGTACTATAAATGTTTTGAAGATGAACTTTTACAACTTCTACAAAACAAGATGAATTCTGTCTTACGGGAGGAAAGATGCCAGAGAGTTGGAAAGAGGCCAATATAGAATTAGTACCCAAAGAGGGAAAAGACTTGACTTGACAAGAAACTACAGACTGATATAACGATTGAATAATGACTATAGGTTGTTCAAAACTATTCTAGCTGAAAGATTGAAAAGAATTTTGCAAGAATTTATTCACGAGGGTCCTTTTAGGGTTCTACCTAAAAGATAGTTAAAGGACAATGTTAGAAATGTGTTGGACATTTTGGAATATTTGGAACAACATAATGAAAAGCAAGCCACATTGATTTTTTTAGATCCAGAGAAGGCTTTTGACAATTTTGTTTCAAGTTTTGGAAGATATGAATTCTGGAGAGAATTTTATAAAATGGGTAAAATGATTTCTACTTCACAGAAAGCACAAATAATTGTTAATGGAGATCTAACAAAACCTTGTCAGATTCAAAAAGGGACAAAACAAGGCTGCCCATTGTCCCCTCTCCTGTTTATTTTGTTTCTTGAAATACTGAACAGAGACATAAGACAGGATGAAAGAATTGTGGGAATAAAGATTAAAAAAGAGACTTGAAGGGCTCTTGCAGATGACTTGGTGTTGGTTCTAGAAGACCCTCTAAAGGGAATTGAAACATTAAAGGTTAAAATAAAAGAATTTGGTGCATTAGCAGGTTTTAAGATGAATAAACAGAAGACTAAGATGTTAGCAAAAATATGAAAATACAAGATCAAACAGAATTGATGAAGAAAACAGGCTTCAAGATTGAGAAGAAGATACTTGGGTATCACTTTGACAAATATGAATTGTATGTTATTTGAAAACAATTATGTTTAGACATGGAATGCAGTTAAAAAAGGTATGTTAAGATGGGAGAAAATGCAATTGTCATTGCTGGGGAGAATCTCTGTGATTAAGATGCATGTTTTACCTAGAATGTTATTTTTGTTTCAGACAATACCTGTTTTGACAACTGATGCACCATTTAAACAATGGCAGAAGGATATATCTAAATTTGTATGGCAGGGGAAAAAACCACGAATTAAATATAAGGTGTTACAAGATGCAAGGGAAAGAGGAGGATTGGGTTTATCTGATTTGAAATTATATTTTGCTGCTAGTTGTTTAGTTTGGATGAAAAAGTGGGTGTTGCTGAGAAACAGAAGGCTTTTGGAGTTAGAAGAAATGATCTGAGATTTGGGTGGCATGGATATTTGTGGTATGACAAAGCTTAGGTTAATGTAGATTTTAAAAAGCATTACGTTAGATGTGCCATATTGAGAATATGGAATAGATACAAATCCAGGTTGTGCCCAAACAAGTCTTGGTGGCTGTCAGCACAAGAAGCATTTTATAGACAAGAAATGATAAGCAAACATAAATGGTTAACTTATTGTGAGATATTAGAATTTCTTCAAGGGAAATGTAAAATAAAATCAAGAGAAGATCTGATAGCAGAGGGATATACTTGTCAGTGGTTTTCTTATGTACAATTATTAGAAAAGTTTAAAGTAGACAAAGGATTTATGGTTTTGAACACTGTGGCAACGTTCCTTATCTCTTTTCCCTAACAGCAATTTTTCTCTCCCCATTCCCCTTTTGTCAATTGCTTTTCCCTCTGCAAAATTCCAAGCCTGTGATGCCAGATTAAATATAATTTAAATATTAGAAATATAGCTTGATGGGGAAGCACTTATCATATAGAAGAAGAATGAAGCAACCTTTGCTGTTTTTTGGATCTAAATCTCAACCTAATACCCCACCCACAGCAGTTTCTCCAAAAGAAAAAAAAAACTTAAAAAAAAAAGGCTATTGGAATTTTGTTATACACATCTGATTGTAACACACCGTTCAGAGTTTTAAATACAGAAAAAAATTGTTCTATTGTCAGCAACTGCAGTATTGATAAGGACAGACACTGAGTAACCAATGTTAAAAGTTTCTAATCAATTCAAAAATATCCCTATTTAAGCAGAAGCAGTTATTTTTCAAGGAGCAGCCTGTTTTAAGTACTTAAATAACTTGCCCATGATAGAGATAGCATGCCTCTTTCTTCCATACATAGATTGAATCATAGAATCATAGGGTTGGAAGGGACCTTGGAGGTCTTCTAGTCCAACCCCCTGCCCAAGGCAAGAGTCCTCATACCATCTTGGACAAATGGTTGTCCAATCTTTTCTTGAAAACCTCCAGCAATGGAATACCCACAATTCTGAGAGGCAAGCTGTTCCACCGCTTAATAGTTCTCACTGTCAGGAAATTCCTCCTTATTTCCAAGCTGGATCTCCCTCTGATGAGCTTCCACCCATTGCTTCTTGTCCTACTCTCAGGTGCTATGGAGAATAAATTGACGCCCTCTTCCTGTGGCAGCCCTTCAAGTATTGGAAGACTGCTATGTCTCCCCCCAGTCTTCTCTTTGTTAACCTAAACATACCTAGTTCCTTTAGCCATTCTTTATAGGATTTAGCCTCCAGACCCCTTATCATCTTTGTTGCTCTTTTCTGCACTCTTTCAAGGGCCTCAGTATCTTTTTTGTATTGTGGTGACCAGAACTGGACATAGTATTCCAAATGTGGCCTCACCAGTATGGTGTAGAGCAGTACTACCAGTTCCCTTGACCTTGATACTGTCCATCTGTTGATGCAGCCCAGGACGGCACTGGCTTTTTTGGCAGCCGCAGCACACTGCTGACTCATACTTAAGTGGTGGTCCACCAGGATACCCAGATCCCTCTCATAGGCACTACTGTTGAGTCAGGTACTGCCTATCCTGTACCTGTGCATCTGGTTTTTCCTGCCTAAGCGAAGGACCTTACTTTTCTCTCCACTGAACTGCATCTTGTTGGATAGGACTTAATACTCAAGTCTGTCAAGATCCTTCTGAATCTTGAATCTATCTTCCAAAGTGTCAGCAATTCCCCCCAGCTTTGTGTCATCTGCAAATTTGATGAGCGCCCCTTCAATCCCCTCATCTAGGTCATTTATGAAGATGTTGAAGAGCACTGGGCCCAAGATAGAACCTTGAGGTACCCCGCTGCATACTTCTCTCCATGTAGATGTAGTTCCATTAAGGACACGCTGAGTGCAGTTGGTCAGCCAACTGCAAATCCATCTGGTAGTGGTACTGTCTATCCCACATTGTTCTATCTTACCAAGAAGTAGGCTGCGGTCTACTTTATCAAATGCCTTACTAAAATCTAAGTATGCTTAGATTCCACAGCATTTCCTTGGTCCACTAATTTAGTCACTTTATCAAAGAAAAATATAATACAATACAAATAAAAATACATAAAATGTATTTTTAAGACAATCACTCCTACAATATGTGTAATAACTAAAAAACAAAGTATAATTCTTATTTCAGTCCTAAGTATTTTATCTCTAAGCAAATATATGAAATTATTTAGGATACAAATTTTCACTTAAAGAAAAAAACTGTCACAGTTCTACTTCCTGTCAATATCAGATTTCTTTCAAAAACCAAACTGAACTACATAGTCATGCTAGTGGTATCCAAGAAGCCAGAAATGAGCTGATGAACAAAATCTCCAATAGCTGGGGGAGAAACTTCCATGCCCTGCAATAGCTCTTGTCCCTTCCTATAACTAGCAGAAGAAATTCTGCAAACTAGATAAATATATGCAATTTCTGCTTTAAAGTACATAATTGTGCAGGAAAGGTGGAGAACTTAAATCAGGAAGACTGTATGCAACTGTCTTAATTTATGCAGTTCCTGGCACCTTCTCACCACCAACTCCTGTTCTTCTAGTAGCAGCTACTGCTTCCATCACAACAAAAAAGAAACAAGTCTGACAGGTTAGCTAGATATATATGTGAATGGATAGTGTGCATTTTACACAAATACTCACCGTTCCAACTGTAGTTCCTCATCATAGGTTGGTGGATTGGATCCTGGTCTTGTGTTGGTTAGAGCTTCCCAGATGGTGACCTAATGAAACATAGAGAATGAAGATGTAAAAACAAAAGAGAGGCAACTGGTATCATCCAGTAGTAGATAGTAATTGAAAACTTGTTGGGGTAATTAATTTGTTCCCTAACTGAGTCAGTGACTTACTGAATAGCCTGGGGCCATGCTTAACCTTAGGTCCCCCCATTCCTGATGCCTAATAAGCAATAAAAAGCAACAATAAGATTAAGTTTTGTCAAGCCCCCAGTGCTAGATCTAAACTTGTCAACAAAGAATGATCTCCAGTAAGTGACAACACTTGGGAGTCCATTTGCTGTGTTGTCCAATCCTACTTCTGTCTCATACCACACAACCTTCTTAGAACATGGACCCTGTTTTGATGAACCCATTAGACATGCTTTTCTGCTAAATGAACACAAAGCCTTTCCCACCACAGTCCAGTTGCTGCCCTCCCCTCACCTGATCTGTCTCTGTGCCAGCATCCAGGAGACTCTGCTGAATGGCAAATTGGAGTAAGTCATCGTCCTCATCCCTCATGGGCTCTGTACGGCCTGCGCCCAGCATTGTGTAGCCTTGGGGCACCTCAAATACAGATGGGTCCACTTCACAGGGGAAAGGATACACTAGGGCCAAGGAGAATAACACAGCAATAATTGCAACAGGGACTGGGAAAATAACAACAGTTGTGCTATATAAAACCAAAGACATATCCAGATAGCATCCTCTCTTGACCACCACCAATTAGAAGTCACTGGGAAGCCTACAAAGAGAATGTAAGTATAATGACTCTTTCCTGTTTACTACCTGGAACGAGAGGCATATTAGTATAGAGTCATTGTGACTAGTAGTACCATATCCTCCATTAAGATGTCTAAATTCTCTGTTGACATTGTCTAAAACTGTGGTCAAATATTATATTGTATGAGTGGATTTAACTATGTCCTGTGTTAATTAATGCCATAAAACAGCCAAATACATAATCTCTACCTTACTTCCCCACAACTATAGTAAAGGGTTTTTTTGGTCAAACCACATAATTCCGAAAATTAAAGCAAATACACTGAATCTTCCCAGGTGAACCAAGACATAACAGGTTGGCAAAAGGTTGGCAGAGCTCATTTTTCTCAGGAAGATCAATGGATAGTAAAAGGCACAAGACTAAATTAGTGTGATCTATTACTATGCCAGAACAACAGCAGTAAAATCTAAAATGAAAGCAACAACCAGAAATTGTTTCACTAGCTCCATGCATCAATCATAATTAGGCAAACAGAGCTTCACACTGCACAGACTGTGAAAAGCTTGGGGAAATTCCATCCAAAGTCATTCTGTATAGCATTTCTGAGCTGGAAGAGAGAGAATCAAATGAGAGTTCATGATTCCAGTTGCTGCTCTTACGGTCAGTACTGATCTCTGCTATGAATCATTCCTAGAGTAAGATGACTGGATGAAGGAGAGGGGTTATGGACAAGAACAACACAGTCTTAGAATAGTTCTTTTAACCAGTATGTTCCAAATTGCTTGCAGCAGGGGCTAGCAATCTTTCAGAAGCCACTGTGCGACATGTATATTTTTTGCATAGTTTTGGGAAGCAGTGAGACGAGTAGTGATGCAATGTTATCATGCAAGTGGGTGGGGCAGGGATTTTCAAGAGGTTGCTTTGGGGCTTGGGTTGCAGGGTTTTTGGATTTAAAACATATTTTAGATATATAAAGTCTGCTTGGATGTTTACATATTTTTTCTATTTTTGCTAAAAAAAAAGTCAAGAGGAATGTTCACCCTTTTGTTTACTGAAAATTTTTGGCATAATTTCTGGAGGGCTATAGGAGGTACAGAAACAGGGTCTAGGACCCATCTGCAGTTTATGGGATGCAGATTGCACAGCTTGTTTTATACTTTTGTCTAACAACTACTTCTTCAAGTAACTCAGTATGGACTGTCAGAACTACCTCTCCCAGCTCCGAAAACTCCTTTCCTCCTCCTTATCCACTCCTACCAAAGTCTATATCACTGAAGCCACAGAAGAACTGGGTGTCATTTTGACAGGGCTGTGCCTCCCTTTGGCCTTTGATCTTACCTTTAGTATTGCTGGCTGCCTCTGCCCCAGCACTTGGTTCCTCGCTGCTATCGGGGGACTGGATAGGAGTACAAATCCGCACTGAGCTCAGCGGCTCATCACTGCCACACAAATTACTGAAAGTGATCCGGGCATTGAGCACATGGAAGAGAGGGATCTCTGAAAATGACAGGGAAAACTTACAGAAAAGGGAAAGAGAAGAATGAGAGGATGGGAACTGTTTATTTTCAGGTCTCTTGCTGCTTTCATACAGCACCCATCAAAACATTATTAATAAGAATATAATGATGTAAGAAGAGTCCTGAAGCTGGACTGGATCAAAAACCATCTAGTCCAGCATTCTATTCCTACAGTGGTTAACTAAATGTTTCTTCAGATCAGGTAAGCGACAGTGCCCTCCTGTTTCTCTTTCTCAGTACCTGGCCTTCAGAAATAAGTATCAGTTACCACTGATCTGCTGTTACATCCAGGTCTGCCAGTTCTCTACTATCATTCCTGCCATACTCCTGTTGCACCTGCCCTCTCTGCCTCAATTTGTCTTCTAGCCCCACATTACAATGGCTAGCACCATCGCTTTGCCCCTCCCATTTTCAGCCAGTTTGTTTTGCATCTCTCTCACCGATTTTAACCGGGAAGCCAGGGGGTAACTTGAGGGTGATGAAATCACGTAACTTGGCAAAGTGAGCATTGCTGATCGCCATCAGATCAATGATAGGTGTCACCTGCTCCACCAGGGAGAGGGGATGATCCTCACATAGCCACAGAGTGGCCTTGAACCTAGCAAATAAGAAGCAAATCAGTTTCTAGAACCTCATTTCCTTCATCTTAGTACACCAAAAGACTAGCCCTGGTGCTCATCCTTGTGGATTTTCATTCTCACCCCCCAAAAACATCAATGCTAACTCTTCATATCCTGCATCTCCCACTGTATCAGTGCTGCCCTATCTTCCCCACCTGCACTCACCTCTGCACTTTGCTGGACATCTCAATAGGGCGGCCAATATTACGGGACTCCAAGTTGAAGTTGGGGTCAAAGTATTCCTCGGGGGTAATAGATGTTGGGTTTGTGGGACTGGCTGACTGCAGCACAGGGGCCTGAAAAATGGGGAGCAGGATCTACTCTAAGCAAAGGATTCTAGCAATAATTGTAAATACCAAATAAATACCAAATCTCACTCCCCACCAGTCCCACCAAACTGGTCCAGCATAAGTCTTTTGTTGCTGCCCCTCCTTGCCCATTTAGTTCCTCATGCAGATGCCTCAGCTAGCATCCCTTTTCCCTGTGCAGGGAAGGAACTTGACCTTGCTACATACCCCATTCTGGGCAGCATGTTGCTGGGCAATTCCTAGGAAGGACTGGAATGGAGTCTTGGAGCCTGTATAGTGAGGAGAGGACATCCACGAGAGTAAGTCCTATGCTTCTTCTCAAAGAAGCACTTCAGCTCACAATTACCTATTTTTATCTGATGCTTATGTTATTTCTTTGAAGCATTTCTATCCTATCTATTTGCACCAGCGTTCAAGGTGGATCACTGCATAGAATTGTGCTTGGGATATTAAAATAAACATCCTGTTAGACTAAACACCTCTAGAAAGGAAAGTGTTTTAGCAGTAGCAGCAGCCCTTGAAGAGACAAAATGCAATAGAAAATCTCTCTTTCTTTCCTACTAAAATGAGCACCTTCTCCCAAGACGAACACTTTTTGACATTATAGTGCAAGAATTACACAAGACTGCAAATCAAATGTGAAATGAAGCTCCTCCAACTTCCAAAGATTAGCTTGGTCCCCAGCTACCCTTTCTTTGGACCCTTAGCAGCCGCAGACCACTGGGGAGAGAGACAAAACCAAAATAGTTTTCATTGGCCTGCCGGGCCTCCAGCTAAGCTGTCCCCTCATGCAAATCTTAAAGCTATTCTATTATGTGGAAAAGCAATTTGTCTTAATTTGTATTTCTCCTGTTGAAAAAGAGAAGAGAGATATAAACATAATTCAAAATAATAATTGCACAGTACATTGAAACTTGGTGGCTTTCTTCATCGCTTGCAGAACTATTTTGGGAAAAGCTTCATGTCCCAAAATGCTTATGTGTGTCCCAGTAGTTTATCTGGTCATAATCTGCCCTTCTCTTTAACTGCATACCACCCATACAGGATATAAGGGGAGGAGTTCACCATTCGCCTGTTAATTTTTAAAAAAAAATTATTTAAGAAATTTAAAAGCTTCCTAAGGGACGCAATGCCAACATGATTCTGAGCAGCTTACACTTAAAATAAGAAAACAGTAAAGAAGAACTTAAGCATCTAGACAGATTAAGTAACAACCAATTACCCAGGACTCTACAAACACCCTACCCCAAGGCCTGGAAGAATAGCTAGGCTTTTAACAACTTGTAGAACAACATCAGGGAGGGAGCTAAACAAATCTCTGGGGGAATATCATTCCAGAGGGCAGACATTGCAACAGAGAAGGCATGCCTCCTGGGTCCTGACAGGTGGCATTGCTTGATCAAGGGATCCCAAAGCGCACCAACTCTACCAGATCTTACCATGGGAGATAAGTGGTCCCTCAAATAACCTGGCCCTATGCCATGAAACTCTTTATAGGTGATACTAGCACCTTAAATTGCAATCAATGCAGTTCATGTAGCAGTGGTATCACATGGGCATTTTGAAGCATGTCCAACACTGTCCCTCTGTACCACTTTGTTCTGGACCACCTGCAGCTTCTGAGCGCTGTTCAAGGACAGCCCCAAGTAGGGTGCATAGCAATACTCCAACTGGCCTTCCCAACTATACTCTTTCTTTACAACAACAAGCAGTTTATAAAGTGTCAAAAGAATTTGTCCCATAGGATGGTATGTTAGCAGTTGGCAGGACTATTTACTTATCATATTTCTACCTTACCTTTCCTCTAAAAAGCTAAATGTCCTTGCCCACTCATTTTATACTAACAAGAACCCCGTTGGGGGGACTGCTAAATTAAGAAAGACAGAGAATAGGACAGATGAGTGGAGGAAAAATAAGTACTGTATATAATCATGGATAAACCCACCCGCAGATAAGCCAGCCCTAGAAATTTCAACCAAAATACTATAAAAAATGTGCCACTCACGGATAAGCCAACTACAGATATTCTGCTCTTGAATGTTTAACTGCAGTGACAGGCAGGAAACTGTGAACTGTTACATCATCTTTTATAAAACCATATGATTTTAAGGCTGTGATGGTCTTTTAAAAATCTGAGCTCTGGTCCACATATAAGCTAAACCCAGATTTTGGGGTATATTTTGGAACCTAACATTCTTGGCTTATCCACAAGTGTATATGGTATACTTTCTTCATAGCTGGTCTGCATATTCTCTGGTCATAGGAAGGAATGATGAAGTTTAGGTGTGCAAATCACTCATCTCTTTTTACTGTATAATCACTGGTGTCCTGGAAATCCAGCAACAAGGAAGCAGAGGCTTCCACAATCGCAAAATGAAGACCTGCAAGAATGGATCTGTTTTTCAACATGTTTTCATTGGCAGATACAGTTTTTGTCTGATTAAAAAAAGGTCTGTTTTATTTTTTGAACTTTTAATGGTGCAATCCTATATTATTTACATATGTAAGAGTAACGCACATTGAATAAATTGTATTTATTGTCTTCTTAGAATGGAATCCTATATTTAATTACCTGAGAATAAATCCCACCAAATTTATTTTTAAAAAATGCTCAGAACTGCACTGCCAGCAATATTACCTGGTGTTTCATTTTAATTTTATTGTTGTTTTGATACTGTACTTACAGTACAGTACAGTACTTAATTCCACGAGATTGCTTGGAGTGAAAAGTGCCACACAAATCTCATAAATAAATGAACCAATGAGAAGCCAAGAAGTACCTCTGAGACCTCACTGTGCTCACAGCATTTTGTGTAAGATTTCAAAATATACACTTTAGAAGATAAAAAGATGCTACACATATGTTTCTAAGTAAATTTCTTATTATTCCAAAGCCACAAAGACCAGCACCTAAAATCTTGTCACTCATAATCTCTCTTCCTGTACTGTTTTCCACTTCTCTCCTCCCCCTGGCTTTATAAACAATTCATAACAAGCCTAAGTAACTGAGCCACAAAGTTCATCAGGCCAATCGCGATTTCTCAGTTTAACCTATCTCACAGGGTTGGTGAGAGATAACATTGGAAGTGCTTTATACAGTGTATTGAACTTCTGGGATGCAAAGGAAGATATACAGGTAGTCCTCAACTTATGACCAGAATTGGGACTGGACTTTCTGTTACTAAGCGATGCGGTCATAAAGCAAGACAACGCATGATTGCATCACTTAGCGACAGCAATCCTGGCAATCCCTGTGGCTGTTGTTAAGTGAATTCCAACTGTCACTAGCCAAGGACATGCCCCAATCAAAGCCATTCTGGGCTTGGTCCCTCCCAGCCTTGAGCCTCAGTAAGGTAAGGGACTGCCTCCAACTCCCCCCACCTGCCTATCTCCCCCTGCATCTCTGCCCTTTTGGTTGCCCTGTACCCTGCCTTGTGGGGCAGCAAGCAGCCCCAGAACTGCGTGGCTGTGGGGCTGCTTGCCATGCTGTGGCTCAGGGGCTTCTTGGCCCTCCTTCTCCCTTTGCTCACTCACGTTCACCATGCCCTCCTTCCCTCCTTTGCCCATTCACACACACCAGTGCCCTTCTTCCTCCTTTGCTCACTTGCATGCACTAGTGCCCTCCTTCCTTTCTTCGCCTGCTCACATGCACCAGTGCCCTCCTTTCCCCTTCACTTGCTCACACACACCATGCCCTCCTTCCCTCCTTCGCTCACTTGAGGACTATCCAGGGGCGCTTCTGGTGCTGAAGGAGCACTCCAGGGGTGCTTCTGGGCACTGAAGAACTCTCCAGAGGCGCTTCCTGCGTGTGCTCTGCAGCTCAAGTTGGAAGCCGCTGGCCATTCGTGAGGCTTTCTCCTTCCTCCTGCAAAGCCACAGAGCTGCAGTGCAACGCAAAGGGGATGTGGTGCATGCGAGCAAGTGAAGGGGGAAGAAGGGCACTGGTGCATGCGAGCAAGCAAAGTAGGGAAGGAAGCTGCAGTGCGTGTGAGCGAGCAAAAGAGGACAGGAGGGCGTGGTATGTACATGTGAGTGAGTAAAGGAGGGAAGCAGGGCATGGTGCATGTCTGTAAGTGAAGGGGGAAGGAGGGTGCTGGGGCGTGCAAGTGAGCAAAGGGGGAAGTAGGGCACAGTGCATGCATGCGAGTGAAGTGGGGAAGTAGGGTGCAGTGCATGTGAGCGAAGAAAGGCCAGGGTGGATGGGAGAGACTTACCCGAGTTATTTGCAATCTCCCCTGCCGGCTTCTCCATTGACTTTGCTTGTGGGAAGCCAGCAGGGAAGGTTGCAAATGGCGATCACGTGATTGCAGGGTTCTTGGCAACCAGTTGTAAATGCAAACGGGTTGCCACATGCCTAGATCACGATCACGTGACTGCAGGGGCACTGCAATGGCCGTAACTTCAGGGACCAGTCGTAAGTCCATTTTTTCAGCACCGTCACAACGTCAAACAGTTGCTGAACGAATGGTCATAACTCGAGGACTACCTGTACACATAATAAGTAAGTGAATGAAATATTAATAAATATTCCATGTCAAATCTCCTGAGGTCAAGACAACTGAGGTCAAGAACAACAACTACTAGACAGAGAGCATGGCGTACTGAAACTTTCATGAGCACAAATTATTTACAGCACAATGGGTTGGATAATTCAACAGGGGTTCAAAACTGGAAGTAGTTCAGGTATGCTTTACCTTTGTTGCGTGTTTTGTCCTGGTCAGACAGGTGCTCGGTACGTGTTTTGGTGACAAGCTCCACATTGCTGGCACTGTAAACCTGGAGAAGCACAAGGCCATTGATATTATTTGATCACCTCCAATACAAACACTGCTGTTTACAAATATGGAAGATAAGCTAAATCTTGACACTCATGTTGGACAATTATGCAAAGAAGGGACAGGGTGCAAGCAGAGAATTGTACCTTGGCTTCGTAACCACTGATTATTTCCATTTTCTCCGAGCGCCAGCCCCAGATGCCAGACTTGTTCCTGAACAGAAAGATACTTGAGTCAAATATGACAATGACCCAAATTCGCACATAGAATGGCTCCCTCTTTCAGCCTAAAGGCTGAGTTTCTCAAACTCTGTGGTGCTGAAATGATAAATAAATTTGTGTGATCTCTCCACAATGAATGAAACGGTCATACCATGCTCTGACAGGGCTCCCGCTGTCAAACAGAGCTCCACTTCTGTTTGGGGCAAGCTGGCTGTCAGCTTCATTAGGAGAGCAAAAGTGCATTTGGGCAGCACTCTAGCTGTTTGTGTGCAATCCCAGACTTGCACACCAAAAGCTGGATTACTGTCAGAACTCACATACAAGCCATCTCAATTGTGCACACAAAGCCAGAGCCCTGTCAGACCATGCTCCTGCTCTGTCTTTGGTACATATCCAGCACACTGGACTCTACCAGGAACTTTGACACTGTTTGACAGTTTTATTCATGAGTGAGGTTACACAAATGCATTCATTATTTGAACTGCAATAGCCTGGATAAGCTACTTACCCTTCCTGTTTCTGGAGGCAGATTTTTGGTGCCTATCTGTGCCCAGAATCCTCTGGGGAATCTACGCTAACAGGATGAATTTCTTCACTGACATTCTTTTTTGTGACATTTGCCTTCCTTCACAGAGGGGAATGTGCTACTCTCCTCCTGGCCAAGTTTTCCAGAATTGCTGAGACATCATAGCTGCTGTATCTCAGCTCTGCCCACTTTTCACAAAGTGGCTGTTCTCTCACACCCTGAACAATGGCTGTGCAGTGCAAGTAAACCCCAAGTGACACTGGCTTTGTCTCATCCACCCTGCTGTTCCCCCCTCCCACTCCAGCCAGGATGGGTATATGGAAGCTGCTGGCTAAGCAGGCAAGAAGGAAGGGCCAGACTAGAAAACATGTTGAGAGTTCAGCAAGGATGCCCAGTAGATGGGCAACGAAGAGGCAAAGGTGCCCCTGGAGCAGGGAGATATGGGGGTAGCAAATCCTACAGTCACCCCTGACAGCATGAGTTCTATCAGTGATACAACTTTGGTTGTGCAAGTCTGGATTGCAAACACATGGCTGGATCACTGCCAGGCCATGCATTACTCTGCCTGGATAAGCAGACAGCCAATTTGTACCAGCAGGGTGGGACCAAGTAAGTCAGGTGTGATGTGACCCATAGTTTGAGAACCCCTTGCCTAAAAATATTAATTTCTTTAAATGCTGTTAATACACAAATAGACAGGCAAACCTACTCATATCTCTGCCCTTGAAAAGCCTTAACTAAGGAGAATGAGTGGTGGTCTCTAGAGCAAGTATTTTCTTGTGTGAGAAAGCCTGATCTCCCAGTAACCAGACCAAAGGCAAAAGAAGGGTGTTGAGCTATCGTTTTGTAATAATAAACTTCAGGCCATTTCAGAAATAAGGCTTCCTGCAGTACTATTTAGTGCCCAAAGAGTCAAAGAGACCTTCTTTCCAACTTGGGTCTCATTTCAGTTTTGATCTCCTAGCTCCCTCACATGGCATAAGAACATCAAGCAGCTTACAGGATCAGAGCAAAAGCTTACGTAGTCTAACGCTCTGTTTTTACTGTGGCCAAGCAGATGACTCTCCTGCTCTTGTTCCCCAGCAACTGCCATGCAGGACCACTATGTCTCTGCTCCTCCCCCACAATCCCCCATACATAGTCACTGATAGTACCAGCCAGCGATTCATACATTCCCTTCCGTCGGCCAAAGCTCACCGCTCAAAGGCAATATTCTTGGTATCAAGGTGGGTGGAGACAATGGGAGAAGTGAGGCGGCTGGCTACATGCTCCTCTGAAGGCTGCATGGCAGCCAACATCAGCTCGGGCTCATGCAAGGCTAGCGACAGTGTCTCAGTGTACACAACCTGCTTGTCATGGTCAACTTCCATCACCACAGCATTCTCATCTAAATAACAGGGGAAGGAGAAAGAGGATGAAAATGCAATATTGGAAAAACACCTGTGAAAACCACAGATGTCACTGAGCACACACTGATCTCCCAAGAAAGGAATATTCTGACCTTCGCCTTTAAAGATGTAGCTGCGCCGGCCCCGCTGCCAGGTCATATGCTCAAAGCCCAGTAAGGTAGTGTCCACCCGCAGGTTTTCACCCCGCTTCCATACCCGATACACATCACTTGGACATATTTTGGAGACAAGAGGCACTGTGGATAGAGAGGAAGGGAATAAACAGAGGCATAAGGATCATTACCTGGAACTATTAAATAATGAGTCACACTTGTACAAGACTGTTCTTCCATGAAGGCATTATAGCCTCTGTGAAGTAGGGTATGATGAAATAGCAACATGCTTAAGGGTAAACAACAAATTAAACAGCTCCCTGAGGCAAATGCCTGAGGCCTTCCCATCCTTCCAAATTATCACTTAAAACTCTGGAGTACTACTTGTGTTATCACATGTCAAAACCCCCTGGATAGACTGCCCACGGAAGAAGCCACTAAACTGACTGTAGAACAAGAAGGCAGAATTCCTTTTCTCACAAAACAAAGGCTAGTCCCCGTGCAATGCCAGTGATGTACTTATGGACAGTTAGTGGCCAAGTTTATTACAAACAGCAGTGATAACCAAACAAGAGAACCTCATTCCTTAGTTCAAATCTTCACTTGCCATCTTTTCTATCTTTTATTAATCTTTTTCTCTTTACTAGCTGAAATGGACATCTGAAGCACTGACTTACCCCAGCTGGTAAACTCCCACTTCATTTCCACATAGAAGTCAGGGGCCTGAGAAAATGGAAAACTAGATCACTACATACCAGAAGTGAGATCAGTACAAACGAGAGAAGGGGCAGGAAGATCCAATCCCTGTGTGTTTTCCTCTGAATGAGACAGGGCTTTAACACTACATGACTAACCTTTTGTCAGTGGGAGCACAATGTGCAATTAGGTTTGGGTACAACTAGCAAGGCCAAGAGTGTTTCAAAACACCTTGAAGAAGCAAGGATTAAAAGGTCAGTGCTGATGTTTTCAAGATTCCCAGCAATTATTTCTGACATACTGAAAGTGTGCTGTTCAAACATATTTCCTACAAGTTAATATGGGAAAGGAATAGTTATATTATATTATATTATATTATATTATATTATATTATATTATATTATATTATATTATATTATATTATATTATATTATATTATATTATATTATATTAATGCACCTACTTGGGACAGAAGTAAAGGATGTAACACTGATGTTAATTATCTAGACTATGATTTTCTTAATGCAAATGCAACCAGATCTTTGGAAAAACAGAAGAACAATCCACAAAAACAGACTTCTCCAAATGTATGTTCTTCCAAAGTACAAGATTACATCTCTCATAACTCACAAGCCAACATGTTTTCCTGAGAAGCACCAAATAGAGGAAAGCTGCATAAGAGACTGTGTTTGATAAGGTTTAATTTCATCCCCTCCTCACAACTTTTGGCAAGGTTTTTGATAAGGCCATGGGATGGATATCCCAAGAAAAACATTTGCAGACCCCAGAGGGGAATGGAAAACACTGCAATTCATCTGGAAGATTACAGTAGTACATACTCTGCGTAGTTTGTTGAGTAATTCTGGAATGCCAGCCAGTCGCCGCGTGGCACGCTGGTAATCACGGTATTGGAGTACCAACTGTACCATCTCTGGATCTCCTGTGCTTACAGCTTCTTGCAGGACTAGATGCCAGGGAAAGAGCATAAAGGAATAATAAGTATCTTGATGAAACCATCTTAATTCACAAATTGTTTCACAAATGAAAATCCTGACAGTATCTGGCTTCTTGGGTCCTCTTTCTGTCTCATCATGCCCCACCTCATGTCTAATCCCAGATGGGTTTTTCCTCTATTTTCACTCCCAATTAGCAGAATCAGAGACAACCTCTTATCTGTCCAAAGGAAATGTCTAACTGCCAAAAGAACTAGGATTGTGCTCAAACTAGGCTGACAATGCAGGGTTCTGGGAGCCTGAGCAGAAAGAGTGGGAAAAGTAATCCAAAGAAAATTACAAGAAGTAGAAAGCCTACTGTTCTACCTCCAACTTAAATATTCCACTAGTAGAATGGAACATCTAAACTGCCACAAAACACAGGCAGTCCTGAGCAAACTTACCTCTTTGATAGATCTCAAAATGAACTAATTGCTGAAATATGAAGATGACCTTGCTGAATATATTTGGTCCAGATGATTTCGGTTTTAATAATTATGAATGAATTATACCTTACCCTTGCTAAGGTATAAATCATCAGCATTAGGTGGCTTTGGTAAGAATGTTTCACCAAAGCACATTTGGTTAAGTCATTTTTGTTCTTGAAAGAGAAATCTAAATTTTCTCAGGAGAACTGAACATGAGCATAATCCCATAATGATGCAAGATATTTCAGGAAATGTTTTAACTGTTTATTATGATCACTATTATTGTTTTGATCTATATTGCTCTTGTTATGTTTTTGCTTCACAGATTTGCTTTTTTATACCTTAGATGTAATTTAAAAAATTCAAATTAAAGCCTAGAGTGATTAATAACTAGACGTAGTATATTGGCAGTCTTAAAACAAACATATAATGAGAAGCATTTATGGCTGCCTCACAGAGCCATTTGGACAAGCTCCTCCCTTCCTAGCAACAAGTGTGAAGGATAAAAAGTTGACTAGAGCTAGAAAGAAGTGAGGCTCTACTGTCTCATGAGAAAATAATGGTTTCCATCCTTCACTGCACATTCCTCACAGCAGACCTGATGTCACAAGCCCTTGGTTTTTCAATAGTTCTGCCTTCTTCTGCCCAACTTTCAACCCTTTCCAATTTTCTGCTTCTCCCTGCCTACCATATAAGAAATTGTTTTATTTTAAAAAAGACTATCCTTGAGTCCACATTAACTATTCCAGTGTTCTTTAACCTGGTTCACTCCAGATGCAATAGAATTCAACTCCCATATTTCCCATTTGATAATCTGTCCCAAAATATTTTAAGTGCTCCAGGCTAGGAGGTTTGTCATTCCCAACAAGCAGCAGTTTTTCACAGTGTTAAGCAGATATTTTTCAAATTCATGCAAACTAATAACCTTTTGGCACAGAAGCCAGGAAGTGAAGGAGGGACTCCTCTACTGTACATGCAGTACAGGCTTTCAACTACGTCATACCTGTCCAGCCATTGGCATTCTCCTGACCCACACTGGCATTGTGTCGCAGCAGCACCCGGGCAGATTCCAAGTTCCCAAGGGACACTGCCAGTTCCAGGGGTGTTCGGCCACGTGGGTCAAGCATTTCAATATCATGCTGCAACAGAATCAAAGAATTAGTGATCTGGAGAAGAAATGTTTTACAAATAAAACAGGCAACGGTTTTAACATCAGCTGCAGGCTCAGCCCTGGAATTGATTTTCAGTGCTAGGATTCAATCTTGTGAATTCAATATTGTCCAAATATCCTCTGTTAAAGAATGTCATTCACCCAGCAGTTGTTCTCAGATACTGCTGTTCTTTATCTCTAAGGCCATCCATGATTAGATATAATTCACATGGTTAATTGAACTGACACAAAGGTCAATAATAGGAACTGTAATATAGTCTTATCCACTAGCTGAAGGACTGAAGAATCAGCCTTGCTGCTTAATGTAAACTAGTGCATAGTGATATTACAGCCCATGAATGATTTTGTAATCTTGTACTGGTATTACATTCTGGCTTCCTGATGAAAGAGTCTTGCAGTATTACCTTCCAGGGTTACACTAAAGGTGGTTGTCCACACCAACAATCTTTCTTCCCTTCTGACAAAAGGTGTCAAGACCAGACAAGAAGTGAAACAATTGGATTTGCTTTTTAATTGCAACTGCATCTCTGAGAAACTGTCATCAAGGCTCAGCTTAAAAATGAGTGTTGGGGGGCAGAAACTGTTGTCTTGTCCCCTCTTGTAAATTTTTCAGAGATATTTGACTGACTCACTAATGGAGGAATCCAAAATCACCAACTAAATACAAGAGAAATAAGGGGGTTGAACTTAACCACTGAATACCTCACATCTGTTTTATATAGAACAGAGGAAGGAAGGAAGGAAGGAAGGAAGGAAGGAAGGAAGGAAGGAAGGAAGGAAGGAAGGAAGGAAGGAAGGGAGGGAGGGAGGGAGGGAGGGACTTGCCCAAAAGGCTTCCAACTCCACCCCAAATCATTTGCCATTCGTAAACTTATTACTCTGTCCTGACCCAATATGGTATGCTATGCTCTCCCACACACTCTTCTTCACAATTTCCACATTTGTAACAGATAGGGGGGAAAAAACAGGGATAAACAACAGGAGACAGTAATTGCCTTTAGCATCATACTTATAAACTTCCAGAAGTATCTGATTCGCTAGATTTCTCAAAACCTTTATTTTTTTTTTCCAAAATTCACCTTCCCAGATGCTCCAAATAATTTCCTCTTTTTTCCTTCAGAAAAAGGATGGGTGGGAATTTCTTCTGAAGTTATCAGTACCTATCCCAGACTTTTTTTAACCCAAACCAACTGATCCCCATTTTGCTCAGTTCCAAATAAATTATCAGGCAAAACTCTCTCTATAATATATAGCCAAGGTGTTCTGATGGCACTGTTCTCCTTGTTTTAACTTCCAGGTAGGAAAACAAATATATAAAATGGGCAGGAATCCAACAAACTACCAATCTGAGACTGTCTATCTCTACCATTTTTTCTTAACACAAGTGCCTATCCAATGCATAGTGTTAATCTGCGGGGACAAGCAGGAAGTGAAATCTGCAAAGCATTTTTTATAATGTTAAACTAACAGTACACTGGAGAAAGCACAAACAGGCACAGGCTGAAACAGCCTACACTAAAAAAACAAAAAGTAAGATTTGCAGTAGTGACTGACAGAATCTTTTAGAGTCATCCATCCATCCCTGTATACATCTAATAGTAATGATGACCGTAATGGCAACCGTAGTTGAATACCACTCTAAGCCACTAGTGTGACTTCTTCCTTTTACTTGTTTAAAGTGTAGAAATGGCCAAAGAAAGAGCCTGGGTCAGCTGGGCACACATATGTTTAACTTTAATAATTATTTTACCTTTTCCCAAAATGGTGGCCATCTGTACATTATGTGTCCTGAATAAGAAGCTGAAATGGGAAGGGGAAGTAGGAAAAGCTTGCCCTCTGACTAGAGGATGTTATAATCAGTAGCATAGCAGGGGCATGTACACCAACTAAATGTGATCCTTAGCAAGGTTTGCCCACGTGTACCCTGTCTGGGGGAAGCTGCAGAGTAAATATGATGGAAGGCATGCTAGATTGTGAGATTTCAAGCAGACTGCCAAAAAGGAGTACTCTTTTCTTTGAAGTTTCTATTGTTAAGCTAGGTCTAGAATGTGGGGATTTCCAAGTCAAGTGTGGCTTGATACTTATCTATGTAACTATGATCCAACTGCTACTTACGTTGTAATGAGGGGGAAGGAAAGGGAATTTTGAGATAGGAGAGAAATCATGGAGATGCAGCACAAGGGTTACACTGAGACTGAGGAAAAGAATGATCCCAACCAATATCTGGAAATATTCTTCGGACATTTTCCATGTCAGGAAGGGAAGAGGGAAATTCATTAGAAGAAGCAGGTTCAAAGGGATACAGGTGAAACCTAGATTAGAAGTAGCAATCTCAGGATTAGGGCCAGATAACAGGCCTCGTTCACTGCCCCCTCCCCTGACAGCAAGAGTATGAACTGAAGCTTGGGACTCCCTCCATCACGTCCACCTCTCCCTGCGCACCTCTGCTCGGGCTGCGAGGGGAGGCAGGCTGGACTGGAGGGACAGGGCAGAGAAACAGACGTCCCGGGCTGGGGAGGGGGCTCCGCCGTACCTGTCCCTTGCGCAGCTCGCTGTCCAGCGCCTGGTGCCGGTTGTGCCACACGAGCAGGTGCAGAGGGAAGGTGTCTGCGATGCGGGCCATCCCGTCACCATGTCCCCGCGCCTGGCCGGGTCTCCGCTCCGGTCCCGCTCTGCCCGAGGCCTTCCCGGGTGACGGCTGCCCAGCTAGCAACAGCAGCAGCGGCAGCGGCGGCGGCGGCGGCGGCAGCAGCAGCAGCTCCCGTCCTGCTCGGCTCTGCGCTGGGCCCGCTGCGGTGGCGGAGGCGCTGCCGAGAGGCGAGGCGAGGCGAGGCGAGGGAGGGGCGCCGCGCGGCCTGACCGGGGTGCGCTGCGGCTCCCGAGGCCGACCCAGAGCCAGAGAGCGGCGGGCTGAGAAGAAGGGGCGGGCCTCCGGGGCGCAGGGAGGAGACAGCGGCCGGGGCGCGGAAACCTGGCCCAGCTCGGGCACTTTTCCGGCCTGGCTCTCAGCGCCAGCCCACGCGAGAAGACCGCACTCGGAGGGCTTGGGCGGCAGCGGCAGCAGCACCCTGTGCGTCACCGCCGCCTGCAACGGGGGGAACCCAGGCAGCGCAGCAGGCGCAGACCGAGGCGCTGTAAATGCCCGGGAACGTCCTGCTTCCCGGCCCGCCTCCCGATACGGAAAAGAAAAGGAAACGGGGGTGCGCTGGCTCGGCTCGCTTGCTGCGGGTCGGGTGGGCGCCGAGCCCTCTATCTTCCCGGCTGCAGATGCATAAGTTTTGCAGGGGAAGGAAGCATATCTCATTTAGCGCAGCGTTTCATTCGATGGCGGGTTTAGCTCCAGAGGGGAATGACCTCGTCGAGGCTCAGCTGTGGAACACGGGAATCGAGAAAGAAAGGCTCTTGAGCATGTGCAGAATGCCTTTCCTTTGGCACAGAATATACAGTGTGAGCTCTAGCCTGCCGTGTAGCTAATCCTCATCTTTCTAGAAAGTGTTTACTGTATTCCAACAACACTAGGTATCATTAGGCACTTTATAATTTTTTAAAAAATTTAATTTAATGTTTGTGTTGTTCAAGCGCAAATTATCTGGGATGGGAGCTCATCTTACCGTGTAATTTTGTCCGTATTTATTATGTTTGAACAGCCTTGCCCTAGCTTAGGGTCACATCGAGGCAAAATGAGCTCGATTGACCTTAGTTAAACTTATCCCTCCTGAGTAGACACTGCTAGGATTTCACTGACAGTCTTCCCAAAACGAATTGGGTTGTCTTTCATTTTACTGTCAAATGGCTTTGCAAGGGTCAGGTTTTCTTATCCACAGCCTCTTCTCCCTCTCCCTCCCCCAGGCAGGTCAGATACCATCAGGCCAGTCTGAAGGGTTGTCCTGATCCAACTTCAACTAATTGTTGTGTTTATGGATTGAAGGGACAGGGAAATTGGCACCAAATAAACCTGAAAAGAATTGCCTTCTTCCTTTGGGTGGGAGAGGCCTCCCATGATTAGGCCTCAAAAAATGTAGAAAGGAAGTGAAGAGGCGGCACTGTAAAAACAGCAAGGAGGAAATTCGTTAGGGTAAGCAAGAAAGCCTTTTTTTTTGTTTTGTTTTTTTAGTGAGAGGACCAGGAATCCTCAGTTGAGCAGGGTGCTGTTCAGCTAATCAACAATATACCTCAGACTTTCTTGGGAACCAAGCTTATTTTTTCCATTTTTGCAAGGAATGGCTCATGTTTTTTTTTTTAACAGGCACTTGTGTTGACATTCAACAATGGTTTCACACTGCAATACATTACAATCCATTCACTCATAAGTACTGTAAAATTTTTGGAGGAGATATTTTTATTCTCTTCAGCGTAGTGCAGAATCAGTACAGGTTTTAAAAGCAGTTTCTTCCAGGGGAATTTGCCACAAATATTTATTTTTGTATAAAGGGCAGGGATGAAGTAGTGTACATCTAGTCTACTTTTTTTACAGTCTTGTCCCTTGCATTATATACTATTTTATTCTGTAATATATTAAAATGACTCTATATCCACTATTTATGAGAGCCAGTTTGGTGTACAGGTAGTCCTTGACTTATGACCATTCATTTAGCAACCGTTCGAAGTTACGACAGTGCTGGAAAAAGTGACTTAAGACTGGTCCTCACACTTACGACTGTTGCAGCATCCCTGCAGTCACATGATTAACATTCAGGTGCTTGGCATCAAGCATGCATTTATGAGAGTTGCAGCATCCCAGGGTCACGTGATCACCATTTGCGACCTTCCCAGCCAGCTTTGAACGAGCAAAATCAGTGGGGAACCACTGATTCACTTAATGACTGTGATTTGCTTAACGACCACGTGATTCACTTAACAGCCACTGCAAAAAATGTAAAATCGGGTGTGGTCATGTGATTCCTTGTTTAATGACTGCACTACTTAACAATGAATTTTCCGGTCCCTATTGTGATTGCAAGTCAAGTACTATCTTTGGTGTTAAGGTACCAAACTAGAAACTGGGAGACTGTGAGTTCTAGTCCCATCTTAGGCATGAAGCCAGCTGGATGACCTTGGGCCAGTCACTCTCAGCCCTAGGAAGGAGGCAAGGGCAAGCCACTTCAGAAATCTTGCTAAGAAAACTGCAGGGACTCATCCAGGCAGTTGCCAGGAGTCAACACTGACTCAAAGGCGCTAAAATCCCCTCTAAACAATTTAATATATTGCTTGCTCCATTACTTTTTAAATATATAAGAAGTACAGTCAGGTCCAGAAATATTGGGACATCGACACAATTCTAACATCTTTGGCTCTATACACCACCACAATGGATTTGGAATGAAACAAACACAATGTGCCTTAACTGCAGACTGTCAGCTTTAATTTGAGGGTATGTACATCCAACTCAGGTGAACGGTGTAGGAATTACAACAGTTTGCATATGTGCCCCCCACTTGTTAAGGGACCAAAAGTAATGGGACAATTGGCTTCTCAGCTGTTCCTTGGCCAGGTGTGTGATATTCCCTCAGTACCCCAATTACAATGTGCAGATAAAAGGCCCAGAGTTCATTTCAAGTGTGCTATTTGCATTTGGAATCTGTTGCTGTCAACTCTCAAGATGAGATCCAAAGAGCTGTCACTATCAGTGAAGCAAGCCATCATTAGGCTGAAGAAACAAAACAAACCCATCAGAGAGATAGCAAGAACATTAGGCGTGGCCAAAACAACTGTTTGGAACATTCTCAAAAAGAAGGAACGCACCGGTGAGCTCAGCAACACCCAAAGACCCGGGAGACAACGGAAAACAACTGTGGTGGATGACCGAAGAATCCTTTCCCTGGTGAAGAAAACACCCTACACAACAGTTGGCCAGATCAAGAACACTCTCCAGGAGGTAGGTGTATGTGTGTCAAAGTCAACAATCAAAAGAAGACTTCACCAGAGTGAATACAGAGGGTTCACCACAAGATGTAAACCATTGGTGAGCCTCAAAAATAGGAAGGCCAGATTAGAGTTTGCCAAACGACATCTAAAAAAGCCTTCACAGTTCTGGAACAACATCCTATGGACAGATGAGACCAAGATCAACTTGTACCAGAGTGATGGGAAGAGAAGAGTATGGAGAAGGAAAGGAACTGCTCATGATCCTAAGCATACCACCTCATCAGTGAAGCATGGTGGTGGTAGTGTCATGGCGTGGGCATGTATGGCTGCCAATGGAACTGGTTCTCTTGTATTTATTGATGATGTGACTGCTGACAAAAGCAGCAGGATGAATTCTGCAGTGTTTCGGGCAATATTATCTGCTCACACTCAGCCAAATGCTGCAGAACTCATTGGACGGCGCTTCACAGTACAGATGGACAATGACCCAAAGCATACTGCAAAAGCAACGAAAGAGTTTTTGAAGGGACAGAAGTGGAATGTTATGCAATGGCCAAGTCAGTCACCTGACCTGAATCCCACTGAGCATGCATTTCACTTGCTGAAGACAAAACTGAAGGGAAAATGCCCCAAGAACAAGCAGGAACTGAAGACAGTTGCAGTAGAGGCCTGGCAGAGCATCACCAGGGATGAAACCCAGTGTCTGGTGATGTCTATGCGTTCCAGACTTCAGGCTGTGTTTGACTGCAACGGATTTGCAACCAAGTATTAAAAAGGGAAAGTTTGATTTATGATTATTATTCTGTCCCATTACTTTTGGTCCCTTGACAAGTGGGAGGCACATATGCAAACTGTTGTAATTCCTACATTGTTCACCTGAGTTGGATGTACAAATTAAAGCTGAAAGTCTGCAGTTAAAGCACATTGTGTTTGTTTCATTCCAAATCCATTGTGGTGGTGTATAGAGCCAAAGATGTTAGAATTGTGTCGATGTCCCAATATTTCTGGACCTGACTGTATCTCTCCAGAAATGATTTTAGTAACATATATAGTTGGTTCTGCCTTTGTTACTCATGAAAACAGATCCCAAGAAGATGCATTTTTACCTCTCATCATGTTTGGGTAAATCTTGGTACCCCCCCCTCCCCACATGCTCAGCCTGTCTATTCACTCAAGTAAGGCTTTACCTCTCTGTTGTCACTTAGGAATAGATTTCTTTGAATACAGTGAGTATGGCTTATTTCTGAACAGACAAGTACAAAATTATACTGCAAATGTTTACTCGGCATCTTTGTAAAGCCAGTTTTCTTCTTTTTAATTTGGAATACTCTAGTTTGAGGTTTGCTTGTAAATTACAAAAGTCAACCAGTCAGTGCATTATTTACAGTTGACTAAGACATGGTGGCAGCCTCATGACTGGCCATTCCTTCAATCAACCTACATAACCAAGATTACCAGAAATAAGTATTACACTTGGGATTTAGTTCAGCTTGAGACAAACATTACGTTAAGCTCTGCTTAACTATATATACCTGCAAACAGCTTAATCTGAGTATATGTTGGTTTCTTTTTCTTTTTTCTTTTCCCTGTTTTTAATGGCAATACAAGATAGTTGAAGGAAAAGAAAGTTACAGGAAGATGTGGTCCTTCCTGAAACTGCAGAAAACACTAGGTATATCATCAAGGGATCATGCGTAGTGACAGGCAGTGGAGCAGTACCCACTCTAGGCAGTATTGCCTCAGTCTATTAAAATATTGCAAATGCTTAGTTCATGTGAAGCACAGCATGTGATCTGGATACTATACTCAGGATCCTGCAACATCCAAGGCTGGAACACAATTCAGCTCACGCGCATAATTCAGTATATGAATTATGCCTAAATATCTTCTGCAATATCAGAGGAACTAGGCTACTACTCTTGAGTGTTTGATGGTTTTCATGTTAATGGATTTGATCCAAGAAATCTGCCCGAAATATCTGCTATCTGCTTGGTTCAATTGGGAGTCCTGCACTGAGCAGAGATCTGGACCCAGTGACGTAAACAGGCCCTCCCAACTCTATGATTCTATCTGCTGATATGAAGAGAACATATCTGGAGAAATAGGCTTGTGCTCTGGATTACTACTAGCAATTTGGGATTAATTTGCATTTCTTGCTTCTCGGGGGATCTAGGCAGACAGACAGTAGCTATTTGAAAAAGCCTTGGTTATGGACTGACTAGATCCACCTATTACTTCAACATAAAGTGGACTAATTTTGTCTTATTGTATGAACCAAACTGCTAAATCCTGTTCAATCTTCATGAAGACAAATCAGGATTTAGTTCAATGTACAAATCTAGCCATGACTACCATTGTGTTACTTTTTATATATTGCTTGTGATATAGCTCACAATGAATAATACATTTATTTCCCCTCTCCCAAAAGACAGATTTTAATTGAAAAACTGTATTTTGAAGGATATATATCTTCTTATAGGGGAGAGCATATGCAGCCAGGATTTATAAAATTGAAAGTGGCATACTTTCCCTTCCCAACTGTTATTAGCCGTAGTTACAAATTTTGCTAAACCAGAACTTGCTTTCCGAATTACAGTGGCCTAGTTCACACATCATAGTATGTGAAAACCAAACAAATCACATTGTGGCTGAGTATGATGGGTAATCCAGCCTATTGATTGATATAACTATAATATCAAATGAATATGTAAAGATGCCATTGAGTCAAGCTTGACTCCTGGTGACTGCATTTATGTAGTTTTCTTAACAACAATATGGAAGTTGTTTGCCTGCTGGATTTTTTGGGGGGGCGGGGTGTCTTCCCAGCATAATCAACAGCACTGAAATTCCCAGGTGGTCTTCATCCAAGTGCTGACCAAGATTAATCCTGCATAGCTTTCAAGATCAGCCAGGGTCAGCTATTTTATTGTAAGCCGCTCAGAATCCCATATGTGAGATGGGCAGCTATATAAATCCAACCAACCAACCTACCAACCAACCAACCAACGTATGTGCTGCTACTTCCTGGGGCACTCCTGGTATATTTACATGAATACATCCATGCAGATTTCCTTGCATGATATAAGAATGGCTTGCCGCTGCCTTTTTCTAAGGTATTTTTCCTCATCTTCATACTGCAGCTTTCCTAGAGCCCAGATGATCTGAGAACTAACCAGGGCTGACCCTGCTTCACTTTCCAGATCAAACAAAATCAGTCTGGTACTTTCATCTAGCTGGGTGTTATAATGCTACTGCTTCTTAAAATCATGCAACACTCACATGTGCTAGACACATTCCCCTAGTGATCATTTTAATAACAATAATAAATAACAATAATTCATTGAACTTGTATGCCACCCAACTCTCAATGACTCATTTTCCCTCAATCTATCCCTGCATGACCACTTCCAGTACTGAAGATAATGGGCCACTGGATCTTTTGGCAAGTAAATCTAGGCCCAGTTATAGGAAGCAAGATTGGAACTATGGCTTTTGTTTAAAGCTACAGGGATGAGAAATTATTACCTTAGTTAATATTCCAAAGTGGGCCATCAACTCCCATTGTCTACACTATCTTCAAGGCCTCCCTTCCTGTCTAATGGGAGAGAAGCCTGTAGGGTTAGTGGCAGTAAAAGATAATGCTTCTCTAAGCAGCATCTGTTATAAAGAGATAAAACATATTCTTTAGACAGGCTCAAGCTAAAAGCATGGAATGGTTGTTTCGCTCTCCCTACCAGCAAATGTCCTCTGAGAAGAGGCTTGGTTACCTCCTGTGTTGCATACCCCAAGCATATGTATACATGTGGTCAGTGTTGGTGACCTCTTTTATCATTCTGGTAATAGGAGCCACAGAAGAACTCATAGTATGCAGCTGTGGGTTTTGGATTTTTTATTATAAAAACAGTATTTATCCCACTCATTAAAATCACATTCAAAAATCGGCAAAAAATCCATAATAATAACCCAGAGAAACAAACCAGAGATCAATATTTACAGACACTGCAGGGACAGGGGTTTTATTCCACCTCTCCTCCTTCCTTGGAAGGAAGGGGGGAATCAGATGGCAGAACAGGCAAAATTCATCACATGGGGGGAGGGGGCATGCAGCAGAGGCAATTGCATGCGCTTGGGGCATGAGACCTGACCCCCAACTGAAAGCCGTCCACCCCAACCCCCATTAACTGCAAATGAAGGGAGGAGGAAGGGTACGGGGATGATTCAACCTGAGATTTCTCACCATCCTGTGGGAGAAATCATAATGCTTGGGGCGGGGGGGCTTGAAAGGGAACACTGTTTCATACAAGGCATACTGGAAGGGAGGAGACGAGCAGGCTTAGCTTTTCAAACCCACCCTGGCCCCTTGGCACAGATTTATTTACAGAATCCTTCAGACACTTGGGAGTTGGCACAAGGCCTTGATCAGGCTGTTTCCAGCTACTGCAGTCCAGCTCCAGCCTCAAGAGGCCACGAAGTGAGGTTCAGGCAGCTCCAAATCGCTTTTGGCATGAAACCCACTGCCCCTCCCTCTTTCCACAGCAAAGCAGCATGGATTTTGGCAGTGGGGACAGCAGAAATAGGGGCAGTTCTCATCTCATCTCAAAGAGAAGAGTTGGAGGCGTTAATATATTCTGGGCAAGGCAAACACAGGGGTTTCTCTAGATCCGTCCTGGGGTCACAGGGAGTACAACTTAATCTCCACTAGGCCAACTGAGACAGGCACAAAAACCATCCTGAAATTTGGCACCACTGATTGAGAATGCCTGTTCAGGCCTGGAATAGCAAAGGATTTCAGTTCCTAAGGCTGCTGCTGAAGAAGCAGCTGCTGTCCTGGGTCAGAAGTATCAGATTTGGAATGGCGAATGGTGGGATAAGAAGAGGGTTAGAGTAAGGTTTAAGGACCTGGACAGAGCACTGGGAAAGAACAGGACTATATTTTTATTTTTGTTAAAAATTTCTATTACAGTGTAATTGTTTAAAGGCCAGACCTCATCCCTAGCCTGGAGTGGAACCCCAGCCAATTCTGAAAGAGATGCTTATGCTTAGCAATGGCCACCTACCCAACACTCTTTGAGCAAAAGGTAGGGGGTGAAAATGCATCCTTCAGATCTCTCTGGCAAGAACTAGAATAGATTTCTTCAGGATCTACGGTGGAACCCTTATCAGAGCTCGGTATGGGAAGGTAAAGGGTCTGGATTTCAGATTGTCTTGCAGATTTCTCCTCATCTCTGCTAGTGTAAGAGGACTCATCTTAGACAACGTGTATGCCCATAATACCATATGAACAAGGCATAGCAGGATCTGTGGTATTCCTCATGTGTACTTTGGCACACATTTGGCACCACAGTGAGAAAGTAGGAAGGAACTGCTCAAGATGCCTAGCACACTTCACAACATTTCCTTCTGTTGGTCCTATTTAGGGGCAAGGCCTTAATCTCAGCCTTGCACAGTAGGGAATGAGCAGACTCTTATCCACCTTATCAGACTCCTACCCCTGAAATGGTTATCAATCCCCATGTGCAGAGGGGATGGGGGAGGAAGGAACCTGTCCCACACTTTCTGAATACCCCACCCCCCATTATATCCCTGGAGGCTGGGGGGACGTCACAATGATCAGCAAGAAGAGACAGGAGAGAGGGTGGGGATGGTGGGCAAACCCAGCTGAATAAATTAAGGATGGGAAATGAAGTCAAGGAAGGTCAGAGGCCATTGGTACTGCTGCTGCTGCGCTGAATCAGTGGGACCTTGCTTAGCTCTACCACTGGAGAGCGTGGCTTATGTTTCATTTTGGGTACCCTTTGCAGCAGCTGCTGCGCTTCCTGGTAGGCATCACGCAGCTCCTTCTTCCATTGCACCAGCTCAGGATCACTCTGGGAGAAAAAAAAGATGGATTAACGGTGAGGCACAGAAAAGGCATATTCCAAGACAATAGCAATAACTTCACTGGGGGTGGGAGAGGGAAACTACATTTCATCAGTCTTATTCTTCATACTGTAAGCAAGACTTTGCCCCCTATTGTGACAAACTGATCCAGAGCCTTTGTTACAAAAAGGTGGTGCCTCCTTAAAGAATCCCTTGGTTCTTTGCTGGAATGAGGAGTACGCAATGCACTTACCAGATATTTTAGACTGCAACTCCTTTAGACTGTTCAAACATGAACAGTGGTTAGGAGTTATAGTCCAACACCACTTATAATCCATTTTATCTGAATTTGCAAAAAAATTACACTTTAATGTGCATTAGGATTCTTGAGCTGCTAACCCAAATCAGCAAACGCTATCCTTTTAATATTTAGATATAAATGATTAAAGCTTCCAGGGATTCCCTTAGTGCTTAGCATCTCTCTATGCCAGCTATTAGCACCAGTATTTTCTCCCAGCAGAAGAAAGCAACTGGAGGCACAGAATCTCAATCTGACCCTATCAACACAGCTCTGGCCCCTGAAGATCCACTTATTGTTTGCCCTGAATGCTTTTTAATGCCCACATATTCTGCAGCATATGGAACCTGAAAATTGCAAAACCATTTTGGTTACAAACATCTGGGACGTTATTTAGCAAGATAAACTCCCACTAGATGTCCACTGGAAGCAACAAGACAGAATTGCTTAGCTTTGTTTCCCTAGCTTGTGCTTATCTAGAGAGAACATAAATTCGGCTTGCAGTGACTGGGGAAAATCTCTTGCACCCAGATAACTTATTGCCTCCCAATATCAAAATACAAGCTGCTTCTGATCCTCTTGTAAATCTAGATTAGGCAATAATAGACTACTTAGACATTGCAGTAGATAGACTAGTGCAATGCGCTCTACATGGGGCTACCCTTGAAGAGTATCCGGAAGCTACAGCTGGTCCAGAATGCGGCCGCACGGGCTATTTTTGGAGCCCCAAGAAGGGCCCATGTAACACCGTTTCTCCGCGAGCTGCATTGGGTACCAGTTTGCTTCTGAGTTCAATTCAAGGTGTTGGTTATTACCTTTAAAGCCCTACATGGCATGGGGCCAGGTTACCTAAGGGACCACCTCTCCCCTATGTCTTCAACCTGTCCCACCCGATCGCATAAAGAGGGCATGCTTCGGACCCCCTCGATAAAAGAACTCCAATTAGCGGGGTCCAGAAGGTGGGCCTTCTCTGCAGTAGCCCCCGCTCTTTGGAACATTCTGCCCCCGGAGGTGCAATTGGCCCCCTCACTCCTGGCCTTCCGAAGGGCCTTGAAGACCTGGTTCTGCCACTTGGCCTGGGGTAGGGAGGGAATACTTCAAGCAGGGGGATGGCTAGCCCCATAGTGGCCAGCTGTCCGCAGCCTGATTTTCCATCTTCTTGGATTTTCCTTTTTTAGTATTGTTTTAATGCTGGATGTATTTGTGTTTTAGATATATTTATAGTTTTTAATGTTTTTTGTAAGTCGCCCAGAGTCCCCTATTGTGGGGGAGATGGGCGGGGGAGATATCCAACAAATAAATAAATAAATAAAATAATTGTGCAAATGCAGCTAAGTTCTGCATGAAAACTTAATAGGCATAGATTATTCTGAGAAGTTTGCCAAGCATATATGACCACTAATCATATTTTCCATAAACTGAAAAGAGTTCCTGCCCCAGTCTTTGAGGCAGCTAATAATAAAGATTTTAAGGAACCACCACTCTTAAAAAGGAACGCAGACTACCTTAGAGTGAAATAGCAAGAACAGGAAGCACAAGAATTTCTATTGCCTATTTTTGCTCTTTTTCTATTTTGTATGGAAGAGAAATGTAACATCTTGTTTAGACAGATGCAAAAGTTTAATTTCACAAAAGATCAAATAGACCACCAAAAAAGACTCTTAGGAGAGACTGTATGAGAGGGGAAATAAAAAAAACAACTCACATCACACTGCAAAACGAATTGCTTGCCTCCCCGGATCTTAAGCAGGATGCACTTTCGATCTTTTATTTGTGTCTCCTCCACTGACTGGATCTCTTCCATAGTGAGCAGGGACTGCTGTAATGCCACCCCCACCAAATATCTGGTTAACGAAAGCCATTTCCAACACACATATTAAACATACATGCTGCATGTTTTACCTATATCTAAAGAGTCTCCCTCTTCTCCTGGCACTGCGCTATCCCCCTAAACCCACACAATCACATGCCTATCTTTGTGCACTATCCCCCTAAACACACACAAATCAAAATTAAATTCTTGCATTCATCTATGGCAAGTCTGCAGACAACCCTAAATCTGATATTCTATCTTTTCCACCCATTGGAACAGAGCTTGTCCCTTACCGGAGATTCTCCCTCTCCACGCCATTCCAACCGATTTGGGAAGAGGTAGAAGTATCGCCTCTGCCACTGAGTAAGGAAAGGGTTCCCCAGTTTTGACATATAGCCATGCATGATGCAGTCTTTGCCCAAGGCATAATCTGTACAGAATAGGTAAAGATAAGAATATGAAGGCTAACAAAAAGGTGGGGTGTTATAGGGAGCAGAATAGGACTAGTACCAATGAATCCAGACCGTCTTCCCACACTAAGAACAGGGAAGAAACACCAAGTTTCCAAAAGCAAATGCTATCAGAATAATTCCGAATTCTGGCAAAGGCTTTTCTTGTATAGCACAGCAATGAAGCTCACCTTCCTCATGGCCCAACTGCTTGTTCTTTGCTCTTTTGCGGGCCTCCAGCTTGTCAGTCTCAGCATTGACTGTATCAAATACAGTCTCCGTCACCTCCTGCTGCCAGCGCTCTGATATGGTGAGTGGAAAGTTGCGATAGAGCTCCTGGTCACTATCCAATAGCTGGGAGGAAAAGCAGGTTATGTCACCATATTTCCAGGATCAGAGGAAGCATGCCCCTGGGTATCAGCTGCTGGGAACAACAGCAAGAGAGGCTACCTACTTCTGGGTTCCTCACAACAGCCTTTCAGTCTGTTTCAGTAGTGTTCTGCTTATGTTCTGTTTGGACTTTTGAAATGAGGCCTTTTGTTTTCTCCTTGGCAGTATTATTTGCTCCAGTTCTGTCCCTTCTATCAGTTCACATTCACAACTTGCACACTTCCTTGTAGATATTTCAAATCCCATCTTTTCTAGCACTTCCTAACTTCCTCAGCACTTTTCTCATCTAGAAGCATATTCCTCCATAAATCTCTGCAGAGATTTCAATTAATTCCCATGCCACCTTTTCAGAGGTTGGCTACCTCTGTTCCATCTGGCTGGCCACAAAGTGCTAGGCTAGATGGACATTTGTCCTAAGCTGGCATGGAAATTCTTAACCTAAACCTATGGGCATATTACTCCAAGCCAGAAAGCTCAGAAAATATATATTAGTTCCTGAACTGCACTACTTTTATTATAGAACAATTCTTGTCTAATAATAGACAAGAATTAGTCACTTACACATTGCTCTTACTGGAAGGCCCCTGAACTGAAGA